>NC_132790.1:70482500-71800000 GCF_048418805.1 Vulpes vulpes
TTTCACCAGCTTATGATTAATATTAAACCCATTTTAATATAAATTCATTTTAATCTTAGCCAGCTTGACCACACATAAAATTCCTCTCCATATATTCCTTTTCCACAAACCTTATACAACAACTTCTGATTTTGTCTTTTTTTTTTCCCCCCCTCTTCAGACCACCAGATGCTCTTTAGGACATTACTTTTTATTTCTCAATAAAAAAGCATCTCCATTTTTCATACCTTCTATGGAAAACACCTCCTACTTCCCTGGCGTACAGAGCTGTTTCCCATGAGTTCCATGGTTTAGCATCCCACGCTGGCTTCAAGTGATGGCTGTAATCCGAGGTTGCCACATTTTATGTTCCCCCTGTGTGCACAAAGTGACAGACCCACTGAGGTCTCAATTTGTGCATCCTTAGTTTAGATAGTACCTACCAAGTTAGAAGCCAAAAGGGATGTGGCTAGTCTCCTGTCCTCCATTTGTAATTCTTTCTTCAACTGCCTTTCTTCATTTCTGCCACTAGCCAGGTGTTGGTGTCCACTTGAAGGGCCCACAGGAGCAGCCAGCCCACCATAGCCACTGCTTGGCAGCCTTCCTTATCCCAATGGGTCATGCGACTTTGTAGTAGTGCTGTAATCCATTTGGCATTTCCCCGGGTGTCCCCGTCCTCATGCAGCAATCCACAGGCATCAAGCAACCAGATTCGGCCTTCCTACATTGATGTAGTCTGCTACCCCAGGGTTCCCCCAACTGAAGCTTTATTCCCTTGCCCATTCTTCAGTCTGTGGGCTCCGCCTCCTTGGCTCACCAATTGTTCTGTGAATGGGAGGTGTATGCAAAATAATCTTCAAAGGCCAAAGGAGCCATTAAAGACTGAAGAAAAAGGCCAAATCCAGCTTGACAGAAAAGTGATTCATTAAAGGGGCTTCTGGACAAAAGTCTCTCTTGGGCAGCTGCAGGACAAGTAGATCTCTGCAACCCCCACCTCCTAGAAGACCTGCTTTTACGACGCTAGAGGCTAGGAGTACACGCTGGGAGACCACCTAGGAAGGTATGTTTGAGAATCAAGAGTCCTATTTCCAGAGCAGATCAAAGACGTTATGCCCCAGGGGGTATGCTTAAGGGTGTGACTGAACAAAAAGAAAGAGGGGGGGGGGGCAGCCCGAGAGGCTCAGCGGTTTAGCGCCGCCTGCAGCCCAGGGCCTGGTCCTGGAGACCCGGGATCCAGTCCATCGAGTCCCGCATCAGGCTCCCTGCAAGGAGCCTGCTTCTCC
This sequence comes from Vulpes vulpes, assembly GCF_048418805.1. Classification (NCBI taxonomy): domain Eukaryota; kingdom Metazoa; phylum Chordata; class Mammalia; order Carnivora; family Canidae; genus Vulpes; species Vulpes vulpes. The sequence goes on from NC_132790.1 coordinate 70,483,763, forward strand.
TTCTGCCTGTGTCTCTGCCCCTCTCTCTGTCTCTCATGAATAAATAAATAAAATATGAATGAATGAATGAATGAATGGAAAGAAAGAAAGGAAAAGAAAAGCAGGGAAGACTGGGCTCTAAGACTTCAGATCAAAGTGGTCATGGCAGATTTATCCAAGACAGCATTTATCTCATTTATGCAATAGTGTAAACATAACTTTTACATGCACTGGGAAGCCAAAACTTTGAGACTGACTTTATTGTAATACTTTATTGCAAAGGTCTGGAACAGAACCAGCAATATCTCTGGGATATGTCTGTATGTTTTATTGATACAGGATGTTATCCACATGATTTTATTTTTGGATATAGCTCACATTTAAATATGAAGATAGTTCCTGGGACTTACCTTATAAGCCTCTTCACTGTTGATTAAAATTCAAAGTGTTAATCTCCCCTTAATTCCCTTATCAACAAATGATTATTGAATACTTGCTGTGTACACAGTGGTTTCTCTCAAGGATGCAGGACCAGTTGAAGAGACAGAAATCACACAAATGCAACAAAGGGGGTGGCTCAGTGGTTTAGTGCCACCTTCAGCCTGGGGCCTGATTGTGGAAACCCGGGATCGAGTCCCGTGTCGGGCTCCCTGAATGGAGCCTGCTTCTCCCTCTGCATGTGTCTCTGCCTCTCTCTCTCTCATCTCTCATTAATAAATATTTTTTAAAAAATGAAACAAAGGAAAATGCATTTTAAAAGGATCACTCAGGCCAGAAGAAAACAAACTTGGACATCAATTATGAGATGATCTTATTCATTTCCTCATTCAGCAAACACTTCTTAAGGACTTCCAATGTATATAAGTCATTTTGTTAGTCCTCAGAGCTATAAAGACATTAGCCACAGTCTTGGCCCCGAGAGTTTACAGTCCAGCTTTTGAGGGGACAGATAAGGAAACATTGAAGTATAAGTATTATGTTTATAACATAATATAAACATTGATATTACTGGTACAAGGCACAGTAGAAGCAGAAAATTGGGAAGGGGATAATCAGGAGAGGATCCATAGAGTTGACATTTCCGTGAAATTTGAGGAGATTAGTCTTTTACCAGGTGTTTACTGAGCTAATTGCGTAGTTCAGGTGAAGATAACAAGCCAACAGAAATGAGGGAGGCAACGGATTAAGCAGGTGTTTCTGCAGCAGAGTGGCTGATTTTTGATAACTTTTCTTGGTCAGCAAGAACTCTGAAGATTGCCCAGGGAGATGACGATCAAGGGAAGAAAGCAAGGAGGACAAACAAGCATGGGGAGGAAAGATAAATTTTGTTAGTTTGAAGTAGTTACATGACATTCACATATAAATGCCCAGTAAGTACTTGAAGCAAAAGCCTGGTGCTTGGGCCCAGACAGGACATAACAATTTTTGAGTCCCTTAAACAGACTCTGGAAATACTGGAAGTTGTATAGAATAAAGGCAGCAAAGTGACCCCAGGTTCTGTCTTCAGCTCTGATGGAGAAGAAAATGGAGCTACTTGTTGAAGCTTTTTTTTTTTTTTTTGGTATATTTTTTTATTGGAGTTCAATTTGCCAACATAGAGTAGAACACCCAGTGCTCATCCTGTCGAATGCCTCCTTGAAGCTACTTTTAAAATCAGCCTTTAACTCTCCAATTTCAGTACTAAGTTCTTGGACTCTGGTAACAGTTACTTTTTAAAAATGCCAAATAGTGTTATTGCCAAATTTTTTTTTTTAAGATTTTATTTATTTGAGAGAGAGAGAAGACAAGCAGGGAAGGGGGCAGCAGAGGGAGAGGGAAAAGCAGACTCCTGATGCAGGGCTCCAACCCAGTATCATGATCTGAGTTCAGGGCAGATTCTTAACCAACCAATCCGTTCAGGTGCCTTTCATTGCCAAACTTTATTTCTATTTAGAGGAAACATATTTTAATACCACTTTGTTCATTTACTATAACAGCTACCTTTTACTTTAAAGATATTTAGTAAATGGAAATATGACTCATATGTAGTAAATAAGGAAACTTCTAGAAAGCCAACTTCTAAAGGACAAGAAAATACCAATTGGTACTGAGTTATCTAAAAAGAATAGTATTTATTGAGATACAATTGAATTAACATTCTATTAATTTCAAGTATATGATGTAATGGTTCAATATAAGAGTAATTTCTTTTTAATCCCAGGAATGGAAGATTGTGAAACAATGGAAGATGTTTATATGGCTTCAGTGGAAACGGATCGAGGAGTAAAGGAACAGTTACATCTTTATGACACCAGAGGCTTACAGGAAGGCGTAGAGCTACCAAAGCATTATTTTTCCTTTGCTGATGGCTTTGTTCTTGTGTATAGTGTGAATAACCTTGAATCCTTTCAAAGAGTAGAGCTTCTGAAGAAAGAAATTGATAAGTTTAAAGACAAAAAGGAGGTAAGTGGGTTTGTTAAAAATGCTATGAATTATAATACTGTTTAAATCGTAGCATGGACTTTGGGGCAGTTACAATATTTAAAAAGCATTAAATTGTATTCAGTTTCTGTAACTGTCATAATATTTTTTTCTTAGCCCAGGAAATACAGGATTTAATGAATTCAGTCAGGACCAGTGTTTGACTTTCTGCTTTTGCTTGTTACCATTTGCAAGTTGAATTTTAATGACACTATATCTCAAGTACTACATAGTTCACTTCATATTCTTTGGGATCACGGTTTCCTAGAGTTCTCTTTGTCTCATTGGCTAAATAGGATTCTTGTTTTTGGCCTTAGTGGAAAATAAATTAATGAATATAAATACATATAAATAAATAGATTGGATTCTACTCATTTATCACTTAGAAATAAGATCCTTACCATGATCTGTAGTCTTAAATCATCTAGCCCATACCTATCCTTTTTGTCTTATTTTTATCATTTTGTTCCTCTGTCACTGTACTCCACGGACAGTGGTTCTACTTTTTGTTTTTTTTACAACATGATTTGTTCCTTTTAAGTCTTTGTTAATTGCTGGTTCTCTCCCTGGAACTCTGATTGCAGCTGTTTCTACAGATCTTCACATGGTTGACACCATGTCATCTAGGAAACCATATAATATATTGGTTAGCAGCACTGGCTAGATATTCTTAACCTAGATTTTTATATTTTATTTATTATGTTAAACTTACTTTGAGATAATTGTAGGTTCACATACAATTTTAATAATAGAGATTCCTTACCCAGTTTCCCCAGTGTTGTACAAAGCTAGTATAATATAAAACCACCAAGATATTTATAGTCAAGACAGAACAGTTCCATCGTTGCAGGGATCCCTCCCATTATTCTTTTTTGCCACACCCACTTTCCTTCTATCCTCACCCTCTTAATCCCAACTAATCTGTTTTCCATTTCTAAACCTTGTCATTTCATGACTTAACATAAATGAACTCGTACAATGTGTAACCTTTTGGTATTAGCATTTTTCACTCAGCATAATTCTCTGGGGGGTCACCGAAGTTATTGCACGTATCAGTAGTTCATTCCTTTTTATTGCTGAGTGATATTCCATGGTATTTATGTATCAAAATTCATTTAACCATTCTTGTTGAAGGGCATCTGGGTTATTGATATTTTATTATTTTGAATACTTATTTCCTATGTGAATAGATTACAATCATAAGGTTCAGTCTTATACAGAGGCAAGTAGTAGATGCGCTCCTCCGACCTGTTTTCCATTTTTCCCACCTAAACAGATAAATGCTGTTGTTATTTTCTAGGGGATCCATCTTATTCTCCATCCTGCCCATCCCCCCCCCCCAAAGTTGAAAGAGTGATTCAGTGAACACTCATATTTGATACTTGAATCTTGGTTCTGCTTCTCAACTTTCTGCCTGTTTCCTTAACCATAAAATAGGGATAATAATAGTACCTTTTTCGTATGATTGTTAGGGAGATTTAGGAAGCACATTCATTCAGCAAATGCTTATCGAACAACTACTACCTGCCTGGAATTGTTTTAGGTAAGGCACTGACAATAGACAACAAATGAATATCATGAAGAGTCAGATGCTATGTAGAAAAGTAGAGCCAGGGTGTGAGGGTACTATTCTCTGTAGGGCAATCTCGGAAGGCCTCCCTGATAAGGTGACTTTTAGCAGAGATTTGAAGGAAGTGATGGAGGGAGCCAAGCCCATGTGGAGGAGGAATGCTCTAGGTAGAGGGACTAGCTGGTGCAAGGATCGGGGGAAGTTTGTTTTACCATGTTCAGGAACAACAGGGAGGCCAAAATGGGCTACGAAGAGTATGGGGTAGGAGATGAGGACAACAGATTGATTTTGAGAACAGGAAAGACATGATCTAGCTTAGGTTGCATTTATTTATTTATTTTCGTGTTTGATTTAAAAAATTGAATAGGTAATGTTTGCACATGGTTCAGAAATAAAAATGACATAAAAAAGGACTATTGTGAGTTCTAGTTTCCACCCCTGTCCTCAACCACCAAGTTCTTTTATCTCAAGCGTACTATTCATTTATCTATTCATTGATTGATTGTAAATTCTGTGCCCAACATGGGGTTTAAACTCCTGACCCTCAGATCAAGAGTCATGATCTAACAGTTGAGCCAGCCAGGTGCCCCTCAAGCATGCTTTTTAAATATTATACTACTTGTGTTGGGCATCCTTCCAAAAGTTTTTCTATATAAATACAAGCAGATAGGTTCCCCACACACACTTGCTTTCTTACATCGAAAGTAGCATAGTGTTCTGCACCTTAATATTTTTCATATAATGTTTAGAGTCCTTTCCATAGCAGTACTCAGATCCCTTTTTTAAAAACTGGTGCATATTCATTGTGTAGATGTATCTTACTTTAACCATTTCCAAATTGATGGACACTTGGGCTTATAGTAATGAGTGCTATTATGAACTATACTCCAATGAATAATCTTACACATTTATTTTTTTGTACATTTTACAGTAGAGTTGTAAGATCAGCCAAAATGGGGTTCTTGAATCAAAGGATATATTGCCAAATTACCTTCCATAGCCATGGTATGAAAGTGCCTGTTTCTTTAGTCTTGACTACAGTGTGTGCTTATGGATTTTGTGAATCTTCTGGGTGAAAATGGTACTTCAGTAGTTTCATTTTCCTTTAATATGAATAAAGCTAAACATCTTTTGACTTGTATTAAAATGTTCACTTTGGCTGCTGTGTTGATAATAGACAACATAGTTGGGGGACAAGGTGAGAAGCAAGGAGTTTTGTGAAATGCTATGGCTCTGGAACACTTAAAACAGTTATCCTTTGAGGAGAAACCACTTTAAAAAGTAGGGAGTGATCAAACTGTGCCATGGTGCAGATCAGATAGGTCAGAAAAGCTGAGGAAAAAGACATGGCCAGCCTTTAGAAACTTGGGACGTCTTAAGAACTATTACAGTAAAACAGTGAGATGAAGTTTGGATGGCCTGGATAGAAGGTTTGTACACAGCAAAGATGACTCTTTGAAGGAATTTTGAGTCAAAAGACTAAGTATATTGTCTAATAAAAGGAAATGAGCTGGAGAAGGAAGTGTAAAAGAGGGTTTTTAGAAGAGAGCTAGTGTTTGCCTGCTAATGGCATGATTCAATAGGAGAAAATTGATGGGGAGAAAAATTGCTGGAGTGACAGTCTTGTCTGGGATAGAGGATGGGTTCTAGAAGATGGTAGATGTGGCGGATGCAGGTGAAAGTGTTGATTGTTTTCTTACTGAAATAGTATGGACATCAGCTGAGAGGTGGGGAGGAAGAGATGTTGGAGGTTGAGAGGGCCAAGGTAGGAGCTGTTAATACTTGGAGAACACCAATTCACTTTTAAAGTCCGTGGTTATGGGAGCCGGGTGGCTCAGTAGTTTAGCGCCTCCTGCCCAGGACGTGATCCTGGAGACCCAGGATCTAGTCCTACATCAGGCTCCCTGCATGGAGCCTGCTTCTCCCTCTGCCTGTGTCTCTGCCTCTGTGTGTGTCTCATGAATAAACAAAATCTTTAAATAAATAAATAAAGTGAGTGAGTGAGTTAGTCAGTCAGTCAGTCCGTGGTTATGGATTGGGACCAGCCAGCAGAGCTGCGTTTTTTTCCTCCATCTATATTAAATAAGGGTATAGACACAGTTCAGTTAATAAATTTAAGATGGAAAGTTGACCAGGTGAATATAATGGGATGATGGCGGCAAGGTAATAAATTAAAAGAATCTGAACTGGCCCAGAAACTGAGGACAGGAGAGGGGCTGAAGGACAGTGATAAAGGTATGAGAGCCAGCGGGACTGTAAGTTCTTCTGGTGTTGAGGATTGTTGCAATCAGAATGTTAGGCATGAACTAGGAAGGTAGAAGTGGGAGTGGGATTCTGGAATTGAGACCATGGAGGGGAGCAATTATAATGGCAAGAGCTAGGATGTGTTCATGGGAGTGAATGGCCGAACAAGTCAGGAGGATGATCAAGGCTGTTTGGGAAAGGTCATCCATGTGGCTAGTGAAGTCATTAGGACTTATGATAAAAGTAGTGCGGTGGTGACCATGAGCCAGGTCTGTAATGAGTAGCAACAGAGTGGGGGGTGGGAAACAGGTAGTACAGGTTAATAGCACCAGCCTTCAATTTTAGCCTTCTTAGAGGACATTGTTGGAGACAGCATTGAGGGACAAGGACACCCCCTACATCCCTTGTGCCCACTGTGGTAGTGAGAATACAGAGCTGAGCCAGTTTCAGCTAGGAAAAGCGTAGAGAACATTCAAAAGCAGAGATGGGGATGTAAAAAGGAGATTTTGTTAAAGTGAAGGGACAACAGGGAGCGGTTTCTGCAACTGGATGGGAGATGGGAGATCAGAGATCAAAGAGATACATGTGAAGATGAAAATGTGGGTGATGAAGAGTAGCAGGAGGGCCTGTGGGGATAGATCCTGTTGAGAAATGAAGGAACAGAAGACTTGCCAAAAAGACCTTAGGGGCCTGTTGTTCCATCCTACCTGGGAGGCATGGTCTAACTGGAACTCAGCTCAGTTTTAAGGCAAGAACACAGCAATGGCTTAAGTGTCCTAGTTCAAAGCTGCTCCTCAAGAGGTTCCTCCTCTAGCAGTTCTTACTGCCCTTCTACTTTCTGTAATTTTTATTGTCTACTTATATAGTCAAAGGCCTGAAAATTGGATATTCTCTCCTCCAGACCTCCCTTACTCCTGGGCTTTGACTGCCTTGTGACCGCTGTGTTCTGGTGGCCTGACACTGCACGGTGTGCAATAAACATTCAAGCTTAAGTGAATGATTGTCTTACCTTTAGTGTAAAATGCTATCGGTCCATAACATTCAACAGATATTAGTGCTTGCATTATGCACATGTCTGTGATCAGAATAATTCCTGTTCTCATAGAATTTAGATTCTAGAGGTAAACTCTCACGGCTCCAGGAATCTTGTTTTTTGAAGTATGTATTGCAGATTTCCCAAACAGCAGGTATAATAGCTACACTGAAATGCAGACACATTTCAAACTGTTATGTTTCTTAGATAGTAATTTCCCCAAGTCTAGCTTCTATTCATACTTGAGTAACTTCACCTACTGTTCATTTAGAATGTTTCCTAGTTAACAAGCTGTAGAGCATCTGCGTTTTTAATGAAAACGCATTCAGGAAGAGTGAGGTTAATGTCTTGCTAGTTTGGACTCAGGTCACATCTGAAGATCAGTTTTGAAGCAGTTTTATTCAATAGGACAATTTTCTTGATTTTTTTTTTTTCTCTTTTACCTAGGAACGGATGCTGGCAAAGCATAATCTTTTTTATTTTCCTTTTAGGTAGCAATTGTCGTATTAGGAAACAAAATCGACCTTTCTGAGCAGAGACAAGTGGATGCTGAGGTGGCACAGCAATGGGCGAGAAGTGAGAAAGTACGCCTGTGGGAGGTAACGGTTACAGATCGGAGAACTCTGATTGAGCCATTCACTCTCTTAGCCAGCAAACTTTCCCAGCCCCAGAGCAAATCAAGCTTTCCTTTGCCTGGGAGGAAAAACAAAGGGAATTCTAGCTCGGAGAACTAAAAATCAGTAATGCTACAACTGTTGAATAATGATTGCCTTTAAGTATCTGTGAGCATATTTAAAACAGGCTATTTGCATCACCTACCTTTGGTCCTTAGGAAACCTTTAAGGAGTAATTTAATGCACTTTAGGTTAGAATTAAATTATTTGGGCTAAATTTATTGTCTGATATGAAATAATATATTTGCCTTGTCATTGTTTGAAACTTATCCCTGAACTTAGTACCTTTGTTGTTTAAATTTGTTGTACTTGTCCGAACAGTAAAATAAAGTCTGGGTGGTATGCTGATATACCTATGAGTAGTAGAGCTCCATTACCCCCAACTTATTTCAGAAGCCATTGTTCTCTGTAACTTTATGCAACTTCTTAGCTCAAATATAACTTTGTGGGGTTTTTAAAAAGATTTATTTATTCATGAGACACACACACAGAGACAGAGAGGCAGAGACATAGGCACAGGGAGAAGCAGGCTACTCATGTCAGGAGGCTGATGTGGAACTCGATCCCAGACCCTGGGATCATGCCCTGAGCCAAAGGCTGACACTCAACTGCTGAGCCACTTAGGTGTCCCTATAACTTTCTTTTTAAGAAGTTCATTAATTATCTAATGTCTAGAATTATAAAATGATATTTTTAGATCACTAACAGTAAACAGTTTAGGTGTTAAACTAAATTACAGCTCTTGGGAGACCTAGCTAAATAGAACAAAACCTATGATTTAGCTTTGTTCAAATTATATGTTTAGCATGACCCAGGGTAGCAGGTGGTGTAAGTATGTTCAAAGCTTTTGCTCTTTCTTTAGAAAACTACTAAGCACTTAAGGACACTTAAGCTTCCATTTTCAACAAGTATTACTTTACCTTCTCCAGTAGTTTTCTGGAGACACAGTCATGTGGAATAAAGTGTATCATAAAAATACTGGACTACAGGTTAGATATTGTAGTCTGTGCTGTAGTATTCTTTGAAGATTTTGGCAATATTCAAGCAGCGGGACTAATTGTGTTTTGCAGGTTAACAATACTGTAACTAATTTTAAAAGTAGGAAGCAAAGCTACTTAATGTTTTAATTGGCAACCCTGACCTGGGCCAAAATCAAGAGTCAGATGTTTAACTAACTGAGCCACCCAGGCACCCCTCAGCTACTTCTTTTTAAAAAAGTAAATTCTACCCCTAACTCATGACTCCAGGATTAAGAGTCTCTATCACTAGAGCCAGCTGCTGCGCTATAAACTGACTTCTTAAGTGGAATACTTTTAAAGCTACGTTCAGTGAATTTTAAAAAGTCAATTGGTTCATTTCTGGGAGGTGAAGAACTGCATAATATAAAACTTGTAAATCAGCTAGTGTTTCTCCTGTTTAATTGGCTGAAATTCCTCATCACAAATACATTTTTTTTTTGCCAGAAAATTATTCAGATAAGTCATTCCCTAGGGTTGATCCCAGTTTTTTCCTATGTATTTTTACACAGATGAATTCTTTTACAATGACTTAAAAAAAGTTTCTCTGGAGATATGCAGAGAAACAGAACTGGTGGATATATGTACACTTAGGTATTGCCAAACTGCCCTCTATGGGAGATGTCTTTTCTGAGATACCTCATAAGCAGAGTAGAAGAATACCAACCCTAACCTAGGTCCTTGATAATTATCATCTGTATTACTTGTAGGTTGTTCAGTAGCAAAGCCCTATTAAGTTTAGAAGAATCTGTGAACTACAAACACAGGCAGAAGAAAGTAATTGAATACAGCAGTGTTAGGTGCTTGTTTTAATATTGTTTATTAGCACAGTAACAAATGCAGACTTAAGTAGTCCACAACATATAACCAATCCACTGAGCAACTCCTATTCCACACCTTACAGTTAACAGCTTAAGGTATTTTACTACAGGTTTTCACAAGTTGTGATTCAAACCTCTTATCTTGTCACAATAAAGTAGATTGGCATATAAAATAAAATACATAACTACTCATTTCCTATATGGTGTCTTATAGCCACATATCCATTTTATATATATGAGATGACAGTCTCTAAAAACTGTTAAATATCAATGTTCCCTCCCAAGAAGGGAAAAGAAATTCCAATTTTTTTTGAACAAAAAAAAAAATTGTAGTCTTGGAAGGACTTTACATAAATGGCCATGTGTGTAACCTGTACAAAATTAAGCTATTTTAAATTTACAGACTACAAGCAACTGAACCCAAATGTCTATTCTCTGTACTACATTTCAGCTAATATTGCAGAACTAATGACAGTTTTTAAAGTTGCTATTACCAATTCTTCTGTCTACTGTAGCAAGATACCTTAAGTTACAACAAAATCTTAGGAAATAAGACTGAATAATATCTGTTATAGAAATACCCTACTCTTTACCAACTCCCACCCTCCCCCACCCCTTCAAAATCATAAGCAGCTCTCTCTGTGACAGACAAATAATGTAAGAATTGTGAAAACCCAATTTATGTAGCGTATCTCTTGGTCCACTGTCTGGCCATTCTGTCATGTTCTGCTCTGTTGGTCATATACTGAGTGGCAATACTTCCCACCAAAGGGTCAGCTGGAAGAAAAAAATGTAGATTACTTTGAGGAAAGGAAAAGACCATTTCAAATTTTAGACAAAGTATTTGTGATCAAAACCAGTTTTGAAATGCCATTTTCCTGGGCACTTTTTCTTTCTAAAAGAGTATGCAAGGGGAAAACTTAATAGAATGCTCAGGCTTTAGTACTAGTGTGGCTTCATCTCCTTAATTCATTCTATTTTTCTCCCAACAACCACCACCCAACTGGAGTGTTAAGTAAGTCAATAAAAACTGGAATGTTCAAGGCTATGATGAACATCCAGCTGTGTTCACACTGACTGTTCCTTCAAGTCCTCTGGGCTGTTGCAATATAACACTATTTACCTCTACATTAGTTACCTAGAAAAAGCCAGGCTGCTAGGTCAAAACCAACAATTAGGTTGAAACCTAAATAGAATCTTTTATGGCAAATCTTTAATAATAAAAGGAAATTAAGCCTCCTCTCACCCTAATCAGTCCGATAACCACTAACTATTAAGCAAAGAAGCTCAACATTTAGTTAGAAGTATGTGGTTTAGGGGAACTGTATAACAAATGTAAAAATCTAAGGCAATTTTGTAAATCTTTGTTCCTAGAGCATAGAAATTTTTGCCTTTTTCAACTAGTAGATTGAACTTTTCTTGATTAAAACTTTCTTTCAAAAAAGGTTAGTTTTTGTCCTTTAAAAAAAAAGAAAAGATTTGAGAGAGAGCAAGTGTGCGCATGAGCAGGAGGGGCAAAGGGAGAGAAAAAAAAATCCCAAGCAGACCCCACACTGAGCCCAACACAGGGCCTGATCCCACAACCCTGAGATCACGACCTGAACCCAAACCAAGAGTCAGACCCAACCAGCTACACCATCAAGGCATCCCTGCTTTTTGTTCTTCAAAAGCTTTGTACTTTATCAAAACAAGTATTTTTCAGGTAAGGAAGAAAAAAGAAAAAAAGAATTATTAACCTTACCAGGATTACAGTCTGTAAGAAGGGAGCAGATAGAAAGGAGAACTTTAGAAATGGTTAGTGCTGGACTCCAATTATCTTTTAATATGTCCAAGCAAATAACTCCTTGACTGTTAATATTACAGTGATAGATTCTTGTCCGAAATGTAACCTTTAAAAAAAAAAAAACAGTATTAAAATTTAAACAGCAAACAATGAAATTCTTACTAAATTGCTTTTCCAATTGAGTGGCTGTTAATTTAAAACTAAGTGTTTCTTTAAAAGATGAATAGAGTTTTAAAGCTGATACAGATAGGTTAAGAGACTTTAATAAATCTAAGAGTAGAAGTGTTCATTGATACACTCTGTCATTTCAAAAGTTATCCAACAAAAAAAAAAAAAGGTAACTTCGGTTATTTTCCCAAATTCATCTTTAGCAGTTTCACTAATGTTTTAAATGTTTTCCTAATTTTTCAAGTTTGAAATAGCTAATTGCTGACCTCTTGTGTTAGCTGGTAGTACTACATAGCCTTAAAATAAGCTTTATAATAAATTCAAACTGAGATACTAACAGAAGCAAGACGCTTAGCTGTAAACACTGTAAAAAATAATAATTTGAAGATGAGATTTGTTTCTGCTTCTTCTGACTTTTACATTAGATCCTGCAGGTATCCTGTCTACCTAGGTTACAGGATCACTATAATGGAGTCTCCAAAGGTGAGGAGCCAGAAATGGGTAAGGATCATAGCAGTAGACAAATTAACACAAGTCACGTGAGTCTGGATTGCTGGGGGGGGGGGGTTGGTTCCTAATTTTGTGAGATACACAGAATCATTCCAAAGTAAAAAATTACCACTTAGTAAATAAGAATCATAAATTGTTGAGTATCAGAGGAGATACAATCCTAGATGAGAAAACTGAAGCCTGGAGATTAAGAATTTGAACAAGGCCAAAACATGACAAGGAGCAGAATCCAAAGCTTTGGTAGGAGATTCTGATTTCCTAATTATTTTAGTGACAAATTTCAGTGGTTTTTGGTCACAGTAGTCATTTCTGTGCACAGATACTTTTAACTGTTCAGTAACTTTTTCCCCTATTGAATGGAAAGTAGAGGATTGATTCTGGGTTGCTATGTCACTAAAAACAGCAAGATTTTAAACACCATCAAAACAAAGCACATATTTCTAGAAGTGGTCTCTGCCAAGAGGCAAAGCCCTGCCTACCCCATGCAGTATTTTATGTCCATCCAAATGTAAAGATTCATTAAGATAGAACAGAAATCTACCTTTTGTGATTAAAATTCAACAGTCTCTCATGGCAGTATGTAAATTTGACTATATATTAGGGAAGTTCTTACCTTTGGAGGCTTGAAGGGGTATTCTGGTGTAAAAGTGATATCAAGGAAAAATACACCACCCTCATACACAGATCCTGGAGGCCCCAGAATGGTTGATCTCCATTCATAGATGTTATCGCCTTTGGGACCAGCACTGTGAAGTAATACATCAGAAGGTAAGCAGAAGGTGGCCCCATCTAACTTCTTATAGGGTATTTAAAAAAGAAAAAAAGAAGACCTCTTCTTTTCGTTTAATGTGTGGATTCGCTCCACAAACAGAAGTGTCTTTCAGACACAATGTGACTCTGGACTGCAAAAAACCAATCAGCCTTAGGTCAAGTAAACTGAATAATAAAGAATGTTTAAACCATTCTAAGCCTACTTAAGCTGTGAATAAGCAAGATATTCCTCAATTCTCAACCTTCTCGATACCTCATAAGAAAATGTAAACAATATTTTAGTGACAAATTTCAGTGGTTTTTGGTCACAGTAGTCATTTCTGATAACCATTTTAAACACAAAGTTTCATTTCTAACCCACTGACTGTGGTTCTTGTTCCTTGCTCTTCTATTTCCATAGTCTTACCCTAAGAGGAAATCCAGTGGATTACAGTATGGTCTCCATTATAAACCATGTTGGGTGAGAAGAGCACAAGGATGAGAGAGTGTCCAATGACAAGTTATTTATTTTGCATTTCAATGTATAAAATTATAACCAGGTTCTCTAAATATTAGAGTTGGGATGTTAATTTATCCCTTTCCCTGTTACATCGCTGTTATTTATATTTAGTTATACCATAATACCCTTCCAAAGCATTGTATTGGCTTGCAGAGTGCTCTGTATCCAAGTACAATTATTAATAAAAATATTTACCCTCCAATTCCAAGACCAATGAAGAGCCTAATATGCCTGCCCAAACAAGTAAACACTACCAGGACTTAAGGTATTGAGGACAGAGGAAAAGACAAGTTTGGGAAATGGTTTCAGATACTAATTTTAAAAAGACTTCCCACAGCATGGACATGACAGTATTAAAGTGGCTCACATTTCTCAAACCTAGTTATCAACTGTTGCTTCAAGGATCATGATGTATGTCAGCCAAACAACAAAAAGGCCTTCACTTGGAGAGGCTTCTATATCCCAATCACACAGACTAATTTCTACAGAGAGGCAAACAGCATTTTAAAATGAATGGATGGTATGAACTCAAATACTTATTGAATGTACTTCTAGGCCAAGTTACATGGTAGGGATTTTTTTTTTTTTTTAAACCAGGCAAGCTGGTTCTTTTTTTTTTTTAATTTTATTTATTTATGATAGTCACACAGAGAGAGAGAGAGAGAGAGGCAGAGACACAGGCAGAGGGAGAAGCAGGCTCCATGCAGGGAGCCCGATGTGGGATTCGATCCCAGGTCTCCAGGATCGCGCCCTGGGCCAAAGGCAGGCGCTAAACCGCTGCGCCACCCATGGATCCCCATGGTAAGGATTTTAATAATGAATAAGACAAAAAATCCTTGTCCTCAAGATGCCCTCTGCTAATTGGTTAGAGATGAGGTTCAATTCCTCCATTTAAGAGAAAGAGTAAAAAGGGAAATGGGAGGAGGGGGCAAAATACGTGCCTGTGGCCCTACACTTTCCACAAACCCATCACAGATTTTTTTTCCCCTTTCAGATGAGTTTATAAAAGAAAACCAAAAAGAAACAAAAGTTAGGGAAGAAAACATGATGTGGCTGGCAAGAAAGGAGGGAGAAAATACCGACAAAAGAATACAGGCTAATAGGGGTACCTGGGTGGCTCAGTGGTTGTGAGTCTGCCTTTGGCTCAAGTTGTGATCCTGGGGTCCTGGGATCAAGTCCTGCATTTCAGGTTCCCGACAGGGAGCCTGTTTCTTCCTCTGCCTATGTCTGTGCCTCTGTGTGTCTCATGAATAAATAAAATCTTTAAAAAAAAAAAAAAAGATGGGCTAACGGGAAGAGTAGACCCAAACTGGCCAAGAGGCGCAGAGCTTAGACACTGACTTGAGTACTTATTAGCTGTGTGACTTTAAGGTCACTAAATAAACTGCAAATTCTCAAGAATGTTTTGATAATTAAAATGGGGGGGGGGAGATAACCTCTGTAGAACAGACCCACAGTAGTCTCTCATTAAATGATATTAAGGATCACTTGATACTTTTACATGTCAACTGGCCATATTTTCACAAGGTTCGGAAGTAGGGAGAGTTTTTAAACAACCCTCTACTTCAAGGAATATGCAGTAACTTCTAGTGAAAGGATACTTACTATCTTGATTACAGCTTCATATCCTGAGGTTAAAACTGGCCCTTGGTCATCTGGTCTTCCTACATGTTTGCATCCAGCATATGTACTTGGGCAAAAAGTCTACACTGGCCAATACAGCCAGGACACCTATTTACCCAACTAGAGTTAACTACAAAGTGGACTAACAAGGTGAAGAAGACACGACTGATACAGAGGTTGCAGATAACAGATAACCTATTTAATCTAGTTCATGGTATCTAAGGCTAAAAGGCAAAGGACAATCATCTGCTGTAAACCTCTCTTTTTACAGATGAGGAACCAAGTCCCAAAGCAGAAGCAAAGCCATCCAAAACCCAGTAATGGCAGCATTCCATACAGTTATCCTCACAGCTTGGTTGCTAATGCTAAGACAGACCCAGAAAAAACTTTAACAGTAAGGTCCCTCTAACCCTAGAGGCAACATGTTGACATGACATGTTTAACACCACCATAAGCAGCTTTTATGGATTGTACAGAAAATAGGTGATTTCCAAATTTCATTGTTCCTCTACATAACCTATGGAACTTTTGGGACGCCTGGGTGGTTCAGCTTTGAGCGTCTGCCTTCAGGTCGGGGCATAATCCTGGAGTTCTGGGAGCAAGTCCCACATTGAGCCTACTTCTCCCTCTGCCTATGTATGTCTCTGTCTCTACGTAAGTAAGGTAGGTAAGTAGGTAAAATAAATAAATAAAATCTTAAAAAAACAAACAAACTTATGGAACTTTCAAGATTCCTGACCCTTCATCCCAGGCTGAGTTTAGAATATTCAGAAGGGACTTAAGAATCTATGGGGATCTTTAAACAGGTATTGGTTGCTTTGGGGAACCACTGGTACCAGTTACAGGAAGTAGGACAACCAGTTTAGAACATAAGTTTTAACATTAGAGCTTGTGTCACCTATGATATAACTGGAAATTCAAATCAAGGTGGCTACTTGTTTGTAATCAGCTTTCAGTTTGGGCGTAAGCTTTTCTAAAAGTTCAGAAAAAAACTATAATAAAAAATGCCACACTTCTGTTAAACTTTAAAAATGGAGAATAAAGGTGGGTTATATTAAGAAAAGAATACAAGTGAAATACTTATCAAATGTGGTTGAAATCCTAAAGCAATAAACAGGAGCCCTGGAGAAAACTAAATGGCATGGACTTGTAGATCCTCAGCCAGGGGACCTGGGAGTTATAGGGAAGGATCTAAGAACCCACTGGAACAACCAAGCATTGGCTACTTGAATAAAAACTTCATATAAACTTTGTCATATACATTTTATTAATCATAGAATGAAACAAAAATTCTATGGGCCTGCAAATGTTTTGTCTTTTTTCCCCCCAGGTTCTCACTGTAAAAGTTAGGATCTACTACTGGTCTAGAAGGTGGGTAGAGACCTATGCGGGTAGTGGTGAGGGCACAGGTTTACAGCTCTCAGAAAGCCACTGTGAAGGAGAACAAGGAACAAGCTTTACGTGCAACACTACTGGGAAAGGTCTGTCCCAGAACCCCACCCTCTTCTCTATAAAATGACTAACTAGGTTTACCCTCAGGTCAACATATTCTTTTACCAGCCTTCTGTCCCCACCCTTTAAGATACTTTTTAGTTCCACAATAAGAAATCTAACTTCACTTTCAAACACTCACTGAAGTGTACTTTAAAATGGCACGTGATTTAAATTATTAATTTAAATTATTAGAAAGTGTGGGAGATGGAGTTTAAGGGAAGATGGGAACAAAAAATATCCAGAACTCTTATACAAGGCAAAAAGAAAAATTCTGCCCTTGATTCAGTCTTTTTCCCTTCTAGTTTAAATAGAGCTGTGGCAAAACATTTTAAGAAAAATAACAGTCAAGGGTGCCTGGCTGGCAGTTGGTAGTGCATATGACTCTTGATCTTGGAGTTTTGAGTTCCACACTGGGCACAGAACTTAATTTTAAAAAAAGAGAAATAGTCATTTCTACTTTTGACACAATAGTTTACTTCTATAATGGTTTCTGACTTCATAGAGATACATTAACATTAGCAGCAGGGATTGTCATGAACCACAATATTCTTCTGAAGAAAAGTTAGCCTTTTGACTGATTGGCACCATACCCCCTGAATAATTAACTTAATGACAAGGACTCTCACCTCTACCACCCTTTCCCTTAATCCTCAAAACCCATGCTTCCTCCATAACCACAGGAAAAGGCGGCTACACATCATATAAAATGTAATCAATACAAGTCATTTAAGGTATAATCTTAGGAAATAAAACCAATTAGAAAAACTGTCATTAGAGCAGTCTTACTGTAGAATTTGATATGCTCTCGAAATTGATTTAAAAATCTCTAAGATAATGACATAAGCTAATGTTTTAAGCTTCATTTTGTATAAAAGTCATGTTTTTAAGTACTCCCCCATTCCCATCCTCAGTACTAACTTACTATAGACTACTGTTCTTCCATTTCAACAGCAACCAAAGATACATCTTAATTTTTAAAGAATGTCCTGGAAGCAAAGTGAAATTATAATCAGTGTTTGTAAACATTATATTTCTAGATTAATTTTTAACACTTTTATTGGGAGAGATGGGACCCTTCATATAAAGACAGAAACCCTAATTCAGGTATTATTTTAGGCATAATTTTAAAGAGCTTAGTTATCTGGTCTTATATCCTAGGAAAAAAGTTGAGGGTAAAGTTTGGGAAGATGGAAAAGATATACATGCTACAGACAAGCACCTGTATATCAATAGCACAAAATAAGTGAAAAATGGGCCAAGTTAGCAAATGTACCAGCGTATTTCAAAAAAGGGTAGAGGCTCATGATCAACGGAATTAGAAACTCATTTTACCCACCTAAAAATCCCAAGTAATCTCTGATACTTTTCCCATAGTACAATGACTGATGCTTCATAAAAATAAAGAAATAAAGTGGCAACACTGTTGATTGGCTAGTCCCTGTCTACTCTTTGTAGAAGCTTCATAATAAAGCAAACCAGCTGCTTATACAGTGTATTATGTCATAAAATCCTCCAAACTCCTATATTCTAATTGCCTTAGAGCAGTTCTCAATAAAGGGTAGTTTTGCCCCCCCAAGGAGACATTTGGCAATGTCTGGAGATATTTTTGGATTCACTACTAGGAGGGAGTGGCCTAATCGGTTGAGGCTAGGGGTGCTGCTAAACATCCTCCAATGCAGCAGACAGCCTCTGTTACAAAGAATTCTTTCAACCCAAAATGTCAATAGTGCCCAAAGCTGGAAATCTTGAGTTGAACTAGTAAAGGTAAGCTTCACAGTTTGAATCCCTGTTGTCAAGACTCTACTGCTCATCCTCTTATCTTTGTTTTACTACTCTGTGCGTGGTACAGGAAAAAAAAAAAGTTTATATCCTGTGTGGTTGTTATTAAAAGTTAGATTTGCATATGCCCTGAATGTTCTACAGACCCCTGTTACTCAAAATGTGGTCCCTGGACAAAGAAACATCAGCATCCTCTGGGAGTTTGTTAGAAATGCAGACTTAGGCTCCACCCTACACCTAATGCATCAGAATTCACACATTAAAAGTTTGAGAAGCTAGCTATAGAGGACATTAAGTGGTAACTGAATACCAACTATACCCTCTAATCTTCTAGATTTAAATTACCATTTATATTCTCTAGCTCTCTCCTTCACTGCCTATCATTCCCTGTAGTAAGAAACAAGTATCAACCCGGGTAATGCTTACTAAATACCACATAGAGAACTTAGAAAATGCTGATAGAAGAGATCCACAATCAAATCTATATTCCCACAACCAACTATTCAAAATCCATTCTTAATTGACTTTCTTTTGCTAAGAAATTCAAAGAGAATATGACAAAATAGTATGAATGCAGCAATCTACCAGAGGGAATCCTCATCTCCTACAATCATCTCCCAATAGACATACTTTCCAGAGAATGAAAGCTGCCCTCTCCATGACAACTACACAACACATGCAAAGGAATTTTATAAAAAATGAGAACAAAAAGCTTCTTGTTCTCACCATCCCTTCATAAGCAGTTGTTATTTGTAACCTAGAAGTGAGTGGCAGAAGAAACTTGAAAAATCAGAAAATCTGAATAAGGTAACATGCTAGTGACGTGGCTGGTGAGATTACACTGCTTTAAAAAGTGGGCTGGTCACTTTCTAGTAACTTAAGAGAGACCTCTTTTCCTACAAAGAGGTATTGCTAGGGATGTACCATCCAGGTTACCATTCCCTGGGAAGAACTTGTAATTCAAAGGCCAATCTAAAAGACTCCTATGTAAGAATTTACATTAGTGGTATCCAGTGTAGCTAAGCAGTTGCACTGGAACAGAAGTGGGCCCAAATAGGGGGTTACATTTTCCTACACATGGAAAGGAAAACTGTCTCAGACACTTAAGATCTACAACAACATGATCCATGTCCTCCACGAACCACCACCCCCCCCCCAAAAAAATTGTGTCATATCAACACTGAGGAAATGATGCCTACTCTCTAACTCCAGCAGAAAGGGTATAAACCTTCAAAGCGATTTGATGCAACTTTTCATGAAGCACAAGGCTGAGTTTAGGATTATGGAAGCTGTAGAGTTTGTTTTCAAAATCTGTTCCAAACAAAGTGGACTGGTAAGTATTCACACAAAATGCTACAGCCCTGTCAATATACGATCTCCCTTAGATCAGATTTTAGGCCTTTAGAGAATAGTAATTTTCCACACATACTAAATGGCATTGCATAATAGTAATTAATAATTAGCTGGCCAAAATACGAGCCACTGTTCAGATTTACATGACAATGTTTCCAAATTAGGTTAAGTAACAACTAGAAAAGCTCAATCTCTCCAGCTAACCATTCAATTGTAGTTTTACCTACAAGTTGTTGCTTTAGAAGACAGTCCAGCCCTTCTGGAATTCTATATTCCAATCTTGAAAAAAAATTAGATGTACACAGAATAAGGACACAATTAAAAAAAAAAAAAACACCAAAAAACTAGTTTCAAGATAATGTGAAAAAGACAACAGTAAGGATAGTAAAACAAGAGCAGATCTAAAACACTGTGGACATCAGTGGGTCCTTACTCATCATCAGGGAGAGATGCTGGCTGTGTAACGAGACAATGTTTAGTAAACTGAACTAAAAATCACGCTTTAACCTCTGGGCTACTGATACGCAAGTGAGGGTAAAGTACCAAGCAAGTGAAATGCAAACTAGTCAAATTCAAGGGCCTAAAAGGAATTGAGGGTGGAGAATGGCACATAGGAACAATTAGAATTAAATAAGAGATCGTCATCTCTTGTGTCTCAAAAACCATTTTTTCTATACAAGGTTAAACAGGTAGGTATTCAATATAAGGGAAGATCAAACAAGCCTGACTTAAGAATAATTCTAATTTGCTCTTTCCCCAGAGAAGTTAGAAAAACAGGGTCAGAACAGATTCAAGTTCTAAGGCTATGGTGATTACTCTTCTACTGCCACCAAAATAATCCAAAGCAGGAGATCTGCCTAGAATAAGGTGTTTGAGTCCTGATTTTTTTAGCTGCATTGCTTATATTAGCATATATAACACTGCTATCTAAATGAGTAAATAGCAATCAATTATTAGTCTCTGGTTCTTAATCAGTTCATAGAGCCTACAGAAGCACAGCCAACTCTTCTACTGGGGTGAGCAATGCAGTACAGCTCAATCTCTTGTTTAGATTTTTTGGAGGAAATAAGGTACAGCTGTTAACATTTGTTCCCTCCACAGACTTAGTGTAGATCCTCAAAAGCAACAGTGTTGCAAGAAAAGCTATTTAAGGGATTCCAAAATTCTCAAAGAGGAACCTATCAGGTTTAACTCAACTCTAAGAAGATTCTACAGCATACCTTTTGGAAAAAAACAGTTAAAGATTTCCCATTCAGTCACACTCAACTGCACAGCCTCCACAATGCAACTGCTGCCAATCTCAAACTGCAGGTGAGGTAGGCAGGAGGTGGCATGGTTAGAGGGAAAAGTGGGAAGTGACAAGTGTAAATGCACAAGAAACAGGTTCAACATCTTGCCTTAGAGCAGAGAAAATTGCATTATCTTGCTGCAGTGATTTTTTCTTTTTCTTTTTTGTCATTTTTCATGTGGTATGAACTATTTTATTGTTTGGTAAATTAAAGCTTTTAATAAAACTAATTTTAATTTTTTTACTGCCCCTTTTGATCTTAAAAGTGTTCCAATTAGGATAGGACATGGTTAACCTATTTATGAGGGCATCTCAGAACACCTGCCTACACTGCCCAATCAGCCTAGAACTGTCCTTCCAGTCTCTTAATTGTAGCAATTTTACTGATTCTTTGTCCTTAACCTGCATCCTCCTTCCAGGGATTTGGGTAAACACCCCAAGCAGGCTTCTCTCATCCTAGGTCCAGCTAACTACAAAGTCCCTCAGCTCAGAACTCATGTGGATTTGGAGGATAAAGACTTTTTGAGCTAAAGCTGGTATTCACATACAGGAAAGGCTAGATCAGCAATTCTCCAAGTCCCTTTCAGCAAGCCCACAGATCAAAACTATTTTCACAATTCTAAACAGTATTTGCCTTTTTAACTCTCATTCTCTCAACATTTGTACTGTGAAGTTTTGCTGAGACTACACAAGGTGTGATATGACAACAGACTGAATGCAGCAGATAAGAAAATCCAGCTGTCTTAAATGTATATGCAAATTGCACATATAAAAAACAGCCACTCTTCTAATGATTTAGCTTTGGAAATTAAGTTACTTTCATTAAAAAATGTTAACATGCTTTTGTTATTTTAAAATGAATGAAATATTTTTAATGTTTCAGCTAAAGCTGAATATAGTAAAAATCTGTAATAATTAACTAAATAAACAAAAGCTCTTTGGGGCTCATAATTTTTAAGAGTGCGTAATGGGGTCCTAAAAGTAAGGTTTGTGAATGGCCAGGTAGATTATTTTAAAATAGCACCAGCATAACTTGGCAACAATTTTAAAAACTAAAAAAAAGGTTTTTAAGATTTTATTTATTTATTCATGATAGACATAGAGAGAGAGAGAGAGGCAGAGGGAGGGGCAGAGACACAGGCAAAGGGAGAAGCAGGCTCCATGCAGGGAGTCAGAGGTGGGACTTGATCCCAGGTCTCCAGGATCAGGCCCTGGGCCAAAGGCAGGCGTTAAACCGCTGAGCCACCCAGGGATCCCTAAAAACTAAAAGTTTAAACAGCAACTAGAAGTTGTTCATCTCTCCCTCCCCCACCCCCACCTTGGAAACCCCAATGCCCATATAATAAGTCGTACTACCCTGAAGCCTACCTAAGGGGGGGGGGGGCATGTGGAAAAAGACCAAATATGAGGGATGAATGAGGAGCCCCAGGTGTTCGAGCCCTTCACCATTTGAATCTTCTTGGGCCCACACCAGATATGTGAGTAATCTAGAAGCCTTCAGGTAATTCTAGACTCTGTAATGGCTTGAGAGCCCAGCCCCAGTCAGCCTTCAGATATACCAGAAGTTATGATAAATAGTAGTTGCTGTTTTACACCATGTAGTTTAAGGTGTTCTGTGAACACTCCCTAGGAACAGCCCTCAACCAATAGCTGATAGTAAAGTCGGATAATTGGCAAGTGCTTTATCCAATTCCCCAGAGTTAACCTTAGGCAACTTTCACTGCGAGGGCTGGCTTAATTAAAAGGTGTCCTTTACTGACAGTCTGGTGTCCTTTACTGACAGTCTTTCCTACCCCATCTTACTTCCTACCTCTACCTTTGTTCCTTGCACCACTAAAAAACTACTTGTATTAGAATTCTCGTCTTAAGGGTCTCCTGGGGAAAGCAAAGCTGAGACACCACTGAAGAGCACACAAAGGAAAAGATGAACAGATATAATTACGTAAAAACTGAAAATCTGAAACACATTATAAAAGGGTGGAGGGAAGATAACTGCAGTACATAATTAAGGGCTAATACCTTGACTATGAAAAAAAAAACTTTAAACATACTAAGTGCAATGGATAAAGGTCAGGCATTTCTCAAACTCATATGGCCAATAAATCTCAATCTTACTTAGACTCAAAGAAATGCAAATTAAACATGGAGGCACATTTACCTATCAGACTGGCAAACATTTAAAAGACTAAAAGTCTTCTGTGTTAACTATATGATGAAATAGGTACTCTTTTCCATTGCTGGTGGGAGAGTAAATCAGTAATCCTAGGTTGTGATTATAATATATTCAAATATAAATCTGGTATATCCTTTGACACGGAAGTTCTTCTCAGAGCTTACCCTTAGGAAATAAGTGGACACATGCACATGGCTATAGTTATTGGGATATTTATAAGACATGTATGATGAAACAACTTTGGAATGAGCTACACTATCAACAGGATATAGGTTAAACTGGTACAACCATACATACGGCAGTATACTATCCAGCTCTTAAACTGACATGAGGTATCATACTCAACAGGACTTTTAAAAATCCACAATATAATGTGAATTGAAAAGGCAGGTTCCTTTTATGTATGCAAAACAATCTCAGTGGTTATACCTGCAGCATGAGATGAGATTTTATAGTAACAATGTATCTCCATTTTAAAGAATGTAACAAAAGAGAGAAGAAATGAAATCAAATTCACCTAGTAAAGTCAACTAAATAGAAAAAGTAACTGGTTTCTGACTGGAAATCCAGGCCTTTAAAGACTTGCAGCGATGCATGATACTCAATCTACGCAATTTAAATCCAGTTTTTGCAGACTATGGTCCGCAAGAGTAAGAGTCTCAGAGGGGTGACTTTTGACAAATTCACTCCTGATTGTCAGGGCCCAAAGAGATTTTCAATAGTGACCCAGCGATTTACTGAATCTTCAGGTGAGGATCTAAAACAGTCATTCACAGGAAATCAATAATACGGCCCCCACCCCCAACTTACAGCCCTGTGAAAGCCATCAGTAACTATATGATGTTAAGGTGTCCTGTGGTCACACTGAAGGATAGTTTGACCTTATACTATAAAAGCTTCTGTGAACCCAGGGAGAGACCGTGAACCCTCCAACAGGGTTGAAAATCAGAGGCAACTCAAGTTTATGCAACAACAGCATACAAATATTTTTCAAGACAAAGAAGAAAGGATCCAACAGCCTACTCAGCAAACACATCGACAAAATACCAACTATATACTGTGGTAAGTGACACCTGTTCAATGTATCTAAACAGCCTAGATATCTAGTAGTTAATTTATCTAATCATTATTAAAATATGAAAGACTTGGAGTAAATTTAATTGTATGTAAATTGTGCCTTTAAAAGTAGATAATACAAAAAAATAACCTAACATATGCAGAGAAATTTGTCATTTTTAACCATTCTTTTATAAACTAACTTTTTAATCTTTACCCAAAATCCTTTGTATCAGGAGAGGTAACGTTTTTCCCTTTTTTTTTTTTTTTTAAGATTTTATTCATTTATTCATGAGCAACAGAGAGAGAGAGAGAGAGAGAGAGAGGCAGAGACCTAGGCAGAGAGACCTGGGCATATACAGGACCTAGGCTTAGCACCTGCCTTCAGCCCAGGACGTGATCCCCGAGTCCCAGGATCAAGTCCCACATGGGGCAAGGAGCCTGCTTCTCCCTCTACCTACGTCTCTGCGTCTCTCATGAATAAATAAAATCTTAAAAAAAAAAAGATTGGGAAACATTCAGGAGATTAAGTGAACATTAAGGGATGCATTTATACAAAATCCTAAAGCTAGAAAGTCACACTTCTGGCCAATACAATCCAGGCTTTCTTACAGAGGTTTTTTTTTCCCCAATACACAGGCTTTCTTACAGAGGTTTTTTTTCCCCAATACATCCATGGAGTTTCCAATAAAATTATCTGCCTTTGGACTACCCACAAATTTTGTTTAATCACACTTACTACTGTGCCATTCCTAATGTATTAATTCATTTGTCTTTTATATTTGGATGGAAGCTAGAATTAGGAACAAGAAAATCTTGTGACCTGCTAAGAGGTGTTATTAAAACTTCTTAAAAATTGATTCAATTTTTTGTAGAAATGAATTAACTGGAAATTAATACATACCACACGGAGTACTAGTGTGGAGGAGAGATCATTTTAAAAAATTTTTAAGATTTTATTTATTCATGAGAGACGGACACACAGAGGCAGAGACATAGGCAGAGGGAGAAGTAGGCTCCCTGTGGGGAACCTGATGCAGGACTCGATCCCAGGACTCCAGGATCATGACCTGAGCCAAAGGTAGACACTCAACCACTAAGCCACTCAGGTGCCCTGGAGAGATTTTAAAAATAATGTGACAACTCCAAAAAGTGAGAACCCCAACTTAATGAAAACCAAAGATGGTTTTGGTACAGTATCAGTTCAACTGAGTACAAGTCTAAAAGTTATGCTCTAAAATTTTTTTTTAAGTGTTGCTTATTCTTTTTGCAATTTAAGAGCACAGGGAGGAAAGAAAGGCTAAAAAGAAGGTAGGTATAGAACATAACACCTACTTCCCCAGTTCAGAAGTCCGTTTGGTCCACTCCACTCCACTCCATTCCATTCTAGTCCACAGTGGCACTGGGAGGTCCAGCAATCATTGGAATGACCTACACTGAAATGGAGGTCAACCCCTGCCTGAGGATACAATATCACCCACTGCTCAATGCTCTGTGAAGCTGAGGCCTCTGCAACCTCTTTGTTCCCTCCCTCTCCATTGCAGGATCTACAGCTCAGAACCACCAGGAAATCACAGGGTCAGGAGGTGAGGAGAGCTATTTACTGCAGTTGGACAGTCATTGGCTTTCTTGGCCCCAGCTGGCCAGGAGAGAAAAGAGAAGGCTGTTTATATTTGCAAAGGGCTGAGAGTTGTGAATGAGGGAGGCTATGCCCTGTATGTCAAATACAGGGCTGCACTTGAAGGGGAAGAGTCTGCTCTGGCTTCTTGCTCACTGCTAAATCTCATCACCAAATCTCTGTCCTGCTGTCTACACATTCTTCTAGCTGAGAAACAGAGACAATAGCTTTAACAAAGCTAGGTGCTGTCACAGCTGCTAAAGAGGCCCAAGTTGCAGCACCCACATGTGACATTTCACAGCCACCCAAGTCTAACAGTTTACTCTTAGCACTGGTAAGCAGACACACATAACCTTCACCAGTGGCCACTGACCAGCTACCACTCTGGCTTATAAATTAACACAGGCAGTGCATATGCTACCTCATGTTAGTATCAGATGCTTCCTAAAATTATTCTCATCATCATTTAATATTTAGTAACAAAGGAGTGCAAAGCATAGTACCCGAACAGAAAAGAGTCCTAACAAAAATGTCAGCTAGTAATTTCCAACTTTTTATGAAAAACACTCACAGAGAACTAACTGCTAAGGTAGGTAATAGGCCTGTTCAGGTTAAATTTTATGGAAAAAGCCAAAAAACAAAAGTTCTAAGAGAGGAGGAGGCAGCTGTTCCAAGTCAAAGGTGAGGAGTTTGGCTGAGAGGTACAAAATGTGGCTAACAGCCCATGTACATGACTGAAAACTAAGGTTAAAGAAGAGAAGGATATGAAAAATGAAATAAGAATTCTTTATTATTCTAATAAGGGATAATCTCTTATTTTTTTCCCGTTTAGAAGGAAAAAAACCCCCATAATTTAAGTACTGAACAAGAGGGGGGAAACAACTATCTCAGACACATATAAAAAGATGCTAGATTGAATACATGTACCAACTTTTACTGCTTCGCCAAACTCTGACATGACAGTAAACAACACACACACACACACACACACACACACATATGTATATTTAATGCATAAATCTAAAAAGGGAAGAAAAGGAAAGGAGACAGTATTAATAAAAGTTGGAAGCTAGGAGACAAATGGGCAAGTGGTAAAGGACTTGACATATCCAAGAAGCTGAATCCTAAACTGGCTGTGAAGAAACCCCCCCTTCCCCCCCAAAAAAAAATCAAGCCCAGGTAGACCTTATAACCGCCCTCTAAAGACTCAGGAATCTGTCGTACCTAAGGAGGTTGAGAACGAGGCAGGGGAAGGTTCTAAAATAAGGACTGGTTAAAAGTGTGTATAAGTGGTCCAACTCAAAGACCCTGTGTGACAGGTGGAATTTTAAGATGGGCAGAATGATGTTCTCCCCTCTAATACACTCTCATCTCCTCCACATGAGCATGGGCAGAAGCTGTGACTTGCTTCTCCCCAACAGAATAAGGCAAAGTTGATAGGATACCTACCACTCCATGGATCGGGCTATGTTTTCTGTAAATTGTTATGTTATATAAGACTCCATCTTAGCTGACAAGACAGAAATACGGTCCTGCTAGCCTTGAAGGAGCAAGCTGCTATGATGTAAACTGCCAGTGGAGAGGGCTAGAGAACTGCTGTTCTCTAGGAGCAACTGATTTCAGTCCTATACCTGCAAGTAAACTCTATGTCACAACTACAGGAGCTTGGAAGCGAACCCTGAGGGACAGATGAGCACACAGGCTGGTGGGTTCCTTGACTACAGCCTAAAAGATCCTCAATAGAAGTCTAAGCAGTGCCCCAACTCCTGACCCATGGTGAACTGTACATACTGAAATGTGTGTATTGTTTTCAACTGCTAAAGTTGTGGTAGTTTGTTACACAGCAATAGAAATTCTGCCAGACTAGGGTTTATTTTCTGGAGAGGTTTAAAACTGAGGGTCTCTGAACCAGGGGACATTAATATGGATGAGGGCAGAGGTGCTGTACTAACAATGTGCTTATGCATGCCCAACAGTAAGATCCCCAGTTTTCTTTCTCAGCTCCCAGAACAAAGGTTGGCCTTCACTCTCCAGGCAGTCTCTTTTGGGGAATGTTAACAGCCTAGAGGAAAGACCTCAATAAAATTAAAGGCTCCCCAACTAAGTTAACAGATAACCAAGGAAAAGAATTCTTCTCTAAAATGGTAAACAAAGATCAAAACAAACTAGTAGATAGTCAATTAGAGAAAACAGAAATTACAAAGAAAATTTCAAAATAAATGAAATTACTAATATCCAGAGAGAGAGAAGATACTGCATTGATGAAACAAGATATGGCTAAAACAAAACAGTATTCAGAAACGAAAAAGGAGGTAGGGGTGGGATGGGGATAATGGCTGAAGGTGGTCAAAAGGTACAAACTTCCACTTACAAACAAGATAAGTTAAGTTCTAGGGATATAATACACAGCATAGTAACTAGAGTTAACAATACTGTATCATATAGTTGAGAGTTGCTCCCAGAGTAGACCTTAAAAGTTAGCACAAGAGAAAAATTGAAACAATGTGAGATGATAGATGCTAACTAAATTTACTGTGGCCAAATCATTATGTAATATATACATATACTAAATCATTATGTTCTACAACCTAAATTAATACAGCGTTATATCTCAATAAAATGAGGGCAGGGAGAAAATAAGAGCTTTTAGAAACTAAAAATGAAAGCAAACAAACTTACTTCAACATAATAAAGGCCATGTGTGACAAACCCACAGGTAACGTCATACTCAATGGTAAAAAACTGAAAGCTTTTCCTCGCAAGATCAGAAGACAAGGATGTCCACTCTCACCATTTTTATTCATCATAGTACTAAAAGTCCTAGCCACAGAAATCAGAAAGAAAAAAATATAAGGCATCCAATTGGTAAAAAAGAAGTTAAACTGCCGACTACTTGCAGATGACATGATCCTATATATAAAAAACCCTAAGGACTCCACCAAAAGCTATCAGAACTAATTATTTAGTAAAGTTGCAGGATACAAAATTAACATACAGAAATCTGTTGCATTTCTATACAGTAATAATGAAGTTGGCAGAATAAGACCTTAAGAAAACATTCCCATTTACAACTGCACCAAAAATAATAAAATATCTAGGAATAAATTTAACTGAGAAGGTGAAAGACCTATACTGTGAAAGACACTAATGAAAGAAATTTAGGGTGACATAGAAAGACAAACCATGATCCTGGATTGGAACAATATTGTTAAAATGCCCATACTACCCAAAGCAATCTACAGATTCAATGCAATTCCTACCAAAATACCAAGGGTATTTTTCACAGAACTAGAACAATATTAAAATTCATATGGAACCACAAAAGACTGTCCATAGCCACAACAATTCTGAGAAAGAACAACAAAGCTGGAGGCATCACAGTCCCATATTTCAAACTATACTTCAAAACTGTAGTAATAAAACCAGTATGGTACAGGGACAAAAACAGACATATGGACAAAACAGACAAAAACAGATATATGGACAAAACAGACAAAAACATTCAATAGAACAGAATAGAGAACCAGAAATAAACCCACGATTATATGATGAATTAATCTACAACAACAGAAGAATACACAATGGAGAAAAGATCGTCTCTGCAACAAATGGTGTTGGGAAAACTGGACAGCTACATGCAAAAAGAATGAGACTGGACCACTTTCTTATCCCATACACAAAAATAAACTCAAAATGGATTAAAAACCTAAATGAAGGGGCAGCCCGGTGGCTCAGCAGTTTAGTGCCACCTTCTGCCCAGGGCATGATCCTGGAGACTCAGGATCCAGTCAGGCTCCCTGCATGGAGCCTACTTCTCCCTCTGTGTCTCTGCCCCTCTCTGTGTGTGTGTCTCTCATGAATAAATAAAATAAATAAAGTCATGAGAGAGAGAGAGGCAGAGACACAGGCAGAGGGATATTCTCTCATGAATAAACAAAATCTTAAAAAAAAATAAGTGAGGGAATTAAACAGTACAAACTTCCAGTTCTAAAACAAGTCAGGTAAGCCCCAGTGGCGCAGCGGTTTAGTGCCCCTCTGCAGCCTGGGATATGATCCTGGAGACCCGGAATCGAGTCCCACATCGGGCTCCCTGCATGGAGCCTGCTTCTCCGTCTGCCTGTGTCTCTGCCCACCCCCCCGAATAAATAAATAAATAATCTTATAAATAAATAAATAAATAAATAAATAAATAAATAAATAAATAAATAAATAAATGCTAGAAAAAAACACAAGTCAGTCACGGGTAAAAAAGTACCGCAAAAGGAATATATTCAATAAATTTTTATTATCTTTGTATGATGATAGTAACTACACTTCCTGTGGTGTGCACTGCATAATATATAGAATTGTGGAATCACTATGTTCCACATCTGCAATTGACATAACATTGTGTCTGTAATACTTCAATTAAACACATTCACACAATGAACAAAAAAATTTTCAAAATATAATGAAGGGTAAAGTTGTAATCTCCCTAAAAACATAGAAAAGAGATAAAAAAAATAGAGATACATTATATACAGCTTCTTTGGTGCATTCCTGTCTTCTGCAGGAATGTAGTTGAAAATGGAACCAGAAAGGCTAAATGAAAATAAATCAGAGGACCTTAAATACCTATCAAACAATTTAGGGGATCCCTGGGTGGCGCAGCGGTTTGGCGCCTGCCTTTGACCCAGGGCGCGATCTTGGAGACCCGGGATCGAATCCCACGTCGGGCTTCCGGTGCATGAAGCCTGCTTCTCCCTCTGCCTATGTCTCTGCCTCTCTCTCCCTCTCTGTGTGACTATAATAAATAAATAAAAATTTAAAAAAAATTTAAAAAAAAAAACAATTTAGATTTTAACAGCTTTGCACCTACAGGAGTGAAGTGAAAAAATAGTCACTGTTTTAAGAAGCAGAAAACTAAATACTGAAAACATCAACCTATTCAGAAATACAAAGCTACAAATTTAATCTTCAATGAATGAAGCAGAGAGCCTAATTAGGGATTATCTAATAACCTGGATTAGAGCAATGACAGAACATTTTCTAGGGGGAAATCGTAAGTATTTCACTGTGACAATCCTTAAGAGTTATCAATAAACCAAAAATCCTCTGAATACATCAACACATACACAAATAAGATGCCTACATCCAATTCTCACTGAGTAGAAAGAAACCCGAAGGTCTCTGCCTGGCCTGCCCAGACTCCCAGCAGTGGTGTTAACCAGATATCCCAAACACTACCATGTAGCACTTAGTTAAGTCATCATTTGCTAAACAAACAAAATATGAGTTTATGTATACAATCTTGAATGTCAATACAGTATTAATATTTCAGAAAATTATCAAACCATGTACCCTGATTTTAGTTCAGAAAATATTTATCATTAGTTATATGCTTAACTGACATTTGTTTGTTGTTATATGCAGTAGTTAAAAAAAAATACAGCGTATGAGCTATTTTAGGTACCGTCTTGGTTTCTTTCAAGAAGTTGAAAAACATCAGATTTAACAATCTTTTGAAAACACCATTTAAATGGCTTTATAGCTTTGTTTAAATGGGATTTATGCCTTACAGCAAATAAAGATGGAAGTATTTTGGAAGGAAACAATCTCCTAATTGCTTTATCTGGCAGCTTGGTTGAGTTGTGCTTCTTTTAAGAACCAGGGCTCATGACTCATAAACAGGCACATTCAACACCACATAAGCATGAGGTAAAATGAATTCCAACATAAACTCAGGCTAGCCACTAAAATCCAGTGGATTTTAACCACTAATTACACCTCTACCAGAATTTAGTTAACCAAAAGCATTGTCAATATTTAGCCGTTTTAGTGTTTTGTTAATGTGCACTTACAGTAACAATAAGCACCACACAAAGCCAGGGGAAGCCTAACAACTAAGACACCACTAAAATGATAAAACAAAATCAAAGCAGTCAAGATTCGTTTCACAAAACAACGAAGTTAGTGAGGTACAGTCAACAGCACTGGAGGAGGAGCAGCTGCAGCACCAGTCCCAACCCCACAGAAACCTGATCAGAGGACAGAACGTTCATCTGTACTCAGCCAAGGTAAAATCACTCAGAAGCCAAGGAGTAGACAGCTGCTAGAGCAGGCAGGCTGACAAAGGAACGAGCCTCGGAGTTCCAGTCTGGGAGAGCAAAATGCCTTTGTCCTTTAGCAATAATAATGTTAATCAGAGCCATCCTTCACTTCAAGAGACCCTTACACATCTGCTTTGTGCAAAATGTACACACAGGACATGGTTCTGGAGAAGAACTGCATCCTCAAAGGGAAGTAAAGGAAAATTTCAGTGGCTCTGGCAGTTGGGCTGCTAGATATGGAACTGGGAGTATAAAATAAATCTTAACGTGTCTTATGATAATACAATAAACCAGTTAAAAAGTATCCATTTAGATCTTAAGTATTTGTTCAGTATTATGATACGTAGAATTCTTACAAGATTCACAAAAATGGTACAAGCGGCTATCTATTCTCATAAAACCCAGCTAAGAAGGGGGTCGTCAACAAATGATTAAAATACAAAGTAGATTGTTAGAAGATGGATAAGACGGAAGTGAAGCAAATGGGAACTCAAAAAGTGTGAGTGGCTTAGAAATGGGCCAATATAAACATACAGGCAATTATCTTTTTCTCTTGCACATGCATGCACCATGCTGGCTTTCAACCACAAGAAGAGCTCCCTTTCTTTCTACTTGTGAGGTGAGTGGGAAAAAAGAGGACAAGTATTTAGAACAAATTTCCCAAAATGAACGGCCTTAGTGATGTAGGTCAGTGATTCTTACACACATTTCTAAGACAGAAGTTTTCACCAAAAAGTAAAGAATAAAGGAAAAGGGATAAAGTATTTGTTTTTCCATAAATGTTAATTTAATATAAAGTTCTGTCCATTCTGATGCTGATATCAAGTTCTTTCTATTATGTCATAAAAATTATCCTTTTGTGAAATGTTGATGATGATAGATGATTTTTTTTTCATTGTCCTTGCCTGTCAAAATTAAATCAGCAGCCTTGTATCAGCCTCCTGTGAATTCAAATTCCGTATTTACTACTGTAGTAACAGCTTTTGTCTGTAGCCCTGGGTAGTTGGTATCTGCCAGAGCAATTTAAACAGAGAAAAGGAATGGTCCCAAGCCCAGCACCTCTCAAGTGTCCTCAGGGTTCCAGCTCTGTAGGAGAACCTAGGTAAGGCTGCTGCTACCCTCTACAGCCCAGGGGCACCTCTTATTACTCAGACTCCTCCCTGAGAGGTGCACACACAATGGCAGCAGCCACCATGTGCACGGAAGGTTCACAAATAGCTTCCAAATCACAAGCCAAGTCCTGTCTCTGTCAAACAGGCTGACACCACTGATGAGAGTCCCTTGGGTGGCAAATGAGGTGAAACCTCCTTGTACCAAACTATTTCCTAAATAAATTTAGTGTTATTTTGTCTTGGCTGGTACACAGCTCCAGTTTTTTTTTTTTTTAATTTTTTTTTTATTTATTTATGATAGTCACAGAGAGATAGAGAGAGAGGCAGAGACACAGGCAGAGGGAGAAGCAGGCTCCATGCACCGGGAGCCCGACGTGGGATTCGATCCCGGGTCTCCAGGATCGCGCCCTGAGCCAAAGGCAGGCGCCAAACCGCTGCGCCACCCAGGGATCCCCACAGCTCCAGTTTGATAGGCAACCAAAAAGATACAGGTTTTGGAAAGAACATCCTAAAGCACTAAATGTGTTATTTTACAAGGATTTCTCACTTATCTTGGTATCCCTACTCCCTCAAACTTCAATTCTCCCACAAGAAAATTTCTTCCGGGATCTCTGGGTGGCTCAGCAGTTTAGCGCCTGCCTTCGGCCCTGGGCGTGACCCTGGAGGTCTGGGATGGAGTCCCACATCGGGCTCCCTGCATGGAGCCTGCTTCTCCCTCTGCCTGTGTCTCTGCCTGTCTCTCTGTGTGTCTCTCATGAATAAATAAAATCTTAGAAAAAAAAATTTCTACCTTCAATTACCTGATTCTTCTTTTCCCCCTTCATTTCAGAAATATATGTGCCTCTTGCCAAGATAAACATGTGGTCTATCAAATTCCTCTTACTTTATCACTGATCTAACATTTAGTTACAAAAAGTTCGAACTTTCCCATGCAAAAAGAGAAACACAACTAAATAAAGCCTACTCCTAAGTATACTCTACTAAATATCTCTACCCCCACACCTCTCCTTTTCAAGCTATGATCTAGCTTTCTCTGCCCGTGGCAACTTCCTGCTTCCACCTACACACACACTTCCTTCCATCTGAGATTCAATCCTGCTTCACCTAATATTCCAGTCAATTATTCTCTTAAAGGTACCAATGATCTTCCAATCTCAAAATCAAATGGTATTTCTGACGTTCTTCATCAGCTTTTTGGTCAAGAACTGATCAACCCTGCCTTCTTGAAACCCTGCCAATCATGACATTGATTCTCAGCTTAATTCTCCTCTTACCTCTGAACTCTTCTCTCCCCTTTTCTAAAGCCTTTCCCTGTTAATCTTTCAAAGCACAGGGATAAAGCCCAAGGAGCTCCTCTTACAATGGTATAAAAAAGAGTGATACATTTCTGGGGAGGGTTTGGATATATCTGAGGTTCAGAGATAGCCTTAATGTACATTAATGGAAGGAGAAAAAGGGAACGCAAAGTCAGAATCTGATACAAATTTAGCAGGAAATCTTCACGCTGTCATAACAGTTATCAGGCCTTGACAACACACTAGAAAAACAAGGTCTACTAAAAAGCAGTGACTTTCAAACCACATTCCAGATGGAGGAAAGAGGTTGTGATGTCTTAAAATGCTTCATTTCCCTGAAATCTGTTTTAAGAAAAAGTTACAGGTACTTTCAAAACCTTTAAAAGCACATTTCATAGTATGATAACAACTAAACATATAAATTTGAAAAAGTAAGAACAGCATACAAATTCCAAATCAAACTTCAGTTTCCTTATCTGCCAAGTGTGTCCAATGATAGCCTACACACCACCTCACTGAACTATGAGAAAGGAAAGGGGCACATGGGTGACTTAATTTTAAGTGTCTGCCTTTGGCTCAGGTCATGATCCCAGGATCCTGGGATGGAGCCCCATCCCTACCCCCCACCCCTCAGGTCAGGCTCCTTGCTCGCTCTTCAGGGAATCTGCTTCTCCCTCATTCTCTGTCCTGCTTATTCTCTCTTTCTCAAATAAATTCCATCTGAGATTTAAAAAAAGTAAAGGAAATAAAGTAAAGGAAAGTAAATTTTAAAAAAGTAAAGGAAGTACTATATAAAATGGCTTTGAACCTACAGCACTATTTAAATACAAACAATTATTTTTAAAGCAGTAAGTGAGGCAGCCCCAGTGGCGCAGCAGTTTAGCGCCGCCTGCAGCCCAGGGCGTGATCCTGGAGACCCCGGATCGAGTCCCACGTAAGGCTCCCTGCATGGAGCCTGCTTCTCTCTATGCCTCTCTCTGTGTGTCTCTATGAATAAATAAATTAAAAAAAAAATAAAGCAGTAAGTGCTAAAATTTCCATAGAAGGGCTACTTGAGTATTAAATAAGAGTTATCAAAAAATCTAAAGCTACATTTTTGCTTTCTATATATTTTTTTAAAGATTTGATTCATTCAAGAGAGACACAGAGACACAGGCAGAGGGAAAAGCAGGCTCCTTTGGGGAGCCAGATGCGGGACTCGATCCCAGATCCCGGGATCACACCCCAAGCCAAAGGCAGATGGCCAACTGCTGAGCTGCCCATGCATCCCAACATTTTTGTTTTCTAATAAGTAAATCTTCTCATTTTAGAAGTCAAGATTAATATGGTAAAATTCCACATTAAGCTAACAAAAGTATTAGACTGAAATCAAACAATACAAACATTAACATCGTATCAATTATTAAAGTATGTACTTATTTAATATAATAAATTTTAAAATGTAAAAACAGACTTGTAAGGTTGAAAGTGCTTCCTGAAAGATTGGAAATTTGTACCCCTTAATAAGAAGAGACACTTTAGAGATGTACCTTTTGAAACTAAAGGTTGCTTTAAGCATGCTTTAATTTCGTCACTACATAGTGAACTCTGTATTTCTATATTAGATACACACCTGAAATAACTGCTGTGTGAATCTGTAAGTTGGAAGAATATTCCTCATTTTAATTTCAAAACTATGGTCTCACAAAATACTCTAAAGTAATAAAAATTATACTTGAAAATCCTAACCTGTTCAGAGAACAATCTGCTTTCATAAATGTGAAACCTCTATAGTGCATTTAACTCTCCCATAAAATACCACCAAAAAGTTGGTCAAATGAGTAATTAATCCATATATGCATTAAAAGATATTTAAAGATATATTTCTCAGTAATTCTCATTTAGCCATAGGATTTAAATTCAGTATTCCACAAAAGCAGTATCATGATCCTAGGTATTTAACAGAATAGCCTCACTTTTGTAAAGGCCACAAGGTGCTACTTCCTCCCACAGTACACACATAAAAGTTCTCATTCCTTTACTGTCTGTCTATTAATGAAGTAGATCCTAATTTATTTGAAACTCCTACATATAGACTTTAATTTGAAAAGATTAATAGCTTATTAGTTAGGATATATTCAGTTATAAAAGCAAAGATGTCTAACTTAAATAAGACTGAGCCAAAAAAAGGATTTATTGGCCCACATAATTTGAAACACCAAAGGAGGGCCTAAAGGAATAGTCATTAAGAGCTCATCACCTCAACTTGGGTTGACCTGATTTTGAGAAAGGCTCTCCACACATGATGGCTTGGAAAACATGGATATCAGAAGTTTAAGACTCACATCCAAATCACAGCTACCTCAGGAAAAGAAATAACCTTTTGAAAGAGTTCTCCCCAATACTTTTGTCATAGATCCAATCAGTTCCAATTAGGTCAAATACCGGCTCTGAAATGATCACTGCTGTTAGAATGCAGAGCTCTGATGCACTGGGCTAGAGTCATGTGCTACTCCTGGGGGGTTAGGGGAGATTCTGGATGAATGAAAGGGTTTATAAAACGAGGAGTATTGGTATCCTAAAGGGATGTTAGGTGAACAAATAACATCTATGTTAGTCATGGGTAATGTTCCTCAAAAATACCACCAGGGTGTTTGGGGGAGCACTGGCAGACTATCAAATGCAAAAATTGTACAAAGCAGGGCTACTGGTTTACATGTAGTTATTCTCATCAATTTAATGACAAATGCCTCCTTTTCCCTGCCAACTCTCCTATATGCATTTTATCTCAAAAGCTGAATTTTGAAAACAAACGTCTGACAAGCTGAAATAGTTAAAACTGTAAAACTTCAAGAAGAAAACACAGAAGAAAATATAATCCTGGGGTAGGCAAAGAATTCTTAGGACACAAAAAGCATGAACTATATAAGAAAAAACCAACACACTGGACTTCATAAAACTTTAAAAGTTGGGCACCTGGGTGGCCAGTGGATAAACATCTGTCTTTGGTTCAGGTTGTGATCCTGGGGTCCTGGGATCAAGTCCCGCATCGGGCTTCCCACAGGGAACCTGCTTCTCCCTCTGCCTGTGTCTCTGTCTCTCTTTGTGTGTCTCTCATGAATAAATAAAATCTTTTTAAAAAATGTTTTTAAGTCTGGCTCTTAAAAAAAGACACTAGTGAAAAACCCACACCTAACATCATACTTAAATGGTGAGAGACTAAGTGTTTTTCCCCAAGATCAAAAACAAGACAAACACATCTACTGTCACTATTTCTATTCAATACTGTACCAGAGGTTCTAGCCAGTGCAATTAGGCAAGAAAAAGATATAAAAAGCAGCTAGATTGGAAAAGAAGTAAAACCATCTCTATTTACAAATAACATGGTCTTATATAGAGAAAATCTTAAGGAATCCACTAAAAAACTATTAGACTAATAATAGATGAGCAAGGTTGTAGGGTACAAAATCAATACACAAAAGTTGACTGTATTTCTATTACTGTATCAATGAATGACAAAATAAAAAATTTTAATTCCATTTATAATACCATCAAAAAAAATAAACCTAATAAAAGAAGTATAAAATGTGTATACTGGAAGCTATGTAGTATCACTGAAAAAAATTAAACAAGACCTAAATAAATTAAAGTGACATCTTATGTTGACAGATGGAACTCTAAGAGAGAAATATTGCCGAAATTGTTCTACAGATTCAATGCAATCCCTATAAAATTTCCAGCTGCATTTTTTTTTAAACAGAAATTGATGAGCAGATGCTAAAATTCTTATGAAAAAGAAGGGGACCCAGAACTGCCAAAATAATCTCAAAAAAATAATAACAAGGTTGAAGACTCACATCTCAATTTCAAAACTTACTACAAAGCTACAGACATTAATGCAGTGTGGTACTGGCCTAAGGCTAGACATAGAGATCAGAGGGACAGAACTGGGAGTCCAGAAATAAACACTCACATTTAGGGTAAATTCATTTTTTTTTAAAGATTTTATTTATTTATTCATGTGAGACGAGAGAGAAAGAGGCAGAGACACAGGCAGAGGGAGAAGCAAGCTCTCCACAGGAGCCCTATGTGGGACTCAATCCCGGACCCCAGGATCACTCCCTGACTCAAAGGCAGACATTCGACCACTGAGCCACCCAGGCATCCCAGGTAAATTCATTTTCAACAAGCCTGCCAAGACAACCTAATGGGGAAAAATAGTCTTTTTACCAAATGGTGCTGGGACAATGGGACAGTCACTGTCCCACTGCTAAAGAATAACTCTGGATCCCTTCCTCATACCATACACAAAAATTAACCTGACTTAAATGTAAGAACTAACACAAACTCAGAAGAAAAGAGCAAATATTTGTGACTGGGTTAGATAATGGTTTCTTAGCTACAACTCCAAAAGCACATGCAAAAGAAAAAATAGATAAATTGGGCTTCATCAAAAATCACTAACTTTGGGCTGCAAACAATACCATCAAGAAAATGAAAAGACAACCCACAGAATGGGAGAAAATATTTGCAAATCATGTACTTGATAAGGGACTTTTATGTGGAATATAAAGAACTCTTAAATCTCAGTCAAAAAAGACAAAAGCAAATTTTCAAATGGGCAAAGGACATAGACTTCTCTCCCAAGAAGATACATAATGACTAATAAGCACATAAAAAAAGGTTTAACATTAGCCATTAAAAAAAATGCAAATAAAAGCTACAATAAGATACTGGCTGGCTATCATAAAACACAGATGATAATAAATAGTGGTTAGATGGAAGTGTAAAATATTGTTCTCACTATGGAAAAGTTTTGCAATTCCTCAAAATGTTAATACAGTCCCCCTGTGGCCTTCCATTTAAATCCTTCCCCAATCTCCCTATATGTCTATAAAATTTTCCTCAACTGCACTTTTATTTTCTCCCATGTCTGACCTGCCAGGGCAGTTAGTGATTGTATCACATACTCAGGTATTTATAATTAATAGTCCTGTTTTGTTTTTTTTCTTGAGGTTGTTATGATTATCTTCCTCTGAGCTCCTTAAGGTAAGGATATACTTGGGCAAGAGAACATGATGGGACCTAACATTTACTAAGTACCTGCTTAGCTAAATACTTAATATGTATTACCTTAAAATAAGTTTTAAACTCAGAGCCTGAGTTTCTTCAAGTATACATCAGGACACTACTACCAAGGCCTGTTATAAAAAGAATGGAAAAAGTCCAAGATATCCTATGTTAAAAAAGCAAGGTGTGGAACAGTGTCTCTAACATATTACCATCTGTGTTTACAAAATATGGAGGTGGAAAGGAGAGATTTATGTTTGTGTTTTGTTTTAAGATTTTATTTATTTACTTTAAGGGTCAGGGGAGTAGAGGAAGAGGGACAGACTCCATGCTGAGCCCAACAACTTGGGGCTCAATCCCAAGACCCTGAGATCATGACCTGAACTGAAATCAAGAGAATCAGATACCCAAACAACGGAACCACCCAGGCGTCCCATGTGTGCTTCTATAGATTAAATATACCTAAAGAAAAAACTTGCACAGGAAACTGGCAACCACAACTGCCTTTCAGGATGGAAATGGGGAAACTTACTGTTTCTCTATACCCTTTTCTACTGTTTGAACTGTCTTATCATGTGCATTACCCCCATAATAATTTTTTTTTAATTACAATCTACACATACCCACACATATACAGACTTAAGAAATATTTATTTTTTGAAACATTTTTAAAAATATTAATGCCCTAGGGTAGGTACTTCTACCCTTTGAGGTAAAAATATACTTCATTTCAGTTGTGGTTATATTACTAATATTTATCACCACTCTTATTTTCTTTTAAATTGCTTATTTTAACATGTTCTACTGAAACATGACATTAATTTACTGGATGTCTTAAAAGATTGACCCATCCTTTATGCCTATTGCACTGGCATAATTACTAATGATAATTATATGATCACCCTACTAATGAACCAAAGGGAAAAGAAGTTTATTCTTCTTATACATCAATCAGGAGAACCATTCCACCAACTTAAGAAATTACAACTTTTTATAGTAAATTCCTCTTTTGGAAGTAACAAGAGGTGTTTAACATGATTTTTTTTTCTTTTTTTTTAAGAGATAAAGAGCACACCTGTGATGCAGGCGAGGGGCAGGAAGAGAGAGAGAGAGAGAGAGAACTTAAGTAGGCTCCACACTCAGTGCAAAGCCCAATGCAGGGCTCAATCTCATGACCTTGAGATGAGGACCTGACCCCAAATCAAGAGTCTGGTCTTTAACTGACTGAGCCACCTGGGGGGCCCCTACATGACTAACATTTTGACTTCACACAGCATACCTGGTCCCTGTCCTTAGAGTATTTCAAGGTGGTAGTTATTTGTTCAACCTGATAAATCAATTTAAAAGAAGAAGAAGGGGCAGCCCGAGTGGCTCAGCGGTTTAGCGCCACCTCCAGCCCAGGGCCTGATCCTGGAGACCCGGGATCGAGTCCCATGTAGGGCTCTCTGCGTGGAGCCTGCTTCTCCCTCTGCCTGTGTCTCTGCCCACCCCCTCTCTCTCTGTCTCTCATGAATAAATAAAATCTTAAAAAAATATAAAAAATCAAAGAAGAAGAAGAAGGAAAAAAAAGACAACATACTGTCAATTTGAATAGCAACAACAACAAAAAGACTGCTTCTATTTTTCATCTCTAACAATTCCATCTTCAATGGTATACTTCAGGATATAGTAAATGAAAAAGAAAGGATATAGTAAATATAACTTAAACACTCCAGTTTCGTTTCATTATCCATTCTTGAAATATTTAAGAAGCAATTAAAAAACTGAACATTCCATGAGTCCGTAAGAAAGTTATTTCAAGCAATTGAAAACAATTTACAGAAAATAATATTTTGTGACACTAAAACCTTTTTAGTGTCTATAAGGTTTTATTGGAACACCACCCTGTTCCTTCATTTATGTATGGTCTATGGCTGCTTTGGTACTATGAGTAGAACTGAATAGTTTAAATGGAGACCACATGGCCTGCAAAGCCTAACATATTTACCATTTGGACCTATATACTGAGAAGTTTGCTCTAGAGGTTTTCAGAAAAGGGTGGATCCATATACTGAAACAATAGGGGAGGGAGAGATGGAAAAAAGAGAAATTTCCATTTGTAACCACCACTTGGTGCAATTCTGTCATAGATAATGAATTTTGAAAAAATTGATCTAGAGGGGAAATTGTCAAGTGGAGACTTTTTTCTTTTTTAAATAAATTATTTATTATTCATGAGAGACACACACAGAGAGAGGCAGAGACACAGGCAGAGGGAGAAGCAGGCTCCCCGCAGGGAGCCCGATGTAGGACTCGATCCCGGGACTCCAGGACCATGCCCCAGGCTGAAGGCAGGTGCCAAACCGCTAAGCCACCCAGGGATCCCTTCAAGTGGAGACTTCTAATTTCATAGCTGAGAAAGAAGTGAGCAACTTCAGACAACAGAGGCTTCCTTCTTTCTGCCAACACAGTATATACATGCACAGCTAACTCCGCCTCCCCTCCCCTAAAGGCATGCAATGCACACTGCCAGACATTTAGATCGAGGCAAAAAGGAGACATCCATTAAGCAGAACATTTTAATTTCACTGATGAATTAATTTTATTTTACCTTAAGATTTGTGCTTTTGAAGATAGGCTTACAAAGTCCTTCCTAGCCTATGGGTCACATTTGCTTTTTTACCACCAAATCTCCCCCATCAAAAAACACTACCTTTCATGTGTAGGTCCTTATCTATTTAGCACCTTCTTCATATATGGTATTAGGGTAGGAATTCAGTTTTATTTGCCTTCATATGGTGAGTCAGTTTTCTCTACATTCATCTATTAAAAGACCCATCCTTTCCCCTACTGTTTTTCTGGAACCATGGTGAACAATATTAA
This sequence comes from Vulpes vulpes, assembly GCF_048418805.1. Taxonomy (NCBI): domain Eukaryota; kingdom Metazoa; phylum Chordata; class Mammalia; order Carnivora; family Canidae; genus Vulpes; species Vulpes vulpes. The sequence goes on from NC_132790.1 coordinate 70,526,082, forward strand.
AATCCAAATATACTGTGTCTATCTTGAGCACTCTAAATCTACTTCATTTATCTATCTTACTACATTAGAGGCCAGGTAGAATGCCTGGGTGGCTCAGCGGTTGAGGGCCTACCTTCAGCCCAGGGCATGATCCTGGGGTCCCGGGATTGAGTCCCACATTGGGCTCCCTGCGTAGAGCCTGCTTTTCTCTCTGCCTGTGTCTCTGCCTCTCTCTCTCTCTCTCTCTTTCTGTGTCTCTCTCATGAATAAATAAAATCCTTAAAAAAAAAAAAAAGAGGCCAGGACAAGAAGAATAAGGTACTACTACTGGGGCACATCTTTGTATCCGGTAACGCAACAACCACTCCCTCCCAACTTATTCTTTTTCTAAGACTGATCTAGCTGTTCCTGACTACATTCTCCATACCTATATGTAGAGTAAATTTATAGAGCTGCCTCAAGAAAATAAAATCCAACTAGAATTTACACTGGAATTGAATTAAATTTATAATGAAGGATTAATACATATATATTAAGTTAACATATAGAATCAGAGAGGCAAAAAGATAGAACAAAGGTTTAATATCTAACCTATCCAAACAGAACTTTGGTAGAAAGTGTAAGCAAGTGATATGATTAGGCAATATACAGAATAGGATACACAAAAATCTAATATAAGACAGGAGACTAACGTAAAAAAGTGGTATAATCCAAGAAAATGCAAATCAAATTATAAGATACCACTTTTTACCTTATAGAATAATAACAAGTTGAAAATCAGAACATCCATGCCAAGGAAATATAGGGACAGAAGGACTCTGATGCCCTGCAACTAATAAACACGGAGAAGAATACAATCATTCTGGAGAAGGATCTGGCACAAGTTATATAAAACTGAACTTTCACCAACTCTGATTCCTCTGCAGTGTGGCTAAATTCTTAAATTCTTACAGAGTTCATAAAAGCATATGCTAAAATGCTCTCTGTTGCTCTGCCAGTGGTGGTAGAGAGAGCTTGAAGCAACCAAGGCTTCTTGCAGAAAGAATGGGTATGTATCTGGTGAAATTTTATGTAGCAGTTCACAGCAATGAATTAAGCCTCTGCAGAGCAACAGGGAAAGCTTAATTAAAACATACTGCTCAATAAAAAAGTGGTAAACAAAATGAGATAATATCATTTATGTACGTTAAAAATAAAAATACACTAAACACATTGGCAAGAACACCTATTAATAATGTATAGACACATTACAATGAGTGCTTTGGGGGTTAATTAGAGTGGAAAATGAGGATAAAATGGAATAAAATAAGCAAGCAGGAAAAACGAGAAAAAGGAATTTGGTTTATACAAATTCTTAATTTTTATTTTTTGGTGGAGAGACTACTAACAAACACCAGACTAGCTATTGTAGCCTGCACTTGGGGAAGACTACTCCCTCTACAACATAACACAACAACAACAACACACACACAGCTCTACCACTGATTATTTGTACACTCTAGTTTTACATATAACAGTAAAAGAACCCTAAACATAAAAAAAAAAAATTATAAATGGTGAAAGAAGTATCAAGACATCTTGAATTGGTACAACCAGAATGCAGGATAAAGATGGTAGCATCTGTAAGTTGAGTAAAAAGTAGCACACCCATTAAAGAGAAAAGGAACAGAAGAAAAGCATTTGGGTGAAGGAACTAGGCTTTAGACATGTTTTGTTTTTAACTTTCAGTGTTTGGTTGAAAACACTGACTCCAGAGGGCAGGTGAGGATGGCTACAGATAGACCTGAGAGTCATCAGGATTGTCAATTGTTGTAAATGCCACATATTTATTAAAGATGACTGTGGCATGGGAGATGTACATGGTGCTAATGACATGAACATTCTAGAGAAAGTGGACCGCTGCTGATTTAAGACAAAACAAATAGGAAGCAGAGGCAAAAATGACTGTTGAAGGTGAGAGTGGAGAAGGCAGGGAGTAAATCATAATCTCAGTGATTGAAAGTACACTGTATGTAATAAAAACTGAATATTTTTGTGTTTAAAATACCATAATCTATGCAATAGCAGATAAATGAGAAGATTTAAGATAAATAACAGAAAATACAGGGTGTTATTATATGAATGGTGCTCTACAGAGTTGTGCGGTGGCCCTCTCATCCTCATTAACAGCACAATGCTATGCACAGTTCAGAATGTTAATCAATTAACATTTAATAGAATTGCCTATCTTACAGTTACCAAGACTGATATCAACCTCATAATTACACAAACCAAATCAAGGTTTTGTGGTAACTTAACAGCCCCCCTGTCCCCTCCTTTATCCTCAACAAAACCTAGTCTGTGAAAGAAAGTCAGTTTTCATCTTAGAAATATGAAGGAACCTGTCTTCAAACTAAGCTCATGCCAGAAAAACAGCTTTGTAAAATACTACATATATATATATACATATATATATATATTTTTTAAACATGAATTTATATAGGATATATGTAGTATATATACACCATGGTATATTATAGTAAATAGTATTATAAACAGTATTATATTTATATATTCATGTATATCTTTATATAAATAGCATATAAAGTATATAATAATAGTACATGGTAAACTTCATGATACTTATGCCGTAACTATATTATAGGGCCCTCCCTTTTTTTAAGATTTTATTTATTTATTCATGAGAGAGAGAGAGGCAGAGACACAGGCAGAGGAGAAGCAGGATCCATGCAGGGAGCCTGATGTGGGACTCAATTCCAGGACTCCAGGATCATGCCCTGGGCCAAAGGCAGACAGCTCAACCGCTGAGCCACCCAGGTGTCCCTAGGGCTATTTAAATAAAAAAATTTTTTCAAGTAAGGAAAAATTGAGCCTCTGAGTGTCTATTCCAGAAGAGTCTAAGTTATAAATGTCTATTCCATTTAATGCTCTAAAATAAGGAATTTTCATTCTCTTGAAAAATATAAAATTGTATGTATAACTTAAAAGATCAAAATTTTTAAAATCTGAAAATACACTTGTATTTTTGATCTCATGGTAGTGAGATTTCCTATCACAAAAACTGCTATTAGGTTTTGATACAGAACCATATGTAAGAATAGACTCAGTTTTACCTCCTCAAACTCTGAATTCAGCTTATATAACAAAAAGAGGCCTAAACATTGCTTGCCTATTTCAGATTAAGAGGAAAGAAGTTAAAGATATTTAAAGCAGATATAAGATATTGAAATGAAAAGATCTATTCTAAAAAACACCCTAAGACCAAAAAACATGGAACAGTTCAAATCTACCTTCTACCCTGATCCTAGTAGATTTACTATCCATTTAAGTAGCTCAAACTATAAGTTACACCGTATTTACTTTCATCTAGTTACAATAAATATTTCAAGGTAAATTAAGTACTAAAATAATCACCAGTGTAACATTCACTAGAATAACCAAAGTACTAAGTTGTGTGCCTCAAAGTCTTTAAAGAGACTTTTCTTTTTTGCCCTCCCAACAGCAGTTACCCCCTCACCACCCACCATCACTCCTCTCCTACCAGAACTCCAAACCACTACCACCCAAACATACTTCTACAAAACAACTAGATCTAGGACAATAATATAAACCTGGGACTTGCAGGTGCACATGATTTTTCACTCACCAACCCATAGGATTTCAAATTTGTGTCAGAATAGTACAGTGTAACACTGTGTTCAAAAGTAGTGGTCATGTGGTTTTTCTGGTTAATGGTGACGACAAATGTGGCTCCAGAATCCCAGAACTGAATGGCACTGGTTTAGAAAATTCAATTTTTAAAAATGAAAAGGATAAAAGATGATTTTATGACACATTTTCTCCTTATTATATTTAAAATATATTTACATATCCAACAGAAATTCAAAGTCAAAATGTAAGCTGTAACAGTGTAGCCGTTTCAATCCTACCATAATCAACACATACAATAAATTCTAATGTGGCTTGACCTGTATTTATATTAGAATTAATATGCACTCAACACACACCTAATCCTAAACCAGTATGCATAGAGGGGTCAGAAACAGTATCAGTCTCCAAATGTCAACATGAATGAATGAATGAATGAATGAATTTTTAAGGATTTTATCCATTTATTTCAGAAAGAAAGGGAGAGAGAACATGACCAGAGGTAAGGGGCAGATGGAGAAGAAGAACCCTCCCCCCCCACGAATCGGGGCTCAATATCAGAACCCCAGGATCACAACCTGAGCCAAAGGCAGATGCCAACCAACCGAGCCAACCAGGCACCCTGTCAACAGGAATTTTAAATAAAATCTCTCACTTGTTATAGCATATAAAATATAAAGCACAAGCCATTAAAGGAGCTTAATTCTTCCAATAACTCCTTATATCCTTTTTTTTTTTAAGATTTTATTTATTCATAAGAGACACAGAGAGAGGCAGAGACACAGGCAGGGGGAGAAATAGGCTCCTGGCGGGGACCCTGTTGTGGAACTCAATCCCAGGGTCATGCCCTGAGACCAAGGCAGATGCTCAACCGCTGAGCCACCCAGGCATCCCACTCCTTATATCCTTTCAATCTTTTCAAACAGTTACCAACATTTCTAAAAGCAAGTATTATCAGTATAAATGTATAAAAGGTGGAATAACAAAGAAGTAGTACTTTCTTATGACTGATTTTTATTTACAAAAAAAAAAAATGCTCATGGGTCTTTTAGTCACCTCAGCTTCTTACTAAGATGGAATAACAGAGACCAAATTTACCTTACTACCTTAAACAACTAAAAAAATCCCCGAAATATGCAAAACAGTAGTTTGTAGACAGTGAACATAAGGCAACTCAACTCGAGGCAGTGATTCCTGAGAATGAAAAACAAACACAGTAAGACCTACAATTGTCCCTGCAGTGTAGGGAACGACAATCCCAGTGGCTGGAGCTCTCAAGTACTAGAAAAGAAAGAGCTGCACAGAAAGTGAACTCCAGAGATCTGTAAAAGATCCTCAAAAAAAAAAAAAAAAAAAAAAAAAGATCCTCCAAAAGTATCTGGCTAACTACTAGTGAGCACATACGTGACCAGACACAACAGTACCCAATGCCAGGGAAAGAATACCCAGCAGAAACAGAGGAAACAATTTCCAGGGTTACCTCATGGTTAAGAATAGTTTGTATTCCCATTAGTTAGAGAAGACAAACCTCGTAATTCCCAGGGCATTAGGTAAAATACTCAGATTGGTATTGTCTCAATAAAGGCAAAAAGTTAGCTTTCATTACTGTTCTGATCACTCTTAACAAAGTTTAAAAGCAGGTCTTGAAAGGATCAGACTATTTCCAAGTAACTTAAATGCATCTGAACTTTACTGCAAACCTAAAGAATATATTTCAAATTCCAAAAATATATGGCACCCAAAAAGGTTACACCATTCAAAAAACATAGTATTCAATTAAAAATTCCCAGATATGACAAGGAAAAATGTGAAGAGAAAAACCAATCAACATTAAAAAAAAAATCCAGAAATGACAAAGACAGTAAACTTGTTATAATTATTTGGTAAGTTCAAAATGATAGACAAATGCCTGAATTTGTTAGGTACAGTCATGGAAATCATAAAGATACCCAAATTAAACATTTAGATGAAAACTACAAATATGAGATGAAAAATACACTGGATAGGATTAACAGTATGAATAAAAAGTAAAGATGAATAAATGTGAGAGTAAACATGAAAACACAGCAATAGTAATTACTCAAAACAGACAAAAATATAAAAAAGATATTAGAACTGAGCATCAGTGATCTGTGGAATAACTTCAAGCAGCCTAATATACAAAGGGGGGGAGAGTCAGAAAAAAATGTTAAAATTGTCACCCTAGAATTCTATACCCAGCAAAAATGTTTCAAAAACAAAGGCAAAATAAAACTATTTTTTTCCCAGACATAAAAAAAACAAAAGAATTCATCAACAGCAGACCCGATTGTAAGAAATGTTAAAGGCAGTCTCTCAAGTGGAAGGAAATGAGATGTATACCTGGAACTACATAAAGGGATAAAGAACACCAGAAATGTTAATAAATTTGTGGAAAAGATAAATTTTTAATTACTTTTGTATGTTTTTAAAAGATAATTGTTTAAAGCAAAAACAGTAGCAAAGTATTATAGAGTTTATAATATGTAGAAATAAAATTTATGACAACAAAAGCACATTGGCTGGGAGGAAGAAATGCTGGAGGATCCTATACTGTAAGGAAGGGGCATAGTATCGCTGAAAAGTGTGATTTGCTAAAGATGTATTCTGTAAACTCTATACCAACTACTAAAAAACAAAACGTTATAGTTACTAACGCAACAGAGCACATGTAACCAAAAGACAACAACGAAAAACCCTACCTCAACCCAAAATAAAGTTTGAAAAAAGGAAACTGGGAATAAACAAATGGGACAAACAGAAAACCAACATTAAGACAGAAGATTTAAACCCAATCACATCAACAGTAACATTAAATGTAAATGGCTAAAACATTCCAATTTAAAGGGAGACTGTCGGGATCCCTGGGTAGCTCAGCAGTTTGGCACTTCGCTTCCGCCCAGGGCATGATCCTGGAGTCCCGGGATCGAGTTCCACATCGGGCTCCCTGCATGGAGCCTGCTTCTCCCTCTGCCTGTGTCTCTGCCCCTCTTTCTCTCTCTCTCTCTCTCTCTCTCTCTCTCTCTCTCATTCTCGGTCTCTCATGAATAAATAAAATCTTTTTAAAAAATAGTGCTTAATCAAATAAAGCATTCTTGCTCAAACATATGTAAGCTACTCCCCTAATTAAAAAACAAAAGCCAAAGACCAAAACCAACCAAACACAAACTATGTTCAATGCTTTATAAAATGCAACAAAAGACACTTGTGATTTTTAGCATATCATAAACCCTCTGAATTTCAAGGTGGGATCAGTCAATGCTAAAAATAAAAATATATGGCGAGTTGGACTTGGAGGTGGTGGTCAATATCCCCAAAATTTAGTCCCTCATCCCTTCAGAAAAAGCAGGTATTACCACTAAATATTTTAACAACATATTACTATCTGTGTGACACCAACACCATGGGATGCTTAGAATTTTGAGAGCTTTCCTAATATTGGTGATAAGTTTGAAAGACACTCTCTGACTCAAGCCCCCTATATCTTAACAGAGCACTTGCTTAGATTCCTTGTTTTTAAATCCTGGCTCCCAGGGGTGCCTGGGTGGTTCAGTTGGTTAAGTGTCTGCCTTTGGCTCGGGTCATAATTTTGGGGTCCTGGAATGGAGCCCCACATCAGGATCTCTGCTCAGCAGGGAATCTGCTTCTCCCTCTCTCCCCACCCCTCCCCACTTGTGCTTTCTCTCTTACATAAATAAATAAAATCTTAAAACAAAAACAAAAACAAAAAAAACTGGCTCCCAAACTTTCTGGCTATGTGATCATGGACAAGTTACTTTTTATGCTTCAACTTCCTCATCTGTCAAATAGTGTTAGTTTATTTTTTTATTTTTTGAAGAATACTTTTTAAAGTAGTAACAGCTGTTACAAATTGAGGCCTTATTACAATCAGGGCACTGTTCCAAGTGATTTATATACAATATATCTTTAAATCCTCAAAACCTATGAGATAATAAGCATCATTATCCCCATTCTACAGATAAGAAAACTGAGGTACAAAAATTTGTATAATTCAGTCTGATTCCAGGACCTGTCATCTTTATCAATATGCTAAACAGGTATGTTCTTTATAGATATTTTTTGCTCCAAATTGCCTGTCTTTTGCTGTAATTACTTAGTTATAAGAGCTTTATCTTCTTCAATTTGTGTAATCCCACCAATCTAGTACAAAGAGAGCATAAAGCAGATCAATGAAAGTGGGCTGAATGAATGGATTCTGCGCATGATCTTGTCATGTCATTCTACTCATGCATGGATAGTAATCAGAAGACTGGTGTTCTATCCCCAACCATACTGTCCTCAGCTGTGCCATTTTAGGAAAGTCACATCAGCTCCCTACTAAATCTGATGTTCTCATTTAGAAAATGAAGGCATGAACTAGACCTAAGTTCCCTTTCAGCTCTAAAATTTCCAAGAAAAAACAGTATTGCTCTTTTGGAAAAAGAACAAAAGAACTGCCTCTCACCAGAACAGAAGCCACTCTGCAGTTTTCAGAGTTAACACTTAGAGTCCCTTTATTGGTTTACAATCTCATGCCCTGGGACACTTGGGTGGCTCAGTGGTAGAGCAGCTGCCTTCGCCTCAGGGCATGATCCTGGGGTTTTAGGATGGAGTCACTCATTGGGCTCCCTGAAGGGAACCTGCTTCTCCCTCTGCCTATGTCTCTTCCTCCCTATGTCTCTCATGGATAAATAAAATCTTAAAAAAAAAAATCTCTTGTCCTCCCAGATTAAGAGCTCCAACAAGGCCTGGACCTAGTCTGTCTTATTTACAGGTATCTCCCAATACAGTTCCTGACACATGGAAGATATCTGATGTTTAAAGAGTGAATGCATTATAGGTGAACACCTGTAAGCAGTAAGTGAAATGAGAACCTAGTTTTTTAACGTAGTACTCTAAATCAGTTGTTACCTAAATTCTACAAAGGAATAGCTTATTTTATTACCTGAATATTCATTTTGGATATTTCTTGTGAATTCACAGGACTTTAAAATGCTTTAGTTCTTGCTGTTTCCATATATTTCACCTGTTTCCTACACTGCTCTTATTCAAGAAGGCCCGTGTAACATAATAAAGAATCTTAATATCTGTAGTAAAAGCTCATTTTTTCTAAGTTATCTATCTAGTATTTCCTATATAACTAGATCATAAAAGCAGCAGCTGAAAAAAGATTAGAAAATAGCTTAAAACTCACAGGAAAGAGATACTGAACCCTCCTCCCACCTTCTTCCTAATGCCTAGAAGTATAAAGCTACATGTTGAAGTGAACTTTATTTTGAGGATTTCTGTAATTGATGCACTGAACACACTGAAATTTAATGCGGTCTCAATTCACCAGAGTTCTTCAAACAATAATTTGTAAATTGAAAAAGCTATACTTATTTTTACCCTGAGATCTCCCTTCTAAAAATCTGGAAAATTAAAGTCTCTAAAATTGAAAGACTCTGTTTTAATAATTTATGATTAGGTCATAAAAACAGAAACTGACCAGATATACAATATATGCAAAACATGCATTACATCCTTGATTCTTATCTCTGGCATCTTTATTTTGTTGTAATGCAAAAGCCTGAGCCTCAGTGGGGGTGGACTCTGGCATCTGTATTTTTCTAAACTACATATAACTGATACAGCAAGCAGTGTTGAAAACCACTGCACTAAACATAAAACACTTAATACAAAACTATGTCAAGTGATTATTTCAAGTAACTCAATATGCAAAATCTAAAAAAGGTTAACATACCATAGAACTAGTCCAGCCCTTTTCTGTTCTTTTTCTAAATTTTCTAATATTATCAATTGGTACAATGATTCCTCATACTGATTTGTATACATTACAGGGAATATCACAAGTCTTAAAAATTCAATATAAACTCCTTATTTTCAAAAGAAATATATAGGGATCCCTGGGTGGCGCAGCGGTTTGGCACCTGCCTTTGGCCCAGGGCGCAATCCTGGAGACCCGGGATCGAATCCCACATCGGGCTCCCGGTGCATGGAGCCTGCTTCTCCCTCTGCCTGTGTCTCTGCCTCTCTGTCTCTCTCTGTGTGACTATCATGAATAAATAAATAAAATCTTAAAAAAAAAAAAGAAATATATATATTAAAAAAAAGAAATTCCATTAACTTAAGGGAAGGGAAACCCTTTTTTAAAGCCTTTAGGAGACGGACTCTGCCCAAAGATGATTTTATAAAAGAAACCCCAAACCAACTAATAACTATATCTGGCACTTGCTACTCCCCTAAAACAGAGTTTATTATTATATTTTTAAAAATTTTCCCCAAAGTGAAATCTCCCATTATATAAATATTTTAATTCAAAAATCATTTATAGGGATCCCTGGGTGGCACAGCGGTTTGGTGCCTGCCTTTGGCCCAGGGCGCGATCCTGGAGACGCGGGATCGAATCCCACGTCGGGGTCCCAGTGCATGGAGCCTGCTTCTCCCTCTGCCTGTGTCTCTGCCTCTCTCTCTCTCTCTCTCTCTCTCTCTCTGTGACTATCATAAATAAATAAAAATTTAAAAAAATCATTTATAGAGGGTGCCTGGATGGCTCGGTCAGTTAAGGCATCTGACTCTTGATTTCAGCTCAGGTCATGATCTCAGGATCGTTTAGATCCAGCCCCATGTCTGGCTCAGCCCAGAATCTGCTTGCAAGTTTCCCCAAGCAGACAGCATGTACTCCTGTTAATAAAATATAAAAATTAAAAAAAAACCTTTTAATATATATAGCAAAGACAACTTATGACAACATAATAATGAAGCTATAGAGGCACCTGGGTGACACAGGTGGTTTACACATCTGCCTCAACTCAGGTCATGATCCCAAGAGTCCTGGGATCAAGCCCTGCATCTGACCTTCTGCTCAGCGGGGGTCTCCTTCTCCCTCTCCCTGCCACTCCCACTTGTGCTCTCTCTTGCTCTTTGTCAAATAAATAAATAATCTTAAAAAAAAAAAAATGAAGTTGTAAAGGCCTTGTCCCTATGACATTTCAAAAAATGTCTGTACATGGACCAAAAGTTAACCTATTAAATCATCTGTGAAAAGTTGAAGTTTTTGGATATAGAACTTTTGGCATCTTAAATCAGCTTCTTTCTTCACATTCATGCCTATAATTTTCTTCATACAGACAAGGAAACTTGCTGAAAATACAAGAAATTACCTTCTCTCCTGCTTTGCTAATATTGCCACTGCTAACCAACATATTTCTCTAATGCATTAAATTAATATTTACTTAATTACTTCTTCAGGATGGCTTTCAGAACTCATGTAGCTTTCTTCCAACCTAACTGTATTAATATTCTAAAAGTGGAGGAAAGCAATCTATTAACCAAAATAATCTGTTAACCCAGAGCACCTGGGTGGCTCAGTCGGTTAAGCACATGTCTTTGGCTCCCACTCTTTCTCAAATAAAAAAAAAAAAAATCTTAAAAAAAAAAAAAGTTAAATTCATTAAGGTAGTTATTTCAAAAGTGTCTAGGAAACAAATCTTCCCCAATGGGAGAGTCTATTAACTTTTTACTTTTTTTTTCTTTTAAGATCTTATTTATTTGAGAGAGAATCCACACGCACAGGAAAACATGAGCAGCAGAGAAGGGCAGAGGAAAAGGAAGAAGCAGACTCCCTACTGAACAGACAGCCTGATGTGGGACTGGACCATGACCTGAGCCAAAGGCAGGCCTTAACCCACTGAGTCACCCAGGCACCCCGCTTACTTTTTTCTGTATGACTATCAAATGGCTCACATCCAACGAAGACACATACCATACACCACTCATTTTTTTAGGTTAGGAACAGGTAGCACAAAGCCTGTATTTAAGAAATTCAAAATAATCTCTCCATTTTATACTCTGCTGAAGGAGATAAATAAAAGAAGTTCTACAAGACACCTGGGTGGCTTAGCGGTTGAGCATCTATCTGCCTTTGGCCCAGGGCATGATCCTGGAATCCTGGGATTGAGTCCCACATTCGGGCTCCCTGTGTGAAGCCTGTTTCTCCCTCTGCCTGTGTGTCTCTGCCTCTCTCTCTGTGTCTCTCATGAATTAATAATTTTTTTAAAAGGAAGTTCTGTGAGATAAACACACAGAGGGGGAAAAGGGCAGAAAAAAGCAAAAACAAAAAAACAAAAGGCGATGTGGTATTATATAAAGTTAGGATTCTATATTTTCCCTTATAGGTCTCCACATCCAGGAAAAATACAGTCCCTTCTCCCTTGCTAAAACTGCATGTTTTGTTCCAACAGGGTATTTGTATCTATGCCATTCCCTGGACAATGATCAGAAAACTGAATTCTATTTTTCTAAGTGTTCCTTCTTCAGGAAAATTATTCATGTATTCCTTAATTCATTAAGCGTTTGAGCAGTTACCATTTCCCAAGCACTGTGCTAGGTGGCTGACATGATCTCTACTCTCAGAGCTTAGCGAACTGAAGAAAATCAAATGGCCAGTTATTAAAAGCTAAGTTAAACCAATTTCTATTTTGTTAAATTAACTGTCAACCAACATATGTGTCATTTAGACCCTTTTACTTTAGTTACCAAGCTAGCTGGATGGTCCAGAAGTCAATCAAGTTGTACTAACTTACTAACTGGCCCCTCACCCAGAAGTTTTAGAACTGTCCAAAAAAAAAAGGTTCATTTCATTTCTCTCCGGGTATCTGAGCCCATGTTCCTCCAGGCAGGCTGTGGGGCAGCCAGCAGCAGTTGGCATTATGAGAAAAAATAAAGCACACTTGCAGAGAAAAGCAGAGATGAGAGAAAGAATCCCTGGCTTCTGCTATTTCTAGTACCCAGAATATTTCACTTATCAGTCACATATTTGGATACCCTTATAATGATCTCATCTTTTTCTTTAAATGAGTCAGCATTAGCCTTTTGTTACTTACACACAGTCTTACTTAGTAACAAAAGTGGTATCAGACTGAACTACCTAATAACTCTTCCCAAAATGAAGTGGTTGAGAGCCTAAGCCCTGGAGCCAGCCTGCCTCAGCTCCTCTCCTGGTTCCTCCACTTGCCAGCTATACATATATAACCTATGCTGAATTTCACTATCTGTAAAATGGTGAGAACAGTACTCACCAATAGGAATGGTTTAAATTTTAAATCAGTTACTTTCTACATTTAAAGTCCTCATAACAAAGCTTGATCCACAGTAACAGCCTAAAAAGAGCTATTACTGCTTTTGTTGTTCTGTGTCCAACAGCTCCATGGGGGATCTAATGCTGTGATTTAGGCCCTCCAACTGTGAGCAGTCATCTGGCTCCACACATTCCCTACCAAATGACACAGGCAGAGAGAGAGCGAGCAACAGCCAGGCAGTATCACTCACAGGCAGAATGAGGCTCCACATATAGGTGAATGGAGAAGAGTTATAATATAAAAGCACAAGAAAAAGCAGCAGCTAACCCACTGCTTCAGCCATCACACTGTTCTCTCATGAAGAACCTCCATACATGCAAAACCCCAAACCTGCCTCTACTCCAGTATTTACTCACACTGCTCCTCACTCTATTCTGTTGGTTTTCGAAACCTAAAGATTTTACCTGTTTTTATTTCAACAGATTTCAGCTTGCCAACAAAATTATTGTTATAAACATTAAAATTATTTATTATTCGTTATTTTTATTTCTGGGCATAATGGGGATTGGGCAAAGAAGGCTGACATTTGTGAACCCTAAATCTGTCTGATACGCAATGACCAAGACTCTCTATACCCATCAATGGTCCTGTTAAGGGGATATTAGATAACTTCAAATAAAGGATTGAGAATAAATTTGACCACCACCCTGAAAGGCTTACTGACCAAGCATGGCTCAGAGATCAAGCACACGCATGCATTTAAGAAATAGAGGGTTTTGGGATCCCTGGGTGGCGCAGTGGTTTGGCGCCTGCCTTTGGCCCAGGGCGCGATCCTGGAGACCCGGGATCGAATCCCACATCAGGCTCCCGGTGCATGGAGCCTGCTTCTCCCTCCGCCTGTGTCTCTGCCTCTCTCTCTCTCTCTCTGTGACTATCATAAATAAAAAAAAATTAAAAAAAAAAAAAAAAAAGAAAAGAAATAGAGGGTTTTGTGGATGGAACTGGAGGGTATTATGCTGAGTGAAATAAGTCAATTGGAGAAGGACAAACAGTGTATGTTCTCATTCATTTGGGGAATATAAATAATAGTGAAAGGGAATATAAAGGAAGGGAAAAGAAATGTTGGGAAATATCAGGAAGGGAGACAGAACATAAAGACTCCTAACTCTGGGAAATGAACTAGGGGTGGTGGAAGGGGAGGAGGGCGGGTGTTGGAGGGGAATGGGTGACGGGCACTGAGGCGGACACTTGACGGGATGAGCACTGTGTGTTTTTCTGTATGTTGGTAAATTGAACACCAATAAAAATTAATTTAAAAATAAAAAGAAATAGAGGGTTTTACTTTGTGCACTATTGATGAAAACACAAATTGGTGCACCACTATGGAAAATAGTATGGAGGTTCCTCAAAATATTAAAAATTAAACTACCATATGATCCAGCAATTCCACTTCTGGGTATTTATCCAGAGAAAGTGAAAACACCAATTTGAAGAGATATATGCACCCCTATATTCACTGCAGAGTTTATTCATAATGACCAAGACACCTAGAATATTTATCTGAAGAAAATGAAAACACTAACCCAAAAAGCTATCTGTACCCTGTGTTCACTGCAGTGCTATTTATTAGAGCCAAGATATAAAAACAACCTAAGTGCCCATCAAAGGACAAAAGGATAAAGAAAATGCAGGGTGTGTGTGTGTATACACACATTGAAATATTCAACCATAAAAAAAGGATGAAATCTGGCCACAGGCAACAATGTGAGTGGATCTTAAGGACATATGCTAAATGAAATGTCAGAAAAGATAAATACCATTTGATCTTATATGTGGAATCTTTAAAAAAAAAAAAAAAGCAGAACTCACTAGTGATTGCCAGAGGCTGGGGGGTAGGGGTGGGGGTTAAAAGGTATTAACTTCAGTTATAAAATATGTAATATATAGCATGGTGACTCAGTTAATAATACTGTATTATGTAACCAAAAGTAGCTAAGAAAGTAGATCTTAAAAGTTCTAATCACACACACAAAAATTCGGTAACTATGGGGTGACGGATGTTAACTAGATTTATTGTGATCATTCCACAATATACACAAATACTGAATCATTATTTGAATGAAATAATGAAACTAATGTTATATGTCAACTGTATCTCATTTTTAAAAAATGTCTGAAGCTTCAAGAAAGCAACTTTTCTCATTTGTACAGCAGTTCCACTACCTACATTGGAGCCAGACCTAGGATAGATGTAATAATGCTTGCTGTTTTTATAATTAAAGGTGTGGCATTTCTTATAGGTACTAATTTAATGATTTTGTTTTACAAGAAATTATAGATATCATGTTGTATTCTGAGGGAATGGGCTAAAATGTTCTAATAGAAACCAAAAATTCAGCGGCTTGGGGAACCTGGGTGGCTCAGTGGCTGAGCATCTGCCTTCAGCTCAGGTTGTGATCCCAGAGTTCTGAGATGGAGTCCTGCATCAGGCTCCCCACGGGGAGCCTGCTCCTCCCTCTGCCTATGTCTGTCTCTCTTTGTGTGTGCCTCATGAATAAATAAAATCTTTAAAAAAAATAAGTAATATAAAATAAAATTCAGTGGCTTAAAAAGGATCTATGTCTATCTCTAGGAAGGCAGGTGACTCAGTACAAGGAGGACATCCAAAGACGCTCTGCCAAGGTGGTTCTGCAATTCTCATCATACTGCCTCTACCTCTGGGTTTAAGGTGGCTATCCACACTGCCATAACTTCTCAGCTAGTGGGAAAAGGAAAAGGAAATTCCAGTGTAGGGAGCCTCCTTTTTAAGGAGATGATCTGGAAGTTACATGCATCACTTATCTTCACATCTTTTTAGTCCAAACTCGGTCATGTGGCAACATCTACTGCACAGTCGACTGGGAAACGTCTTCATCTCTAGGGGTTCTTTATTCAAGAGATTAAAACTAGGAACACCAAGAGACTATACACACACATAGTTATTATAAAAACTTAAAAATATATATAGTTATTGTATTATTCAAAGTATATGTCAAGTACACTAACACACACAACTAAAATCTCCAGCATATAGACTCAATAATTCATTCTCCTACAAGTAGATATTTCATTATAAATTTATGCTTTTTGAAAGTTCTCAGGTAATTTTCAAGCAGCCCAACATATCTTTTCATGAAATAGCAATTGAGGGGATCCCTGGGTGGCTCAGCGGTTTAGCGCCTGCCTTCGGCCCAAGGCATGATCCTGAAGTCCTGGGATCGAACCCCGCATTGGGCTCCCTGCATGGAGCCTGCTTTTCCCTCTGCCTGTGTCTGTGCCTCTCTCTCTCTCTCTCTCTCTCTCTCTCTCTCGAATAAATAAATAAATAAAATCTTAAAAAAAAAAAAAAAAGAAAGAAAGAAAGAAATAGCAATTGAAATGAAGTTAGAGGATAACTGAAAATAGAAATGGGTAGGTAGGGGTGCCTAGGTAGTTCGGTTGAGTGTCTGACTCTTGGTTTCAGCTCCGGTCATGAACTTGGTGTCATGAGATCAAACCCCATGTCAGGCTCTGTGCTTAGCAGGGAGTCAGCTTAAGATTCTCTCCCTCTCTTTCTGCCCGTCCCCTGGCCTTTTTTCTCTCTAAAACAAGCTCATAGAGACAGAGAACTGATTGGTAGTTGCAAGGAGCAGGGGTGGAGGAGGTGGAAGGAGAAATGAGTAACAGGATCAAGAGGTACAAATCTCCAGTTATAAAACAAATCGTGGAAATGTAATGTACAGCATGGCAGCTATAGTTAATAATACTATACTGCAAATCTAAGCTGCTAAGAACAAATCTTCAGTTATCATAAGAAAAAAAATTCTGTAACTACCACCTACTGTGGTGCTCATTTCCTAACAGTTGACCCTTGAACATGAGGGTGAGGGATGCCTACCCCCTACACACACACAATTGAAAATCCATATATAACTTTACACTCTCCCCAAAAGTTAACTACAATAACTTACTGTTGACCAGAGCCTTACCAATAACAGTTGGTTCACATATTTTATACACTTCTATGTATACACTATATTCTCACAAAGCTAGATAAAATAAAATGTTAAGAAAATTTTAAGAAGGCAGCCCGGGTGGCCCAGGGGTTTAGCGCCGCCTTGGGCCCAGGGAGTAATCCTGGAGACCTAGGATCCAGTCCCATGTTGGGCTCCCTGCATGGAGCCTGCTTCTCCCTCTGCCTGTGTCCCTGCCCCTCTCTGTCTCTGTGTCTCTCATGAATAAATCAATAAAATATTTTTTAAAAGGAAGAAAATTATAAGAGAAAATACACTTACAGTACTGTTTAAAAAAAAAATCCACGTTTCAGCAGACCCACACATTTCAAATCTGTGTTGTTCAAGGGTCAACTGCACGAATACTGTTGTATACCTGAAACCAATATAATGAACCAATTATACCTCAGTTTAAAAAAAAAAAAGAGGGGTTCTAAAGGGCCAGGAAGTACTTTTAAAGAATCATTTGGATATGACTTTTTCCAAAGAGATTTTCTTGACAAAAATATCTTTTAAATTATTCTGGAACCAAAATTCCACAAGATGAGGAAGAAGGAAAACATATAGCATGTTCATATGCTAATACTGTCAGGGCTTCTCTAGAAAAATTCTTAAATAAGGGCAAACTCTAGGACTCCCTTTCTTAGGGACCCAGAACCAGCAGAGCCCACCAATCCATGCCAATGGTCACAAACTCTCTGGAGAGACCTGTCTTCTGAGGTTTCTTATCTGTACAAAGTACCAAATTAAGCCTGTAGGGAGAAATACACATGACCCCACATCTAACCTCAAGAAATATGTAATCTCTGTTCTAGACCTCTTCCCTCTCTTCAGTTCTTTTTCCTTCACCTTCTCTCATTTGCTCAATTTAGATCTTCCAAAGGTCTCTAGTCTTTCCCTTCTGCTCCCTCACTCTGTAAAAACCCTCCCATTTTACTTCTTTTCCACATTTCACCTCAAAGAAAAAAAGTGTGAGGAAGTGCCTGCTCCTCAAGCTAGTCCCAAACTCTTTCTAGGGTTTTTCAGAATTGCTGGAGGGTTTTCATTCTCCCACCACCCCACCACCCCAGCCCCCAGGCAAATTTGCTAATCTCTCTTTCCCTCCAACTACTGAAAGTAAGCCTCAATTATAGATGTACTGGGACAGGGACAGGATTAGAAACTGCTGCAATCACATGACAAAAATTTTAGAAGAAAGGGGATAATAAAAACCACAAATTTATATCTTAGATCACTAATAAGCCCTAATATACAGTGTCTTGTTCACTACTTGCTTTGTCATCTTATGTGAAGAGCATCTATGACACTTTTGTATCTCCACACATTCTAATTCAATGCTATGCGCACAGACACATAAATGCTCAGCTTACAATTTCAGTCAAAATTTTCCAAGTCTTTTTTTCTGATGGGTGCTATTATTCTAACATTTTACTGCAAAATCTATAATGCAGCAAATGCTCCAACATAAGCAAATATCCAAATAATGATCTCATTATTTTATAATCCAGCAAATGCTCCAACATAAGCAAATATCCAAATAATGATCTCATTTTCTTGTATCATAAAACTTATCTAAATTTTAAATCATTAGGTATATTGTGTTTTCTTAAAAATTAAGCCTGTATTTAAAATCTTAAGGAGGGATCCCTGGGTGGCTCAGAGGTTTAGCACCTGCCTTCGGCCCAGGGAATGATCCTGGAGTCCCGGGACCCTGCTTCTCCCTCTTGACTTTGTCCCTGCCACCGCCCCTCCCCACCCCCGGGTCTCTCATGAATAAAAAAATAAAATATTTAAAAAATAAAATAAAATAAAATCTTAAGGATACAGGATACCTGGGTGGCTCAGCGGCTGAGCGTCTGCCTTTGGCTCAGAGTGTGATCCTGGGGTCCCGGGATCCAGTCCCACATCAGGCTCCCTGAAGGGACCCTGCTTCTCTCTCTGCCTGTGTCTCTGCCTCTCTCTCTGTCTCTCAATGAATAAATAAAAATTTTTAAAAATAAAATAAAATCTTAAGGATGGGGCACCTGGGTGACTCAGCCGGTTAAGCAGCTGCCTTCCATTCAGGTCATGATCTCAGGGTCATGGGATGGAGAGAGCCCCGTGTAGGGCTCCCTGCTCCTTTCCCTCACCCCTGCCCCTCCCTGCTTGTGCACACGTGCACTCTTTAAATAAGTCTTAAGGATAAATATTACATTTAACATAAAACAGCAGACACTGCTTTGTTTTTTTATCAACAAAATATTAAAACAGGCTTTGTGGTTTAGTCACACTCAATTTGATTATAATAACTTCTCAGTGACTGATATTAATATCTAAAGAAATGCCCTGATAACATTTACACAACTACTGTTCTACTAATCAAATACTGTAATTTGTTTCAGTAATCACTCAAATTGTTTAAGTTATCTCCTGGTGTTAGGCACAAGAAATAAAAATAAAACAATCAGATTTTAAAGAACTTAAGTCTGTTGCAGTAACAGACACAAATGACTCTAAATGAATGTGATAAATATAGTAAAGAAGCATGTGCCATGGGACACAGATGACAGTTATGTGGAGTGAATCATTTTATCTGAGTCTTGAAGAATATCAAGGACAGAAACTGGGAGAGGGAATATTCCAGGGAGTAGATTGAATATATTAAGTAATGGGGGGAGAAACAGTAAGATGGGGATATAGTAGACTGTAATGAGGTTGTAAGAAATTTATGTATCATAAAAGGAATTTTGGGTACTTCATTCATGGGCAACTGGAGGCCTTAAATTTTCACAAGAGGAATGCCATGATGATCAAACCTATGTTGGAGAACATCTAGAAATAAATTGCCAGCCTGATGAAATAATATCAGTAGCTAGGTTGTTGTAAAATAAGCTTATCTTTTTAAAATTTAAGTACAGTTTTGCTGAGTTAAATTTAATAGGCAATAACTTGAAGTGAAACCTACAATTCACAGAGCTACTACAAGAGGCAGTAGAGTATAATGGTTAGGCATAAAGGCTTTGAAGGCCAGGACCTAAATACCAACTTCACCACAGAAGAGCCAAGTGCCCTTCAGTAAGCTACTTAACCATTTTAAGCTTGTCTTATCTTTAAAATGAGAATAACAATCATATTCCCATCAGGTCAGAGGCTATCATTATTTAAATTTTATTCTATATTTAAAATCTCCACAGCAGGGGCACCTGAGTGGCTCAGTCAGTTAAGCATCTACCTTCAGCTCAGGCCATGATCCCAGGATCCTGGGATCAAGCCCCACATCAGGCTCCCTGCTTGGTCGGGAGCCTGCTTCTCCCTTTCCCTCTGCCTCTCTCCTCCTGCTTGTGCTCTCTCAATTGCTCTCTCACTTTCAAATAAATATATAAAATCTTTAAAAAAATTTTTTTTTCAGGCAGCCCCGGTGGCTTAGCGGTTTAGAGCTGCCTTTGGCCCAGGGCATGATCCTAGGGACCCGGGATCAAGTCCCACATCGGGCTCCCTGCATGGAGCCTGCTTCTCCCTCTGCCTGTGTCTCTGCCCCTCTCTCTCTCTCTCTCTTTGTGTCTCAAATAAATAAATAAATAAATCTTTTTAAAAAAATTTTTTCAATTTCCACAGCACAGAATATGAAGTAAAAAGAAGTCAAAATATCACAAACCAAGCTTTCCACTGTTCATTATTTTGTATAAAGTGAATACCCAGAATATTGGGACACATTCATATGATTGTATTATATCATTTTGTATTTGATAATCATATAATTACCAAAATTCATTTCAAAGTCTAAAGCAAACTACTTGAAGTTTTTCTGCATGTTGATTACTTTGTATTATGGGTGTCATTTCCCTTTAAGCAAATACTCACATTATGTTTGCACTGAAATTTTGTTCCCTTAAGAATTTTGAATGACATGTGTAATTTTTTTATAATGGATAAGTGGTAAAAATTTTCCTAGGGGCCATTCTCTTAGCTGTTTTTTATTAGTTCAAGGGGAATAAAATCATAAAAAACTGGTCTTTCAGTAAGAAAAATTGCCCTTCATTACGAAATAATTTCTTCTTTATCAATGCATACCTCCTATAATTATTTATTAAGATATGCTGGAATTACATTTCATTTTGTAGGATTAAAAACTAATCAAAAAGGTTTCTTTTTTATTTTTTTTTAAGATTTTATTTATTCATTCATGAAAGATACAGAGAGAGAGGCAGAAACATAGGCAGAGGGAGAAACAGGTTCCCTGCAGGGAACCCAGTGTGGAACTAGATCCTAGGACTCCAGGTTCACTGCCTGAGCCAAAGGCAGACCGTTGAGCCACCTAGGCATCCCTTAAAAAAGGTTTCAATAACTTAATTTTTTTTTTAGTAACTAAAATTTCAGATACATGTCTAAGAATGTTTATATTAGTACTCCAATCTCTTTTATAGCCTTAACACCTGTTTTTGGCCTATATGTCCCCTTTAGCTCACATATTTCAGCTACTATAACTAAAAATTATGGCAAAACTATTACTCCATAAAAGTATCTACCAAATCAAAGAAGCTGGAAAGCATTCTCTCTGTATAGTCAAATCACAGCAATCTGGGGCTTCCCACTGCATAGATAAATCCTTAGATAAATCCTTTTAGTATCACAGGTACCAACCAGGTGGGGACTAGCGTAAATCTGGCAAGCTGCCTCCCAGACCACTGAGGGTTCGGGTTCCTTCCTCATTGCTTTCTCAAGCTCTCATTTGCCGTTCCTACTCTTAAAGATGTACAAACCCAAACTCTTGATGCTTCCACACAGGCAGACTCAGGCTATCTTCACTTCCAGTGAACAAGTGAGGAAGCCAGGCAAGGATGGCTTTGAATGCTATATACGAATTACAAAGCATTCATACTTTTACCTAATCATTATGTCAAGACAAGATGAGTACTGTTACACTTCCCTTCATAGGTTTAGACACGAATTTTGGGTAGCATGTCTCTAATTTTTAAAAAACTTCTAGATATAATAGACACAGATATCTCAACATAAAAGGTATATTACATCCAGACATAATAGAAATGCTACATAAGAAAATATCAGTAAATCTGTTCATATAAAAAAAAAGATACTTATTACAAAGACTATCTCCAAAAACTCCTTTCTTATGAGTTGGAAATTTTATGAAGAATTTTATTCTTCAAGTATAAGGTTAGTGTTGTGGTATACCATTCCTCTACTTAAAGCTCTCCAATAGCTTTCTACCAAAATTAATAAAATCTGACTCCTGCCTATCTCATCTTCTACCACTCTCATCCTCATTCACAATGGCCAGCCACACTGGCCTCCCCATACAGCACCTATTTGCTGTCCTTCTGCCTAAGATGTCCTGCTCTGCCTAGGCCCTTGTCGTCATTCAAGGCCATCTCCCTAAAATGGCCTATAACAATGACTCAACCTGCCCAGTCACTCACTATGCCATTACCCTGTTTTAATGCCTTAGTACTGTTACCCGAAATTACTCTTGTACATTTTTAAGTTGTCCCTCCCTCCATATGAATGTAAGCTCCATAAGGGCAGGGACATTGTTTTTTACTGCTCTATAGGAAATACCAATAAATGTTAGAATGAGCAACTGAATATGCTGAGTAGGAGCTGGTTACAGCTACAAGTCAAAGGGCCATACAGTGGAATAGGCCAGGTCAGGCAGAGACCAAAATACTGGCAGTGTGCTCAATGATGTGCACTGCTCAGCCTGGCTCACAGTAAAACAGGCAGAGAACACAGATGAAACAAGTAGGAGACTGCCCCACTCACCCCAGCTGAGTCACTAATAACCCTGCTAGGCCTCAATACACTTGCAAAACTAGTACTCAGATTTAACTAGAACAAAAATCTGTTTTATGTAGAGACAATTCTCATGATGCAAATGATGTGTGTTCAGTAGGTTATATATTTTAAAAACTCATTCGATGAACCTAATTGCTACTCTACGTGGCTTGGTAAATACCTGTTAGGCCAATAACAATTCATATAGATAATCTAGATGCACACAATTGTACCTCTTCCCTCAAAAAGTCAAGTGTCTACAAACTATCTTTTATTTTTTTGAATCAAGTGAGCATATCCAGAAGAAACTGCTGAGAAAATTTCACCCAAATGGCTCATCCCTTTTTTGTAGAAGGGACAATAATGGGAAGGAATACACCAGGGTGTTAGAAAGTCGAAATCCAAGATTGAACTGACAAAGATTTCAACCAGAAAGGAAAAATGCAAAGTAAGCCTGCAGTAACGTCATTAGATATCCTGAGATTTGACTTAGCCCCTTAAACAAGATAGCATTTCTTTTTACACACTTCAGGTTAAATGACAACGTGCAAATGTTACTGCCCTCAAACCATGCACTACAGTATATAGAGGCTTGCCAAAGATCAGAGAAGCTTCAGAACTGAAGATGACTGCTTTGGAGGGGCTTACGAAAAAGACTGGGAAGGGAGTATCTTTGGAAAGCAGTGAGAGTTGGACTGGAACAAACAACTGTAGAAAGTTTCAGGAATGGCTCTGGAAAAAGATGAATGCAGCAACAGAATGGAGAATGGATCAAAATTCATTTATCAATACACACCATGTAATAATTAGGAACAAAGACACAAGGAAAGTAGCAGTCAGTCCTTTTAGCTACAAAATTTCTACCATAAACATTAATTTGGGTGCCACAATTTTTTTTTTTTTTTTTTTTTAAGTAGGCTCCATGCTGAGCATGGAGCCCAACTCGGGGCCTGAACTCACAATCTCAAGATCAAGACCTTAGTTCAGTTTTAAAAAGTTGCATGCTTAACCAATTGAGCCACCCAGACACCCCTGCACTTCAAGATCTTAATAGCTTTTTGCTTTTTTTCACAATCATGTGTTTTATTTTATTTTGGGAGTAGGGAGGCAGAGAATCTTAAGCAGGCTCCACGCCCAAGCAAAGCCCAACATGGAGCTCGATCCCACAACCCTGAGATCATGAACTTGAGCTGACATCAAGAGCCAGACACTTTGGGACGCCTGGGTGGCTCAGTGGTTGGGCATGTCTGCCTTTGGCTCGGGGTGTGATCCTGAAGTGCCAGGATCAAGATCAAGTCCTGCATCAGGCTCCCTGCATGGAGTCTGCTTCTCCCTCTACCTGTGTCTCTGCCTCTCTCTATGTCTCTCATGAATAGATAAAAAAATCTTTAAAAAAAAAAAAAAAAAAGTCACTTAACTAACTGAACCACCCAAACACCCCTCATAATCATGTGTTTTAACGCGCAGTTATGGCAATACAGAATTTCCTCCCAATACATATAAATGTAAAATAGCTACATTAAAAGTAGCAGTAGAGGGGATCCCTGGGTGGCTCAGCGGTTTAGTGCCTGCCTTTAGCTCAGGGTGCGATCCTGGAGTCCCAGGATCGAGTCCCACGTCGGGCTCCCGGGATGGAGCCTGCTTCTCCCTCCTCCTGTGTCCCTGTGTCTCTGCCTCTCTCTCTCTCTCTCTCTCATAAATAAATAAATCTAATAAATAAATAAATAAATAAATAAATAAATAAATAAATAAATAAATAAATAAATAAATAAAAGTAGCAGTAGAAACCCCTGCATCTACACAGACTCTAGCAGTATGACCAGACAAAACAGAAACCAATTTCAAATTTCAGTTCTAACAAGAATTGTGTCCTCAACATATCATTTATTTTAGGACTGGTCTGTATCACTTGACAATGTTTACTATGTAATAAACACTTCAGATGTGAAAACATCTCAGAATTCTAAGCTACAAGGAGAATCATTTTCTGAGGAGGCTACCAGTCTAGCTGAAAACTGATGCTATGCATTCTGAGGACTTTCACAGAAGCAATTACTCAGAAAAAGGACCAAGGCCAAAGAAGTATCACATACTATTAAGTAATACATGATATTGTTATCTTTACTGCTAGTCTCTGCTCACACATTACTATAATCACTTAACATATATTTGTTTTGAAATATTTACTTAGATTAAAGTTATCCTTCATGTTTATAAAAATATCCTCCTGGGTGCTTGTTATAAAACAAATGTTTTCTTTTAGAGTCTTTGATGTATACCAATACCACATCTCCTTTTCTGTAGGATAAATGTATTCTAGCAGTCTACTAAGAAATAAAATTTTATAAAGCCAATTCCAATAAATTACCTTGAAAAATTGAGATGTAGTCCCATAGAAGAAGGATGATGTATAGTAGAAGAATTTTAAGTTATCTGGGGAGCAAATTTCCTGTGCAGCCAAACACTTGTGACTCCACAAGTTCTCATTTGCTTCCCCCAGGCAATGCCTAACACTTCTGTGATTCCAACTAATCCTCTGAACTTTAGGGATGTCTCCTCATCCTGAAAATGTCTTAATTCTACACTCGATGCTCCCAGAACTTTGTAAGACAATCTGAGTCACTGCCCTGCCCAAGTAGCCCAATCTGGCTCCCTCCATCTTGCCCATGACCTCCAGCACCAGGATTTGAGCCTGAAGCTTCATGTTATACAAACAAAACACGATTTCTCTGTCATTAATTTTAACACAGAATTTGTCAGTTATTTGAATAAGAGGTACCATAAATAATTACTGCTCTAAATAAGCATACCAGATGATAACCTCTAATGATTTGAAAATGTGAAAAATATCAATCATAACCCAAAGAGCCCACTTCTAAACAAAATTAATGTCAATGAAATATACCATATTTTTTGAGACTAAAAATGTAAAGTACTACATGAGGGCTTTCCTGGTGATGTGGATAAAAAGACACCAGTCTTTGATCACTTAGGATGTTCATGCATCACATCCTCCAAGTCCCCCACACCCAAATTTAAATGGGAATCCAGCATCTGAATTCTTACACACAAGCTATTGTGTACACATACTGCTCTGATGGGAAATACTAAGATAAACATTTGCATCATGCGACATTTTCTTATATGAAACCATTACCCACATTCAACAATGACTCTAGGTATCCTACTGTCCCCTGGCTTACTGTATGTAATTTACAAGTATGTGTTTTGAGAAGACCGATCTCAGAAAAAAGGGACAATCTTAATTATCATGTTACATAGGACCAAGAGTACTTGGTTAATATGAAACAATGTAATGTGACTGGTAGGGACGAGTGGCTCAGCAGTTGAGCATCTGCCTACAGCTTGGGGCGTGATCCCAGGGACCTGGGATCAAGTCCCACATCGGGTTCCCTGCAAGGAACCTGTTTCTTCCTCTGCCTATATCTCTGTGTTTTTCTCTCATGAATAAATAAGATCTAAAAAAAAAAAAAAAAGTGACTGATAGATGATTAGAAAAATTATGCTTATATAATGATGCTTTAAGAGCTCCAGGTAAGTTCAATGTAAAGCTTCAACAAAATAAATCTTAAAAGGATGAAAAAATGGAATATGAATAACTTGCACTGTATTAAAAGTAAACACATATACCCACTTATTGTCATGCACCTGTTAGTGTGAAAAGTACAAAAGATCAATGCAAACCAAAGCATGTAAAAAAATTTAAGGATGGCAGCAGCAATTTACTGATTTTCCAATTTATCCACTCCCTAGTATTTTCAAAGTAAGTCCTGCTGAAGGGATTTATCAAGATGTGATATATGAACCCGGCACTATTTATGTTTGATACCCATACTACAACATTAACCGTAAAGATGACAAAGGACTTGAATTTAGTAAAGCAGAAGTTAGCTTTTTTTCTAGTGGGGGGGGGGGCAGGGGAGAGAGGAAACCTCCCAAAATCCTTTGAGAATCCACTAAAAATGAGAGACACTCCCTCAAGAAAAATAATTATACGATGTTAAAAAGTTCAGCCTTAAGGTGTAAAAATCTGGTAACTAAATCACCTCCTTCTGGATAAACACAAAGAAATTTTCTAATTGGGGGGGGCGGGGGGGGGGCCTGGGTGGCCCAGGCCATGATACCAGGGTCCTGGGAACCAGCAAAGCCCTGCATAGTCATCATTATGTAGTCCATAGTTGTCATCATGTAGTCAGACTCCCTGCCCAGCAGGGAGTCTGCCTCTCCCTCTGCTTGTACTCACTCTCTCAAAATCTTTTTCAAAAAATCTAATTGAGAAGGATAGCACAAACATCTTTTCCTTCTTAAAAATTATCCCTTCTTTTGCATCGCCTAATCTACATTAGATCTGTAAAATCCAGTGGTTATTTGCTGGTCTTTCCCTACCTCACAGTGTTATTTGAGCGTTGATGTCCACTCTGCCTCAAAATACTTTCTACTTGCTACTTTCTGACATTACTCTCCTGATTTTCCTTCTATCTCTCTCTCAGTCCCCTCTGTAGGCTTCTCCTTCAAACTACACAACCTCTGAACTAGAGGTTCAAGCCTGCATCCTGGGCCCTCATTTCACTATACCTTTCTTCTCTCAATGAGCTTGAGGGAGTCCCCAGAAAAGAGCCTCTATATATGTATGTCTCCCAAATGTATATGTATCTCAAACTTATGTGCATAACTTGAGTCCAAAATATTCCTCTGAGCTCCACCAGTATCTAACTTCTATTTTCTATTTGACACCTTCTTTTGGATACCTCATTGGTATCTATCTAAAGCCTAACATATACACAAAGAGCTCATTTTCTATGCTGCCCTCTTTCCAAATACATACACACAGAGGTTCTATTCCAGTCTTGCTCCTATCAGTAAAACATGGCCATCACCTACCTAAGTGGTAAGACCACAGAAACTTGGGGCCATTCTTGGTCCTTTTTCTCACTTCCCACATCCATTGCATTCCATCAACAGGTATTCTAACCCCATCTCCACTACTGCCATCTTAATCCTATCTGCCATCACCAGTTGCTTGGAATAGAGCAATACCCTCCTTTCTGGTCTCTCTTCTTCCACTCGTGCCTTCCAATCAGCTCCCTTCCACACAGTACGGAAGGCAGGAAAAGAATTTTAAGTCACTACTGAAATAATGTTACTTCCTTGCTTCAAAGCCTTAAATGGCTTCCCTCTGTTCTTAGAATGAAATCCATACTTCACTTTGGTTTACATGATTCTGCATCACATGGTATTCCCCACACTTCAGGGCTTCAGTGTCCATGCTTCCCTCAGTCTAGGATGTTCTTATATTTTTCACAAGGCTTTCTCATCTTTCAAGTCTTTGCCTAAATGTCTTTAAGCCTTCTCCAAATAACCTCCCTACCCCAATTACTGTCCATCGTTGCACTCTTAATTGCTCTCTTACTAGCTACACAACTTGTAGTTACGTATTGTTCTACCTGGGTACTGTCTATATTGCCAACTAGAATTCAAGTTTTAGGAGGTTTGAAACTCAGCATGGGGAGTTAAGGCTCAAGCTGCTGTGCTGCCAGAAGAGGAATGGGGCTCAGCATCCTATCCTCACTCCAGGCCAGGCCCTGCCCTACCTTACTCCTCCTGGTTGAGATGGGCTCAGCCAAGAGCACACCAGTCACTGCAGCATGGCCTCTGCTACACAACAAGCTTCTGGCGCAAGTGGTGGAACCCCATTTACCTCCTGCCAGCATCCTGCACACTCCCATCCCAAAGGAGAGCTCTCCACAGCCAAATGTACCAGCAAAGGAGCAGTTGGAAGGTCCTAATCCAATTCAAGACTCAGATCCCCACTCTTCTACCCTTGGCATTGCATGGACACCTATGAAGACCAGTAGTGGAGAGCCTCCAAGCCCACTGGTTAAACAGCTGAGTGAAGTATTTGAGACCAAAGGCCCTTAATTGAATCTTCTCCCAGAGCCTGTTCTGCCCCTAGAGGCAACTTCATTTTCTGAATTGGACATGCCTCCAGGTACACCTAGTTTTTGCTTGACAACCAGATGCCACCCTGGAGCCAAACCAAGCTCCCCTCCAAGCAGGTGTTCTCCAAGGAGCATGCAGGACAGCCCTCAGAAACCCCTATAACCAGCCAGGGCTTGGACAAGCCCTCAGAAGACCCTGAGACTCCCCAATCTTCAGATTCTAAACACAAAGATGGTAAGTAAATGGCAAGTTGTTAAGGAGATCTTCCCTACCTCCCTGACAACTCCCTCAGAACTCTGACACCACTCAGGCTAAGTGGCCTTCTTCCCTGAGTGAAATGTTAGGGAGCTGAAGGAAGCGGCCACTCTGGGAACTGCATGACTTATGAAAACTGGAGGCTGAGTCTGGGAGGAGGGCCAGGACTAGGACAAGGAAAATCAGTACTTCCCAAACTTGGTAGAGAACTAGGCTGGGGCAACCCCGGTGGCGCAGCGGTTTAGCGCTGCCTGCAGCCCAGGGCATGATCCTGGAGTCCCGGGATCGAGTCCCATGTCCAGCTCTCTGCATGGAGCCTGCTTCTCCCTCTGCCTGTGTCTCTGTCTCTGTCTCTCTCTCTCTCTGCATCTCTATGAATAAATAAATAAAGTCTTAAAAAATATATTTAAAAAAAAAAAAAAAAGAACTAGGCTGTGAGTGGCCCCAGTGGTAGAATCACCAGGGGACTGTGATACTGTGTCCTCTCAATCTCTTCTTTCCCTGGGAGACTAGAAAGGCTTGTTCTCATCAACTCCCCCCTCAACTACCAGCTCAGGGACTGAGTGCTTTCTTGAGCTTTGTGTCTCACGTGTTTCCTGTATATTAAAGAAAGTGATTTAAAAATAAATAAATAAAAGTTCCCACAAGCCAGAAGCCAAATCTGTTTTAGTCATCTGAGTAGCACAGAGGACTCTCATATTTTAAGTCAATATGATCTGATTTACTTATGCTTTTGCCACTCTTGTACATTACTTCCTGAGTATAATACTGACTTTAGTAGTCTAAAACTTTTAAGATTTGAGAGAAAGAGCACGTGCGCATGCAGTGAGCATGAGAGAAGCAGAGGGAGAGGGACACGTAGACTCTCTACTAAAATTATGGCTAGGCTCAATCCCAGGACCCTGAGATCATGACCTGAACAGAAGTCAGAGCTTAACCGATTGAGCCACCAGATGCCCCTACGTAAAATTTTCTCTAAGTACAATTCTTCCAAGCTGCTCTGCTGATATTTTAAAATGTGCTTCCATGCCTTTTTCTACAGAATTTATTAGGATCCATCCTACATCAATTTTCCATCTATTAACTAAATAAAAACACCCAATGTCCTGATATTATACATAATGATCATTTCAATGCTAGTAGACCCTATTAAGACTCTCCATTAGTTATTAATATTTAAAATTTAATACTGACACAAGTCAGTACTAGAATCAAGTCAGATCTGACACCTGTGGCAAATGTGATGTTGAATGCTATTTAAGAGCTTGATAATACAGTCCCTTTATTTTGGCCTGGCCTTGCCCTTTGTCATATTCAGGTTCTTTAGAAAGCAAAAAGAATTCAGTTTTTGACTACTCTGTTAACTGATGTTTAGTGAACAATATGCTGCCCCAGGTAACAAAACCCCGTGACAACTTTCAATTACATTCTGCGTATGAAAACTGTTGGCTTCCTAGGGCTTTTCTGACTGGGCTGAGATTACCTTGGCCTTCCACAGGTTTATCACCTATGCAGTGCAGCACCCGACTCTACAAAGCAACCTATAATCACTTGCATATAAGTTTCAAGAAAAAAGCCATGAGCATACAGCAATTCCTGGATTACAATTTTCCAGCAAAGAGCACTGATGAGCTTCTTAGCCTATATAGTAGGAAGTTTCCCAGAGGATTAGAGGCATATTCTGACACCAGTTACTAGGTCTTTTGTTTCACTTTACAGCATGGCTGCATAAGAAAGGCTGAATAAGAATGGGCTTATTATGAAACCCTGTTTCACTCCACTGATGATGGGGAATGTGTCAGATGTCTCAGGCGGGTGCCAGCATCTCTAACATAACTGAATATCTGAAATAGCTTTAGAATTTGGGGGAACATCACTAGGAAGTCCAATTTACTTAGCACCCCTAAACCCACGCTCACTTGTTGGCAAACAGTAATTTTATCAAGTCAAAACATGGTAACCAAAGGTACTGGTATTTTCTTTATACATCTTCTCAATCTAGCCCACAGCACTGATCCCGTCTTTTGTATCACACTTCAGTCCAGAGCCCCTCTGTGATTCCGAGAAGGTGAAAATTGCCAAAACGGTTTGAGTGCCAAGTCAGAAAGACTGCCAGCAACAGACAGCTGTAAAATGTGACAGCAATTTCCCCAGCTCTTTCCATTATTTTCTGAAGAGGGTAATGAAGACATTCCATTAAGCCATCAGACTCAAATTAGGTTTTTGTGTCTATGTTTTAATTTAACAAATATGAATTGTGTATCTTCTCTTTCTTGGACAAGGTAGGGATGGCAAAGATGTAATCCCTGCTCTCAAGGAACTTAAAATCTACCCAGAAAGAACAAACCAAGTAACAGTGATGACAGGCAAGCACTGCTTCTTTTTGTTCTATACGAGTAGCTGGAGTGTTACTGAAGGACAAAAATGCTTCCAATCCTTTACAAACTGTCACTCTGTCAGAAAGCCCCAGGCTTCCAGCCTTTCTAAATACATACTCTCCACTTATGACCTCAGTTTCACATCCCATCACCCTCTCTAAAATCGTTTTAAAAACATTACAGTATCTCCCTCCCTCGCATATGTATACATATATCAAACCGTAAATATTGTGGTGCCTGGGTGGCTCAGCTGGTTAAGCATCTGACTTCCCAGGTCATGATCCCAGGATCCTGGGATCAAGCCCCACATCAGAGCCTGCTTCTCCTTCTCCCTCTGCAGCTACCCTCAACTCGTGCTCTCTCTTCCTCAAAACAAACAAAACTCCCAAGTATTTACTGAGAGCCTAGTAAGTGGCAGCAATACGTTAAGCAGTGTATATGGTCAACAAAACAAGTAATTAAACCTTGGAAAGAGGATCTATCTAATCCCTCTGCTCCCTCAATCCAGTTCCTCTCCCTGCCTTACTGACTTCTATTAATGGCACTACCAGCTTCCCCAGTACCCAAAGAACTTCTGACTCCTTTCAAGTCCTACATGTCTAAATCAGTGGCCAAGTTCTCTAGATCCCACTGCTTTCCACCTCATTCTCCTCTCCACTTTGATGGCTGCCACCTGTCCCAGGCCCACCTAGCCTCCCACCCGGACTACTAGAGGTCTCTCCCAGTCTCCAGCTTCCCACCAAACTCCACTCAACCCCTGCTCTGTTTCTATCCAGATACTCAGTTCTAATTGGATTAGACTTCTAGTTCAAAAAGGTTTGTGAGGGCAGCCCTGGTGGCTCAGCGTTTAGCACCGCCTTCAGATCGAATCCCATGTCAGGCTTCCTGCATGGAGCCTGCTTCTCCCTCTGCCTGTGTCTGTTCCTCCTCTGTTCCTGTGTCTGTCTGTCTGTCTCTCTCTCTCTGTGTCTTTCATGAATAAATAAAATCTTAAAAAAAAAAAAAAAAAAAAGGTTTGTGATTCTCCAAAGCCTCAGCCTGACAATGAGGAGCACAACTTTATCTCTCACTGCTTATTCTTCTACTCCTTACTCTCAGCCATAGGCTTATTCACTCTTGCCTAAATAGTGCTCTCTGAGCCTTCCTCTACTACAGAGATGTCTCTTACTCTTCCCATTCCACTTCTCATTTCCTCCAGGAAGCTTTCCCAGATATCTAAGTGTTCCAGACACTACTCACACCCAGTCAAAGCAATCTCTCAATGCTCTGAACCTTTGTAAGGTGTAATGTGCATTTATTACTTTCTAAATAATATTCTCGTTTCCGAGTACTATTCAAGATCTGTACATGCATTTTTTACCACCCTACTTGACAACGACCTCCTTGAAGGCAGTTTTCATGTGTAACAGGGATTCAAGGATTCAAGGTTTGTGACAAGAATTCAATATTAGTATCCTTTACAAGAATCCATAAAAACTGTGAAATGTGGCCTTATTAAGCTATAAAAATTTTTTCCTCAAAATACTGTTAACATTTAAACAATGGAATAGGGGTTTTCCGAATTCTTTTTTTGGTGTGATAAAATACATAAAATTTGCTATTTTAACCATTTTAAAGTATAACATTCAATGACATTCACAATGTTGTACAACCATCACCACTATTTCCAAAACTTTAATCACCCCAAACAGAAATCCTGTGCCCATGAAGTAATAACTTCTCCTTCCTCCCCTCCCCCCATCCCTGGAAACCTCTAATCCTCCACATCTCTATGAATTTACCTATTCTAGGCAATTCAATGCAACTGGAATCACAATATTTGACCTTCTGTCTGTCTGGCTTATTTTACTTAGTATTAAACTTTTCAAGGCTCATTCATACTGTAGTATGTATCAGAACCTCATTTCCTTTCGTGGCTAAGTAATATTCCATTTTAAATGCCACATTGTGTTTATTCATTCATCTGTTGATGAATACTTGGGTTGTTTCCTCTTCAGGACTATTATGAACAGCTATGAACACTGACAACAATCTGTTGGAGTCTCTGTTTTCAATCCTTTCAGGTTAAAAAAAAAATCCTTTCAGGTATACACTTAGAGTATAACTGCTAGGTCATATGATAATTCTTTTTATCTTTCTGAGGAACAATAGCAGTATAGTTTTACAATACAGACACACGGTCTTTTGGTAAACACAACAGCCACAAGAAGTCCTACTCATTTAGTAAGCAGTTCACTTCTGGATAGATTTCCTTCTTTCCTACCTACTCAGGCCCTTGGTGATTATCTAATTTCCAGGAACCTGCCCCTGGTTTGGTGGCTATTCTGAATATGCTTTCACTCCAGTCTCCTGGTTCTCGCTGTTTTTCAACACTGCCTTTATGCACATGAAAGCAAACACACTGCACTGGTAACTCTCCAAATGAAAATTATTATAAAATGCAACATCATTCAGATACTGAAGTCACATTGATATCTTTAATGCATTTGATATCAAATGGATGAAAAACACAAAAAAAGATTTTTTTCAAGTGAGATACAGGATTTTATAAAGGACTTCTGTTGAACTCATTTCTTACATCCAAACAACCATTTAAAGCAAGCTAAACTTCAAAAAGATATACATGTCTTTACTACTGCAAGCAAAGGATCTCTTTTCCTTCCAAGATTAGCAGCCTGGGATTTCTAAATTGACATCTCATTATTACTACCACCAATTTCAGATTTTATAAAACCAGAAAAATACAACAATGTACATTCACAGAGTATCTGGAAGGATACACACAAAACGCAAGTTAGCTCCAAGTTAGAAGCTCTCTCCACAAAGCAGCAGGATCAGAAAAGATCATGAGGGGGATTTTCCACTTTTTACTGCACAGCTTCTACATCTCAACTTCTCAAAAACATTCACTCATATCATATATCTTTAAAGATATTATGTATCTTTAAAAATAAAAAAACAAAAAAACAAAAAAATAAAAAAATAAAATAAAAATAAAAATAAAAAAACAAGGCGGCCCTGGTGGCTCAGCGGTTTAGCGCCTGCCTTCAGCCCAGGGCGTGATCCTGGAGACCTGGGATCGAGTCCCACATCCAGCTCCCTGCATGGAGCCTGCTTCTCCCTCTGCCTGTGTGTCTCTGCCTCTCTCTCTTTCTGATGAATGAATAAATAAAATCTTAAAAAATTAAAAATTAAAAAAATAAAAATAAAAAAACAAGTGTTTATTTTTATTTTTATTACGCTTGAAATGTTTAATGACTTCTCAAACACATTTGATCCTAAAATAGTAGCTCCAAAAAAAAATCTGAATTTTTAGGTTTCAAATCACTATATGAATAGTTGCTGTATTTTTAAAGATTTTACTTATTTATTCATGAGAGACACAGAGAGAGAGACAGAGACACATAGGCAGAGGGAGAAGCCTCTCCCCTGCAGGGAGCCTGATGCGGGGACTCGATCCCAGGACTCTGGGATCATGCCCTGAGTCAATGGCAGACAATCACAGAGCCACCCAGGTGCCTCACTATATGAATAGTTTAAGTAAATTCTGAAGCTTGAAGGACTTGGGAAAAAGTCATTTATTACATACAGACTTACTATCTATAGACATTTACGTCTACAGATTAGTTATATAACTAAACTAGTCAATTTAGTAAAGCTTGAACCCTAGGCTATAAATAACAGGTGCAAAACTGACTCTAGTGGCCCAGAGTTCATCAGCTAAAAAGGCATAATCTTATTTAAATAAAAACTTTTTAAAAATTAAATAAAGAAAAATCATAATTTTATAATCCAGGATAGGGTATGCTTTAGGAAATCATTATAATAGTTAAGACAGTATTTTTTCCCCCCTAAACAAACAGCCAAAATGCAAGGAAAAAAACCTAACCAGATGCATAGGACATGAGCCGGGAAACTATTATTTCATCTGCATATATACAAAGAACCAAATAGTTCAGCAATACCAAAGAATTTGATTTATATGGCAATACAGAGAAATTTTAAAATATTCACTTAACATACTTCTGATCACTGAACATAATCTGCACTCTGTTCTTAAAAAAAACTACTCCACACAATATACAACATTAAGAATTTAACTTTATGTGCTCACACATTATAACATACTTAGCAATTGCATTTCACACAAGTTTAAGTTCAGTAACTTTGAAATTTGACAAGTAAAGTGCTAAAATTGCTGGAATGCAAACAGTGCACCTTCAAGAGAAGCATTCTACTACTGATCTGCAATCCACTGTGTATTGAGAGGTTACTTTGTGCCAACTGCTGTATTTTAATAAAGTAACACGTTTAAGTTTAAAACCACAGGCTGAAACTGATTGAAAAAAGGTCATCCTACAAAGGATTAATACTAAGATACATTAATTGAAAGTCAATTGTTTGACTCATTCAAAACATAACTTATAGTTGATGAAATTACACTTTCTGAAGGACCAAGCTATGGAGTTCTCATGCTGAGTAACATCAAAAAGATTAAAAATAAACATGTATGCCTTCAATATGTCATTTAATTTATACATTTTTTCAAAGACTTTATTTGACAGGCAGAGAAAGCACAAGTACGGGGAGTAGCAGGCAGAGGGAGAGGGAGACGCAGACTCCCAGCTGAGCAGGGAGCCTTGAAGTGGGGCTCGATCCCAGGACCCTGAGATCACGATCTGAGCTGAAATCAAGAGTCAAACGCTCAACCGAGTTGGTGCCCTAATT
Source organism: Vulpes vulpes (assembly GCF_048418805.1). Classification (NCBI taxonomy): domain Eukaryota; kingdom Metazoa; phylum Chordata; class Mammalia; order Carnivora; family Canidae; genus Vulpes; species Vulpes vulpes. The sequence goes on from NC_132790.1 coordinate 70,561,932, forward strand.
TATACATCCCCAAATTATCCTCTTCCATCTCAAATAATCTACATTAAAATATTAAATAATTCAACCTCATAAGGTACCAACACAAAAACATAACACCAAATTTAAGTTAGCTGAATATTGGAACTGCTATATGACATTGAGTCAGTAACACTAGTAAACCAACACAAAGTAGAAACCAAAGTTCATATTACCTAAACAGCTATACCAAAAAACTGTTTTCAGAAAATAAAGCAATTTTTATTCTTAAAAGTCACCATAATGTACATTCTCTTGCGAATTAAAGATGCCTAGTGTTGGGCAGCCCCGGTGGCCCAGCGGTTTAGCACCTGCCTTCCGCCCAGGGCATGATCCTAGAGTCCCAGAATCGAGTCCCACATCAGGCTCCCTGCATGGAGCCTGTTCTCCCTCTGCCAGTGTCTCTGCCTCTCTCTCCCTGTCTCTCATGAATAAATAAATAAATAAAATCTTAAAAAAAAAAAAGATGCCTAGTGTTTTCTCTGAAATGCAATTTTTTTTTCAAATGTTTAAGTACGTAGCAGTTTGTCTCCCACAACCAACTACCCAATAGCCATCCAGTTCCGTGCTTCACCTAAGCACCCGTAACATTCACAGGTTTCACCTTGAAGGGGTAATTAGGAGGGTTTTCCAAGGATTAAAGTTCTACACGTTCAGCAGCACAAATCTCTCACACATGAACTCAGTTAAAATGGTGTGAAACTAAAGTATACTTTTCCTATTTTTTAAGTTATTAATCCCATGAAAATCTTCAAAGCGCTTACAAACTTTAAACTTGACTGCACATATTTGCAAGAAAACCATTACGTTCTGATGAATGTTATTAGTTTTAAAACAAGCTTTAAAAACTTTGTAATTTCATCAGCTAAAGTTGTCTGAACTCCCAAGAGGCACAATACCAAACAGGAGCAGTAACTACACAGCATGTATATACCATGGAGAATGCCCAAGGATCCAACACAAGCGACCAAGGGAAGCTACAGGCTTCCATCTAAACAACGATTCCACTAAGAAAAGTAAAACGTCACAGCCCTACTCCTTACTTATTTCTCCACTTTCTCAATAGTTTAAAGATTCTTAAAAAGCCATGAGAAAAATCCTTAAGACTAATTAAGTGGTTCAGTTACAAACAATAGTTTAAGAGCATTTGAAACTCCCAACTTTCCTTACAAAACGGGACAAAATTTTTGAAAGACTATTCCACACCTGACCAACATTAAGAACATATGTAACCAAAATGGCAATATTAAAGTTTCCATTTAATCCATTAACCATACTTCAGAAAGTTCAGTGTTAACAAAATATTTCATTTAGTTTTTCAACTTGAATATTTCCAACAGGCTTGTTTTAAATTCTACACACAGCCATTAAATATTTTAATTCTTGTAATTTCTTCGAAGTTTAGAACACTTCTGAAATGTCACATCCCATTTCATTGCTAATCCTGAGAACTGAAAATTAGGTTAAATGTTATACCTAATTTTTAAATTATGAGAGTAACAGATTTGATCTCCCTTAAATAAATGGCTCTATTACAACATATTAAGTCCTTCCTCACTTCAGTCTTGACTTAATAAAATCCAAGTCTTCCACCGTGCCAACAGTAGCAAAATAGCTATTCTAAATAAAATCAAATAATCAGCAAACGCTCCAAAAAGCTGGTATCAAATTGCTTTGAAACTGAAACACACATATGTATAGAGTCTGAAGCAATTTTGGGAAAAAAAAAAAAAAAAAAGCATCCCCATGGATGAGCTTAAATCTATAAAATTTCAAAAATAAAACCTTTTCATCAAAGCCACAGATTATTTCCTGAATTGATCTGCTAAAGTCCAATACAAAATTTATATATACAATGAGGTTTGAGGATCCGCTGGGTGTTTAACTCTATGCTCTATTAGCTTAACAGAGCGCTTGAGTAACAGATTAAGATGGCAAAGCAATTTTCTGAACCAAAATGTACCTGAGTCTCTAAGAACGTTTTACATCATCCCTTAATGACATATCCCAGATTCAGGATCAGGCAAGTGTACACCTTTAAATTCATTTCACGGCCTGGTCTTATATACGGGCAAGTGTCCCCGCGGTAGGTCCTTCGCCGCTCTCCAGCACGGCGCGGACGGTCAGAGCTCACCAGACCATGACTCCCAGGCCAATCGATTGCAGCTGTTACTTGATGTTAGCCCCCCCCCCACCCCAAAATAAGCATTAACGGAAAATTAAAAGCAGAAGTTTTTAATGACAAAAAGAAGACCCCCAAAATAAAGCTTACAAGAATTTTTTAAAAGAAAAAAAAAAAAACCACGTGAAAGGAGGCTCACCTGCAGTTGGGTGGAGGGTCTAAAGTGATGTCGGCCAGTTCCTTCTGAATCCTGGAGTCAGGGAAGTGAGAGAGAAACACAAGAAACGTGAAGGCGTTGGCAGCCGCCCCGGGGCGCTCGGGCGGGCGGGCGGACGGGAGGACGGGAGGACGGACGGACGGACGCAGGCCCGCCCGGGGCCCGGGAGCCGCCGAGGGAGGAGCGCTACACAGCCCGGGCGGCGGGCCGCAGTTTACGGGAGGAAAAACAACTTTCTTCCCCCCGGCCGTGAGCTGGCGGCCCGGGGTCCCCAGCTCTCCCCGGGGAGGTTTCGGTTCCGGTCGTGCCTCGCACACCGAGGCAGCTGTATTTCTCGGGGTTTTCCGTTTAGGAAATCGTCGTGAGGCTGGTCGCTCGCGGACTCGTTTTCCGAGTCGCGTCAGAACGTGCCGGGCACACTCGCCCGCCGCGCCTCCTCCGCGGGGCGCCCGGGCCGGCCCCCGCCGCCGCCCCCGCCCCCGCCCGGGTCACCCCGGCCCCTCGCGCGCCCCCCCAGGCCGCCCCGCGTCCTCGGTGACGCCGCCAACATGGCCGCTCCCCGCGAGGCCCCTCGGGCCCGGGCCGGCCTGCCCGGCGGGTGCAGCCGCGGGCCGCGGGGGGGGGGGGGGAGCCCGCCCCGCCCCGACCGCCTCCTCCGAGCCCCGGGATCCCGGGATCCCCAGCCCCAGGCCGCGCGCGGAGCCCCGGGCGCCCCTCCGGCGAGGCCGGGCACCCGCAGGCGGCCCGCACAGGTGCACCCAGCCTCCGTCCCGCACCCCGTCGGCTCCCGCACCCCTTCCCGGACCTACTTTTTCCTGGCTATCCTCAATTCCCTTGGGTCTGCTCCCGTCCTTCCCCATCCCACGGTGGACACAGAGCCCGGGGCAGCCCCCCTTCTCCGCACCGACCCACCACTTCACAAAGAGCCCCATCCCCCACCCCTAGGCCGACGCCACCAGGCAGTTCACACCAAGCCCTGGCCTTTGTCTGCTTACCTAGGCGCTTGGAGCATCAATTAATACGACAAAGTTTGAGGCCTTTAAGCCTCTTCCATCTGCTAAATGGTGCCTTCTATTTTTATAACCTTTTTTGCTCCTATCACATAAAACCCTAAAGGGCTATGATACAACCGAAAAAAAAAAAATCACAAGGAGGTAGCACGGCAGTAAAAAACTAAACACAAACACGTTCTAAGGCAATCAATCACGATGGATGCTTGTCTCTATCCAAAGGTTTTCTGAGGGTGGGAAGATAGGCTGGGTAGATGCAATGCGGAGTGGGTGTTAGAAGGCATTTGTTTTTTTCCATGTGTAAGTTCAGAGAAATTAAGGGTGATGATTGGGGAAGTTCTTTAAACCTTCCTATTGGAGGACACTTCCTGTCCCCCACAAATCTGGTCAGTGTTAGAGAGAGGTTTGCTCACAGTCTTTACTGATACCTACTTACATCTGTGTCCTGCTAAATTCTTTTGCTACCAATAAGCATTTCAGTTGAGACATTCCCTAACACTGGGGCTGTTTGACTCATTACTGTATGTTAGACTACAAGTTTGGAATCTTGGTTTCCTGATTCTTTATCTGCATCTGTTAAATGGCTGTACCTTAAGACCTATGTACATAGCCAAAAATATCCTTTACCTGAGCACAACTGCATAAAAACACACACTGACTGCACTGCTCCTTGCCAAACCAGCCTCTACTACACTTACTGAGAAGGTAGTTACTTCTTCAGCCTGTAATACCAGACAGCTTTAACCACTTCACCTGTACAACTACCATTTGCACAATACTGACAAAAGATTTGTAAGTCACTCATACCTAAGTTTCACAGAATAATTCTTGTCCAGGCCACTCCCACTAGGGGCTTTTCCTCTCCTGTGGACTAGAAAGGAAACCACTTTACAGTATGTAGTTAAGTAACTTTTTGTCTACCAATTCAGACTCCTTTTTTGTTCTATTTCCTGGTATATGTGCCCCTTCCAAGCCAATGTATTTCACAGAGCAGCTTCTATAGGGTCTCCACTTGATCTTAGCCAAAAGGCTGAGAAGCAATTATAGGGTCTCACCAACATTAATTTCGCCTTTATTCTTTCCTGGATACACTGCCCCCTTTCCATTTTTTGCCTTTACTATTAACCTTAGCTCTGCTTCAACACTGTTAAGTGTATCGTATCTTTCAACACGATATCCAGGGAGCTAAAAACTGATGTTAACTTTATAGGTAAAATTATCCTTGGTAGCTTCCCACCTTTCATTTTTTGTACACCTGCCGATCCCTTTCCCAGGCATTTCCAAATAAGTTTTTTTAACTTATCATAAATGGACAAATTCCGTCTAATGAAAAATCCCCCTCAGTAACTTGCTGACACCAAGGAGACTTTTATATTTGACACCTGTGCTTTTATCCCCAAATCTATTCATGTGCGCCAATGATATACTGGTGCACAAAAAAATACTAACGACCTAAGGGAAATATCCTGCCTTAGGTCAGGCCAAAAGCTGTTCCAGCATGGGTCAGGGAGCACAGGTACTGCAGGTCGTGGTGGGGAAGGGTAGGGAGTTGGGGACATTAAGGAAAGCCCCATCCAAAGTGGCCTGGGTAGATGCCAGGTTCTGGGAGTACCAGCACAGGACTAATCAACGAGGGCCAGCTAGGATTCTTTGGAAGCGGAGATGCCATCAAACCACCCCTCTGAAAGAACAATCTTGCTAAGACATCTTGCCATTTAACTCTAGATGGCTACACTATTTGGAATAAGCTAAAGCCACTCTCTCATCCCCCCATGGTTAAGCCACCAAAGCACTTTTCCAACTTTTCAAATTTCTGGGAGAATGACAGAACAAACTTTCAAACTCTGAGTTCTAGGCTCACTACTCAGTGGAGACTAAAGACTCACATTCCATTTTTTTCTACGTTTTTTTTTAAAAAAGATACCCCTATTTAATCCACCATTTATATTCCTTGCTATCTTTCTGGTTTGCCACTTTAAAGTTTAATGACTGTCCACCTGAGAGCAGAGGATTTATGAAAGGGCATGGGGGTTCCCAGCAATCTGCTATAAATTAAGGGTCATGGAGATCAGAGAATATTACTAAAGGATCCTCAAAGGAAAAAAAAAAAAAAGTATGTTCTTCCAGAGACCTAAGAGGAAGAGTAAGGAAAACGAGCCACTGCTTGAATTCAACTTGGAAAAAGAACCAAAAATTTTTACAGCAATATGAGAAGATGTATCATGAAAAAAATGAGTTTCCCTGAAATTTGGCAAAATTGAAGATTTTGAAGAGAAAAAAAAAGAATCCCCCCCCCCAAATAAGCTAGAATACCCATTTTATACATCATCTATGGATTTGCTTGCCTCAACTCTCCAAATCAGAAGAATCTCTTGGAAGTTCTGAGAACATTTTCCACCTATTACATTTTTTTACCCTACTAATAGGAGTTATTCATTATGCAGTTTGTGGAGAAAGCTCTATTCAAAAAAAAGATCATAGCGCAACAGGTGAGGAGAAACCAAGATGGTAACAGAATTCGTTTTGATAGAGTTGTCTGGGCAGGTATTAGTAATTAAGTGGGATGCCAGCCTTGAGAAGGGTCACACGCTAGTGATTAATAGAACAAGTAATCTGAAATCAGATTTTGGGGGTCACTGATAAAAGTAATGAAGATTCTTACAAACTTCAGCAAGAAATGAGAGGCAAGCCACAACAGCTGCACGTGGACTAAAAGAAAAAAACCAGAGGCAATAGAGTAAAATAATTAAAGCTTCCGAGGCCCTTTTTTTTTTTTTTTTTTTCCTTTTTAACAACACGCAAACCCTGAGGAGCGTTCGAGCTACTCCTCAATGGGAGGCAGACCAAATGCAGCAAGAGGCAGTTCGGAAAATAGGAAGCCTAGGGGGGTGGGGGTGGAGTACGGTACCTCTTGGCGCTGGTGGAGAGGAGTTTGGAGTTTTTGCTCATGCTGACTTTACTCTCCTTCTTCTTGGGGGTGTTTGTTTCTTTCTCGGTTTGCTGGTTGGAGGACGAAGATGAGGAGGAGCTGGTGCTGGCCCTCGAATCGTCATCCGACATAGCGAACCCCCCACCCCACCCCGCAAACAGCCCCTGCAGGGGGAGGGAGACAAAACAGAAACACCCAGGCCGTGCAGTCAGCGCCAAGCAGGAACTCGGGTGCTGTCAGGAGGGCTTGGGCCAGGGGCGCCCCCGGCCGCCCGCCGCCCTCCCGCCGCCCGCCCGCCGCCCTCCACCCGCCCCTCAAAGTCTTCAGGCCCATCGAGGCTTCGGCAAATCGGACGCGGCTTGTTTATTTTTGGCCGCGAGTGGGGGACGCGGTGGGAAAACGCGGGCGAGCGGCCCCTCCCGTGCCCCCCGGGGGCTCCCCTCGGGGCAGGGAGGGGGGAGGGGGCGGGGGCGCCTCCGCGGGGCGCGGAGGGACGGTCCCGGCGGCGCGCCGGCCCCGGGGCGGTTTCGGTCGGCTTGGCGGGGGCGCGGGGGGCGCGGGGGGCGCGGGGGGCGCGGGGGGCGCGGGGGCGCGGGGCGAGCGGCCGGGGCCAGGCAGCGGGGGCAGGAGTGGAGTTTAGCGAGGTCGGGAGGAGCGCAGGGGCGGAGAGGAGTGAGAGAGGAAGCCGACCCGGGGGGACGGAGGCGAGGAGCGGGTGCCCGGGTGGGGGAAGGGAGCGGCCCGAGGGGGCCGGGGCGACGAGGCCCGAGGCCCCCCGGCGCCGCCCCCGACGCCTCTCCCCGCAGGCCTGCGGCTCGGCCGGCGGCTCGGGGCTGCGCGGCCGGGGCGGGGGTCCCGGGCACACGCCCGGCTGCCACCCCGTGGGGGTGGGGCGAGGGCGCGGGGGGGCCTCGGCCTCCTCGGCGCAGGAATAACAATGAGCCCTTCCGCCCCGGAGGGGTCAATCCCGCGGGCCCCCGCCCGGGGCACGGGGCTCCCCGCCGCCCCCGCCCCCGCCCCCGGCCCCCTCGGCGGCCCGCGGGGGGCTCCCGGGGCGGCGCTGACAGTTCGAGCCGCGACGCCCCCCCGGCCCCGGCGCAGGCGGGCCCCGCACCCCGCGCGGCCCGGGGTCCCTACCCATCCCCCGCGGGCGGGCCCCGGACCCCCGGGGCTCCTCGGCCGCTCGCCGCGCCCCCCCGCCCGAGCCCGGCGGCCCGGGAGGCGCGGGTCGGGGAGGCGGCGAGGGTGTCCCCGAGGCCCGGCGGCGCGGCCGGGGGGCGGCGGGCGGCGGGGGGGATCCCCGTACCTCTCTTTGTGTCTGGCTCCTCCGTGCCGCCGCGGCGGCTGCTGCTGCGGCTGCGGCTGGGCCTGGCCACTCGTGTCTCTCTCGCTGGGAGAGAAGCGGAAGTGCAGCAACAGCAACTATTAAACAGGCAATGGCTTCCCCCAGCCACACACGCTCGCACACACACTCCTCCTCCTCCCCTCCCCTCCCCTCCCCCTCCCCGCCCGGCCCGGTCCCACCCACCCGCGCTCCCCTCCCCCCCGCACACCTCCGGGGGGGCGCGGGGAGGGCGCGGGGGGGCGCGGGGGGGCGCGGGGGCCCCGGGAGTCCCTGCCCCTCCCCCGCTCCCCACCGGGCGCCGCGGGACGCCGGGGCCGGGGCGGGGGCCGGGGCGGGGGCCGGGGCCGGGGCCGGGGCGCCTCTCCCGAGTGGTTCGGGGGCCCCGGGTCCCGGGCTGGAGAGGGGAGGCCCTTCCGAGGTGGGGGCGCTGGCAGCGGCGGGGACTGTGTGCACTGGGGCGGTCGCGAGAGGAAGTTCTTCCCCAGAAGGGCTTTTGGGAAGGGGAGGTGACACACTGGTGGGGAAGGTAGCAGCTTGATGGCAAGGACTTTGGACTCGACGAGGCTGGGGAGACTCTCCCTAAAAAGTGGCCCGTGTAAGCCCCGCGACGGGGTCTGCCTAGGAGCTGACCCTGGCGTGCGCCTGGGCGGGTCACCTGGCGGAGCAGAGGTCGGCTCGGGCTCGCCTGTGAGGGAAGAGCTCAGCGTAGCTTTCTGCTCTGCTCGGGCACGTGCAATTTTACGATTTTAGATCCTTTCAGTCACTTTTTATTAAAAGTGGTGGTGTTCTGTAAAAGTGATACAAAGGATCCGTGACAGGTAAAACCAACGTGTAACAGGCTCACAAATGTGAGAAATTACTTGGGGGGAAAAAAAAACCCCTTTGCTGCGGAATTAGGTTGCGTTTCGGACTTTTGGTGTCCGTCTAAGTAGACACTTTGACTTTTGGAAATTGGATCAAAAGTTTGGGGACTCTGGTACCAGTTTCAACGATAACGTAAATGCTATTCAAATTAACTTAATGTTTTTAGAGTAATCAGGAGTTCTTCTGAATTGTTCCTCGTTTAGCATTTTTACCAAGATTAAGCCATCAAAAAAAAAAAAAAAGATTAATGTATCACATTATGATTTAGTTTCTCACTTCTCATTTCAGTTGAAGGAAACTGAAGATATACGTGCAGTGCCACATATATAGGGTCTGGTACATCAAGGAGACCTCGAGTCAGGTTTCCATGGGCCACTCTAAATTCATTCAAATTGCCATCCTTTTCCATGGCAACAGTGGCTTCTGTTACCACAGGGCACACAACAGGTATAAAGCTTATGGCAAATCCACTAAACGGGAAAACAACCATTCTTACCCCCCACCTGAACCCCTTCTAGCTCTCTACATTCAAACTCCAACTTTATCAGGACTCAGAAAGTAATCGTGCATGTTCCTTAATCCTTACCAGGAAACCTGTATCTACCAGGAATTGTCACAGAATCAAGAAGTCCAAAATCTGGGAAAAACTGTATAGGTCATCATTTCAGCCTCCTACCTCCCACCTTCAGACAGAGCTGTCCCTTAGTCACTCAAATGCATAGAAATTTTGAAAGATTGCCACACATTAGTGTTTGGTTGCAGGATTCCTGGTAGAGTATATGTATATTTTTTAAATGACATTCCCTGCTGTATGTTATTTGAATAAAACAACCAAAAAAATCTCTCTTAAACCAGGTTGTGTATTTTTTGTGCTTCTCATGAAGAAGAGATAAATTCAAGAGAAAACAATAAGCAACTATGAAATTAAACTGAATTGGGATGAAGAAAATAAGTTATCAAAATTGAGACTTCCTCTTACAAAAATGTGAGTTTCTGACACCTTATAATACACGTACACACTATAAGCACAACCGGTAAAAAAAAAAAAAAATTATATGTATAAAGACGAGAGCTGGCAGAGAACACAGGAAAATAAAAAGTTTGATTTGCTGATATGACTAGGAAGGTGAATTTTTAAATTTTGGTTTGCATACGTTGGATACTTGGATACTAAATAGGATAATATTTAAAGAAAAAAAAAAATCCCTGAACATAGGAGTTTGTGTTTCATTGTTGATGCTTGGGTTGGATCCATCCCTGGGGAAATAAATCATGTAATCAGAGGGCTCCTCCTCTATAAGAGAAGTGTTTTCCCAACCATCAGTCTAAAAGGATAGTAGCCCTGTTTTGTGTACTAGTCCTTATCTCTAACACTGGTTAGTGCTTTATGGTTTGAGAATGACCCACTGAGAGAGAATCAAAACCTCAAAATATTTAGAAAAGAACTCACTGTTCTCAGAAGACTCATCGTTACATCAGATTATTTTAAATATACAGTTGTCTCAGTCATAAGAAACTAAAAGTTTATTTACAACCTTCCAGTTTTACTTATACACACATTACCAGGCCTAAGGAGTTAAATTGACCTCTATGAACCTCAGTTTCCTTGTCTATAAAGGGCAAGTGCCGTACTGATTGGCAGAGTCAGAAGAATCAAATGCGGATCTCTAATAAAGATGGTTTGTTAACTGTTATGGAAAGTAAATTATTAATAATCCCACCCTGATATTAATTCTCAGGAATCTTGTTAGTACATGGAGACTTTATGACTTAGAATTGACGACAAATATAAAAAACTTCCTATGAGGGATCCCTGGGTGGTGCAGCAGTTTGGTGCCTGCCTTTGGCCCAGGGTGTGATCCTGGAGACCCGGGATCGAGTCCCATGTCAGGCTCCCGGTGCATGGAGCCTGCTTCTCCCTCTGCCTATGTCTCTGCCTCTCTCTCTCTCTCTCTCTCTCTCTCTCTGTGACTATCATAAATAAATAAATAAATAAATAAATAAATAAATAAATAACTTCCTATGAGAGAGCGTCAAGGAATCATAGAATTTTATTTGCCAGAAGGGGCCTAAGATATATTTAAATTCAAATTCCTAGTGTTACAGATGAAGAAATTAAGGCAAAGGTTTGCATGTCTTGTTCAAGGTCATGCAGTGAGTTGGTGGCACAGTTGTGGCTATGGCTCATGCTGCCTACAGATGATATGGAGGGTGGGGGAGGAGGGAGCCTCAATTACATTAAAAAATATGTATCAAATATAAAAGAGCTCTGGGGGTGCCTGGCTGGCTCAGTAGGTGGTGCAAGCGACTCTTGATCTCTGGGTTATAGGTTCGAGCCCCACATTGGGTGTAGAGAGTACTCAAAAATAAAAGCCTTTAAAAAAAAATCGGATAATATTTTCAAGAATTTATTAGCAATCAGGACAGATGGAAAAATGGAAGCAAGTTAAAGGAATCATTACTCTTAGAGCATTTACTTAAAACGACCACTACTGAAGTTCCCTACTCCCAATCCTGAGGATAATCGTCATCATTTACCTATTTCATATTTCTGGGTATATTTTAAATAGGCAATATATTTTCATGCTATATTATTTTAAAGAAACCAAAAGGTATGCCTCGAAAATTTCCCCCCTCCCTCCCCCTCCCCCACTCCCCCCACTCTGTGGTCAGCTATGCTTGTGCAAACAAATACATACAAATACATTGGGTGCTTTGAAAGGAATGCTCAATTTACATTTAAAAGATGCACCCAGTTACAGAAGCCCAAGTCATGCAACACTGTGATATCTCTGTGCTTTGAGAAAGTGGGCTTCAGTTTTTACTAATACCTATTCCTGATTCTCAGATTAATCCAAGTCTTCGAGCCATCTTTAGAGTATCAAGTACTTTTAAGTAGAAGCACTTGAAGATCAAGGTGCTGACTGATCTCTAGTAGGTAAAATGATAGTTGATTCGGAAGAAAGAGACCCAGTCTGACTTCTGAGCCCTCCTATTTTTGGCTCATTGCTTACACTGAACTTAAAGTGTTTCATAAAGGCGACCATTCTTTGGCCAATTTCACATCTAAAGAACTGTCAAGCAAATTAACACATGTTAATATGGGTTTTTAAACTTGCCTTATGGCTAGATAGAAAAGATTTCCTTTTTCTGTCAAAAGAAAAAAAATCTTATGTTTGGAATTTAAAAAGAATTCTTATAAAGCCTTTCTGAAAATATAGACTCGCTGCAGATTTCAGTACAACTCGATTTATTTTATGATACTCCTTTGCCTGAAAAATGCATTCCTTATACAGAAAGATAAGGAAGGTTCAAAAAGAAGGGTCAATTCCATGAAGCCTAATGAGATCTAGGGCTTTTATCTTCAATTCAGGTCATTTTTCTGTAGGCCTTTAAAAAAAAAAAAAAAAAACCACTGGTCCCTTAGAAGGACCCTAAATATTGTTAGACCTTACTGGTCTTGAATGTTGCTATCACAGGAAGCTAGGACAGAGCTAAATTATTTTTTTCTACCACATGGAGGCATTGAACAACCATGTGATTTTCAAAATTTACCAAGACTCCGGTAAAGTCTAGTGCTTTCTTAGGCTAGGGCAAAAAGGTTTGTTTGATGTTGACAAATGGATAGTGCTTAGTAGAGAAGCGGTTTTCCCAATTTATAATTTAGCATCTCCTTTATAGAGCACATTCCCTAAACAAACTAGCCACCTTCAACCTTCTTTACGTTGATAACATAAGGACTATATTGAAATATACTGGATTGCAATTCAAGCAGTTTTATTTCATTAATCTCTGAAACCTTTTCTTAACACTTTTGCAGTTTTCTAAGATTTGGGAGAATGAAATAGTAAGGAAAATTACTTTTATTTCACGTTCTTAATGATCTATTGTGAAACTTTTTTAAACATCACTTACCCCACAGTTCCATGGTGTGGCAAATCTATAGTCAAGGATTCAGTTTTGAATCCAAAATTTACCTCATTAATTGCAAAACCCCAGAAGCAATCAGCAGCAAAGATTCCAATCTTGACTTGCTAAGCATACATGACGACGTCTGTCTTTATAAGTAGACAGTACTCATGTCTCAGCCACAAATCAATTAATCAACAAACATTTATTAATTGCCCTGTGTGTGCAAAGCACAGTACTGGGTGTTTCAGCAGGTATAAAGAAGTCTAAGAGGTTCTCTCTGGCCTCCAGCAACGGCCAGGGGAGAAGGGATTATAGCTAAGCCTAGGAGGACAAGTAGGACTGGGGAAGACAGGCATTCCCAGAGATGGAAATGACATTTAAAAAGACAGGGAAAAATCATCAGACAGACTCAAGAGTATTTTATTATTAAAATACAGATATAGGGATCCCTGGGTGGCTCAGCAGTTTGGCGCCTGCCTTCGGCCCAGGGTGTGATCCTGGAGTCCTGGGATCAAGTCCCACATCGGGCTCCCGGCAAGGAGCCTGCTTCTCCCTCTGCCTGTGTCTCTACCTCTCTCTCTCTCTCTGTCTCTCGTGAATAAATAAATAAAATATTTTTTAAAAAATTAAAAAATACAGATATTAATATATAAAGTAGAAACTACTTTATTAAAAACTGAAATAATGAAACTGGACTTTATTCTTCAGAAATGTCACTGGCATGAAGGACAAAGAAAAACGAGCTTCCAGATTAAAGGAAATTAAAGAAGCATGATAGCTATATGTAATATATGATCCTGGATCAGATCCTATACAGCATGGGGGAACATTTTTTGTAAAAGACAGAATTGATTTAAAAAAAGAAAAAAAGAATTGGGTCAACTGAAAAAATTAGAGTATGGAATTTAGATATAAGTGTTGTATGGATGGTAAATTTCCTGAAGTTGTTAACTATACTGAGGATATTCTAGTTTTTAGGAAATACACGCTGGAACCTTAACCAGTGAAGAGGCATGATGTCTGTAAACTATTTAAATAACAAAGAAAACAATTAACAATGTATGTTGGGGGTGGGTGCAGAAAGAGAGAGAGAGGGAAGAAAGGAACAAAACCAATGTGTCAAAATGTTACAAATTAGTGAATCTGGGTAAAGGGTATGGATGTTCTCTGCATGATTCATAGGACTTTGCTTTAAATTTGGAGAAACAAAAATGTGCTTCCATCAGAGGGAATGAAATGGAGGGGAATGAAGAAGAGATTACAAACATATTTCATATCTCTGTATTGTTTCGATTCTTAAAATAAGTGTGCATTCCTTTAGTACATTTTTTAAAAAATATTTTATTTATTTATTCGTGAGAGTCACACAGAGAGAGGCAGAGACATAGGCAGACGGAGAAGCAGGCTCCCCGCGGGGAACTTGATCACCTCGTGAGGCGTGAGGCCCTGAGCCGAAGGCAGTCACACAACCATTGAGCCATCCAGGTGCCCCTCTTTAGTACATTTTAAATCGAATGGCTAAATCTTTAAAAGAACAAAAAGGTATGTGGAGGCAGAAAACCCAAGTGACCAGGGAGCCCACAAATAGGCTAATTTGGTTGTAGGACATGGAAAAGTGAGTGGATGGACAGAAGGGTGAAAAGTGGGTACCCTGAGTTTGCAGAGGGACTTCAAGGAGACCTAAGAAGCCTGAATTTCATCATAGGATAAAAGGTACCAGGGAAAGACATTAGAGACATTTTAGCTTCACAGGTATTTTAAGAAGATTAGTTTCATAGAAAAGGCAGAAAGGAGAGAAAGGAGTCAAGGAAACCAGGAGGAGGCCATTGAAGAGTACACGAGCAGGGAAGCAGTTCCTAATTCCTAATTCTCTGCGCTTATTTTAATTAATCGCTGTTTAATGCCAAAGCTCTGGGAATTTCAGTGCTGTGACAACAGAGACTATGCCTGCTTAGAACTATTTGGAACAGGGGCACCTGGGTGGCTCTGTGGCTTAGTGTCTGCCTTTGGCTCAGGTCGTGATCCTGGGGTTCTGGGATCAAGTCCCGAATCGGGCCCCTGCAGGGAGCCTGCTTCTCCCTCTGCCTATGTCTCTGCCTCTGTGTCTCTCATGGATAAAAAAAATAAAATCTTAAAAAAAAAAAAAAAAGACTATTTGGAACACTGCTTGACACTTAGTAGGCAAGCAATACAAAATTAAGGTAGGGAATGAAAACCATCCTTGTCTTCGATAGTAGTGTTTTCCTTCTTCCCATCTCCTGCGATGTTCCATCATTCACAAATGTATGGTTACACCACCCAGCGGTGGACAAGGGATTGTGGAGTCTGTGGTGCTGTTCCCAGAAGCACAGATGACCCCAGGGCAAGGCATGAAGTGACCCCAGCCCCCCAGAGTGGAAAGGAATCCAGCGTTGACATCAGAGTTACAGAATTCCAAATTGGAAGAGCTCTAGAGATCATGAGGTGAACCCTGTTCTGTTGACAGACAAGGAAGCTGACATCCAAAGAGGCAAGATGAGTTTTCAGAGATCAGACAACTAGTTAGCAGCAGCCCTTGGAGGAATCCAAGTGGACTATGGAGACTTACAGAATCTACAAACATGGAGCAGCAGAGAGTGGCCACAGAAGCCAGAGGTAACGCCTCTGTGGAGGCAAACATACTATGTTTTATCTACACAGCACTGCTTTCTGTGGATCTAGGCTGTCAGAGTCTGTGATAGCCATTCCACAGTGTACATGAGGCTGGACTCAGATTCACTCCTCAAACACACACAGACACACACACTCACACACCTCTCTTGCTTCCTCTACTCACTGGATTGAAGCAATCCCAAATCTCACAGTGCAATGGTGACAGATATTTGCCCAATATGATTATAAGAATAGAAGTAGAGATTCCTATGTCCCCTTCTTCATCCCTGACTTTACTCACCTTAAGAAGTCTTCTTAGATATCCGTGACCAAGAAAAACAGGAAAAAGGCGACCACTGTGGCTTTGTGGCTGAGGTTGCACCCATTGGCATTGGGTTCCCACAAGTTGTGAGGGGCTGAAGTTGAGGAATATCCTTGCCCCATACTCCCACACATCATTCTTCCCCACTTCTCCATCTAAGGCAGGAGCATAGATCAGGCCAGTTAAGAGAACAGACCTGTTTCTTTTTTTTTTTTTTTTTAAGATTTTATTTATTTATTCATGAGAGACACAGAGAGAGAGGCAGAGACACAGGCAGATGGAGAAGCAGGCTCCAAGCAGGGAGCCCCATGTGGGACTGGATCCCAGGTCTCCAGGATCATGACCCCCGCAGAAGGCGGTGCTAAACCACTGAGCCACCCCGGCTGCCCTATTTTTCAAAGTTCAATTCAGTGATCTCAGACTTTCTTTGGCTGTCCAGAGTTAACAAATTAGAACAGTGCATGCAGCTAAACCTTACTTACCTACTATTTTGTAGTGTTTCCTGTCAGCTGAGAAATTATAGGAAAGGGAAGAGAGGACCCCTGCCCTACTTCAGCTCCAGCCCGATGCCAAGGTCATAGAGATGAGTAACCACCTGTTGATTGACTGGTACTAAGGCAAGAGCCTCTGAAAAAGCATGAATAAACAAGTAAGTCAGAATTCTGGATTTTGCCCAGAAATGTTCCTCTCTAAATAAGTGAGTCAGAATGGCCCAAGTATGTGACGCTTCTGCTTAACCTGTTTGGAGAACTGTCAGGTGAAGTACTGTTTCAGAGGATTTGCATCTATTACCTGAAATTCCCTTTGTCTTTAGATGGACAGTTAGCCCAACCTCTTAAAAGTGTTAAATCAAGAGATCCAAAAGAAAACTGGCTGTGGACAAGTTGAGATTTCCAAAGAAGTTTAAAACATGAAGAAACTCTCTGGGAAATCTGTCAATCACAATATGGGTAAGTGTGGAAAATGTTTAGGCTCCTTGACATGATTGTTTTCTCCTATAAGATTTGTACATTGGATTTCCAGAAACAATAAAACTATCATCATCACTTTTTGTTTGAAAAAGTTATATTCTGCAACATCTGCTCAGGTTCTCTGGTCTATTCTAGGGGAAAGAATAGAACTGGACAGTTTTGGGGAGTATCTGTCCTTTTCTTAGAGTTTAAAATTTTTATTATATATTCAGGTGTCAAGAGCCATAACTTTTCTATGAAAACAGATCTTTTTGTATAATTACATAAAGACTTATATTCAGAAACCCTCAAATAGTAAGAAAGCCACTTATCCACAGCCCCGGATCACTCCGTGGGCATCACTGTGTCCTTGAGCGATATAAGTGGGGAGATTAGGAGTTTTATATTCCAATATCTGGAGTTTATTTAGTTCCAGTTGTGTCTTAGTTTAAAATAAATCCTTGGGGTAGTGGGTTGGTCTAAGAGGTATATATTTAAGATGTTATTTTTGGAAACTGCTAGAGAATAAAATGAAAACTTGTGATTTTCCTTCAGCTTGGCTTGAAAATAAAATAAAGATTTTATGAACTTGGAGGTGAATACATTTACTCTCCTCAAACTTGCTCACTTGTACACGAGTGACTTACAGCAGAGCCTGGAATAGAGAATTCCACTTCTCCACGTTTTTCTTAGCTCTGTCCCTGTATATGGATTGATCTTTACCAAAATCAACCATCCTCTTCTTTAAAAAAAAAAAAAAATTGCATAAAGCTCCAATATGTTTGTTATAAATACATACTATTATTGGAATCATCCAGTTGTTTATTTATTGCATATCTAAATGCTATCTAGTGTCCAAACTAGATAATTTAGGTTTGACCCCCTATAGGAAAGGCTAGCAAGGTTTTCCTTTGGAGCATAGGGTATTTTTGTTTAGTTTAGTTTTTTAGTATAAGGTTTTGGTGTCCTCTCCTTATGAAAATATACATGAAACTCCTACTTGTGTAAGATGTGAAGGCAAAGCTGTGCTGTGTGTTACCATCACTGAGGGGACATTTGGATGTGGTACTGTGCTATCTCTGAAACAACTTTATTTATTTACTTACTTATTTAATAAACTCCATCCCTGTTATGGGGCTCAAACTCACAACCACAAGGTCAGGAGTCATATGCTCTACTGACTGAGCCAGCAAGACACCCTGCCCCCCCCCCAGAACAAATTTAATAGGCAGCTTCTGCTTTCTAAAAAGTCCCTTTTTATTTATTTGTTTACTTTTTATTATGAAAAATTTTAAACATTCATAAAAATAGAATAGTACGTGGATCTTCATATACACACCCTACCACTCACATTTAAGAATTGGTAATATTGGGTACCTGGGTGGCTCAGTGGTTGAGTATCTGCCTTTGGCTCAGGTTGTGATCCTGGGGTCCTGGGATGGAGCTCCCTGCTTTTCTCTCTGCCTATGTCTCTGCCTCTTTCTCTGTGTTTCCCATGAAGAAATAAAAATCTTAAAAAGAATTGATAATATTTGTTATATTTACTTTATCTTCTTCTTCTTCCTTTTTTTTTTTTTTTTTTTGCTAAATCATTTACAATGACAGACATCAAGACAATTTACCTGGGGCTGGGCAGGGGGGCGGGGGGGCAGTGCGCCTGGGTGGTACAATCAGTTGAGTATCACCTCTTGGTTTCTGGTAGGGTTGTGATCTTAGAGTCATGGAATGAAGCTGTGCTCAGGGGGGAGTCTGCTTAAGATTCTCTCTCTCTCCCTCTTCCCCTTCCCACCATGAGCACTGGGCTTGTATGCACTCTCTTTCCGTCTCTTTCAAATAAATCAATAAATCTTAAAAAAAAAAAAAAAAGACAATTTATCCCTAAATTCTTCAATATGCTTGTCCAAAAAATAGCCACATACCATTATCACACCTGACAAAACTAGTAATGGCTCCCTGGTATTGTCTAAATATTCCATACATATTCAATTTTCTAATTTCCTTTTAGGTTCAAATCAGTATTCTATTAAAGACATTTTGCTTGTTTTGTCTCTTTTTTTTTTTTTAAAGATTTTATTTGTTTGTATCTTTGAGAGAGAGAGAGAAGGGAGAGGAGCTGAGGAAGAGAGGGACAAGCGGACTCCTTGCTGAGCATGGAGCCCAACACCGTGCTCCATCCCACAACTCTGAGATCATGACCTGAGCTGAAACCAAGAGTCAGTCACTTAACCTACTGAGCCACCCAGACACCCCCATTTTATCTCTTTTAATCAAAAACAATCCCCTACTTTCCCCCCCTTTTTTTCCTTGTGGCATTTTCATTGAGTCATTGAAAAGACATGCCAGTTTGTATTGTAGAATGTTCCACATTATGGATTTGCTTGACTGTTTTTCTTCATGGTATCATTTAATATGACCCCTCTATCCTTCCTTTGTCCTGTAAATTTGAGGTGTGATTCATTCCAGTTAAACCTTTTTGGCAAGACAGTCAAGTCATAGGTGACACTGTACTTCCTGTTGCAACACATCAGAAGGCAATTCCTTTTGTCCCTTAAAATGAATCTCTTGAGAAGCAGAAACATGTACCATTTCTCATTTGTCTTAAAAAGCACCTCTAGGCTTGCACTCTCTCTCAAATAAAAAAGTAAAAGATTTTATTTATTTATTTGAGAGAGAGAGAGCATGGGCGGGGGTTGGGGAGGCAGAGGGAGAAGCAGACTTCCCGCTAAGCAACCTGATGTGGGGCTTGATCCCAGGACCCAGAGATCACAACCTGAGCCAAAGGCAGATGCTTAACCCACTGAGTCACCCAGGCACCCCTAAATAAAATCTCAAAAAAAAAAAAAAAAACCCCACTGGACCAGAACTGTGAATGTCATTTACCCTCTCAGATCCTCAGTTCTCTTGTGACAGATACAAGCAGTAATGACTCTGTAACTTCATAGAGTTATGGTAAGGACCACAGGAGAAAATAATAACATGAATAACTACTATTTATTGAGCAGTCACTATGCCAAGCCCTATGCAAGAGCTTTCTTTCCATTTACTGTTCCAGTTAATACACTAACCACAAGAGATAGGTACTATTATAATAGCTTCTATTATGCAGGTAGGGAAACAGACTCAGAGACTGAAGCAATTTTGCATAGGTCAGACAACTGTTAGGAGGAGGAGGCGGGATGTAAACTCCACCACCCCCCACCGCAGAGCCTGTGCAGGAAATCATCGTGAGTACTACACAAAAGTGAAGAATCAACACAGAAATACCAGTCCTTGTGTTAGGGGATTGAGAGGATGTGTTTTTTGGTTTGTTTTTTTTTCCTTTGTCTTTTTTTCAGACTTTCACTGATCTTATTCTATTACTTTAATATCTATGAAATGAATAGGCATTTACAGAGGAAGACATACAATATGGATATAAAATAACAATCAGAATCATTTATGACTTACCTGCTCTGGTGGTACTGACAACAGAATAAAAGGAATCACATCAACAATAATAAAAAAACTTTGCCTAGAGGGAAATAGACATATGAAGTAACACCATAAACAGATATTCTGTATTTTCTTCTTTATGATTCTACTCCTTTTGTACCATTTTATTTGACATATGGCTCACTTCATAAAAATGTTTAAATATTGATTTCCAAATAGCTTCACTTACTTAGTCCTAAAACAATATTAGCAGACCATGTGGTTTCTGTAATGATCTGTTCTGCTTGTTTCTGTAAAGAAGTTTTTGTTTTGTTTTTTTCTTTTTAAATAATTAATTACTTAAGTAATCTCTATGCCTAATGTGGGGCTTGAACTCACGACCCTGAGATCAAGAGTCACATGCTTTCTGGACTGAGCCACCCAGGAACCCCTTTTCAGGGTTTCTGAATCAAGAGAGTTAGTCAATTATATCCATACATGATGATCATGTGATTTCTTTTTTAAAGACTATGATTAAGGCAACCTAAAGAGCCACAGCTGTCAGTTGAGTTCTCTGAGTTCAACATTTCAGATGAGCATCTCTCCTCTCCGAGGTGTGAAATCATACTTGGCAAACGGCCTTTTAAGTCCCAGAAAGCTCAGTGAGACCCACCACATTTTATGTCCACACACAGTAAAGGTAGCTGTGCATTCCTAAAACATCTTTGTCACTCATTAGATTTTTTCCCCCTGCCTTTCCATTCTTCCCAAAATACTAGAAATACAAAATGTTTACTTTTTTAAAATTTTATTTTTAGTAATCTCTATACCCAACATGGGGCTCAGATCCATGACCTCGAGATCAAGAGTCTCATGCTTTTCCAATTCAGCCAACCAGGCACCCCAGAAATACAAAATGTTTAATTTGGTAACTTCAATAATTCTAACCCTGGAAATATTTATTACAATTTACATAAAAGCCACTAAGATCTTTGAAATAGATTTAAAAATATGTACATCAGCCCCATGTATTATAGCAAGCAATGATAAGATAACTAACTATATCACAAAATTGAAGAGTTATAATTGTCTTTGATCATACCTGGATGGTAATAAAAAGAAAAAATATTTCTTGAAAATTTCACATAGCTTATTTCTACCTCAAAGCTCCAAAAAAAAAAAAATAATAAAAATAAAAATAAAAGCTTCTAAAGATGATCTTTTTGGGGAGGGGTTGTGCAGTGTTATTAATAATTACTAGCTGAAATGTATCAATTGCTTACCACGTGTTAGGCACTTTACCTGCATTATACCACTCAATATTTGCAACTGCCCTATAAGGTAGCTGCATTTATTATCACCTACTTACAGATGAGAAAATTTAGTCTTACAGAGAAGTAAGTAGCTGTGAACAATCCACAGATGTTAGTTAGGTGGCAAAACCAGAATTCAGACTCAGGACTGACTCCCGAGCCCAGCCTTCCCAGTTACCCAGAGATGACAATAAATAATGAATACAATTTTCCTCACTTGAATTTCAAACCCTAAGAACATGCAAACTCATAACTTGGTAGAATGCCTTGTGCTGAGCCTAGAACAATGCAATACAAGAAACTGGATTGCAAAATAGAGTTTTAGAAACTGGGACTCAGTCTCACATTTCCTGCACCAGCAGCAGAAGAGGATTCTCACTACTCCCAGGGGCCCCTTCTCGTTCCTACCCTCCTGAACAGCCTGTGGGTGGTCAAGACTCTCACAGTCACACTGGTGCATCTGCAGCTGCTCTGGTATCCCTCCCTTTTCTGCCTCCCCTTCAAAGCTCTGGTGGGCAGTGTGTCTTCTTTGCCATCCTCTGGGGTATCCCCAGCAGCCAATCAATAAATACTTGTTGAATGAATAAATGAATGAATGAGTGAATGAGCAAATAGCTGTCAAACCAGTCACAGATGGAAAAGTACACAGAGGTGCATAAATAGTAAGCCATTTGCCTAAAATAGCCTCAGCCTGACCTAGAATATAAATTTCACTAAACTTCATCATTAAGTGGGGGAACATTTATTTATTCTGTATTAGATATATCATTTACTTCACATTTCATACTTGGTTGCCTCGGTATTATTCAATACGGCATTTTCTGTGTGATTGGGTCCTGTTGCTTAATCTTTGATCCTGGTTTTCTCAAATATAAAGCGATGCTTATTAAGCCATATCTCACAGGTCGTCTCAAGGATCAAGCAAGGTCATGGGGGGGTGGAGCCCTGAAAACTGTACAGTGCTTTCTTTTTTTTTTTTTTTTAAGATTTCATTTATTTATTCATGAGCTACAGAGAGAGAGAGAGAGGCAGAGACACAGGCAGAGGGGGAAGCAGGCTCCATGCAGGGAGCCGATGTGAGACTCGATCCCAGGTCTCCAGGGTCACGCCCTGAGCTGAAGGTGGCGCTAAACCGCTGAGCCACCCAGGCTGCTCTGTACAGTGCTTTCTAACGCTATCGTCATTGTGCATTTATTGGCTCCTGTTATTTATAGATTTTGTGCATCTGGTGGGTGGGGTGGACCTTACATGCACTATATAAGAAGGGTGATGCTGTGGAGAAAATTCAGGGGTCCTTCATGCCACCCACTAGAACAAAATAAATTGTAGCCAGAGAAGAACTTTCATGAAGCCAGGCTCCTGTGGGTGGACCTATGGAAGGCCAGCAGCTAGACTACATTTTAAGGGGGAAAAAAATAGGCCCCTGGAAGCCCCCTCAGAAAACTTTGGAATCGCCTTGCTCTTCCTTACCTCAGTGGCGGCCATAACCACCCTTCAGTCAAGACCGTCTGGTCTGACAGCCAACCCCCAGATTGTATAATTAAGCCATTCAATCACGCTGAGACAGTCATCACTTAGAAAAGTGCTGGGCTGGAGCACCTGCCCAGGTGAGCACATTCCAGTAATCACCAGGAGGAAGCATCCCACCTTCCCCTCCCCATCCATCCATTCTTTATGCAGCAAAGGAGAGGGAAACAAAACTCAGGTGAATTGTCTTTGATCTATCCTGATTCCTTTCTTCCTTTTTGTTGGGATTTACGAGAGCACGTGAGACAATTAGAATTTGCTCAGGAAGTTCTGTCTCTCCAACATTCGCATCTCAGAGAATTAACAGAGTGAAACAGCACGTTTGTCAATAATAAACAGGGCTTCTTTCTTGGGTCTTCTTTACTCCCCCTTCTGTATCCTCCCCCTTTGCTCTTTGCTCCCTGTCACCACCCTCTCCTTCCATCTGTGTTAAGAGGAAACCCTTTGAAGTGTTTGTGAGACAAACAACCCCCTCCCACCACCAGCGTCTTCCTTCAGGTTTCTTTGCACTAATTTTCAAAACTCAAATTGTCACAGAAAATTGTTTTGGTGGGTTCAGGAACATAAATTTTCATTCTCAGCCCCCAAGCAAACATTTCAACCAAAGATCCCTTACCTTTTTTTTTTTTTTTTTTTTTTTAAAGTGCAAAGTAAATTTCTGTAGCAAAGAAAGACCTAGTATTTTCCTGGGCCTTCTTGCAAACAGAGGCCCCTTAGACAATATTTACATCTACGTGTGGGTGAGTTGAGACGGTGCTTGGGGCAGTTGGAATAAGAGAGGCATTGATAGATTCCAGTAAGGCTGGCGGATATTGAAGAGTAAGTATGGTGTAACCCTGGGGAGGGAGCACTGAGTTTGTGAAAATAGGCTAACATTCACTGAGCACTCGTGAGGACCAGGCACAGTGCTAAATGCTCTACAGATAGCATCTTTTCATTTTACCTTCACAATCACAGTCTCAGAGTGGACACTAGAGTCCCTGAGCACCACCTGAGGAAACTGAGCCATGGAGGGGAAAGGGCCCTAGTCTCCCAGCTAATGAGTCATAGAGCCAAGATCTTCACCCAGGCCTCAGACTCTCTGCCCTTGCTCCTCCTGTGTGGTGTGTGGACCAGCGGCACCGGTGGCAACACGTGTGTCCTAACAAGAGTGAGGGGTGCATACATTCCAGTGCTGCTCTGTATTGCTACGGACACTGCCGCCCGGAGCTCGCAGTTCTCATTCTGACCCTCCTGGGACCTGACATTTACCTTTCTGAGGCTCAGTTGCTCATTGATAAAATGAAGATAGGCACCGTTGAGAATTCAAGGAACTTTAGCAGCAGCTTTCCAAAAGTCTCTGGAGGGCTTTTTGAAGGTTGAGTCAGTGGCACTACCTAAATGGTGGCAATAATTAAAAACTAGTTTACGAAAAGTTTCTTCTGTCTTTCTTTCTTTCTTTCTTCTTCTTTCTTTCTTTCTTTCTTTCTTCTTTCTTTTTTTAAGATTTTACTTGTTTGAGAGAGAGAGCACAAGCAGGGGGAGCAGCAGAGGGAGAGGGAGAAGCAGGCTCCCCGAGGAGCAGGGAGCCCGATGCAAGGCTTGCAAGGCTCGATCCCAGGACCCAGGGATCCTGACCTGAGCCAAAGGCAGTCACCTAACCGCTTAACCAACTGAGCCACTTAGGTGCCCCGACAAAAAGTTACTTTTGAATAATAATAGAGCTAATGCACATTCAGTATGGGAAATTTGGAAAATGAAGGAGAAGTTAAGGAAGCACAACAAATCCTCCCATCAATCCACTATCCTGAGATAACCCCAGAATATTTAGCTGTGTTTCCTTTCAGTATTTTCTCTTCACATATGTATGTGTATAAATATACTATTTTTTACGAAATAGGGATCATTCTGTATGTACGCATTTGCATCCTGATTTTTTTTTTTTTTTGTCTTTGCATCTACAGGGTAGGCATGTTTGAAATACTTGAAACCAGTGAATACACAAGCTGCTTCCCAGGGCTCAGACTCTGGATCAGAAAGTTCTTCCCAGCTTGATTCCTTCTGCTGCAATTTAAGAAGTGAAGATCGGAACTGCCCTTTACTGAAGTATTTCAGTGGTAGACTCCATGTGTTTGGAGAAGAGTCTCATGGGGGGCCGAAGGCAGATGCAGGAGACCCTCAGGGGCTGGTGGCTTTGGAGCCCTGTAGAGGACCCATGTTTGTCCTGGGCCACAGAAGAACAGGTGGTGTTTCAACTGTGCAAGCTCCTTCACAGTTGGAATGTTTGGGTTTTGGTTTTGCTTTTGTGTTTAAGTCTCTGTGCCCTAGAGCTCAGAACTGTGCCTGGCACAGAGTAGGTATCCAATAAATCTGATGGATGAATGAATGGATCAGTTAATGAGTTAATGAATGAACGAATACATGAATGAAGTGGAACAGATGGGCAGCTGCCTACTGATAGAGATCAGACGTCTTCTCTCACTCCTACCCTGGCCCCAAACATGTCCTCTCTATGCTTCAGGTTCTACCATGACAATGTCCCTTCAGGAGTCTTCTAGACTCCTGAACAAGGTGTATCTTCTAGAACAAGCATCCCTGGGAGGGCTACCTGTTTCATTTAACAGCCTTTGCAAATATGCTGATGCTGTTTTTTATTTTTTTTTTTTAAGATTTTATTTATTTATTTGAGAGAGAGAGCATGAGCAGGGGGGAGGAGCAGAAGGAGAGGGAGAGGCAGGCTCCCTGCTAAGCAGGGAGCCCATGTGGGACTTGATTCTAAGACCCTGAGATCAAGACCTGAGCCAAACGCAGATGCTTAACCAACTCTGATGCTGGGGTTTTAGGAAAGAGTTTTTCCTACCATTTGCCATAGTCAATAATATTTTAGCTACACAAGCTTGCTGAGCTGAGTTCTCTGTCCTTTCAAATATTCAGAAATCGTGTCTTCATCAAGGCTATTTTCCCCAAGAGGTAAGGAATTTTTGCCTTTAAAAGCCCAAGGAATAGAGAGCAGTCAATGGGATCTTCCCAGTGAAAGGTCTTTGAGGGGTGACATTGTTTCCCTTGGCAAGAATGGACTAATCTGGAATGGGAAAGAGCATGACTCCCACAACTCAGAGATTTCTCTTGGAAGGACTAGTGAAGAGCTAAATTGGGCAGGGCAGAGGGCACACCTGACCAGAAGGTGAACTCAGTAAACATGGGCTTGCTCCAGGTCATATCTTTACAACGAAATATTTTCCCAGTGAGCTCTTCAGTTGACAACCGGGAGGAAGAACTCACCACCTTCACAGCTACCCTCCCAGTCAGCTGTCCTCACCCCTTACTTGGATTCCTGCTGTGGCCTCCTGATTAGCTTCTCTGCTTCTACCTGTGACCCCTTACCATTCTGAATCTACAAATCATAAGTCAGGTTAGGTCACTCCTCTGCTTAAAACCCTCTAATGGCTTTCCAGCTCTGTACTCAGCACAGGGGCACCAAAGTGACTCAATTAAGCGGTTAAGTATCTGATTCTTGATTTCAGCTCATGTCCTGATCTCAGGGTCCTGGGATTGAGTCTCACATCGGGGTGTCAGGCTTCCTGCTCAGCAGGGAGTCTGTTTGAGGAATCTTTCCCTCTGCCCCACCCCCAACCCTATTCCTACTCTCCCTCTAAAATAAATAAAGAAATCACACATATATATGTATACCCGGCACACGTCTTCATAGCAAGATACTCTCTATATTCATTTATTTATCCCCTTCCCAACTAGAATACAAGCTCCATGAGAACAAACATGCTTGTTTAGTTTCATTCACTGCTGCTGTTGAGTACCTAGAACATTGCCTGGAACCTAATTTTTTTTTTTTTAAGGTGGATATTGAATGAATCTTAAAGAACAACAATGGTATGATGTATTATTCCTTTTTACAGTTCGACTACCATTTTTCCAATATAGTATCCCTCTCTATTATTTTTTATTACAGGACTTTTCATTTCAAAGAAAAATCCAAACTCGGAATGACGAGGCAGTTGTAAATAGATTCTGAAGTGCAATAAAACATGTAATGATTTTTTTCACTTGCTCCACAAACAAGACTATGTAATTGCAGTGATCCAATTCTGCCTCATGTGCCTTCAGTTTCTTGGTTTATTTTCAGGAGGGCCAAATATCAGAAGTGTGTATCTGGCCTTGTTTTTCCAGGTTTAGACTGGACTTTCAGACAGGTTACAGGATATAAAGATTAAATGCCAGGGTTCAGAACATTCAGAGATTTGAGGGGTGACTTTTCTTGTCTTAAAAAAAAAAATTGACGTGGTGCCTGGGTGGCTCAGTAATTGAACCACTGCCTTTGGCTCACGTCATGATCCTGGGGTCCTGGGATAGAGTCCCGCATCAGGCTCCCTGCTAACGGGGAGCCTGCTTCTCCCTCTGCCTGTGTCTCTGCCTCTCTCTGTGTGACTCTTATGAATAAATAAATAAAACCTTAAGAAAAATTGAAAATCCATTATTTCATGTAAAACCCAATGTAATAGGCATGCCATTTTTCAGTTTAGCTTACTTTAAAAAAAAAAAAAAAAAGCCTAACTTCAGTGACAGTGCAACAACTTTGGCCTGGCAATTTTCTTTACATCTTTATATTTATTAAGCATATAATTTAATTTCATGAATGGCATCTGTCATGTGTCATGCCCAAGAAGAAGGAGGGAAGGCATTGCATGACCTGCATGCACACTGGTGGTTATACCTCTGAAATGACCCTCTACTACTGCCGGCAAGCCCCCATATCAATATTTGTCAAGCTTCACTGAGCAGAATAGAATCACCTGGGGAATCTTGTTAAAAGTTGATAGGTTCCCAGGCTCCACCCACAGAGATCCTGATTCATTACCTCAGGAGAGGAGCATAGGGTGGGCTCCTAAGGTCATTCCTCTCCTCCTGAGAAACACTGCTAGATCATAGACCACCTGCAGGCAAGAACCACACCCATTCAAAACAAATGAATGCTGCCATGACACAGGGAGAGGGCTCCTCCAAGATTTTGGCACTGAGACAATTCTTTCTCCTGGAATGTTCTGGGAACCAAGAAAGGAATCTCGCCAGAAAGGAAGGCAGATAGGGGATCTAGAAGAAGCAAACACCCAAAGATATTGCATTATTTTTTTTTAAAGATTTTATTTATTTATTCACGAGAGACACACAGAGAGAGGCAGAGTCATAGGCAGAGGGAGAAGCAGACTCCCTGCGGGGAGCCCAATGCAGGACTCCATCCCAGGACCCCGGGATCAGGACCTGAGTCAAAAGCAGATGCTCAACCACTGAGCCACCCAGGCATCTCCCAAAGATATTGCACTTTAATAAAGACTGATTCAGAAACATCAAACATTTCACAAACTTTCCTTTTTTCTTTTCTTTTTCTCCCTTTCTTTCTTTCTTTCTTTCTTTTTTTTTTGATTATCAGTTTCAAGAGATAATTCTTTTCAATCTTGTCAAGATAAGTAAGATAAGTTTTA
Organism: Vulpes vulpes; assembly: GCF_048418805.1. Taxonomy (NCBI): domain Eukaryota; kingdom Metazoa; phylum Chordata; class Mammalia; order Carnivora; family Canidae; genus Vulpes; species Vulpes vulpes. The sequence continues at coordinate 70,589,974 of NC_132790.1, forward strand.
GGATGATAGATTCATAATGACATCTTTTAAAATTTGAGAATATCTTGGACTATCCAATCAATTATAATAGCCCCTCTGGACCCATTATATATATATTTTTTACTGCTCATTTCTGGAATTAGAACAGTGATAGGAAGGTGAATGTAACTCCTCCATCAAAGAAGTCTAGTGGTTGATTTTACAGGATCTGGGGAAGCCCTATAATGCCAACTTGTGTACTCTGAGACCTGTTATTGTCTGTGAAAATTATTCTGTTAATAGTTGTGATGGGGGTGGTATAGTGTTTATGCTGGCTTTCTCCTCTCTGCCATTAATCTTATCCTTTATTTTCATTGTTTAAAAAACTCACAAATGCATTTTTGCACACATAGGCATCCATTGTTAAAAAGAGGCAAATAGAGGTGCCTGGGTGGCTCAGCTGGTTAAGCACCAGCCTTTGGCTCAGGTCATGATCCCAGGGTATTGAGTCTGCTTCTCTTTCGCGCCCTACTGTTCGCCCTGCTTGTGGGTTCTCTGTCAAACCAAAAAAAAAAAAGAAAGAAAGAAGGAAAAAAAGAAACAAACCTAACAGAAGTGCAAGAGTCAAAAAAGTAGTTTCCATACCCAAAGGAGCCACATTTCTAGATTGATATATATCATTCCAGACCATTTTCTATGCATTCAAAAAAATGTCCATTAGGGCCAGAAGGGGATGAGTGGTCCACTTTGCTCGTCAGATCTGTGGCCAAAACCATTCCACCTTCTTTCTCTCTCAAAGACCTAAATGACTTTGGAAGGTCTTGACAGCTCTCTCTACTCCTTGGCAATCACTCCATGCTGTCATCAACCAGCTGCCTACTTGTTGCATTTTATTCACTGAGGATTTAATCTCTCAGCTTACTGCCTTCCTCTCCATTTGACTCCAGTCCTTGTTCTTGGTAGTGGCAGCAAGCAAATCAAGCCCAGGGTACTTCTTGTACCTCTGGGCTTGTTGGTAACTTATCGCCCTGCCCCACTATCTACACCCCCCACCTCCCTGCTTGCAGCTTTGACTTGGCAGCATCATCACTGCTCCAAAGACTGATTTTAAATCCTGTTCTTGGACCAGTGTCTCACATTCGCTCCAGCCTCCTCTCTCATACCATGCTTCCTTTCCCTCAATTGCTTGTCTTTTGCTTGCACATACTAGACCCTTTCCCATTGCCAGGTCTTTGCATTTCTTTTCCCTCCACCCCAGAGGGTCCTCTTATAGCTCCCTACTTAGCTGAATCATTCTCATCCTCCAGTATCTCTTAAAAAATGTCACCCCTTCTGAAAAATGTTCCCTTCCCCACTCTTTCATCCTCCACTTTATCCTTTCATGGAGCTCATCACAATCTGTAATTGTCTTGCTATATATTTATTTATTTGTCTAGCATCCCCACTAGAAGGTGACCTTAACTGCAGTCTAACATGTAGACATTGGTCAACATGTTTGCTGAACGAATGAAAGAAATGAGGTCACACTCGATGTATTTGTGACTTTTTTGTTTTGTACTACGTACAATTTAGAAATCTTTCCTCGTCACGATATATAGACCAGCCACTTTAAAAAAAATATGAGGGCAGGGATGCCTGGGTGGTTTAGCAGTTGAGTGTCTGCCTTTGGCTCAGGGCGTGATCCCAGGGTCCAGGTTTGAGTCCTGCATCCGGCTCCTTATGGGGAGCCTACTTCTCCCTCTGTGTGTGTCTCAGCCTCTCTCCCTCACTCTCTGTGCCTCTCATGAATAAATAAACAAAATCTTTAAAAAATACATATAAGGGCATTGTACATGTACATTGTACTTGTACATGTACAACAAGCATTTCCATGTTTTTTCCATGTATAACTTCTATTTTTATATGAATGGCCTATTATTATCCTTTGCCAATTTTTCTATCAAGAAGTTTGTTTTGGGATCCTGAGTGGTTGAGTGTCTGCCTTTGGCTCAGGTTGTGATCCTGGGGTCCTGAGATCAAGTCCCACATGGGTTCTCATGGGGAGCCTGCTTCTTCCTCTGCCTATATCTCTGCCTCTCTATCTCTCCTGAATAAATAAATAACATCTTTTTTTAAAAAAAATTTGTTTTTTCATTTTTTTGATTTATAGAATCTCTTTGTATGTTATGGATAATAATGTTTTCTCTTTTTTTAAAGATTTATTTGAGAGAATGAGCACAAGCGGGAAGGAGGGAGAGAGAATCTCAAGTGGACTCTGCACTAGGCGTGGAGCCCTACATGGGCTCGATCTCACAACCCTGAAATCAGGACTCCAGCCAAAACCAATTGTCAGATGCTTAACCTACTGCACCACCCAGGTTACCAGGATAATAATCCTTTCTTTACATAACTTTCAAATATTTCCTCCTTGTCTGTTATTGGTCTGCTAACTTTTAATTCTCAGGAAACTCACAATACATAATTAAGGCTTTCTTCTTCTTGTATCAATTTAGATTATTTTCTCCATGCTAATGATTTTCCTCAAGTATCTGATAACGTTTAGTTTTTTTGTTTGTATTTGTAGATGATGGTCTAGATTGATCATCCTTATATACCTGCCAGCCAATGAATGTTCTAACAAGGTGAGTTCTCATTCCAGTGATTGTGAAAGGGATGGGGGTAGTGAGTGCAGCCAGGTGGCCTTTCCTTTCCAATAACTTCTAGATATGGAGCTCCTGTTCCTCATGGCACCAGAGCTTACCTAGGCATAACCCAAGAAGTAGTGGGTCCAGTACTCCCTCAGGGAGTTTTATGCAGGGAACCTTCCTTCTATCAACCACGTTCTGACAGGTTTTCCCGAGGGGAATATTCCAGAATCAGCCTGTGACAAGCAAAGCCTAGTTTTGCTGCCCTTTAATCAATTAACAAGTTGACAACCCACTGTTCAGTCCTTTCCCGGGCTCTTGCTGCCTCTTTTCTTGGGGGTTTTCCATGACGCTTTCAGGAAATTTCACTTTGGGGGAAGATACTTTCTTTGGGTTATATCAGGCTGAGTCCAGTTTTGTGAGATTTTCTGTTCATCTCACTTCAAAATTCCTTACTGCTCTCATCTCTTGGTGGCACCCCATCCAGCTCCCAGCACTTCACAGGGTCATGTGATTGCTCTAGTTCCCCGGCCACTTCAGTGGGATTTAGGTACAGAAGAGATATAAACATGTGCTTAGTTGGCCATCTTGCACCAAAAGCCCCTAGAAGATGTTGAACTTTGCAAATTCACTCTTTTTACTTAAAGTAGAAGAGAGAACATTTAAAAGTACGATTATAGCAGTTGGCCCCATAGCCCAGAGGTTAGAGCACTGGTCTTGTAAAAGTCCAGTTATGGAGAACAATAACCATGGTGAAGTTTTTCTTAAGTTAAAGAAAAAAAATCCCGTTTCAGAATTAAAATTAAATTACTTTAAAAAATTAAATTACTTAGTGGGGATTCCTTTTGGTATATTTCAAAACAGATGTCCCGCCTAAACCTTCATCTGCATTATAGTCTTTCCTGCCTCACCACATGGATTCAGGTTTGAAAGTCCTTGGAAGTGAAGACACTGATGCTACCTGCACTGATGCTATATTAAAACTTGCACCCCACAAATTGACAAGGAATTCCTGAGGTCTGACCTCCCTGACTAGAGTGGTTAATATAGAAGCAGTTGGCAGGCACCTCTGTACGACTCCTACTAGACTCTTGGCTCCCGGAGAGGCAGGGACTCAATCAGATTCATTTCTATGTCCACAGAATCTGCATAGTGCCTGGCACCGAATAGATACACAAAACACCTCTCAAATTGGGCAGCTTAATTTATGACCAACTTGCAGATTTGTTGGCAAAATAAATGTTGTTTTAAGCCACTATATTTTACGGTCATTTTTATGCAGTAATAGATAACAAGCACAGACATATTGAGATTCTATTAGCTTAACAGTCACCCAGGAGAAAGCAAATCTCACAGGGGGAAAGGCAGGGAGGGGAGAGATCCCTGGCTCCAGAGGGAGGAATGTGGGGCTGCCCAGGAGGTAAGAACTGGTGGGCTGGGCAGTCTGGGTCTGTGGCAGCCAACTGGAAGTATGAGGGTGCTAGGTGCAGGGGAAAGACTGACAAGGGGATGCCTGTTTTCAGCTCACAGACCCAAGGAAGCAGTATTCATTTCTCCTATGCAGAGACTTTCTGCTCAGTCCTTTGTATCAGAATAGCCAGTTACCTATTAAGCTTTTTTTTTTTTTTTTTTATGTGGGAGCCACTCAATAGGCCTCTACATACGTGATCTGGAATCTCTCCAGCCACCCTAATAATAGGTATTATTTTGTTTCTTCTATTTCAATTATGGGGAAATTGAGGCTGGGTGACTTGAAGCAAGCCGTCAGAGGTCCTGGAAGCTGGAAGTGGCAATGCAAGGATTCTCTTTAAAAATGAAACCTCTATTCATGGCTGACCACTTTGACAAGTTACTGAATAGCTCCTATCCTCAGTTTCCTCATTTGTAAAAGGGGAATAGTAATGGTTCTCATCTTAGAGGATGAAATAAGATGTGTTAGACCTATGCTATTATGACAGCCATTACCATATGTGGCTATAGAGTGAAATGTGGCTGGTCTGAACTTAGACATGCTAAGTGTAAAACACATAGAGTTCATATAAAAAAAAAGATTGCAAACTATCTCATTAGCTTTTTATGTTGGTTACATATCGAAATGATAGTGTGGTTTAAACATGTTATTAAAATGAAGCTTACCTGTTCCTTTTTACTTTTTAAAATAGGACTGCTAAAATATTTGTTATTACATATGTGGTTTGCATTATATTTCTACTGGAGAGCTCTGAGTTAGACCCTTATTGTGAAAACATTAAGAGGTACCCATTAGGGGTAGCCCGGGTGGCTCAGTGGTTTAGCGCTGCCTTCAGCCCAGGGTGTGATCCTGGAGACCTGGGATGGAGTCCCACGTCAGGCTCCCTGCATGAAGCCTGCTTCTCCCTCTGCCTGTGTCTGTGTGTGTGTGTGTGTCTCATGAATAAATAAATAAGATCTTAAAAAAAAAAAGAGGTACCCATTATTACTGAGAGCTCAGCTTAGTCCCATATCAGCATGTCTCATATTCCTCACTCAACCACTTCTTTCTCTTCCTTGGGTTGGATAGTTTTTCTATATGACCCCATTTATTTCTTTGAAGTTTACTTAGAGAGGGAGAGAGAGAGAGAGAGAGAGAGAGAAGAAGAAGAGAGTGGAGGGGAGGTGCAGAGGGAAAGATAATCTTTTTTTTTCCTAAATATTTATTTATTATTTATGATAGACATAGAGAGAGAGAGAGGCAGAGACACAGGAGGAGGGAGAAGCAGGCTCCATGCCAGGAGCCTGATGCGGGACTCGATCCCGGGACTCCAGGATCACGTCCTGGGCCAAAGACAGGTGTTAAACCACTGAGCCACCCAGGGATCCCCGAAAGAGAGAATCTTAAGCAGACTTTGCTCTGAGCGTGGAGCCCAATGTGGGGCTCAATCCTATAACCCCAAGACCACAATCCGAGCCTAAACCAAGAGTTAGGCACTTAGCCAACTGACCCACTCCGGCGCTGCTCTATATGACCTCATGTAATCCACACAATAGCCATTCTGCAATTTTGTAATTGTCAAAAAAAAATCTTCATTACCATATTTGCTGATATTCTTTCTCCTAGTGAGTCTCCCTACAGATAGTGGGAGCATTCTGTGAAAATGGCACCTGGGCTTTTCTCTAAGAGCAACAGGGAGGGGTGCCTGGCTGGCTCAGTTGAGAGAGCATGTGACTCTTGATCTTGGGGTTGTGAGTTTGAGCCCTGGATTGGGGGTAGAGTTTACAAAATACAATATCATAGCATTAAGGAAAGGGAAGCTGGGAAGACAGCTCTAGGCTTGAGAGGCAGGGAGCTGGGGAAGACGGTACTAGAAGGGGAAGAAGAAAGAAAAGTGTCTAACAGCTGGGACCTGAAGACAAAGTAAAAGAGAGATGGCTTCTTTGCAGAAGGAAGGCCTGGGTACCTTTCAAATCGTAATCCTGAAGAGGGTCGGTGTCAGGACCTCCCAGGCAGCAAGCAGGCCTCTGAGTGGAGGGCTCCAGCCACATGCACGCAGACCTGAGTCCTTTCTGCAAATCCGGATGAACTGCTGTGAAAAACAGATGAAGCTAACTCCTGTTCCCATCAGGCTCATGGCTCCCACAATTGATTTCAGGAAATGACCCGTGGGCTCAGGATGAGGGCTACAGCAGATTTTAACGTAAAACAGAGATTTTTACATTAAACTGTTCTTCCCACAATCTGAGATTGTAATGTTCAGAAAATTCTGAACACCATTATTCCTCCTAATTCTCAAGTCTTACAAAACTGGATGCTTTCTGTTATGTGATAATAGGGGATGTTGCTCGGTTTATATGTTCAAGATACTGGTTCTAATTCCCTGTCACTAGGAGAACAAAGTGGACTTTTCTGGAATGAATCATGCTTTACAGAAAGGAATCACATGCTTTCCTTGGGAAATTTGCAACCTCACACTCAGTCCCAGAGGGACAAAGGATAATGATTTCATGTTGTCTGGCTACTTACTCCCTAGCGGTTCTGAAACATGGGTTTTCCTTTGAAAGGAAAGATGCCTTGTCCTTTCTAAAGGACATCACACGGCTCTCTGTGGCACGGTTCAGCCCTGGCATCCACCACAAAGACATTTGTGTGTCCTCTGGGGCTTTGTGCCAGGCATGCAGACTGCCCAAACTTTCTGCCCATCTGCCACATGGAGGGCAAAGCCCTGGCTCCTGCCAGCCTAGGGCAACAGGAACGCCGTTCGAGAACAAAGCCAGCCATTGCTCCTGTCTCAAGCAGCAGGCGCACGGCCTAGGTATGAACCCCAGATCACCCCACGGCCTCTGGCTGCCTGCCTCCGGGCATTTAGGTACAGTGGAGTGAGGTTAAAACAAGATGTGGCCTGATGAGCATGACACGGGGCTGATGAGGAATGTCTTCTTTGCTGGGGTAGCCTTGACAGTGGGCAAGTTCTGTGGGCTGAGAAGTGGGGCCTTTGTGACAGTGCCCGAGGAAGCTACCTCCTCCACGTACCTCTTCGATCCCCGCTAGCCTAAAGTTGAGGATCCTCGCGGGCAACCCCAAATTGGGGAAGCCATTCAACTAAAAGTTATGAGGGTTGGCTCTGGAGAGACTTGCAGTTCTCATCTTGGCTGTGTTCCTTACTATGTAAGGAACATGTAGGCTTTGGCAAGTTGCTCAAACTTTCTTTTCTTTCTGTCCCCACAAAAGCCCACCCTAAGGGAGGACTCAGGGCAGTTAGTTACTTGAGAGGTACAGGGACAGGTCTTAGAAAGGGGAGGGCAGGCAGCTATCTTAGTCCATTCAGGCTGCTATAACAATACCATTTACTGGGTGGTTTATACACAACAGAAACTTGTTTTTCACAGATCTGGAGGCTGAGAAGTCCAAGATCAAAGTGCCGGAAGATTCAGTGTCTGATGAGAGCCTGCTCTTGACTCATAGATGGTCAGCTGTCTTCTTGCTGTGTCCTCACACGGCAGAAGGGGTGAAAAAACTCTTTGGGGCATCTTTTTTTTTAATTGAGGTACAACTGGCATATAGTATTGTATTAGTTTTAGGTATACAACATCGGTATGTGTATATATTGTGAAATGATTACCATAGTAAGTTTAGTTAACACCCATCACCACACATAGTAATGATTTTTTGTTGTCGTGGTGAGCACTTTTAAGTCTACTCTCTTAACAACTCTCAAATATACAATGCAGTATTGTTAACTGTGTTGTTAACTGTGCTGTACACTACATCCCTAGGACTTATAACTGGACATGTGTATCTAGGTCTTTTTTATAAGGGCACTCATCCCATTCATGAAGGCTTTACCTTCATGATCTAATGCCTCCCAAAGGTCCCACCTGCAAATATCATCACACTAGGGATGAGGTTTCCACCTATAAATTTCAGAGAGGAGGAACACCTGGGTGGCTCAGCAGTTGAGTGCCTGCCGTTGGCTCAGGGTGTGATCCCAGGATCCAGGATCGAGTCTCATGTTGGGCTCCTTGTAGGGAGCCTGCTTCTCATTCTGCCCGTTTCTACCTCTCTCTCTGTGTCTCTCATGAATAAATAAATAAAATCTTAAAAAAAAAAAATTCAGAGAGGGGAACACAAACATTTAGTCTATGGCAGCAGCCAATAAAGGTATATTTTAAAAAAAAAGATTTATTCATTTGAGAGAGTGAGAGAGAGAGAGAGAGGAGAGGGAGCAGGACCAGGAAAGGGAGGGGCAGAGGGAGAGGGAGAAGCAGGTTCACCACTGAGCAGGGAGCCAGCTTGGGGCTCAATCCCAGGGCCCTGAGATCAGGACCTGAGCTAAAGGTAGACGCTTAGCTGATTAAGCAATTCCGGTGCCCCAACAAAGGTACATTATTAAGTTGGCTGCCACAGTGGGCAACTGAAGTGCCAGCCTGCAGGGTAACTCCAGAAAGCGGTATAGATCACACAGCTCACAAGCATCCTGGCCAAGAGGTAAGGGAGCTGGGGTACTGACATCCCATATGTCAGGCACCTGTGAAGAGTGTCCCAAGGGGGCAATCAACTCTCAGGCATCTTTGGCGTGTTCACAGGCAGAGTGGATGTTCACAGCCAAGAGGCTCACAAAGATACAAAGATAAGGGGGCTGGCCTTTGGGAGCCAGTCTGGGGTGCATGAAAATGTTCAGGGCATTTGGGTGGAGTGGTGGCAGCATTTGCTATACCTTCTAAGAACCATGTTTTATATTTAAAGGTGAGTGTAATCATAGCTTTTATCCTGAAAAGATGGATGAAATAAAATGTTAGATCCCTAGTATAACGAGCATCTTGAGCAGTGCTCATGAAATATTGGCCATGTTTATTGGGGCTGCTTGGCTTAGCAGTTTTTGCCTTCAGATTCTGTTTGCAGTCCTATCATTTCTTTTATTTCCTTGGGAGTCCTTGAGGCTTTTGGGCCTCAGCACAAACATGTTTTTTGTTTGTCCCCAATTTTAAATGTATCACTGTCACCTTGTTGAATTGAGATGCAGTGAATCAAAACTGCAGGGTAGTGACCAGCGAGGGGGGGTTTTCTGCCCAGGCACCCCTCTGCCCTCTTGGTGTCTAGTACAGGGGAGGTGCTGCATTCAGGTGGGGGGACAGCCCCTCATCTACTACTGGGAAATTGGATGGTAGAAAAGCTTCCTTGCTTCCAAGCAACAGACTGTATATCACTGGTTGCGCCTCAGAGAACCTGAATGGAGGTTTGGCTAGGGGAAGGGTAGGAGCAGGACAGAGGTTGGGCTTTTTTTTTTTTTTTTTTTTTTAAGATTTTATTTGTTTATTCATGAGAGACAGAGAGAGACACAGGCAGAGGGAGAAGCAGGCTCCCCATGGAGACCCCGATGAGGGACTCCATCCTGGAACCCCGGGATCATGACCTGAGCCAAAGGCAGATGCTCAACCACTGAGCCACCCAGGTGCCCCCAGAGGTGGGGTTACTTTGCTCTGGGTATCACTAGTTTCTTTACTGCACAGCTACACCACCTTGCCTTAATATCAACTGTGTGCATGCATTTTATATATATATTTATATATCACATTGCCTATATCTAAATTACATTATGTACATATAAATTTCACTATATGAAAGGGAGCATAACATAGCTTAAAGTTTCATGTCCTGGATTATTTATATATAATTACTTCCGCATGGGATTTGTGAATAATCTTTTCTTTCTATATTGTACCTTTTCTATGGTGAACATCTATGACTTAAATTGTACAGAGCAATAACTGTTTTCAAAACTACATCATAACCAGCAGATCTAGAGATCTAACCAGACCTAAGAGAAGGCAAGTTGAAAGCAAATAAGCTTTTTTAAAAAAATTAATTCGGAAAGCACTGACCTAAAACACCCATTGACCAACCTTCTTAGGCTACCTACTCATGTGTTTTTGTCAAGTACATGGTGGCCTGGTCTTTTCTAGAAAGAGGCACTGAAAACATGATTGGATCAGTGCACTTATTCCAAGCTACTGTGTAATTATTAGAAACTGAGACTGTATTCTGTAAGGCAATTAAAAAAACAATTTTTTTTTTGCAGTAAAATAGGTACTTTTAATAGTAAGGTCAATCTGAAATTATAAAAATTAAGCAAATAATAGAATGGAAACTATCTTTTCAAATATTTGAGCCATAAACATGTTGTTCTTTAATTGTATATTTTATCATTTTTCTAGCACTCAAAATTAATAAAGTGACAGAGTGTGACAAATACTTGGAAGTTGCACAAGAAATATATTTTTGTCAGTATGCCTTTTTCCCTCTCCTTTTGACAATTCATGTTGGGGACAATAAAGATTAATTGCATAAGGGAAAGTGAATAGGTGAAACCAAGTACATTCACGCGGACACAACACAGCTTAACCATCCCTCCAGGGTGAGTACTTACTTGTCAATATTTTCTCAGTTCCTTTTAATTCCAGTTTTATCGGGCCAATCCAAAGAATCAGTCCATTAAATATGTTTAACTAAAAGAAAAAGCAATTATTATTTTTTTAAGATTTTATTTATTTATTTGAAAGAGAGAAAGAGCAGGAGAGAAGAAGCAGGGGGAGCAGCAGAGGGAGAGGGAGAAGTAGGCTCCCCACTGAGCAGGGACCCCCCCAGTCAGATGGACATGGGGCTCTATCCCAGGACTTCGGGATCATGACCTGAGCCGAAGGCAGATGCTTAACCTGCTTAACTGACTGAGCCACCCAGGCGGCCAAAAGCAATGATCATTTTAAAAGCACAAAATAGGGGATCCCTGGGTGGCACAGCGGTTTAGTGCCTGCCTTTGGCCCAGGGCGTGATCCTGGAGACCCGGGATCGAATCTCACGACGGGTTCCCGGTGCATGGAGCCTGCTTCTCCCTCTGCCTGTGTCTCTGTCTTTCTTTCTCTCTCTCTCTCTGTGTGACTATCATTAAAAAAAAAAAAAAAAAAAAAAAAAAAAAAAAAAAAAAAAAAAAAAAAGCACATAGTATTGAAACAGGTTTTAAAACAAAAATCTGTGCATTAGCCCATATATTATTTCAGTTATCTACAGTTGAATATTCTAAACTCATTAGCTCTACTGTTTGTGAGACAGTTTAACAACTGCTTAGTTTCCATGGCCAAAATGGATATATTCTATCCTTGATTCTCATATAGCTCTCTCTTGCATTCAGCTTACAAAATTGATGAAAGAAGTATCTAATATGTGGTGCCTGGGTGGCTCACTTGGTTAAGTATCTGCCTTCAGTTCAGGTCATGATTTCAGGGTACTGGGATCAAGCCCTGATGGGGCTCTGTGATCAGTAGAGAGTCTGCTTCTTCCTCTCACTCTCCCTCTGTCCCTTCCCCCTGATTGTGTGCTCTGCGTGCTCCCTCTCTCTCTTAAATAAATAAAATGGGGGGGGGGGGGGGGAATGCTTGGGTAGTTCAGCGGTTGAGCGGCTGCCTTTGGCTTAGGGGGTGATCCTGGAGTTTCAGGATCGAGTCCCACATTGGAATCCCTGCATGGACCCTGTGTCTCTGCCTCTTTCTGTCTCTTATGAATAAATAAATAAAATCTTTAAAATAGATAAGTAAAATCTTTTTTTTTTTTTTAAGAAGTAGCTAATATAATGGGCAGAATCAGCGCTCCAGAATTTGGGGACTTTTGAACCTGTCACCTCAAAAGAGCAATGAGTTCTTTGGGTAGGAAATACCATAAATTATATATATAGCTTTATGTCCTCCCTAGACTAAGTAGAGATTGGATGAATGAGTGACAAAAATAACAGCTGGCATCAAAAAATGATTTTATGAATTAGTTTTGTTAGACCTTAAAAACATCATATGCTATTATTAAATACAAAGAGAAAATGGTAGTTTTACAGTGGAGAAACCAGGCAGACACTACCTGAACCAAATGATTAAAGTGGACATCATCAGTAATGGGGCAAATTGATGTGATGCATCGAGCAGGACAGCACCACTTGTGGGCTATTCCTGCCAGAAATGCTTAACCTGAATCACGAGGAAACATCAGATAGACCCAAATTGAGAGAGAATCTACAAAACAGCAGGCCTATACTCTTCAAAAATGGCAATGTCAGGAAAGACCAAAAAGAAAAAAAGAGAAAAAGAACAAGAAATTTAAAGGCTGAAAGACAGTTCCAGATTAAAGGCGAATAAAGAGATTTGACAACTAAATGCATTGTACAATCCTAGATCCTGAATTGAGAGGAAAATTGCTGTAAATGACATTGTTGGGAAATTGGCAAAAATTGAATGTGGACTGTAGCTTAGATAATAGCACTGCATTAATGTTAAATTTCCTCAATTTGATAATTTTACCAGAGTTATGTAAGATGTCTTTGTTCTTAGGGGATATATACTGAAATATTTGGTTGGCATAAATAGTTCAGAAAAAGAAAAATATATATACATATATTCCCATAAACCTTAGTGCAGTTTTTAAAAATTGAGCTGAAACTCACATAACATTAACCATTTAAAAGTGTACAATTCAGGAACATTTAATACAGTCATAATGTTGTGCAACCATTACTTCCATCTAGATCCAAAACATTTCACTATCCCAAAAGAAAACCTCATATCCATTTTGTTTTCTAACATTTTAATGTAAGCTCTCTACCCAATGTGGGGCTTGAACTCACTACCCCAAGATCAAGAGTCTGATGCTTTCCCTACCTATTGAGCCAACCAGGCACCTTAAAAACCTTATACCCATTCAGCAGTTACTTCCCATTTCCATCCTCCCTCTGAGTCCCTGATTTCTCTTTCTATGGATTTACCTATTTTGGATATTTTATAGAAATGGGATCCTATACCATGTGGCCTTTTATGTCTGGGGCTTCTTTTATTTATTACAGTGTTTGGAGTTTTTAAAAATTATTTATTTATTTATTCATGAGAGACACAGAGAGAGGCAGAGATGTGGGCAGAGGGAGAAGCAGGCTCCCTGTGAGGAGCCTGATGCGGGATACAATCCCAGGACCCCGGGATCATGACCTGAGCCAAAGGCAGATGCTCAACTACTGAGCCACCCAGGTGCCCCTATTGTGGTGTTTTTGAGGTTCATGTACACTGTAGCATGTATCCAGAGCTTCATTTCTTTTTATGATTGAATACTGTTCCATTATCTGTTTATACCACATTTTGCTTATCCACATATCCATCAATGGATATTTGAGTTGTTTCTCCCCGTTGGCCATTGTGAAAAACCTTCAGTTCTTCTGGGCATATACCTAGGAGTAGAATTGCTAGGTCATATGGTAAAGCCACGTTTAACTTTCTAAGAAACTGCCAAACTGTCTTTCAGTGTGTCTGCATCATTTTACTCTCATGCTGTTCTCATAACTCTTGAAATTATTTCAAAGTAAAAAGTTTAAAAAATAAAAAGTGTGTGTACCCAGGCAGAAGGGAAAGGAAACATAAAATCACAAAAGTAGAAGAGTGGTAACAGATTCATCCAACAGGGCAGACCTGCCCGTGGACTGAGACGGTTCAGGTGACAGGCAAGAGCAGCTTCAGGGGAGATGCCAGAGTGGAAATTTCTTTAAGGGGTGACACAGTTTGAAAGTGCTACCAAAGCATTTCCAGGACCAGAAACCCAGCTCCAGGCAGGTGGAGAAAACCACTGTGTACCCAGACTTTCTCTTCTCTTTGGGGGCATCATTAGCAGCTCTATGTGGGTACAGCCACTTTGAACGCATGAGTGAGTGTGCTTTGGGACCTGAGCATTCATAAACGGGCATCCATGGGAAACTGCAATTTCCCTTACAGGAATCTGCCTGACTGCCATGTACAAGGGGACCCTTATATGTAAAAAGAGGCTAATGCCCATCTCACATGATTGTTCCCATAGTGAAAGAACGCAATGTGACAAAAGTCGAGCATAGACTGTAAAGCAGGGACAGACCCTGAGGATTATAACTAAGGCCTCTAAATTCAGTTCACATCAGGCTTGTTAGTTACTCCTGCAGCTCAGAGTTTGGCTCCCCAACCAGCCACACAGGGATCCCCCTGGGAGCTGGTGAGAAATGCAGATTCTTGGGCCCAACCAGCTGGCTGATCCAGAATCTGCATTTCAACAAGAGCCCCAGGTATTGGGCATGGCCAATAAAGTTTAAGAAGAGCTACTTTAGGGCAGCCCAGGTGGCTCAGCGGTTTAGCGCTGCCTTCAGCCCAGGGTGTGATCCTGGACACCTGGGATCGTGTCCCACCTTGGGCTCCCTGCGTGGAGCCTGCTTCTCCCTCTGCCTCTCCCTCTGCCTCTCTCTCTCTCTCTGTGTCTCTCATGAATAAATAAATAAAATCTTTAAGAAAAAAAAGAAGAGCTACTTTAATGTTCTGTTTCCTGAACTTTTCTAATTTTAACAACCATCTGGGACTGATTATTAAGGAATCCATTTTCCCATGGCCCCCTGCGCCTCCCCCCCCCCCCCTTAGAGATGAATTCAGGGAGCCTAGGTGAGGCCCTGGAATGTGAACATTTTTTAAAAAGATTTTATTTATTTATTCAAGAGAGACACAGAGAGAGAGGCGGAGACATAGAAGAAGAAGCAGGTTCCCTGTGGGGAGCCTGATGCAGGACTCGACCCCAGGACCTCGGGATCACGCCCTGAGCCAAAGGCAAACGCTCAACCATTGAGCCACCCAGGTGTCCCTGGAATGTGAATTTTTAGCAAGCCTTTGGGTGAGTCTTCTGGTTGGGTAATTTTAGTAAGCAATATCTTAAATGCATAGTTTTAAAGACAAGGGGAGAAATGGATCTGCCAGCAGAGAGAGATCATAAACACCTGTTAGGAGGATTATTATTAGCTCAAAGGTCTCTGAAATGCCCCGGGGCTTCAGGACAGACTGCTGGCCCCAGGGTCTGACACTTTCTCCCACTGCAGACAAAGCTTTGCTGAGACTGCTCTCCACTGTACACAACGTTCTTCTCCCTTAATCCTAACACTGGAGAGGACCATATAATCTCTATTGCTCCGGAAAGGAAACAGGCTCTAGAGATAAGTAGTGGCCCAAGGTCCCTCAGCCAGTATGTAGTTTTAGGACCTGAATTCAGACCAGTTTCTTTCTGCCTGCCATATGCCACGCAGCCCAGACCCATCATATATACCTGATCCAATGTGGCAGCCTGTGCCTGCTGGGCCCTGGGTTCCTTCCACCTTCTCTTCTGCCTCTGCCACTGCGGGTGTGGAAGCAGAGAACTCTCCTGTTCCTCTGGGCTGGAGTGCTTGGTCTGGCTCCCTGTCCTGGTTATCATCTCACTTTTCTAAACCTCAGTTTCCTTAACTGTAAAATGGGAATGATTTTAAGGTGGTGTCAAAGGAAAGGATATTCTTTGAGGATGAAAGAAAAAAACTGGGAGGATTAAGTTTAAAACACATTAAAGTTCCTGGCACATAGTATATGGTCAATTAATGGTTGCTGTTTCTGTCATTATTTTATTGTAAGGTCAGTGGTAAACAAAATTTAGAGATGAAAACTAAGCAACTGCTAGCATGTGGTACCTACTTGTTTAGCATAGGAGTAGCTCAAAGACAAATGTGCCCGTAATTTGGAGATGTCTGTTGTCAGGCAATTTTGGTTTGCAAGATGTATTTGTGTCCTGTAGCTCCAGTTTCAGGTTGCCACAAACCCGGTGGCTAAAACAACAGAAATTAACTTTCTCATAGTCCTAGAAGCCAGAAGTCCCAAACTGAAGTATTGGCAGGACTGTGCTTCTTCCAGGGACTCTAGTGGAACACACTTCCTTGCCTCTTCCAGCCGCTGGTGGCTCCAGGGGTTTCCTGATTTGTGGCGGCATAACTGTAATCTGTGCCTCCATCCTCACAGGGCTCTTTCCTGCCCTGTGTCTCTCTGTGTCTTCTGCTTTCCTATCTCTTAAAAGAATGCTTGTCATTAGATTCTTAACTACATCATCAAAGACACTTTTTAAAAAAATATATTTTATTTATTTATTCATGAGAGACACACAGAGAGAGAGGCAGAGACAGAGAGAGAGAAGTGGGGACTCGATCCCAGGACTCTGGGATCATGACCTGAGCCAAAGGCAGTTGCTCAACCAGTGGGCCACCGGGTGCCCCCAAAGACCCTTTTCTACATAAGGTCCTATTCAAAGGTTCTAGGGGTTAAGATGTGCACATGTCTTTTTGGAGTCACAGTTCAGCCCAATACACGAGGGCTGGAGTGTCTCTCCTTCCTTCATCCCAGGAGAAAAGCAGTTTGTGTTAAGGAGACATTGGACAGGAAATGGAAGCAGGGAACAGATCAGCTCCATTGTTCTTTTTTTTTTTTTTTTTTAAAGATTTATTTATTCATGAGAGACAGAGAGAGAAAGAGACAGAGAGACATAAAGAGAGACACATACACACACACAAGCAGGCTCCATGCAGGGAGCCCAACGTGGGACTTGATCCCGGGACTCCAGGATCATGCCCTGGGCTGAAGGTGGCGCTAAACCGCTGAGCCACCCAGGCTGCCCAGCTCCATTGTTCTTCCTCAAGCAACTCCCGTTTCTCATGGTTTCCTTCTCCCAACTTCATGACCCTCACGATCCCACTACCATGGCCTAGGTCCTTCCAGGTTTCCCAATTCAGATTTCCAAGTAATGAAAGTTTGTTGGCCAGCCTGGGGACAGGCTGATCTCAGGTCAGGTGTCTTTCTCAGGTTCAGTCACTCTAGGTCTTGAGGTGGTGGCGGGGAGGGGAACGACACAGCCACATGATTCAGAAAGTGGCCTCCCAGGTCTACTCCTTCAGGCCTTTCCCACTGGATCTAACGGAACAACAGCTTCTCTTAGAAGGAGGGTATCTGAGCCGACATCCCATGCACGGGCCCTTGGAGGAGAATGTAGTGGAATCCCGACTTCCATATTGTACCTGAGACTGTGCCCCATTTATCAAGGTGTCATACTCCTTTTTATAAGGCAGTCACCTTTCTGGGGAGACATACAGCATGAATCCCAGGGTTGCATCATAAGGGAGGCTCCAGAGTGATACAATCATAGTTCGTTGAGTGCTCTTGGCCTTTCTCCTGGAATCTTTGTAACACTGCTGCAAAGGAGTCCTTAGCTCGGCCACCGGCCACCGGCCACCGTTCCATGGAGGAGGGAATCAAGGCTTTAGCAGCTGAAGTACTCACCCAAGGTCACCTGGATCCTAAGCACAGCAGCAGAATGAGTCCGCAGCCTTCTCCACTGCAATTTCTCTGTAATGGCTGTTTTCCGTAATGCCACACATCAGTCATCGCTTTGGAAATCAGGCTGGAATTAATGTAAAGCCAAGGGCACCGTATTAGGAAAGAGAGCAACTCTGATTTAGGATGATAATAAACGTAAGGAAGGAGAGACAGATGTGTGAAAATAAGTGCTGGGGAATGTTGCCCACTCCAGCAAAAGTGTTTAAAATCTCCTCCTTATTCCATCAATCATTTTGTCTCTCTTCTGGAATTATCACTGAGGGCTTGTTGCCCGTACAGTATATGAAGGACGTTCATGAACATTATTTATCTCCCCCCCATCCAGTCCGGGATTAACTGTGGGGGGCTCCAGCAGAGAGTGTAAAGGACCCCCCCCAGAGCTGTGAGATCCCTGTAAACACTGGGAGATGTAAGTACTCAGCTCCAGGGCCAGGAATGGGAAGGAGGGCCCTGTACAAGGGGAGCAGCGAACCACCAACCTCCTCTTCCCCAGTGAAGGAGAAAGCGAAGAGCCAGCCACCGGGACCTGGGGCTCAAGGGGCTGCTTTGAGTTTTTATAGAGGAATCTGCCTGCCATTCACTCCCATTTCCCAGGTTTGGCTCAACTCCATGATCCATGGCACCCAGGACCCTCTGGAAATGGCCACTCTGGGAGCCTTCTCTTTTCCAAATTCACTGAACATGATCTTAATTTTCAAGGAAAAAAAATTAATTTTGAAAGTAATGAGGTAGGAGCACCTGGGTGCTCAGTCGGTTAAGTGCAGGACTCTTGGTTTCGGCTCAGATCATGATCTCAGGGTTGTGAGATGGAGCCCTACTTTGGGCTCCCCTCGAGGGGAGTCTGCTTGAGATTCTTTCTCCCTCTCCTTTTGCCCCGCCCCCCCACCTCTACACACACTTGCTCCTCTCTCTCTCTCTGTCAAATAAGTACATAAAATTTTTAGAAGAAAGTAAGGAGGCAATCTTTAAATGAATTGTATTTCCAGTGGGCAGCCCTGGCTCCCTACAGAAGGCTCAAGGCCATGCACCCTGGCTTTTGTATCATTACCCTCTTTGGGTCTGCATTATTTTTTCCTTTCCCTTTCTTTCTTTCTTTCTTTCTTTGCATGCTTCAATTGTACCTTTGTGGCAGGAGATTCTGACGCCCCTCCCCCTCCCCCAACTCAGGGACGTCATTAGGACCTCCACAGGCCTGCTGGGCTCCGTTGGCTGGGTGTGCTAAAAATAACTGGGTAGGTTAAAAAAAATGCTGAAGCAGATTTAGGGGCTCTTGTGGAAAATGAAACACAGAAGCTGGGGCCTGGGTGGTTCTATTTAAAGACGATCACCATCTCTTCCCTTCCCGTGGATTTCCATGTGAAGACTTTATTCCCGGGGTGAGCCGGCTGAGGGCGGGGGCGGGGGCTAATCTGCATTAGGCCTCACTCCTCCCGGACCCTCTGGGTCGCAGCTGCCCGAGCCAAAGGCTGCACTGCACAGGTCGACCTGCAGCTCAGTTCTTTAGCTCCACAATTGTCCCTTTGAATTGAGGAAAGCGAAAATAAAGTTTTCAAGGCCAATTTCACAATTTTATCTTCTGTGAAAAGCAAAATCAACGAGGCTATGAAAACTTACAAGCAGTTAAAACACTTTTATGTCGTCCTCCCCTTAGAGAGGAAAAGGAAATCAGACTGCTTTGTTCAAAGCAACGGCCAACATAAGCCTTTTCTTCTTTCTTTCTTTTCCTTTTTTTTTTTTAAACACATCTGGTCTCAATCTTTATACACCAGTGGACAAAAGCAATTAGACAGCTCTGCTTTCCATGTCATAATAATGAAAGTCATATATTTTCCATGGCTGTCTCATTTGGTTACCCAGCTCTGGAGAAAGAGCTTAAATGGAATTTAAAATGCAGGTCTTTGCTTGACAGTATTCTTAGTGACCTGAGGGATAAATGCTTCAGCATCTTCCAGGCCCAGGAGAAAAGGAAGGGTAGGTATTACAGGTGTGTGTTAATAGGTCCCCCACTATCCAATCTTTCTAACAAGCCCTGGGGGATGCGGACAGGCCATTGGAATGATTCACATGCAGCGAGTTCTCTTGACCAATCTGGTAGAGGAAGCTAGAGGTGCTTTCATAGAAGATGAAGCTTTGATTCTTTTGGTCACAAGGGAGAGAACACAACACAACCCAGCCTAAATTAAAAAAAAAAAAAAAAAGGAGAATTGGTTCCTGAAACTGGGAAATTTAGGGGGTTGAATTTGGTCACACAGCTGATTCCAAGGCTTTAAACAACACCATTCTCTCTTTCACTCCTTGTCCATTTCCCAAGATTGGCAATGCCAGGGAAAAGGTTGCTCCAGGACTCACAGTCACAGCAATAATTTTGAAGTTAATTCTCACTGAGTTAGGTGTTCATCCTTAAACTGATCAGAGGCTTGAGTCACTGGTCCACTCCCAGAAATGTGAATGGGGTCAGCTCCATGTAACACAGGATTGAGATTGGGCCAGGATTCATTCCCCAAAAGAAAATTGTGTTTTAACTTCGGAAGAAGGGGGAATGGATGCAAAATGACACAGCTAACCCATATGGGACCCCCAGGACACATGGTTGAGTGAGTAGAGCTAAAGTTGGATATTAACCCACTCTCCCCCTTAGCAGGATGCTATTATGCAGTGTGACACCTGAACAACCGTAAGTGGTGACACGGGTGGTGGGCAAAACCAGCAGATGTCCTGGAGATCCACCATGAACCATCTTAAAAGAGATCCATCACCCCGCGTTTTCTTGCCTGTATGCTTAAGCTGTGGCTTCTGCATAAGGGCATATTCATTAGCTGTTTTACAAGTTAATGTTTGTTGAAATTGGGTGTGTGATGTTAACTCATAGAGGGTGTGCTGGAGTGGAAGAGTCCAGACGTAGTCTGATTGCCAGCTCTGTCCTTTACCATCTGGGCATACTTGCTCTAATCCTGCTGGGTTTTTGTTTTTTGTTTTTTTTTAGGTCTCAACTTCCTCATTTATAGGAAAGAGGACCCTCCCTGGTACCCTTCCCTCCCACTAGAAGTCTAGACTGGGATGGGCGAGGGCTGGTGTCTTGGGGCTCTTTGCTTTCCACCCAGTCTTCCACTGCCTCTGTCAACAACTAGTTCTTCCTTCTGCCTCCCGGGTCCTCCTCTTAGCAGGTCCCCTTGCTGTGGCTGCAAGTGGTGGCTTTCCTGCCTCAGGCAGATCCAACACCTCTAGGGCGTGCTTAGGTTATAATTTCCCTCCCCTACAGCATTGGTGACACACACACCCCTTCTATGCCTGTTAGGCAAATTAGCACCCACTCACTGGCCCGAGCCCCTGCAGAAGCTGGCTGAGGACAAACACTGTGTGCCTGGAAGAATGAAATGCAGAGCACAGCAGAGGGACTCTATCCCATGGGCTGGGGCACTCACAGCTCCAGCAGAGGGAGATCCATTAACAGGGACACCTGTAGGGGAGGACGGGACCCTGTTCTGGAAACCCTACTTTCCCTGCTGGCTCCAGGTAGTCCTGGGGGTGCTGAGAACAGCCTGAACGGGTGGATGGATTCTTACTCATTGTCTAGGTGGGTAGTTAACATGCCTATTTGCATTTGCCAACAGCAAATTCTAGTGCTCAGCACAGCACCCCATATGTACCTTGACTCCTCTGTTATCTAACAGAAACCAAACTTCCTTTTAGGTCCTCGTGCCCGGTCCCACCCACCTAGGCATGGGAAAGCTAGGGCAGAGTGACCAAGGTTAGCCTCTGCCACAGCTGCTGGGGGAGGGTTTGGCAACATTATGAAATGTTGGGGTGGGTTGGTCTGCTTGTTTCACTACTCAGAGGCACATTGGTCCTCCAAGGCATATAGTTCAGGCTCACCAGTCTGCACGGGGTTAGGCAATGCCCATGGATGCCACTGGGTGCCAGTAGTGAAGTATTTTGGGGTCCAAACAACCAGTCACACACAAAAGGAATGTCTCCTGGTAATGTCTCCTCTATCCTTCAAAGTCTTCCAGAGTTCAGAGTGTACACAGGGAAGCATAGTAATAATGATGCCTATATTCAAGCCTATATTCAAAGAGCACCGTTCAGTCCTCAAAGCCCTTTATACACAGGACAGCCCGGCAGTTAAAAGCTTGAGCTAGGGATCCCTGGGTGGTGCAGTGATTTAGCGCCTGCCTTTGGCCCAGGGCATGATCCTGGAGACCCGGGATCAAATCCCACGTCGGGCTCCCGGTGCATGGAGCCTGCTTTTCCCTCTGCCTGTGTCTCTGCCTCTCTCTCTCTCTCTGTGACTATCATAAATAAATAAATTAAAAAAAAAAAAAAAAAAAAAAAAGCTTGAGCTACTGGACTCAAATCTTCACTCCTTCAATGACTTCAGCAAATCACTGAATCTCCTGGAGCCTCAGTCTGCTTATCTGCAAAATGCAAGATAACAGTGTCCTCTACCTTCACAAGTCTGGGAAGAGGTCATTGCAACGATCCATGTGAAGCTCTTAGCACATGGTCAGACACAGAATAAAGATTGAAGACATGTGGGTGACTAACTATGATTATTATCCGTGAGTTCATGGATTGTAAGAACAACCCTTTTGTGAAGTTGGCGGGGCTGAGATATTTTCTTTCATAAATAAGAAAAGTGAGATCAGAAAGTAAAAGAGCAGGGGCACCTGGATGGCTCAGTAGGTTAAAGCGCCCCCATCTCTTGATTTCCTCTCAGGTCATGATCTCAGGGTCGTAGCATCAAGCTCTGCACCCCGGTGCAGTCTGCTGGAGATTCTCTCTCTCCTTCTCCCTCTGCAGCAGCCCCCCTCCCTTGCCTCTGCACATACATGTTCTCCCCCTCTCTAAATAAATAAGTAAATCTAAAAAAAAAAAAAAAAAAGACAGTCAAAAGACAAACACTGGGACAGGGGAGACAAGTGGGGAAAGAAAGACAAGACATTCATAGGACTGGGGGACCAGATGACAGATACAAGGGGCATCAAAAAGGGCGGAGGCTCAGTCTTCCACAGCAGCTTTGAGTTACCTCTGTGAGTACATGAGGGGTTGTGACCTGCAAGTAATTTGCCCCAATGCAAAGCCATTTAAAGGGGACCCTTGGGATCCCTGGGTGGCGCAGCGGTTTAGCGCCTGCCTTTGGCTCAGGGCACAATCCTGGAGACCCGGGATGGAGTCCCACGTCGGGCTCCTGGTGCATGGAGCCTGCTTCTCCCTCTGCCTGTGTCTCTGCCTCTCTCTCTCTCTGTGTGTGACTATCATAAATTAAAAAAAAGGGGGGGGGACCCTTGATCCCTGGGTGGCTCAGCAGTTTAGCCCTGCCTTTGGCCCAGGGCACGATCCTGGGGTCCCAGGATCAAGTCCCAGTCAGGCTCTCTGCGTGGAGCCTACTTCTCCCTCTGCCTGTGTCTTTGCCCCTCTCTCTCTCTCTCTCTCTATGTCTATCATGAATAAATAAATAAATAAATAAATAAATAAATAAACAAAAATAAAGGGGACCCTCTTGTGATAGGGATGGGAACTTTACAGTAAGTAGAAACTGTTTGATTAGGATTTTATCCTGAAAAAAAAAAGGACCAAAATTATGAAAATAACTTTACCCAACGAAATTTAGACTGTGGTTTCAGCCATGTGCTCATTCTGAGAATAGCAACAACAACAAAAAATCTAAACTTCTTTTTTTCTGATAAAATTGTATGGTGTTCTCTACTTCGTTTTTGACTTTCATATCACGTTTGTAGAGAGGGTTGCAAAATATTTGATGGCTTCATCAATTTTTTTTAAGGTCTTTTCTAAATCCTCCTTATTCACGTTGTCTCATCATTCTCTTTTGTCTTTCTGGTGGCATTAACTGGCCTCACTCAAGGCTTGGAGCAGTCCTGCTAAGTTACTTTCACATACTTCATGAAACCCTGCAGCTCTGCAAGATTTGCAATTTCACCTTATGAACCGATTTGCATTGAATTTGAATTATAATTTTGGATATTGCTGCAAACCACAAAGGTGTTGATGGGTAGGGATGTCTGCTAGTGTGAAACAGGGAGAGACTTTATTTGAGTGTAGACAGTGTTATGGTCTATTAGCACATAAGTTTCATGTTATGACAACTTTGCTTCATGAGCAAGTCATAACTGTAGGCATTTGGGTAACAAACATTCAGATAAAAACCATCCTCTGTATAGGAACGGAGTACACAGTTTTGATAAACTCAGGGCTCCATGGCCAAAAAACATGGCTAAAGACCTCTTTAGCTAATCAATTGTAATGAGATGAGAGAGAGCAAGAAAGTAATGATAGTAACAGATTATATACAATGCATTGAATAAAATAGAAAACCACTGGTCCATTCTGACATGCATAAAGAAATGACTCAATTGAAAGTCTGATGAGGGATGAAATATTTACATAGTTTCAATGGTTTCCACAAAATACTTATGAAAGGGAGAAGAGTCACTGTAGATGAGGAAGCTTGCAGACACCAGTCTAATCAAGGGTTCCAAGTGAACCTCCCCAGGACGGGGGCAAACTGACATCATGCACCATGCAATACAGTGCAGTGGAGGAACCCAGCATTGCTTCTGCACCATTTCTGACAAAGATGCACTCTTCCTGCCCAAATCTTATCAGGAAGAAACATCAAGTCAAACCAAAATCGAGGGATACTCTCTATACATGTCTGGACTATAGTCTTCAAAAATGGCAAAGACATAAACATCAAGGAAAAAATGAGAAGTCTCCTAAAATGACACCATGACTGACATCATGTGATTCTGGATCCAATCCCTTTGCTATGAAAATGGCCTTATGGGAATAGTTGGCAGAACTTGAAGGGGCTTGAGGATTAGATGGTAGCAAGGGATCAATGTTAATTTCCTAAATTTGAAAAGAGGTGGACTCTGTAGGTGGGAGGATGTCCCTGTTTGTGGGGAAATACATACTAACTTTTTAGGGTATCAGGTATGCAATTTACTCTCAAATGGTTAAAGAACAAAAGTGCTATTTGTACTATATTTGCAACTTTTCTCAAAGTTTGAGATTTTTATTTATTTATTTATTAAGGATTTTATTTATTTATTCATGAGAGACATAGACAGAGAGAGGCAGAGACACAGGCAGAGGGAGAAGCAGGCCCCTTGCAGGGAGCCCGATGTGGGACTCGATCTTGGGTCTCCAGGATCACGCCCTGGGCCGAAGGCGGCACTAAGCGGCTAAGCCACCCAGGCTCCCCGAGATTGTTATTTGAGAAAAAGCAAGGAAGGAGGTCATTTTTACCGAGCAGTCAGCAGACTTCCCCAAAGGCAGGGATGGAGTTGCAGGGCAGTGCCAAGGAGTGGCGCCTGCTGAGCTGCGCTCTGCGTGGAGGGTGGGCCCTGGGGAGGCAGATGGAGGAGGCTGGAGAGACTGGAGGCTCCCACCTGTACTGACAGCGACCAATGAAAAGTGGAAGACAGATTTGAGCTGCACTAAGTTTGGAGAAAGGGAGGGGAAGATGAGGAAGGTTTCAAGCTTCACAGAGAGAACATGTGGGGCCAGCACTGAGTTGGGAGCCTGGGGGAACGTGCCCGGGGCAAGGAGATGATGGGTGCTGTTTGGGCATGCTGCTTTGAAGGCAGCCTGCCTGTGACATGGGGCGCCCCACTGATCTCCAAGCTATCAACCAACGTGGCTCATCTTCCCAGGGGTGGAGTTGGAAATCTTAGCATGATATTTTCACTGAGCCATCAGGAAGCAATGAAATAGGATCTGGAACCAGGAAGAAAGATCACAGTAAGTACTTTGGGGGTTTTGCACTTGGAAGCTAAGAGAATAATCGAGATGAGTGAGGGATAGCAGGGAGAGGGAAAGGAGGCCTTGGAGGAGGTGGAGGGGAAGGAGCCAGTGAAGGAGGTAGAGAAAGTGTGGCCAGGGTGCTAGGAGGAAATCAGAAACCAGTCTGATTATTAAGTAAACCGAGCTTGGACCCCAAATGTTCTCCTGCCCTCCTGAGAAAAAAATCCACTAGATCACAAGGGTTTCCTACTTACTTTCTGACACTCTAGTTTCTGCTGTTTTTTTTCCTTTTGACATATAAACTAACTCCTATGGCTAAAGTAGACCCCTCCCAACAACATGCCCACAATCCACCTAATTCCCTCTTGCTCAGGTTTGATAGAAGACCCAAGTCAAGCAATCACCAGAGAGGAGGCATAGTGTAGTTGTTAAGGTCCTAGAGTCTTACTTCCTGGGTTCAAATCCCAGCTTCACCATTTATCAGTCATATGACCTTGGGAAAGTTACTTAAATCGGGATGTGCCTCAGTTTCCCCACCTGTAAAATAGGCATAAAAATAGTTCCTACTCCTTGAATTGTTATGAGGGTTAAAGATATTAATATTTGATAACTACTTGGAATAGTGGCTGGCGGTATATAAGTGTATGTGTTATTAAATAAGTGTGAACCTAAGTGGGCTGCTAACTCTGCAGTCTGGCCACAGACATCTAATTGACCTTGCTATTTTGTGAGTGATAGACAATTATACGTTCACAAGCCTGCTTCCTGTAGGCCAGAAGCTTTTGATACCCAGAGGCCAGTTTAGCCATCTGTTTATGGACAGATTGGAGCTCAATAGGTTGATCTCAGGAATCCAAAATTGTTCTCATACATAACTGTGAAGATGATCCCAAAATGCTGTAGTAGTAAGCATGGAGGAGTAAGGAGTAAGGAAAGCCTGAATCCCAGGGAGGACTGTCCTCTTGGATATTCTTTCTCCCCCTGTCTTGGCTCCTAGTAATCCAGTAGAGCGGGGCTTCTCTGACCTTAATGTGTTACACACGTGACCTAAAGATCTGATTAAAATGCATATTCTGCTGCAGCATGGATGAGACCTGAGGACATTACACTAAGTGAAATAAGCCAGTTGTGCTAGGACAAATGCTGCATGATTCCACTTATACAAGGCACCCGGTATATTCAAATTCATAGAGACAGATGTGGGGAGAGGGGATGAGGAGCTACTGTTTAATGGGTACAGAGTTTCAGTTTTGTAAGATGCAGAGCTCTGTGGACAGATGGTGGTGATGGCTGTGTAGCAACATAGAAGAACCCAATGTCACTAAACTGTATTCTTAAAAATGGTTGAGATGAAGGGTGCCTGGCTTGCTCAGTGGGAAGAATGCATGACTCTTGATCTCAGGGTCATGGGTTAGAGCCCCAAAATGGGTGCAGAGATTACTTAAAAAAAAAAAAAAAGGTTAAATGGGGCATCTGGGAAGCACAGTCGGTTAAGCATCTGACTCTTGATCTTGGCTAAGGTCTTGATCTTAGCTTAAGGTCTTGATCTCAGGGTCATGAGTTCAAGACCCGCACTGAGCTCCATGCTGGCTGTGGAGACTACTTAAAAAAAAAAAAAAAGTAAAATAAAAAAAAATAAAGTCAATAAATTTTACATGTATATTTTACCACAATTACATTTTTATTATTTTTTTTATTTTTATTATTTTTTTAAAGATTTATTTATTTATTCATTCAGAGAGAGGCAGAGACACAGGCAGAGGGAGAAGCAGGCTCCATGCAGGAAGCCCGATGTGGGACTCAATCCCGGGTCTCCAGGATCACACCTCGGGCTGCAGGCGGCGCTAAACCACTGCGCCACCAGGGCTACCCCACAATTACATTTTTAAAATGCAGATTCTGATTCATAAATTCAGGGGTGGGGCCTGAGATTCTGATTTCTATAAAACTCCCATGTGTAGCTGATACAATTGGACCACACTGTGTGCTAAGATCACACTTTGAGTTCCAAGCTACTACAAAGCAGAGCCAGGTTCCTCTAGTTCTTTCTTTCTTTCTTTTTTTTTAACCAAGCCCAACACCTGCTTTGCATTAAAGCTATAGTAACTGCTTGAATGAAATAGAATTGGACTCTAAGCCCTTTGAGAACTCTGGCCTTTTCCTTCTACACTCAGAGAGGTTGCCAGCAAAGCCTCCATCCAGCAGACACAGTCAAGCAAAAACACATCTATAGTCAGAATTATTTTCTGGTCCTCTGGGGCTGGCCTACTCACCAGAAAATTATCTCCAGTCCAATAGCCCATCTGGTCAGTTACCAGGGCAGGGTTCTTATAATGGGTTTCAGCCTGCAGCTTCTCTGTGGTTAGCCCATGAACACAGGGACCACCTCCGAGATGCTCACTGCTCATCTCCAGGTTGGAACACGGTAGCTAGTCCAGAGCAGGCATTCAGTAAATATTTGTTGAATGAAAGTAGCTAACACATGTATAGTGCTTATATAGCAATGTTCTGAGATTTTTATATGGTAGATTATATTTTCCAAAGAAGGCCATAAATTATTTCCCACCCTATATGTTCTTCTTATATTGGGACTGTGATATTCCCCCCACTGAGGAGTGAGTTTATGTCCTCCCCACCCGTGGAAACTGGGTGGACTCAGTATGGATCAAAGGGGCACTTGAAGAGAAAAGTAAAGGACTATTTGCACAAGTCTGTGTATGCTTTATCACTGGAGAAAAGATCTTTCTAGAATTGGAGTGTAGCTTCTTCCTGTGTCAGTCAATAATCGCCCGGGGCTGCACAACAAACCCCACATCAATGGATTCTCAATCCTTTATTCTCTTGGATCTGTAGGTTTGCTGGGGGTTGACTGAACCAGACTGTACCCAGCTGGAGGGGTTTGGTTTGGCTGCACACATCTGTCATCCTTCTCTAGAACCAGTGGGCTAGCTTAGGTATGTCCTTATGGCAGTGGCAAAGACTCAAGAGATCAAGCCAAATCACACAATTGCTTTTCAGTCCTCCCCTAACATCACATTTGCTTATATCCCAGCAGTTAAAACAAATCTCACAGCTGAACCCCAGTCAAGGGTTGGGGAAAAGAGTAGATATTTTTAATAATAGTCACACCCCTTTCTTTTTTTTTTTTTAAGATTATTTATTTATTTATTCATGATAGACAGAGAGAGAGAGAGAGAGAGAGAGAGGCAGAGACACAGGCAGAGGGAGAAGCAGGCTCCATGCCGGGAGCCCGACCCAGGACTCGATCCCGGGACTCCAGGACTGCATCCCGGGGCCACAGGCAGGCGCTAAACCGCTGAGCCACCCAGGGATTCCCCCCCTCTTTTTTTTTAAAGATTGTCATACCCCTTTCCAAGTGTTAACAACATATTTAGAGGTCTTAGGAATATATATAACCATTTCCTCATTCCCTTCAATACCTGAACACATTGTTTTCAAAGGCTGCCTGCCACTCTACCATATAAATGTGTCAGAATCAGGTGCCTGGGTGGCTCAGGAGGTTAAGCATCTGCCTTCAGCTCAGGTCATGATCCCAGGGGTCCTGGGATCAAGCCCCACAACGGGTTCCCTCCTCAGTGGGGAGTCTGCTTCTCCCTCTGCCTGTACCACCCCCCCCCCCACTGTGTACATGCACATGCTCTCTTGCTCTCTCTCAAATAAATACAATCCTTAATATTTAGAAAAAGAATGTTATTTCACTCAGTGGTTGAACATTGAGCTTGCTTCCTATTATTGCTGTTGTAATTAATATATTACAATAAACATCTGTCTACCTAAGTCGTGGCTCGTATCTCCTGATTATTTTCTTACAATAAATTCCTAAAAGTGAAATTTCTTCTCAGAAGGACTCAAAATTTTAAGGCTGTGGACAGAGTACTAATGGCAGAGAGCTTTATTTGAACTCCCCCGGACAGATTGCACACCGACTGGTCTATATAAACGGAAACTCACATGCTAATGAAACTCTTCATCGCAAATCATGGAAGTGACTTTAAGCCAAAAGGGAGTTTGGGTGGTAAAAGCTCGTTTTGCCTAGGACCCAGGGAAATGGAAAACTTAAGTTTTACTGCGGAGAGAAACTTTGTGCAGAGACCTGTAGTGAGAGTCAACAGATACTTATTTTGCAAAACACTGTGGAGGAGTATAGAAGAACAAAACAAGCTTTCTGTCTTTGAGAAATAATAATAATAATATTATTATTAGTAGTAGTAGTAGTAGTAGTAACAGAATCCAATTGCTAAACCACACTTAGGAGTAAGACACTACATTTATTAAAAAAATTAAATTAGGGGCACCTAGATGGCTCAATCAATAGAGCATCTGACTCTCGATCTTGGGTCATGAGTTTGAGCCCCATGTTGGGTGTAGAAATTACTTAAATAAGTAATTTAGAAACAAATAAGTAAATTTAAGTTCTGGGCTCTCATTGGGCTAGGGGAAAGTCAAATGTCAATTTGAGAGACTGCACACACCCCCTCAGGTTATGCAACAAATGACTGCAAGAGGAGTTACACCATAGACTCTGTGCAGGGTTATGAAGGGTTGCTGTCGTGTAGCATAATGCCCCCACCTCCTCCCACTTAGGGAATGTACGAGAACTGTGGAGGATTGCCCTAGGCAGGAAAATGGAGCTATGCCGAATCTTTGGTTGATGTACTCTCTGATGTTTTTGCTCCTTGCCGGGGTCTGCTGAAGGCAGGTATCCCTGTGGGCGGTTATAAGGGCAGCTCCAGTTTCTCTAGACCCAGCTCAGCTATGGGGAATTTTCTTGACATTGTCAAGTTGAAAACACTTAAAGCCCAGTCTTCTGAGGCACCCACACAGCCATCTCTATCCCTGGTCCTGCTCC
Source organism: Vulpes vulpes (assembly GCF_048418805.1). Classification (NCBI taxonomy): domain Eukaryota; kingdom Metazoa; phylum Chordata; class Mammalia; order Carnivora; family Canidae; genus Vulpes; species Vulpes vulpes. Next base: position 70,619,860 of record NC_132790.1, read on the forward strand.
TTCAAAGAATGTATATTAAGGGGACGCCTGGGTGGCTCAGTGGTTGAGTGTCTGCCTTTGGCACAGGGCATGATCCCCAGGTCCAGGATCAAGTCCCTCACCGGGTTCCCTGCGTAGAGCCTGCTTTTCCCTCTGCCTATGTCTCTGCCTCTCTCTGTGTCTCTCGTGAATAAATAAATCTTAAAAAAAAAAAAAAAGAAAAAAAAGAAAGAAGGTTGTAGGGCCAGTGGGGGGGATGAGTGAAATAGATGATGGAGATTAAAGAGCATGCATATCATGATGAGCCATGAGCAATGTATAGAATTGTTGAATCACTATATTGTACATCTGAAACTAATATAACCACTGGAATTAAGTGGTTAAATTAACCACTGGAATTAAGATGAAAAATATAATAAAATGAAAAAAAAATGTATGTTAGAATAGGCCCAGGTTCTAAAGACCTAAAGAATGTCCATGCTCCCTTTCACTTTTGAAGCTCATCATCACCATCTTCTTCCCCTGAGTGCTTCAGATTAACACCCTTAGCAGAGGCCAAGCCTCAGACTCTTACAAGAATAGGCAGGTACATGAATGATGTGAGTCATGTAAGTTCTTGGGGAGTAGTGGGGATTGCGGTAAACTGGAAAGTACGTGACCTGCTTAACAGGAACCAGCATAACTCTGCCAATTTTTGCCACGTGAAAATAGGGAACCCAGAGATGTTAAATTTGAGGGTTTTTAAAAAAAGAACCCAGAAATTTAGATTTTCACAGGAAATATACTTTCTGAAAATTACAATTAATATTTAGAATTTATGTAAAATACTACCAGGTCAAAAAAAGATATCCCAAGCCACCAATTTTAACCTGTGACCTAGACCTCAGAAAACAAAAGGGGAGGCTATCCCACCAGGCAGCTTCCCTTTTTCTCACAGAAAACACACAAAAAAGACTGTTAACTCTCCCTGGGGCTAAGGGAAGTCAGACTTCCAAAACACAAAGGCCCAGCTACCTTCTCTCAGGGGAGGGAGGCGGGAGGGGGTGGGGGAAATACTTTTCATTCTTTCTGGAGGAGCCACAGAGAAACAAATCCTTTCTCAACCAATGTGGTTAATGGAGTACATTACAGTCTTGATCATTTGGATGGCTGTTAGTTGCAGAGTCAGACACAAATAACTACATGTAATAATTACATGGTAGCATTCAGACAGGCCCAGAGCCTGAGCCTGCCAGACTAGGGGCACAGGGAGTACAAATGCCTGGAGGTGGGAATGCTGGCTGTGGAGGAGGCTCACAGGATGCAGCTGGATGGGAGGCTGGGGGCCAGACTAGGAGGGGAGGACCTCACCTAAGTGTTGGGCTAAGACACACTGGGATTTCATTCTTCAGGAATGAAGGGCCAGTTAAGACTTTCCATTAGGGGTGTGGCGTGAGGGAGGCTGCAGTTTTGAGAATCATTTTGCAGATCCATGCTTCTGTCAGGACGGATGAGGAGGGAAAAGAAGGGGATGGATGTGGGGAAGGCCTCTTCAGGAGCTATGGAATCTGTCCAGGTATGAGCTAAGGGCCGATGCGGGTGTGGGTAGGGAGAAAGGAAGGGGCAGTCTGGGCACTGTGACAGAAGAAGAATTGGCAGGAAGTGAGGCACCAGGGAGGGGAAGCAATCAAGATCGCAATCTGGGCAGCTACGCTCTCCCTTCCTCTCCCAGGTCCCTCAGGAGGGGAAAGGGGAGAGAGAGCAACGGTTTTAGAGGAAAAAGTTTATAAATTTCCATGCCCACACGAGCCAAAGCATACGGAATGGCACACTAGTCCTTCCCCTTCCAGACCGACCACATTCTAGAACTATGTAGTTCTGACATGCACACTTGTTCACATAGAAATATCTCTGACATGGGGGTACATCTAACAACTGATGGTATGCCAGAGTTTGACTGGTGTGTATGATGGGCTGAATTATGTCCTGGCAAAATTCTGATGTTGAGGGACGCCCGGGTGGCTCAGCGGTTGAGCGCCTGCCTTCAGCCCAGGGCGTGATCCTGGAGCCCCAGGATGGAGTCCTGCATCAGGCTCTGTGTGGAGCCTGCTTCTCTGTCTGCTTCTGTCTCTGCCTCTCTCTCTCTGTGTGTGTCTCTTGTGGATGGATAGAAAAAAATCTTAAAAAAATTTTTTTTAATTTAAATTCCGATGTTGAAATCCTAACCTCCAGAATGTCAGAATGTGTCTGCGTTTGAAGACAGGGTCTTTAAAGGGGTGATGGAGTTAAAGGGGTCTTCAGGGGCAGCTGAGTGGCTCAGTAGTTGAGCGTCTGCCTTTGGCTCAGGTCATGATCCCGGGGTCCTGGGATCGAGTCCCACATTGGGCTCCCCATAGGGAGCCTGCCTCCCCCTCTGCCTATGTCTCTGCCTCTCTCTTGTGTCTCATGAGTAAATGGGTGAAATTTTAAATAAATAAATAAATAAATAAATAAATAAATAAATAAATAAAGTCTTTAAAATAAATAAATAAATAAATAAATAAATAAATAAAGTCTTCATTGTGGGCCCTAATTCAGTATGACTGGTGTCCTTATAAGAGGAGAGCAGGACATAGACAAGCACAGAGGGAAGAGCTTGTGAGGACACAGAGAGAAGATAGCCACCTACCAACCAAGGAGAGTGTCCTCTAGATGAAACCAACGCAGCTTCCATCTTATTCTTGGACGTCTAGCTTCAGGACTGTGAGACAATAAGTCTCTGTGGTGTTAGTCACCCAGTCTGTTGGTACTTTGTCATGGCAGCCCTAGCAAACTAACACACTGGGGTTGTTTTGCTTCTTCATGGAATCTGACTTGGTGGTGTGTCTTCACATTGATGCAATCTAAGCATCTTGGAGTCTATGAATTAGTGTAGTATTTTATCATTTTCCCTTTTGTGATTTACTGTTCTTGTTCATATATACTTCACTCTGATTGAGGCAACTATATAATTTTCACCATCCAACCTGGGATGATTTTAAGAGGGAAGAGGGGAGGAGGTGCTATTCATAATCCTGTAGGAACAATGAGGGTAAACTGTCACTGTCAGAGACAGATATTCATAACCCTCTGCCCTGGTTGTGAGAATGTCATGAGAAGCACATGGCCTTCATGTCAAAGGTGCCTCATCCTTAGAGTTCTCTCTGAGTGCTATGCCCAGGCCACCATTCACCCAAATAACAACACAAATGATACACCAACAGAAACAGAGAAGCCAGGAGTTGTTAGGTGACACGTATAGCCCTGGACACATATAGAAGATTATATCTTATAATATCTTGGTGGCACAACTGGACAAACTCCCCAAAGGCCCTGAAGCCTCAAGTACATCTTTCCCAAATGACTTGCTATGATGTGGGAAATTCCCACAGGGCTTCCTCTTTTGAGTTAATGCCTCAGAAAGTCTTATAAAAACACAAAAGCAAAAAATTACTTATGAAAAATGACAACACATTTAACTATTAAAACTTACGTGGGCTCACCAGATAGAACTGTTTACTGAGCGTGACCATGTTTTTTTTTTTTTTTTTTTTTAAGATTTTATTTATATATTTGAGAGAACATGAGAGAGAGAGAGCAAGAGAGGGAGTGAGTATGAGCGGAGTGAGGTACAGAGGGATAAACCGACTCCTCACTGAGCAAAGCCTGATGTGGGACTCAATCCCAGGACTCTGGGTCACAACCTGAGCTAAAGGCAGATACTTAACCCATTGAGCCACCCAGGGGCCGCGAACCATGTGTTTTACCTATATTGTCTCATTTAATTCTAGTAACAAACCCAATGGCATAAATATTACTATTCCATTTTTTCAGTTGGGAAAATTTGGACTCAGAGATTAAGGGACCTGACCAAGGCCACAGAGCTATTTGAATGTAGAGCTAGGATTCTCATGCAGGTTCACGAACTCCAAAGCTGATTCTCTTCTCCTCTGCTGTCTGACGCTCTTTTTACTTCAACTAGTTTTTGTACATTTAACCAGCTTGCAAATATTTTATGTAGTTATCTGATTTTGTACTTCATGATAAATAAGGGATGGGAGATAAAGTAGAAAACCAAATGGGATGCACTGAAAATGAAAGATGAAGAAACACATTTCCTGGTTTGCCTGATGCTGGCTCTATATTTCTAGGGCTATATTTTCTAGAACCTAGTTCTAATATTATTATTTGGTACTGAATTGGTGAAGACAAGCAATTCTCATATTTTCCTTTCCTTTCAGAAGGCAATTATCTTATATTAATGGTTTAAATGTTATTAGGGTTGCAAGAGGCCCAGAAAAAGACATGCATAGTATTAATCAGTCACTTTAATACAGCTTCAGTTTATAAAACTAGACAGGATTACTTATTTTTTTTCTTATGCACATGTTCTAGTGAAGCAATGTTTTTACTCTTCTTTTTTTTTTTTTAAAGATTTTATTTATTTACTCATGAGAGAGAGAGACAGAGAGAGAGAGACACAGGCAGAGGGAGAAGCAGGCTCCATGCAGCCCAACATAGGACTCATCCAGAGACCCCAGGATCATGCCCTGGGCCGAAGGAAGGTACTAAGCCACTGAGCCACCCAGGTGTTCCTGTTTTTATTCTGTTTAAGCAAACAAAACAAAACAAAACAAAACAAAACTCTAACACATTTTCAGAGTTACAGAGACTGATAATAAAATGCTAGTGTTGAAATCAAAATAGATATCTGGATGTGCAAAATATGGATTTTTCTACAGCAAGGTAAATATTTCATCATCCTGCATATTCAGTCTGGAGAGAAACTGCCAAATGCCCCTTGTATCGTATGCATTATATAGTTCTGCACTGCCTAACTTACTTAGGTTTAAGAATCCTTCAACTTGTGTCCTCTGAAGAAATCTACATTTGGTGTCCTTTCTCTTATTCACTGAGTTTTGCTTTTAAGAAAATACTTGTGGGGTGCCTGACTGGCTCAAATGGTAGAGCATGTGACTCTTGGTCTTGGGGTCATGAGATCAAGTACCACGTTGGGAATAGAATTTACTTAAAAATTTTTTAATGAAAAAGCAGTCCTATTTTGCTCATTCTCCAGTGACTATATTGAAAGAGACAAGCTCAAGATTTCAGTGGAGACAATAGAGGCATTCTGTATATTAATAATAGTTACAAATAAAGATAAATTATGCTGCTTTTTTTTAGAGGGGTGGGAAGGAAAGAGGGAGAGAGAGAGAGAGAGAGAATCTAAACCAGGCTCCATTCCCAGTGAGGAGCCTGACAAGGGACTCAATCTCATAACCTTAAGATCATGATCTGAGCCAAAATCAAGAATCAGATGCTTAACTGACTGAGTCACCCAGATGCCTCAAATTATGCCACTTTTGAGTTGTCTTCTCCTCCAGGAATGTAGTTTGAGTCCAGGGCTCTAGTGCTTGATGGAAACATAGGCAATTCCTCATCCATTTTCAGACCCTTGGCATTGCAATGTAAAACTTATGGTAGGATGGACACTTCATAGATACTCAGCAATGCTCCTGAGCAGGAAGGGAGGCAGGGAAGAGGGGAGGGAAAGAAAGGGGAAGGAAGGAAGGGAGGAAGGAAAGAAAGTGTCTAATTTTTATTTCTAATGGCTAATAAATCCTAGGGAAGTAAAACCCAAACCAGATTTGCTTGAAAGTCCAGGCAACTTTGAGTCACAGAGAGCTTGATTATAACTCAACTGGAGTTATAACTGGAGTCCCAGTCCTACTTCCCCTAATTTCTTCCTTCCTTTGGGGGCACATCATTGCTCATTAGCACCTTCACCAGATGGTAGGCTGTGAGAAGTGAAACTCAATTCAGTAATTTATTTCTTGGTATTTCAGCAGCTCTTGAATCTCCCAGGGAGGGAGAAGTCTAAAATTAATGACCAGAATTAGTTATTTGGATTATCTTAGGGTTCCACATATACTTTTTTTTTTTTTTATTGGCTAGGTGGATGATTGAGAGTTGGACCTTATGAAGAGAGTTTTCCTATTTAAAATGACTCGAGAGAAGTGGGACCTGGTCAAGATAAGAGAAGGCTGGCATCAGCAGTAGAAATGGCAGAAAACAAGAACTGATGTTGGTGCACAGGGAAGGCAATCACCAACAAAACAAAAGGCCACTTATGGAATGGAAGAAGGTACTTACAAGTGATATATCCAATAAGAGGTTAATATCCAAAATATATACAGAACTCATATAACACAATAACAAAGAAACAACCAGATTAAAAAATGGGGAGAAGATCTGAATATTTTTCCAAAGAAGACATTAATGGCTGACAGACATATGAAAGAGTACTACATGTCACTGATCATAGGGAAATGCAAATCAAAACCACAATGAGATATCATTTTATACCAGTCAGAATGGCTATTACCACCTCCACCCCACAAAAGACTAGAAATAACAAGTGTTTGCAAGAATGTAGAGAAAACAGAACCCTCATGCACCGTGAGTGGGAATGTGCACTGGCACAGCCACTATGGAATACAGTATGGAAGTCTCTCAAAAAATTAAACATAGAATTGCCATACAATCTACCAATTCCACTTCTGGGTATTTATCTGAAGAAAAAGGAAAGATTAATTCTAAAAGATAAATGTACCCCTATGTTTATTACAGCACTGTTTACAATAGCCAAGATATGGAAAATAACCTAAGTGTCCATGGACAGATGAATGGATAAAGAAGATGTGGTATGTATATATAATGGTATATTACTCAGCCATGAAAAACAATGGAATCTTGCCATTTGCAACAGTAAGGACAGACCTAGAGGGTTTTATGTTAAGTGAAATGAGAAAGACAAATACCATATGATTTAACTCATCTAAATAAATAAATAAATAAATAAATAAATAAATAAAAATGAACCAACAAAATAAAATAGAAACAGACCTTTAGATACTGAGAACAAATTGGTAGTTACCAGAGGGGAGCGGGGCGGGGGGGGGGGGGGGGACCAGAGAAACAAGTAAAGTGGATTATGAGGTACAAAGTTCCAGTTATAAAATAAATAGGTCACAGGGATGTAATGTACAGTACAGGCAATACAGCCAATCATATTGTAGTAACTTTGTCTAGTGACAGGTGATAACTAGATGTTTCATAGTAATCATTTTGTAATATATAAAAATATCAAATCACTATGTTGTACATCTGAAACTAATGTAATATTGTATGCTAATTATAATTCAGAAAAAAACCCAAAAGAATTGATGTTGGGTCCTCCCAGTCAACTTCTACTGCCAGGACTTGGGTCAATTTGGCAATTTATGGCAGATTTGCACCAAAGCTATCAAATTTTACCCCATTTTTCTTCATGTCTTTACTTTGGTCATTCACCAATTGGTGGGTCTCACAGAGAGAGGTGGGTAGCAAGGGCCCCAAAACCAATGGAGACCTGCGTTTTAAAGCTTTCTTTCCTCTCCAAAGAAAAGCTATCTGAAAAGAAAATATATCTGTTGAATAGTAGATTTTAGTGAAACTATAGTATTAATTCTGGGATTCAGTTTCCCATTTTTGTAAAAAGATGAGCTTGGCCTCTTTAACTTTGATATCTTGTTAGGGTATAGGTGTGTATGCATCATTTTTATTACCTTTGTAGGGGAAGTGTGTGTGTGTGGGGTAATGTGTTCAAAGATGGGACAAATTAAACCTTTCTTCTCTTGTCACCTTCAATCTGTTGCCACAGGAAATTTGAAGAAAAAAAAAAGACTAGGAATCTAATGGAAAAAGTCAAATGTCTCCATTCATCTGTTTTCTACCTCCTGTTATCCCTGTGTACAGTCACATCCACACAGTGTGCTCCAGGTTAGGAGAACCAACCTCCTCTTTGGTCTTCCACATAGTCAATTACCAATGGTCTTTGGAATTCAGTTCTTGGCATCGGACCACCTTGCCTTTACCCTAATGGTTGATGTTCACTCTAATCACTGGAGAGTAGTCTCCTGGCTTCTGGAGAAGGAAGCATTTGGCTTCTCAGAGGGCAAGGGTTCCACCAGTTAGGAAAGAATGGTGAAGAGATAGGTAGTGGGGAGAAGGGGGCAGGAGACTCTTGACATGGGACCTGTGCTTGGAGGGCTAGGCTGCTTTTCCCTTCTCCCCAGGACAAATTGTGGATAGAAATTTCATCCCATTACTCTGATAGAAAATAAACACAATTTTTTTTTTTAATAAACACAATTTTTAAAAAGAGATTTTATCTATTTATTTGACAGAGAGAAAGGGCACATGTACAAGCAAGGGGAGGGGCAGGCAGAGGAAGAGGGAGAAGGCTCCCCACAGAGCAGGGAGTCTGTTGGGGGACTGGATTCAGAACTTGATGTAGGACTCAATCCCAGGACCCTGGGATCACTACCCAAGCTGAAGGCAGATGCTTAACCGACTGAGCCACTCAGGCACCCAATAAACACAATTTTAAAAACAACTCATGGGACGCCTAGGTGGCTCAGTGGTTGAGTGCCTGCCTTCGGCCCAGGGCATGAACCTGGAGTCTTGGGATGAGTCCCACATCGGGCTCCTTGCATGGAACCTGCTTCTCCCTCTACCTGTGTCTCTGCCTCTCTCTCTGCGTCTCTCATGAACAAATAAATAAAATCTTAAAAAATAAATAAATAAAAATAAAAACAACTCACTAGGGCTGCCTGGGTGGCTCAGTGGGTTAAGCATCTGCCTTCAGCTCAGGTCATGATCTCAGGGTCCAGGGTTGAGCCCTGCATTGAGCTTCCTGCTCAGCAGGGAGTCTGTTCCTCCTTCTCCCTCTGTCTCTGCCCCCCAGAGGCTTGCTCTCTTGTGCTTGCTCACTTTCTCTCTCTCTCTCTTTCTCTCTCTAAAATAAGTACATAAAACCTAAAAAAAAAAAAACAAAAAAAACACTAATTTTTATTTTAAGTTTTCATTTTTTCTAGAGTGGCAGAAACTTAATTTTTATTTATTTATTTATTTTGCAGAAACTTAATTTAAATCAAGTGTCTACTCTCTTCTCAGGACTCATGTATTGTCAAGGCATTGGAGGGGATCATTGAGTTCTTGGTCATCTCTTACTCAGGTTCCCCCGAGACACCAAATTGCCCTATTGGGTCTTGTGCTGGTGCAGAGGCCTCATTCTGCTATTTCTGTGACTTCCTATGGAGCGGAAATCCCACGGAGCTGGATCCACCTGGACATACCGTAGAGCCTTTTCCTCTGTGGGGTCTTGCTACCATTGCAGGGCTTGAGTGGAAGCAGAACCCCCAGCCCTCAGGTTTTACAAACCTCTTTTAGGTTTTGCTGCCTACCGGGGTTCTGCTAAGAAGCAGAACATAAGCCTTCTCTCTCCAGACTCACCCCTGTCTTTCCTCTCTCTAGCCCCGAGGAAATCTTCCCTCAAACAGCAAGTCTCTCTAACATTTTGCTTCTACAAACATTTGGTTGGCTTCTGGCCTCCTGGAGTTTAAGCAGTGAAGATACCTTTGTTTCTGCTCTGCCCGGGCACATCCATCCCCTAGGACAATGAGTTCACAGCTTCTTAACAGGCCTGACTTGGTGGTAAGGGGTGTGATGGGCAGAAAACAATAATAAGATGAGGAGTGGGGGTTGTGGGGTTGTGGTAAAGATCGCTATCCCAGAAATATTGATCCCATCTGAGAGCACTGAAATTCATTTCTCCAAGGCAGGGCACCTGGGAAAGAGGGACCATGTATCTTTATCTTTGTATGTATCCTTAGAGAATTCTGGGACAAAGTAAACCAGACCCACTAGAGTCTGGTTCTTTTTTTTTTTTAAGATTTTATTTATTTATTCATGAGAGACACAGAGGGAGGCAGACACATAGGCAGAGGGAGAAGCAGGTTCCCTATGGGGAGCCTGATGCGGGACTTGATCCCAGCACCCTGCGATCACCACCTGAGCCAAAGGCAGATGCTCAACCACTGAGACACCCAGGTATCCCGAGTCTGATTCTTTATAAAAGGAACCCCTGAATCCCAAAGAGGTCAAAATTGTACCCCATTGCCTTAGGGGATAGGAGGGGAGTCCCCATCTCTAGGGGAACTGTCAACCCAACTGCCATTCTCCTGGTGCCAGTGGAGAGATCTGGATGGAGCCTGCTGGGTGCGCAGAGCCTGGGGCACCTCCGCGCTGGAGTGATGCCGGGAGGGTTGTTGCGGAGCACCACGGATCTGCATTTAATAAACGTTCCCTACCAATTTTTTATGATCTTGGTGACAGGTTTATTACACTGAGGATAGGAAATTTCAGTGGGACACGAGCTCTCCTGAGGAAAGGTCCCACTGAAAACCAAGTGACTGGATGAATTAAAATGTGCTGGAACCCCACTCCATAACCCCCCGTCAGCAGCCCCTGAAGCACGAGCCATGTGAGCATCCACTGGTATTCATTAGGTATTTTGTCAAACAGAATCACAGAAGTTCTGTACATTTGCTTAAATAAAAACTACAGTAAAATAAAATAAATACAAATTTTTAAAGCTGAACGAATAAATATAACTCATAAAACAACTATCTTTGCTTTTGGCTGGGAAGACAGCCAAGTGATATGTGCTTTGGATTAATTTTTTAAGGGAAAACAAATTAATTACTTAGTAAATATAGTTTGCTAGACAAGATCTCTCAAAACGTGGGAGAAAATTGATAAAATGATTATTAGTGATTCAAGCAAAGTCTATTATTTAAAAGTTGGTTACTTTAACACAAGGGGTAAATATTTGCCTTTTTTGTTGGCCTGAAAAGTATTGATATATTTGAATAAAGATTAGGCTGACAATTAGTCAGTGTTAACATCCAAAGTTGGCTTGAAGCTGGAGTTAAATGAAGTCCCTAAACTGATATGGGATGGAAATCCTGGAAGCCCTTTGGAAATCATTGAAAGGTTTAGGAAGTTGCAGTGTTGGTAGGTCTTCTGGTTGGTATTGGGTTTCTCTCAGCCTCTGAATAAGCCCAGGGGATGGCACTACTCAGTTACCCCACCTAAATGTTTCTGACGTATATAAGGTGAGACCGCTTTTCTGAATTCTTCTGAAATACCACTTCAAAGTTCTTCTCAACTAGCAACTGAACCTGAGAATGCCAAGCTGGGGCCCCGTATGTTTTTATATAAAGATCCTCCCCCCCCCCCCCATGGGACCCACCAAGGGACCATGATCACCCATGAAGGCAGGAAGCAATGAGTTATAGAGCTCTAACCTCCCACAGCTGGAAGGGCACATCTGTTCCCCTCCCCCTCAATTTATGGATCTGGGAACAGGGTGAACAGAGTGCTTAGTCCCATTACTCCTGAGCTGGCTTGGAGTCCATGTCTCCTGAATTACATCTAAAGCACATTCTACTTCATTATGGTTTCTTCTTCTTAAGATTTTATATTTATTTGCGGGGAGGAGAGAACAAGTGGAGGGTGGGGCAGAGGGAGAGGGAGAAGCCGACTCCCTGCCCAGCCATGGGACCCCCAGACACTTAGCTGATTGAGCCACCCAGGCACTCCTTCATTTTGGTTTCTTAAACCAAGTTCCTCAGAACATTGGTTCTGTATGATACCTACAGATGCCTCCCACCTCCCAGAAGAGGCTCTGTGGTCAAAGGCTCATTGCAACAAATTTAAACAGACTGCTTTTTTCTCCGACAAGAACTCTTAGACCTTTAATATATTCCTATACATTGAAAATCTCTAAGAGGAAAATAGGTCATCTTAAAAATGTTAGAAAACTTCATGATTTTATACATGCATAGCATGTGTTTTCCCTCGGAGAGTTTATGGAAGCACTGGCAAGAAGCAGTTTGTTATGTTAAACACGGTTTGTTTTACAAGCGGAGGAGCCCAGTCTATCAGTTCCAGAGACACAATTTTTCTTGCTGAGAGCTGGGGAGTAGGGGAAGTGGCTGCAAAGGGGAACTTGTATCCAGGTTTAAGTGATCTTCCCCTTCAACTCCCCTTTCTGCCTGCTGCTTGCAATTTTTGGTGAATCCTGCTTAGAACTTGGGGTTGGAAAAGCTGGATTGTGACTAAGTCAGCATTCCTTTAAGCAGTGAGGTGCTAGGGCGCATGATTTAAGGAGGCACTCACTTTTGGGGTTGTCAAATGCTGACCCTACAGACCCTACACTTACCTGAATCCAAGAGTAAGTGCTTCCTTAAGTCCATGCACCCTAAGCTGCTGGTCCTGTCTTGGGGATGAGTGGTTTGTACAGCACGGTGTAGACTATGGTTCCTGGTAACTCAGGATGTGCTGACTGAATCAATCATACTCAGGTGAATAAAGACAAGTCAGGTCATCAGGCCAATTCCATGGGACATGAGGCCATAGAGACATCATCACGGCAGGAGGCTGCCAAGAGAAAAGGCTGGTCTAGGGACAGAATATCATCTACAAGAATTGGCATCGATTTAATTTTGTTTTGTTTTTTGCAGATTTTTTTTAAGATTTCTATTTTTTTTTAAATTTATTTGTTTATGAGATACACAGAAAGAGAGGTAGAGACAGGCAGAGGGAGAAGCAGGCTCCCTGTAGGGAGCCCGATGTGGGATTCATCCCAGGACTCCGGGATCACATCCTGAGCCAAAGGCTCAACCACTAAGCCACCCAGGTGCCCCTAAAGATTTCTAACTTTTTAAAGTTATCTCCACACTCAATGTGGGGTTCAAACCTATAACCCCAATATGGAGAGTTGCATGCTCCATTGACTAAGCCAGCCGGGTGCCCCAAGAATTGACATCATTTTATGAAGTGCCCTACTTGTGGGTCGGAAATCCCATTAGCTGAAAGGGAATGGGAAAATAAATGCCTGAATATCTGGAAGGTGCTGGGCTAAGGGACAGAATGACCATGTGAGGTGGGAGTAAAGGGTACATAATACCAGGCTTCTGGATGTGCACGGAGCAGCACAGAAGAGATGCAGGGTTTTAAGAAGCAATTTCTATGCTTTCAATATGGGGAGCCTCCTCCACTGCTTACATGATTCAGAAGTGGGCACTGTGTATAGATTTTATTAGATAACCTCAAAGGTTTATTTTTATAAACTAGAATTTAGCACTTTGCATTTGCAAAGCAATTAATAGTGTATGTGTTAGTTAATATCCCGTTTTTGGTTCAAGAGCAGTATTTTGTTACTTAAAAATTAATAGCAATATCACAAAGGGCTTATAAAAAGAGATATATTACTCCAATAGGCAATTCCATATAATGCTAAGTTTTTATTTGCCATTACTTTAATTACTTAGATATTATTTTATATGTTTTCATTATTTTAAAGTGCCTTGGGAGTATGAAAGATGTCTTACAGATAATGTATTCCGTTTTAGCCAGAACAGCCTAATCATAAGTAGCTGTAGATTAATGCATTTATCTCTTAAAATTTCTTTTTAATGTTCTGTAAGCAAGTGAAATTGATGTCTCAGAGAAGACTGATACCTCCCATGCCATGGAACTCCTCTGCAGCGAATATTTCTTCATTAGATTATGAATATTCCTTGGAAAGGAAAAGAAAAAAAGCTAACAATAAGTAGAAAGAGCTGTACAGCAGCCTGACCAACATTAGTTAAGAGTTAGTGCTCAGAAAATAGCGCTTATCCTTTGGGTATGGACTATCTATTTTAGACTAAATTGGGTCTTAAAAGTCCTCCTGTCCAAGTTCTCCTCCATTTCCTCCTGGGTGGGTTGGTGTGACTGTTTGTTCTGCAGAGGTGGCAATGTTTCAGGGAGGGTTTAAAATGCCCACAGAGCCATGTGGTTTTCCTTCAGCAAGCAAACTGCGGAGATAAATGTGACTCATGGTCATGATCTCTCGATGAGGGTTTTTAAAAATAACCTATAGCCTCTATTTTTAGCAAACCTGCCAAGCTGCAGTGCTGCAGGCTCCCTCTTTCACAGAAAGTAATTAACAATCTCTAATCCCCGAGGAGACAGAGATCACTGAAGTTCCTGATATGGAAACAAAATGCACCGTCTTGCCCCGGTGGACAGGACTCCGGGAACAAAGACAGCAGCCACCCTCCTGCCGCAGCCTGCTCTGCAACAGGAGCTGACTCCGAAAGGATCAAATCAATCAGAGAAAAGCAAATAGTTTTAAACTTCTAAGAGGTGTTATAAATGAGGGGATCTGGACACTTAGGGGCAGCTCCGTCCTTTCTTCTCAAACAAGAGCGCCCCCGATGACTTGAGCGCATTTGTTACTCAATTTCACTGCCAGTCACCGCGAAAGGTTTGACAGCTTTTGGCAGGTTTCAGTGGAATAATTGAAGCACTCTAATAGAAAGACCAGAAGGGCAAATTACACAAATTCATTTTGAGGACTTGTGGTTTGAGAAGAGGGAATGCAAACCAGGGGTAGTGTGTATTATCCAGGAGGTCCTTCCAATGGACTAAGACTGTCGGTCCAGTGGACAAACGCCCTGGGAAGGGGCTCCATCCAGACCCTCTTTTCACTCCTCCATATAAACCGAGTTTTCCCGTCCCGACTGTGGCGGGCTCTCCTCTGTGCATTTAACAATTTTCAGTGAAGTTCATTATGATGCTACAGAGGCTATTCATTTGGAGATGTTGGTTGCTTGGCACTTCTTTGAAGATGATCAATAAGCAAAGCTGCAATGTGTTGCACATGTTATAAGTGCACAATAAGTGTTCAATAAGTGGGAAACCTGATTAATGCTTGTTTTCCTTTTTTTTTTTTTAAGATTTTATTTATTTATTCATGAGACACACACACACACACACACACACACACACACAGAGGCAGAGACACAGGGAGAGGGAGGAGCAGGCTCCATGCAGGGAGCCGGACGTGGGACTTGATCCCGGGTCTCCAGGATCACGCCCTGGGTCGAAGGTGGCGCTCAACCCCTGAGCCACCCGGGCTGCCCAATGCTTGTTTTTTTTAACATTACATTTTACCAGTTCATTTTCTCATTAGTTTATTATTGCTTCTCTGCTGCTGCTCTTAAATGAATTTCTGTTGCTTTGCTGACTACATTCTCTAGCAATCCTTCCAGATGCAGTTGGTGAATGGTACATTTTCATTTTCTTGCTTGTCTGAAATGCCTTTTTTTGTTCCCCGTGTGAATGATATTTTCACTTGAGTCTCTGTTCACAACCTGCTTCCATGAATTTTAAAGATCTATCTTCACTGTCTTCCCCCATCAACTATTGCTGATGTGAAGTATGAGGTCAGCGTGATATTCCTTCTTTCTCCTTCTTTTTTTTTTTTTTTAAATCCTATGTCTAATCTACTTTTCTCTCAGGGAAATTTAGGACTTTCTCTTTGTCCTTGGTGTTCTGATATTTTACAACGATGTCAGCATGATGCATGCAGCATTTTTCATGTTTCCTGCCTGGTCTTGTTGGGTATTTTTGTTCTGAGGACTCATGTATTTTATTAACTTTGGAAATTTTCTTCCGTTATCACTGCAGTATTTTCACCCATCTATGTTCTTTGTTTTCTTATTCTGGAAATGTTATTAGCTGGATGTGGGAGGCTTATGAAATTATTTCCCATGTTCCTAAGTTATTTTCCATACATTTCATTTCTTTTCAGGGAATTCCTTAATCTTCTAGCCCACTGGTTTGTTCCTCACATGTTCCATTCTATTTAATGTATCTACTTTTTTTTTTTTTTTAAGATTTTAATTATTTATTCATGAGAAACACACACACACACACACACACACACTCACAGAGGCAGAGACACAGGCAGAGGGAGAAGCAGGCTCCATGCAGGGAGCCCAATATGGGACCCGATCCCGGGACTCCAGGATCACACCCTGGGCTGAAGGCAGGTGCCAAACCGCTGAGCCACCCAGGGATCCCTACTATTTTTTTTTTTAACATTAGTGATCAAAAACTTACTTTTCATGACCTCCATTTGAGTTAGCAGATATGCTATCTGCTTCTGTGTCCATGAAGATGAAACTTCTAGAGTCCTCTTCTTTCTTTTTTGATCCAACTTCATTTTGTGTTTGTTCTTTTATTGGTTAAATTGATGTGTTTTTTCATGGGGTTAGTTTTCATGGTGATTACCCTTGTGAGCTTGAAGCAGGAGCTGGCAGGGCTCCATCCACCTGCCCTCGAAATCCCTTTACCACTTTCTCCTAAACAGGCTGCTGTGTGCTTTCAGCCAGCTGCTGGGAGTCTGCTGCAGGCCACATGGCAGCCTGCTGGACCACACTTCGCCAGCACATACCAAGAGCCAGAGGTGCCTGGGCACTAGTGTTTCTGGGCACAGTTCAGGTACTGAGGGGACAGGGGCTATAAATCCTCCAAGTCCCTCATTCCTTGGTGGGGACAACTCAGAGGTGTGACCTGTGCTGTCTCCAGAGCTCCCTGCATTAAGCCAGTTATCCTCTGAGGGCCTCTGTTGGCTAAAGCACTTTTGCACCTTCTCTCTTCCTGGTCACGCTTCCTCACTCTCCTGCTCCTTGTTTCTGGGAATGTTTTCTATATATCAGTTTCCCACAGATTTTTGTCTCAGAAGCTGCTTGTAAGAAGCCAGTGGAAGACCGTGCCTGTTTTCCTATGTTGGCCATGCTGGGCCCTCTGTGTATATTGCTCACCACAGCTGGGTGATTGAGGGGTGGGGGTGGGGGGCTGAATGGGACACACACACACACACACACACACACACACACACGGCTATCTAACATAAGGCATATGTATCTTTTTTTTTTTTTTTAATACAAAATTTTTTTGGAGGGGAAGGCCTGGGTGGCTCAGTGGTTGAGTGTTTGTTTGCCTTTGGCTCCAGGCATGATCCTGGGGTCCTGGGATCGAGTCTCTCATCGGGCTCCCTGAAGGAAGCCTGCTTTTTCCTCTACCTACGTCTCTGCCTCTCTGTGTGTCTCTCATGAATAAGTAAATAGAATCTTTAAAAAGAAAATTTAAAAATCTTTAAAAGTTTTTTTTAAAAGATTTTATCTATGACACAGAGAGAGAGAGAGCACAGCAGGGCAACAGCAGAGTAAGAGGGAGAAGCAGGCTCCCCACTGAGCAGGGATCCCGATGTGGGACTCGATCCCAGGACCCCGGGATCATGACCTGAGCTGAATTCAGGTGCTCAACAAACTGAGCCAACCTGGGTGCCCCAGCATATGTATCTTTTAAGTATTTTCTAGAAATTTGGAGGGGGAGACTGGGACTTGTGCTTGGCTTGCTTTGGTAGCTCAGTCTCCAAAAACATTCAGCCCAGTCTCATTTGTTAACCAAAAGCCAAAGCTAAGAAAGCAGTGATACAAAATATCCATCCCTGGCTGGGACGTTTCTATGCTTTGGAGCACAACAGCAAATGCAGCTGCGAATCTGGAGCTGTGGAAGTCAGTCCCGGGCTGGGTTATTGAGCTCTCCCCGGGCGCCGGGCCCTGCGGCCACAGCAAGGGGGGAGCAGGCCAAGCCCCCACCCTCATGTAGGACTGTGGCTCGAGATTTTGCAGGCTCGTGTTCCCACGCATGCACGCACAGTCTCCCTAGAACTGTCTCCCTTCTTACTCCTTTTGGAAAACAATTTGTTGATGCTTATTGCAAGCTCTAAAACTAAGTATTCCCTCTGCCACAGGAGATCTCTCACTTCAGGAGATTTATCCTAAGGAAGTTTTCTGAAAAAAGAAGAGGAAAAATAGGTATGTGCAAAGGTGTTTCTGCTGAGAAACATGAACATTTATAAAACAACCTGAATGTGTAAAGGATATATCCTCTATGTGAGGCCCACTGGATGTACAATAATGCAGAGATTGAAAATTATAATGGTCGGGACAATAGTTATCACAGAAATGGCTTATAAAGTCAAGTGCAGAGAGCTGACTACAACACTGTACATCCAGTTTATGATCAATTATATAAAACGCACATGTATGTGGGTCCAGACCGAGTGAAATGCATTCTAACCAAAGTGGATGGGTTTTTTTTTTAAGTTAAATCACCTTTTATTTTTATTATTTTTTTAAAAAAGATTTTATTAATGAGAGAGAGAATGGGGCAGAGACACAGGCAGAGTTGGAGAAGCGGGCTTCATGCAGGGAGCCCGACGTCAGACTCGATCCCGGGTCTCCAGGATCACAGCTGGGCTGAAGGTGGCGCTAAGCCGCTGGGTGATGTTAATGTAGTAAGATCACAGGTGCTTTTGTTCTCTTCTGTTCTCAAATGCCCTTTGTTTTCCTATTTAGATTTTTAAGTTTGGCTATAAAAAAATGTTACCAAGTGATTCTTAGAGCAGCAGCCTAACTACCCCCGTCACTCAGCTTCCAGTCATGATCCCCCATATTCTATTTCCTCTATTTATTCATTTATTTATTTATTTTAGGGAGAGCTAGCAGGGGGTGGGGGTGGAGAGAAGGGGCAGAGGCAGAGAGAGAAGATCTTAAGCAGGCTCCTCGCTGGGCTCCATCTCACTACCCTGAGATCACGACCTGCGCTGAAATCAAGACTCAGACACTTAACGGACTGAGCCCCCAGGTGCCTGCTTCCTCTTTCCAAGGCCAAAGTTCTACCTAGAGTTCTATCTTACTTCTGCCTTTGTTCACTTGCTTAGCATTTGTTTTACCCAGGTAGAATGTAAACCCCACGAAAGACAGAGCCCACTATTTGAGTTACCTCTGTCCTCAGTGTCTTTGGCACAAATAGTCTTTGGAGACTATTTGTTAAATGACTGTGTTCATCCACCTATTCATCCCACTGTCTTTTTTTTTTTTTTTTTAAGATTTTATATATTTATTTATGAGAGACACAGAGAGATAGAGACACAGGCAGAGGGAGAAGCCGGCTCCCTGCAGGGAGCCCAATGTGGGACTGGATCCCAGGACTCTGGGATCACGACCTGAGCCAAAGGCAGATGCTCAACCGCTAAGTTAACCACTGAGCCACCCAGGTGCCCCTCATCCCATTGTCTTGATAAGTCAGTGACAAAATGCCCTTCATGTCATAGATTGTAATACCTTCTGTGTCTGACTCTTGCTTCCTCTCTCCTTCTCCTTCCTGACACTTCTGGCCTCAAATTTTATGCTCTAAAGATTCTGACTGCTTGCAGTTTCCTTCACATGTCCCACTGTGCCCAGGACCACATTTTCTTGTCTCTTGTTGGGCTGTCTCTGCCCAAGATGCCCCTTCCAGCTCCCCTCACCCGGCCAACTTCTACCTAAGGGTCTGCTTGGTGGGCATCTTCTCCTTCCCTCACTGCCCAGCTGGAGCTAGGTGTGCCCTGGCTCCTGAAACACTTAGTGCTCACCCCCATCACTGTGCTTGACAGGGCACAAAGTCTAGGAGCCTGTGTGAGCAAGGGTGGTGTGTTATTCGTTCTTACAATGACCTGCTTCACCATCAGTCCCTGGCCATAGTAGGTGCTCAGCGCATATTTGTTGATTAGATTTTGCATAAAAACCCACATGCCTGGCCTCTCCTGAAAAATTAATAGTTCTGGAAACAGGGTAGTGATTGATTGGAACTAAATAGATGTGCTTTTCTGACTACACAAACATGCAGTGGTCAGTTCTGTGGCCCCTACCACTCTCATAGTCTCCCAGTTGAAGATCGGCAGTTAATGTCTTAAAAAAATTATGGAAACTTGGAAATAAGGTGACAGCATATCCTTTCAATGTTGCCTTAGAACACAGTTTCTCAGGCCCTGCCAAGGGTTATTTAATTCTATCATCCAGTATCGCAGCCACTAGCCACCTGTGTGTATTTAAACTTTAGTTACTATTAAGAAAATTCCAAATTCACTTTCTCAGCGACAGTAGCCACATTTCTTTCTTCTTTCTTCTTTCTTTCTTTCTTTCTTTCTTTCTTTCTTTCTTTCTTTCTTTTCTTTCTTTCTATTTATTTATTCATGAGAGACACACAGAGAGGCAGAGACATAGGTAGAGGGAGAAGCAGGCTCCTTGCAGGGAACATGATATGGGACTCGATCCCAGGACCCTGGGATCATGACCTGAGCTAAAGGCAGATGCTCAACCACTGAGCCACCCAGGCACCCCAGTAGCCACATTACAAGTGCTTTTTAGTCACACGTGGCAAGTGGCTCCTGAATTGGACAGCCCAGAGAATATTCCATCATTGTAGAAAGTTCTATTAGAGAGTGCTGGTCTAAGAGATATACTTTGCTTAATTTACCATTTACTATCGATTAGTGAATTTGTAAAGTCATGTGCTAACTTATAGATTTTTGTTCAAATAAATTTCTGTGGAAAAAGATAATACCAGGTTAGTGTTACACTTTTATTGCCTTGTGAGACATTAACTGTTCGATTTGTCTCCAACTTAGCAAAGCTATCTTAACATGCCTTTACTGACTGACTAGATAAAACTCTGTTTCTCAAATTTTTCTTTAAAATTACTTTAAAATTTCTTTAGAATTACTTCTTCATTAGTGCATGTAGTAGACTGAATGGTGGCTCTCAAAAACATGTTCTGTCCAAATCCCTAAAATTGTAAATGTCACCTTATTTGGAAAAAGGATCTTTGCAGATGTAATCAAATCAAGGCTCTTGAGATGAGATCATCCTGGAACCCCTCTGTGAGCCTTAAATCCAACAATAAGTGTCCTTATAGGAGACAGAAAAGAAGAGGAGGAACAAGCTGCAGTATGAAGATCAAGGCAGAAAGCAGAGAGATGTGGCCATAAGCTAAGGAGGCCATGGAAATACTAAAGTTACTAGAAGTTGAGAGGCAAGGAAGGAGTCTCCCTTAGAGCCCTGGGGAGTGCAGCCCTGGTGACACCGTGATTTTGGGCTTCTGGCCCCAGAACTGTGAGAGAAAGAAACTTCTATTGGTTTAGGCCATCTGGTTTATGATAATTTTTGGTATAGCAGCCCTAGGACACTAATACAATCAGTTTAACAAATGTTTGGCATATGCTCATTTTACATTTCTATGAAAATCATGGTTTTTTAAAAAATATTTTATTTATTTATTTGAGAGAGAGAGAGAGAGCAAGCACGAGCATGAGAGCATGAGCAGGAGTGGGGGGTAGGGAGAGGGAGAAGCAGACTCCCCACTGGGCAGGGAGCCCAATGTAGGGCTCAGTCCCAGGACCCAGGGATCATGACCCAAGCTGAAGGCAGACACTTAACTGACTGAGCCACCCAGGTGCCCCTATGAGACTCAGGTTTTTAAGTTTAAAAAATTTTACATTGAAAAAAAAAAAAATTTTACATTGAGATTTGCCATTTATATTCAAGTTTGTGCTATTCTTTTCTCTGATGTTCTTACACTTTTTAAAAAAAACTTCCCTGACACAGTCTCCTGGGGACTGAGGACAGAAGGAATTTATTTTATTTTATTTTAAGATAGATAGATTGATTTGAGAGAGAGCACAAGCAGAGAGGAATAACGGAGGGAGAGGGAGAAGCAGACTCCTTGCTGGGCAGGCCGCCCGACTCAGGGCTCCATCCCAGGACTCTGAGATCATGAGCTGAGCTGAAGGCAGATGCTTAACCAACTGAGCCACCCAGGCACCCTGAAGGAATTTATTGATCTATAAGCAGTGAAATCAACATTTTAACAAGTAATTTTATAATTGTCCTGTGAAAATAAAGCTATAGTGCATAGTTGTGTTTTTAAAAATATGGAATACTTCATGAATTTGTGCAGGGACCAGGTGAGCCTTCTCTGCATCATCCCAGTTTTAACGTCCGTGTGGCCAAAGTGAACACTAGTGCACAGTATTTTTACGTGTTAGGAGCGATCACTTGTATGTCAACGCTGTTTCCTGGGCTGAGCTCCTGGGAAGTGGATTCCGAAAGAGTTCGTGAGTGGGATGTTTATCAGGCATCACCCTTGGCATCACCAACCATGGAGAACTAGTGCTGAGAGGCAACCCAACAGCAGCCTTAGTGAGCCCACGCCTTCCAGCATCATTATCCAGAGTTGAGCTGACATGCTGGGTCCTCAGACGCCTGCTGCCCTCAGTCAGTGAATGTGGAGCACCTCAGGAGGAGCCCAACCCTGGTCCAGGGGGCTCTCTGCAGCTGAGGTAATCCCTGAGGGGGCTGACAGGCCTCCTCCTGGCAGCTGGACTACAGCAGAGGGAGCTGGCGGGTAATTGTGGTGTCCACCACGCCCTGGAGTCCTCCTCTCGGATGTCTTCATGTTTCAATGTCCAGGGAATCCTGAAAAATGGGAGGCCCCGCCCCAGGTGTGCCAACTGTGGCATCATCCTTCCCCTCCCTGGCTGGGGCAGGTGACATCTCAGTGTCATTTGCTTCCACCCACCCTGTCCCTCTCTCCTCTTCTTCAAGATTGCTTTTGCTGCTGACTAGTATAGAAATGGAGGGGAGGCTGGAGGAGGGGGAGGCCAGATGTGAGCAGAGAGCCAGAGCTCTTTTCCT
Organism: Vulpes vulpes; assembly: GCF_048418805.1. NCBI lineage: Eukaryota > Metazoa > Chordata > Mammalia > Carnivora > Canidae > Vulpes > Vulpes vulpes. Next base: position 70,642,140 of record NC_132790.1, read on the forward strand.
TCGGGCTGCCTGAGCTTTCCCCTCCCGATGCTGCTGTGGCATTGAGGTGTGTGTCCCCATTCAGCCCTGGGCCAGCCTCAGAACCCCCTCTCTGCAGGAGGAGGAGGAGGGCAGCCTTTCAAATAATCCAAGGAATTGCTCTTGAAAAGCTTAAATTCCAAAGGGATTATTCCTGTGTGTGTGTGTGTGTGTGTGTGTGTGTGTGTGTGTAAAGAAATAAAAGGAATCCACGCCTGTAAACATGCAACAAAGATCAGAATGAAGGTTTAAAAGCAATGCTCAGCTAAACCACAGAAAGGCATGGAAGATTGTACTGGGTTCTGGGATGAGTGTTCATTTCTGATCTGAAGAAATGGTTAAGTGAGTGGGGTAAACATAGGGCTCAGCAGGTCGGAGAGGGCAGGGGTTTGAGAAGGAACGATCTCAGGCTGCCTGGCTGTTGCTGTCAAAAGGAGCAAAGGGCTGTGGAAGGGATGTGTGCATTTCTGCTCATGACAGCATGCCCATGCTGTCCCTTGGCTGCAAAGATGGAGCCAAAGTCACAGGGCAAGAGTGAGGCTGGTGTTACCAAAGTCAGGTTTGATGTCGCCTCTCCCTTTGCATGGATTGAGACTAAGTTCTAATTCTTATTCTCCTCCTATATAGTAACCTGCTTGACTTCGGGAGTGTCACTGAACCTGGGCCTTGGTTTCCTTATCTGTACAGTGGGGATTATATGCACTGATTCAGTACTGGCCATGTTTGCAAGCACAGAAACCAAGTCTGCCTAAATTAAAGAAGAAGGAAAGTTATTGGAATTGATGGGATCCTGGAGGTGGGGAAAATGGACGGGAAGTTAGGATGCTCAGAAGGCATTTGTCTCAGTGGGTTGGTTGTATCAGCAGGATGATCTCACATCCCTGAGACACAATAAACATGTAGAACACTTTTATAGCAAGTTGACATTGTGACCTCCAAGTGTGTGATCAGAAGACTAGTCTTTTTCAACAAGGAATAAACTGTGTTGGGTTATTGCTGAACTCCTGTGGTTGTCACAGTAGGAGCATATATTCTCCTCTGCTGTGGATGGGGAGAAAAGCAGTTTCAGAAGCACTGTTCTAAGCTGTTTGCCCAGCTTAATACAAGCCACTCAGGGAAGAGCATCCCATCACCTTCCCCTGCACCCCCAGGGCTATTACCACGTCAATGTGGCCCACTTGGAGTACACTCAGCGAATCTCTGTGCATTTGTATTGATTTTAGGCTTGATGCCTCTGGACGAATAAATGTACTTGCTAGGACTAGGCTACTCCAGCTCTAAGTATTGTCCCTTATCCAGGAAAAGCCTAGACGAAGTAGGGAAGTGTAGACAAAACAAGAATTCTCTTGAGAGCCTAGAAAAACATCAGCACAGATGTTATTCCAAGGACAGCCATGACCTTCATGTCTTGCAGAATGCAGAAATGGCTAGTTGCCACCCCCAGGATCCCTTCTCTGCTCCTTACTTCCTCTTTACTTGCCCCTATTTTTAGCAGGGCATATTGTGGCCAAGAAAAAAGATACTGATTTTCTAGCCTCTTTTGCCTCTAGATGTGTCTACCTGACTTGTTTCTGGCCAGTAAGAGAAATTCTGCAGGGCTCCCAGGAGGGCATTCTGAAGGGAGCTGACTCAGCAGGGTGGAGTCCCTTGGACCCTCAGGGAACTTCGAAGATGGAAGCTATAAAAGAAGATAGAGCCCGAGAAATACAGAGTTTAGATCTCATCATCCTTTGACTCTTGCCTCTGCACTTTCTTTATAAAAGGAAGAAATAGGCTTCTGTCATTTTTAAAAAATATTTTATTTATTCATGAGAGACACAGAGAGGCAGAGACATAAGCAGAAGGAGAAGCAGGCTTCTTCCAGGGAGCCTGATGGGGGACTCCATCCCAGGACCCCGGGATCACAACCTGAGCCAAAGGCAGATGCTCAACTACTGAGCCACTCAGGCGCCCAGCTTCTATCAGGTTTAAGCCATTCTTAACTTTGATTTTTCTGTTTCACAGGCTAAATCTAATCCCAATTAATACATAAATCAAAGTTTCTCTTTTCTCCTTCCTTCACTGATGATAATCCATAAAACAGTGTTGGCTTATCCACCTTTCATCCCAGAAGTCATTGAGGAAAGCAAACCAGTGGGACAGCAGTCTGATAAGACATTCTCACAGGCATAGTTGTACTTAAAAAGAACACCAGAAAACACAATGCTTCACCCAAAAGAAGCAATATGGCACGGAGTTGAAGGACAATTTGGAATCTTGTAACTCTTCTGCAAGAATCTAGATACATGTAGGGACTCTGAGGAATGTATCAAGCGCATCCTCTGGCTTTTGGCAGCTACTCCGAGGCACTTGGACACAGTTATGAGAGGAGCAGAAGACAGTTGAACTGTTACTTCTAAGACCAGGGTGGACTCTGGGCAGATGTGTTTGGAAAGGCTATAAATTAATGGTTTATTGGAGGGGAACATCACGCAAGTTAATTTTCCATAGGCTTTGGAAAGCATTTCTTTCTTTTTCCTTTTCTTTCTTTCTTTCTTTCTTTCTTTCTTTCTTTCTTTCTTTCTTTCTTTCTTTCTTCTTTCTTTTCTTTCTTTTCTTCTCTCTCTTCTCTCTCTCTCTCTTTCTTTGAAAAGATTTATTTATTTATTTGGAGGGGAGTAAGGGAAGAGGAAAAGGGAGAGAAAGAATCTTTCGCAGACTCCCCACTGAGCACGGAGCCTGATTCAGGGCTGGATCCCACAACCCTGAGCTCATGACCTGAGCTGAACCAAGAGTCAGAGTTGGATGCTTAACTGTCTGAGCCACCCAGGCACGCCTGGACAGCATTTTCAAAGGGATATTATATTCCTTATCTTATGTGCAGTTTCACAATACAACCATTCTTCATATCCCAACATTAAAAAAAATTGTTGGTCTTCTGCAGAATATTACATGTAATATTTGAACATATAAGTTTGAACTTTTCTCTTTAAAAAATCAAATTTCTGGGGGGGCACCAGGGTGGCTCAATGGGTTGAGTGTCTGCTTTCAGCTTGGGTCATGATCCTGGGGCCTTGGTTTGCACCCCACATCGGGCTCACTGTTCAGGGGGGATCCTGCTTCTCCCTCTCTCTCTGCCCCTCCCCCTTCTCTCAAATAGGTAAATAAGATCTTTAAAAAAATTGAATGTTTTTTACAGAATCAGTAAAGAAATTGTTTTTTTTTATAAAGATTTTATTTATTTATTCATGATAGTCACACAGAGAGAGACAGAGAGGCAAAGACACAGGCAGAGGGAGAAGCAGGCTCCATGCAGGGAGCCCGACGTGGGATTCGATCCCGGGTCTCCAGGATCGCGCCCCGGGCCAAAAGCAAGCGCCAAACTGCTGCGCCACCCAGGGATCCCAAGAAATTGGTTTTGAATATAGAAGTTGAAAGCTCTAAGATTTACAAATGATTAGAGAAATTTATTCACTGACAAGTGTCATGCAACTATCATAAAATCCATTGTTCCTCCAAATACTGTAATTTGTTGATAACAGTTGGGCACTGTAACTGATTTATGAAACTTTTTTTGCTCCCCATGAACCATGAGCTTATTACAAACAGGTATATAAATTGAACTTTCTTTTTATACCCTTATCTGTACCAATGATACCATTATCTTCATAGTAAACTAACATTATCAAAAAGGTACACATATACATGCATGCACATGTGCACACATGCACACACCCACTCACTCTTTCTCTCACAAAGTCAGCCTGATATTGGGCAAAGAAGGTTTTAGGTATTCTAGATTATTCTAACTTTAAAAAAATTAATTATCAAGAAATACTGTTTAATTCACAGTACTTTGAACTGCTTATGAGTAAGACAATGGAAATTTTATCATGATTCTTTAGATATGTATGCAAACACATATGCCTGTGTCCTTGCCCCTGTCCCACATGTTTGTTTGAAAGTTTACTTCTCATAATTGCTCTATCTATGAAATTAAGTTTTTCTGTGGTTGGTATCCAGAGACTAATTTCAAATACTTCCATAGGGCAGCCCTGGTAGCTCAGCAGTTTAGCACCACCTTCAGCCCAGGGCGTGATCCTGGAGTCCCGGGATCGAGTCCCACGTCAGGCTCCCTGCATAGAGCCTGTGTCTCCCTCCTGCTGTGTCTCTGCCTCTCTCTCTGTCTCTCTCTGTCATGAATAAATAAATAAAATCTTTAAAAAAATCTTAAAAAAAAGAAAACAGCACCACAGACTTCTCCAGCACCTCACTGTGTGATTTCATAGGGCACTGAGTCCTTCCTTATAAGTGGACTTCTATTTAAAGAATGAGAGTTGCCATAAAGAAAGGGACAAAGGAGAGAACTTTTGACAGAATGTTGGGTAAAATTACTTGCAGCAACATTAGGTTATTTACATTCAACTCTCCAAATTCATTTACATTTTTTGATTGCTATGTTTTTGTTTTTTTGTTTTTTGAACTTGAGATTTCTTACATTTCATGTCCATTACGAAGGAAGGAATGGCGTAACAAAGAAGTGTAATGTGTTCGATGACAATTACCTAAGAAAAGGCTGGAAGTGTAATTTCATCTGTGATGCCTTTGTTTTCTCTGCTAGGTACCTCTGGTTCTGTGAGCTGGCACGCTTACTGCCCAGCCAAAAACACAAGGCGAAAATGACATAAGGCTTCAATTGCTTAATCAAATAAACAAGCCTAGAGCCTGAACATAAACTTCATGCCTTTTATTACAATCACAGTTGAACAGGCTTGGCTGGACTTCAGTCATTTATCACCAGCAGTTTGTGCTTGCATTTGGGAGGGGTTCATAGATGCATCATCCCCTTCCCAGCCCCAGCCCATCCCCTGTTGTCAATGCAGTGGGTCCAAACCCTGGGTCGCCCTCTGAATGCCATGGCAGGGCTGGGAGAAGGAGATGAACCCTCAGTGGTGATCACAAAGTTGTTGCCCAAACGCTTTCTGCCTTGGCGCATTATTGCTTTGAAAAAACTTCATCCGTTGTTTTTGCCTTGTTGAACTGTTATTTTACAGAAACAATATATGTAATGCATGAATATATTGTCTTTGTAAAAACTTAAACCATCTGAACTCAATAGCACCATCAATTAACTGCATATAGTTGACATCTATAGATTACTTCATCTAACAGCAGAATACACATTTTTCTCAAGCTCACGTGAAATAAACAACAATATAGACCACATTCTGGACTATAAAACACATCTTAACAAATTTAAAAGAATGCAAATCATACAATGTGTGCTTTCAGATCACAGGGAAATTGACTAGAGATCAATAACAGAAAGAGCTGGAAAATCCCCAAACACTCGGAGATTAAACATGTCTCCAAATAATACATGGGTCAAAGAAAAAATGTCAAGAGAAATTCCAAAATATTGTGAGCTTAAGAAACATACAACTTCTCAAAATTTGTGGGATCTAGCAAAAACAGTGCTTACAGGGAAATTTATAGCAGTGAATGTATATATTAAAAAGAAAAAAAGATCTAAAATCAGTCACCTAAGCTTCCATCTTAGGAAACTAGGAAAGAAGAGCAAATTAAATCCAGAGTGAGAAGAAAAGAAATAATAAGAATTAGAGCAGAAATAATTAAATTAAAGCAAATCATATCCAAGAATGTATAAAAAGAATTATACATCAAGCCAAGTGGGATTTATTCCAAGTATGCAAGGCTGGTTCAAGATTAGAAAATCAATTAGTGTAATCCATCACATCAACAAGCTAAAGAAGAAAATCACATGATCATATCAATAGATGCAGAAAAAGTGACAAAATCTAACATTCATTCATGATAAAAACTCTCTGTAAACTAGGAATAGAGAGGAACTTCATCAACTTGATAAAGAATATCTACAAAAAACATATCACCAACATCACACTTAATGGTAAGAAACTAGAAGTTTCCCTGCTAAGATCAAATTCTTCCTCTCGGGGCACCTGGGTAGCTGAGTCAATTGGGTGTCCCACTCTTGGTTTTGGCTCAGGTCATGATCTCAGGGTCATGGGATCAAGCCCCATGGCTGGCTCTGTGCTCAGCAATGGGTTGTCTTGAGGATTCTCTACCTCTGCCCCTCCCCCCACCTGTACAGGTGTGCTCTTTCTCTAAATTAATCTAAAAGAAAAAAGATCTTTCATCACTCTTTTTCAATAATGTACTCTTAAAATGTCTTATAGTTTGTCTTCCTTATCTTTTGTAGAGGCAGAGGATAATGTGGTCTGAAGCCATGGGTTTGTCTTTAACATCCTGAGTATGGCATTCTGAGGATGAAATTGCTCTGAGTTTTTTTTTTTTTTTTTTAAAGATTTTATTTATGAGAGACACACACAGAAGGGCAGAGACACAGGTAGAAGGAGAAGCAGGCTTCATGCAAGGAGCCTGATGTGGGACTCAAACCCGGGAATCTGGCATCATGCCCTAAGCCAAAGGCAGGTGCCCAACCACTGACCACCCAGGCATCCCTGCTCTGAGTTTTATCACATACACACTCTCATTCTACATGCTGTTCCTACACTTAAAATTTCAGCTCATTTCTGATTACCTGGTCTTTATTATTCTTAGCATCTGCCCAGGCCTCTCCTTTCCATTGTTTTACATGGCTCTTCTTCCTTGAAGGGCTGGGATAGACCTCCGGTTCCTCTCCCTTCCCCAAGCCATCACCTACACCATCACAGCTCCAAAAACATACAGAAGTTCCTGGGGTCTGTTGGGTCCTTCACACACTTTCCCAGCTCTATTTGCCCACACAACCAACTTTTTGAAAGTGGAGTAGTCATAGTTGTGGTCTGCAGCAGGCAAGGAGGTTTTCTTTCTTTTCTTTCTTTTTTTTTTTTAAAGGTGTATTTATTTATTTATTTATTTGTTTGAGAGAGAGAGAGAGAGAGAGAGAGAGAGAGCACACAGGAGGGGCAGAGAGAGAGGGAGGAGAGAAGCAGACTCCGTCCTGAGCACAGAGCCCACCATGGGGCTTGATCCCAGGATCCTGAGTTCATGACCTGAGCTGAAATCAGGAATTGGCCACTCAACCAACTGTGCCACTCAACTGCCACCCCAAGGAGGTTTTCTAAATAGTGAAAGATTACCTCTGACTTCTGACTAAATGTGGCAGACTGAACAAACACATTAACTCTGCTCTCTCCTCACATCCTATTAAATGACGATAAATTAAAAACAACACTGTAAACCCACAAAGAAAAAGAGAACAAAAGAGTTAGCAGCAGATGAGCAATATTAATAAAATTTTAGAAAAGTGAAAGCAGATGGAAAAATGATAACTGACTTCACAGAACAAAGAAATTGAAACCTCCTTCTTACAAATAAGGAGGCCAATTTGCTTGGCTGAGCTCAGGATTTGGAGGACCAAGTATCTCTAAACACTGCTGTATAGGGTGAAGCTAACCCCAGGATTGGCTGAAAGTTTAGCTAATGAATAGTTAGACCCAGATTCCCTTCTGTAGCCTAGTCAGCCAACTACCCCTCCTGTATTAGTTATCTACTGCTACCTAATAGATTACCTCATGATTTAGTGGCCTCAAGCAAAACAAAACAAAACAAAAAAACCACTTTTCCCTTACAGTTTCTGTAAGTCAAGAACTCTGGAATGGCTTAGCTGGTGGCTCTGGTTCAGTGTCTCTGTGAGGTTGCAGTCAATATGCTGGTTGGAACTGTGTTACTGTGTGTAATATTGAAAGACTTGACTGGTATTGAAGAACCCACTTCCTGGATGGCACACTCCCATGCCTGGCAAGTTAGTGTTTGTTGGCAAGAGGCCTCAATCCTTCACCACATGGACTCCTCCACACTGCTTCTTCAATAACCTCACAACGTGGCTGCTGGCTTCACCCAGAGCAAGTAGTCCTAGACAGCAAGGTGAGAGCTGCAATGTCTTTTATTACCTAGCCTTGGAAGTCATACTCCATCATTTCTGCAATATTACCTTGGTGACAGGGGTTGCTCTAGTCAATACAGGAAGGAACTACATAGGAGTTGCAAACAGCAGGGAGTGAGAATCACTGGGTGCCACCTTGAAGGCTGGCCTCCAAACCTCCTTCATCTCTTAAAGTGTCTCACTTTTTAATATAAACAGAGACAAAGATCACCAGGAAAGCTTCTTACATGAAAAAGAGACCAAAGCAAAGAGAAATGAAAGAATTCAGAGGAAAAAAAAAAAAAAAAAAGGCAGGAAACAGAAGGAAACTTAAAAAAAAAAAAAAAAGAGGAACTAAGTCTTTAGAGACAAAAAGTAAAGATATCACAACCATGAAAGAAGACCCTGATGCAAAAATAGTTGTAATAAAAATAGCAACAAGTATGACACTATCCCCTTGCTTCCCCACCCCAACATTTATGGAGTCTATACAATGTGACAGGCCCTCTTCTAAACAGGACTGTACGTGTATTAGCTCACTTAATCCCAAAACAACTTTCCCAGGAGGTAGTTTTTTTTTTTTTTTAAGATTCTTAAAATTTATTTATTCATGAGAGACAGAGAGAGAGAGAGACAGACAGAGAGAGAGAGAGAGAGAGAGGCAGAAACACAGGCAGAGGGAGAAGCAGGCTCCATGCAGGGAGCCTGACATGGGACTCGATCCTGGGTCTTCGTGCCCTGGGCTGAAGGCTGTGCTAAACCACTGAGCCACCCGGGCTGCCCAGGAGGTAGGTTCTATTACTCTGTTTTATAAAGGCATTGAATAATTTCTCCACGACAGAGCTGGTAGGGAAAAAAGTACAGGGTCGAACCCAGAGCCAGAGCTCTTAAAAAAGACGGCTTCAAACTCTGTAATCAGTTCCCTTTCTAGAGAAGGAAAGAATAGCAGTTTCAGAAGCAGATTTAACTGTAAGAAACTCAGCTGGGTCCATGTGGCGGGCAGGGTAGAGCTGGAAGTATGGGATGAGCCTGTGTGTAGTACCTGCTGTAGTGGAGAGGGGGTTACAGGGTTCAGAGGCAGAGACAACTGATATGGAGCAGAGTGCAGGGCCTGCTCACTGCACCATGCATCCAAGCCACAGGGGAGTCCGTTATGGAAAGTCTGGAGCAGAAGCAGGAGTTTAGGGGTTAGGGGCTGGAAACTAGAAATCATGGCTGTTCTTTTCTTTTTTTTAATATTTTATTTATTTATTCATGGGAAAAAAGGAGAGAGAGGCAGAATCATGGGCAGAGGGAGAAACAGGCTTCCTGTGGGAATCTCAATGTGGAACTCAATCCCAGAACCCTGGGATCGTGACCTGAGCCAAAGGTAGATGCTCTCAACCACTAAGCCACCCAGGTATCCCAAAATCATGGCTGTTCTTGACCATAGTGACAGCTACCACTACAGCGATCAATCACATCACCCCAACCTTCACCACAGGACTGTCTTATAGATAAGGAAACAACAGTTCAAGACTATTCCAAGGTCTCCTAGCTAGTAGGTGGCAAAATGAGGTCAAAACCTAGTCTCACCTGGCTTTTGACTGTGCCTTTCTTCAGTATGAGAGATAGTATGATTCAATTTTTCACCCCTTCTTGTGTCTACACTCTTTACAGGTCCACATCCTGGTGTTGCATTTGACAATGGCTGCTTCGGCTGATGGAACATTAGCTTGTAATTGCCTACGTGGGGGCGCCTGGGTGGCTCAGTGGTTGAGCGTCTGCCTTTGGCTCAGGTCATGATCCGAGGGTCCTGGGATCGAGTCCCGCATCAGGCTCCCTCTAGGGAGTCTGTTTCTTCCTCTGCCTGTGTCTCTGCCTCTCTCTGTCTCTCATGAATAAATAAAATCTTAAAAAAAATTGCCTATGCATTGCATCTTGTCCTCCTGCCCTTCTGCCATGGCAACAATGAGGACAAGACTAAATAGGCCCATGGGTCTCAAGAAGAGGATGAGAGACTCATGGAGCAGAGATTACCCCAGCTCAGCCAGCCTACATCAGCAGTCCCCTGGCTGACCCACAAATCCAGATGAATAAATGATTGTTATTTTAAGCCACTGAATTTTGATGTGTTGGTTAAGCATTTTTGCAGCATTAATGAACTAATAAACCAAGGGTCAGCCATCAGGATAAATAAACAGATGAGTGACAGGAGTAAGGACAAGGCTCAGGGTCTGCCTGGCTAGGGTTGCCTGCTTTAGCAAATGCTAAATGCAGGATATAGAGAAATTCAAACTTCAGATAGACATGAAGTAATTTCTTAGTATAGGTATGTCTCATGCAATATGCAGGAAATCCTTACACTAAAAATATTATTCATTGTTTACTTAAATTACATATTTAGCTGGGCATCTTATATTTTATCTGGCAACCCTATTAGGGCAGATTGCCAAGAGTCACACTGTATAGAAAACACCTGTGTGTAAATGTGGGCTTGAGCTAGAAAACAAGAGGTGAAAATGTGAAGTCCCCTCCTCTACTCTCCATCAGGTAATAAGTACATGCACAGGGCAGGCTTTAAGTCTCTGATGTAGCCACTCCTAGAGGGATGGAGTCAGAGGAAAAGCTGTCTGAAATGTTAGGGGTAGGCTTGCCAGTGGTTGGGGAAAGTCTCTTTCTTCTTTATTATTTAACTACTCTTAAACTGGGGTTCATGGGGAGGTCTGGTTCCAGTAGCCTATGGAACCACAGCAAGCATCCCTCCCAACCTGAAACCTGCATCCCTTTTGTGGGATTCAGGAAGTGTTTCCCAGGTTACTGCCCCATCTGTTTGCAAGGTGCCTGTCGGGGTGGGGGTGGTGAGCAGAAGGGCTGCGGCCAGGAAGGGACCCTCCAAGGACTGTAAAGACCTCAGGCCCATAGGGAACAACCAGTGAAGGAGGGGTGGTGGTGGATGAAATCAGAAAGTAGAAATCCAACACTGACGAGGTCAGAGGGCAGAAAAGCCGCAACGTGGGGGACTTGGTCCACCCTCCATCTCCATCTTCAGCACATTGGGACCAGTTGCTGTTTTTGGCTTTGCACAGCCTAATTGGCTATTTTTTTGTGAATAATTGCCAGCTCAATCCAAGAAGAAATTCCATGCTGTCAGCCAGCAGCACAGACTGTTGCAGGAAAAATGACACAACTCCATCCTCTGGGCAAACTTGCAAATTATTACAAATTTCCCCATCTCGTCTCTACTCACAGCTGGCTGGAAAAGGGTGTCAGTTTTTCCATGGAGCTAGGAGACTTTCTCCATTTGATTTCTCATGATCAAGCAAATCTTTAAGGCTCTTTACTTTCATTCCTGACATTGAAATTGGGCCAGTGCCGCCCCTGCTCCTGAGTTCTGGTGTCAGAATCAGGCACCAGGCTCACCCACGTGTGATCTTGGTCAAAGATTTCTGAAAGGGATGCTGGCCAGCTAAAATTTTGCATCCTCTGGTAAATGAGACATGAAAACCAACTGTGCATAATGTGGTCATCGGTACGGAATAGTCTTGACATAAACCATAGCCCACTCACCTGAGGACCAAGGTTGACCTAACCATGGATAACCCTGTCCCTGAGCACCGACAGCACCACCACTCAGTCTTCTGTAGACCCAGCCTCCCACTCACATATTGCTTGTAGATTTCATACTCTCTCTCTAGTTGGATTCAATTTAATTAATAATTATTAAGCCCTTCTGGTGCTCGTCACACCATACTAGGCTCCAGAGGAATATAATAATCAACCATGCATGAGGTCTAGCCTCAGCAAGTTTGCTGTTTAGAAGGAAAGGAGGTCTACGAATTGCTGTAATGCAGGAAGAGACCAAGAAGGACCTGCATGGTGGTAGCGGCCACCAGGGCAGGGGATGTGGTGGTCTCTTTCACCCAGGGCACAGCCCAAAGCACATTCCCTCCTTTCTTATTTGGAAAGCCAGATTTTTTTTTTAAAGATTTTATTTATTTAATCATGAGAGACACATGAATGAATGAATGAATGAATGAATGAATGAATAAGAGAGGCAGAGACATAGGTAGAGGGAGAAACAGGTTCTCTGTGGGGAGCCAAATGTGGGACTCAGTCCCAGGACCCGGGGATCACACCCTGAGCCGAAGGCAGATGTTCAACCATGAGCTACCTAGGGCTCCCGGAAAACCAGATTCTAACCTAGTTTACCCCAGTAGCTTAAAGAATGAATCCTATCACTGTTATGTTGCAATCACAATTCCTTAGGCTGTTTCTTTAGAAGATCTCAAGTAGTTTAGTCCTGGGCTCCACCTATCTCTGCCAGTAAAGTAAATTCTCCCTGTTGCAAAAACTTTTGGAGCAGCAGGAAACCAACCTGTCAACTGAAATCGATTTATTCACTCAACTGGAATGACCTGACCCACTTAACACATCCCCTGAGAGGGAGCAGTTTACTTCATTCAACCCATAGGATGAGGCTGATTATCACATAATAACGTAACATCTTCATGAGGAAGTCAGGGTAGAAATGACCATTGCCACTTAATAAGCGCAGGAAATGAAGTACAGTTTTCACAGTTATGCAAGAGAGATACTCCCTCCTAGCCACCTAATGTGTTCAGCAGATCATCCTCACAGGGGAGCATCCTAGCAGTGTCCTTAGGTACCGGGTGCAGTCCAGGCTTCCTTTGACCCCTAGCTGCACAGTTCTCCTAACCAGAGAGGCAAATGCCGGGGCTTCTTGATCGTGATAAGGGAAGGGAAATCCAATTTTACAGTTTTTGCCCCTTCCATTCCTAAATGTCCAGTAGCCTCCGTTTTCTTCCCTTTGTGACTGTTCCTTCCCAAACTCTCTTGCTCTTTAGAATGATCCTTTGGAACTTCTTCCCAAATCCACAGCTTGCAGGCCGAGGGAGGGCTCAGGGCCCCAACGAGCTAAGTCTCATTCTGTGACAAGCCCCCTCGGGGGATTTGGTCCGTGAGGAAGTGACATGTGCGGCCGTGTCAGCTTCCAAAACTTCCACCTGGCCTTGATCACCCGGGGTCTCCAGACACTTGTGTGTGTTGATCTTGGGATGCAAAACAGCTGCTGGCCTTTGAGGCGTCTCGGTAGCTATGGAGACAGGAACATAAACATCCACGAGGGTGTCAGGGAGCGGGCGCCTGTCTGAGGAGTGAAAGCATTGGCGGCTGATTTGGCTCCGTGGGGATGGGCTGCAAGTGATGAGAGCAGGGCTCCAGGCCTCCCCTGCAGCCCGCGAGGGCCCTGCCTCTGCCTCCTCCTGAGGCGGGCGCCCAGTTATTCTTTCGCTCACTCAGCCCCCCGAGGGGCTGCTACGTGCCAGGCACAGTGTAGGTGCCAGAGACGGAGATGGAAGACAGAGTCCCTGCCCTCACAGAGCTTCCAGGGTGCGGGGCTCTCAGAGCTAACACTGAGAAAAGCCTGGGCAAGTTGCGACAAGTTGGTCACCTATGGGTGTGTGTGTGTGTGTGTGTGTGACACATTCAGCTCAAATAAATGATAAATGCCACGGAGGAAGTAATTGCATGATGTGGTAGGGAGTGAGCAGGGGCTGGGAGGCAGGAGGAGGCTCCCGCCATCAGCAGGGTGAAGGGGGCCTCTCTGACCGAGGCCCCAGGAGCCAGGGACCTGTGTTGAGGGAACAGGGACAGAGTTGGCAAGTCTGAGGAAAAGGTGGCAGGCCAGTGAAGCTGGAGCAGGGGATGGGCAGCCCCGGTGGCCCAGTGGTTTAGCGCTGCCTTCAGCGCAGGGTGTGATCCTGGAGACCCAGGATCGAGTCCCACGTTGGGCTCCCTGCGTGGAGCCTGCTTCTCCCTCTGCCTGTGTCTCTGCCTCTCTCTCTCTCTCTCTCTCTCTCTCTCTCTCTGTGTCTCTCATGAATAAATAAAATCTTTTAAAAAAAAGCTGGAGCAGGGGAGAAGACGAGGTCAGGAGGCCCACGGGCGCCAGGCGGGCAGGTGCTGCAGGCCGCGGGAAGGCCCTGGGGATTCTCTAACACTGATGCAGGGACCTAGCACTTCTGTGGCCCAGATGCTCCCAGGGGTTTTACATACTTCAACTCATTTTATCCTCACCACAAAGGTACGTTCCTATCATCATCCTCCTCTGGTCACAGTGAAGAACCCGAGGCCCAGGGAGGCGTGAGAACACTCCCACGTTCACAGTGCCCTGGGGCACCAGAAAGTGGGGCTTCAGGCCCAGGTGGTCCCCCTCTCGTATTTTCCGCACTGCCTCAGGTTGGAAGCAGCGGGCCATCGGGCCATCGTGATGGGATTTACATTTGGGCCAAACCCCGTCTGTGGCCTCCCTGTGTGCCTGACCCGCTCCACACCACGAGATCCCAAAGCTTGGCGGACTGCGCTCAAGTCCCAGATTAGCAGTGGGCTGTGCCGCTGTAATATTTCCATAATGGGCTTCAAATGGAAGAAACCAGGGAGGTGAAAATATTATGGCATATTGCCTTTTTAACTTCCACTTTGCTTCTTTATAACTACCCTTGATATGTTATTCTCGCCCCTTGTTGAATGTAGAAAACAACATAACCATCCAACTGCAAAGACTGTAATATCAGCAGCCAAATTACTTTATTGGTTGTGGTTAACAATGGGTTTTCTCTCCTCCGCCGTTTCTGATAAAATGTTTGCACAGCATTATATGGGGAAATATAGTGCTACAGCAATAAAAAGCGAACAAGGATAATTTGTGTGTTGGCATTTCCACAATAGAATGTCAAATATTTCATACCCTGGTGATACTGAGCCTTTCTATGCTTACTGCTACTTTCTTTGAAAAGAATGCTTTATGTTCTTTTTATTATTAATCTTAAGCTACATATATACATTATATACCCTCTTTTTGTACGATGTTTCTCAAATAAGAAAGTCTGTAATAAAAATAAATATGTCTTGAGCTTTGAAAATGAGACTGCGTCAGGTGAACTAATAGGCCGTTGCTACTGACAGAGAACATTCTTTCTAAAGACCACCCTTGTCCTCATTTCGTGCAATGCCTGCATCCTTTTCAGAATTCCTTGCAGTGATCACTTTTACAAAGGGAGTTTGTTGCTTTTACGGAGAATGGTGATTAATCAACGTGGACTCATTTCTCTCATTATTTCTACAGTTCTTTCTACAGAAACTTTTTAGCTGGTAGGGGAGGATAATCAGATCCCAAATTTAACTAGGAATCATCACATTTTAAGAGTGCTTACAAATCACATATTGTAAGATGAATTGAAAAGTAATCTGTATGCATCATTTGAATTTTAGGGCTTTTTTATTCTTAAGAAATAGCTTTTAAGTGAAACCACCGTAGGTATTTTCAATAGGAAAGTATCAAAGGGAAAAAAAAGGGGCAGGGGAGACCTATAGCTAACTCTGGTTTTGCATTTCAAAAAGAATGCTCAGGGACCCCTGGGTGGCTCAGAATCGTTGAGAGGCTGCCTTTGGCTCAGGGTGTGATCCTGGTCCCGAGATTGAGTCCCACATCAGGCTCCCTGAGAGGAGCCTGCTTCTCCCTCTATGTCTATGCCTCTCTGTGTCTCTCATGAATAAATAAAATCTTTTAAAATTTTTTTAAAAAAGAATGCTCAAAAGCAGAAGCGTCCCATTCACAAGTCTCCCTGTGGTGGGTAGGCACCTGCTAAAGACCTTGCATGGGGCACCTGGTTTGCCGTCTAGGTACAAATCTGCGGAAGATGTGATGGAGGTTAATGAAGTCTCAGGAGAGTGAGAAGCTAGAACCCGAGCCAAATGGTCTTCAGAATTGCCAGCAAGATCAGGTAGTTACAGACCTGAATACACACGTCATACCTGATACTGAATATTTTGTTTTCACGGCAAAGACAGAGAGAGATCACCTTTAACACCCTCAGTGTGAGCAGTGGGTGAAGATGCCATAAACACCTGTCATCTGACACTTGGACACTTGGTACCCGGGTCATGGGAATGGAGACAGTGGGTGTGACTGGTTGAAACGTGGGTCTCCCAAAGATTTGTCCACACACAAATCCTCATACCTGTGAATATTTCTTCATACAGCAAAAGAGGGGATTCAATTAAGGATCTTCAGAAGAGGAATCTATCCTGGATTATCTAGGCAGACTCTAAATGCAAGCATGTGTGTCCTTCTAATGAGGGAGGAGTTTTGACACAGAGATGAAGTGATATGAAAATGAGGCAGAGACCAGAGTAATGTGGCCACGAGCCAAGAAATGCTTGCCACCACCAGGTGAGGCAAGGAATTGCCACAAAGTCTCTGTAGGAAATGTGACCCTGCTGACATCTTCATTTCAGCCTCTAGAACTGTGAGAGAATATCTGTTGTTTTAAGATACTAAGTTTGTGGCAATTTGTTTTAGAAGCCATAGAAAACGAGCACAATGAGTAACAGCCAGGGGGGAGAGAAGGCTTTTTTTTTTTTTTTAAGAGAACTTTAAAAAAAGATTTATTAACTTATTTGAGACACAGAGAGAGAGAATCTCAAGTCGACTCCCTGGTAAGCATGAAGCCTGACGTGGGGCTCTATCCTAGAATCCTGAGGGCAAGATCTGAGCTGAGATCAAGAGTCAGATGCTTAACCAACTGACCTACACAGGTGCCCCTATCACTTTGACGTACAGAAAATTCAACAGTGCACACTTACCCCAATTTGATGGCCAAGTCTTTAGCTGTTGTTTTTCCAGCTTGGCAATGTGAGCCACTGACTCTGGACCCAGGATGTTGCGTCCCCAGTTATAGCAAATCCATCACATCTGTCATTGTCATTGGTCCTGACAGCTTCCACCAGTTTAGCCAGAGCTCCTTTGTCTTCTGAGTTAACTTGTATGAAGGCAACAGTGGTGCAGGTCTTCCTGTGGACCAGATGCTGCAGCCTGGCCTTCCCCCTGACAATACAATAGGGAATCCCCATCATGTGCGATCACTACCAGGTAAGCCTTTTTTTTTTTCTCTGTGGTGGTGACAGTATTAACCTCAGCTCAAAGGATAGGTGGCCTCTTAGTGGGGACATCCCCTTTGCTGGCAGCTTTCTTCTCAGCCTGGAACAACAATCTCTGCTTCTTCTCTTGCTGTGTCTCCCCTCTGTGCTTGTGGCCAGCTTAAGTAGTTGAGTAGCGGGATCCCTGGGTGGCACAGCGGTTTGGCGCCTGCCTTTGGCCCAGGGCGTGATCCTGGAGACCCGGGATCGAATCCCACGTCAGGCTCCCTGCATGGAGCCTGCTTCTCCCTCTGCCTATGTCTCTGCCTCTCTCTCTCTCTCTCTCTCTCTCTCTCTGTGATGACTATCATAAATAAATAAAAAATTAAAAAAAAAAAAAAGTAGTTGAGTAGCCCTTTGGTGGCCCAAGGCCTATATAAACTAGTTAATCGTGGGAGGCACTTTTAGATTTTATAGAGAATAGCCCTTTGCCACTGCAGCCAGATGTAGTGGGGCCATGTGGCAAAGTGGGTGAGGTCCCTTTTGGATTAGATATCCTGTCTGATGCCAAAATTCTTGGGCCTTTTGTCAAATGGGGCTGATACTTTCTTGGCCTCTTGCTCCGTTAAAACAGCAGGGGCTAGGGCCACCTTCTTCCCTTTAGCCTTCTTTCCTTTTGGCATCTTGGATGGCTGGAGGAGAGAGAAGGACATTATTTTTTAGCTGCATACACAAGGAGGCTAGAACCTTCTGGTAAGTCACTGTGCAAGGAGTCCAGGAGCTGGCAAAGAGCAACAACATCCTGTGGCAGGCAGCATTCTAAGATGGCCATGATCTCCACTCCCTGCTGGCTGTGACTTCACATGGCATAGAGATTTTGCAGCTGAAGTTAAGATTCCTAATCAGTTGGTTTTAGAACAGATTATCCCTGTGGCTCCAGCCTAGTCACATGAGCCCTATGAATGCAGAGAGTCCTCTCCAACTGTTAACAGAAAAGAATATCAAAAAAAGAGAACAGAACATCATTGAGATGCACTCCAGCTGGCCTGGAGGAAAGTAAACGTCCGTGACATGAGCCCTTGCCAGAGAGGGCAGGGTCAGCTACCCTGTGCCTGACTCCTGACCTGTAGGCTTAGGCCTATAAGCTAATAAGTGGGTAATGTTTTAAGCTGCTGGGTGTGTGGTAATTTGTTACATAGCAAAGGAACCAATACACACACCCCCATTACAGAACAACCTGGATGGGACAGGGTTCTCTCCAGTGTCCTGCCTCTGCCATTCCCCACCTTCCTCCATCACCAGTGCGCACATACCGCTATGTGCCTGGACTGTAAAGGATCTACCAAAGCCCAGGACACACTTTCTATGATCTGATCTATCCAAATTAATCCTGAAGGAATCAAGTTCTTAGCCTAGCAGATCCCGTAGACAGGTGCTAAAATCATGTGACACAGAGAACAAACTCCCAATTCCCAAATGGAATTCCATTTGTGACGCGCATGCGCTCACACACACAAACACACACACACAAGCTAAATGTTACTATATGTTTTGCCAGTTTTCAAGAGGAAGAAATTACAGATATTTGCCACTCTAACCAAGAAGAAAACTGCATTGGACTCAATAAATCTCATCTCTCTCCACTTGCTCCAGCCCCCTGATTTCCTTTAAGTCTCTGGAATGTGCTAAGCTCCTCTCTGCTCTAGGGCATTTTCATCTTCACAAGCTTTCCTTCTCCCTAAAATAGTCCTTCCTCTACTCTTCAAATGGCTGAGTCCATCCTTAAGGTTTCAACTTACATATAATTCCCCAAAAGCTCCTTTCTCTGACTCCCCATTCTAAAGTGGGTCTCCACTCTTGGTGTCCCACCAGAGCAGAAGCTCTTGCCTTCCTTGGCATTTTATCACACTCTGTAACTATATATTGATTTCTCTGGGTGCTGGACCACTAGAACATAGTTTTATGTATTATTCAGCACTCTCTTAGTTGCAAGCAACAGAAATCCTCTCTGGCTTGATTAAACCACAAGAGGAGTAGCTTGCATGATTCAGGGAAGACAGAGCCCCCACAGCCTCCACAAGGGCAAGACCAATGGATACTATAGACCTTCTTCTCGGTCCTTCTTCCACAATTCCAGCCACTTCAGAAATGTGGGTGCCACCACTCATGTTTCAGATTCCCAGCAGAGGAAATCTGGTAGGTCAGGTTGGGTTGAGTTTCTGCCCTTGGACATCACTGCAAGTTCCACTGATGGGCCCTTCAGGAGAACAAGAAAGCACAATCTGTTATCTTGTTATTAGGAGGGAGAGGAGGGAAGGAGGAGGTACATGCCCTTCAGTAGGGAACATACTCCCTTTCCCATTCTCTCTGAACCTGGGAAAGGTTTATGGGTAAGGCTATGGGTAAGGTTTATGGTAAGGCTATGGACTGAGCCATGTTACTGTGTCTACGGGTCTGACTTTTTTGGTCTCCTTGCAGGTGTTTTGGTCTTTGGATAGCACACATCTCCAGTGGGTATTACCACCATCAAGAACCTTTATATCGGGCAGCCCTGGTGGCTCAGCGGTTTGGCACTGCCTTCAGCCCAGGGCCTGATCCTGGAGAGCTGGGATGGAGTCCCACGTTGGGCTCCCTGCATGGAGCCTGCTTCTCTCTCTGCCTGTCTCTCTCTCTCTCTCTCTCTCTCTCTCTCTATGAATAAATAAATAAATAAAATATTTTTATTTTTTTAAAAAAGAGTCTTTATACCCCTGTGCCTCAATGCTACAGATTGAGTATTTGGGTCCCCCCCAAATTCATATGTTGAAACCTAATCCTCAGTGTGTGATGGTATTAGGAAGTGGGGCCTTTGGGAGGTGGTTAGTGTCCTTATAGAAGAGGCCCCAGAGAGTTCCCTCACCTCTTCTGCTATGTGAGGACACAATGAGAAGGCACCTGTCAATGAGCCAAGAAGTGACTCTCACCAGACAATGATGAATCTGTCATGACCTTGATCTTGAACTTCCCAGCCTCCAGAGATAGGAGAAACAAATTTCTGCTGTTTATGAGCCACTCGGTCTACAATATGTTGTTAGAGCAACCCAGACACACAGACAGAGGTTGGTACTGAGAAGTGAGGTGCTGCTCTAACACACACCTCAAATGTGAAGTTGGCTTTGGAACTGGGTAAAGGGCAGAGGCTGAAGGCAGTGGGATATTTGTGCTAGAAAAGCCTACGCTGTTGTGACTGAAGCTTTAAGGGAAATTCTGGTAAGAGCTCAAAGAAAGAGAGCCGGAGAGGAAGCCTCAATCTTCCTGGAGAATGCTTGAGTGATCTTGAAGAGAATGTTCACAGATAATGCAGGTTAAAGGCCATTCTGATGAGGTCTCCAAAGGAGATGAGGAATGTGTTGCCGGGCAGTGGAGGAAAGGCCGTTCTTGTTATCAAGTGATGAAGGACTTGGCTGAATTGTGCTCAGGTTCTAGTGTTTTGTGGAAGATAGAACTTGCAAACCACGAGCTTGGATATTCAGCTGAAGCTATTTCTAAGCAATATGTGGAAAGAACGGCCTGGGTTCCTGACTGCTTATAATTAAATTCAAGAAGAGAGAAATGACTTAAAGATGAAATTTTTCATCAGAGAGGAAGCAGAGGGAGGCCTGGGTGGCTCAGCGGTTGAGTGTCTGCCTTCAGCCCAGGGCCTGATCCTGGAGACCCGGGATTGAGTCCCACGTCAGGCTCCCTGCACGGAGCCTGCTTCTCCTCCCTCTGCCTGTGTCTCTGCCTCTCTCTCCATGTCTTCAGGAATAAATAAATAAAATCTTTAAAAAAAAAAAAAAAAAAGTGAAGCAGAACTCATAGATTTGGAAAAATCTTAGACTTTTTTTTTTTTAAAGATTTTATTTATTCATGAGAGACACAAGCAGGGAGAGAGAGAGAGAGAGAGAGAGAGAGAGAGAGAGAGAGAGGGGCAGAGACACAGGCAGAGGGAGAAGCAGGCTCATGCAGGGAGCCCAACGTGGGACTTGATCCTGGGTCCCCAGGATCAGGCCCTGGGCTGAAGGTGGCGCTAAACCCCTGAGCCACTGGGGCTGCCCAATCTTAGCTTATTTATTTTATAAAAAATGAGGCAGAATGTTGGGCAGAGAACCCAGGGGTGTGGCCTAACCACATCTGATCAGGAGGTTGTATGAATCAGCCACCTCCTCAGAAGCCCAGAGCTATTGTCCAAGACAAAGGAAGAACCACCACCTAAGGGAACTCAGGTCATCAGAGTGGTTGCAAAGGAGGGGCTCCTGGTGCCTGCAGGACCTCTGTCTTCCCATCAGCAGCTCTGCTTCCCACAGTTAGGGGGGCAGGATGAAGTGCCAATGTTTCTGAGCTGCTCCAAATGTGGCCCAATGGACTCAAGGCTCTGTGGTCACCCCTCCAGAGGGAACCGGCAAACTTCGCTGGTGTCTGTGTGGCACTATTTCTGCAGAATGCTTGAGCTGTGGGGGCATGGCTGCTGCCACCGAGATTTCAAAGGATGCCCAGGCACAGAGCTGGGGGAGGGGCCATTAGGCTAAGCCATGGAGGCAGGGTCACCCGGGTTTGGGGGTGTCCAACTGCTGCCTGGCAAAGATGCAGGGACCTGGGGAGGGCAGGAACTCCACCCCAGTGGGCCTGAAGGGCACAGCATCAAGCCACAGTGGATTACCCTCATCCTTTAGGATTTAATGTTGTTTGCTCCACTGGTTTTTGGACTTGTTTGGAACCTGTCATTCCTTTCTTCTTTCCTATTCCTACCTTTGGAATGGGAATGTCTATCCTATAACTGCCCATCCTTGTATTTTGGAAGCATATAACTTGTTTGATTTCATAGGTGCACAGCTGGAGAGGAATTGCCTGAGATCAAATTGGGGACTTAGCCTCCCCTGTATCTGGTTTAGACGATATTTAGGTGAGACTTTGGACTTTGACTTTGGAGTTTGATGCTGGAACAAGTCAAGGCTTTTGGGGTGGTTGGGATGGAGTGAACATATCTCATGTGCCAAAACAAAACAAAACAAAACATGATCTTAAGGGTCTGGAGCAGAATGTCACGGAATATTTGTGAATACCAGCCTATAGGATTTTGTTCTATAGTGAACAGGTGAAACAGATACCATATGCTAGTCCAGCCTGAGTGCTCCATAGAGCTGGAGGGGGCATATGCACCCCTGACAAGACAGCAGGGCATAATGAGAAAAACAGGGCTCTGCAGAGAGCCCTGAGTAGGAATCCAGCCTTACCACTCTGACTTTGGCACATTTAGCCTGAGCCTCAATTTCCACAACTATAAAATAGGTATAATTATATATACTTGTGAGCATGTTGCTTTAAATGTCTGGCTATAAAAGCCTTTCAGGGATTCCTTTCTACAATATCACCTGATTTTCTGCATACCACCTGTCACCATGAGAAATTATTTTATGTATATTCGTGTACCTTTATCTCCCCACCAGAATGCAAGTTCTAAGAGAACAAGAACTTACTTGAATTATTCAAGACTGTATTTTCAGTGCCTGGCACGTCATAGCTGCTCAATAAATATCTATTGAATAAATGAATCGCAAATGAATAAATGGGGACCCAAGAGGAAAACAGAGAATACAACAGGGATCCTTTTTTCTGGCATCGAATGTGGAGGGAAAGGACTTAAGAGCTCCAGCAAACTGGCTGCACCCTATGAGCCACATTTCCTGTGTTCGTGTTATTCTATTTGTGTCCCCATGGCCTTAGTCATTCCTTTCAAACGTTCCAAATGTGTCTCAGCAGTGCCACAGGGTAATAAAAGAAAGGCTGAGGGTCAGAGGAACGCCCACCTCTGAAGATGCCAGGACACTGGTGACAATAACTAATGGGCCAGGAATCCTGATGGAGGTGCCCCTACTGTCCCGAATCAACCTGGGAGCTCCCAGGTAGTTTATCTGAAGAAAGCAGCAATTTCCTTAAAACTTCCTTACGAGTATGATGATCAAATGATATAGTGTATATATAAAGGTCCTCCATAAAGGACCAGACACAGGAGGTTTTACACACAAGTCTGTGCTAGAAATTACCCTAAAACTCTGTAATCTCGGCTCAGTACACACTTTTCCTTCAGAAATTTTTCTAAACAGGGCAGCCTAGGTGGCTCAGCGGTTTATTGTCGCCTTCGGCCCAGGGCATGATCCCAGGGTCCTGGGATCGAGTCCCACGTCGGGCTCCCTGCATGGAGCCTGCTTCTCCCTCTGCCTGTGTCTCTGCCCCCCCCCCACTTTGTGTGTGTGTCTTTCATGAGTAAATAAATCTTAAAAAAATTATTTTAAATATTACCAATGAGTGATAAACTGTATTTTCTCAGAATTACTGCCAGCTCCAGCCTGTGGCATTTCCTCTTTTTTCAAGAAAAGAAAAACAACCAAAAATAATGTCTTTCTCAACATCGTGGCAACCCAGCTCTAGCAGAGGAAATGTAAATTGCCCAGGGAGCAGCCAATCTGAGGTGACATCTCGTGGTTCTCCTGTAAAGAAGTTAAACAAACAATAGGATGCCTGACCCCTTATTTTGAAGTTTTTCCACCTGCTTTGTAATTAAACACCCGGTTCACAGCCCTGGGGGAAGCGCAAGTGAGCTGCACTATGCTGCTGCTGTCTTCATGCAAACTTCTTTGTGGGCCTGGCAAGATTCCTCGGGAAGAGTCAGGGCACTCGCACCCCCACCCATTGTTCCTGGGGCTCTGGGGAGACCCTGACTGATTCCTGCCAGTGAGGATGCTACTCGAGGCCAGAGCCGGACTCCCCGAGCAAATGCAGCTGATAGCAGATGGGTGGCCTTTCAGCCCGGGGGCTTTAGAATTATGCGAGCTGGTTTTACCTTTTAAAATACTTGGGCCTGTTTCATCTTGACAGAACTTCTGCAGGACTCCACGGGGAAACCTCAAATTCTAAGGTTTCAGAAATCCGAGGAAGCTGGGGGGTGGTGGGCAGCTAGTGGAGTTCAGCAGATTGCACTGGCCCGACCTCCTCCCCCGGAGACCTTGGGGGAAGTGACCCTAACACCCCCCCACGCCCCCCCCCCCCATGAGACGGGGCTAATGACAGTGCGTGTCTCAGGAGTGCAGAATGAGGATCGATACCTTGGAACAGTGTCTGGCATCATTCAAAGAATGATGGTGGTATCATTCAAAGAATACTTCTCCCTTTTCTCTTTCCTCTGTTTTGCAGAAGACCATCTTCAGGGATTGAGGACATACATGAACATGACTTCAAAAAAAAATTAAACTCACACATGGGGTACAGTGAAAAGAAACTCGCCTCTCTCCTATCGCTAACCCTCATTCCCCTCTCAGAATGTCAGTTTCTTGCGCATCCTTCCAGATGGTCAACAGAGACACACATCTGTATTTGTGTGCACTCTAAAAAAGACAAATGGTAGCACACATCACGCTGCTATGCCTTTGAAAAAAAACACACACATAATAGCTCTATTGAGATATAATGCACATTCCATACAATTCACCTATTGAAAGTGTGCCTTGCTTTCTTGTGTGTCATTTATCTCAGTTCCACATCAGCATGATTATATCTGTCTCATTCTTTTCTATGACTGCATTTCATTCCACTGTATGCAGGTACTGTGATTTTATTTATTTACTCCCATGTTGCTAGGCGTTTAGGTTGTCACCAGTGCTCCCATGATAGTAAATACCCTTGGACTTAGGTCTTGGTGCATGTCCAAATATCTCTCTGAAGTTTCTCCTTGTGTCCCTCTTTCCTGGAAGATTACATCTGTTCCTCAGTTATGTCAATATCATCCCTCACAAACCAACACATGCACGATGCTTGCAAAATATACCTCCACGCTGCTCTGTTACTTTTTGGCCTTTTTTTCTTTTTTTAAGATTTTATCTATTTATTCATGAGAGATACAGAGAGTGAGGCAGAGACACAGGCAGAGGGAGAAGCAGGTTCCCCACAGGGAGCCCGATGCGGGATTCCATCCCAGGACCCCAGGATCAACCTGAGCCAAAGGGGGATGCTCAATCGCTGAGCCCCCCCAGGCGCCCAGGCCTCTGGTTTTAACATAGACTGGGTGACATATTATTAGTTATTATCGCTATTATTATTGAGACTGAGCATTATGACAGTGGTTTGGCAGGAAAGTGACAGGGAAAGATTGAGGGATATTTGTGGCTTAGTTTCAATAGAACACTATTTACTAATTGTCAAGGCTGAGTTTGGCAAGAGATAATCACGGACACATCATGCAGGTTGTAAAAGCCCATTTCTCTTCACTTCCCATCACCCTGCACTTAAAAATGAACTTAAGTAGACTTGCATGAAGCTCATCCTTATTACTGGAACAGTTCTCCTAGACACCCAAGGCTGAAATTAAGACTCCTGAGAACCTGACCAGAGACCAGGGGCATTTTTCAGTCTGTTTTAGAAAAACAACAGGAATTTTTTAAAAAAGATTTTATTTATTCATGAGACACACACACACACAGAGAGAGAGAGAGAGAGAGAGAGAGAGAGACAGGCAGAGGGAGAAGCAGGCTCCATGCAGGGAGCCCGATGCGGGACTTGATCCCAGGTCTCCAGGATCAGGCCCTGGGCTGAAGGTGGCGCTAAACCACTGAGCCACCCAGGCTGCTCCAACAACAGGAATTCTTGCAAAAGTTTTTGCCACGTCCCAGGTAAGACTCTAAACTCTTGTATTAACTCAGTTGCTCCTTACAAGTTCAGGAACTGTTACTAAAACAACCACTTCATTTTACAGATGAGGCAATTGAGGCATATAGAGGCTTTACAACTTGTCCAAGGACTTCCAGCTAGTGAGGCGGGAGGCCAGCATTTGCCTGGTAGTCGAGCTCCTTTACATCATTAACTGCTCCCGTCTCCTACCATAGAGACTGCAGAAGTGGCTTGTTTTGTGTCTAAGTCACATCATGCCAGAGAACCAGTCCCAGCACAATAATGCGCACACAGAAGGCGCGAGATGCATTATAATTAATGTTCTTGTATTATTCCTGATAGCCACATTCTCAGTTTCTTGTTAAAATTCTTCATCAGAGGTGGATTCTCTTGAGCCTTAAAGGCTCTGAGGACTCTCCGTTGAAAACACAAACATGCCTTGGGGAAAAAGAAAGGATCCTTGGCTGGGAGTTCCCTGAAGGGAGCCAGGCTACCTGCTGGCTGTTGTGCGTGGCCTTGGGCAACCCTCTTCATCTTCAGGAAGCCTCAGTTTTCTCACCTTAGAAAGCTGAACAAGAAGCGTGCTGCCGAGGCCTCGGGTACTGCTGTGAACACTGAATAATGACCTTGCAGCCCTCAGCACAGGGCCTGGAGCAGGAAGGCTGTGGACAGTGGTGGTGAACACAAACCCTAGAGTCTCGATGCCCAGTTTCCACACCTGCTTCTACCATTCAGCAGCTGGGCCATGTTGGGCAAACCACTCTAAGCCTCAGTGTCTCATCTGTAGCATGGGGCTGTTGATGGGACTTCTGTGATGATACTGTGCCAGTGAAATGGCATCTATCTGCAGTGTACCTGCCAGTACAGATGACAGTCAGGTATGGCTGTCCTCATTGTTTGGATTTTTTTTTTTAAAGATTTTATTTATTTATTTATTTGACAGAGAATGAGAGAGCACAAGCAGGAGGAGCGGCGGCAGGCAGAGGGAGAGGGCAAAGCAGACCACGTTGAGCAGAGAGCCTGATGTGGGGCTCAATCCCAGGACCCCAACGTCATGACCAAGCCGAAGGCGGAGGCTTAACTGACTGAGCCACCCAGGTGCCCCCAGATTTTTGTTTTTAATGTTTGTATTGGGGTGTTCCAGAGAGACCATCCACGACTCCCTGTAGTAGTTTGCTTGGGCTGCCTAACAAGATACCACAGGCTGGGTGGTTAGACTGGGAGGCTTTGAGAGCAGAAGTTCATTTCTCATTGTCTGGAGGCCAGAAATCCAACGTCAAGGTGTTGGCAGATTTCATTTCTTCTGAGGCCCTTCTCCTTGGCTTGTCAGTGATGATCTGCTCACAAAGTCTTTCCTCTGTGTGCACGTGTCCCTGCTATGTGTCCTCACCTTCTCTTATAAAGAAATCCATCAGATTACATTAAGGCCCACCCTAAAGGCCTCATTTTAACTAATCGGTTTTCTGTTTTGTTTTGAAGACCTGGTCTCTAAACACAGTCACATCCTGAGATGGACTGAGGATGAGGGCTTCTGCATGTGACTTTGGAAGGGACACAAGATAGTCCATAACAATGGGGTAAAAGCATTGCTTTGAAGATTAAAAAAAACAAGGCACAGGACAGGTTTGTGCCATTGTCCGCACATAGCAGGTGCTTAATAAATGCTACTTTCTTTCCCTCCTCTTGAAAACCCTTCAGAATTGTTAACAAATGATGAGTTTAGTTCTCAGCTGAGGGGAGCCATTAGAAGGGAGTTTGGAGAATTGATGGGAATCTTTGCCAGCTGGAAAAGTGAAATCTTCCTTTCCAAGGCTTAGTGGTTGTCAAACTTGAGCATGCATCTGAATCCCCCTGGAGGGCTTATTAATATCCAGAGTGTGGAGTCAGCAGGTCTTAGACCCCTGGTTGGGGTTTGGGGGGACAACATGTTGAGAACTGCAAGCCTAGAGTATTTCTTGTGCATCAGAAGCTATGGATTAATAGGAATGCTTGGGGTGGGAGCGCCTGGGTGGCTCAGTGGTTCAGCATCTGCCTTTGGTTCAGGTTGTGATCCTGGGGTCCTGGGATCAAGTCCTGCATCAGGCTCCTTGCAGAGAGCCTGCTTCTTCCTCTGCCTCTCTCAATCTCATGAATTAAAAAAAAAAAAAAAAAAGTCTTAAAAAAAAAAAAAGAATGTGTGGGGTGGAGGGAGGGAAAGCTCTGGGCAATAATGCCAGATGAAGGCATCCTGGGCTGCATTCTGAGATGTCCCACGTGATGACCCCAAGTCTATGCCCTATGTCTCTACTTTCTCCCAAGGACAGAGACTGAGGAAGCTTTTCCAAGCCCTTTGCAAGAAGTTAACCTGGCTCAGCTCCTGTGCCCTCCTCTGCTGTCTCAGTCCCCTCCTCCACCTGGTCCTCGCTGGCTGCAGCCCTATAGTTGGCCAGCTGCGCTCCCCAGGCTGCTACAGGCTTAAGGAGAAG
Organism: Vulpes vulpes; assembly: GCF_048418805.1. Lineage (NCBI taxonomy): Eukaryota > Metazoa > Chordata > Mammalia > Carnivora > Canidae > Vulpes > Vulpes vulpes. The sequence continues at coordinate 70,670,109 of NC_132790.1, forward strand.
ACAGGTTCACAGGGAGGACCTGGCCCCTTCACAAAGCAACAGCTCCTGTGGGAGGGAACAAAGCCGGGGCCTCTAGAAATGTCAGCTTTTTCCACAGAGTCGACTGGATGATGTGAGAAGGGAAGGATTTTCTCCTTCTCATTTAAGTAGTTTTTATATGTCTAAAGATGTTTTATGGAAACAGAAATTGTACCTGATAAAGTGCCAGCATTAATCCATTTGATGTGTTTAAGGGAAGCATTTTCACAGCAACAGATCATGTTAATGTAATGCTGATGGATAAGAAATGGCAGAGGATGATTTCAAAAGATCTTTTTTTAACACGATGAGAAAAAAGAGAGTGACTTCCCATTTTATTTTTCCCTGTGAATAAGTGTATCTTTAATCCTAATAGTATTTGCTGAAATAGAGTTTTGGCTAAAATCCAAAGGGAGTTTTCAGAGCTGGGCAATTTCTTTTTACATCTGCTTCACTGACTCAGCCATCAGACAAGCAATTCAGTTCAATAAACATTTATTGAACCCCTACTGTGTGTCAGGCACTGTGCTGCCTTCTAAGGAGCTCACAGGTGAGACAGGAGCCCAACAGATGGCACTGGTGTGTGACAGCTGGGCAAATCCCCTCCCTTCTACTTTGAATTCATTAATTGTTTTATTAAGTAAATCATTACTGAGGGCTCCGCTGTCCATCCTACTCTGTAATAAGGAAGCACATCATTGACTTAACTTGTATTAAAACCTTGAACATTTTTATATTTTTAAGGCATGTCTATTAAGTCCCTGAATATCATCTTCACCAAAGGAAGCACAGAATAATATTTTCAAAGGTGTTCTGTATGCATGTTAAAGTTTAAGATGCCTCTGGTTTAGAATGCTTAGATGCATCTTTGATTTTTTTTTTTAAAGCAACAAGTTGTTTGTTACTAATGATGGTTAAAACATAGTTGTCAAAAGATTGGCTTGTTTTTAGGTATTCGAGGGTCTTTGATGGCATTCTCACTCACTTGCATTATAGCCTGCTCACTGGGAAAGCCCACTGCCCTGAGTGCACTCGTGGGAGGGCAAAAATGAGACTCTCAGCCATCATGGGTGGTTTGGACAGAAAAACAGGCCAAAGCCAAGCTGACCGAGAAGGGAAAAGGGTGTGTTTCAGGCCAGGGCTCTCAGAGGTAGACTTTGTGGTCATGTGTTAAAGCAGGGCTGGGGCTCTAATTTAGTCAAGTTATACCAAGAAACATTGAAAAGCAGCCAGAAGAACAGAGAGGAAAGGGGGAGTGAGTGAGGAGAGAGGGGGAAGAGTGAAAAGGAGGAGACTGCAGAGAAAGGTCAGTATGGAAGTAACGCTTCTTTCATCTTCCTTTGTGATTTAACTCCATATTGGCTGAAAAGCCACCTTCTAGAGACACAGCTCCCAAAGGTCGAGGTGTGGTGGGGGCACTTGCACATCCATGCCCAGTGAAATATGTTTTCAATCTTTTAAGTAATCCCTACACCCAATGAGGGCTCTAACCTATGATCCTGAGATCAAGAGTCACACGCTCTACCCACTGAGCCAGCCAGGTGCCCCTTTGCAACCTTTATGAAACAGAGTCATTATTTTTGAATTGGCACTGGGGTCTTTTGAGAGTTACCAGACAGAAAGGATGTGTTTGGTTAAGAAAGCCTGTTGAACCATCCTTTCATTTTCTAGTGAACCTTCAGTCACACCAGGAGCCTAGGCCAGGGCTATGGTAGGGTGTTTTGCAAAGAAAGACTTGCCATCCTGAAGACCCAGAATGGAATGATCCCATAAAACTCTGAACCTACACCTAAGGTATGAGTAGGGTGGGTGGCATGTTTCTTTTTTCTCTTCTTTTAGTTATTCCCGAGGCTCTCCCTAGCCCCACCCCCAACCCATTCAAGTGCCAAGTTATTTCCTTCCTTCCTATTCTGTGAGTAGTTATGTTGCTAGATGCTGTGGGCACAATGAGTCAGATTTGTGGGAAACACAGAACTGCCACCTAGAGTGCTCTCCTCACTGGACTACGGGGTTGACAGGGGCCGAATGGCTGAGCATTACGGAGGGAGAAGCAGGAGCACAGGCCAGCGGCTCTAGGCAGGGTCTGGGATTGCACAGAATCTAGTAGCTGGAATGAGCAAGTAAAGGCAGCAGGGGCTGGGGTAGCCGTGGAGGCCAAGGTGTCCTAGAGAAAGCAGTGGGAAGAACAGGAGGGTTTACTCAAGGATAGAATTTGATTTTGCATGTCAGAAAGAGCCTTCTGGGTGCCTGAGTCAGTTAAGATTCTGCCTTTGGCTCAGGGCATGATCCCCGGGTCCTGAGATCGAGTCCCACATTGGGCTCCCTGCTCAGCAGGTAGTCTGCTTCTCCTCTGCCTCTCCCACCTGCTTGTGCTGGCTCTCTAGATCTCTCCCAAATAAGATAAAAAAATAAAAAGAGCCCTCTGCTTGTGTTTTGGAGACTGGATGGGAGAGAGGTCTTTTTTTTTTCTTTTTAAGATTTTATCTATTCATTCATGAGAGACAGAAAGGGGGCAAGGACACAGGCAGAGGGAGAAGCAGGCTCCATGCAGGGAGCCCAACATGGGACTCCATCCTGGGTCTCCAGGATCACGCCCTGGGCTGAAGGTAGCGCTAAACTGCTGAGCCACCCAGGGATCCCAAGCATCAGCATTTTTCATGCTCCTGAGAGGATTCCAACGTGCAGCCAAGATTGATCACTGCCCTAAACCAGTGATCCTCAAAGTGTGGTCCGTGGACCAGCAGCATTGCCATCACCTGGGAGCTGGTCAGATGCGTAGATTCTCAGGCCCCACTTCAGACCTGCTGAATCAGAATCTGTATTTTTACCAAGATCCCATTACCGAGTGTGATCACTATCCTACTGACTGCACATTGGAATGATGTGGGGAGCTTTCAAGAAAACATCTTTAGTACCTGGGTCCCACCTCTACGAATTCTGATGTGATGGGTTTTGAGCGTGGGCTGGGCAACTGGACTTTTGAAACCTCCCCAGAGGATTCTCAGGTGCAGCCAGAGTAGAGAAGTGGTTTAAAGCTCAGCAATTCTACCGGTGTTCTTCGTGGCCTCGAAATGAAGAGAGGAGGGTGGGGCTTAGGACTCCATAAGCACAGACCCTTATAACTAAATACAAAGTTAACTTGGAAAAGTTATTAAGAGTTTAAAATACTTGAATGGAATCTGTGTCTTTTGCAGCAAATCAGTCCTGGAATTGAACATTCCTGAGGAGGCAGAGCTGCCAGGAAATTCAGCTGGACATATGTTCCACTCCTCTTGCCATGTGTAACCCCGTTCGAGGCGCTCAGCCTCATGTGCCTAAGTATGTGCATCTGTGCAACGGGCAGGGCAGCAGCAGATCAGCGAAGGAGGCTGTGGGGCAGGCAGCCTCTAAAGTGGCCCTGGGAGGATCTCGCTTTTGTTCAGAGCCTCATCCCCTCCCCTTGGACCTGGTGACCAGCTTCTAAGGAAGAGAACGTGGCAAAGTTTTAGACGTCGCTTCTGAGGTTAGGTTATAAGACTGACTTCCAGGATGCCTGCGTGGCTCAGCAGGTTGAGCGTCTGCCTTTGGCTCAGGTGGTGATCCCGGGGTCAAGTCCCTCATCGGGCTCCCTGCATGGAGCCTGCTTCTCCCTCTGCCTATGTCTCTGCCTCTCTCTTTGTCTCTCGTGAGTAAATAAAATCTTAAAAAAAAACACAACTGACTTCCATCTGTCCTTGTTTCTCAGAGCTCTTGTGAGGAAAGCAAGCTTCCACGTTGCGTGTGCTCCTGTGGAAGGCCCACGGGGCAAGGAACAGATATCTCTGGGCAACAGCAAGGTCCTGGGTCATTTGGGTGAGCTGGGCCATGGCCTCTCCCCAGTCAAGCCTGGAGGTGATCTCAGCTGTGTGAGAGAGCCTGTGTCCTTTGTGTGACCCAAACTCAAAAGCCACATAGTGTCATTTCCACTGGGTTCCACTGCTTAGAGCAGTAGAGAGGGCACCAGGTCAAGGGGAGGGAAACACATTCTACCTCTCAGTGGAAGCAGTGTTGGTCTCATTGAAAGAGTATTTGGGATGAAATGTGTATATATATATGTGTGTGTGTGTGTGTATAAATATATGTATATACATATATATACACATGTATATATCACTGCATGGCTCTCAAACCCCCTGAGGAACTCTTCAGATCACAATCAGGGTCTGTGTGCAAGACGGAACACCTCCCACAGAGCAGATCAGCTCTGATCAGGGCCTTCTGTCTTATATTTACCTAGCTGATCCATCTTTGCAAAATGCAGTCACCAAGTATTAGTGCTCCTATTACTACTATCATTGGTAGAGCAGCATCCCCACCTCTGGGGCCCGGGGAGGGATGACAAACAGTATTCCTGGCACAGACTTTTGGAGCGAGACAGATCTGGGTTGGAATCTCAGGATGACCCCAGACACTGGTTTAACCTTATTAACAGCAATCTCTTGGAATCTGTTTTCTCATCTGTAAACATGGGGATGGTAATGCCTACCAGTGGAGTTGTGGTAAGCATGCGGGGAATCTGGAGTGTCTAGTTCATGATCAGAGTAAAATAACGGCAGGGTCAGCTAGGAGGTGCCCTTCCTTTGACCAAGCTGGTGGGAGAGCTTGGGCCAAATGGTCGGAGCTCTCCCAAAGGCTGCCAGGGCAGGGGCTGGGCGTGGTGGGGTGAGGTAGAGGTGGGTGCCTGAAGCCTTCTGGCACCCTGGGCTAACTGCTGTGAGTCTAAAGGGTTAAGGTCTGAATTCCGAAGCAAAGGGCGGAGGGGAGGCCAGGCTGGGAGGTGGGCTGGCCCGGGGCTGGTCACTATTAGCATGCAGCTGGTAAGTGCTGTCCACTGATCCAGGCTCAGCTGTTACTCCTCCCAGAGCCAAAGGAGAAGGATGAAAAACAGCGGGCAGAGCTGTTGGTGGAAGGGGTCTCTCTGTGGGAGCTGTTCCATCTCGCACAGCCCTGATTTAAATCCGAGGAGGAGCCCCTGGAGGGGGGTTTGTGAGCCATGCAATGCTAATTAACTCCCCATTGTTATATTTTGTTTTCAACATTAGAGTCCCTCTAGTATTGAAGCACTTCTTTCTCTTGCAAAAAATTTAAATCTCGCTCCGGTGTACACAAATCTATGCTGGTATCTTGGGCAGACGGGCCTGGAAGTAGAACTCAGCAGAATATTCTGGGTGAAGATTTGGGTGGAGACTGGTTTCAATCAAGTGAGAAGTTGATAACACCCCGCAACCAGAATCTTCTTGCAATTTCTCAATTTATTTGAACCACTCTTCAGCGTCCTCAGCTTATATTTTAATGGCTAAGGCTTTTTTTTTTTTTTAAAGAAAGAGGGGGGAAACCCAACAAACGAATGAACTAAACCTTGAGAGAATGGAAGCCACGTGAAGGAGCTGATTAGCTTATGCCAAATTCCCTGCAAAAGCAATTCCAGAAAATTCAAGCTCTCTCTGTGCCAAATGCCTGGACTGTCTGGGAGCCAAGAAGGAAAGGAGGGACCAGATGTGAGAAATCTTGGCAGGGAGCCCTGGTTGGTTGAGCAGAACCAATTTTCCCAACTTGATCTGATCCCAGAGAGGATCGGGTGATTCAAAAGCTAGTTAGGAAGACAATTGTTCCAGGGCCTTCTGGGTTACTCATAACTCATGCCCTGACTCACCAAGCTGGATGCACTCCAGGCAGAGAGGGAGTGAGAGGCTCAGGGTGAAGCCCACGGAACTGGCTGCCCAGCCAGTGGCAAGCCCAGAGCCCAATCTAGACAACAAGGGCTTATGGAATCTGGGTTTCTGTTCCCGGGGCAAGAAAAGTCTGCAGTTCATGAGGATGGTGGTGACCCCCCAGCCCCCGCCAAGGCTGAGTTGAGAGGGAGCCATGCATTCCAATAACTGACTGGCATCCTAAAGTGGGTGTAGCTTGGCTGTTCTTGCTCAGGACAGTGGGGAGTTTACTGCATGCAGGAAACAAGAGCAGGGCCAGGGTATCTCTGTGACAAAGGGTGGCAGTGAGATGCTTTAGACCTGGGCTGTCCAGTATGGTAGCCCCCAGTACTAATAGGTTTTTATTTCTTCATTGTATTTTTCCAGGGTAAAGAGAAGGGGAAACGGTCAGCACGTGTGTTATAAAACATTAGCACATGGGAAAGGAAGTAGCTGGCACAGCAAAATCAACCATCAAATAAACAAACACTCCCCTGAGATGGAGTCACCAAACTCCAAGGAGGCTCAGTCTCCTCTAGTTCATAAATGAGGGGAAAGGATCAGGGAAAGAACAGAGAGGTACAGCTTTCCTACCACCTCTCTTCCACTAATTCAAGAGCTCTCATAAAGCTTTGGTTTCTAGCAGTAAACATGGAGTTACATTTGTCCATCTCCAATTAAACCATCTGGGGGCCACTTTGACATACGTTTCTTGCACTTGCATTAAAGTTCCCGAGTGACTTAGATATAGTCATCTTCCCTTCTTCATCTCCCGATCCTACTTTCTACATGGGTGGCCCCCCTCGTTGCTTCTGTTTCTCTCTACCCTAAGATGGGAGATTAAAGTAGGTTTGTTCCAGGGTGCCTGGGTGGTTCAGTCAGTTGAGCATCTGCCTTCAGCTTGGGTCATGACCCAGCCCCACGTTGGGCTCCCTGCTCATAGGGAGCCTACTTCTCCCTCTCCTGTCTGCCTGTGTTCTCTCTCTCTCTCTCTCTCTCTCAAATAAAAAAAAAAAAGTCTTAAAAAAATAAAAATAAAATAGGTTTGTTCCATCCAAATACAAGTGTATTAGTATGGCTCACATCAAGGAATGGTCTTGACACAGGAGATTGGGAACCAGGGATGGAGTGTTGGTAGCTGCTTCAGAATGTACATGTATACATGTGGGGGCTTTTTTTGGATGAGGGGATAGAAGAAAAGTAGGGTAGGAGTCAAGTTGTTAGGACAGAAGGTCTGGCCCCAAATAGGAAATACAGGAAGGAAACACAAATGAAAGGATGGTTCAAGACCACTGCACTTTAAGAGGAGTCACCAAGCTATGCTCCAGATTCTTATCCTGATGCAGAATCTCTTGTCAAAGATGCTTTGCTTATTTTTCTCAATACAAAAAGTTTATAAACAATAAAACCCAATAAGAACATGGAGAAGACCAACACATTTACACAAACCAGGCCACCTAGCAATCACCCAATCAACTATTTGTGAAGTCCTACAAAACCCAGACAAATATGATCACTAGAAGGGGCAGCCAGGGTGGGGGGGAGACAAGAACCCAGGATCAGATGCACATCACCCAATACATTCTATTGCATCAGCCCCATTTCAATATAATGAGGTAGGTTTGTGGCGATTTCATAACACGTAAGTAAACCTTCTTTTATCCTTTAGCTACCATGACACTAATCACTGCTGCAGCAGGGCAAGACGCTGGCTTTGAGCACCACAAAGAAGCCATGGCTTATGGTCTTTCTGGAAGCCAACAAGAAAAACCCAGAATTTATAGAGGTTAGGAAATTTAGCCTTTGCTTTGTACACCCATTCCTGGGCAGCTCAAGGTGGGTCCAGAGTTATTATTCTTAAACCTATCCCTATCAACTCATTTTTAAAACACACACATGTGTGCGTGCACACATGCACACACACATCACACACACCCTGTTGTGCATGACAGGCCTAGCCCAATCTGGTAAAGGATGGATCTGGTATGTAAAGTGAGTCTCATGCTCTGGGATTAGAAGTCTGGAACAGGAATCATTTATTACACATATAGAGAACCCTTAACTAAGTCCTCTCTGCACCTTTCAGCTGGTGTGGCCTCTTCCGTAGAAAGGGATTAGGGTGGGGGGTGGGGGTGGGAGCAACTGAATTAAAACCTAGTCTCCCATGGAACACCAAAGGTAGAGGGGTTTCTTTCTTTCTTTCTTTTTCTTTCTTTCTTTCTTCTCTTTTTTTTTAAGATTTTATTTATTCATGAAAGACACACACACAGAGATAGGCAGAGACACAGGTAGAGGGAGAAGCAGACTCCATGCAGGTAGCCCAACATGGGACTCGATCCCAGGTCTCAAGGATCACACCCCGGGCCAAAGATGGCACTAAACTGCTGAGCCACCGGGGCTGCCCAGGTAGAGGGGGTTCAAAAGAACACTATTACAGGGCAGCCCGGGTGGCTCAGCAGTTTAGTACCTCCTTCAGCCCAGGGTGTGGTCCTGGAGACCTGGGATCGAGTCCCACGTCGGGCTCCCTGCATGGAGCCTGTTTCTCCCTCTACCTGCGTCTCTGCCTCTCTCTCTGTGTAATTTTTTTTAATTCTCATGAATTAAAAAAAAAAGAACACTATTACAAAACAGCCAGCTCTAATTGGCAAAAAGGAGGTAGCTCAATAGGCTATGTACTCCAAATAACTGTTCTCCCTGGTGATAAAACAAAAAGTATTCCTGCTGTGCAGACCTGGAGCTGCTGCCGACTGATTCCTGAGATTGTTCATGTACCTGAGAACACAATGTAGGAATGAGGGCCTTAAGATTAAAATACACAGAAATACAAAACCAGAATATTTATATTATGTAAAAAAAGTCAAAATGCACAAGCTACATTATTTGCACACAGCTAGTGCAGTTGGTATCCTGGAGAAATTGGGGCACAAGGTGTGATTATCCAAGGGAGCAAATAAATCCTATCGGCCCAGAATGGGGTGGTAGTAAGCTTAGGAGCTGTTCCTCCAACAATCCCCATGGCTACTGTCACAACCCATTGCTTGGGACAGCTCTCAGTCTATCCCAAGGGTGGATTATGAGACAAGATGTAGAAAAACCCTGCCTTACCCCTGAGGGATTCCCTCCCACAGAATGTAGTAATTCGTGGGTTGAGCCCATCAATCTGGTTTTGTGCTTCATCTTTACATTCTGGCATGGGAAAAATTATTATATATCACTCCTTGAAAGGGAAACAACTTTCCTATCCAGGCTACTTTCAAAAGCTGGCGATCTGGGGGCGGAGACTCAGATAAAGCACACACGGAGGGATTTTCTCACACAAGCATTTGGCTAGAGCCACGTTGGAGTTGGTTGGAGTTCCTTTGCCTCCCCCCTTCCCCTACTACCCTGCCAGGAGGGAGGAGGGAGTGATGCTGTGGGACCCCAGCCTGAGATACATGGCAGAGCCAGCTGCCCCCTACCCACCCTGTCCCCACTTTCCCCACTCTGCCAATTGACACCTGCTCCTCAAAACTTCCTGATCACAAGAGAATTGCCCCCAAACACTGTAGCTCAATTCTGTGTCTCTGAGAGCAGGGCAGGGCTATGGATCTCTTTTTCTTCTTCCTCCTGAAAGTCGGCTGGCTTTCCTGTGAGCTGGGGACCTGCTGGCCCTTCAGTGGACATGAGGCCACTATAAGGCTGATGCCCTGGCAGAAATGGCACTTCTTGGGCTGGGGTGGCAGCTTGCATTCCTTGGCATGGTGGTGGACAACTCCACAGTTGTAGCACCTGTCTCCCTTTGCTCTGCCTCTCTGCATGTTCTTCCCTTTGGGCCACCTCTTACTCCCCAAACAAAACACGCCACCAGGCCCAGTGACCAGGATGGATTCTAGGCCCTTAGCAGTTTCCATTGCCTCACCCTCCTTCAGCATCTGACTTTCTAAAAATATTTATTTATTTTAAAAGTCATTTTAGTTTTATTTTTAAAAATTTTTAAAAAGATTTTATTTATTCATTCATGAGAGACACAGAGAAAGAGAGAGAGGCAAAGACACAGGCAGGAAGCCTGATGTAGGACCCGATCCCGGGGCTCCAGGATCAGGCCCCGGGCCGAAGGCAGGGGCTAAACCGCTGAGCCACCCAGGGTTCCCCCAGCATCCGACTCTTGATTTCAGCTCAGGTCATGATCCTATAGGTCATGAGACTGAGCAAGCCCCAAGTTGGGCTCCACACTCAGCAGGGAGGCTGCTTGAAGATTCTCTTCCTCTTCCCCTCTCCCCCTCACTCTCTCACTCTTTAAAATAACTCTTTAAAAAAGAAAAAAAAAGAAAACAAGATTTTTAAAGTAATCTCCATACCCAATGTGGAGCTTGAAGTCACAACCCTGAGATCAAGAGCCCCTTGCTCTACCAAGTGAGTCAGCCCCTTCTAGCCCATTCTAATTCCTATTTTCTTACACTGTTACTTCGTACATTTATGCTTAACTCAGGTGTACATCTGATTTTGCCTCTGTCTACCCCTACATGCTAATGCAAGAGTTTTTTCCCCCCATTTTTCTCCCATTTAGCCGTGTTGAGGCCCTATTGAATGTGAAGCACTAGATATTTCCACTTGAATTCTGTAATTTGTAACAACCATCATCACTACAGTTACAGCCACTCCTGATTTATATTACAGATAGGTTCAATGATGAGAAGGTATTTTCGTTTTGTCACAGATGCTGTACCTATTTTTATCTGAATAATCTGTCATACAACCATCTACTTATCTAGCTAGATTTTAAAGGATAGGACAGGACAGGAACTTGAGAGATATCTAGCCTATGTTTGGATTAAGTAGCTAGTATTCCACACAAGTGGGACTTCTACATGCAAAAATATATAACCTGTGAAAATGAATACAAGGAAACCTCATTTAAAGTGGAGTGGGGTGGCCAGAAGGGGGAGCTCTCAGGCCCCACCACATGTCCTCAAATGCAGAGGGGGCAGGGAGAGAAGGACTTTGCATTCTCCGCTGGGAGAAGCCTATCTATACTTCACTACTGCCCGGGAGGAACAAAGGTTTTCTCCCTGCCTGGCAACAGCTCAGCCAATGAAAAGCCACTACACTTAGAACTCCCAGTTTATTCCAGGGGACTTTTTGCTTATAAGAGGCTCTCTCCCAGCTCCTGGTTGGCTCAGTGGTTGAGCATCTGCCTTTGGCTCAGGGCGTGACCCCGGGGTCCTGGGATGGAGTCCTCCATCAGGCTCACCACGGAGCCTGCTTCTCCCTTTGCCTAGGTCTCGGCCCCTCTGTGTCTCTCATGAATAAATAAATCTTTAAAAAGGAAAAAAAAAAAGAGGTTCTCCCAATACCCTCCTTCTCTAAAAGAGTATTTCTCTCCTTTGCTTCCTGAACTTGCCTATGTTTGTGCCAAGGCTTACATGTCCCAAATTGGAATTCTCTGCAATTCCCAAATACACCCATTTTTGCTTGTAAAATAACTGACAATTTTATTTTTAAGGTTAAGATACCTTATAGAACAATCTTAAAAATGGCTTGATATTGGGGAAACTGGTGTGAAACTACTTTTTAAGCTCATGGAATTGTCTTTTTAAGCCCACCCCAGAGGAACCAAGCTTGGACTCTTCAAACTGTCCCTCAACCCACCTCAAAGGGGAACAAAAGAGTTTGGTTTGGTGTGGTTTAAAATAAACAACCCATCAAGTTCAAAGATCTCCTGCTTCCATAATACCAAATGCCTTACATCAAGTAGACCATTATCTGTGTATTATATAACATATAGTTCCATACTAGCTATCTATAGATTTGATATAGGTTAATGATTGATTACTGGCTTAATTCATATAGGAAGGGTATCTGGAAAGCCCCATGTTCTAAAACCCTTCTCAGAATGAAACTGCCTTTGAAAGCTATGACGATGATGTGTGGAAAAGATGATGTTCAGGCATCTACACAAGAGGCTCAGGTCTCCCTACAAACACCAGGAAAAAAGTAATACAATCAACCCAATCCAGAGGAGAAGTCATGCTTCATAACTGCTGTTAAGTTTCTAGCCAAGTGGTCTTCATGTCCTTCATGAGTCCAATCATGTTTCCACAGGGCTCTGAATGAAAGTTACTTCCAAAATTTAAGCCACATACTTTTCCTTGCCAATGACATTAAAAATCAAACCAAAGACTAATCAGCTTCTTCCCTTGACAAAACACATTTAATATCTCATTAGCTTTGGAAAGTTTCACAGCAAATTGGCATTAATGGACAATGTAGAAAGCATTATTGTCTTTCTGTCTAAATAGCTACTGACACTCTTTGTTCTCTACCCCCCTCCTTTTTTTTTTCTTTTTGGACAGTGGACTCTGCATAGCAGCTTTATTAAAAAAAAGTGTGTAGTGGCATTATTTCACCTGCTTCTCTCCATCTCACAGCTGAGATAGACGAATAAGCTGTCAGACCACTGCATTTCCTTCCACTGCTCTGTCTTCAAGTGATACTGTGGAAAATTAACTTGAAATATTATCAAGAACCTTTTTTGCTCCTTTTAATTCCAGGTAAAGGAGTTATGCCTCATTGTACTAATTCATTTCAAACACCTGGCCCCATTCCAGTTGTCAGATGAACAGTAATTGCTTAGCAATAACTCTTGTGCACATGGCCATTGCAAAATAAAACCAGTATAAGGAAATCTCAATTTCAGAGATGCCTTCAGATCTAGGAGTCTCCATCCAGTGGAGATGCGCCACTACACTTTCAGAAAATGTACTAAAAGTCAGGCTCTTCTCTAAAAAAATAGCAAAATGAAAAGCCAGAAATTCCAAGTTAGAGCTGGAATGAAGAAAAACCTACTAGGGTCTAGGTGAGTAAGCTGGGGTTTTGGGGGTTTTATTTATTTATTTATTTATTTATTTATTTATTTATTTATTTATTTATTTCATTTTCATAGTGGCTACTAGAAGAGAATCTTCACAGATTTGGGAACCCCTAGGAGAAACCCAACAGGCCAACCTCTGATCACCAAACAGCATGGTGTCTGGACCATCTCCATTCAATTTAATTCACAAGTTTTTAGCAGCATTTAATATGTCAAGGTCATCATGCTTGTTGTTCTAAAATTCTTTAGAGAAAGACTCTCAGACACACATTTCAGGAAACCATAACTCTTGGAAGAGATGGCTGATGGAGGGCAGCTTCCATGGAAGGAAGATATAAGGAACTTCTGGAGGCATGTTACTATAGTTGTAAAACTGGTTGCTAACTCCATCTTTTATGGTATCCAATGCCTATTAGTTCAAAGTTCAAAGATTAACAAAAAAACAACAAAAAAAACCAAGTTTATAAGATAAATTTCTCCTTAAACTGAGGCAGAAACATTTTTGTCTTTCCATGTAATCTCATATGCTTCCTCTTTAAAGGAAACTGTGTTTGCAACATAAAGCTAAACTTACTATAGAAGTGCAATAATAAACTACTCCAGCTGTTTGGCAATGCCAATTTTTTTTGTTTTATTTAACTTGTTTTATTATCTTTAAAAAGATTTTATTTATTTGAGAGAGAGAGAGAGAGAGAGAGTACAATTGGGCGAAAGGGCAGAAGAAGAGGGAGAAGCAGAGCTGAGCAGGGAGCCCAACATGGGGCTCGATTCCAGGACCCTGTGATCATGACCTGAGGTGAAGCTGGATGCTTAACCAATTGAGCCTCCTAAGGAGCCCCCAATTTCTTATTATTTTTGTAACCTATTTTCATGTGATTTAATATATGAGCCATTTCTCCCCACCCCCACCCCCTTTGGGTATAGAGTGTTATACTTAATAATTACTCCAACTAAAACAAGTTACCACTACATACTTATTAGATGACTAAAATTGACATCTTTTCTGACCATAATGCCATGAAACTAGAAATTAACCACAAGAAAGAATTTGGAAAGAACAAAAATATATGGAGGTTAAATAACATTCCACTAAACAATGAATAGGTCAACCAAGAAATCAAAGAAGAAATAACAAATTACATGGAAAAAAAATGAAAATGAAAACACAATGGTCCAAAATCTTTGGGATGCGATGAAAGCAGTTCTAAGAGAGAAATTTATAGCAATAGAGGCCTACCTTAAGAACAAGAAAAATCTCAAGTAAGCAACCTAACCCTACACCTAAATGAGCTAGAAAAAGAAAAAAACTCAAACCTAGCAAAAGGAGGGAAATAATAAATATTAGAGCAGAAATAAATGATATAGAAACTAAAAAAAAGTCAATAGAACAGATCAGTGAAACCAGGAGCTGGTTCTTTGAAAAGGTCAAGAAAATTGATAAACCTTTATCCAGACACAAAGAGAGAGAGAAGACCCAAATAACCCAAATAAACAAAATGACTAATGAAAGAAGAGAAATAACAATCAACACCACACAAATACAAACAATTGTAACAGAATATTGGGAAAACCTATATGTTAACAAATTAGACAACTTAAATGGATAAGTCTCTAGAAACATATAACCCACCAAAACTGAAGCAGAAAAAAATAGAAAATTTGAACAGATCAATTATCAGGAATGAAATTGAACCGATAATCAACAAATTCCCAAAAACAAAAGTCCAGGACAAGATAGCTTCATAGGCAAATTCTACCAAATTTTATTGGTTTTCTACCAAACATTTAAAGAAGAGTTAATACCTATTCTTCTCAAAGTACTTCAAAAAATAGAAGAGGAAGGAAAACTTCCAAATTCATTCTATGAGGCCAGTATTACCCTGATTCCAAACCCAAATAAAGACACCACAAAGAGAGAGAGAGAGAGAGAGAGAGAGAACAAACTATGGGCCAATATCTCATGAATATTGATGCAAAAATCCTCAACAAAATATTAACAAACCGAATCCAATAATACATTAAAAAACATATACCATGATCAGGTGTGATTTAATTTCTGGGATGCGAGGGTGGTTCTATATTCACAAAACAACATGACACATCACATCAATAGGAGAAAAGATAAAAACCATATGATCACTTCAATAGATGCAGAAAAAGCATTCAACAAAGTACAATATCCCTTCATGATAAAAACCATCTGTAAAGTAGGTCTGGATGGAACATACCTCAATACAATAAAGTCCTTGTATGAAAGACCCACAGCCAACATAATATTCAATGGGGAAAAACTGAAAGCTTTTCCCGTAAGGTCAGGAACAAGACAAGAATGTCCATGCTCACCACTTTTACTCAACACAATACTGGAAGTCCTAGCCACAGCAATTATACAACAAAAAGAAAAGGCATCCAATGTGTAAGAAGAAATAAAACTCTTACTGTTTGCAGATGACATGATACCCTATGTAGAAAACTAAAGATTCCACCAAAAAACTACCAGAACTGATAAAAGAATTCAGTAAAGTCACAGGATAAAAAAAATCAATGTACAGAAATTTGGTGCATTTTTACACACTAATAATGAAGCAGCAGAAAAAAAAATTAAGAAGACAATCCCATTTACAATTGTGCCCAAACTGATAAAATATCTAGTAATAACACTTAACCAAAGAGGCAAAAGACCTGTATTCTGAAAACTAGAAAACATCGATGAAAGAAACAAAAGATGACACAAAGAAATGGAAAAACATTCCATGCTCACAGGCTGGAAGAATATTGTTATAATGTCTATATTATCCAAAGCAATCTACACATTTAATGCAATCCCTACTAAAATACCAACAGCATTTTTCACAGAAGTAGAACAAGCAATCCTAAAATTGATATGGAACCACAAGAGATCTCGAACAGCCAAAGCAATCTTGAAAAAGAAAAACAAAAACTAGAGGTATTACAATTCTAGACTTCAAGTTATATTACAAAACAGTAGTAATTAAAATGGTATGGTACTGGCATAAAGAGATATATAGATCAAAAGAATAGAAAACCTAGGGATCCCTGGGTGGCGCAGCGGTTTGGCGCCTGCCTTTGGCCCAGGGCGCGATCCTGGAGACCCGGGATCGAATCCCACGTCAGGCTCCCGGTGCATGGAGCCTGCTTCTCCCTCTGCCTGTGTCTCTGCCTCTCTCTCTCTCTCTGTGACTATCATAAATAAATAAAAATTTAAAAAAAATTAAAAAAAAAAAGAAAACCTAGAAATAAACCCACAATGATGTAGTCAATCTGACAAAGGAAGAAGGACTACACAGTGGGGAAAAAGACAGTCTCTTCAACAAATGGTGTTGGAAAAACTTGACAGCTACATGCAAAAAAATGAAACTGGACCACTTTCTTTCACCATACACAAAAATAAACTCAAAATGGCTTGCAGACCTAAATGTGAGACCTGACACCATGAAAATCCTGGAAGGGAACACAGGCACTAATGTCTTTGACGTTGGTTGTAGCAACATTTTTCTAGATGTGTCTCTGGAGGCAAGGGGAATAAAAGTGAAAATAAGCTATCAGGATTACTTCAAAATTAAAAGCTTCTGCACAGGAAGGAAACAACACAACTAAATGGTAACCTACTGAATGGGAGAAGATATCTGTAAGTGACATACCCAATAAAGGGTTAGAATCCAAAATATATACAGAACGGATACAACTCAACACCAAAAACCCAAATTTTGCTGTTTGCAACCACGTGGACAGAGCTAGAGAATATAGTGCAAAGTAAAATCAGTCAGTCAGAAATACCATATGATCTCACTTATATGTGAGATTAAGAAACAAAACAAACGAGTAAAGGGAGAAAGAGAGAGACACACACAAACCACAAAATGGACTCTTAGAGAACAAACTGATGTCCACCAGAGTGGAGGTGGGTGGGGGGATGGATGAAATAGGTGATGGGGATTAAAGAGTACACTTATCATGATGAAAAAAAAATGAAAAATGAAAAAAATCCAAAAATCTGACACCATCACCAATTGTTGGCAAGGATTATGTAGCAATGGAAGTCTCCTTTGTTACTGGTGAGAACGCAAAATACTACAGCCACTTTGGAAGACAGTGACAGTTTCTTACAAAGCTAAACATAGGCTTACCGTATGATCCAGCAATTGTGCTTCTAGGTATTTACCCAACTGATCTGAAAACTGATGTGTGCATAACAATCTGCATGTGAATGTTTATAGATGCTTTATTCATAATTTCTAAGAATTGGAAGCAACCAAGATGTCCAATATGATAATGGATGAACAAATTGTGGTATAGGTATGTTGTTCAGTGATAAAAGGAAATGAGCTATCAAGCCAGAAAAATCTTAAATATGTATTGCTAAACAAAAGAAGCCAGTTTGAAAAGACTACACAGTTTATGACTCCAATTACATGAAACTCTAGAAAATGCAAAAATAGAGAAATAAAAAAGATTAGTGGTTGTCAGCAGGAGGAAAGGAGTACTGAATGGGTGGAGTATGGAGGATTTTTAGGGGAGTGAAACCATACCATATGATCCTGTAGTGGTGGATACATGACACTATATATTTGTCAAAACCCACAGAAATTTATAGCACAAAGAATGAACCTGAATGTATGCTGCAAACAGGCCCTTTAGCAAGCTGGGAAATCTTATGATAGAATGCAACAAAGCAAATCATATTACAGATATATAAAAAATGTCACTGAAAGAGCGGGGGACCTAAGTAACTTTGGATATGAGTGGAGTCTACAAGACTAAAGGCAAAAGAATCTGTACATAAGCACTGTCTCTAGTTAATAAAGTTCTTTCTATGGAGGGTTATGGGTTAGCCGTGGGTTAACCTGTATACATTGCTATACATGTATATTGGAGTTGAACAGTTAGGTATATGGATAGCAAGTGAAGGGAACCATCCTTTGGAGTGGGAGGTTAGAATATTCCATATGATGAGGGATTAGGGCCAAAAACAACAGCATGAACTCATGGTTAGCTTAATATAGATACAGATAGTTATGTATAGAAATATTTCAAAATATGTATATAGACACAGGTTAGTATAAATGCTCCTTGGTCTGTCAGCTGAGGGGGCCTATAAGCAAAGATACCCTAGTCCCAACAAGCACACCTAGCCCCCAAATCTTGGTCACTAATACCATTCTCCAATAAAAGAAACCAGATCCCTGTGGTCCTTCTAGGAGCTGGAAATATACTAGATGCTTGAAGCATCTTAGAATCCCAGAAAGCAAGGAAGTGCTAAACAAAACAATACAAAACAATCCCGCCACGATAAGGGTATGTTAACAGGACACAGGAGCCAACTGAAAGAGCTCCCAGTGGCCGAAGCTGGAATAATTTGAGCAACACAATGAAGTAGCATTATTGGATTAGAACTCAAAACAGAAAATACCCATGAGTCTACTAGTATACGTAAATGACTGAATAAATAAACAAACAAACAAACAAACAAACTGAGGGAGAACAGAGAAATCTCTCATGGAAAGGGATTCCAAACATTTTATGTAAACACTACTCTCAAGGTGTAGGGTAGAGCTTCTTATCCCTTAAGTGTGGGCTGCATGTGGTGACTTCCTTCCAAAAAGTACAGTATGGAAAGGAGGGAAAAAGTGACTCTACGGTGGGGGAAGCTGACATACAGTACTTCAAGCCAGGTGTCACAATGACAGATGATGTCATGTTGACAATACATCCTTGATATGTGATGAAAACAGCACTTCACCTCTGTGCTCTTCATTCCCAAAACACATAACCAGTCCAATCATGCGAAAAACATCTGACAGATCCTAATTGAGGGACGTTCTGTGGGATCCCTGACCAGTACTCTTCCAGTCTACTGAGGTTATCAAAAACAAATGGTCACAGCCAAGAGAAACCTAGAGACAACTAAATGTAATATGGTATCCTGGATGGAATCCTGGGACAGAAAAAGGACAGTAGGTAAAAATAAAGGAAATCTGAGTACAGTATAAACTTTTGATAATAATGATATATCCATATCAATTCGTTAATCGTAACCAACACACCCTATGGATGTGAAGTACTGAAGGGGATACTGGTGCCAGGGACATGGGAACTCTGTACTACTGTCACAATAGTTCTATAGGATTTTTTTCATAAAGATTTTATTTATTTATTCATGAGAGATACAGAGAGAGAGAGAGAGACAGAGACAGAGACACAGGCAGAGGGAGAAGCAGGCTCCCTGCAGGGAGCCCAGAGTGGGACTCGATCCCAGAACCCCCCGGGATCATGCCCTGAGCCGAAGGCAGACGCTCAACCACTGAGCCACCCGGGCGTCCCAGTTCTACGGGATTTGAAGTTAAAAGTTCATTATACATACACACACTCGTCTAGAGCTCATGTTTCAGAAAGGGGAATCTTTTGCAAGCCCATCAGGCAAATGCTTGGGGTAGCTGGGGTTCTGAGCAGCATCTGTGGGAGAATTCAGACAACCTCGCGTGGCTCAGCGAAGAGGTGCTACTCTCATCGGCCTAAGGTGTCAACCCTTGACTTCTCATCGGTTTCCAGTGGGGTAATCCATGCAGCAGGGAATTCTTGGAATTTAGCCTGAGGAAATAGAAGAAATTCTTTGGAGAGGAGAATGTTGGTTAATTCAAATGGAATCTGGTGTCCCCATCATGCTTCTCTTCCCTTGGGGAAACTGGCACCACCCACTGAGAAGCATTTTGTGTCAGGCTGACAGAGCCTTCACCCACTTTCCTCCCGTCCAGGGTTGAGATTCTAAAGTGAGTAATGCAGCCCCAGTGAAAGCACCTGAGGAGCACACCCACTGTGTTTGGGGGAGTCTAAACACCCTTCCTCGGTGGGTCTGGGAAGTACCTTGAAGCCTCCAAAGCCCACATAGAGGAGGGCCCTGTGGGAAGGAGGTGCTGTGTTGCCACGCCTTCTGATTTTAAATTTTTTTTTTTTAATTTTTTATTTATTTATGATAGTCACAGGGAGAGAGAGAGAGGCAGAGACACAGGCAGAGGGAGAAGCAGGCTCCATGCACCGGGAGCCCGACGTGGGATTCGATCCCGGGTCTCCAGGATCGTGCCCTGGGCCAAAGGCAGGCGCCAAACCGCTGCGCCACCCAGGGATCCCCGCCTTCTGATTTTAAGTGAAAAGCCAGGCATTCTAAGTCTTGTGTGCAACTATAGGATTTTTACCTGTAGACAACTCATTCAACTTTTTGAGAACACACCATGCTGGCTCAACAAGGCACATCGGACCATCATACTCAGCTGGTGGACCCCAGCCTGTGACCTATGAGAAAGAGAAATTCTCCTGACAGTGCTCGGAGTTTCAAAATTATTCATTTAAAGCCAGGAAGATGGAAGCTGCATGTTAACCACCAGCCACTGGGACATGTGGCTATTTCAATGAAAATTAATTTAAATTAAATATAATTAAAAATTGAGTTCCTCTGTCACACTGAGCTCATTTTAAGGACTCAACGGCCTTTTCCATTGTGGCACGAAGTTCCACTGGGCAGTGCTGCTAAGAATATAGGATATAGGGGGACAATTGGCAAAATTTGAATGTATTTGGTAATAATTTGTAACCATATTAAATTTCCTAATCTTGACCACTGTAACATAGTTATGTAAAAGAATGGTTTTGTGTTTTTGAGGGGTAGGGGCAGAGGGAGAGAGAATCTTAAGCAGGTTCCACACCTAGTATAGAGTCTGATGTGGGGCTCGATTTCATGACCCTGAGATTGTGACCTTAGCCAAAATCAAGAGTTGGTCACTTAACTGAGCCACTCAG
This sequence comes from Vulpes vulpes, assembly GCF_048418805.1. Classification (NCBI taxonomy): domain Eukaryota; kingdom Metazoa; phylum Chordata; class Mammalia; order Carnivora; family Canidae; genus Vulpes; species Vulpes vulpes. Next base: position 70,690,497 of record NC_132790.1, read on the forward strand.
GTGCCCCACAAAAGAATGTTTTTATGTCTGGATGAACATGTAGAAATATATAGGGGGAGAGAAGATAGGATGTCTGCAACTTACTCTCAGTGCAAAAAAAAAAATGTGTGTATCTAGCATGATAATGCAAATATAGCAAAACACTAACAACTGGTGAATCTGGGTAGTATGCTTGCAACTTTTCTGCAAATCTGAAATTATTTCAGAAGAGTTAAAAGGGGAAAAAATGGAGAAACAATAAAAATACTCTAGGGAAGCCAAGAAAGTTCTAAAGCTGACTTAATGAAACAAGTGGTGGTCCTCAGCTGTTGGTGGTGGCATCCTATCTCATGGCATACTTCATGCATACGTAATAATCTACCCCCATTTCCTCCGTGGCCCTTCAGACCTTCTCTGTTCCCTCGTGGTGCCTTCTTACATACTCACTGAGCAAAGTGTCCCCAATTTGAATAAACTGTTGTTTCCAGGTGGATGTTGTCATCATGTCACACCTCTTCTTGTTCAAGGTAAGGTATGCCCGGCTCTAGACCTGTCCTCCGACCCTCACTGCTGAACGCTCCACTTGGAAGAGCCTGGCATGATGGTATCAGTCCTCGGCTGTAGCCGTTGTTTTATATTTTTATACGTTGATTAAAACTGGGCAGTGCACCCTGGAGGGGTTCTTGGTACTGGGCTGTCATGACCTACTCATCTAAGGGTCACTTCTCTAAGAGCTTTTTAAAATTGGTTCATGTCTATATCTCTATGTACAATTCTACTTAAATGTGCAAATGCAATGGTATATGTGGATTTAGTTTCCATGCAATTTTTTTTTTTTTCTCTTTTGCTTGTTCTCAAGGGTGTTCTGCAACACCTTTGTCTCTTCTTTTGGCTTCTACCCAGGTTATGGCAAGTTCTGCTACCTTTGCTTCTACTGTGACCACAGAGCCCCCTGCCTTGGCCACATACAGTTGTCTGCCCACATTCCCTGGCATTGGAAGTGGAGGGGAAAGGATCTGTGGTCCCAGAACCCCCTTAGTTGGTTTTCCACATAAGCCTTTTATTCTAAGAGCACCTTGCTGTTAATTAACCTTTGTTAGCTAGCAGGGCACCAGGTGGTGTTGTAGTCATAGATCTTGCGTGGTATTTTAATTCAGCAAACATCTTGAGAGCCTACTTTGGGGCGGGAGGAGGGGGGTATCCAGGCCCTCTGCCAGGTGCAGCGGATACAAACATCATCAATAAGACCTTGCCCTTGAAGAGTTCCCAGGTGGCAAACCCCAAAACTATGAAAAGTAGTTTTTATCAGCAGTGCAGATGTGTGTGTGTGGGGGTGGCGGTGGTGGGTAAACTGGGCGTGCCGCTAGACGCATGACCTCCTCTGAGGGAGGACACCCTGCCTTCACTGCACCGTGCCTTCTCTCCCAATATGATTTTTTAAAAGACTTTATTTATTCATGAGAGACACAGAGAAGAAGAAGAGACACAGGCAGAGGGAGAAGCAAGCTCTATGCAAGGAGCCCGATGTGGGACTCGATCCCGGTCCCGGGATTCCAGGATCATGCCCTGGGCCAAAGTCAGATGCTCACCCACTGAGCCACCCAGGCATCCCCCAGTATGATTTCTGACACCAGTCTAGCATCCTGTGATGTACCCTCCTTAAACTTTCATCACATGTAACTGGTGCCTATTATACTTTCAAGCTCCTGAACTCGCTCTATCTCCTAACTAACAGGCAGTTTCACATTCAACCAGTTTGAGTTCACAATAAAATATCTTGAGACTGGAATGCACCTGCTTCCCAAGCCCCTCTTTGTGTATTTATTTACTGCTCAGAAATCATTCATTGCTTAGCTCCCTCCTCTTTCATGAGACCCACACTGGTCTCTCAAAGCAGTCCCCCCCCCTTTTTTTTTTTAGTTCCCATCTTTTTCAGAGTGTTCTATTAACTCCCTCCCCACATCCACTTCTAGGCTTTGAACGTATGGATAATTCAACACTTCTTCCCTGTGAATTCAAGTAGCACTTGTGTACAGCATCAGATAAAACTCTCCAGATTAGGTAGGTGCGTTTTCCATATCAGCTCAGCCAGCAACAGCTCAACTACACAAGGAGTGACGCTGACTACATAAACACATCCCATTAAACACAAATTTAATGTCTCAAGCTTAACATACTCTTAGCAGAATTTCCAAAAACACCCGGACCATCTAACACCTGCCCCCGGCTGCTTATCAGGAGGGCAAGTCAGAAAGGAAAGAGGCATCTAACTTCCAGCAGCAAAAATAAATCTTATTTTATATATTAAACAACAACTGGGGCACCTGGTGGCTGTTGGTTGAGCGTCTTTGGCTCAGGTTGGGATCTCAGGGTCCTGGGATCAAGCCCCACATCGGCTCTGAAAATCCTGGTTTCTTTGGCTGGCAGTCATCTAAACCCCATTCCCAAGTTTGGGGAATTCCTCACTGTATGTCTGGAGATCCACAGAGCCCATCATAGCCAAAAAGAGCAAATTCTAGCCGCATTCCTGCCCCAACTGTGCATCTGTTGACACGTGGCTTGGCTTAGCATATCAGATGCTCTTGCCCAAGGTTTCACATCTCAAAGTAGGAGACAAAGAAGCAGAGCAAAATACACTTTCAAAAAATTCCTTTTCTGCATAAGTTGATCAGAGCTGGTTTCCCCTGATCGGGTTCCCTGCAGGGAGACCTTTGTCTAGGTCTCTGCCTCTGTCTCTCATGAATAAATAAATAAAATATTTTTTAAAAAAGCTGTGAAGTAAAAGATTAAGAGTTTATGTGGTAGGGGTGCCTCTGTGGCTTAGTCAGTTGAAAGCCTGAGTCTTGGTTTCAGTTCAGGTTCTGATCTCAGGGTCATGGGATGGAGCCCTGTGTCAGGCTCCACACTCAGTAGGGAGTCTGCTTGGGATTCTCTCCCTTTCTCTCTGCCTCTCCCCTGTTCATGCTAAAATAAATGAATAAATCTTAAAAACAAGAGTTTATTATACATGAATAAAGTGTGAACAGGTAGAGCAGAGAGTGGAAGGCAAACTATGTGTGTCATGGTTAGCCAGAGCAGGTTTATCAAGAGCCAACAACTGCCTTACAATTTCAGGGGGGCCATGAGGAAGGACTGGGATGTGGTTTGTGTGCCCCGGATCTGTTTTAATGAGAAGGGGCAGCTGGCATGGAGCTGCTGGTGGCAGATAGGATCAGAGCAAGGAGGTTTGCTCTAATCCAAAAATGCTCAAAGGCTTGAAGGCAGGGGCATTGATATTCAGGGGATGTAGTGGGAAATGACAAGATCTTTGCTTTTCATTCAGGGACTGCCAAATTGCTGGGACACATTAGCTGAGGATTTTGGATCTGGTACCTGGTGATAGGGAAACTGGAGATAAGAGAGGAGAACTTACATTTTTCTTTCCAAGAAAAGTAAGTGTTAGTATGTTAGTATGTTTGTGACTTTGCGTTTGTCACAGTTTCTCCTTCACCCTTCTCCAGGAGCAGCAGCTCAAGTCAGGACATCGGTAGTTTTCAAAACCCGTCTGGCTCTACGTATTCAATCCCTTTTCACACCCACATGTCCCTTGTTTGCAAAGAGCTAATCACTAGGTATTTTCAGAAAGCTGTGCTTTCTTCTGGTTGCCCTGCCAGCCTGTCCCCTTCACTGGGAACTCCTTTTCCCAAACATATGCCCTTTTTTTTTTTGGACTCTGTGGGGACAAGACATGGTTATTTTCTGCTGAAATGCACTTTCTTCCCTTCTCATCTTTTAAAATCCCACCTGTCCTTCATGTTCCTGCTTTATTGTTTATTTTCCCTGAGCCCAGAGGATAGGCAACTTTCCAGCCCCAGAACCCAGTAAAAAGCAGGGTCTCCAGCCCCTTGAGATCTAGACCTTGCTACTTTCTAGAGAGCATAGAGCCCACCCGACAGCAGGTTAGAAATGCTGTCTCAGTCCCATGCCAGACCTGCTGAGTCAGAATCTGTACTTTAAGGAGCTTCTCAGAGGACTTACAGATGTGAAAGTTTGAGAAGCACTTCTTAAAATCATTAGTCCCCAACTTTAGCTGCCCTAGAATCTTCTTGGGGGAGTTTTAGAACATAATGATGCCTGGGTCCCATCCCCAGAGATTTGGATGAAATGCTCTGAGGTGCCATCTTGACAATGGGGATTTCTATAAACTTCCCAAATGACTGCAATGCCCACTGAAGTTTGAGAACCACTGGCCTAGCACAATCACTCAATCCTTGTCCCATGCCCCCTGAAATTCCAAGCCTTCCATGAGATTTCTGTTCTGTCTTGGCCAGTGTGGGGATGTGGGCATACGCTCACCACCACTCTTCCTCTGGGGTCCTTCCTCACAGTGTATGTTGGCACTGCATCACCTTAGCCAATTCTTTTAATCCCAACCTGCACCCAGCCAAAGTAAATTTTGATTTGCCCAGGACATCTGTGGGTGTGGTACAGTAAAGATCAGGGAACATGGGTGAAGCAGGGGAGGAGCCTACATGGCCAGAGGCCATTCCACCTCTGAGAGGAATTATTTTGTCAGTGGTTAAGACAATAAAAGGTCTCAATATATTTATGGTTTTTTGTACCTAATAACTCTGCCTTGATTTTATAGTTCTATGGGTATATTTCTTAACTAGATTCAAATGCTCGCAGGACAAGAACCGGTATCCCCAGTTCTTAGCCTATATTGGTGTTCAACTGGTAACCCCTGAAGAACTGAATTAATAGCTCAGGATTTAAAAACAGATGTGCAAAAGGGACAGGCTTTGGGCCAGAGATGAATCTTGAGACAGAAAAACTTTCCAAGGGTGGGAGCAGAAGGAGCGAGGTTCCTGATGGTGGAAGGGCTACAGGCCTAGAGTAGAAACAGCTACATCCCTAAATCTGCTCCATCAGATACACACGTCTCTCTTGAGCACTTGAAAGGAAGCTAGCCCAAACTAAGATATGCAGCAAGAGTAAAACACATCAGATTTTGAAGATTTAGGGTAGAAAAATGTACAATTTCTTATTATGGATATGTTGAAATATTTTAGGTAAATTGGATTAACTGGGATAGATTAAGATGAATGTCACCTGTTTTTTACTCTTTCAACGTGATTGCCACAAAAGTTTAAAAAGACAGGTGGCTCCCTTTCCATTTCCTTTTTTTTTTTTTTTTTGAGATTTTATTTATTTATTCATGAGAGACACAGAGAGAGGGAGAGACATAGGCAGAGGGAGAAGCAGGCTCCCTGCGGGAAGCCCTATGTGGGACTCCATCCCAGGACCCTGGATCACAACCTGAGCCAAAGGCAAACGTTCAACTACTGAGCCACCCAGATGCCTCTCACTTTCCATTTCTATTTAATGGTGCTACTTTCAATGCCGCACTCCAAGCGAAAGATGGACAAACCAGGAGGGAGAAGGGGGCTGTCTTTGAGGCCAGCTGGGCAACAGGGTCTGTACTGGTCCCCCCAAGCGCCCTGAGCAATGAGCTGTATCATCACTTCATGCATGACTGAACTCAGGTTCACAAAGGCTAAATATCACGAAGTGCCCAAACCACTCAGCTAGGGAGAATAGCTTCTATTATAATTTATGTCTGCTGGATTCTAAAGCCCAAAGATAGGGCCCCCCAAGAGAGGAAACCCACTGGGGAGGTCAGAACCAAGGTGCACAGGAACTGTCACAGCAGTGAGGGGTGTTTAGTTTGCAGAAGAGACCTCTGGATGGACCATGAACACCACTGTCCAATATCTGAAGGCTCAGCGGTGGTCAGATGGCCTCTGTGTAGCTCCAAGGGGTAGGAGGGGAGCATAGGAAAAAAGCTATCAGAATAAGTATTTCCACGGAGACAGAGGAGGAATTTTTTCAACAGTCAGAGCTGCCCCAATTCGGCAACTTTGGAAGGCAGAGAGGGCCAGGTGCGGGAGAAGACCAAGCAGAGGCTGACACTCTGCAGACTCCAAACACAGCGAGGGTGTGTGGTGGTTCTGGAACACTGTTCTGTGGAGTGGCTGCATCAGGATCACCTGGGGGTTATTCAAAATAAACAGGTCCACCCAGGCCTGTTGAATCGGAATCTCACCAGGGTGAGGCCAAATGAGTTTTATTTTGAACAAGTGCCTTCAATTATTCTGATGTGCAGCCAGGTTTTGAAGCCGCTGGTGCATAAAGGACATTGGAGCATCCATTGGATGGTTCGACTATATGCCTTTTCAAATCTCTTCCAATGTTGAAATTCTATTATTCCGTGTCAGATAACACTTGCCAACAAAATTATGGCCAGTGAACTTGGCAAGATGAATCATTTCCTTATTTGGCCTGTTTACTATTTAATGGGAGGATTTCTTTAGCCAAAACAGTGAAACTGCTAGTTGTTTACGTTAATAGAAATGAATTAGGTTTTACTTCTTTTGTACCTTTGGTGAGATGGGGGTCCTGGAGTAGGGACAAGATAAAAAAATATTTTCTCGTCTCTCCTGCCCAATAGAAACACCAAATTTGAGCCCTCATTGCCGAGAACCTATTCCAGACTCTAATAAAAACCCATTTGGAACTTTGGGTTGCTTTACGATGGAGGAGGATGGCAAGGGCTGCAAAGTTCTGCCTGTGGAATGAAACCGTGTTAACAATTTCCAAGGAAGCGGTTTTCACAAGCTTGATTCATAACACACCAGTGACTAAAAGAAGTGCCAAGTCCCATCAAGTTGAGGTATTGTTGAGAACACAGCTGGGACACAGAATGAGTTGGAAAATGCAACCAGAGGAAAAGCAGCAGAGCAAAAAGAACCAGGAGAGGGGACATTTGTTCCCAAGAACAAAATTGGTGGCACTCAGTCCAAAGCAGAGGGAATCACTGAGGACTAACTTAGCGCTGCAGGACATCTGAATCGCCCAACTCGAGTGCTGAGGCTTTGCTTCTTCCTGGTCACTGTGGGGACTGAAGGAAAATAGGAGGCTATCCCCTCTTGAAAAAGCAAATGAGGGGCATCTGGGTGGCTCAGTCAGTTAGGTGGTTAAGTGTCTGCCTTGAACACAGGTCGTGACCCTGGGGTCCTGGGATCCAGTCAGCATTGGGCTCCCTGCTCAGTGGGAGGCCTGCTTCTCCCTCTGCTTGTGCTCTCTCTCCTGTCAAATTAATAAAATCTTAAAAAAAAAAATCAAATGAGAAGTGCTTGGGTGGCTCAGTTGTTTAAGCACCTGCCTTAAGCTCAGGTCATGATCTCCGGGTCCTGGGATGGAGCCCCATGTCTGACTCCCTGCTCAGCCAGGAGTCTCCTTTTCCCTCTGCCTCTGCCCTGACCTCCCAATTCATGCACTCTCTCTCCCCCCCCCAAATGAATTAAAACAGAACAAAAAAGCAAATTGTTACTTCTTTGCCCAGAAGGGTAAAGCACAGTTTGTCATTTTGCTGCCCTTTTTATTAAAGGATGTCTTCGAGGACAGGTACTGACCTGAAGAAATTAGCTAAGGAGGCTGACATGAGGCCAGGTAAAAAGCAAATGCAGAAGCAAACGTCTTAAGTTAGATTAACGTTGAGCCAATGGCTGCTCAGCTGGGAAAAGTCATAAATGTAGAGTAGGCAGTTATTGGTTTCGGCTTCTCTATTTGTCCCCGAAGGGTATTATTTTGTTCTTTGTTTCGTTCAGCTATTAAACATGGTCTTTGGAGAATAATATCTGGATTTAGGACACGTGGAATCCATTTTTTCCTTCTAGAACTTCAATAAAGTCATTTGTCTCCACTCCTTCTAGCTTATCATATTTCTGGCACAATTATAACAACTGTTTTATCATTCCTTCTTGGATAATTTGATTCTGGTCCTCATAGTCCCTTTCAGTTCTATGTTTGGATTATCTCTTTTTAAATACGTGAGGGGGCTGCCGTCGGTTTTGGACTTGTATCTGCACCATATGAGCCTAGGTAAACTATTGTCATGTGGACAGTTCAGAGAAGAAGAATGGGGACTTACTCAGGTGTGAGGGTGGTAATGAAAGCTCCAGAATATTCCCAAACTAGGATTTCTACATGAAATTTGGAGAAACCCAACATAATTGGACTCAAGCGGTTTTCCAAGTAAGCTCTCCAGTGGCTGTGAGCCAATCCAAAAATTCAACTCCTTTCACTGATTTTTATTTTTACGTGCCACCCAACCCCACTTACTAGTAATTTATAATCTTAAAATTAGAACCATACTAGAGTACACAGAGAACTCTACTTTGTCTTCTCCTAAGAGTTCCAACTATGACAATATTTGGTATCACTAATTTGACTAGTTTTTTTAAAAAAGATTTTAATTTATTTATTTTTAGAGTGAGAGAGCTTGCGTGCCAATACATGGGGTGGGGTGGGGGTGGGAGCAAAGGGAGAAGAAGAGGAAGAGGAGCAGACTCCCCACTGAGCACAGAGCCCCAGACACGGATAGGGCTACTCTCAGGACCCCGAGATCATGACCTGAGCCAAAATCAAGAGTCAGAAGCCCAACCAACTGAGCCATCCAGGCACCCGCTATTCTTTTTCTAATGAATGGACTGTATACACAGCATGCGTTGTGGTTCAAATATGAATTAACCACAGCAATAGCAAAATAAAGCACATACATCTACGTGTAGATAACACTTTCTTGCCCTTACCTGGTTGCTCTTTCAACAGGAGGTTGAAATGGGCCAGCCTTTGGAGTCTTTTGTTTCAGCCAAATGGTCTGGAACCAGGAAAGTCTTCGAGGAGCTAGTCTAAAACAATGGGCTATAGGACAACTAGAACAGTTTGTTGGAGTCAGACTAAGGTCAAGCCCTTGTCAGGGTTTCCAGGTTCCCATCTGCAGGCTGCAGTTGCTCAAGGCCACCGTGTGGAGGGCTTGTGGGGCTGACCCCACCTGCACCAGGCCAGCCAAGCCCCTTACACCGGGCTGTGTCTACCTGGGGGAGGGGCAACGGGCAGGAGCTGTTTTCTGTTTGTTTTTAGCTCCTGTACACACAGGTATATAGGCGGCCTGCTGCCGTGGTAGTAGATCTTAGTAGCATTTAGGAAACTGCTGTTTCTGCAGCTCAGGCTTCTGCAATTGCAGAGTAAGTTCTACAGCGCAGGAGTGAGGTGAGGTAGGGAGCTACTGTGTGCAGTGGCCTGATGTGCAGTAACAGAAATTTAGTTTCTTAGTCCCAGCCCTGAGCACAAATGTAGTGTGAAAAGGGGTGATGGGACTCCTCCTAAGCTAAGGTGGCCTGGCCTAGCAGCACATTCTTTAATCTTCAGCTCAGGATCCCAGGGTCCTGGGATCGAGTCCCGCACTGGCTTGTCTGCTTCTCCCTCTGCCTCAGCCACTATTCATGCAAACACATGTTCTCTCAAAAATAAAAATCCTTTAAAATAAAAACAAAACACAACACTTAAGTCAAAGTGGCTACTGGCATTCTGAAATGAGTTAGTAAACTAAGCCCAGAAAGACAGCCAGCACATTTTAGGGACCCGACAAACTTGGCTTCCTTTCTCGCACTCCTCAACTAGTGCTTCGTTGTAGTTCACGTTTACTAAACTCCATCCACAGAGGTGGTCAGCCTCAGCCTTCTTCAGTGCTCTTTCCTTAGGCCAAAAAAATTACTTGCAACTTTCCATGTAAATTTTTATAAAACCAAATAACTATTTAGTAGACTTAATATATCCTGGAAGCCATGTAGATAAACTGGTGGGAAAGGTAGGAAAAAAGATACAAAAATGATATTAGGTAGAGAGCTGGGAAACCATCCTAGATACACGAGAGGCTTGGATGTGATAGCAACGTTCCTACAAATCAACGACGCTGGGACAGCTGGCGATCTCAATGAGAAAAATGGAAATAGAAAAACATAAAAACACAAAATTAGATCCCCACCTTACCCATCCTGATGGGACTGAACACCTGTATGTGAAAAGCAAAATTTCAAAATATTTTATAACCTTAGGGACAAAGATCTCTTAGTGATGACACGAAAAAGCAGAACTCAAAAAGTGGATATATCAGAGTTCATCCAAATGGAAACAGTCTATACTACAGCAGCACCATAAAAGTGTTAAAAGACATATGGCAGGGAGGCCTGGGTGGTTCAGAGGTTGGGCATCTGCCTTCATGCTCAGGGCGTGATCCCAGGTTCAGGGACCCTGCTTGGAGCCTGCTTCTCCTTCTACCTGTGTGTCTGCCTCTCTCTGTCGCTCATGAATAAATAAATAAAATCTTAAAAAAATAAATAAAAATAAAAGACTTATGGCAGACTAGAAGAAGATATTTGCAATGAGTAAGACAAATGAACTCCTCCTAAGCTAAGGTGGAGGGTTATATTCAGGATACGTGAAGAATTATAAATAAGAAAAAGACAAGCCAACAGTCTAAAGACAGCAAGAAAGAGGGACAGGCAGTGCACAAAAGAGGACGCCTGGATGGCCAGCAATCCCAACTGAAGACATGCTCAACCTCCTTAATCATCAGGGGAACAAATGAAATTTAAAACCCTAAAGAGCTCCTATTAGATTAGTGGGAATCAAGAAGTCTGAGAAAGGCAAGTGAGAGGTTGTGGTTGCGTGCTGGCAGGCCTGTTGGTTGGTCTAGGCCATTCTGCCGAGCAATCTGCCAAGACCTGGAAAGGTGAATCCACCCGCACTCTAGGAAATCACAGCTTTGTTCGAATAGCTAGCTACACGTTGGAAACCACCTGACTGGCCATCAAGTTGGGAACAAATACACGGAGGAAGGCTCGCGTGGTGAAAGCCTACAGGGCAATCCCAGGAATGAACGGAGCCCGTCTGTGCTCAAGTGGCTCTGGCTCACAGTGGAGTGAAAACAGCAGCTTCTGGAAGGATGTACATCCATTCAGTATACAACAAGGACTGGAGGGACACAGAGCTCATGACTGTGCATGCCTTGGGGAGGGATGGAGGGAGGGAGGGAGGGAGGGAAAGCAGGGTTTCCTTGGATCTGTAAGATTTGTTCTCTTGCTTTTTTTTTTTTTTTTTTTTTTAATGGCAAAATGTCAACATTCACTTGTTCACTTTAGGCGGTAGGCATGTTAACGTTTTTACCCCATTTCATTTAAAAATGGTCTTCAAGCAAATAGAAAGTATCACTTAGGGCAGCCCTGGTGGTGCAGCGGTTTAGCGCCGCCTGCAGCCCAGGGTGTGATCCTGGAGACCCTGGATCGAGTCCCATGCCAGGCTCTCTGCATAGAGCCTGCTTCTCCCTCTGCCTGTGTCTCTGCCTCTCTTTCTCTCTCTCTCTCTCTGCATAGAGCCTGCTTCTCCCTCTGCCTGTGTCTCTGCCTCTCTCTCTCTCTCTCTCTCTCTCTGCATCTCTATGAATAAATAAGTGAAATCTTAAAAAAAAAAAAAAAAGAAAGAAAATATCACTTAGAGCTATGGAATTTCGAAAATGGGTGATGAAGATCAAGTCTGAGGTTTGCTGCATGGGGTTCAGTGTGCAATAGTTATGGGGTTTTAAAATTATTAGGAAATTGGGATGGGATGGGTTAGGAGATGGAAGGAAAGGATTGAGAAGGGAGAGGGGGGAGAAGAGGAGAAACCAAATGAGGTGGGGGACGTGCTCTGAAAACACTGACAGATGCCAGGAGCCACAACCCCGCAGCAGGGGTCCCAGAGCCCAAAGGCCACCTCTCTGCTTCTATGCCCCAACCTCACATACTTAATCAATGTTTGTTCATACAGGTCATCCAGAGCTTTGCTTCCTACAGTCTGTTGTCAGCTAATGCTAAATGGAAGGGAAAGGAGAAGGTAGGTGAAAGCAATTGGGTCCAGGCCTGTGCCCCCTTCTCCTTACCCCTAGAAGTCTGATCAGAGTTTTTAAATAGTAGCTTGTATAAAAGTATCCTGTTATTTTACCTTAGAGTTTCTTAAAATGTCATCAATCTATACTTGAAATCTTTTTATGCTGATCTACAGTAAGGCTGGGTGAATCCAGTAATACTCCATCACTGACACCAGCATCTCTCGAGGGCCTGCTGGGTACCAGGACATGTGCTATAAATGTACAACACGCCGGCAGGCTCACTGACGCTCTTTTATTGCTGTATCTCTATTTATGTGAAGCGCCTTTCCTTTAAAGGACCCAGGGATCTAATTACATGGTCATAGCCAGGGACTTAAATATATAATAGATCCAATAATTTGTTATTAAGTACATGGATATGCTAACTACTTGAACGGTTTGGAGGCGCCAAGGAGGACCGAGTTAAAGGCAGTGAAAATGAACCTATCAAGGTGCCAGCATCTTCAGAAACCACACTTGAATAATCACAGCCTTAATAAAGGAGTTTATGCTTCAATACATTTGTAATTGAGCAATGATTTGTTTCTATGGGGTAATACTCAATAATAACATCCAAAGACTAGGACCTTTATCACATAATTAAATATCTTTAGTTCTATTGTATGGATAGTTCAGAGTAGGGTTCTGGGTGGGGGCTGGCGATCCTTAATTTTAGTTTCTCCTAATTTTCTCAGATTATTTAATTAGCAACCTACCTATCTTCTTTGTATGCCTTTCCTCCCTGAGAAAAGGGTAAGTGCTATGGATGTACACCTTTTTCCACCCAGCTCCTAGCAAGTTTCTTATGTCTAAAATGGAAAAAAAATTATACTGTATTTATTAAAATGATGAAACTTCACTTAAAGGGTGTATTTTTATTGCATCTATCTTTTTTGCTCATACCGGACACTTTTAAAGAAAAAAAAAACAAAAAACGCAGGGTAGGACAGGCAAAGAAACGTTAAAAGTTACCGAGAACACACTCTCCTTCCTGGAATGTGTCAAGTGATAAAGTATAATAGGTTGAACCGTTTTAACCTACTAAGGCAGCGCTTTCGTATATTTAATACTATGTAAAATAGCCATGGCTCATTCCCATAAACGGACTATGTTTAGTTACTAATTGTAACCTATTTTGCTAGGCTCCTCACCCTGGGTTAAGGATCCTCCCGAGTGGAGTGGGGACAGCTTCATGGCTGACAAAAGCTCCCAAACTCTAAGGGGTGCCTGGTCTCCAAAAATGGACAAATCCTCAGTCCGGGAGAGTGCGGAAGGGCCTTTGCGTCTGGGCCAAGTGCCCTGCCCACAGCGTCAGGGAGAGTGGTGTAAGCTGGGAGCCCTGGCATGAAGTGCTTCTCCGTCTCTGAAGGGGCTTGAGCCACTAGGATTCTGGCCAGTGGTTTCTTACTGGTAACAGTGGGACACTTGACATTTGTACGAGGTAAACTTTACAAGTGATTGGAACTGAGAAGGGGCCTCCTCCAAAAGCAACGTCGTATCAATATGACTCTTTGAGGGGGAGCCAGGAGACCATCTCTCAGGCCTGCTTTATCCACATTACAGGCCTTATATGGTCATGTGTGTCGTTTCACCCAGGACACGTGTCAGTAGAGACTAAGGCAAACCCACACTTACAGAGCACATCCCAGGACCCCGGTTCACACCCTGAGCCAAAGGCAGATGCTCAACCACTGAGCCACCCGGACATCCCCCATCAGGGCTTTGCAGAGAGAACTTCCACTTTACATTCAAGAAGTCAAGGCTTGAGCAGACTAACTTTGCCTCATGTCATAGCACCCTCAGCAAATGCAGGTGGTCTCAGATCGAGAATTGGGACTCCAGGCCTGCTCTGTCCACACCTCCTTACCTCCCTGCATCAGCTTGGGTGGGGCCAGGGGGCTTTGGCTAGGTGCTGTGGCCAGCCATCTGTCATGGGGCCCTGGATCATTCCTGCTCGAGTACCCACTTTTCACCCATCACCAGCTAGCATGTAGCAGGGGGTGGCCAGGACACCAGGCAGGAGCTTTCTCTCACTCACATCTGTGTTTCCCAAGCCCACGGGACTAGCCCTCAGGCAGTTGACAGTGAGGCAGACCTAGATTTTAATTCCTAAACTGTTACCTACCAGCTGTGTATCCTTGAGAACCTCTTCGCATCTTCGTAGAGTTCTTTCCCTTTGTAAAAATGAGACTATAAATATCTCCTTAGAGTTGTGACAAATAAGTTAACGTAGGTGCATTGCTGGTACACAATCAAGAGAAATAAATGTGTTTTTTCCTTTCCCTTCTTTATTGCCCCTCCGCCACTGCCCCGTGGTCCTCTTCTGAATGTGTAGATTTCTTTCCCATGCACCAAAGGGAAAGGTGGTCAGTAGCTGTACCGTATTAGTTGATTCCTTAGACAGCTCTAAACAGGGAGACTCATTTAGCCTGGGCAGAAATTGAGTCTTGTTACATCTATAAAGGGAAGGTTCGAGGAGCTCCAGCACATTAGTAAGGCTAGGCCAGGCTCGTGCTGTGCTAACAACCCCGAGTCACATGTGTGTGTGTAGAGCACCGTAGGGCAACTGGCTCCCCATGGTAGCTGCTTCCATCCTGTGCCTCAGTGGGGCCCCCTGTTCCTACTAAGCTCACCAGGGCCTCCAGTCTCCCTTCCCAGGGGAAGAGAAACTGAAGAATCGCACAGAGGCTTCGTGCCAGCCTCACTGGGAAATACCACCCCCTCCTCTGCTCACACTGTTCTGGCCAAAAAACCAGCCCACTGGCCCCCTTCGCATGTGAAGGCGCGAGAAGTGTGCCGTCTGTGTCCCCAGGAAAGAACACCAAGGAACAGGGGAGCACACAGTCTTGTGCCCATATCGGGGCAACTAGGAGTGGAGGGAGAACACGTCATTTTTAAACAGGTTCAAGGATCTAAAAATCCATTCACGTACATGAGAAAATGAAGATACTGAAAACCACCACCAGCAGGTGAACGGATAAACAAACGGTCATATGTCCTCACAATGGAATACTACTCAGCAGTAAAAAGGAATGAACAGCGAATATACACAAGAGCATGGCTAAATCTTAAAACAGGCCGAGGGAGAGAAGCCAAATAAAGGGAATCCTACCCTATGAATCCATTTATATGGAATACTGGAAAATGCAAACAAATCCACCGTGACAGCACAGTAGTGGTTGCTTGGAGACAGGGACAGAAGGGGAGAGAGATTATAAAAGGGCGGAAGGAAACTTTGGGAGGTGATGAAAGCTTTTGGCTCGATGTGGGGCTCATTTCACAGATGTTTACATATACTAAATTTTACACTTGAGTGTGTGCAGTTTACGTTCCTCAACGATACTTCAAGTTGAAAGAACTAAGATGTAGATTCAGAATTATTTTATGTATTATTTATTCCTAAAGAATGTATTGGTCTCTCTTGGGTTTTCTCTGTATTTGAAAGCCATAAAATGGCATTTCATGACACATACTGAGTAGTCTGTGTACCACTCCCATTCATTCTGTTTACTACGGATTCATCACAGAAAGAGACTGCTGCTCAGGGCTTTGCAACCGAGAGAAAAAAAACAAAACAAAACAAAAAAACAAACCCAAATTCAAATCTTGGCTCACCACTTGCCAGCTGCCTAGCTTTGGGCAACTTATTGAATTTCTATGAGACACCACCTCGCAGAATTGTGCAAGTGTGGGTCAATCTATTCCTGGGAGCCCGCCAGAGCACTGCTCAAACCTCAGACACCTGCCCCAGGTGTCTTGGTACCTTCCTGCCCTACCATGTGAAACCACCTATTTGGTTGTTCCTCTGGTTTTGAGAGTGGTTCATCTCCACTGGTTTCCAGGCCCTGTACTAAATGCAACAAAATTTAAGGGGTCACACACACAAAAAAACCCCTCAGTAATTAGATAAAACATTTTAAAAACATCCAAAATATAAAAATCCATGATGTACAGGATATCAAAAAATTAAATAAAGATGAGCTCTATCCCTCCCAATTCCCGGTCAAACCCTTTCCCCAGTTCTGGCAATTTTCACTGAATCTAATTCCTTTACACTGGAGGTTTTAAATGTAAATACCCTCAGAATAAATGAGTTCTATTTCAAGACTTTCAAGTATTCAGGAGCAAGGCATGAAGGAATTGGGATAATTGCTAGAATTATTGTTATTCTTGAGGTTTTTGGAGACCCCTTATGTTTTGTGCCTGAGATGAGTGCACACTAGTCCTGGCCTTCTAGAAAGAAACTGCTCATCCCAGAGTTGCTTGGGTCAGAAGGACAAGCAAAGGGAGCCAGTGTAACACGTAGGTGTGTGCAGGACTCAGAAAACTACACCTGAATTTTAATTCTTTATTCTATGCTCCCTACTAGTTGTGCCTCAAGAGACAGGCTGTGGGTCTCTGCTTTCCCAACTGTGAAATGGGCAGGACTGTCACCCACTGGGGTGGGGAGGGAGTAAGATTGTCCTGTAGTGGTTAAGGGTGTAGAGCCTGGAAACTTGTTCCCTGGGTTCAAATCCCTGCTCAGTTATTTATTAGCCATAGGACCTCAGTTTTCTCATCTGAGGGGATTAGAAGAGAGCCCAACACAGACCTCTAAGAACCACTGTGTGGATTGCAAGTTAATACATGTAAAACTGGCAACCAGGACTTGATGCAGAGTAACCAAATATTTGCTACTATTCTTATCACCACCCAGTTGTTTTAAGGATCAAATTTCTCAATGTTCTCAATAAAAGGGTAAAAGCCCTTTAGCAGCCTGCCAAATTCCACTGTTAGCTATGATTATCACACAGCCTAAAATGACATCTGAAAAATCGATTCTTTGGTCACCTCTGCGGTCGGCTGAGTTTTGGTTGGGCCCAATTAATCGCAAAGGACAAGCTGTAAGTCTGACAGATCATGACTAAATGAGTTATATTAATCTCTAATGAAGACAAGAGGAAGGTCATCTTTCTCCAGAAACAGCCCCAATGGTGCAAATGGCTTTCTTTCACATCCATTTCTGGCTTTCCCCTCCTTTGAAGGCAGCACTTGAAACCTCTTTTGCATAACTGAATCTTCAAAAGTTTATAGACCCATTAAAGCAAGCAGCTAGCTAAAGGGAACCATTCAAATGAAGCTGTTTAGAAAAGTAACTGTGGGAGTTTCAGAAGGGGAGGACTTTCTGTGAGAAACTGAAGTTTAACATTTGAAAAAGTAAAGGCATTTTTAGGTACCTGTTGATTTGATTTTGTGTAAGTAATCTGAACTTTTCTGTTAAAAATAATAATAAAAAAAAGGCAGTGAGATTTTCCTAGGCCAGGTCCTCCCTACAGATATTGAAAAATAACCCCTGGAAGAGGACTTATAATTAAGTTCCTATTGATTTATTCTTCCCCATTGAGGAACTGGAAACTAAAAACTCAGTGACAGTAAGGACAATTCCCTAGGGCAGAAATAAAAATGATAGACATATAGACTGTCTCATTATATAGATACATATGTGGAAGTGTAGTAAGTGGGAATTTCTTCAAGATTGGTTCCATTGTACTTGGGAGAAACTTTAATTTGAATTTCAATTCCCAATCCTTGGAAAAGTGACAAGATTTTTAAGAACAGACTCAGTTTGACTTTTTTTTTTTTTTTTAAATGAGTGAGGGCAAATGTAAGTCTCTCCTTCCCCTCAGGCAATGGCATCCCCAGGGGTCCTGTGATCACCCCGACTCAGGACCAGCCTGGCCAGGGGAGGACAGAAGCAAAATGACCCCCCAGCATGGCCATGTAACTGCTTTCAGAGAAAACTAGAAGCTTTTAGAGTAGGGACATGCGGCTTCCTTTGCTGCCTCATCCCTTCTTCACGCTGTAACATCAACTCCTAAAACATACAAGCGGGTTTGGGAATCACTAAACGGTTATGAATAACTGGAAAGAATTGCCTCTAAGAAATGTATTTAAATTGGAAACAGTTTTATTAGGCATCCTGAGTCCAAAAGAAGAGGAAGAAAGAATCCTCTTCAAAAAGATTCTCACATGGGTAGAGGCTAGTTTATAGCTTTGCCCTACTGGCTTGGATTCACTTTTCATCTCTCTATTTGGCCTCTGTACAAGATCTCCAGGCTTCCAATCCACTTAGGAAAGAAAAGTTCACCTGCCACCTCAGGAGTTGGTCTTGACTCCACCTATGCAGACAGGACAAATAACCCCCACCAATACTCCCCCTACTCAAGTCTATTTGCTCTAGAATACTCCAGGGAGGGCTTTGGTGCCCCTAGGTCACACATATTCAAGTTCTGTTAGCGAGGGCAAGCTATGCTTCTTTATTCTTTCTGGGTTTCATTGCATGGCTCAGCTGTGAAAAAGATTTACATCATCGTACAAATGTAAATACTGAATGTTGACTCAACTAAAAATTGTGATAGAACCATACTGGGAAGACAAGAGAGGGAGAGTCTGTGCGTAAGTGGTGGTGGGGCTGGCTCCAGGAGGGGAAGGGAAGGTGTGACCATGCTAAACCCTCATTTTCTGCAATAGGAACTAAATGACAGGGGGGATCCCTGGGTGGCGCAGCGGTTTGGCACCTGCCTTTGGCCCAGGGCTCGATCCTGGAGACCCGGATCGAATCCCACGTCAGGCTCCCAGTGCATGGAGCCTGCTTCTCCCTCTGCCTGTGTCTCTGCCTCTCTCTCTCTCTGTATGACTATCATAAATAAATAATAAAATAAAAATAAAAATAAAAAAAAAAGGAACTAAATGACACTTAAAACTGGGGGGGGGGGATCTAAGAAATTTCAATAGGAACATATTAAAATATAAACACCATAAGAAATTGCTATAAGATTTCAAAGTGCTTGCCTCTGGAGAGCAATATTTAAAAGGTAGGGAGGGCATAATGGGAGACTGCTGTGTTTTATTATTAGTTTTGTAGTACTATTTAACTCAAAACTAAAATGTATGCTTTGAAAACCACAAAAACAAAAACAAGCCCACCCCTTCCCCTGCCATCTACAGGTGGAAGACTAGACCAGTTGCCCTCCCAACTGCATCCAATTAGAAGATTTTAAGTTGCTTTATAAAAAGGTCTTAGACTTTTGTTGATGATACTGCTGCATTCAGGAGGCTTTTACCACAATGTGAAAATTCAGTGAAGATTTGACGCCTACTCTCCACCCACAACCTTCCCACAGGTGTGGGACATTTGTCGACTGTGGTCAGAGAAGATTGGAAGCCACCACCCTTTACATATTTGTTTTACACTGTCATCATCATGGCTTGTTTTAACAAATAAGGGAAAGTACTGATGTCACCCCAAAAACTGGTAATAAATCTGCTCGATTTGGCATTAGTGTGATTTAAAAAGTCTTTTGATGATCTGGGGATCCCGGTTACACAGGAAATGGCTCAGTTCTGGACTCATTGAGGAAATACACAAAGTCAAAGACCAGTTTTTTTTGGTTAAGTTCAGCATGTCTGAGCTGTTCTTATAACCTTTGAAATATGTGAATCAGCTACCCTAGTGAAAAGCCAGATTAATTGCAGGGTGTGGAACCAAGAGTCAGACCTTGGTTCCAAGCCCAGTTTTGCCACACTAGCTGTGCAACCTTGGGGAAGTTGCTTAATCCCTCTGGATATGGGCTTCCTCATCTTCAAAATGGGTGTAACATCCAGGGCAGTTAGGTTGCTTTCTGCACAACCAGACTGGCTTCAACAATAAGGAAAAATCCATGGGCTCATAAGCTGGGAGTCTACACACAGAGGTTTGCAGGGTGTGGGGTCAAGAGTCAGGGTGTCCTCAAGGACTCCCCCTCTTTCTGCCTCCCTGCCGCTGTTTGGTGCTGGACTCCCTCGGGGTCACAGGACGGCAGCCGGAGCAATCTGGTGTTCTTGTTCACATCTAGCCGAAGATAGAAACTGGTCATCTGCAGCTTTCTCTCTAACCCAAAGGGGACAAAACACCTCTAGAAGCCCCAGCAATTCTACCCCGAGTCTCACAGAGCCACACTGGCTGTCAGTCCATTTCTGAACCGACCACAAGGGGAGGGGATTGCTCTGATGGACTCAGAGTAGTCAGACCACCCTGGGGATCTGGCACCCACATACCAAACTCCGTGGCTGCCACCCAACAGGAGAGGCAGAGCAGACAGGAGGAGACACGCCCCAGTACCTGAAACAACATCCACCTCGCACACGAGTTCAGTAGGAAGAGAAAACAACACATGGAAGCACACGGTAGGTGGTGGCCAAACAACAAAAGCCATTTCCCTTCCAGTTACAGGCTCAGCCTTCTGAGCAGAGGTTAACCACTTTGCTGCAAGGGCCATAACGAAGTGTGCGGCCTGAGGTGTCGCCTGCTGAGCTGTCAGGAGGCATTCCAGGCCAAGGCCAGGGGCCCTGGGGGGCCGGCGTGGGTGGCACAGCGGGGCCTGGGGGAAGCACCCGACCCCAGGTCTGCAGGGAACTCAAGCACCAGTTTCAGGGGCTTCCTCTGTGGCAGGTGCACCATAGGGGGGGCTGACCCGACTTTCTCTCCAGGCCACCTGGCCACAAGCCCTGGCTCAGGTCAAGGAGGCGTAGGCTGCTGTGAGGCTCCTGGGAAAGATCTGGCTTTCTTCACAGAGGGGTTCCCACACCGCCTCCCTCTTGCTGACCGTGGATGGGAGCTGCTGGGGCTACGCTCATCTCCAACCAGGATGGCACACGCAAGGCGTAGCAGCACCCCAGCTCAGGTGCCAGCAGGTGCCCACTTACTGCAGACCCCTATTGGGTTAAACCACCGTGATGCCAGAAGCAGCCCCGTGCAGATCCACTGCAGAGGGCAGAACAGGAGGCTTCGCTGCTTGTCTTCTGGATCCACCAACACACTTGTGGGAGGCCACGCTTCCCACAGGCTGCTCGTGGACAGTGACTGAACAAGGCCATGGAGTCCACACAGGCTCATTCCTGGGAGATGTGGGCACCCTCCAATGGGGAGCACTGGGTCAGGGCCTCCCCCAGGAACCGGGCCTGCTCGGCAATCTGAGAATTTCCACTCATGCTCCTCTGTCCCCCACCCACCTTCCCGGGGATCAGACCCACATTACAGCCCTTCTCTTCCTTCTCCAGCCTTCCAGGCCTTCCCCTCTCAATCCTCCCCCAGCGCTGCTCTAATACCTCTTTCGCATCTCTACTCCTGTCTTGGCACCTGTGCCTCAGGGCAGGGCTCCCACAAAATGCAACCATTATAGTCTTTTTCAATGACAGGCTTTCCTGACGGACTCTTGGAAAAATCCCTATTTTAGGAACAGGAATGTTTATGACAAAGCATTAGTGGAGAGAGAACCCTTTCCTTTCAGATTCTGAACAATTTGGGAAATGGATGTATAAGCCAATCAGGGATCAAAATGTCCACTTTGTTACTATGAAAGCTGGCGCTGAGGCCAAAATGGGTGTCCCAGGACTTTCCACTGAATGGATATTATTCACTTCAGCTCACTTGGAACAGCTGGAGGACTTCAGTCTCCAGCAATCTCTACCACACACCAACCATTCCCAATACCCCATCATCACCCCCAGGATGAGGGCCTGTGGGGAGGAGAGCCTTGCAGCCATCAACACCAAGCTAGTTGCCCAAGGGGGGCAAGACAATGTGTGGAGGAGCAGTGAGCCTTGAAAGCCCGGATCTGTCACTCTGCAGCCCGGAAAGTCACTCTGCAGAGCAATGTGGGCTAATGGTGCACCTTCTCCACCTCCATGGTCAGTGCAACCTCTTTCTTTCCCCAGGATGGATCCAGTGGGTGGCACACGAGTGGAACTTCTCCAGGGCCTTGGAGAAGTAGGAAAGCTTGTTTTGTGAACCAAGAAGACTGAGGGCAGAAAAGGAGAGGGTGATTCCTCCATTATCACACTCCTACCATCAATCAAAAACAATCACAATCATCTAATCAATCACAATCACGTAACTGTGGCTCTATCCCCCCTAAAGTAGCCACCTGTTTGGTGGTGCAGTTAAGATGTGCTCCTGAAGGACTTTGATGACAGGTCCCGACTCGATAGTAGTGATGCAGGCACAATGCCACAGCATCCAACTCTGCGTACAGGGACATCACTGGCCCCCTTTGCTTTTTTCCTGTTCTTATTTTCCTACAGTCCTGATTTAACCCCTGTGGATTTTAAATTTTATCTTTATGCACTTCTGTAAATCATCATAAATCCTTGCTGGAACAAGGTGTGGGCTGTATAATACAGAAGCTCTTTATGTCAATATGAGCAGGGCCTCGGGCTTTGGGGTCAGGCTGTCTGGGTTCAACAGCTTTGTTATCTCCCATTGTGTGACTTTGCACAGTGTTACCCCAGTGAGTAAAGGTGAGGGTTCAGTGAGCTAGCTCGTGCAAACCCCTCAGCACAGTGAGCCCTCTACAGAGGCTAGCTATGGCTTACCGTAGCCGGCACACCCCCGTGTATTCCTGCCACCGGGGAGTGAGGCAGACCTTCCACAAGATGTCACACGGACAGTAATCACCGATGGAGCAAAGGAACATCACTGCTGGATCTTGGGCTAGACTGGCCAGAGGAGAAAAGCCTGTCTTGAGAGAATGATTGTATGAAGTCAGGGAACGTTTGGGTCAAGGCTATTTTTCCAGAGAGGCACAATGTTCCCTCAAAAAGTTGTAGAGTGGGGGGTTGGGGGAGAACCTGTGGAGGTGGTGGTTGCAAAGGGAGGTCTTTAAGAGAGGATTTGGGGGCACAGGGGTCCCAAAGACACTTGGGAGTGTTCTTCATTCCAGTGGGGTGGGGTGGGGTGGGGGTGGGGCTAGGCCTTCGAGCCCTAATGAGGTTCAGGCGTGAGAAGCCAGGCATCAGCCCGGTTCCTGAGTCAGGTGCTCCAAGTGGAGATAAAGTGCCAGCGCCCAGGAAAGGGACTGCAGCCTCTCTGAGTGCCTCATTTAACACGACAACAGAGAGAATCCTCTAAAATATGCAAAGTGCCTCGCAAGAAAGAAAAGCAGCCCAGATCTGAGCAGTAATTCTGTTGCTAATTCTGCCTCAGATATTATGTATAAAGAACATTAACAACTGGGAGTGTTGTGAGTTTCTCAAAGGCCTAGAAATTCAATCAAGGCTCCCCCAGCTAGAGTAACCAGCCCCTCTTGTTTGATGTGCAAATTATAACGAGATTTTTCATTACACCGAAGTAGGAGCTTACAAGCTGCCAAGGCGTCTCTAAGAGTGTCAAGTGAGAAGCAATTTGAACACACACGTACACTTAAAGCTATTTCCAATGTCTTCCGGAAATAGAAACACCTATAAAAACTCCGTTTAAGATCACAAAAACCCTTTAAAAAGCCCTACCTGGGATATTAGAAGTTTCCACCTCTCCTGGCTACGGCCAATTATAGAACTTCCTCCACCGTAAATCACAAGGAACAGCGCCGAGCAGGTGAATCACACTCTCTTTACAGTAAGGGCAAGACCTGAGTTACCACGAAGACTTCCCACCCCTCGGTTCCCACGGTTCCCACGCGCTGCAGCCCGGCGAGCGGCGGCCTCCCCTGCCCTCTGACTGCCAACGCCTGGGGGGCCTGCGCCACCGGGGCTTCTAACTCAAGAGGATCTGGAAATCCTAAACTTTTTTTTTTTTTTAAATCAAATCTCCTGATTTTTAAATGTTGGCAACTAATTGCAAAGCCTACGGAGACACGGTGTGTTGGATGAGACCTACCTGGAGCTGAGGGCCCGGTGTGCCACCTCAACCTGTAGGCTTCTGGTTGGTTCTCCGCCTGCCCGTCCCCAGAACACCTCTGGACCTGGCTCTGGCGCCTCCATTTGGTGAGCACCCCGTGCTCCCCCGGGTGTTTGGAGCCACTAGCTCAGGAGGCTGCCGGTTGCTCCCTTTACAGTTGTTTGCTCGGGCTCATTACAAAATACCACCCACCTGGTGGCTTCAACAACAGCAACTGATTTTCTCGCAGACACGGAGGCTGGAGTCCCAGATAAAGGTGTCCACAGAATGGGTTCTTCCAGAGGTCTCTCGTCTTGGTTTGCAAATGGGTGCCCCTCTTGCTGCTTCTTTAAACATGGTCATCCTTATGTGCTGGGGGGGCTGTGCGGGGGCTGGTGCCTCTCTTGTGTCCTATTTTGAGATAGATGTAATTCAGCCCCAGATCCTTCTACCTCCGTTAGCCCTGGCCCAATTCCCAATTGCTCCCCAAAGGAGAGGGGACTGGGAATATGGGCACGCCTCACCTGTTGAATTGCCAGAGAAGAATGTTTCTGAAAGACACTACACTTTGACCCTCCCTCACTACACCTGGAGCCCTCTCTCACCACACTTGGACCACTGAACTGATCTCTTTGGAACTGTCTTGAATCTTCGTATCACTCCACACAGCCTCTTCCACCTTTTCCGTAGGTCTGGAATTTCCAAAGGGAAGTGATAAGGCTTCTATTTCATAACCCCTCTGTGGTAGTTTGCCTCCAAAGATGGCTACCAACGGTCTCTTCCATTTCTGAGTGTGCACATCACTTCTCCCACCAAGAGGTGTAGTCTACTTGCCTTCCCCTTGAATCTGAGTTGACTCTTGTGACTTGCTGTGTGACCAGTGCAATGCCCTGCCTGTTTATCCCATAAGAGGCCTGGCTGCCTCCACTTTTGCCCAATTAGAACCCCGAGAGCACCTTGCTGGGCAGAAGCCAAGCTAGCCACGTGGAAGAGAACAAGGATGCTCCAGCCCACAGCTCCAGCCCAGCCAACAGCTACTTACAGTCACACAAGTAACCCAAGGTAAAACTATAGAATAGTGAGAAATAATAAAGCTTTGTGGTTTTTAAGCCATTAACTTTTGGGGATGGTTTTTTAATGCAAAATACTGAAATACCTCTTCCTGGTGACAACTCCCTGTTCTTCACTATTTTTACCAGTACTTCAATCACTGTGTTCAGTTCAATGTTAGGAAAGGGAATGATGACCTTCGTGTAAAAGAGAGTGATTGAATTGCAGAACAGAAGCTGCACGGGAAATTTCTTATAGTTCATGTCTTCTCTTGCCCTCTGAGCCTTTATTCTCAACTTACATGGTGCTACATGCACATGCAGCCTAAGAGGATTATATAGGAGATGCCAGTAACATAGACAAAGACTGGGTGAGACTTAAAAAAAAATTATTGATTTGAGAGAGAGAGAGAGACAGAGCACAGGCAGGGGGAGAGGGAGAAGCAGACACCCCACTGAGCAGGAAAGCCTGACATGGGGCTCCATCCCAGGACTCTGAGATCATGCCCTGAGTCAAAGGCAGATGCTTAACTGACTGAGCCACCCAGGCACCCTCAGGGTGGTACGTTTTTATAACTAGACTTACAATGTACTGCTATCTCAGTCCATCTGTGAGGACTTGAAAAACATTGATACATGGTGATGCTTAAGAGAAAGGTACTATTGGAAGTGCCATATATCACTTTTGCTTTTTAAGTTTCATATTTAAAGGTACCTGGTGGCTTAGTCAGTTAAGTGTCTGACTCTTGGTTTCAGCTCAGGTCATGATCTTGGAGTCTTGAGCTTAATTAAGCCCCATGTCAGGTACTGTGCTGGATGGGGAGCCTGCTTAAGATTCTCTCTCTCTTTCTCCCTCTGTCCCTTCCTCTGTTCCCCCTCTCTAAAAAAATGAGTTAATAAAATAAAATAGCAGTCCCTCTACCCTCTTTTTTTTTCCCCCTCTACCCTCTTAAAAAAATAAAGCTTCTTATTTATTAGGTAGTCAGCTGGTCTTTGTTGTATCATATTGAGGTTGGGAGGTGTTTTGTCTTTAAAGTGAAAACCAAAGCACAGAAAGATTGTGTAAGTCACTCAAAGGCAAAACATTGGCAGACTTCAAGGAGGCTACTAGATTATTGGTGTCAATATTGAGTCAGTCCTTAGTGGTGTAGACATTGTGTGGGACAGGAAAGAATGTGAGGGGCCATCGTTTGGCATGCAAATGTCCAGAGAGTAAAGCCTTGTCTGGTTCCCCTTCTTAGCTACTACAACTCCTTAGTTTGTGTGAAGTCCCACTGACTTTCCCTCAGTGTCTAAAACACTAATTTGGATGAAAAGATCTGGGTTCATGCCTTGATTCTCCTACTCCTTGGCTGTATGAGGGCCATCACATCAGGAAATGAAGCTTCCACTTCCTCTTCTTCAAAGTGAGACTATCAACGGTCTTACAACCACATGTACTACTACTGCTTTCTACTTCAAAGGATTACGTGATGATAAAATTTAGAAAAGGAATGTAAAAACCCTATAAACTGAAAAGACCCCAAATAACTTTATTATTATGATTCAATATCCTCTTGTCCATTTTGCATTTTTCTTATCACTTCAGAGTACAACGTGCCTTACTTAAGACAGGGAAAAGAGCATTCATAGGAAGTTGAGAGATTTGGGCTCTAGTTTTATCTCTACCAGTTACTGACTCTGGGTCTTGGGAAAAGTCACTTACTTTCTTTGTGTCTCTTTCTCTGGAGGTTAGTCTCTTAGGATACTATGATTTCCTACAACACTATTATTTCTAGTGATTTACAGAAAGCTGCTAGGCATCAGGAAACAGCTGTCCAATCACCTGGGGGCTGTCAGCCATATGGCTGCAGAAATAGGCAAAATTATTAAAATTATCTTCAATAAACTGCAAGCATATTTATATACCACACTCTCATATACGTAAAAAAAATTAGAAGCTCTTGTGAGTGGAAATATATTAAAGTACACCATTAGAGTTATTTCAGTATTTTAAAATAGTTACTTCACAGCTTATCAGATTCAAGCACTACTATCTCAGTGGAGTAAGAATGGCACAGATTATTAAATATTGTGGTTTTGTTTTTCCCCAAAAATATTTCCTAAAAATGATTTCTTTTTTAACAGAACTGACACGATAACTGTTTAAGTAGAGAATTATCATTCCATTTTAACATGCTACATTTGAGTGCCCTTAGACTTCAAATTGTATTCTTCAAACTGAAACTTCACAATTGTTGCTGATGTAAGGAAATGTCTTAATTCAGCTCTTTGTCTATCAGGCCCTGTGTCTCGGGAAACAAAATGCATTCTTTGGAGGCTACAAAGCTTGCTATATGACCCTGCTGAGTTATGAATAATTTGTGCCATCCAGAAACAGTACTCAGTTTGAAAATACCATTTTAAAGACATCATTTGTTGTTTGACTACCATTTCCTATTTCACACAAAAATTGGAAAACTAGAATAGCAAGTTCTGTTCTCTTGAGACTTATATCCTCATTTATTTGATGTCTGCTTCCAACTTGAAAAAATCGTGAGCTACCAGCATTCTGTTTTGATAACTTTCAGGGGGAGGAGGAGGAAATATATGACATCATGTGAAATTTTAAAAGGCAATCAGAGGTTGCATTATGCAACTGCTGTTTCCAGGGAATGTTCGCAAGTCATCATTTCCCATCTTCTCAGTTCTTGATGACTTCCCTAGCTCTCAATCTTCCCAAATGAAGAGGTCAAGGGCTCATCAATCCAATTAAATGTAGGTGTTAAAAAAAAAAAAATCAGTGTAGGCCAGGACTTCCAAAACGGTGAAGTAGGAACTCAGCAGACCCTCTCTCGAGCAAAACAATAATTTAACTGGTAAAGATTAATTAAAAAGCAATAATTTAAAGTCTCTGGAAATTGTTTAAAGAGCATATAACAAATGGAGAAAAAGTCATTAGGGTGCCTCCCCTTGCCCTGCCCCCACCACACCCCCCAGGGAGCAATCAGAGAGGAACAGTCAGAAGACTCTAAGATTCTAGAATATGGGACAAAAAAGCAAACACTCTGAACTTTAAGCCGTACACATATGCCACTGAGAAGGGTCAAAACCTAACTGGCTAAGGGAGCTGAAGCACAGCCTTTGACCAATAAAAGACTTACACCCACTGGAAGTGATTCCTAGGCGGCCAGGCTAGAGGAGAAGAACAAGGTGAAAAAAATCGGAGCATTGACATCAGCAGCTGCGCCCTGCAGGGGAACCGGACTTCCCAGGATTATTTCAGTCAAGTATCTAAGCAAACAAACAACTCAGCCAATAGTAACCACCACCACCACCCTGGAGTGGTGTCAGTATCCACTATCTAAAATGTTCAGTTTTCCCCCCAAAATTATAAGACATGCAAAGAAACAGGAACATGAGAACCATACACACACACACACACACACACACACACACACACATACACACAAAAGCCAAACAGTAGAAAATGACGTTGGAAAGGTCCAAATAGTGGACCTAACAGACAAAGACTTCAAGATAGTGATTATAAATATGTTCAAAGAACTAAAGATAACCATGTGTAAAGCACTAAAGGAAGGCATGATGACAAAGTCTCATCCAGAGAAAATGCCAATCAAGAAAATCTATGAAAAAGAACCAAATAGAAATCCTACATTAAAAAGTACAAACCCGGATGAGAAATTCACAGAGGGGTTCAATAGTCAACTGGAGCTGGCAGATAAATCAAAAGGAAAATCCTTTGAGATGAACAAAAATGAAGGGACAGCATACTAAAACTCTTTGGAAGCAGCTAAGGCAGTGCTGAGAGGAAATTTTATATCTGTAAATGCCCACATTCAGAAAGCAAGAAAGGTCTCAAGTCAATAACCTAACCTTCTACCTTAAGACCCTGGGAAAAGAAGAGCAAATAAAACCTACAGCAAGCAGAAGGAAGAAAACAATAAAAATCAGAGTGGGGATTTATAAAATACTAACAACAGAGAAAAATCAATGAAACCAGAAGCTGGTTATTTGAAAAGATTAACAAAATTGACAAACTCCTAGCTTAAATTGACCAAGAGAAAAAAAAGAGAAGACTCAAATGACCAGGATTAGGAATGAAAGAAGGAACATTACTACTGATCTTACAAAGGGTTCTGAGAATACCTTGAAAATAGTATGGCAAAAACTTAGATAACTTCGATGAAATGGAAAAATTCCCAGGAAGACACAAACTATCAAAACTGATTAAAGGAGAAGTAGAGGGGTGCCTGGGTGGCTCATTCAGTTGAGCATCTGACTCTTGGTTTCAGTTCAGGTTATGATTGTAGGCTTGTGGAATCGTAGCCCCAAGTCAGGCTGTGTGCTCAGCATGGAGTCGGCCTGAGATTCTCTTTCTCCCTCTGCCACCACCCCCCCAACATTCTCTTTCTTTCTCTCTAAAATAAATAAATAAATATTTTAAAAAAAGAAGTAGAAAGTCTGAATGGATTTATATCAAGCAAAGAGATCAAATTATTCATTTAAAGTTTTCCCATAGGGATGGCTAGGTGGCTCAGTGGTTGAGGATCTGCCTTCAGCTTAGGGCATGATCCTGGAGTCCGGGGATAGAGTTCCACATCAGGCTCCCTGCAGGGGGCCTGCTTCTCCCTCTGCCTATGTCTCTGCCTCTCTCTGTGTGTCTCATGAATAAAAAAATAAAATCTTAAATAAAAATAAAAATTTCCCATAAAGGGAAATCCAAGTGCAGTTGGCTTTATTGATGAATTCTTCCAAACACTGAAAAAAGAATCAATACTAATTCTTCACAAACTCTTCCAAAAACCAGAAGGGGGGGAATACTTTCTAACTCATTCCCTGAGGTCAGTATTTCCTTGATACCAAAACTAGACAAAGAAATCACAGGAAAAGAAAATGAAAGATCAGTAACACTTATGAAATAGACACAAAAATTATCAACAAAATACTAGCAAACAGAATATAGCAACACATAAAGAGGATTATACACCATGAGCAAGTAGGATTTGTACCAAAATATAAGATTGACTAACATCTATTAATGAAATCTACAGTTAACAGAATAAAACATTCATATTAGAAAGGAAGAATTAAATCTATCTCTATATGCAGATGACATGATCTTACAGATAGAAGATCTTAAGGAACTCACTAAAATATTATTAGACCCGAAAAACAAGCTCAGTAAGGTTACAGGCTACAAGATGAACATCAGATAAAGTCCATGTTATTTCTACACACTAAAAACAAACCCACCAAAATGGAAACCAAGAAAGCAGTTCCACTTACAATAGCGTCAAAAAGAATAAAATATGTAAAAGAAATGCACAACCTGCACACTGAAAACTACAAATCATTGTCAAAAGATATTGAAAACCCAACTTCATGGATCAGAATTATCTACATCATGGACTGGAAGATTTAATATCATTAAGATGGCTATGATCCCTAACTTGATTTACAAATTCAATGCATTCCCTATCAACATCCTGGCTGCTTTTTGCAGAAGTTGATAAAATGACCCTAAAATTCGTATGAAAATGCAAGGGACCCAGAATAAACAAAACAGTCTTGGCGAAGAAAATCACATTGAAGGACTCACATTTCTGGATTTAAAAGCTTGCTTCAGGGGTGCCTGGGTGGCTCAGTGATTGAGCATCTGCCTTTGGCTCAGGTTATGATCTTGGGGTCCTGGGATCGAGTCCTGCATTGGGATCCCCTCAGAGAGCCTGCTTCTCCCTCTGCCTCTCTTTCTGTATTTCTCATGAATAAATAAATAAAATCTTAAAAAAAAAGCTTGCTACAAAGTTAATCTATCAGCCGTTATAAGGATAATCACATAAATCAAGGGAATGGCATTGAGAATCTATAAGCAAATCCTTACATTTATCATCAACTGATTTCCAACAAGGCAGCCAGTATAATTTAATGAGGAGTGCCTTTTTAACAAAGTGTTGAAATAACTGGATATCTTCATGCAAAAGGGAAAATTTAGAACCCTACTTCACACCATGCACAAAAATTAATTGAAAATAGATCATGGATCTAAATGTAAAAGCTAAAATTATAAAACTCTTAGAGGTAGTTTTGTAGTGGTTTCTTAGATGTGACACCCAAAGCATAGGCAATGAAAGAAAAAAAGATAAATTGGGCTCCATCAAAATTAAAGACATTTCTGCATGGGGTAATATTATCACAGAGGTGAAAAAGCAATCTACAGAATGGGAGAAAATGGTTGCAAATCATATATCTGGTAAGGGACTTGTTTCCAGGGCATATAAAGAACTCTTCTGACTTGATAATTAAGAGACAAATAACACAATTAAAAAGTATCTG
Source organism: Vulpes vulpes (assembly GCF_048418805.1). Classification (NCBI taxonomy): domain Eukaryota; kingdom Metazoa; phylum Chordata; class Mammalia; order Carnivora; family Canidae; genus Vulpes; species Vulpes vulpes. The sequence continues at coordinate 70,721,323 of NC_132790.1, forward strand.
AGTAGGCTTTTTTCCAAAGAAGATGTATGAATGGCCAATAAGCCCATGGAAACATGATCAATATCATTAGTCATTAGGGAAACCACAACGAGACTCCACTTCATACCCACTAGGATGGCTGTAGCGAAAAATGCAGGCAATAACAAGTGTTAGTGAGTATATGGAGAAATTGAAACCCTCGCATATTGCCAGTGGAAGTTTAAAATGGTTTTGGCCGTTCCTCAAAAAGTTAAATATAGAATTATCACACAACCCAGCAATTCCCCTCCTAGGTATATGCCCAAGAGAACTGAAACATATATTCACACAAACATTTGTATATGAATACTCATAGTAGCATTAGTCATAATAACTAAAAATTGGAAACAACCCAAATGTCTATCAACTGGAGAAGTAAAATGTGGTGTGAGTCAGCAGTAGAAAAGAACAGAGTGTTGGTATCTATTACAACCTGGATGAACCTCAGAAACATTATGCTAAGAAGCTGGCCACCAACAACTACATGTTGTAAGAATCCTTTCATAAGAAATGTCCAGAGAAGGCAGATCAGTAGAGAAAGAAAATAGATTAAAGGGTATCAGTGCTGTGGGCTGGGGGCAGGGAATGAAGAATGACTAAAGCATACAGGGTTTTTTGTGGGGTTTTTTTTTGTGAGGGACAAAAATGTTCTTTTTTTTTGGACAAAATGTTCTAAAAGTAGATTGTGGTGATGGATATACAACCATGTGAATGTATTAAAAAAAATGGAATTGTATACATTAGATGAGTGCATTGAGTGGCATGTTAATTATATTTCAATAAAGCTGCTTAAAAAAAAACCAATGTATGTTTTCCTTGATGACAATGGAGAACTAATGTCGATCTTGCAAGCAGTTAAAAAATCTAATGTTGGGATCCCTGGGTGGCGCAGCGGTTTAGCGCCTGCCTTTGGCCCAGGGTGCGATCCTGGAGACCCGGGATCGAATCCCATGTCGGGCTCCCGGTGCATGGAGCCCGCTTCTCCCTCTGCCTGTGTTTCTGCCTCTCTCTCTCTCTGTGACTATCATAAATAAATAAAAATTAAAAAAAATCTAATGTTAATATCTAATCTAATCTAATGTTAATATCCCTTACTCAAAACACACTCATATGAATGTAAAAACAGTATATATCTCTCCAGAACAATCCTTACCAGGGAAAGATGACTAGGGAGATTTTCCAGATATGGAAGATTGAAAACCAGTGGGAACAGGTGGCCTGATTTAGTTCTACTGAGTGTTACCACAGGAGCCTGCAAAAAAGGGTTTCTGGATAACAATAAATTAGAAAAAAATACCTCATTTGTCTTAAAAATAACACAATTACCAGGAAGCCATGGGTTTCTATTTGGAGGGATCATTTTACATTAGCAGTTCTTGCTATGAAATGAAATCTCTTTCAACTAAAAATTCTGGCAGATTTTTTTTTCCTCATGGGGATTTCAAAATTTTATTCACACACTTTTTAAAAGGAGAGAAACTCCTTTGTAAACATGATCTGTTTCTTATACTTTCCAGTGGCTGATTATATCCACATTTTTAAGCAGATGGCAGTTGAGGATACTAACAAAAAGAAAACACATTTTAATTTCCTTTATTAAATTGGTGTAGGAAGATAATCTCCCAATGATTAAATTAGATAACTTCAATAACTCATTCCTTAGAAAAAAATATGGCCCAAATCAGAGAGCTATTTATGTAGTGACAGTAGAAATTGAGCGGTCACAGGACAGGGAAAAGGCTGATTTTCTTTAAAAACAAAGAAGAAGCAACATGTGCACGTAGACACGGCCATCTCGCCCCTCACTCCAGGAGCAGTCCGCACATGGCAGGAATCGCCCACAGCCTTGGTGTTTTGTAGACGTGCAGGAAATGAACCTCAAATCAGCACACTTCACACTTTCTCCTGTTACAACTGAAGAAACATTACGGGTTTGCTCGATTTACCGCCAGTCTCAGAAGAATGCCATGTGTGCGATGTGACCATTAAAAGTGACTTGCCATTCTCTTTTCAGAGCAAAGGTGCCATAACCTCTTCTTCAAGAGCCTTTTTCACTTTATTACCTTTTCTTGCTCAGTTCTAGAAGTAGATATTTTCTGTCAGGACAAGGAGAATAAGTCACTTGAACTGTCAAATAGGATGTGGCCTTTACGTCTTCAAGGGATGAATTACATCTGCTTCATTCCAGGAATGTAAACCAGACAGACAGTAGTTCTTCCTACGCAGATGCAGGAATAACGTAGCGCCCCCTCACCTTTGTCAGACCCGCTCTGAGTTGAAGGAGTTTACTGGTGCCACTGTGGACGGAGCTGGTGCCCATGGACCTGCGGCCCCTTACTGACCTGAACATTGTGGGTTCATGAGGCAAAGTGAAACGCAGGGAGGAGTTGGCCTATATCACTGGAAAGAAAAACACTTTGGAATTTTGGAAAATGAGACTTGGCTAGATTTGTGAGGCTTCCCGCATATCCAGGGTGTTGAGGGCTGATAACATTTGAACAGGTAAAGAAGACAGCATGGCACTGGTGGTGCAATAGCTGAAACGCGTAGTGCCTTTTGCTCTCGCTCTGTTTTCATAGTGGACACCCTGGTAGAGTCCATTCTCTTACATTTTAGTGGGATCCAACTGGTTAAAGAGAATCAACTCTCCTTCCACAATACAAAGAATACTTATTACACTATCTGTTTCTTAGGATCTGTGGTAGATTAGACCTTTGCCCCATGCTACTTGGTTTCCTTGCAAGTAGGAGACTGACATGCCCCCATGGAGAGGAAGGATCTGTATTTCCTCCCCTTGAACTCAGGCCAACCTTTATCACCGCCTTGACCTACAGGATGAAATGGAAGTGACACTATGTGACTTCTGAGGTTATAAGAGGCAATATGGCTTCTGCCTGACTCTCTCCCTGGGTTATTTGCCCTTAGAACACACCTAGAGTGTTGTAAGCATGACCAGGCTGACAGTCCTTAGGAAACTGGACCAACCGCCAGACATGGGAGTGAAGGACCCCAGCTCCAGTCTTCCAGTTATGTAGCCAAGGCCCCAGATCTTGTGGGCAGTCACAAGCCATTCTCAACCGCACCCTGAATCCCTGAACCAAGGCAACTATGTGAGATAATAAGAGAGTATCGTTTTAAGCCATTTTGTGTTAGGTAAGTAGTTATGTAGCAATAGGTAATGCATACGAGAACTATGCCTCTTCCAGCAGAAAGCCAGTAGGTGAGGGAAATTAAAAACATTTTAGGACTCAGGAGAACAGTACCTCAACAGGAAATGTACGATATTATGGCTCAGGTTGTTTCACAGAGAGGATTTGGTTGTCTCATTCAGCTTTATTTTCCCAGAATGCAAGTCAGTCATGTATTTATTTATACACTGAATGGATGAGTTTCTTTCAACAAATATCTATTGGGTAATTATATTCTAAACATAAGAATAAATCGAATACGATCCCCAAACTACATCTAGTCTAGACTGCCTGCGTTCAGATTTTGGCTGTTACATTTATTAGCAGATTACTCTGTACCCCACATTCCTTGTCTGCAAAGAAGGACAACATTAATACCTATTTCACAGATTCACGTGAGGACTGAAGGGGTTAAGGCACATAAAGTATTTAGAACAGGGCCTGACACACATTCAGCACCGTGAAAGGGTTAGTTTTATTATAATTATTTTTCTGTAATAATTTGCTTCCTAAAATGACTTGAAGCAAAAACAGCAAAGTGTTAACATTTGTTAAAGCCATGGGTTGTTTTTGTGAGTGTTGTATTATTTTGATACTTCTCTGTCTTTAAAAATAATTTTTAACACAATTAAATTACACATAAAAAGATATGGTCTCAGTTCTAGAATAGTTCCCATGTTAGGGAGGAAGAGAAGGAATCTATCCCAGAGAACAGTCACTGTGTGTGTGCGCGTGCATGCGTATCTGCGCATATGCACGGGTATGTACAGATGTATGCACAATAAGCCAAAATCTTTATCTTACCATCTAGCTCCAGAATTCCTTTTAGGGAGAGAACGTGTTTGTTTTGGAAAAGCAACTTGATGAATGACTTTAATGTGGGATTGAAGGTAGGATCCTGAGGACTGGGTGCTGGTGCAAGTTCAAGAATGAAGGAGACTGGATTAGGCTGCTCTGCATGAGGAAACAAAGGGAGGAGAAGAGACAAGAGGGAGGAAAAGGAAGGATGAAAGAGGGGAGCCCTGTAGTGGTGGGAAGCTGGGCTTTCATTGGACTAAAGGGCACATCTGTTAGGAATGCATTCAGCAAGTTATAGAAAATGGGACAAGGGCGTAGAGAGACAAATGGGAGCTTATTTTTCTCTGAAGCAAGACTCCAGAGGAAGTGAGTTTTTGGCTGTGTTTAACAGTGCAGAGACTGGTGTTGGGGCTGTGCCTCATAGTCCTCCAGCTACAGCGAGCATGACCAACCAAGGGCTCCAGCTGTTTCTCTTTAAAACCCATCATGGTGTTTGTGCCAAAGCTATGCCTTCCATGGACAGCTCCCAACCAATGATGGTACAGCAGGGATCCCAAGGCACACCAGAGATCTGGGACTCTAGTGACAATCAACTTTAGTTTGAAGACTTCCTGATGGCTCTGCTGAACTTTCTTAAGACTGCAGAACCTTCTCTCCCTCTCTTCTTCACCTGGGGTCAGACTTGCTCATAACCTGATGGCTCTCCCAGCCTTCTTCAGCTCCCTCCCTACTCTCTCCCACAGCCACATTTTCCCTAAAGAAGATCCTTACACATTTAATCCCATATAGTCATTTGCTTCTCGAAGGACCTAAACTAACACAACTAGTAACTCCAAGATTCCTTTGGGTTATCCCTCATGGTTGTAAAAAGGTGACCAGAGAGCTCCTGCCATCCCATTCACAACCACAACTAAAAGAAGGACAAAGAAAGAAAGGCTACACCCATTGCATCCAACCCTTTTATCAGGAAAGCAAAAGGTTTCCTTGGAGCCTTTACATACTCATATCCTCACACCCAATGAAGTCAATTGGGGTAGCTTTCCTTGGACATCTGAAGTGTAACATGAGCATTGAAGAAAGAGGTCCAGCATGTAAGAGTTCTGACAGCACCTTACACAGTAAAAGAAACTGTCCCCAAAAGTATTGTTAGTCATCATCCAACACTCCATGTATTCACTTATTCGTCCTTAAGTTCCAGCAGTGTGTAAGCGATGCCTCAGATCAAACAAATGTGGGACAGACTGAGCCAAATGCCACAATGTGAAGCAGAGTCACCCGAACAAGCCATCCTAGATCAGCCAACCTCAAGCAGACTGCAGACATGTGAACAAATTTTGAGGGTGTGCGGGGCGGCATTATTGCAACAATAGCTACCCAACCAACCAGGCCTTAAAGCCCATCCCCCCCCCCCCCCAGCCTTTCCGGCCCTCTGCCCCCAGCCTCAGGTGGCCTCAATTGTGACCCTTTCCCACTTTGTACCCCTCTTACAGCTCTAATCAGACCCCTGCGATGTCTGTCCCGCACCCAGATTTGACTGTGCCCTGCTCCAGGACAGGAGTTGCGTGGCAGGCACCTCTGTGTCCTGTGCTGTCCACTGCCTTGCACTCTACTCAGTAAGTCTTCCCTGAACTCGAGTCTGATGTAGGTTATTTCACAGTTCTGCCTTCGGAGCTCTGAGAAGAAATCCGGGCTCCATGCCTCTAGTGTCAAGGAGAGCAGAAAGCGGCCCCAGAAGGGCACCATTTGTTGAGCTGAGTTTACTTCCTCCCAGCGTAGCCTCCTTTGCTTATCAGCTGGGAGAGAAGGTCCTGACAGCGCCTTGGAAGGCTCCAGGCGGAGACGGAAGGGGACAGCCACTCCCCTGCAGCTCCTCCAGCGCAGGTGGTGCCCCGACCAACACCTCCTTAGGCTTCCCCCGCCTACGCCTACGGGGACTGAAAGGGGGATCCAGGAGAGAGGACGGAGACTTAGGAACGCCCGGCCCCAGGAGCCTCAGCAGGGATGGTCCTCGACCCCCCTGGCGGCACACGGACAAATATCTGTGCTTTATCTTTATTTTAAAGGGGGTAACGTGGAAGAGGAGGCCTTGGTCTTCCCTAACACCTGCTCTCCGGGGCGGGCTGCAGTCCTGGGCCGAGTCCCCGTGCGGTGCGGGGGCAGTCGCGCAGGGGGACAGGCATTAGGTCCTGTTGGGTCCCGCGGGCGCTCCTCGGGGCCGCACCCCTGTGGCCTCCAGCTCCCCGCGTCCCCCCTCCGCTGACGCACCTGGCCCTAAGTCGCTAATGGAATTCCCAGCCACGGAGGCAATTTCTTCGCTTTCAAAGCCCTGGCCCTCATGAAAGCAGCCAACTGGAGAAAAGCCTTAAAATGGAGAAAGGGAAAGAATGGTTGGGAAAGAAGCAGCCGACCTCTTCCCCTTACCCGCTAAGAAAGAAATATCAAGGGGCGTCTGGGTGGCTCAGTGGTTGACGATCTCCCTTTGGCTCAGGTCGGATCCCGGGATCCTGGGATCAAGTCGTGCATCATCATGCTCCCCATGGGGAGCCTGCTTTTCCCTCTGCCTGTGTCTCTGGCTCTCTCTCTCTCTCTCTCTCTCTCAATCTGTGCCTCTCATGAATAAATAAATGAAATCTTAAAAAAAGAAGAAGAAAGAAAGAAAGAAAGAAAGAAGAAAGAAAGAAAGAAAGAAATTCAACGCTGATTCTACCAGAAGGGAAGTGAATGTTTAGAGCAGCAGTTGGCAAGCTTTCTGGAAAAGGCCAGAGTGTAAATATTTCAGGCTTCACAGGCCAGGTTATTTTTGTCATAACTATTCAGTTCTGCTGCTGTCATCCGGAAGCAGACAGAGATGATCCAGAAGCAAGTGAGCACAGTTGTGTTCCAATAAAACTTTATTTACAAAAAAGGTGGTTGGTTCTAGTTTACCCACCCCACTTACAGAACCACAATAAGACACAATCACATGGGACCACAGAGTGATGTAAGATTTCCTCAGCTGGCACGGCGCGAAGAATCTGTTTGCACAGTAATCCCAGAGCATAATCCTCCTTAGGTTTTGGCTTCCAAACATTACATTTTATTTTTTGAAGTGTAACTCTATAAATCTCCTGTATTCCTTGAGTGATGGTTTTCCTCCTCTGAGCTCTTCAAATGATCCTGACACCATTCATACAAACATCTCCTAGGAATGTCTTGAGCAGTTTTGGAAGGAACCCCAAAACACCCAAATCAGTCCCCTTGTTTCCCACCCTATGGCACTGAGGCCCAGCTCACCATGCCAGCTGATGACAGAGTAGGACCAAAGCACACTTAACCTTCCATTGTGGGTCACCAATTCACGTGCATTGTTAATGCCATTTTTATTGGCAACAACCATCTAATGAAAGATGTGCCTGTGTGTGTGTGTTTCTTAAATTTTCCATCACACTTCCCATAAACTCCAGAAGGGAAAGACCATATTTTATATCACTTTTTATTAGGTTCTTAAAATAAATTGTTACAAAAAATAGTACATGCTTAATGAAACAATTAAGAAGCAAATTAGGGTAAAATAAAGTCCCCTTTCATCCACTCATAACCTCCTCCATAGTTTCTCTTCATTTTTCCCCCAACATGTTTTTATGAAAAATTTCGAATATACAGAAATAATAATTTTGCAGTGACTACCTGTATGCTCAATCCAGATTCTATCATTTACATTTTACTATTGTGCTTTATCACACATCTGCCCAATCTTCCATGCCTCTATCCACCCATCAATCCACCTTTTTTCTTTTTAGTATGTATTTCAGAGCAGATTGCAGACAGCAGCAATTTCCCCTCCTACTTCCTCTTCGGTACTTCCGCCTAATACCTCAGCATAGAAATCATGAGCTAGAGTTTATTTTTTAAAAATTTTTAAAGATTATTTATTTATTCATGAGACACACAGAGAGAGGCAGAAACACAGGCAGAGGAAGAAGCAGGCTCCCTGTGGAGAGTCTGATGTGGAGGACTCGATCCCAGGACCCCGGGATCACAACCAGAGCTGAAGGCAGACACTCAACTACTGAGCCACCCAGGCGCTCATGAACTAGAGTTTAATATTTGTTTACATTTTTTTTGTCTGTTAAGGTAAAATCTATTTCCAATGAAATACGCAATTTTTAAGTGCATTGATGGTTTGGACAAAAGTAAGAAACCAAACACAAATATCAAACCCACAAAGCACCTACCTTCCTTTTCAGGCAACCATTGTTCTGATATCTTCTTACCATATATTAGATTATTTTCGCCTGTTATAGAACTTCATTTAAATAGAATTTTGTAAACACACACGTATTCTTTTGTATAAGATAGTACTGTTTGGTTATCTTCTCCCCACGCACATGTACACACAAATAAATAGGTCTGTTTGTTTTCTTTTACCAAAGGGTCATGCTCTACATGGTCCTGAGACTTGCTGAGTTGCCAGAGGCTGATGACAGTCTAGAGTGGAGGTCTGGTTGGAAACCCTCCCGACACTTTCCAGGTGAACATTTTGGGGGTGATTTAACTTCTCAGTGCCCTCGTTTCTGCTGTTGTTGCGTGGCTTAAGTGACCAGTGCCTGGAATCACCTGGAACAAGGCGGGCCCACAGTGGTGACTCCAGTGATCCTGCTGGTGACCCAGCCAAGCTCCTTGGATCCCAGCAACCGACTGTGCATGCAGGTTCTGTGTGATTTACTGCTCACATGGGACAGCTGCGCCATTCTTCAGGGGGCTGTGCCGAGGCCATGGGGCCCTTTACCAGATTCAGAGAGAGCTGAACTTGTGTCTTCTCTACTCACAGTGCAACATACCACAAAGTAGAAAAAATGGATGTGCCCATCTATGCCTCCGCGTGGGAGCAGTTTCTATCCCCTGGGCCAGGCCGGCGGTGTGGGAGTGTGCGGCTCCGATGGCCCCTTTGCCCGGGGGAGAGACCCAATGACTTAGCTCCACAGCCTGCCTGAGGGGGCCCCCTCCTGTGGCTTCCTCACCTTCCCTGCCCGGTCCCCCACCCCCTCCAGCGTCTCCTGGGAGCACCTGCGTAATGAGTCCCTTGTTCAGGAATCTGGGCTGTTTGTGGGACCCCACCCCGGGTGGTGCTCTAGGCCATCCGTTGATTCAGCCGTACCTGAGGCAGGGCCTGGCAAAGCCTGTTGGGAGCCCCTCCCGGGGATGCGCTGGTTGCGCGGAGCCCATCTGCCATTTGGTCTTCCTGGGCCCTTTCTGACCTTGTAGAGCTTGCTTCTAGGTAAAATGGGGGGTGGAAGCCAGATTATCAGAAAGATCCCCTTAAAGGACTCTGTGAGTGGGGCACCCGGGGGCTCAGCGGTTGAGCATCTGCCTTGGGCTCTGGGTGTGATTCCGGGGTCCTGGGATCGAGTCCCGCATCAAGGTCCCTGCAGGGAGCCTGCTTCTCCCTCTGCCTGTGTCTCTGCCTCCCTCTCTCTCTCTGTCTCTCTGTCTCTAATGAACAAATAAAATCTTAAAAAAATAAAGGACTCTGTGAGTCAGGTGGGGAATCATCAGCCTTGCTTCACGTGAATGGGGAGGGTTACTGCAAATGCAAACTTGTGCTGGGTGAGGGATGCTTGGAAACAATCTTTAGAAAGTGAGTGGGGGCGGGGGTGGGAGCGGTAGTGATGCATAGGAAGGCGTGAGGTAGACAAAAGCGGAGGACACCAGCATAGGCAACAAAAAAGGAAAGAAAGAAAGAAAGAAAGAAAGAAAGAAAGAAAGAAAGAAAGAAAGAAAGAAAGAAAGAAAAAGAAAAAGAAAGAAAGAAAGAAGCGGAGGGAGACGCGGACACGCGGGGCGGCTGGGCGGGGGGCACTGGCCAGCTCTGCGCGCGCCCTGCGGACACCGAGAATCTCTCTGGATCGCACTAGTTTTCACTCCCCAAAAACAGATACCTGAACGCGCTGACTTATTTATTTTCAAGATTTTTATTTACTTATATATTCGAGAGAGAGGCAGAGACACAGGCAGAGGGAGAAGCAGGCTCCACGCAGGGAGCCCGACGCGGGACTCGATCCCGGGACCCCAGGATCACGCCCTGGGCTGAACGCGCTGATTTACAGGAATACGGACACGTGCCCTGCATCCGAGTCCCAGGAATTTCAGTTCGACAAATACTCTCGTTGGAATGAATAACCGGCAGCGTTTCCAGCCGCCGCCCCCGCCCCCCGCCCCCGCCCCCGCGCCGGGCTCTGGAGGAGAAGAGAGCGTCCAGCTGCGCCCGCCCTGGGGGCCCTTGCTCCTGGCCTGGTGACACGGGCCTCCGGACGCAGGGCCTGCGCAGGAATGGGGAGGCCCTCCTGGAAGGTTGCCACCTCCCTGCTGAAGTGGAAGATCCCCCCTCCCCCCCAGGCTTCTCTCCTGGCTCCTGGGAGCTCCGGGCATCAGGAGGCAACCGAGGAAGAGCCCCGGGAGCGGGGGGACGGGCTAGCTGTACCCCACCTGTTCCAGGGGCCGCGAGGAGGCCAGAGGACAGGGCTTCCTCGGGAAAGGCCTGAGCATCTTACAGAGAGGCCAATGGAAGGAGAAGTAATGGAGAACCTGCTCGGAGAGGAAGAGGAAGGAGCGTTGGTAGGGAAGCCAGCCCTGGGAGAGCTGAGACTGCGAGCGGGTCATGCCTCAGAGGGGCCCACGGTTCGCACCACGGGGCTCCCAGGGAGAGGCTGGGGTGCAGCCAGGAAGGCTGGGTGGAAGGCCCTGGGGCTCCCAGTCTCACAAGGCCCGGTGCCCCCCCACCCCAGGAGCGACAGGGCCCTCCCACAGTCGCACACGTTGACCTTGACAGTGAGCTCAGAGTCACGGTCCGTGCCAGGCCGGTAGGGCCGCTGGAGCCAAGTCCCCACACCCACATTCGCCCTCAGCTCTGGAGGCTGAAGTCGGGAGGTGGCGCGGCCGATTCCGCGTCCGGGGAGCCGTGGCGACTGGCCTTGTTCCTCGGTTCTGGGGGCCCAGCAGCTCGAGGGAGCTGCCCGGTGCCTGGCACGCACCGCACACGCCGGCAGTTCCTGCTGCTTGGGGCTCACCGGTCAGTTCAGGCCCAGCCTTCTGGTCTCCCCGTAAACTTCCCGCTTTCTCCTGTCACTGTCTCTCCAGCACACCCCCTGAGGAACCCCCTCCCAGGGCTTAGCAAATGCATGGACTCCCCCGAGACCTGAGCTCAGGGCTGGGGGGTGCCCTTCCCTGTGGCACCCCTAATTCTCAGCATGGTGCTCGGAATCTAGTCTTCCCTCCGGAATAGGAGGTGCAGAGTGACTCTGTAGTGAGATGGTGTTTTAAATTCTCATCTGGTGGATTTTCTTTCCTGGCAGCTCCTCCCTCTCCCTGCCCCGCACTACCCCCACCCTGGCCCTTCACCCTGAAAATAGGAGAAGTTGAGGCTGGTCCTGCCATGGAAGGAGAAACCCATCAAAACCAGAAGCAAATCCTGACAGAACATGAAACTCTTTGTGGTGATCATTATCTTGATTGTGGCGATGGTTTCCCAGATGTATACATAAGTCAAAACTTATCAAATGGTACACTTTACATATGTGCACTTGATTGTAGTCAATTATGTCTCAATCAGGCTGTTAAAAAAAAAAAAAGTGTGGGTTTGGAGCTAGCTCTCAGGTGGGCCTATGAATATTTAAAGCAGAGATAAGTTTTGAAAGCCTAAGAAAGAAAAGAGGCTTCTGAATCCCAGACTTGGCTTCAACTCTCAGGTGCCAGACGTGGAGGGTGAAAGACACAGGAACTAGGGTTTCGCTTGAACTCTGGCTGGGAGCCCCCGGGGCTGGCTGACCCACCGATTCCCTGGGCCTCAGCAGGCTGGGGAGGAGCCTGGGGAATAGCCTAGTAAGCCCTCAGGCCATGCTACCCGGCTGCTGGTCCAGACACCAGAACACTGGTCTAGAGCATAATATGAGTGAGGAAGGAAACACTCTTTCCTGCCTCAAAAGAGAAGAAAGGAGGAAGACTTGCAGTGGACAGGACGGGAGTTTCGAGGGATCCCCAAGGGACGACCGGTGTTCTGTGATTCTGCCTCAGAGCAAACTTCAAATGGCTGGTGGAGGTGGAGGGAGGGTAGATGTCTCAGGTCCGGGACTGCAGAGCAAACTGCAACTACCTGCCTTTTCCAGGTATAGCCTGGCGTCCTCACCCTCCTGGAGAATCCTGGAGCCCAGTCCCGGCAGTGCCCTGAGGCCAGGGCTCAGGTGAAAACTCAGAGATCTAGGGGACATGGGCATGGCTCTCAGAGAGCACTCCCACTCCTCAGGGGGAGGCTAAGTGGGCCAGCCAAGGCACATGGTTGGGAAGAGGAGGATAAGGAGGGCATGTGCCTGGCTGCTGCCAGGATATCAGAAGAGACCCAGACATGGCTGTGTGCCCCCCCCCCCCCCCAGAGGCCAGGACAGACAGGTGGGCATATTTTATGTGGCCTCTGACACTTGGATCACCTGAGGATCCAAGATTGCTCACCTGAGGCTACTCAAAAGGGCATGATTTTTATTTTTATTTCTTTTTAAAAGATTTATTTGAGAGAGAAAGAGCACGAGCAAGCATGCACATGTAAGTGAGGGGCAGGGCAGAGGGGGGAAAGAGAATCTCAGGGAGACTGTGCACTGAGTGCAGGACTTGATCTCACAACCTCAAAATGACAACCTGAACCAAAATCAAGAGTCAGATGCTCAACTGACTAAGCCACCCAGGTGCCCTCTAAGGGCATGATTTTTAAATTAGAAGAGACTAGTTATTTTGGATTGGTGAGATTAAGTTTTCCATCTTTAGCAAAAATGAGGGTTCAAGAGCTCAGTTAATTTTTTTTAAAAAAAGATTTTATATATTTATTCATGAGAGAGACACACAGAGAGGCAGAGACATGAGCAAAGGGATGAGGATGCAGGACTGGATTTTGGACCCAGGATCACATCCTGAGCCGAAGGCAGACACTCGACCACTGAGCCACCTGGGGATCCTGCTCAGTTAATTTTTTTTTTAATAAATTTTATTTATTTACTTGCAAGAGCAACTAAGAGAGAGAGAGCACAGAGGGAGAGGGAGAAGAAGACTCCCAGGAGTCTGATGGAGCTTGATGTGGGGCTCAAGCCAGGAGCTTGATGTGGGGCTCCATCCCAGGACCCCAGGATCACGACCTGAGCTAAAGGCAGATGCTTAACCAACTGAGCCTCCCAGACACACAAGGGCTTATACTTGAATGTTCATAACAGCACTATTCATAATAGCTCCAAAGTGGAAACAATCTAAATGTCTATCAACTGATGAACAGGTAACTAAAATGTGGTAGATCTATACAATGGAATATCACTCAATATAAAAAGGAATGAAGTACTGATATACACTACAGCATGGAAATACCAAGTGAAGGAGGCCAGTCATCAAGGGCCACATATTCTATGATTTCACATATATGAAATGGCCATAATAGGCAAATCTGTAGAGACAGAAAATAGATTGGTAATTGCCAGAGTCTGAGGGTAAGGGTGGATGGGGAGTGACATCTAATGGGTATGGGGTTTCTTTGGGGGGTGATAAAATGTTCTGGAATTAGTGGTAATGGCTGTACAACTCCATACTAGAAACCACTGAATTGTACATTTTAAACAGGCGAATGTTATAGTCTGTGAATTATATCTTAAATTTAAAAAGGCATTCTCTTGGGATGCCTGGGTGGTGCAGTTGGTTAGGCATCCAACTCTTGGTTTCAGCTCAGGTTGTGATCTCAGGGTTGTGAGATCCAACCCTGCATTGGGCTCTGCAGTCAGTGCAGAGTCTGCTTGAGATTCTCTCTCTCCCTCTCCCACCCCCACTCTTGCTTGTTCTCTCACATAAATAAATCAATCTTGAAAAAAAAAAAGAATAAAACGGCGCTCTAAGAATAATACATCTGCACTCAGACTTACACCCTGGCTCTATGCTCTTTGATGATTGTGCTAGCAGCATCTTCCATAATACATTTCCCCCCTTTCTGGCAAAACCTGAAAGAAGAAAATACTATACTTTCTAAATTGCTCACTGGAGTAACTGGAATGGTGTATAATAAATTCTTTTTTTATAATGAAAAGAAGCTTCTTTTATAGTTTGGGGCATCTGTTGAAGAGGGGGATTGTCACTCAATCATATTCCTGTCTTAAAGAGGGGTTTAAACAGTTCCTCTGATCTTTTAAATATTCAAAAAGATTATTTTTGAAACTGGTGTTTAAATGGAGAAAGGAGGATCTCAGAAGTTGCGGCTTCAAAGCCGGAATTCATGAAGCCGTACCGGAGTTATAAAGCAGTATCACATAATAAAATTAAAGTGTCTGTAACTGTTATGAGGGGATTCTTTTGTGCATGAAAGAATTTCTTACAGAGCCCAACCACATCTTGGTGGACTAGGCAAAGGCAAAAGCATCTTGCAGGTAGATTTTATTTTAGAGGAATGACAGTGCCTGCTTAGCTACATGTGAATGTGCTCTGTTCCCTTTAAAGAAATGTGACATGGAAATCCAAAACACTATTATCTTAATTCAATAAAAGTTTATGGAAATGATATAAAATCACCTGGTGGATTCCAGTTGGTGCTCAAATTACCCTACACAAAACATTTTTCACTCACTCCATAAAAGGGTTATAGCCCTGTTTCTTTTCATTTGCGAGAGCTCGAAGTGAAGTCCATTCACTTCGCGGGAAGGAGGGGAACAGCTGTCAGAGCCCGCGCGGGGGGCGGAGGAGCCGCGAGGGCCGGGCCAGCGGTCGCAGCCGGATGCTCCTACCTGGAGCCGCTCCCTCCCCCTGCAGCCCGCCGCCAGCAGCGGTCATTCATTTATTTTTTGATTCTACATTTCTGCTTGAGAAGTCATATTTATGCACTTGTAAAACAAGCTAAGTGTGAGCCCGTTTTACCGGCATGAATTGTGTTCAGGCTTTTCTCCTTCTCTCTCTCTTTTTTTAAAAACAGAACCAAATTATCAGAAACATGGCCTTCTTTTTTTAAGGTTTTATTTATTTATTCATGAGAGACACAGAGAGAGAGGCAGAGACACAGGCAGAGGGAGAAGCAGGCCCCACGCAGGGAGCCCGACACGGGACTCGATCCCAGGACCCGGGATCATGACCTGAGGTGAAACCAGACGCTCAACCACCGAGCCACTCGGATGCCTGGAAACAATGGCTTTCCTAAGACACTTTGAAACAGAAAGACGGTTCTCCTTACCTTTCCCTCTGGCTCTGAGGGTTTAGGGCCCTGGAATATTCTCTGAGCAATCCCCAGCTTGGAGCTGGCTCTGCCCACTCATTCCTTTGGGGCTGGGCTGTTCTGAAATAAGCCCAGCGGTGTCTGTTGCCCGAGGGACACAGGAGTCTCCTCTGCCCCGGTGAGGGTGGCCCCTTCTGTTCCACGCAGACTCCCTACCCCTTCCTGAACGCCTTGGACTCCCTGCTACTTTGCAGCTGCCACACCTGGAGATTAGCAGCAGCGTTAACGTCCACACTGGGTTTGGGCCCACCCGGGATAGGAGGAGGGGCGGATTCTTTTCTTCTGGATCCAGCTGCACCTCCTCCTGACCCTCTCCAACCCCAATTCATTTGCTCTGATTTGCCTTCCTCCGTGAAGTAAAATCATCAGATTCTCCTTTATAGGTTATAAAATTGGCCGCATGTGACAAACCTACAGAGGTTGCTCCTTCCCCACCCTTTCACACTCACTTGCTTGTCCTGGAAACCAGCTCCCCCTTCTCCAGCGCAAGAGCGGCTCTTTCCTCAACAGGATTCAGCCAGGCCCGCCTTGGCCAGCCCGGGAAGGAAAAACACCTAGTCTGGCTGGTTTGTATACTGCGGACTGTCCGTCAGCGGTGGCGAGCACACCAGCCTCGGAGGTTGGAGGTTGTGCCTCCATCTAGGCACAGCAGTGAGCTCCTGGCTTCTAAGCAGCTTTATCTAAAAGCCACCTACAGGGGCAGAGAGGGGAACCATAGAATGAATTGTTCTGTTGTTGTTTTTTTTTTTTTTTTTTTTTTAATTTTTATTTATTTATGATAGTCACAGAGAGAGAGAGGCAGAGACACAGGCGGAGGGAGAAGCAGGCTCCATGCACCGGGAGCCTGATGTGGGATTCGATCCCGGGTCTCCAGGATCGCGCCCTGGGCCAAAGGCAGGTGCCAAACCGCTGCGCCACCCAGGGATCCCCTGTTGTTGTTTTTTTAAGATTTATTTATTCATGAGAGACACAGAGAGAGAGAGAGAGAGAGAGAGAGAGGGAGAGAGGCAGAGACACAGGCAGAGAGAGAAGCAGGCTCCCTGCAGGGAGCCCGATGTGGGACTCCATCCCAGGACCCTGGGATCATGACCTGAGCCAAAGGCAGATGCTCAACCACTGAGCCACCCAGGCACCCCATACAATGAATTCTTAAGGCCTGTCAAGCACAGGCTCCTTCATGGGGTGGCTGGGTCTGCTTTTATTTTGTCCTTGTCAAATTCTGGCAAAAGTTTGTATTCTTGTTGCCAGCTCATTCGTTCTGCCCATAAAATAATAATGCTAGCAAGAATAACAATGAATATTAATAATAACAGTAGATCTCATTTACTCAGCACTCAGCAGGAGCCCCACACTGGGCTAAATGTTTACCCTAAATTTTCTCATTTAATTCTCATAAACTCATAGACATTAAGTAACTACTCCAAAGCCATACCAGTGGGGAAGCTTTGTTGGGATCCAAAACCTGTTGAGGACTCTCTCTTATGCAGTGGCGTGGAGCCCTGCACTTTCAAATCCACAGAGGACCGGGCTAGTAGAGGCTGTTACACCCCGGGCCCTGGATCCCCGAAGAGCTGTCATGGTTAGTGAGGTCCTAGATGCAGAGAAAGCTGTGTCTTCACCTTTTCAAGTCAAAGGTTAAGGGAAATGTCACTTTCTCTCAAATGTCAGAAAGAAAATCCACTGGGACACTGGAATTGAAGGGAAGCAAAATTTGCTTTGCCAATAGTAGATACTCAACATTATTTGTGGAACTCAAAGCAAAGTCTTTCCTGTGTGCTTAGTGAATGCCTCTGTGATGTCTCTGGAGGGGAGGTGTTTCCCATATTTTCTCCCACTGTCAGTCTCGAGTTCTTGAGCTGTAGGTTTTCAGGCTGTGTCAAATGTAGGTGGAAAAACAATTTCTCCCCTAATTTCTTCTTCTCCATTAGCTTGCTATTTCAAACACTCCAAGGAGCCCAAATGATTCATGTATTTGTGAACATCATCATCGTTAACGTTAATATTCGGTTCTACTAATAGAAACAGTGAATGAATCCTAAATCTATAAATAGGAGAAACCCAAACAGGACAACCGCTGGTCAGACTTTCAACAGATCCAGATGTAAGGTTTCCACTCGGGAGTTTTCAACAGCGCAGCCCGATTTCCAGGCTCCGGGCTTCCACTGCAGGGAGCGGAGGTCCGCTCAGTGGCTTCTTGGCCCAGAGCACAGTGAACCAGCTCTCTCCAGCTTTCTGCTGTTCCCGCTCCCCTCCCTCCTGCCCGGCCCCACAAGTCTCCCCCGCCACGGCCAGGGTAGATCCTGGGTAGTTTTACCTAATTTTCCTCGGGCTTGGTAAATCTTTGTTTTATTTCTTTGGCTCCATGTTTTGCTCTGGGGGCGCCCGCAGATTGAGGCCACACTGCCGCACGAACGCGCAGGGAAAGGGCCAGACAAGGGACAGCACTGCCCATCCCCGTGTCGCTGGGCCAGCTCAGTGCCCAGCTCCAAACCTCGGCCTGCACGCAGGCGGCTCACGCAACCAACCCAGTCCTAGAGACCCAGAGCTGTTTCCACCCCGGCTCCGGCCTCCCGCGTGCCTGGCTCTCCGCGCTTCCTAAAAGCCCGTCCTGCTCCCTCCCATGTGCTCAGGATCCCGCCCAGCAGATAGGGGCTCCCTCTTGGCCTGCCTGCCTCCCCAGTAGTAATGACGCCTCTCCCACTTCTGGGCCTCCGTCCTCTCCCCACACCTTTCCTGCCTCCCTTTAACATTTTATTACAGAAAACCTCAAACATATTCAAAAGTAGACACAACAGTACAGTGAACCCTTGTGTCTCAGGCGCCCAGGTTCGGCTCCATGAGCACGGCCAGGGGAGTGCCATCTCTTCTGTCAACTCCTGTCCATTGGATCATTTTGCTGCACATCCCAGACTTCGTCCATAAACGTTTCAGCAGGATGTATCGCTGAGGATTCTCAAAAAAAAAAAAAAAAAAAAAAAAGGCAAATTCTTTGGTATAATAATAAAGACAACAAATGATTCCTTAAATCATAAAATTTCCCTTACTGTCTAAGAAATTTTTTGTTACAGATTGTTTAAAATGAGAATCCAAATAAGGTCTATGGATTGGATTTGTTTCCTCAGCCACTTTTAATTTATAGTATCCCCTGCCCCATCTCTCTCTCCAAGAGCCTGGGTCACCTGTCCTGCAGGGTTTCCAAACCTGTCCTTGGCTGTCGCATTCCCTCACTCTTTCACTCCCCTTTGCCCTGCCCTCGTAGGGTCAGAGTGGGCAGGTCATGTGTGAGGTTGGTTGTCCTAAGGGCTTCAAGGGGCTTTGATTGGGGGCTGGGAAAGGAAGAGCCCAGCAAGATTGCAGCTCTTTGAGGAGCATCTGGGGGCTTAACCCAGAGTCAGGGTCCTCAGGGTGAGGCCATTCCCTTCTGGGTCTCTGAGGAAATGTCCTCTGAGGTCTGTAGCCACTGTGGCTGAGTGTCCTGAACCGCTGGGGTCCAGAGTGGCCCTGCTGGGGGCAGCAACCTCTTTGGTCTGGCCACCACAGGCTCTAGCCAGGCCCAGGGGCTCCAGCTACAGCATCTGAGGGTTACTTGGGGAGGCTGATTACCAGGGCCTCCTTGATTCTGGCCTTGCCTGGTTTTTTTCCCACCTGAGGCCCAGCTTGGTTCCTCTGCCTGGAGTCATGGTCACTTTTCTGAACAAAAGCCTGTGAGAGGAAATAGCCGTTTTTGTACATCTTCGTCTTCTCTGTTTCCTTCCCACTTCTGGGGCGGTGGAGGGGCCAGCTGTTCATCCACTTCCCCTTTCTGTCTGGATTGCTTTTATGTAAATCTCCACCCACGGATACACCACAGGAGTGAAAAAGGGATGGAGACAATTCAAGACTGTTGCCTTGCTGAAAGCCCTAGTTTTGTTTTTTTAAAAAAAGATTATTTATTTATTTATTTATTTATTTATTTATTTATTTATTTATGAGAGAGAGAGAGAGAAAGAGAGAGAGGCAGAGACACAGGCAGAGGGAGAGGCAGGCTCCATGCCTGGAGCCTGACGTGGGACTCCATCCCAGGACTCCAGGATTGCACCCTGGGCTAAAGGCAGGCCCTAAATGGATAAGCCACCCAGGGATCCCCTGAAAGCCCCTAGTTTTGATTTCAAAAGTCTAAACCTACCTATCCCTGTTTCACCAACTAATTCATTCCTGAAAATTTTGCTACTAAAGGATGAGTCATCTAATGAAAACTTTTTTTTCTCCTGAATTGTAGTGGGAAGAAATTATGATGTATTTTTCTCCCAACCCAAGACACCTCCATAATGTTCACAGATAGAGGACTTTACCAATCGAACAATTAAAACAAGTTTATACAAGGAATAACCACCACCTGGAAGGTACATAAGTCTAGTTTATACATAAAATGTAACATTTCAGAGGTTTTTTTTGAACTCACCTAAGGTGCAAGAGTGAGTGGTGGACGAGGGCTGGGAGGGAGGGCTCCTTCTTCTTTCTTCATGTTTTTTTAAGTTTTCAACCTTTAGGCTCATAATTATTTTGCTCTCATGCTGCACTTAAGGTATGTACAGATAAATGTTAGGAAAAAATAAAGGATTGAGCCCAAGTTCTTGGAAATGTGGGAGCAGTACAAGGGTATGATGAGCTGAAGTTGTAGGGAACCCTACATGTCTGCCTTTCTTGCCTGGTTTACCGTGGGAAGCAAGCTGGGTTCATGCAGACATGGCACGCAATTCAAGTCTGTTTCACATGGTACTGTTTGACAAGACGTGGTTGTGTCAACTAAATTGCTGAGTGTGTTTCTGCCTGTCTGGGTGTCAAGACAGCTCTGCTTCTAACATATTTATTTAGTGTGTTTTTGGATAAAAGGTGATTATACGGGAGGGGAGGAAAGAAGCCATTGTCCAAAACTGTGATTTTATGTTGAAAAGTTAATACCACAGCCACTACGTGAAGAAACTCTTGTTATCTTGGTCTTTCTCTTGGTTTTTCTTCAGCAGTTGATCGTCTACTTTCAGGCAAGTGGGTGCTTCAGGTGGGCTAGAGAGAAGGCTAGGTTCTCAAAGAGCCAAAAGAGAACAGCCTGTCGATACTTTCAAATGTATTACCAACATAGCACTTACCTGCTTCTCAGGGGATCCGAGCTAAATAGTGCTTTGAATTATTGATACACACAATAACATGGATGAATGGCCATAAGGTGCTGAGGGAGAGGAGCCCGACACAACAGAACGCATACTCCATCTATATGGAATTTAGAACAGGCAGACCAATCCATGGAGAGAGAAATCAGAATGTGTTCCCTGGGGGTCGGGGAGGGAAGTGACAGGAAAGAAGCATCAAGGAATTTTCTGGGATGAGTGAAATGTTCTGTATCTTGTTTTGGATGGTGGTTATACAGACGTATACAACTGTCAAAATTCATCAACCTCAACATCCAAGATCTGTGCATTTTAATTGTGTGTTTAAAATAGTTTGAAATAAGAAGGAAAAAAAAAAAAGAGCTCAAGAGTCCTTTACATTCAATTGTTATTAAAGGTCTTTGAACAAACTTCACACGTGTTGGGGTTGGAAGGCCTGGCTGTGAATTCTTGTTCCACAACTCGGTCCCAGCTGGAGGACAGGGGGCAAGTTAATTAAGGTCCCTTGGCCTCCGCTTTCTCACCGACGGTGGAGACAGTACTGACCTCACCAGCGTGGTGAACATAAATGGCTACTGCCCACAGAGCTCTCGGCAACAGGTGAACAGCTTGCGGCACCCCTGTTCACATTCCCCGGGGACCTCACATCCTCGGCCCGTCCTCCTCCTCAGCCTGCACCCCCGCCCCTCGGTTGCATCTGGGGATGGAGAGCCCCCCCAGCTGCTGGCACCTTCTGGCGCTGCTGAGGGCAGGCCCTGCCACCCCCCGCCTGAACCTCGGCAGTGTTCCCCTCTGGGTTCCGCTGCCCAAGGTGATGGTGCCCAAGGTCCGACCACCTTCCAATCTGTCATGTTTAGAACCCTCCTGCTGGCATCCAGACTTCTTCCCAAGCCGGCTTCTTACCGGGTCACGCTAACCTGGAGTTCTTGCGGGTCTGGCTCATGCCTGGCTGTACACAGCCTGTATCTTTGTTCACAGGAGTCTCTTGATATGAAACACTCTTCCCGTTCCTACTGTGTCATGGGGGCCGGGAAGCCTTCCCTGACCCTCTAGCCTGCAGTGACTCTTCCCTTGTCTGAACATTCTGGCTTTTTAATTCAACTTTACTCTGTTCAGCATATCTAAATCTTTGGTGGTTGTTCTTGACAAGTGTTATCTTCATGGAGTAAATGTTCCATGAGGCAAAGGATCTGAAGCACTCCTGTGTTCCCCTCACTGCCATCCACTTAAGAAGTCCTGCACAAACGTTTGCTGAGGGGCTCTTGCTGTTTTTAAAATTCAAACCCCTTTCATGAAGACAATCTCCATAGATCCGCCGAGCAACAACCTGAGGCACTAAAGGCACCCGACCTGCTTGTGATAAATGAGGAGACTGAACAGAGAGGGAGGACTGTACAAAGTCACACAGAGAACCTGCGCCTGAGGCCCCAGCCAGGCTTTCTGACTTGCTACCTTCTCTCCATTATCCGGGCACTAATGAGTCAGGATGCTACCCTGGTATTCATAGTAACTCAGACTGGGAAGACAGCTCTGAGGTTAATGGCATCTAAAAATTACCACTGCGAGAAAAAAGCACGGTTACAAACGTCACGTCCATTGATGGTTGTAGTTAGCTTATTAGAATGCTTTTATTTTTTTTTATTTATTTTTTTTTTAAATTTTTTTTTTTTAATTTTTATTTATGATAGTCACAGATTGAGAGAGAGAGGCAGAGACACAGGCAGAGGGAGAAGCAGGCTCCATGCACCGGAAGCCTGACGTGGGATTCGATCCCGGGTCTCCAGGATCGCGCCCTGGGCCAAAGGCAGGCGCCAAACCGCTGCGCCACCCAGGGATCCCTTAGAATGCTTTTAGGGGAGCCTGGCTGGTTCAGTCCATGAAGCATCCTACTCATGATTTTGGCTCAGATCTCAGGGTCGTGAGATTGAGCCCCGTGTCAGGCTCTGCTTGAGTCTCCCTCTCCCTGCCCTCATGCTTTCTCTCTAAAATACTTTTAAAAATGGTTAATACTTCTTGATGTAAGGTCCTGGCAAAGTTAAGGAGGAGGCAAAAAAGTTTCTAAAGAACCCCACTTTAGGCCTACCACACCAGTTTCTGGAAAGGAGCCTCGAGAAAGCATCTTTAGGGTGGTCATGAGTCCACTTGGAGGTGCACAGTCCTGAAACCAAACCAGAGGAGGAGCAACATCTTGCCAGACCCTTTGAGTCTGCTGCTTCCTAAAATCCTGGACACAGACGCCCTCCTTGGGGCCACGGGTATCAAGGCAGATAGGATGCCTGGCAGTTTGGGGATGTCTCCAAGCCCTACATACCTCCCTACTTCCTGGAGTTAGTTCAACTTCGTTCCATTTCCCCAGGGTGATGCAGTGCTCTCTATGACTGTATTTGTTTCCTAGGGCTGCCATGACTAAGTACCACAAGTGGAATGGTTGTCTCACAGTTTTGGTGGCTAGGAGTCTGAGATCTAGCTGTAGGCAGGGATGTGCTCCCTCTGAAGGCTCTCGGGGAGGCTCTGTTCTAGGCCTGCCTCATTTCTGGTGGTTCTTGGGCTTGGGGCTATGTCACTCCAATCTTCACATGGTGTTCTCCTTGTGTGCATGTATTCTTTATAAGGACACCAGTCATAGTGGACAAAGGGCTCGCCCTACTCCAGTATGACCTCATTTTAACAAACTACATGTGCAACCTATTTCCAAACATTTTTTTTAACATATCAATTTTTTAACATATCAATTTTGGGGGTACACAGCTGAATTCGTCACAGTGTTCCTCAAACATTAGTCATTTTTAACCACCTTTGCAATTGTTCTCATGAATAATGGGCCACCTATTCTGTTATTTGCTACTAGCTCTTGTATCTTTACCTAAGACCATAATATACTATACCATAAATGGAAACCTAGTGTTACATGCTTAATGGTGCACATAACACATGGAATACATAAATATAAACATACAAATTGGGGCACCTGGGTGGCTCAGTTAAGCGTCTGCCTTCCTCTGGAGTCAGTTCCAGGGTCCTGGGATTGAGCCCTCTGTCAGGCTCCCTGTTCAGCGGGGTGTCTGCTTCTCCCTCTCCTTCTGCCTCTTCCCCTGCTTGTACTCTCTGCCTCTCAAATAAATAAATAAACCCTTAAAAAATAGCATAATAAATCTAAGTACATAACTATTAAAATAGGTGTCAATATATTCCCCCAGATAATTTTTGCATCCCTCTGGCTGAGAATGCCCTTTGGAAAACACATACCTCTAAACTGGATGGGGGCTGGGGAATGTTTCTAGAAATAACATCGCAAACCCAGAAGGCACTCTCAGCATGAGGATTTCAGGCCCTTTGATGGGGGGAAGCAGAGACAGGCTGTGGTCTATTGGGGCTTGGGCTGGAGTACGAGGTCTAACTACTCTGCTGACCCAGTACCACAGATCTGAGGATCAGAGCGACCTTACAAATCACATTTTATAGAAGAGAAAAAGGAGATGCAGAGAGATGAAGGCCAGTCAGTGCAAGGGCCGTGCAAGGGCTGGAACCTGATCCTCTGACTTTCCAGTGTTAACCCCTTGGTGCCGGTGCCTCCAATGGCCAGGGCTAGAGCCAGTTTCTTGGCAACCTGTATTAGATTAAAAAGGAGTCTGTGTTTCAGGTGCACTGTCTTGTGAGTGATGAGGACACACCAAGTGTTTTCAAACTCTTTGGCCATCATGCAACTTTATGAGCTAATTTTGATTTATTGTTATCAAGAGAAAGGTATGTCTTGGATGGATAAAGTTCTCTTAATTGCCCTCAAACTGTTTGCTGGAGAGAATCCTGTGTTGTTATGTTGGTTAACTTTTTTTGTGCGTGAAACTGTAGTAGTCACACATGGTTAAAATTCACATAATTCTCAAAGTATGTGATAAAAAGCTGTCTTTCTAATTCTAATTTATAATACCCCAAATCCCCTCCCTAGGGATAACTGCTGCTACTGTTTCTTCTATATCCTTGAGATCTGGAGGTGGAGTGGTAGCTTACACATAAGCACCGGTGAACTATCTGAAACAAATTTCACTGGAATTAATAACTTTGGGAAAAACCACTCAATCTTCACTGATTCCCATGTTTCTACCCTGCCCCTTATGTAACTCACATTCTTCCTTTTCTCATCCCCTTTTAATTAAATTTTAACCCTTTTTTATTTCTGAGTTAAGAACTCAGGCTAGGGAAGGCAGGCAGCTTCAGCCACTACCACTGGTTCATAAGGGAGATTCCGGGTGCACACATTAGGTGATTTTGGCAGGATGATAATTTGGGAAAGGAGAGTAGATGGGAAATAGCATTTATTCAGCACCTACTATTTGACAGGTACTATAAAATATAACCTCATAAGGTGAGTGTTTTATTTCCAGTTTGTAGACAGGCACAGAGTGGTGAGGAAGGTTATGTAACTTGCCTAAGTCTCAGCTTGTCTGATTCCCAAGCTGTCTTGGATGTGCTTCCTGCTGGAGTGGGAACTGCGGCAGGCCAGTCCTTTGTGTGTGTGTGTGTGTGTGTGTGTGTGTGTGTGTGTGGTGCAGCTCAAATGAACATGGTCTGGGGCAGATTTGGTTCCTTGTAGGATGTGCTTTGTCTTGATCTCTGTGGTCCTCCTGCAACTATACATGGTCTAGGGATGTGATAAACCCACACTGAATGCATGAGTTCCACTCAAAAACATAGAGTTTGCTGTGCTGGTGGGATTCCCAGGTAACCAGTTTTAGTGGGAAGGGGGATAGAGTTGATGTCTGTGAGAGATCTCAAGTGAGGGATTTAGTCATCAGAAAACAAGAGATGAGATCAAATGAGGCGGAGGGTGAGGAGACAGGACAGAAAACCAGGGATTGGATTCATTCAGTGGGTGCGAAAGGATTCCCACCTGAGCCAAGGGAGAAAAATTCAGGAAGGAGGGTTACAGCATGGAATGCTCCAGTCAGAAGATGAGCTTCCAGAGGATACTATTGGCTTTGATGATTAGTGATATTTGGGTGAGTGGGTTCAGTAAAGTGGCAGAAAGGAAGCCAGACTCTGGGCGTGTGGCCGTGGGGGTGGGGGGTGGGGAGAGGGGACAGAAAGAGGGAGAGAGAGACAGAGAAGTCCACTTAATGTTCATGTTCACCTCGTGTCTTGTTTCGGTCTACTGCAACTTTATGAGGTGAGATTTACCAGCTTCTGTTCTGAAGCCTGGCATTTCTCCCAAGAGCACCAGTTCTGCCTAATGAGGGCAACTCAAGTGAATCCACAGGAAAGAAAAAGGAAAGTGATATTTTAATTTTATCCAGTCTGAAATGCAAGGAATGTGCCTGCATTCTGAATCATAAATGTATCAATGCATTATTTTATGGAATAGAGATGTGTTCTGCCCAAATTGGCTGTGAAGTGAATAAACATTATTTTTCTACTGAATTCAGCTATAAAATGACTAGAAATCTTCCCATGGGGGTTGGGGGAAAAAAAAGAAGGAAAGAAAAGAGAAAAAGCAGAAACTTACTGCCAGAGGGAAGAGAAGAAATGACCACGGAGCTGACTTTGGTGGGCTTGTGAAGTGCAGAGGTGGCTCCGTGCTCTCTGGGGACTGATCCGTGTTGCTTCCTTCCAAATACCCCAGCTTATAAGGCTAACTCACATTTCCTCCTGCTTTGTTCTCCTTGTTTTCCATTTGAGGGGTTATTCAATCCAACAGAGCTGCATGCAATATTTTGCTTTACCTGGGTTTTGGTTGTATAAACCCAGTAATTTCCTACATCAACAACTGGTAAATTTACAATTATGTGTATCAAGTTTCCTTGGACTGAGAGGTTGGATCACACAGTGGTTTGGCTCATGAGCTTTGCAGCCACACAGATCTGGGTTTGAGACCCAGCTCAGCTATTAAGCAGTTACATGAATTTGGATCTATTAAAAACTCTGGGCCTCAGTTTCCACACCTTGTATGACTGAGATAATACTCATCTCAGGGGATTTTGGAAAGGGTTAAATTATATGTATACATATACATACATACATATTTATATAGTGTGTTCCAAGCCCTGTGCTGAATATTTACATAGTAGTAACTGGAGGTGATTATAGTGATAATGATGATGATTACAATGACCATGATAATACTAATGCAGAATCTTGTCCTAGTAGCTTTTTTATTCACTAAACACGAAATAAAAATAAGCCAACAAAGGAGAAAAAGCCCTGTCTAAATGTTCTGCCATAGAAACCTACTTTTGTTGCCCCAATGTACAGTTTTCAGCTTTCTAGAATTTCAAGCCTTTGTTTGACATTAGTGCTTCTAAAAGAATTTTACACCTCACTGGAATGCAAACTTTTTTTTTAAATCTCCAGATAAAAAATGCTACCATATGCTTGAGAACCCCCACCTTTGGCAAGTCACATCACCACCCAAGAATGTACTGCTCAGGGTGTCTTGTTTCTTTGTTAGTTAAACAAAATGTGGCAAGAACCCTGGAATGTGTGTGCTGGCCCAAGTGCACCTGTTTGCACATGTGATCATCAACAAAGTCACTCATCTTATGGGGAGTGGCAGGAAGGTGTAGGAGGAAGTGTTCAGAATCCTGACAAGGTCACTCCCTCACTGGGTGACCTTGGGCAAGTTATTTAACCTTTCTGTGTCTGTTTCCTCACCTGTGCACTGGGCGGTGGTGGGGGGTGGTGCGGATTATGTCTCTCCTATAGGGCTTATCCTAGGGATAAAGGTGAGGGAAGGATTTCTATGTAAAGAACTTGGCATGGAGCCAGCACACTGGTGATTCCTCTTTTTCTCTTCTCAGGAGACCTGGTATTATCTTTACCAGTAATTCAGAATACAGATTACTACAGTTTTCAGCACTAGCAGACAGAAACAGTGACACACATATTTAAACTGCATGCAATCCCTGAACCATGTGGAGAGCATACTCTTGCATTCAAAATAGGAGATCTGTTCCATTTATAGTAACTGGACTATGTTGTTAATAACTAACCTCAAAGACTAATCATACAGTGAAACATTTCAATGCCGTATGCCTGTTACTAATCTGTAATCACCATTTTCCATCCTTTCCTTGCCTTTGGATCCCCGCTGCCAGGATGGAGTTCAGGATCGTCCTTTAATCAGTTCCTTGTGAGTGCCCTTAATTCTCTGGCCTTTCTCTCAGCCTCCTGCCTACATGGCCCAGCACAGTCCATTCCCGGTTGCCCCTCTGCCTTCCCCTGTGCCCCAGCAGCTGAACGTTGCTGGACAAAGCCATTCAAGCTGGATGACTGGTTTCTTTTAGCACAGGGGTCCCATCTCCCCGTGGGCGTTCCACACTGGTCACTTTCCCCCCCTCTGTGATGACCATTTCAGGCTTTCTCTCCTTTTAAACCTCCCACGTTCCCTCTTGCCTCCTGGAAGGTGACTCTGCTTCATTCTTTACTCAGAAAATAGAAGCTGTCAGATGGTGACTCCTCCTTCCTCTCTCCATTGCCAAAGCAATGATTTCCCTGTATCTGTACCAGCCCCTGGAAGCCTCCTTCCTGCTATGACAAAGCGCCCTTCCTACCACAGGCTTGTCGCCCTGTGCTCCATCTCAGTGCTGTTCCAACTTTAGCGAGCCCATGAGTCACCTGGGGTGCTTGTTAAATGCAGAGTCTGATCCAACAGGTCTGGGCCTGAGATTTTGCATATCTAACAAGCTGCCGGGTGATGCCAATGCTTTGAGTAGCAAGCCTAGATTCTTATCCCTTCATTATTTTTCTGGTCATTTTCATCATCCTAAGGAGGCTCTGGCATGTTTCATTTTTAAAACCCCTCCTTTGATCAAATCTCTCACACTACCATCCTATTTTATCTCCTTTCCAAACAATTTTTTTTTTTAAATTAAAGATTTCATTTACTTATTGGAGAAAGAGAGACAGAGAGGGGAAAGGAAGAGCAGAGGGAGAGGGACGAGCAGAGGGAGAGGGACAAGCAGACTCTGCCCTGAGCCCAGAGCCTGATGGGGGTCGGGGGTCGGGGCTTGATCTCAAGACCCCAGATCATGATGTGAGCCGAAATAAAAAATCAGATGCTTAACCGACCAAGCCACCCAGGCACCCCAAAGGGAGTTGCTTTGTTTTTTAGTAGGCTCCACACCCAGCATGGAGTCCAACACAGGGCTTGAACTCATGACCCCAAGGTCAAGACCTAAGCTGACATCAAGAATCCCACACTTAACCAACTGAGCCACCCAGGCACCCCATGACAATTCTTATTGAAAGAATTTTCTACTGAGGCTGTCTATAGCCATTCAAATTTTATCTCCTTTGTTACGTCTTTATTTTCCTTCTGATTTCAAAAGTAATACACACTCATGATACAAAATTTAAGCTTAACAAAATATATCACACAGAAACTAAACCCTTATCCTCTCTTACATAAGGCTTACTTACAATCTGTTTTTCACATTAAATTTTTTTTTTAATTTGGAAAAATATTTACATATAGAAAAGTACAGATGATGCTGTAACAGACATCCTGTGTTTTCAACCACCCAAAATGTGTTAACATTTGTCATAGTTATTGGCTTTATAGCTCCATAAAAAAAGAAACATTAGAGGTAAAACTGAAATCCTGTCTCCCTAGTGCTTTCCCTCCCAAAAGGCAGTCAGGCAGCATGAGGTTGGGATGTCTGTTTACCAGGCCCAGATCAGCTGCAAGTGTCAGGAACCACAACACAGCAGGGCTTAAAGATAAAACTGACTTCTGTCTGCATGGATGCCTGGGTAGGATGTCACTGTCCTTCAGTGCTCTGTGGTATCAGGGACATAGGCTCCTCCATCTCAGAGCCCCATCACCTTGCTCCCTAAGGTAAGCAGGTCCAGTTCTTGCAGTTCAGCAGAAGGAAGTTGAATTCTGGAACGGCTTTTACCTTGGAAACTTCTCCCTTATGTGAGTTCTACTTTGTCCACACTTCTGCTTATGGTCCATCAGTAATTCCAGTTGCTCTGTCAACCTCATAATTCCTCAGAATATTTCATCTGCCAATGGCATTTTTTTTACCAATGTTATTTTTAAAACAAACATTTTAAAGTAAATGTGTTAAAATGTCCTCTCTGGATATTTAAGTCAGGACAGTTGGTAAGCTGTGTGGTTCATCCACAAGGCTTGTTCCTGCCTTTCTTTCTCTTCCCATTTTACATTCATTTTAGATTATATCCTCTCCTAGAATCACATTTCTTCCCGTACACGAATTCCCAACTTCATAGCTACATCCTGGATACTAAGCTTTCCTGAATGTGTCTAGTATGCCCAATAGCCAGACATTTCTAGTTGGATGTATCCAAGGCACTTCAATCTCAACGTGTTCAAAACTGAACTTTTTCTGCTTGTTGTTGCTCCACATTCCCTTGGGTGTGGCCCTTGTTGACATGGTCACAACTGGCTCACCAGCACCACTCCTACATTCCAGACCATGGAAAGTGCAAAGAGGGAGTGAAAGGTTGCTCACCTTCCTCTTGCAGCACCTCTTGCAGGGGTGCCTGCAGCTTCCTCTTACAGGAGATCTGGAATTTGCTCCTTCCGCTTTTGTTCACTTCCTTTGGCACTGGTATTAGTTACTGCTGCATAGTAGGGCACTTCAAAACTGAAATCGATACCATTTATTATTGCTCACAAATATAAGGATCAGGTGGTGGACAGCTTATCTGGTCTTAGTTGGCTTGATGCACGCAACTGCTGCCAGCACTGGGTACATACAGCTCTGCTGACCTTGGCTGGGCTATCTGGGACATTAGGGTATGGGTTGGTCTGGGATTGTCCCAGCTCATCTCCACATGGCCTCTCATCTTCTGACAGCCTAGCCTGAGACTTATTTTCAAGGCATGGAAGGGTTCCAAGAGAGGTGGGAAGTGTTCATGGCTCCTGGAGACCCAGACTTGAAACCAGCACAAGATTACTTCCACCAGTCTATTGGCTAAAGCAAGCTGAGGCCAGCTCTGATTCAAGGGGTGAAGAAAAAAAAAAGAGTCTTTTTTCATGTTAGGAGCTGCAAAAATGTGGATACTGGTAGGATTGAGATTTGGGACTTTTTTTTTGTTTTGTTTTAAATAATGAACCTATCACAGGAAGACTGGGTAATTTAGTTTCTAGGTAGGTGGTCATGTGCCCAGCAAAAATTTGATGGTTCCATTTATAAAAGGAAGAAAGGGGGAATGGGAATTAGGGATAATTTATAGACTCTGCTTCAGAAGGAATTATAGTTCCCTATTCATCTTCCCTAAATGGAAGCTACTCTCTCAATCTCTAGATATAAATAATAATATTATCATTCTGACAAGATTTCTGTTCTTAACTAGTGCACAAATTTTTGATTTCCCTTGACTCTGGTGACCTAGCACTTACTCTCTGACCTCTTGATAAAGGTCATAAAACAAAAATAAACGTCATAAAACAAATCAAGTTAAGGTGCTTACAAACATTTGGGAGTTTTTTTGTTTTTGTTTTTTTCCATTTGCGAGTTTAATACACCTAGTCTTTATGCTATTTTGTAGTGCCCAAGAAAGCAGTATTTAAAGCAGTATCTAAAACCTATTTTTTCTTAATTGTACTCTGCTATTCACAAAATCCCAAACAATAACATTACTATTCCTCCAAAGTCGAACAGACCAAATCTGGATTGACTAGTACATCCTGGTATTTTATTACATAGCACTAAGAACATATAAGAATTTTGGGATTCTTCAAAAGGGACAGATGTTTTACATTTAAGTAAAAATGCACAGTCATGTTTGAATTTAAAGTCATTTCCTCATTATTGTTTGAAGTGAATGGGGTCTCCTGAGGATTAATAACAGCTTCTGGAGTTTCTCATCATAGGTTTTGAATAACTGTCCATAAGCCGCTTTAAGTCATGGTAGTTGGAAGCTATTTGGTGAACATAAAGTCGTGAGCTGTCAGTCTAAAGGATAGAAAGAGGCTAAAACTGTCCAATTTCATGGTGGTGGCCATCTTCATTTATTTGTTTGCCAGTAGTTTCAAGGGGGAGACTGAACAATGAAGAATGTTATCTTCTTACTTCTAGACAAGCTCAGCAGAGGCAGGCTGTACCAGAGGAGCGTGACCTCTTTCTGCCCCTTTGTACTGTTCTTGCAATACAGATTAAGTAGAAGAATCTGGCTGGGTGTTTCTCAGTGCACTCAGTGGCACCAACTGTAAAGCATCTGTTACTTTTCTGTTGCATAGCCTGACAGAATTTCTCAGGAGGTCTAAATTTCCTACAAATCAGGACGTGATTGTCATCCTGAACTCTGACCTCCCATCCAATTTTTAAAAAGATGGATGAGAGCCCAATGCTGTGTGAGAGTAGAGGATGTTGTGAAGGTGGAGTTAGGAATCACATCAGCTCCAAAAGATGCCAAGGTGATTGGGTAAGGTTTTTTCTGTAACCAGAACTGAACGCCCTGACACCAGGAGATCTGGAGCAGCTGGGGTTGGCTCCCACTTGGATGATGTGGATTTATAAACACGTAAGAGAGACATGATTACATGATCTCCTCCATTTTCCTGTGTGGCTCTGATACATTAAGAAATTTTAAAATTCAGGAATTTCCCTTAAAAAAGATCCTCTCAAAAAAGTGTATTATGCATAAGACTACTTCAGAGAAAGGCATACATATCTTGAGTCATGTTTGAAGATGTAAAGGAAGACTGCAGTTGGTTTAAATCACTCATATGCTTCTGAACCGGAGAATGAGTGAAGATGGCAGGGTGTGAGAGCCATAGAGAGTGGTGAGGATTCTTCAGACTGTAGAGTGTGCATCTAAGAGGATAACTGTACATCAGGGAAAACACTCCTCCTCCAAACTGGCCCTGTGTAATGCCTGAAAACTGATGCTAAAATTTAGTATTGGCACAAAAGCTGGAATGACAAACAGCCTTGGTTTGTCTCAGACTGAGGGGGGTTTCTGAGACATGGGACTTTCTGTTTTAAAACAGGCTAAATCCTGGCCAAACTGGGATAAGTTGCTCACCCTAACTCGTTTTACCAGTGCACATGGTGGAATGTGAGAGTGAAAAGAGCCTACTGAAGAGGGCATGTTCCAGGCTCAAGGAACCAGTCAGCTCCCGAGGTGTATGTGTGTACTATGAAGGCAAGACCTCAGAGGCCAAGCTGCCCTGAGCCCCTGAAAACGTCCACTCCAGGAGATTCCAGATCTGAGGTAGTTTTAAGTGCTATGATTCAGAATAGAGTTATTCCATATTCTGCTCAATTTCCTCTGAGGACAACTGCAGGACTCATTTAGGACACAGGGTGTGCCCCTATGGCACGAGAGGTTCTCCTCCACATACCAGAAAGCCCCATATAGATGGGACATCTTGACAATATTATGAAGCCACCCTGAAATAAAATGCATAGGTAAGTCAGGATCCTCTGGTAGGGCTTTTTGTACAACTGTTTTCAGTGTCACCTATGGACATACCTCTTTTTAAAACACAACTTAATTACAGAGACATATAAAAATCGCCATGCCTGGCAATAATTAATGGCCCCTTTTACTGTAGTCCTGAGATGCAGAGAAGTTCAGGGGTCTTCCAAGTGACATGTTTTCCATAGCTGGTCAAACCTTAATGTGGCACCTCTAAGATTAGAAGTGCTATTTGGTCTCCAATGTAATTAATATTAGATCCACAGTTCCTTTAACATTTTTTTCCAATTATTAAAAATGGCAAAACTCCCACTACCTAGAAACTGTATGGCACCTTGACTCTAAGACTGAATTATGACATTTCAATTCTACAGTATGATCTCATAGTTAAAGAAAGGTACACCTGGTTTTGAATAGCAAGGCTCCGGTGTCAAATGCTTGAGTAGAAATCTCACTTTGGTACCTTGATCATTGTGCATAAATTATGTCTGTTCAGGATGCTATAACAAAATACCACAGACTAGGTGGCTTATAAACAATAGAAATTTACTTCTCGGGATGTCTGGGTGGCTCAGCGGTTGAGTGTCTGCCCTTGGCTCAGGGTGTGATCCCGGAGTCCTAGGATCAAGTCCCACATCGGGCTCCCTGCAGGGAGCCTGCTTCTCTCTCGGCCTGTGTCTCTGCCTCTCTCTCTCTGTGTCTCTCATGAATAAATAAATAAAATCTTAAAAAAAAAAAAAGAAATTTATTTCTCATGGTTTTAAAGCTGGAAGTCCAAGATCAGGGTGCCAGCAGGGTTGGGTTCCAATGAAGGCCCTTTCCCTGGTTGCAGACTGCAGACTTCTCAAGGAGCCAGGGAGCCCTCTGGGGTCTATTGGAGTACTAATCCCAACCAAGAAAGCTCTCCTTTTATAACCTAATCACCTCCGAAAGGCCCCCACCTCCTAACACCATTACTTTGGGATTAAGATTTCAACATATAAATTATGGGGGGGGGGGGGGCGGTGAGGAGAAGGATACAGATATTCAGACCTACACCCTGAAGGGCTATGCTGAGGTTTTATTATGTAATTTATGGCCTGGCACACAGTATATTCTGAATAAATATTTCCTTTCTTCCTAATTCCCAAACAGTCTTGTAGGATGAACTTCTAGGTTGACTCTAATCTTGGAATAAGAAGAAAGACTACTTCTACACTTGCAATCTTCAATGGATTCCTGTAGAAGAGATAAAGAATGTTCTATTTATTTGTAGTTTTATGACAAATTAAGGCCACAACCTTCTGAATTATTAAAGATCAATAAGTATCATTTCAAACTACTTTCTCAATGACCAGGATCCTGCCTCTGTGAAGGATCTGCCAACATTTTGTTTAACAAATCTATAAAATACTATAACTAGCAATAACTGGCATAGAAAGTCAAATATTAAGGTGCAAAATCACCCCTGAATTTTAGAAATGCTATCCCCATGATCATTAGTGAAATGACTTAAGCTTTCTGAGTGTTAAACTACTCCCAAATCTTACTTTAAAAACATTTTTGAAAACTTACTGGAATTGTATTGCCTGCTGTTATAGATTTCAAGTAAAATTACCATCTTATCTGTGATCTAGTCTTAACAGGCTTGACTAAGGATTTGTTGCTCTCTCCAGAGTTTCTCTAGGTTTCACATTTTGAAGGAAGGGTACATTTGTTTGTCATTAAGTATTTAAAGTTCATAAACACACGCAAAGAAATTTTAAAGACTTTCTATCAAATTGACATAAAATCTAAAGATGGCCCATGGGAAAGCAAACAGTGATTTGTGACAGGATTTTCTACTAGAACTGTTATGATCTCTAGCTCCCAAATGACACACATTTTTTAATCATCTGAAGTATACCTGGTTATGAGATGTAGAAGCAATATATTGGATATATCACTTAAAATGTGTCCAATTGGAGTTGACATTTTAAAAGAAAAGCAAACTGAATTTAAACACTGTCAATGAAAGTCAGTATTAATATCATAAGACCGGTTTAATTGGTCAAAAGCAAAAAAAAAGTTTAGGAAGACTGCATATTAATATGGCTCAGTGATTTTAGGATTGAATTTTTAAATCTAAATAATTTTATTTTATTTATTTATTTTTTAAAAAGATTTTATTTATTTATTCATTCATGAGAGACACAGAGAGAAAGAGAGGCAGAGACACAGGCAGAGTAAGAAGCAGGCTCCTTGCAGGGAGCCCGATGTGGGACCGGATCCCGGGTCTCCAGGGTCACGCCCTGGGCTGAAGGTGGCGCTAAACCACTGAGCCACCGGGCTGCCCAATTAATTTTATTTTAAAAGAAAGAGATGTTAAACATACAGGTATCTGACTTTATCCTCCTAGTCTATATATCAGGGACTGGCAAACTACAACTCACAGGCCAAATCTGGCAATTGGTTGTCTTGATAAAGTTTTATTGGAACACAGCTATCTATGCTCATTTGATGTAGTCCCTTTATTTCAACCATAGAGTTGAGTAGTTGCAAGAGATCATATAGTGTTCTGATACAACTGGAAAATGTTTTCAAATAAAATGAACGTTAAAATCATTATTAAAAAGAGAAAAATACCCCTAGGAACTCTGGTTTAAAAACTGCCTTTTCAATATTTGAATAATATTTTCTTTATGACTTCTCTTTAACCACAAAAACCTTCATCTTTTGAATCAAGATATTTAAAATGTTTCCAATAAAGATTTTAAATTTGAATAAGAACTATTTAGAGGTGAATGACTTGCATTTGTAAGTCTCACTATTGAGCAGTAAAGATTTTCCTTAAATGAGACCAAGTGGTATAGTGAGCTTATAACTATTATTAGTGAAAGCAGAAGTTTCTAATATACCTTGTAACACAAAGAACCCTGAATTTCAATCAGCATGTCAGTACAGTTTTTCAAACTGTACCACATACAAGTTTCTTCTGCCTCGTATAGCTGCATACCTAAAATAGTCTTAAGGTCAAAGCCAGACAGACATACCTTTGTCACTTAATGTGTTGACCAGGGGGGTGATACAGTTGAGTTTATTTCTTCTACTAAAATTATGGAGAGAAAAACAAAACATACCTAAAATAGGCTGACGGGTAAAGCCAAATATGCATACCCTTGTCAGTGAATGTGTTGGCCATGAATGACGCAGCTGAGTCTACTTCTTTCACCAAAATTATGGAAAAAAACCCAAAACCAAAACTCGAGGGTGATCACTATAACAGTCTTAAAAGTAAAAAAGGAGAGAAATAAATTCAAAAGTGGTCTAACCCAATGATCAGCTCAGACTTGACTTTCACTAGAAGCTATTTTTGGAGTCCCATATTTTAATTGTTGAGTAAAGAAGGCTGTAACAGAAAAGATGTCTATGAGAAAGTCATGTCCAGCTAATTTGTACAGTGATAGTGGTCTGAAACAACTGTAAAGTCATCAGGTTATTGACAGCTGGAGAAATTCCACATGCTAAGCAACTCAGCTACAAAGAAGTATTAGAGGTCTAAGATGAAAAATACACTTGAATCTGTAATTGAATTAGACAAGCCTTGCTGGTCACCAGGACACACAGCAAACGCTGGGTTACCAGAAGTGCATTTATCAGCCACAGTGATTTATTGAGTGCTTTAATAATACAAGTGTACATCAACTGATCCACAGTCAAAAGTGGCAGGTCCCTAAGAAATTTACAAGCACTTTAAGTAAATCAAAATACATATTATTTTGTTCAATCCAACAGTCTTCTGTGTGGGGGACAGAAGGCTAGTGATAAACAGAGTCTCAGTAATGCACAGTGATTCTGATTGAAGCTTTTGTACAAAAAACTTGTTCCCAGTAGCATGCACCCACCAATAAAGACTTCAGTACAAAAAATTAACCCTAAGCACTACATTTAAGTAGAAATGAGATATAATTCTGAATTCGTGTTTTCCCAAAGATCACATAAAAGGAAAAAAAATCAAAATAAAACAAACAACAAAAAACAAAACCACACAGTAATACAAAGCTTTGTAAGAAAGCTCTTACTATTACAGATCCAACATTGTTTGCACTGAAAACAAAAGTTCCCATCCATGTTAAGGTGGGAAAAAAAAAAAAACCCAACCCAAATCTTTCAAGTTAATAGAAATCAGAAAAGGGAATAAATTGAGAAGGGGGTGGTGGTGGAGGGAAGAGGCAAGGAAAAGGAGGAAGAAGAGGGAGGGAGAAGGAAGGGAGTGGGGGGATGGATGACATACCATCAGAAAAAGGTTCAAAATTTAATAAAAATAAGAAAATAAGAACCGAGGTCTGGAGGGGTGGGTAGGGCTATTGATGCACTTGGTGAATGTGCTTGCACAGGTCCGGCGGGGGCAGCAAGCAGCAGGCCCCTATGTGGCATACCGCTTGGTCCACTGTCTGGCCATCCGGTCGTGCTCTGCTCTGTTGGTCATGTACTGTGTGGCAATGCTGCCCACCAGAGGGTCAGCTGGAAGGGAAACAGAGTCAAGAATCAGTAAATACCAGCAGCATTTCTTCTTTCGAAGCTGGGGAAAAGGAGTGTCTGGAAAGCTAGCCTTCATTCAAGGAATAGATGAGGAGATGGTGGGAAGTTGCTGCTCTAACTTGGAACAATGTCACTTTAGCAAAGACCCGTAAATGACCTGACAGTGACAGATCGCATTTCACACCAGCTGCCCAGAGTCATCTACCTGTGCTTTTACTGATGGCTCTTGTCATGCCTCTTGACAGGTCTTATTCTCTCCCTCTGCCCCCACTGCACACTCTCCTCCCCATGTTTTTAGGTAGCTGTTTCATGGAGAACTCTTTGGGAAGTGGTTCTGTTGGCCCGGCCAATTCCTTTACCCTGGGGCTTAGACCCTAGGGGGTGGCAGTGGTGGCACTCACACCCTTCAGTGCTTCCACTGGGGGAGAATTCAGGATCCTCAGCTGAACATGAGCAAGCAGCAGCCTTAGTGAGACCTACTGACACAGGGGAAGATGGTCTACTTCTTCCTCCAAAGGTGGAAATAGCAAAATCCATATAGCTCTTTATTATTAAAATACTGGTAGATATTAAATAATATCTAATATGTCCTAAACTTTAACATACTAACTCCATAAAGGTCTGAGGAACTGACACTTCAGGAACTAAAACACTAGGAGGGTGGTAAGCCACTTGCCCAAGACAGAGTAAGTGGCGGCAGGAGGCTCTGAGCCTGGAGCCCACACACTTAACTACACACTGCTTGGGAGATTGCTCTCTACCCAGAGAGGACTGGGGGAAAAAAAAATCAGAGCAATTAAAAATAAAGTAATTTAGGTTTCTGGGGGTCCCAGAATGTACCCCTTTCTCTCCATTCCCTAATTTCACTCCTTCCCTGATTTTTATTTCCTCTGTTTTTGGTGTTGAGAATTTGAGTGTATTAGAGCAGATGGATAAGGAGGAACCAAAAGGGAAAGGAGCAAAATTAGCAAACAGTATGTTAAAGATGAAAAGAGTAAGGAAGTGTGCCTATGGTCTAACGCAACCTATAACTTGGGAAGATTCTGGCTTAATAAGATACTCATGGTCATACATTCTCAATATTAGAGGTGCAACAGAAATACCATCTTTTAATGATCTGCAGAGACTGCTGCTGACAAAGCATTTCCAAGCCTTCTCTCCACAAGACATTGCTTACATTTTAAGAAACCTTGCTTATGTTTTCTTGGACTTGTGCTAAGGCTAGGCTTGATTATATTTATTCTAGGGAGAGGCTAGTTTCTTACATTCACTTATATCACAAAAAATTTAAATAGATTACCCAGTATGGGGGGATGGGGAGGAGGTTTGTTTAGAACTTCTGCCTCTCTGGCTACTTTGTGATTTTTCTCCTTCACTTTGCCCAAATGCTGAAACTAAAACTATCACTTAAACCAACTAGGTTCAGGGACGCCTGAGTGGCTCAGCAGTTGAGTGCCTGCCTTTGGCTCAGGGTGTGATCCTGGATTCCCAGGTTCCTTGCATGGAGCCTGCTTCTCCCTCTGCCTCTCTCTCTGTCTCTTGTGAATAAATAAATAAAATAAAAAAAAAAATAAACCAACCAGGTTCAAAAAGATTTAAACTAATAATACCAAATGCCTGAAAACTGGTTAAGATATTTTTAAGAACTGTGGTCTTTCAGTTCAGATTAAGTAATGGCTTTAGAGTCTAAAGTGCCAAAGAGAGGTCTGAGTCACATTTCTCTACTCTTGGAAAAAAAAAAAATCATCTTATTCCAATTTCTGGCAGTCTAGAATGCAAAAGCTTCAGTCATCAAGGTATCTTCAAGAGCTGAAGTCTACATCATTCAAGACAAGTGTTTAATTGAACATGATCTTTATTAGTGAAATGCACTGAAGATCCATCTGTGCTTTCCTCCTTTTTTTTTTTTTAAAGATTTTATTTATTTATTCATGAGAGACACAGAGAGGCAGAGACACAGGCAGAGGGAGAAGCAGGCTCCTCGAAGGGAGCTCAATGACAGACTCGATTCCTGGACTAGAATCATGCTCTGAGCTGACTCACTGATTGAGGTAAAGGACAGGCTTACTGTCTGAATGACCAGTGACATTCATGTTCTGCCTCAAATTGTATTCTCACAGTGTGGGCATTATGGGGAATAAGATAGGTCTGTCATTTCAGCTCAAAGGAGGAAGAAGGGGACAGATGAAGGATAGGGAACAGGAAGCTGTGTGTGGGAAAAGGTGTTACAATCAGGTGTTAATACTATTTCAGTAGGAGAAGAAGGGGGGAAATCTTAAAGCAAGTTAGAGCACTGAGAGAACTGACATGCATTATGTAAAGTTTTTTTCTATGCTTAAACAATTAACATTAGATTTCTTTCGGAGTTCCTTTTACCTTGCCAAGTTTGACTATAAAAATATTATTTTTCCACTTGTAAAAATTTACATGCTAACTATAAAAGCAATAATTAATAAAAACCACTTCAAACAATACACAAGACTGAAAACTGTAGGTGAAGACCATCTGTAAATTTACTCAGAAGTACTGTTAACATTTTGCCTTAGTATCTTTCTGGGCTACTTCTCTAAACACACAATTTAAAAAAGATGAATTTATTTTATTTTATTTTATTTTATTTTATTTTATTTTATTTTATTTTATTTTATTTTATTTTATTTATTTATGATAGTCACAGAGAGAGAGAGAGAGAGAGAGAGAGAGAGAGAGGCAGAGACATAGGCAGAGGGAGAAGCAGGCTCCATGCACAGGGAGCCTGATGTGGGATTCGATCCCGGGTCTCCAGGATCGCGCCCTGGGCCAAAGGCAAGCGCCGAACCACTGCGCCACCCAGGGATCCCAAAAAAGATGAATTTATAGTCTGCTTTTGTAATGCTGTAAAAACTTTTTATATCAATAATTACAAATCTACTTCATCATTTTAAATATTCACCTGAATAACCAAATTCTTGTTTAGAGACCTTTGGATTCTTACCAATTTTTGGCTTTATAAAAAACGCTGTGAGGAACAGTACTGTGCATACACTTTGACAAATTTATGCAGATCTGAAATTCGTTTAAAAGTATAAATGAATAACATAAAAATAGAAAATGAAGGAATTGAAAAACATGTGTTATTAACCAATTCTCAATGATAAAATGTTTTGCTGAATAGAAGAAAGTTAAGATTGTAGGTTAATGAATCAAAACTATATAATATAGGGGTGCCTAGCGGCTTGGTTGAGCAGCTGGCTCTTGATTTAGGCTCAGGTCATGATCTTGGGGTCCTGGGATTAAGCTCTGCACTGGGCTCCATGCTCAGTAGGGAGTCTGCTTGAGGATTCTCTCTCTTCCTCTGCCCCTCCCCGTTTGTGTTCTCTCAAATAAATAAATCTTTTAAAAAAAAGTAAAGATAAAAACCATTAAAAAAAAAAAACAAAACTATGCAACATATATATGTAGCAAAATGACTATCACAGTGAATTTAATGGAATAAAACACTCTTTGTAGTGTATAATTACGAACCTAAGTAAAGATGAATCTCCTTACACAGGTTTCATATTTCATGGATAGAGATATGCCAGGGATGTAATAACAGTCTCCAAACATAAATTACTTGACCTTATTTCTCTAATATTTTCTTTCTAAAAAAGAAGGGAAAAATTCCCATCATTTTGAGTTTCTACATCGTTACTAATTTCCCAAATCTTCATTGATCTTTGATATTATCCTATATCAGTCTTCTTCCTCTTTACTAAAGAAAACCCACAAAATTGATCAGTGGATAAATTAAAATTTAAGTATTCTACAGTTTTTGCCTTCTTCAAAGCAATTATTTGAATTTTTGGAAGAGGAACATTTATGTTTATGCTTTGCAGCACAAGGTTGGATAATTTTAATCACTTAATTCTTTCAAATACCAATGCTGCATGTATTAAAGGTTCCCTGAGGCTGAGGAACAGGATTTCCAGCATGGATGTGAGAGTATATAATGCTCTTCATTAACTAGACCTCTAAACCACATCACCTCATCTGCTTAATAAAAATGCCTTCATTTTTGTTGACACAATACTAGCTAAGAAATACTAGCTTGAATGAAAGTACAAGACTGAAAGACAGTTGACAATAGGGTAGCAGCACACCTTCCTCTTCCCTCCTCTCTACTTCCTAGTTTCATCTCTGCCTCCCTACACAGTTCCAGGTACAAAGAGAAGCTGTTTACTAAATGCTTCTTGACTGAATAGCCATCCTAATTATTTGCAAGTGAGCATAAGGTGATCATACTGAGTACTCTGCTCCATGCCCTCCCTTTTTTTTTTTTTTTTTGAAATCTGTGGTCTGTGTACCTTTGACTCTAGAAGAGAATGGCTTAGACAAGTCCTGCAACTTCATCTCCAGGCTTCCCTCTCTCTTGGCTGGGGCTACATTGGGTACCCTGGAAGCCAAATGGGTTAAAGCTTATATAGAAAAGGTGGGGGAGGGATCCCTGGGTGGCGCAGCGGTTTGGCGCCTGCCTTTGGCCCAGGGCGCGATCCTGGAGACCCGGGATCGAATCCCACATCAGGCTCCCGGCGCATGGAGCCTGCTTCTCCCTCTGCCTGTGTCTCTGCCTCTCTCTCTTTCTCTCTGTATGACTATCATAAATAAATAAAATTAAAAAAAAAAAAAGAAAAGGTGGGGGACAGGAATCAAGTTTAAAGGGGATAAGAGCAACTGTATGGCAAGAAGAGGGTGGAAAAGACAGGCAGACTACTGAACTGCTGAGTGAT
Organism: Vulpes vulpes; assembly: GCF_048418805.1. Taxonomy (NCBI): domain Eukaryota; kingdom Metazoa; phylum Chordata; class Mammalia; order Carnivora; family Canidae; genus Vulpes; species Vulpes vulpes. The sequence continues at coordinate 70,763,363 of NC_132790.1, forward strand.
TCTATTTGCAAGATCAAAGAATATTCTAACTTAGTTGGTAGGTGATATGGGAAAAATTACATGTAAAAATATTTGATTCTATTTTCTTAAGAAAATCTATATAGTCTTAAACAATCACAAAAATAGTACAGAATAGTGGAAAAGCATATGGGCTCTGGATACAGACTGCATTGGTATGTAGCACAGTTCCACCAGTAACTGAGTCACCTTGGGCAAATTACTTAACTTCTCTGTGCCTCAGTTTATGCAACTACAGAATGGAGTCAGTAACAACTCGTTAAAATGTTAAGAATTAAATGTATTAATTCTTGTAATGTGCATACAAAATTGCTATTATTTTCAAAATAAAGACTGGCAACTAAGTGTTCTTATGCTTTTACAAATATAAATCTGATCATCTTTGTGAAGGCATTCTCCTCAGATAAAAATCCAGAAGTCCTTAGTATGGCTCCCAAGATCTTTGATCTAGACCTCAGTCAGAAAAAACAACTTGCAGTTTCCTCATAAAACCCTGCTCTTTCATAGGTCTGCACTTTTGCTTCTGCTGCTTCCTTTGCTTGAAGGCTTCTACTCTTTTCTCAATATTTAGCTCAAGCACAGCATCCTCGGGGATGTCTTCTAGGAGCTTCCTAGCAGTCATAAGTGTCCCATTTCTGTTTTGTCTGTTCCTACCTCTGAGAATACTGCCTTTTAGTTGTCTGTTTACTTATCTCTATTTCCCACTGGACTGGAGCCTACACATTCATTCGTTTGACCAATATTTACCGAGTCTGTACTCTGTTCTAGGTACTGGAGAACAAGTGCTACACAAAATCCTGCCTCGTGGCAGGATTTCTGCCTGGCACTCGACTACATGGATATAAGTACAGATAGAAGAACAGAAGAAGGAACACACACAAAACAGCAACCATAAATAGTAGCTACTCCACACAGCATGTGTCCCTGTGTAGCTCTAGCATTTTAAGTTGGTTCATCACAGAAGTTTCCTCTCTAAATTTTAGTTATCAGCAAGTCAGAGAAAGGGACCTGATGGTGATTGTGACAGCTTTCTTTCACTTTTCTTTTTTTAAAAAAATATTTTATTATTGAAATTTATGCTTTGCACTTTGTCATTTTTGGATTCTTCAAGGCTATAAATGACTGCTTTGTCAGCGGTTCCATTACACCTAAGATTAACACTATTCTTTTAGCTACTCACTAAGTCCCTGGAAGCTTTCTGTGTGTCTGCCTTGTAATGATGAGAATAGCTCATTTTTGTGTCTTTCATGGAACTTTTCATTGATTGTTTAGTTTACCTTAGTTTTATTTAAATTTTTTTATAAGATGAAAAAGTAATTGATGCTCATTATAATAAACTCAAACAATAAAGAAGTACATATGACAAAAAACATTACCGTTTTCCCTCTAATTCCTTCCATCCCAGTACCTCTTCCATCTCAAGGTAACCACTGTTAATCGTTTGATACTCATCCTTCCATATATTTTTCTTTATGTTTAAATCAAATGGTAATCACATAAAAACCATTCTGCAACTTGCATTTTCCTCTGTAACAATACACTACACTTGCATTTCTAAGGCAGTACAACTATAGATCTAGTTCATTATTTTTAATAATTACAGGGCATTCCTTTGTGGTTATTCAGCAGTTGGTCATTCCTTTCTTGATGCACACTTCAATTTGATCTGATTTTTTGATCTTACAACTAGTATTATAGTCTTTTATAAATCGTTGAGCACATGGTTAAGTACTTCTGGAGAGTAGATTTCTCTAAGTAACAGAGAGCACACATTTTAAACTTTTGGTAAATACTGCTGAACTGCCTTCACTCAAAGGATGTACAATTTACCTGTTTCTAAATATTCTCAGCAACACTGCATTACCTATCTTTTAAAATTTTTTTTGTTAGCTTAACAAAAAGAATCTGTCATTGTTGTAACTGCATTTAGCTTGATGCCTTAACTAACATTTAACATTTTCTCATAGTTGTTCACTATATTAATCTGTGATTTGTTTGTTCATGTCTTTTGTCCATGTTTTTCCTACTAATACGAAGGAGCACTTTATACATTATAAATATTAAACATGAATTGAAGTTTGCCTTTGGCCACAGGATTCAGCCGAAATCTGTTTTAGTGTTTGGAATGCTGAACAGACAGATGCCTCCTTCAATGTCATTTCCAGCTTTACCGAACTCATGGAGATCAAAGATCATGTAAGTTACCATCATATTTATTTATCTTATTTTATTATTTTTTAAAAAATATTTTATTTACTCATGAGAGACACAGAGGGAGGCAGAGACATAGGCAGAGGAGAAACAGGCTCCCTCCCTGCAGGGAGCCTGATGCAGGACTCAATCCCAGGACCCAGGATCACGCCCTGAGCTGAAGGCACACAAACTACACTGAGCCACCCAGGCGTCCCAGTTACCATCATACTTAACAAGCTTGATACGTTGCATCATTTGTACTTAATGCTACTATCTGAATACCAGTTTTAAAAATATTGGTAAGCATTATGGCCAAAGATAAACACTGTGACATACAAGGAAATAATTTGGAACTGCTTTCTCAGGTATTCAAACAAATGTTCAAAGTGAGATGGAAGAGCAGCTACCATAGGTGAAAAAGCTGCTGGAACAAAATGGGTCTTAATATTGTCAGCTGCATAAACTAATACGAGAAAGGTAACAGCCAATGGCTGTTGTCAGGGAAAGTAGCACATCCAGTGATTGTGGAAAGCAGCAAGCAAATGTAAAAATATTAGAAATTAAAATGTGAGGGAAAAACCCTTATGTTTGCTTCTTAAATATTTACATAGTGTTTTCTTTAAGCACTGCACAGTTTCAGTTCATGCGAGCACTTCAATGACACTGCAACACCACTACCAGCCAGATTTTCCAGTCTGGGAATTTAGAAGGTAAGTCTTTATCTTTGTATCAGAAGAAAAGTAAAGTTTACTGATCTGATAGCAAAATCTCCATTAACAGTGACACACAATGGCATAAATAAGCCTCCCCTCCTAATTCATGCTTTTCATCAAGTGAGACAAATATTACAGAGGAGCCATCTAGTAGCTGGCAGTGGTGAAAAATTAAATTATGTCATAATGACAAACTTTAAATTTAAACATCCTGAATTTTCAGTAGTAAAATGATAATATTACTTCAATTCTTAAAATAAAATTTCATATTCACTGTTGTGTCTAAGAAGATCATTTTATGATAGGAATTATCAGCCTTGCTGAGGCTGCTCATTGATTTTAACACTGGCTGTTCAGTATTCAGCCAAAATAAATTTAGTGCACCTCTAATAACAGTATTTATCCATTATATGTGGAGGAAGTATTTTCTCTCAGTGTATCATTTGTCCTTTAACCTAAGTTTATAATGCCCCTTGCCCTATATAAGTTTAAAATTTTAAAAAGTCAATCTTTCCTTAACATTTTCTGGTTTGACATCATGTCTATTTAAAAGGCCTTCTTCATTCACTCCAGTGTTTTAGAAATATTCCCTTATATTTACACATAGTAACTTTTCTGAGCAATGCTAGCTTTATAATACACAAAATTCCTATACATATCTGGATCTGATTCTGTGCAGATGTTCTTTCAATAGATTAATTTGTCTTTTGCTTCATTGTTCGTCCTCCTTTTCTCACTATAGTTTTATAGTATGTTTTAATATCTGGTAGGGTAAATTGTTACCCTTTCCTACTTTTTTCCTTCACTATTTGAAGACTCCTAATCTTGATGAGGTTAAGACTTGGAGCATTTAAAGCTATTCCACCCCATGGGTATAGGAATCTTATGTTTATTTTGAAGAATGTTATCAAGATTTAGGAATATCTGAATTCCTCTGGGTCTACTAATTAAAAATCAAGTGAGTAGGACATAGTTAAGGTTTTTGTATTTTGGAATGCAGGGGAACCAGACTACTAATTATAGGCCTAATCCAAACCAGAAAGATTGTTAAGTACCCTGAGAAGACACACACAGACACACAGACACAGAGACACACACACACTTGTGTGTGCACGTGTGTGCACGTGTTTGTGAGTGTGAGACTGCGACTCAAAGTGATTTAGGAGAAAAATGATCATGTCCATGATATAAACCAAATGGTGGATATTAGTAAACTAGATTTAAATTTGAGAATGCTAAATAGAACTGCATACAATTCTAGAAAGATATGCTGTTACTCCAGAATTAATAACTAGTTAAGCTAAAAGAAGTACTGAGTATCCCAAATTCTAAAAAGACCATCAATACCTTCCATAGGACTTTTTAAGAGAAGATGAGCTGGCTCTCATAGCCCCAGATACCTGTCATAAAATATGGGAAAGAAAAGAAAGAAGGTTTTTGGGAAAAGTGAGCTACCACCTTGGGAGTGTGGTGTGTCGTGGAGGGGCTTCTCTTGTTTCCCTCCTCCTTAGCACCACAAAAAGGAGAAGAGGATGACTTTTCTTCTCTCAAGATCATGCAAAGGGGTAACAAAAGACCCACCTAGTAAAGACTGAGGTGTCTGCAAGAAGCAGACTGGAGTGTCATCCCTGGCCAGAGATTTAAACCAGGTATGAGCTGCTTAAACAGCTTACCTTCTGATTTGCTCCTTGACTACCTGATTAGAGAGAGGGAGCACCAAGGAAGTGGTCTGTCTATATTGTCCCTATCTTATCAGTGTCCTATCAAGATGGTAGCTCCCCAAAGGAGGGAACTAAGCTCCCAGTAACTAAGAGGCTCTTAGGAAAAATGCTATGTGAGAGGGGCAGTGGTATTCTGGAACCAGCTTGCAAACAATTTTTAAGTTTTTAGGAATTTAAATACAGCCATTATTAAAAATTAAAGTTAAAATTAATTATTTATAAAAAACTAATCTAATTTCATATTCACTGTTGTGTATAAGAAGGTCATTTTATGATAGGAATTATCAGCTTCACTTAGGCTGCTCATTGATTTTAACACTGGCTGTTCAGTATTCAGCCAAAATAAATTTAGTGCACCTCTAATAACAGTATTTATCTATTATATGTGGAGGAAGTATTTTCTCTCAGTGTATCATTTGTCCTTTAACCTAAGTTTATAATGCCACTTGCCCTACAATTTAGGACTTGGGTTTACTGTTTTGTTGAATGTCTGGAGTTGAGAAAAATCATGGATAAAATGCTAATAATGCAGATTAAACCTAAAAGTATAGCATGTCTAGAGTTTTTACATTGTGAATAGCATAAAAACTGGAGGATATACTCTTCCAGTATTTGAACCTAATTCAGCAAAGAAGTTGCTTATGACACTAACAAGTGAGATTCCAAGAGTCTTCATTTTTTTTTTTTTTTTTAAAGATTCCATTTACTTATTCATGAGAGACAGCGAGAGAGAGGCAGAGACACAGGCAGAGGCAGAAGCAGGCTCCGTGCAGAGAGCCCAATGTGGGACTCTATCCCGGGTCTCCAGGATCACGCCCAGAGGCAAAGGCAGGCGCCAAACCACTGAGCCACCCAGGGATTCCCTTCGTTTCATTTTTGTCTTAGTTTTTAAATGAAAATATCATCTATTTTTTATGTTAGAACTATACTCATTTGTCAGTTGCAACCACAGGATGGCTACAGATTTTGGTAAAAATCACGGACTCACTTCTGGGAGAATAAAATGACTAGAGGAAACTTACATTAAAGAGTACTGTATATTTTAATATCTGTAAATTGTGTGCTACACATTCTTTACATCAGTAAAATGTATAATAACTTTATGTATGTGCATATACACATGCCACATACCACCACTCCACTCCTCCCACTAGCCAGTTGTTAAATATTTAATGGAACACCACAAGAGAAGGCGTTATTAGGAGGCTGAGCCAGGGCTGGGTCCTCTATATCAGGGCACACTGGACAGTGAGCTCTCTAAATTATCCATGTGAAACAGCATTTGACACCTGTCACTCAGAGGGCATGGATGGCAAGATGGTGCTTGCCAAAGAAGCTGGGAAGATAATAACCATGGGACACTGTTCTCATTTATTACCTAGCCCCGAACTTCTTGGGGGTTAGGCCTTGAAAAGGGAGGAGAAGGCAGTATCTGAGAATCAGACCATGTTCCATCCACCTGGATGGGAATGAAGGAGGAAATTAGATTTAAATCAGGTATGAGAGGGGAATTTTTTTTAAAAGATTTTATTTATTTTTTAAATAGTCTATTTATTTATTCATGAGAGAGACAGCGAGAGAGAGAGAGAGAGAGAGAGAGAGAGAGACAGGCAGGAGGAGAAACAGGCTCCATGCAGGGAGCCTGATGTGGGACTCAATCCCGGGACTCCAGGATCACGCCCTGGGCCAAATGCAGGCACTAAATCGCTGAGCCATCCAGGGATCCCCCGAGAGGGGAGTTTAAAAATGGACCAGATTCACCATCCAATAACTGAAAGTGACCTGGATGCTATGAGATTTGCTAAATATTATTAAGGAACAGAAAAGCAAGATTCAACAAAACAAGGCCTAAGGCAGTGATGGGAAAAAATTAAAACCATTCCATACTAATGTTCAATGAATTGAAACTGCTCAATAAACAATACAAAATATACACTGGTTATAATCTAAAGTATACTGTTGATAAAGTATCTTTAAAAATTTAAAAGCTCATCCTTTAAGTCTACACTGCAGTGCTATGCACATTAAATCAATGTGTATTTTGAAATATAAAGCATTCTGTTAGAATAGACTCCTTTAAAAAACAGCACAGATGGTGCATTCCTACTGAGAAGCCACTAGGTTACAATTCCAGGCTTAGTTAAGTAATAATTCCTAATGAACTCTAAGAAGATATCCTTACAGTAGAGGACTTAAGACACCAGAGATTCGCTTTCCCCAAAATACCACTGTAAAGAGCTGTTGCTGCAGCAAGCAGGAAAGAGTCAAAGATGCCAAGATATTGAAGCTGGGGTTTTTAAAAAAGCAGCTTCACTGAGATAGAATTCACATAATTTACCCAATTAAAGTGTACACTCCGTGGTTCTTAGTACATTCACAGTTATGCAATTATTACAATACATTTTAGAACTCTTTTTCATCACCCCAAAAATAAACCATGTACCCAGTGGTGGTGACTCTTCATCTCCCCAAATCTTCTAGTCCTTGATATCCAGTTATCTACTTTCTGTCTCTATATATTTGTCTCTTCTGGACATCTCATACAAACGGTATCATACACATGGGGTCTTTTGTGATTGGCTTCTTTCATAAGACATATCAAGATACATCCATGCTGTACCATGCATTCATTTTTGTTGCCAAATAATATTCTATTGTATGAATATACAATTTTATTTATCCATTTATTAGTTGATGGACATGTGGGCTATTTGCACTATTGGCTATTATAAACAATGCTATTTTGAACATCGTATACAAGTTTTGGTTGAACATGTTTTCATTCCTCTTGTTACACATCTAGGTATGGAACAGCTTGGTTAGATGGTAGCCCTACGTGTAACAATTAAAGGAATTGCCAAGGAATTGCCAAAGTGCTATCTAAAGAGACTGCATCATTGTACATCCCTTCTAGCAATATGTAAGGGTTCCAATGCTCCACATCATCATCAATACTTGTTATTAACTGAGGATGGTAGATTTTAATGAGAGAATAGCTTATTGGCCTATATGTACCAGGTATCTAGTTGTTTTTTTTTTTTTTTTTTTTAAGATTTATTTGAGAGAGAATGAACATGTGCGAGCAGGGAGGAGGGGCAGAGGGAAAAGGAGACAAATGGACTCTCTGCCAATTGGGGAACCTGACACAGGGCTTGATCCCAGGACCCTGAGAAATCATGACATGAGCTGAAACCAAGAGTCAATGCTCAACCAACTGAGCCCCCCAGGTACCCTCCCCCAGGTATCCAGTTCTTAAAAAATATGTTCTTTCCTGCCAAGCATGGAAAACAAATTATTTTATTTTTATTTCTAGATTTTATCTATTTACTCATGAGAGACCCACAGAGAGAGGCAGAGACATAAGCAGAGGGAGAAACAGGTTCCCTGTGTGGAGCCTGATGTGGGACTCAATCCCAGGACCCCAGAATGATGATGTAAGCCAAAGGCAGATGCTCAACCACTGAGCGACCCAGGCATCCCGGAAAACAAATTATTTTAGAGTATTTTTTTATGGTCTGTGGCCGTGAGAAACTGAAGATTATCCTGATCCTATCTTTTCCTTCCAACCTTGGTGGAAGTAAAAATGACAACAATAATCTAATGAAACTGGTTTGCAATGCATTTTTTTCTTCAAAATAAAGATATACTTTTATTCCATAGTCTTCAAATGTAGTCTACTTACCACAGACAAGTATTCTTTCTAATTGATCAATTTTTCCCCTCAAATAATCTTTTCTGTTTACACTATTCAGTAGCTAAGAGTGGGACAGGAGATGGCTTTCAGAGTGAGTATGAGTACAGCAATCATGCCCTAGATACTATCACACATGTCCAGTCTCCACTGCATCTGGGAATCTGGACTTGAGACCAGGGATATAAATAACCCAGCTCAGAGCAGAGCCGGACAAGAATCTCAGGGGTTTCAGTTTACCAGATCATTCTGCTTGATTTCAAGTGCCAGAAATCTGTAGTTGAGGCAGCCAATGGATGCTGTCCTGCTGAGGAATGACTCTGAGGGTGTAGGCTTTGATTTGGGCTGAGGCTGCTCTTATCCTCTCCTCCAAAAGGGATGTTGTTGAAATCTCTGCTAAAGGTAGAACCCAACCATTACAGCTATCACTGTGCTTGCCAACTCCCCTCTCTTGGTGAGGATCGGCAGTATTTCTTTCTCAGTCCTGTATAACAAAACCAGCAGTGTCTGGAGCACTGTGGATGATCAGTCAATAAATATTTAATAAATGAATTAATGGGTAATAAGACGCACTGATCAGGATGAAATTTAGTTTGTAGATGGCATCAAGTTCCTGGCATCTTATTCCTCATGCTTAAGCCTAAATGACATTTTTATACCTAGTGACACTATCATAGTGGCTAGGAAACCAAGTCCTGGGTTTTCTGATTCCCAAATATCTCTTGTCCCTTCCCCTTCCCCTTCTCTTCCTCTTCATGGTCTGTCATCTCTTACCTAAATATCTCTGTCTTCAGTTCTCCACTCTCAGACGTTAAACTTTAGTCTCTAAAGGCACAAACCTAGTCATGCAAGGTCCCTCTTTCAAAACTTTCTATTCCTGTCCAACTTTGCTCCCTCACCACACCTACCCTCTCATGAGAACCCCAGTGGCAAGGCTAACGATGTATAAAGATGCACTTTTGCCAATAACCTGTCTGATGTCCCAGGTTGTTTTTACACATTAAATTGTTTTTTCAATATCTTAATCATACTTTTATCTTCAATAGGGGTTGTTCTAATGTTTTCCTTCCTATTTAGTTTTTACTGTTTCTGGAAGAAACGTGTTTTCAAAAGAAGTAAACATGTTAATATAAGAGAACACTAATATATATTAGCATGAAATCATTGCCCCAAAAGAATAATTTATGATAAAGAACTTTGTGCTAAGTGTAAAGTGCTGGCCTATATATTAAAACAATGCATCAATGCAAAGTGGTTTACATCCTTAGAGCTTAGAGCAATGACTCCTGACAACAATTTGGTCAGTCTATATTGTCCTAATTTTCCCTAGGGAGATCAATCTGTGCAGAAGAAAATATAAACCACTGGTCTCATGGTGGAGGGTGGGAGCTGTGTCTTAAAATACAGAAAGGAGGAATGAAAAAAGGTAAGACAAAAGCAAAGTTATCTGTCTACACATTAACTCCTTAAAAATAATGGTGAACTATTAAAGGATTTATTTTAAAGTAATCTCTATATCCAATGTGGCACTCAAACTTACAACCTCTGAGATCAAGAGTTGCATGCTCTACTGAGCCTGCCAGGTGCTCCAATAATGCTGAACTATTGGGCACAATCACCTTGTCCCATATATGAGAAAGGGAAAAAAAAGATCAAACTGCCCATTGTGGGATTTTTCTAATCAGCATTTTAAACTGGATTTTAAACCTTTTCAGACTTAAGTCAACTTCTCTCTCTCCAGATGGCCCCTATAACTTCCCTAGGGTGGAAATCCCAACTCTTTGCTTCCTGCTGCTTCCCTAAGTAGGTCTTTGATTACTCCTAACAAGCCCTGTTGCACTGGCCTCTCTAACCTGTTGACCTTTCTTTACCTTAACACTTTTCAGTCCAGCTGCAAGCCTCTCTTACTTGAATGAAAGAAAGAAAGAAAGAAAAGAAAAGAAAAGAAAAGAAAAGAAAAGAAAAAAAGAGAGAAGAGAAGAGAAGAGAAGAGAAGAGAAGAGAAGAGAAGAGAAGAGAAGAGAAGAGAAGCCTGGCCTACTTTGAGACAAGGACATACACCAAAACTTTCCAAATTTCCCACTCTTCACCACAGTGTAGTAATTCAAAGTTGAGCCTCTCTAACTGACTGCAGAGCAACTCTGTAAAGTAGGGGAAATCCAGCTTGTACCTGGTTGGCTGATTTCCTGGCCTATTTTCCCCTCCTGAAAGGCACAGAACTTTCTCTTCCAGAGGAAATTTTCATATATGTAATCCTAATGTGACTGCCAGCTAATGTGCCATCTTTTCCATGGGTATGCACATTTTCAAAGAGAACGATAGAGACCACATTTAGCACAAAGAGATGAACTTAACAAAATATAACTGGAACAAAAGAGTGTGTGCATAATTTAGTTTTGTTTTTTGACTAAAGGAATCTGGGGTTCTTCAGATCACTTAACTGAAAGCCACCATCCACTCTGCCACAAAGGCACCCAGCACAGTGTCTGACACACAACTGTATCTTTTCCATCCCCTTCTCATAAGCCTGGTTTTACTTTTTTTTTTTAAAGGTTTTATTTATTCATGAGAGACAGAGAGAGGTAGAGAGAGAAGCAGAGACATAGGCAGAGGGAGAAGAAGGCACTATGTAGGGAGACCGATGGGGGCGGGTGGGGGGGGGCTGACCACAATCCCAGATCCTAGGATCACACCGAGCTGAAGGCAGACGCTCAACCACTGAGCTACCCAGGCGTTCCTGATTATTACTTTTTATGTAGCTAGCTGTACAAGTCATTCTGCATGGAAATCTGACCTGCACTGATGCTTTAACTTTTCAAATGACATTTCAACATTCATATTCTACTACTTTAATTCTATCTCCAAGATACATCATTAAAAGAGAAAACAGGTTGTAAAAAGCTAGCTTCTTGGCTGTGATCATGCAGACCATTTAATGGGTGGGAGGGACCATGCTTTTTACCCTGTGGATGATGCTGACAGGAGTTCACCTACTTAACCCATCCCACTACTATATTTATTCAAGACTGGTCAAACCATGGGATTCTTTTCAGAAATTCAAAGGCCACTCTTGATTCAGCATGAAATGGGACATGCTGAGTCCCTGATTCTTAAATGCTGTGTGGTGGGCAGTCATACGTCCCCAGATGCAAGGCTTTATTTGGAGTATTTTTTGAAAATAATTTTGGTGTTAAAATTAAATCTGGTAACAACCACTAAATTGTACAGCCATATTTAAATTCTAAAATAGTTATTTTTATAGCAGCCTTATAAAGTTTAATTTACCCCCTTGCCCTGAGAGATTTAATGAATGCTTAAAACAGCTCCACCTATTTTTCTATAATTGGCTACATTTGTTTCCAGTATAAACAGGCTGACTAGATTTGCATAGTGATTATATGTCTAGAGCTGTATTTTTTGGTGGTAGTAGTCGGGGGAAGGCAATGAATAGACCTGCTGCCCATAAATGAGAATAAACTCACATCTGCATAAACAATTATATTTTCACTTGCAAATTAGGTACCATTTGTATCTATAAGGTTTCCCTTGTTTAAACAGCCATTCTTCAGACACACACATAGTGATTATTCTTAGGAATGATGACTTTAAAAATATACTTTTTTTTTTCCTGCAAGGTTAAGTCAACCCTCTAGACCTGTTAGTTTTGCTCCATTTTGTCAGAGGTCATGAGAACACATTTTTGGCACTGACACATGCTTAGGTCTAAAAAATCCAGAAAAACCAAACCAAACCAAACCAAACCAAAACAAAAAAACAAGCCTAAAAACCAAAACCCCCACAAATACAGCCCTATGGAAAATATATACCTCAAAGACTATTTGTAATGAAAAAAAATGAAGACTGGATGTTCTTTTTAATTTTATCTACTTGCCACATTTCACTTACAGAATACTTTTAGTGAGGATTCTTGTTTATATCCCCAAAATGTCAATTTGAAATTTATTGAATTCTTCAAAAAATTTTTTATTCTTCCAGATAAAGCATTAAAAGAAAACTTCAAAAACAAAATCGTTACAGAAAATAATATGACCTGCTCAGCAAACCAGGAGAGACTGCCAGCTTCATATTAATAAACAGATACAAGGAGATACTGAACCGCTTCTTAGCCTCTAAATGAGAATATACCCACTATTTGTGTGAACAATGACTGTATTTTCACTTGCAAATTAGGTCCAGCAGGTACTTATAGGGCCTTTCCATATTTAAATTACTCAGTCCAGGATAATCATAAGAATTAGTAATAAATCAAAGTAATATTAGAGAACTATTCCTGTAAAGATAAAAGAATTAAGCATCAGCATTTGACTTGATTAGAGGTTAGTTCTAATGTATGTGCCATCAAACTACTGTGGTGTCAACTCACATGAAATATTTAAGCCAAATTTGAAAATCTTCAAAATTAAGGAAGGAAGGATGTGTAAACTGCTCATGGCAGGACAGACCAGGGTCCTGGTATTAAACATCACTCTATCTTATTTCTGAAGGCAGGCATTTAAGTTTTGTTTAAAATCGGAAATGGAAATTCGCTTAGTAATTTAATTTTTTTAAAGATTTTATTTATTTATTCATGAGAGACACAAACACATACACACACACACACACACACACACACACACACACACACACAGAGGCAGAGACACAGGCAGAGGGAGAAGCAGGCTCCATGCAGGGAGCCCGATGTGGGACTGGATCCTGTGGCTCCAGGATCACGCCTTGGGCTGAAGGTGGCGCTAAACCGCTGAGGCACCTGGGCTGCCTAAGCCTAATTCTCATTTGTACTAAGTTCAAGTCTCTACTACATAATATCTGACACAGAAAGACTCTCAGGTAATCTAGTGTGGGGGTGACAGATCATGGTTAAGGCTGATTGCAGGGCAGAAAAATGAATGTTTAATGTCTTCCATGCTCAATGGCTCTTTAGGATTGCCGGTGCCTGGGACTGATGTTAAATGCTTAATGAAACGCACTTGGATTCCATAAAAAGAAGCCTGGCTGTACTAACAAGCCAATCTTCAAATTTATAATCAAGTTATAAACCAAAATAAAAATGAGCCTTTGTTTCACCAGGGACAACATAAGACTTTAGTGTTTAATTTCATTAGCTGGTTATTTTTTAATCCATCATAACTAAAGCCCATGAGTTGTAGTATGTTTAGCCCTACCTAAATGAATGATAGCAAATCATTCATTATATTTGTATTGAGACTTCAGTTTTCTGATTATTTGACTGATCTCCTTAGAATTTCTTAGGAAATGGTAATTTATCATGGGAATGAAGGTGTTGTAAAAATTTGGTTTTAGACTTTGAACTAGTCAATAATAACATTTAGATGAGCAGATTTTAGTGAACACAATTGTGGAAACAGGCAAATCAATAAGCTCATTGTGAACAGGCATTATTCAACTCATGGATCCTAAAAAACTATATCATATTAAAAAAATTGATACATATCATCCCTCCCATTCACCTATAATATACAATATACCTTAGAGTAAGGATGAAAGACCATAAATAGCCACAAAGTGGGTCCACTTTAAGAAAAATTTGCTGATGAGATTGTACCTTGAACCTCCTTTTCCAGGGCACTGATTTCAGGATGGTACAAACATATTATTTTTATTTTTAAAAAATGTATTTATCTTAGAGAGAGAGAGAGAGAGAACCCATGCACAAGCAGGGGGAGTGGCAAAGGGAGAGAAACTCAAGCAGATGTGCCAAGCATGGAGCCCGACATAGGGCTCAATCCCACAACCCTGAGACCATGACCTGAACTGAAACCAAGAGTCAGACACTCAACTGACTGAGCCACCCCTGTACTATTTTTAAATGAGTCTGAGATCCAGGAATCAAACTGCAAACATACTTGTGTATACTTATAGATAAGTCTATTGTATGTGTTTGCTGCAGTGCATACAAATCAGGGGCAAAGGAGAAGCAATAATAAAGTGAAACACTGTTTTTGTATACTTGAATTTATTTGGGCTTTCACCCTATACTTACAGAATAGAAGATATTAAGCAATGTGCTTTTGAGGTCTGAGAAAGAATGTGTAGATCAGACATGGTAAGTCTGAGATTAGCCCGAAGTCATGGTGAAGTATTTAGGTAACCAGGTTTTGTTAGAGCATCAAGCCGTTAGTGGCTTTGGAGGACATATCTCATTAGGCGGAACCAACCCTTGCACAGCTGCTATTGTTGGTAGGCCTTTGATAAAATGATCTATAATAAAACTTTCAAGGGATATCAACCCAGAGTATAACAATGAGAAATGCAGTAAGACAGCCATTTTCACATGCTCCTCTCAGATACAGCCTGACCTAGTGTGTTGATGTCAAGAGACACAAAAAACTAGATTGACTTTCTAATGGAATTTGTCACATCCCTATAAATTCCAAGGAAGACTACTTAAGCCTTATTCCTGGACAAGAGGGTAGAGAAATACAATGACAGACTAACTTGCTTAATAAAGAACTGAGAATTTACCTTTGAAAAAAGTTATGGATTAGGTCTGCTAGGCTCCTTATCTTTGGAAAATTGATTAAATGACTAGAAAGTTGAATCTCATCAATCGTATAAAATACATTACTGATAGGTAAAGAAAGGAATAATGTCACAGAACTGGTTATAATTCTGAAATAGTTCAGAATTATAAAATGTTAGTATTTGTTTTAAAACTGTGTAGGATTTTATTTTATTTATTTTATTTTTTAAAATTTTTTATTCATGAGACAGAGACAGAGAGAGGCAGAGACACAGGCAGAGGGAGAAGCAGGCTCCATGCAGGGATCCTGATGTGGGACTTGATCCCAGGACTCCAAGATCAAGCCTTGGGCCAAAGGCAGGCGCTAAACCTCTGAGCCACCCAGGGATCCCTAAAACTGTGTAGGATTTTAATGAGTTAATTTAAAATATAAATTTTGGGGGCACTTGGCTGGCTCAGCCAGCAGAGTTTGTGACTCTTGACCTCAGGATTATGAATTTGCCTCATGTTGGGTATAGAAATTACTTAAAATCTTTAAAAAAAATATGTTTTGATGGTATTGAAGAAGAAATGCTGGATTCCTGAGATATGTACAGTTTAGCACTTGAGTGGCATAAAGAATAAAACTTTAAACCGTAAGTTTGTATCATATATTTTGAGGATGAATCCTTAAATTTATATAAACTTAATGAACATACATAATTCTGGTGTTAAAAGAGCAACAGCAGGCCCAAAATGGAGTCTCTTGTGCTAAGTCCCATGTCAGTAAACCAAGACTTAATACCTAACCTAACTTCCATTTCAGTTCTTCCTAGGAATCTTAACGGGTTAGTCTGGAATTTCCTGTTCGGTACTAGTGTGGTAATCCATCTGATAGACCTCTTTCTTCCCCCAAAGAAAGATGGGGTAATCTGCTTTTTCCTTATCCCTGCCTGCTTCTGCCTATGAGAGCTTTCCATTTTGTTTGGCTCCTTGCAGTTCCTTTCTATTTGCTAGATAGGATGTTGCTCAGCCCATGAATCATTGAATAAAGCCATTTTGAGCTTTAAATTTACTCAGCTGAATTTTAACACATTTTCATCTTAAATCTAGGATCAGCTGGTTTTTAACACTTATACAATATCAACAATTCTAATCTGCTTTCTTTTCATGTTTACTTCTAAGATTTTGTTAGGTACCACTTTTGAGAAAGCCTTCTCATGTCTAAAAAAATCCAAATTACTATTGCTAATGACTGGAAAAAAAATAAGAATGGAACAGAGGCTTTTAGAAAACTAAACCATTTCCTTCAGAAACAGATGTCCAATTTTGGATGGTTATGTACAATTCATTTTAAGAGCTGGGGCAGTTTATTCATGTAAATGGAAGGTTAAAAATCATTGACCAAAACAAAGGCACCATAGTTACAGCTACAAGCATACTGAAGTACTTTGACAAGACATTAGAAAAACTTAGACATTGTGATGGGAAACTGCTTCACTCCATGCACACAAGTCATGCTTCTTCATAGTTATCCTCTTTTTTGCTTCAAAAGGTTATAACTTTATAATATCATTGATTCTTATTTTAGCATTTTGTTTCACTAAATTGTGACCAAAGGGTTCTATCACTCCATAAAAAAGGAAATGCAGAGTATTTTGGGCTATGTTAACCATGGAAGCCTGTCAAGTAACTTATTAATTTTGTTATCTTACTTATAGACCATGGACTAATTTTATGATTTATACAGAAGAGAACATTCTTCCCCTCTGAAATCATCTCCAACTTTGATATGAAGACCTTGGGGTGTATATAATCAAGATGATTATGAATCAATAAGAAAAAATTTATTATAAATTCAGAAAATAGAGGACTTTTTAAACATTAATAATTTTAAATGGTAAATACTATCAACATATTTTGGAAAATTCATTTTGTTATAAAATAACTAGCTCTTATGGCAGCATGCAAATCTGTTAGTAGTTAAGACGTCTGGCTGAAAATAGGAGGAAATGGAGGAAAATAAGCTTCTAGAATTTTAGTCATCCTGGAGGTCAATGTTTTTATGGATGATTTATGGCCATGGCTACATGTTCAAAGCCTTGAATGGTAACTCAAGAGCATTTCAGACTGTGCTTCATTCATGTGGTGAAAACTGATAGAGAGATAAAGTTAGCTAGTAGAGATGCCACAAAACCTGATATTCTTAAAAGTTCAAAAGTACAATTTATAAAAAGTTGTCACAAAATAAGAAACAGTTATCCAGATTATTCATAGTGAAGAGAACCAGGATTCCTGACTGTGCAGACACTGAGCTTCAGAGTGGGAATGCACACATGAATGCACATCTTCTCTGTGTTAACTCTTAATTGCTTCGTTCTTGGGACTGTAGAAATGCTTAAACCCAAAACCTATCTCCGGTGACTTCCTTGATTAGCTCCTCTTTACCTTGTGCCTCAATACTAGTGACCTCTTAATTCAGTCAAGCAGGTATTTGCCATAAGCCTTTTATAATGCAGGATATCTTGCTAGGAGTAAGCAAGATGAGGAGCAAGAACAATTCCTGCCCTTATGTCTAAAATTTGGGACAAAACAAACAACAGGTCCTCCTTCAACACCAGAGGGTAGTGTCATGTCTTAAATAAATGGAGGAAATTCAGGTCTAGTCAACATCCATAGTCCCCTAGGAAGTGATACACAATGCAGAATATTTTTTTACCAACATTTTTACTGAAACTTCATATACACTTTATTAGTGTGCTCAGGCCATCATAACAAAATGCTATAGATTGGGTGGCTTGAACAACAGAAACTTATTTCTCACGGGTCTGGAAGCTGAGAAGTCCAAGACCAAGGCATAAGCCAAAAGCCAACTGGGTTTCTAGTGAGGACTCTTCTCCTTGCCTTGCAGACAAGGCGGGGAGAAGAGAGATGGCTTCTTGTGTCTCCTTTTGTAAGGACACAATCCTACTGGTAAAGGCTCCACCCCTATGACCTCACTTAACCTTAATGGCCTTATTGTCCTTATCTCCTAACACAGTCACATTGCGGTTAGGGCTTTAATATGAATTTTGAAAGGACACAGTTCAGTGAATAGCACACCTCCAGAGGCTGCTTTTCCTGACCTATGGGCCAACTGTAGGAATTCATGTTTCATATCTCAATCCTCCTTTTCTGACATGCAAGTCCTCTCTGGTCAGCTATCCTTCTTATGTTCTCATCTACATATTTTTTCTTGTTCCATACTCCTATGATCCTATAATCCTCTCCTAACCACACCCTCTCCAATGAGACAATATGCTATTTATGTACTTCCCTTATTCCGAACCCACCCTCCACTAAAATGTAATAGCTAGAAGAATATTTCCCATAGTAGTAGTGATCATAGCCCTCGCAGAATCTCCTGTAGTGTCTAGTATAGTTCCTTCCAAGTTTTGGCGCTAAAAATAAATGTGTTGAATTGAGTGCCTGAGGATTCTCTAAAATTATAGTAATTAATAATAATTGCAATGCCTATTTATTAATAGGCCAATTTTAAATGACTACTTTAGAGTGAATAGAAAAATTACTTTCAGAAATTTGTGAGAATAATTTGTGTGAAAGCAAGTATGTAAATACAATACTGTGAAAACACTGGGGTAGATGAATAACAATTTGAAGACTGCTAACCCCTGGACATTCATTTAAGAGAGACTTGCGGGATCCCTGTGTGGCTCAGCAGTTTGGCGCCTGCCTTCGGCCCAGGGTGTGATCCTGGAGTCTTGGGATTGAGTCCCACATCGGGCTCCCTGCATGGAGCCTGCTTCTCCCTCTGCCAGTGTCTCTGTCTCTCTCTCTCTCTCTCTCTCTCTCTCTCATGAATAAATAAATAAAATCTTTAAAAAAAAAAAAATAAGAGAGACTTGCAGAATGCTGTTACAATGCCAAGCAAGATATCCTGTAGCTAGAGGTACCTTGGAAAAGATATTGGAACCTTATAATCACCAGATGTCAATATTGGCAGATGTACTACTAAACACAGAAGAAAACAGATGCTACACAGAATATATGCAGGGAGCACTTACACATCACTCCTGTCTGTATAAAGGTTCTGAAGTCCTTCAGAATTACAAAGGTAGTTTCTTCTACCTTACCCTAGGCCAGGCAATCCTGAGCCCACAATTAAAACTATGTTCTTGGAGGAAATTTTGAATAATGTGTACATTATAAAATGTGCCTGTGTGTTACAATAGACTTTGGTGATGAATAAACCAGTTAAGAACAATGCCTTATTTGAGGGTGATTTGTCTTAAACCAGCTTCTAGAACCTTGCTCACAGAGTTTTCCTCTTTCTCTTCATGATCTCTTTTGTACAGATTGCTAGGGTCCTCTGAATGGGGGGGGGGGGTGTTCAGTGAGATAAGGCACCTTTGTTTGGGGCAGATGGAAGGGCAGTGGAATGTCTTGTGTTCACCTCTTGAGTCTAATGTGTTTGGCTATTTAGGGAGACTCCTGGTAAGGGAGTCTGATGACTGAGAAAGAGTGGAGTTACTGTACCCCATACCCCATTCCATGCTTCTACCCCTTGAATTAACAGTACTAAGTCCATTTTCTCACCTGCAAAAAGCAGATAACATCAGTGTCCACCTCATAAGGTGGCTGAGAGGATTAAATGAGAAAACTAATGAGAAGCACTGAATACAGTGCCTAGAACTCAGTAGGCTCAAAATTAGCAAGCTGTTGCTGTTATCACCGTATTCATTATCATTATCACTGCCAACCCTGGCAGAAGAAAAAGAGAAGTTACTAGCTATTTCTTACCCTCACTGCAGTCTGGGTGTTAATGCTGCTGCATTCATTTCATTTCAGCTGCATCAGCAGGCAGAGAGGTCTTGCTCAAGCTCAACATTCCTGTCTTTCCCATCCTGGGTCAAACTTACTCAGTCTTTAGGTTTAGTTGTTTGGTATCCCAGCTGCTTTTACAAAGTGGATGGTGATTCTTTCAATTTGTTTTATTGTGGTAAAATATACATAACATACGATTTACCATTTTAAACATTTTCAAGGGTACAATTCAGTGGCATTAAGTGCATGCATACTTGTTGGATAGTGATTTTTTTTTTAAAACATTTTATTTATTCATGAGAGTGCTGGTGAGAGAGCACAGCAGGGACAGAGGCAAAGGGAGAGGGAGAAGCAGACTCCCTGGAGAGCAGAGCCTGACCACGGGACTCTGGGATCATGACCTGAGCCGAAGGTATATGCTTAACCCACTGAGCCACCCAGGTGCCCCTGGATGGTGATTCTTGAAGAGCAATATTTTAGGGCTTCCTAAGGGACAACCTATAGGATATTTTCCTTCCCCCTCAAGCCCAGTGATGACCCTGACAGTGACCAGGGGCCGTCTGCATGATGCCTAAGGATCTGCTTTGGTTTAGGCAATGCTCCACATGCAATCTCCTTGCTTTGATACTGTAACTGAGATGTGCTTAGATCTTGGTGTAAGTTTTTTCCTCATCATAAAAAACATTTGTTTTCATGGGCAGCCAAGTCATTAAATGGTGGCTGGTGAGAACCTGTGGTCATGTGGATTCATAATTAAGACATGAAGTCAGACTTAATTTTTATCTCCTGGGCCATGTCAAATAGAAAATCTACACTGTAAATAGATTGTCTGGAGGTGGGGGGGGTGGAGGGGTTGGGGTGGGATGACAGCAGGGGGGATAATGTTATCATTTATTTGACTACTTAAATTCCTTATACCTACTGCCTCTACAACTATTTAAAGAACATTAGACTAGAGAACATTGAAGAAGAAAACGTCACAGCCATTTGAAAATTTCCTTCTTGGTGTTAAAAAAATTTTTCCATCCTATCTTTCAGTTGATCATTACTACAAAGGCAATGTATGTCAATGAAACGATACACTAAAATAAACATACAATACACATTTTAAAAGTAAAAATTAAAATTTCTCAAAAAGCATCCTGATTTCTATTAGGAAGATCACAGAAGAAACAAGAAGGTTACATTTTTCCCTGATGCCTAGTAGATGAAAGATGATGCCTTTTCCTATGCTCCCCTGTTCTCAAGAGGGTACTACCTCTAGAAATCACTTTGCTGACATCAAAGAGGAGCTGAAGCAACACTTCTTTACTAAAACCCCTTGAAAAAAGTGGAAATTAATTCTCCTTTAATTCTGAAATGTTATTTTTATTTCCTAATGAGTTTCTAAGGCTCTGTAAATTAACATAGTACAAGTAAGCAGTAAATACACACATAACTAATTATGCATAAAAAATTATTCCTCAAGACACGGGGGGAAACTTCATCATTTTAGGAATGAATCATCAGGGACTTGAGTGGAGGGAAACAGGCTGATGCTTTGAAACTATAAAGAAGTACAGAGAACATTCACAAAGTACAGTCTGGAAACAACTTTACTGTAAGTTTAGTTATTTGCATCTTTCTACCACAACATAAGTTTCTGCCTGATTTAACATATGGTATTTGGTTTTTATTAATCAAATCAAAAGACATACTCATCAATTCTTAAGCATTTACTTTACATGAAGGTAAGACCTGGATAAATTTGAAAATACTAATTAAAAACTAATAATGCTTCAGAAGCTAACTTAAAAGATTGCTCTTTCATCAGCTAAAATTTTTTTTTTAAAGATTTATTTATTTATGATAGAGAGAGAGAGAGAGGCAGAGACACAGGAGGAGGGAGAAGCAGGCTCCATGCCGGGAGCCTGACGTGGGATTCAATCCCGGGACTCCAGGATCGTGCCCTGGGCCAAAGGCAGGCGCTAAACCGCTGAGCCACCCAGGGATCCCCTCATCAGCTAAAATTTAACTTTAGGCTTTCTCATTTTAATTTCCTAATACTTATTTAAAACAATTTTTAATTATATAAAAATTTTAAATTCTATGCATTTTATAGTCAAACGTGTGTGTGAGGGTGTTTATGTGTGAATGGTTGGCTTAATTTTTTTAATAGATCAAACTACATACTATTGTGGATTTGCTTCTTTTCTTTTTCAGGGCTGCAGAACATCTATTTAACCATTCCTGAATGATGGACAGTAAGAACTTCCCTAATTTTTTGCTATTATAAATAATGTTGTGGAGTATTCCTTGTACATATACTCATGAGCACTTGTATTTTTACAGGATGGATTCCCAGAAGTGAGACCGCTGGTCAGAAATATGTGCATTTTACATTTTGACAGGTGCCTCCAAATTATCCTCAAAAAAAGGTAGTACTAATTTATATTCTTTTTTAGAAAATTAAATTATTATTTATTTATTTATTCACAAGATACGCAGAGAAAGAGAGGCACAGACATGGGCAGAGGGAGAGATAGACTCCCCGTGAGGAGCCTGATGCAGGACTCAATCCCAGGACCCCGGATCACAACCTGAGCCAAAGGCAGATGCTCAATCACTAAGCAACCCAGGTGCCTCCCAATTTATATTCCTAAAAATCAGTGTATAAATGTGCCTTTCCCAGCACCCTCCCTATGGAGAATGTTATTAATCTTTTCATTTTTGTCAATTCAGTGATTAAAAAAAAGAGAAATCTTATTTTAGTTGGTATTTATTAGAGTTTGAGGATATTTTCCAATGTTTCTTGGTTGTATTTTGCTGTTTGTTTGCTTAGATCATTTTCCCAATCTTTTACCGGGTTGCTCGTTTTTCACCTGTTGATCTATAGCTCTTCTTCTATTAGGCATGTTAACTCTCTGTCCATTATATATGTTGCAAGATTGCTGTGAACAGCTTATGGTATTTTTGCCATATGGAATTAAAGAAATTTTACATAATCAAATCTGTTGATCTTTTTTATGTTTTTGTTTTTTATCTTGGTTTTTATCTTTTATCTTTTTTAAAAAATCTTTTATCTTATACAAGCCTTTTCCACTGCCAAATTTTACTTTAGAATCTGCATAAGCTTTGGTATGTTTTATTGGAAATATGTTTTTTGAAAAATATTTCACTGGGTATAAAATTCTAGGTTGATAGTCTTTCCTTTTTTACTTTAAAGATGTAGTTTGACCATGTTCTGGTTTGTGCAGTTTCTCAATAGACGATGTCATTACTATCTTTGCTTCTTTTAATAAAACGACCATTTCTTAGAGGGGACTGCTTTTAAGAATTTCACTTTATCATTCTTCAGCAATTTGATATAATGTGCCTGGGTGTGGTTTTCTTCATGTGGTTTTCTTCTGCTTGAGATTGATCAAGCTTCTTTGATACGTGTGTTTAAAGTTCTCATCAAATTCAGAAAATTATCAACCATTATTTAGTCTAATTCTAACATCTGTGTCAGTGCTGGGTCAGTTTCCAGTAAGTGGTTATTTATACTCCTTATCATGTTCATCTTTTCCTGCTTCTTTGCATGGCGATAATCCTTAAATGTCAGACATTGTGGATTTTATGCTGTGGGATGCTACAGATTTTTATATTCCTCTTTTCAAATTAATTATTTTTTATTTTTGTATTATTTTTTTCTTTTTTCTTTTTTTTTTTTTTTTTTGAGAGACTGACTGTTGGATTCCATGCCCACCATGAAGCCAGACATAGGGCTCAATCTCATGACCCTGAGATCATGACCTGATGTGAAATCAAGGGTTGGACGCTTAACTGACTAAGCCAGTATTATTATAGATATTCTTGAGCTATGTTCTTGGAGACACTTTGATCCTGTCTGGTTTTGCTTTTATGACCAGTAGGTGGACTGAAGCAGTGCTTACATTGTCTAGGACTAATTATTTTCCACAATTTAAGGCAATTCCTTCCTGTATATCCACATGTTCCATGAATTATGAATTTTTCTAGTCTGGCTGGTGGGAAAAAGCACTATTTCCTTTAATCCTTTAAGGATAGTTCTTGTAGTATAAGACCCAAAGTTGGGCAGCCTGGGTGGCTCAGCAGTTTAGGCGCTGCCTTCAGCCCAGGGAGATCTGGGATCGAGTCCCACATCGGGCTCCCTGCATGGAGCCTGCCTCTCTCTCTCTCAATAAAAAAGAAAAAAAAAAAAAAAGACCTAAAATTAAGGTTCAGCATTATGTGTTGCCTCAGCATCTCAGGAAAATCAGGAAGGCCTCAAATGGCCTAACAGCACACTCTCTTCCTGGCTCTGCTTTCAGGATAAGAGCCCCGAGTTGAGTAACCCTCTTTATCAATGGGCACCAGAAACAGTTCCTGCTTATCACTGAGTAGTGGAATTCAATTTCCTGCCAGGCTGTGGGATTATTCAAACAAGCCAATCACATCAGGGACCAGGAACCAGGGAGTGCTTGCACTCTTGAGACTACAAAGTCTGCCTCCCACAGCCCTTGGTTGCTCCCTCTGTTCCAGCGTGCAATCCCCATAAGGCCCTGCAAGATGTCTTGATCCACAAGGCTAAGAATGTAAGTGACTAAAAAACTGCTGTAAATCTCATCTGTCCAGTATTGGATGTTGTGTGTTTGGCCACTCCCCATAGCCCTAGGGTGGGAATCCATCCATCACCAAGGTGGCAAAGAGGGGAACAAACCAGTTCTTTCCCTAAACTTGGGTAATGTCCTTGTATGCATGTGATCCCCACTCTGAAAAATACTCAAGGGGTGCTTTCTGCAGATATTTGAGGTTCCCTCTGTGCATGTAGTTCTTTCCTCTTTGTAGTATGCCTTATGAACTCTCACTACCTCAATTTTCTTGGACTCAGTTCTGTTTGCTCAACTTAGTATGCTGGTGTCCACCTGGGTTCCCTTTCTAGCACTATAGACTAAAACTCTCAGTAGCCTAGAGCTCACATGGTTTCCCCATGTATCAGGGATCACTGACCTTTACTGCCTGAGCCTCATGTCTTGAAAACTATTGTTTTATATATTTTGTCTCTGTCTTTTGGTTGTTTTAGGAGGGAAGGCAAATATTGTAGTTCTTTTACTGGAGGTTCCTCCCTTTATTTTTTAAAACTTTTTTTTTCTTTCCTGACTTACTTTTCTGGGACTCCAATTACAAGTATGTTAAATAGCCTGATGTCATCTCACAGCTCACTGAGGCTCTGTTCATTTTATTAAGGCTTTTATTTCTCTTGCTTTATTATGGATAGTTTCTATCACTACGTTTACTCTCATTGTTCATCTTTCTTCCACTGTATGCAATCTGCTGTTAATCCCATCCAATGGAATTTTAACATCAGATAATGCATTTTTTATCTCTAGAAGTTTTATTTCCATCTTCATATTTTTCTCCTCATCAGGTCTGTGTTTTCCTCTACCTTTTTTTTCTTTTTTTAAAAAAATATTTTATTTATTCATGAGAGTCAGAGAGAGGCAGAGACATAGGCAGAGGGAGAAGCAGGCTCTTCACAGGGAGCCCAATGTGGGACTAGGATCATCCCCTGAGCTGAAGGCAGATGCTCAACCGTTGAGCCACCCAGGCGTCACATACTCTATCTTAAGCATATGGAATTTATTTATAATAACTGTTTTAGCATTCTTGCCTACTAATTCCATCATCTCTGTCATTTCTGCATCTGGTACCATGGGTTAATTTTTCTCCTGGTATGGATTCTATTTTCCTGCTTTTAAAATGCCCAATAATATTTTATTGGATGTACAGCACTGAATTTTACATTGCTGGGTTTTGGAATTTGTTGTTTTCCCTTAAAGAATGTTGTACTCTGGGGATCCCTGGGTGGCGCAGCAGTTTAGCGCCTGCTTCTCCTTCTGCCTATGTCTCTGCCTCTCTCTCTCTCTCTCTCTCTGTGTGACTATCATAAATAAATAAAAATTTAAAAAAATGTTTAAAAAAAAAGAATGTTGTACTCTGTTCTAGCATGTTTTTATTTAGGCAAAGTTTGATCCCTTCAAGTTTGCTTTTAAATTTGTTAGTGTAGGTTGGGAGTAGCCTTTAGGGTAGAGCTAATACACCCCTACTACTAAGGCAGTATCTTCTGAGGAGTACTTAAATTCCTGCTTATTGTGAAGTCTTTCCACTCACAGAGAGCCTTGTGTAAGCTCTAGGAATTATTCAGCCTACTGCTTTGTGCAGATTCTTTCCCTGGCCCCAAGTGGCTTCTTCTGACATATGCAGAAATCTAAACTTAGCCAAAGACTTGAGGGGATCCCTTTTCAGTTTCTCTCTTTACAGTCCCTCTTCTCTGGGTCTCTGTCCCTATGCCACCTAGGTCGTCCCTATCTCTATCTCCTCTACCCAGTGAGACCATTGGGCGCTCTCTTTGGTTTCTTCTTCCCTGTACTGCAGCCTGGAAACTACCTCTAGGCAGTTAGCTGGGGCAAGTGTGAGACTCATTTCATTTGTTTCTCTTCTCTCAGGGATCTTGGTCTTGGGCTGCCTGTTGTTCAGTGTCTGGTTTTCTAGTTGGTTAAGGTAAGAGTATAAATCTAATCCTGTTATTTCTTCATGGCCAGAAGCAGAAGTCCACTCTGCCATATTTCAAAAACATTACAAACAATCCAGATAATAAAGTATATCTAGTTCAGTAATTAAATTTCCTTAAACCTGGCTAAAAATAGCTAGGTTTTGTTTCTACCTAAGCTACACATAGTCTCTGAACTTCAGAAGTCTGTCATCTGATACAATATCCTGACAAATTTCAAACTGTCTTTGGATCTAAGACATATTATATACACGGTAAGAGCAAAGGAACAAGAGGAGTGGGTTTAAAGGTTTAAAAAGGCTTGGCTGACTTGAAATAAGGCAATGTTTCTTGGGAAGGCCTTTGGCTAGATGGGGTTGCATACAGATGGGCATAAATTTGTGCACCTTGTGTGCTGTGAATAAAGAAGCAGGCTTCATTTTATAGATGACAGAAGATAACATTAAAGTTGTAAATTTTTTAGATTTTTAAGGATAGGAACCTAAAGCAAATTGAAATCATGAAGTCAATTTTGAATTACAATTCATTTTTCCTATTAGTTTTCCTTCAAGAAGGTGAATTCCATCACATATGAAATTCCAAACTCACAAAACTGAATAATCCATTTAAAGGTTTTGTGGAAGAAACAAAATGGCTTTTTTAGATATCTCAAAGGCCAGGTTTATTGCATCTTGCAGAGCTAATACAGGCCTTCAGTTCAATACATTCCATACAAGGATACTCCGAGCCTTCAAAGTGTTTACAGAGGTCTATACACAGCACTTTATCTTTATAATAATGCTGCAAGATAGTCAGGGTCAGAAATATGGTCTTCAGTTTGCAAACGAGGGCACAATTTATCTAGTGAGTGAAAGAGCTAGGCAGTAACACTCTAGTTTTCTTGACATCTTCAAAACTCACTAAAATTTAGCTCCTTTGACTTCATCTTTTTTAACGTGGCAAGGTACAAACTTCATTGTGCTCATGATGTATCTGATACTGGTCAATCTAACAAGGGACATCATAAGGTTTGCTGAAAAGATGCATGCATGTGAAGGTATGTCACTATTAGAGAAGTCAGGCATATATGCTGTGAGGGGCAACAGCTTAGAGCTATATAACATAAACCATCTTACACTACAGACTAACCCAGGATTTTCATTAAAGCCTTGTCATCTAAACAAAAGGACAAAGAAGTTCAGAACATCAAAATGAGATTATTGTCCTAAGCAAGTGATACTGCTTTGACTATGCTACTTACAGAGCACAGGACTTTAATAGTTTTCA
Organism: Vulpes vulpes; assembly: GCF_048418805.1. Taxonomy (NCBI): domain Eukaryota; kingdom Metazoa; phylum Chordata; class Mammalia; order Carnivora; family Canidae; genus Vulpes; species Vulpes vulpes. The sequence goes on from NC_132790.1 coordinate 70,790,820, forward strand.
AACTACATTTTAAAAAGCAATTGTTTAAAAAAAAATAGAAAAGCAACTGTTTAACTGGAGAAAGAAGGCATGGCATTAGGAAGATATGTGTTGGCTCAGAATGGCAACAACTCCAACATTACTCACAGTGTTCAGCCACATTTTCAGAATTGACACCATATCCCTTTTGAGAGCTGATGGGCCATTCCTGCCCTGGCACACCAGATGGACAAGAGCCATTGTCTGGCACGTGAAGTGAAATGGAATATTCCAAGGTTATACTAGGCCAACAGACACTACAAGCTAAGTCATATGGTTATAAAGATAACACTAAATAAAGCTCCTTTAAAATAAACACAAATAAAAAATAGTCTGGATATCCTTTTCTTTCTTTTAAAAAAAAAACATTTCTCTGGGTGAAAGAAAGGTTAAAAGAAGAGGGAAAGTAGCAGGTGACTAATTAGGATAGTAAAAGAAAAAATAAAGAGAAGCAGCAGCAGAAAAACAAAGAGGCTGGAAATACTGATAAAAGAGAAGAGACTGGCTAATAGGAAGAGGGAGAAAGGAGAAAGACTAACCAAGGATAGATATACCACAAAGCTCTGGCCTAAGAACATAAATATGTGCTGGTCCATTTCACTTTGCCATTAGCTCCAGCTCAGTGACTCTTATGGAGGATAAGGATACCCTGCAGACTTGAGGGAGGAGTCAAATCAGAGCCTGGGGTGAAGCTGGAGTTTGTACCTATGTACTCTGAAAAACACATACAGTTGATCAGTTATTCTTATATTACAAGCCACAGGAAGTAAAGCACAAAAGAATCCCTGGGCTAATGTGGACAGGCCAAAGATGAGTAAGAAAGCATTGCAGGGTCACAAAGGCCGGGAAACAGTTATATATAAGAAATTCTAGTATCTATCTCTTTCAAAAAATGATGTGGGATTGTATTACTTCCTATATGAGGTCTTGTGGTTCACTCTTTCTCTTAATTGCTTCTTCTATTGGAATTTGTGAAAGAAGCAGTCTGTAGAAGGCAGTAATGAACAAGCTGATGTGAGAAAGTAAGCAAGATACCAGTGGTTCACACTACTTTGGCTATTTCTATATGCAGTCAGAAGGAAAAAAATCTAATGCTTCACCTGAAGAGTAGCACTATTCCTTCCAGTCTCCACACCTGGTCCCTGAAGACATTAGACAACTACTAACAAAATACAGAATAGTTTCATTAACCGTTTCTCTGTACATAAAGATTCTTTAAAAGTCAGTGTGATCACAGAAGGAGCTCCTCAGTGCTGCATGGGTGGTGTTAGTGGTCTCAGAAGGTGGTACTCCATGAAAGGTCACCTGAAAAAGGGAATGTGACAGCCACGTGGGGAATTGTACCAAGACAGAAAGGAGATCAGAGCACCAGGGCCTTTAGACTGAGGGACCTTCTGAGTACACAACAGGCAGTCGACATCCTCTATAGTGTTTTATGCTGTTACCAATTTTTAAGAATATATTCACTTTTAAAACTTAACATAAAGTCCATGCTATGTCATTTATAAACAAGGCACAGGTGTTACTGATAATAAATATTAAAATACTTTGATTTACCAATAACAAACCTATTGTATTAACAAACCACCACATTATAGATATGGACTAAATGAAGACAGAAGTCTAAATTGCAAAATAAATTAACCAACAAAGAAATAGCATTTAGTTTCAAAAGTGGCATATAGTGAGGATCTAAGAGAATTACAAGAACCATATCAGCTATTTAATAATCTCATCACTTTTTACATATTTTAAGTGATAAAAAAGACACCTGTGGCAAATGCCTACCTGGGAGTAACACCTGAAACCTTTCTGTTTGTGTGGAGAGCAAGACACTACAGAACAGCTGGACAACAAGCACAGGAAAAATAAGTCTTGTCATTGGAACTAAACTGCTTAGCAAAGCTTGACACAATTATGTCTCTCCTGATAGAGGCTGTAAATAAACCCAAATAATAATAGAATGCTATGGTCAAAAAAAAAAAAAAAAGTGACTCTGGAAGGAAAGAGGACTAATTTTAAAGAGTGACAAACTTACTACTGGTCCTAAACTGTAAACAATGAAAGGAAAAAAAACCAACTGGGAGAGGTTATTTAAGGGGACTATGAAAGACTTTTGACCTGAAATACACAATTTTTGCAAAGTTCTTTCCCTATCTTAAAAAAAAAAAACCTTTTTATTCTAGAATGAGAAAAATTAATCTTTTAAGCCCCCTTTCACCACTGTAATCTTTCTAATCTTTTAACGATCTTCATTTAAGAAATAATAAAGAAAAAGTTAATTAAAATCTGGGCAAAATGTTTTTGACTCTTCAGAAATACCTCAAGTAAGGAAAAGAAAGTCTTGAATCACTCCTTGGGTAAACACATCTGAGTGAAAGACACATTCCCATGTGAGGAAAGGATGGTGTCTGTTTATGCCAAAAGTCTGCTTCACTTTTCAATTTATTTGTGCTTTCAGAGCCTTCCACTGACAACAACAGAAGAAACATGTAGCTTTAACAGCTCTGCCCAATCCCCTAAACAGCATCAGATGCCAAAGACCTAAAGATACTTCATGGGATAAAAACACCTCTAATACAATTTGCAGTATTTTAAACTAAGAAAGACACTTATTAATTGATTTTAGTGGAGGAAGAGGGCAGTTTTGGGAGAAGGCAGAAATTGGTAAGTACTGATCTACACCACCCATTTTCTTATTAGTGCTTCTCTAAACAAAAAAAGAGATCATTGGTGATTTCTAAAAAGGAAAACCCCAAAATGACATTTTCTGAAAAGTAAACTGAAGAGAACTTTCATCATAAATTAATATATACAGCAGCTTTATAATGAGATCAACTTCCAAACCAATAAATTAGAGGTTATTGTTGCAGGGACAGCAAGAGACTTTATAACAGAAAACTTGCAGCAACGGCTAATCCCCATGTCTAGATTTATATTAATTAAGGAGCAATCCATATGCATAGGGAAACACTAAACAGAAGCAGGTCAAAGCCAGGGCTAAACATTGAGGTCAGTGTGTCTAAATTTACACAAAGATTATAATGAGACAAACTTAACTGACAAATATACTCTGCTGAGTCCCATCAAATTCGAGTTTGTAGAGCAAAGAGCCTCAAATGAAAATTAAATACTTATCTTTAAAGGATAGTTGATTTAAGAGAAATTTAATAAGCATGTATTATTTTTATGAGAAAAAACTGAAGATACTTTCATTTTGAAAAAAAGAAAACCCAATACCGAGACATATTCAAGGAGTACATCTAGATCCCCCCTTTTTTTAACCTTTAAGATATCCTTGTGCCACCATGAAAACTATGAATATGCAACATAGCCAGAGTTCCCCAAATGTAACTCCCAAAGGAGCTTAAATCAATGGCTCCTTTGTCTAGTATGATAACTGCAACTTTAAATCACCTTTCCAGAGAATTAAACAAGCAAATGAAAACCTCCCCCCGCCCGCAACAAGTAACCTTTCACTTAAAATTTTCACCAAATTGGACACAGATTATTTTGAACTCAGATGTGATGAACTCAAAGCTATCCACAATATTCTGAATGTGAATCTACTGAAAGGATGCATTTTCTGTAGGAATGGAACCATTCTGAGTAAGGCTAATGTTAAGCTACACCAGCCCTATCAGCCCCTTGCCTATATAAAACTGTAGACATTCCTCAGGTAGATGAATCCTCCTAGAGAGGAGCAGGAGTGGCTGGCACTCTTATGTGCCTTTTCCCCCAGTGTAGCAGGGTTATTTACTATTCATGCACTGTAGCTGAGCGATCTTTTCTAAAGCTTGTCTTATAAAAATCTAATGCTCAAAGCTAGATAAACTATAAACATCTCCTCTAGGTCTCCATTAGTCCTAACTTCCCCCTATGTATTTGAATTAGACTGTGTATGAACATGTTTCCATCACTAGAGCCAGTCTAGACAGAAAGTCAGTCGCTGGAGTATGCATGTGGCCACAATGCTCTGTATAAAAGGTTATGCACCTCACCGGTGCAAGCAGTTGCCCTATAAGGTACTACCCATACCTGCTGACAGGCACACAGTTAAATAGGTTTTTGTAACTTGCCCTCAGCACTTGAACATTACAAAAAAATATGACTAATTTGGGGAAATGCTCTCAGAGGGATGGCAGCACTGAATTAGGGGAAAAATACCCTTCTATTTTCAAGAAAAGATAAATTGGGGCGTTTATTATTCAAGCTTATAAGTGCTTTATTTGGCAATAGGTTTCTCCAGAGGATATTCTTAAACAGGAGGTTTTTAAAATATATCTAAAACATTTTGATTTATGATTTTTTCCCAGAAACATATGCCTATAGCTTAAAGAACTCCTTATATTGCTTATTACACAAATTCCACACCAATAGAACATGACCAAAAATTCAACACCCACAAGAAGCAATAAGCTTCAGGATCTCTTATAGGACAACTATAAGGAGTAGGAAAAAAGAAAGAAGTTATTGCTGTTGTGTACACTACTAATTAGTCTGACATGTCAGTAGCATCCTCTTTTTTAAGTAAGAATTATTGTGAGTGTTGTTACTGGAAGCACCTTGCCCCAAGCCAGTTACTAAAATGGAAGGCTTTTAGAAAGTAAGGAAATATAAAGATAGCTGCTTGGTAATTAAGGGTCTCAGACTCAGACAATTAGTAGGGTTATACTAATTCTTCATATTTCCACAATTATAATATTTCTCCCAAAACATGACCTTTAATATCCAAATTAAAAAGGCAACATGTTATTCAATCATCCAGATCTTTTGTCCACACAAGTAAATCGCTGGACAATTAGAGGATTTTTATTATTTTGTTTCAGAACTCTCAAATTCCGTATTAAAACAGTATATTGTTATGATTTAAAATATACCTATTTGCATGTGTTGTTTAAATAATTTACCTTCATTTCTCCTAAAAAGAATACTGACTACCAGTCTGCTACTTTCCACAGCGACACATATGGCACCTTTCATAATTCTAATGCAGTGACCTATTCTGAAGTTTACTGTATTATATCTTTTAAAAAGGGTTGTCATGAAAGTTAATAGTGTGAAGCAACATCATTTAAGAATATTTATCCTGTCTGAAAAAAGTCCTTGATAACCTATAAAAACACCCAAACCTTAAATAAAGATAAGTTTTGAAGCTGAGTAAGGAATACATTAAGGTTCATTATAACCATTTTCTCTATTTTATGAATGTGAAAATCCCACTTCTTCCCTATCTTTGGTAGAGTCTAAAGCCATCTAGTTTAAACACTTTACTAGTATTTCCTAGATGTGCTTAAACATAATTAGGTCTTCATTTACTTAAAATCTCCTACAATTCACTTAAAAATTGCTAATTTAGTTGACATATAATTATACCAAACTGATGAGATTTTAGTGCTGTTACAGTACACATCAATCAGAATCCTACAAAGGATGAGTGGACAACTATATAGTAGTAAAAAACAAACAAAACAAAACCAGAAAATATATTACTCTCCCAGGAATTCATCTTCCTGCTTTAAGAATGTTTGTAACATAGCTATTACTTGGTTCAGAGCTATTTCCTGGATCAGAGGTAAGGAAACCAGTGAGAAAAATAAACATAAGCATGATAAATACAAGGTTGTGTTTTCTTCTTTACCAAAACAGAGCAATTTCTCCAGTGGCTCTTTTCTTTAAATGACATGTGAAGGTAAAACTTTTACAGGCATATTTTGAATGTGACTCATATATCAGCAAGTAAGGTATAGTTTTTACCATCTTTAAAAGAATCATATTACCAAGGAGATAGACGTACTTAAGAAAGTAAAGTTTTTGTATATCAGCATTTTTGGACAATGATATATAAAAAAATAATAAACAGCTAATATTCTTTTTAACCTAGGCAAACTGGATGTTCAGGAAAGATATCAAACTGATTGTTATACTAAATAAAGACTTACCTACACAAAGCAGAAATATCAAGGGTTTAATTAGGATACCTGCTTTGTCATGCAATCATCTCTCCCCTCTATACTGAAGCTACCAATCCTTTCCTGGCAACTCTGACTCAACTTCTTTTTACTTGTTTCATTACCTGGCAACCTAAATTCTAAACTCATGATCAGATAATTTTAGCTTTCTTTTCTCATTCTGTGTTTTCTAGAAAATCATGATACTTTGATAAAGTCCATAAAACTGGATCTTTTAGTGTTATTACATTATTATATAGTAGTATCTCTTGTAAAATAACTAGAGTTCCTTTTACAGAATGACATGGTAGGGAAACACATTTTATAAATATATAAGTAACCAGAATCCATACTTAAAAATTTCATTCATTCATTCATTCATTCATCCATTCATTCCAGATAGAGAGAAAGAGAGGGGCCCATTAGCAAACAGGGGAAGGGGCATAGGGGGCAGAGGGACAAGCAGACTCTGCACTGACCTCAGAGCCTAATTGTGGGCTTCATCCCATGAACCTGAGATCATGCCCTTAGCTGAAATGCTGAATTCAAGTGTCAGATGCTCAACTGACTGAGCCACTGGTACTTTTTAATTTTTTTATTCACGAGAGACAGAGAGAGAGATAGAGAGAGAGGCAGAGACACAGGCAGAGGGAGAAGCAGGCTCCATGCAGGGAGCCTGATGTGGGACTCAATCCAGGTCTCCACGATCATGCCCTGGGCTGAAGGCGGCGCTAAACCGCTGAGCCACCTGGGCTGCCCCGCCCCCCCCCTTTTTAAACCAAATGTATAATGGTACAGAATCACTTCTGTGAAACTTCTTTAATTCATAAAACATATGAATCCATATTTCCAAACAGATCTGAGGAAGCTGATGGGACCTGTGGTGCAAGAGGGGGCAGTGTGCCAGAATTCTACAGATAATACTGAGTTAGAACCCAAAGTCCTTTATACATTTTTTTGGACTTTACTTACTCTCCTGGTTTTTAAAATACGAGGTAGATTGACAACCTACATAAAAGTATAGCTTTCCTTTACATAAGGTGTCAGAGAAGTTAAATGACTATGAATTATAGCCTATCTATATCCACATTTGGAAGCACTGATTAGAATGACTTCTGGAATTTATCATTGTGACATTTTAGAAGAAAGCCAATTCTTCACAAAGAAAACAGCTTGAAGTTAGATATATGTTGTACCATATATTTTTACTTCCTAATTTTCTCACTTTTAAAAATGTCATAGGCATTAGGAGAAACCTTATGTCTATGCTCCCATATTTAATGTCTTAAAAAAAAAAAGAGTTTTGCATTCCTGCTAAGACCTGACATCAACAACAGTCCATAATAAACAGGTAAACTTATTGTTTTCACAGCTTTATCTAAATTTCAGTTAAAGAAACTGTTTGTTGCTAGTTCTCAAGTATAGCTGAGTAGGATGTGTAGAAGCCAGGTTCATGCTACTATTAGTAGACAGCAGGATCCTCTTAAAAATACATTTATTGGGATGCCTGGGTGGCTCAGTGGTTGAGTGTCTGCCTTTGGCTCAGGCTGTGATCCCAGGGTCCTGGGTTCAAGTCCTGCATCAGGCTCCCACAGGGAGCCTGCTTCTCCCTCTGCCTATGTCTCTGCCTCTCTCTCTGTGTCTCTCATGAATAAATAAAATCTTAAAAAAATCCATTTATTGTACCTTTCATCAGTCTAATAACTCAAAGACTTAGTGTAAATAATTTACACAAACACGCCTATGTTGAAATAATTAATTCTACTTTCTGGTCCCCATCCCCCCTAGCAGTCACTATCAATTATAAAATTTTCATGTTCAGTAACACAATTTATTATATAATCAAACTAGGTCAAAGACAAGCAATTAATAACAATCAAAGTTAGGTATCTGAGACAATTTATGGATAAGGATTGTATCAGCTGTTTAAAAAATGGGTCATAAGTGATCTGAAACAAATGGCTGTGATGGAGAATCCAACCTTTTCCAGAATACTATAAAAGAGCCAATGGGAGCAAATTCTTCTTTCCATTTGCTCAGTCCATTTGAGAAGAATAAAGTTCTTACCAATAAAACTGCAGCTGTGCTCACCCTCAGCTTAATCAATGTGTAAGGCTGAGGGTAAATTAGCTGCCATTCTTGGTCCTATTTGTTGTTCTAATAAAGATATGCATAAATCTAAGAATGGGAGAAACCAATACTTGATTTTTATTTGGAAGGTGCTGGGAAGCAGGAGGAAGAGCTCGTCCATCTTGGAGTGCTGATGTTCGTGAGTATGCTCAGAGCATTTTCATTTGACCTGGCCTGTGTAGTTCTGCCTGTTTGTGAAGGGTGGCCAATAAACACTTCATGGTTGTATGAATGCACGACCTTGATGGCCCAGGCTGAACCACAAGGCAGCTTTTAGTCTGAAGGCAGATGATAGGGGAATGAAATATACAGGGTGAGGGTCAGAGCCCAAATGACTCCCTCACAGAACAAAAGAACCAAGTCGGGATGCCTGGGTGGCTTAGCGGTTGAGTGTCGGCCTTCAGCTCAGGGTGTGATCCTGGTGCCCGGGATCGAGTCCTCCATCAGGCTTCCTGTGAGGAGCCTGCTTCTCCTTCTGCCTATGTTATGTCTCTGCCTCTCTCTCTCTGTCTCTCATGAATAAACAAAATCTTAAAAAAAAAAAAAAAAACAACAAGAGTCAAATTACACACCTTTTACAGATTACACTGCTGCTCATCTTTGGCAGTTAAAAAGAAATCCTTATTATGAAAAATTTCAAACATATTCAAATGTAGACTAGTATAATAAAACTCCCTAATGTACCCCTCACCCATCATTCAACAATTATAATGGTCAATTTCCTATCTTCCACATCCCTATCTACTTCCAACCTTTCTGGATTATTTTGAAGCAAATTCTAAATATCAAAGAACTCTATTTGCAAATAGTTCCATTTTTCTAAAAGATAAGGACATGTAAAAAATTTATAATGAAAATTATTTTATTATATCAAAAAATTTCTGGCAATAACTCCTTAATATCAAATGGTTAGTTTTAAAATTTCTAATTATCTCATAAAAGCCATATATTTGGGGGATAATTTTTTAATGATATAAGTTTATAACACTTTGATAGCAACAGCAATAGGGTAGAAAAGTAGAACTGAGATAAATAAAGTAATGCCAGATGACATCTAGATTTAGGTACTTTTCAGAAAAAAAAGGATTAGAAGTATTCTGAAAATTACTCTGTAAATAAAGCATCTGGTATAGAAAAACTGTTGAGCTGCTTGTTTTATCTCATAATTGTCAGTGTTCTCAGGATAGTTCATTTTGTCTGAGGCAAAATACCTGTTATTTTTAGGTCTAAAGATCATAAGATAAGCATATTTTAAATAATAAACTTCAAATAAAGAATATGATAAACATCTAAGAGTTAAAAAAATAACCATAAAACAGCAAAAACAAACTTCAAAAGACAAAATCTTAACTTAGAACAGAGCTTAAATTTTGTATACGCTTGAGAAGAGAGCACTGACAAATAACATTCCATGAAAAATGGAAATCTGATTAGTACTCTAAACTTTAGCAATTCATGGATTAAATCATGTTCACCAAGGAGGATGAGGGACGCCTGGGTGGTTCAGTGGTTGAGCAGCGGGCTTCAGCTCAGGGAGTGATCCTGGAGACCCAGGATCGAGTCCCACATCGGGCTCCCTGCATGGAGCCTGCTTCTCCCTCTGCCTGTGTCTCTGCCTTCTCTGTGTCTCTCATGAATAAATAAATAAAATCTTTAAAAAAAAAAAAAAAAAAAGGAGGATGAAACTCCAAAAGCCTGGAAGGTTGGTCCTGGCCTTTTGAGCTTATCATCCTCTACTTTGTTCCTCAAACAGGGTGACAGAGCCAAACTCTGGCAGTCAGGTGATGTCTGACAAATAAGAGTGCTCTGGCAGGCTCAATAAACATCACTGTGAAGTGTGAACAGCCCTATAAAGGTCAGCAGTTAGACCCACCTAAACTGCTGCACTGGGAACAGCATGACAATCACCTGTGCACCCATTAACCAGCTGGTAACTGTTGGACATTTTGTCACCGGAGAGATAATCCTTCCTAGGAAATAATACAATAGGGACTACTAATTCAAGGTTAGGCTTTTTTTCCAGGGTTTAAATCCAAGAGTGTCAGTGCTGAGGTGGTGGTATTTAGAGATTATTCAATACTCTCTTCTCTCAATTAAATTCATCTGAGTAGGTATTTATCAGCCATTGAATGTATGTTCATTTGGGGTCCTAAATACTCTGGGAAATGATACCAACAACAGTTCATGACTGTTTACAAAGGGCTTGCACATATACCTCATAGGAATGCTGTGATTTACATAGGGCTGATGGTTATCTCTGATAAGAAACGGAGTCTGAGGAAAGTTAAGTGACCAGTATGAGTCACAGAACTAATTAACAGTGGAGCTGGTATTAAAATCTGTAACTGCCAACTATAAAGACCATGAAGTAGGATGTATAACCCTACCCTCAAACATTTAACATTTATTTCTGAATAGACCAAAATTCTTAAAACAGACAAACGTAAATTATAAGTATGAAGATTGAATAAAAAATCACTATATGTAGGGAGAAGAGTGAGTAAACATTTTTAAAATTGGTTAAATTTATATCCTTAGGCAAAGCCTGCTTCGGAACTGATAGTATTTCTGGTGTTAAAACAGCTTTATAGATTCAGTATAGGATAATCTTATTTATTTGTATTCAATCAAACTTATATTTTTGATAATTTGAAGATAGATTAGATTGAAGTTTAAAGTTAAAACTGGGAGAAAAAAGTCTGCAGATTGGACGTGACCCAGAAAAGAACGTGAAGTAAATCCATTAAACAAAGGAATGGATATTCTGACTTGTTTAAGATAAATAACTCTTTTTCAAGACTCTAGAAGTGTGATGTGATGTGCCATATAGATACATATATCATGTGCCAATTAGGAAACATTTTTATATGTCCTAAAGAATAAACATTAGTTTGTTACCATATATTTTACAAACAATATTCTATTATCAGATGGGCTACATCAAATTGATAAAACTTTAGGTTTAATCTTTAGGCTTATTCTTTATTTTTTCTTTATCCTTTAGGCTTATTCTTACCATTAATAGGATATTTTTAAAATCTATTTATTTCATGTATGCGATTTTGCTTTAGCCAGGGATGATTTTTATTTTTGTTGTTTTGCAGAATGTATCTGTAGTTTTCTGAGACACTGGCAAAAGAAAACTCTAATTTACTAAATAGAAATTGTTTTGATTGCTGAGAGAAGGCTTTGGTGGGATGAATGTATTAAGCAGGGATTACCTGTACAGAGAACAGCTTCCCTCATATGAGCTGATTCAGAGTGACAGGCCCATTTCAGCTGACTGGGAGACCAAGCAGGCCTAGATATCACTGGGATAAGGAATGACTCTCAGCACAGAGCTTCTTCTCTAAGTATGAAATTATACCTTATTCCAAGTGTAAGAAGTGAGGATATTCAAGTAGTGCTCAAAAGTGCCTTATAAATGGTATTGTCTCAAAAGTTTCTTTCTTTTCTCCCTCTAGTTTTATTGAGATATATTTCACATAAAACACTAAGTTTAAGGTGTACAGTATGATGATCTCATGCCAAAAGTTTCTTAAGTGATTGACTTCCCAAAATAAATTTTCTCTTAAAATACCACTCCCCTCTAAATTTCAGCAACCCCCAGAGGTAGTACTCTTTTGGGAGTGAGGAGGCAGATGCAGTTCCATGTTCCATTATTTCCAGAAGGACCACTTGGTGTAGGCCTTATATCACACAAAAAGTGTTTTTTAATGATATTACCTCCAAATAAGTTATACATAGTCATACAAATGGGACTGAAATAGGAATGAGATAGAAAGAACACAGTATTTGTCATTCAGTTTTAGATTAGTACAGCATTACTGAAATTCACTACTATTTGGGGGTAAAAGTATGAAATAATTTAAAAAACATTTTATAGTGATCTTACACAATTATACTTTATTTTCCTTTTGGTAGAAGTATTTTTATATTTTTATATGTCCTTATTTTAAAAATTTCTATTAAACAATAAGTAACATACAAAAATCAAACAGATTATAATTTCTTTATGTTTTATAGACCAGCCAGGATCCTAAGAGAGACCCTGATTCCCCTTTGTCATTTCTCTCTTGTCTAAAACTTCACCTTCTAGTGAGTTTATTCCTGAAGGTGGAAGACAGAACTTCAATACTAATTAAATACTCAAAGAAGAATTTCTCATTGAAAAAAAAATCAATGAAAACTCTGTAGCTACCTTTGGATTTTTGTAATTTCCAAAATAAACCCAAATATGTAAAAAACTGGCAGTGGGTTTGTCTTCTGGTTAAGAGAATCTGGTCAAAGACACATAATCACACATTTAGTATAACACAGAAAATAAGAACTTTGAGCATAAAGCACCCTAGCAAGCCACAAAGGCTTGGCTATAAACTCTCTTTAGTTTTCCTAGAAAGTTATAGTTCCTAGTTGACAACCATTCAGCTTTTTTGTTCTATTAGCTTGAAAGGACGCATGGTTATTAAAATGCCAACAAGGTCACGTCTGTGTGGTGCTGCTGGTTGTTATCAGATTTTAATAGCCCACATTTCTCAAATTAACATCTTCTGTAGGCATCTAATTAAAGATTAAGCTATTCAATTTGAATTTTTATTATTATTTGGCAGCAGAATATAATGCATTCTTTAAATGCACTTCCCTATCCAAACTGATTTTTCATTAATTTTTATCACACTATGCTCTTTCCTTCTTGGCAAATAATAGGCCTTAAAAAAGACTAATGAGAAAACCCAATTTAAAACGAAAGCAGTTACATACTATGGAAATTTAAAATCAATAATAATAATAGTAGTTATAATAGTAGTGGTGGTGTTGGTGGTGGTGGTAGTAAACAATTCACTAAGGTCTGACATTTAAGTCTTGAATAGACTTATTCAAGAATTCAATATTGGACTTAAAGTCTCTTACCAGGGTTGCAATCTGTAAGAAGTGAGCAGATGGAGAGGAGAACTTTAGAAATGGTTAGGGCTGGACTCCAGTTGTCCTTTAGGATATCCAGACAGATGACACCCTGGCTGTTAATATTACAGTGATAGATTCTTGTTCGGAAGGTAACCTAGAAGAAAATGTAAAGTTGTTATAAATAGATATACTTTTTATTAGACAAAATATTCCAAGGGTCACTAGTTGAACCATATACTTAAATTTCTCCTCAGGCACATAAGAAGAATCAATAAACAAAATCATTATTTTAGAACTTGAACCATTCTGGGCACAGAGAACTAAACCCCAATAGCAAAATCATGTCCTTTTGCTTTTGATGAAGAGTCCTATCACTTAACTAATGTTCTGGGCACTGAATTTGCTCTTAGTGCAATTGTAGGAATGCTCATAAGGGAAAAACTAACTGTGACTTCTAAAAACATTTGAAAGAAAAAAATTCAAAAAATAAAAATTTCAAAGGAAACTTGTTGGGAGTCCAATTGTTTTTAAGGACTTGTATATTTTAAAGTTCAAAACAGCACTGGAATGTTGTAAAAAGGACATAAATACTATTCTCTGTCACAGTTTAAAAACATGAATTAGGCATGTATGTAAATAATATACCTTAAGTTTATAAAGAAACTATATTAGTTACAATTTATGAATCCTTTCCTCCTTAAATTCTATATTTTGAATATAATATTAACATAGTCTACCTCTTCCCTATGATAGGTAGATTACCACTGCACTTTGTTTAGGTATAATTTTGAGATATGTTTGTAACATTTTAAAAGAACTTCAATTAAAAAGTTAAGTCTAAATCGGTTTTATAACTCTGGTAAAATTCTGTTTTATAGAAGTTTTATGTAAATAATAATAAGATATTAATACTATTTATTAATAATATGTTTATAAGTATTCTAAACATTTAAGTTGAAATATACAAAAAAATCTTGTTTTTTTTTTTTTTTTAAATACCAGTCTTTTGGGATCCTAAGTTCAAAATGGCTATGAACCAAAAAATATATGGCAGATATTTGTAGGTGTTGCCACCTAACCAGGGCACCCACTCAAACTCAATTTACTTAGTTTGCATAAAATCAAGACTCAGAAAGGACAGATCCATTCTTCTACAATTACTGAACAACACAGTACCATTTTCAGGCTAGATTAGTATTCCTTTTTTTTTTTTTTTTTTTTTAGATTAGTATTCCTAATAAGACCTGTTCTTCTAGCCACATGCCAGACCTTATAGATAACTTTAACATTTCTTCTATACACACTCCAAATACCTAAAAATGCTGAGGAAACTGTAACATTTAAAAAAATGCATAGCTGAATTTGCACAGAGATTTCCCAGAGGCCAGAACTGAAAACCAAGAATTGCACTAAGCACATGAGCTGACAGTGTAGCTGCCAGGGGTGGGACCTATGGAAGAGGGAGGGAGTGAAGAATAATAGCTAGTCTTGATAAAACGGAGGCTTGGGATTTGACGCCTTCATGGAGAAAGGGGAAATCTTAGGTCTACATGTGGCAAGAGGTTGGAATTGAGAGGCTTTATATAGATTAGGCCACTTGAGCAGCTAGTCTTTTAGTAAATGGATGGGCTTTTTTTTTTTTTTAAAGATTTTATTTATTCATGAGACAAAGGGGAGGAGAGAGGGGGAGAGAAAGAGAGAAAGAGAGAGAGAGAGAGAGAGGCAGAGTCACAGGCAGAGAGAGAGGCAGGCTCCATGCAGAGAGTCTGATGTGGGACTCAATCCTGGGACTCCAGGATCAGGCCCTGGGCTGAAGGCAGGCACTAAACCCCTGAGCTACCCAGGGATCCCAGTAAATGGATGGACTTGAAAAGAAAATGCCTTCTGGGAGAGATAGCAAAGACATGTGCTGGAGAAAGCCTATGCTCTGAAGTGAGGAGAAAAATGTTTCCTCTGAATTCTAAGTCGTGGGCATATGTACTATGCAAACACCAACTAAAAAAAGAGCTTAAGTGGCTATATTACTATCAGATCAAATATATGTTTAAGGCAAAATGAATAAAGAAGATTGCTGCATTATGATAAAATGAACAACTCATCAGAAAAATGTAACAGTTCTGAAACTGTTGTACCTAATAAGATAGCCAAAAATATAAAAAGTGAAATTTAGCAAAATTATAGAGAAAATGACATGTCTACAATCAGAGGGACATCTTGCTGTAGTAACGGAAGTCATCCAGACCAAAATGTAGTAAGGATACTGAAAATAGGAACAACCAAATTAACAAAATCAAGGGATTGAATGAAAATGAAATTCCACACTTAACAAAGAATATATATTCTTTTCCATTCACATAAGAAACATATATTTAAACTGATCACATACTAAGCCACAGAGGAAGCTTAAGATATTTCAAAGAATTATTAAGACCACAAAAATTCTCCATCAAATGTTTGGGAAACTGAAAAACACATTTTTCAAATAATTCTTGGATCAAAGGAAAAAAATTGGCTACATTTATAACTGAATGACAGTGAAATGTTTGGACTGCCAATACCAAAGTTTGCAATTTGGTTAAAACAGTTATCATAAAGAAATCTACAGTTTCAAATACACAAATTAGAAAGGACGAAAGGCATCTATTGAGTGCTTAAGGAAAGGAAAAGAATAACAGTAAATCCTATAAAAGCAGAGACATGAGCAGAATTTAATGAAATAGAGAATACCTAACAATATTAAAATTCTGCAGAGAAATCAGTGTGTCTATTCCTTTAAATGCTTACTAGATGGAAAGACAAAATATTTTTATGATCCAATGTAAATGATGAGTGGCTTTTATATACAGTGTTTTAAAAACCTATCAGATACTGATTGGCTACTAGAAGCCAGTTAATCCTCAAAATAATTCAAAGAGGTATTGTACCTACTTTTAAAATGAAACTGTAACTCTGTGAGATGATGGATGTATGTGGTAATCATTTTGCAATACATACATACATATATCAAATCATTATGTTGTGCACCTAAAATAAATACAATGCTTTATGCCAATTATATCTCAATAACACAGCAGGAAAAAAATAAATGAAGTCACAGAGTGGTTAAAGAACTGGCATGTGGTTGCACAGTTGGCAAGTGGAGGAGCCAGAATTTGAACACAGCTTTGTTGACCCAAAACCTCATGCTCTCCTACTTAGCCTCAATGCCCCTCCCTCCTTTTTCACTTTTAATTTTGAGATTATTATACAGTCACACCATGTTGTAAGAATAATACTGACGGGTCACATATGTTTCTCATCCACTTTCCCCCAATGGCATCATCCTACATAACTGTAATATATCATCACAGGAAACTCACACTGATAGTCTGCTGACCTTTTCCATTTATCATCAGTTTTATATGCACTCATGTACACACGTGTTTCTATGCAATTTTATCACATGTATATCTGTTACCACAACCACAGCCAAGATACATAATAGTTCATTCACAAACATCCTTTATGCTACTATTTAACTGACACAGTCACCTTCCCATCTTCCTCCTTTAATTCTTGAAAACCACTACTCTGTGCCTCTGTGATTCTGTCATTTCAAGAATGTTACATAAATGGAATCATATAGGATGCAATTTTTGAAATCACCTCTTTTTACTTGCACATTGACCTTGAGATTCATCTGAATTGTTGCACCTATCAATAGTTTGTTCCTTCTTATTGATGGGTAGTATTCCATGGTATGGATGTACCAGTTTGTTTAACCGTTTACCTACTGAATGGATTATTTCTAGTTTTTAGCTATCACAAATAAAGCTGCCATGAACATGTGTGTGTTTGTGTGAACATAAGTTTTCCCTTCTCTGAGGTAGATGTCCAAGAATGCAACTGTTGGGTTGTATGATAAGTTCATACTCAGTTTTATAATTTTTATAATTTTTTATAATTTTTTCCAGAGCAGTTGAACCCTTTTATATTCCCACCAGCAGAATGATCCAGTTTCTCTGCATCCTTGCCAGCATTTGGTGTAATATGATTTTAGGCATTCTGATTGGGTGTAGTGGTTGGTATTGCATTGTGGTTTTAATTTGCATTTTCCCAATTCCATACTTTTTCATGTGCTTATTTACTATCTGGATACCCTCTTTCTTAGGATATTCATGCTCATCCATGTCTTTTGCCCATTTTCTAATTAGGTTGGTTTTACTGTTGACTCTCTATTTTAAGTGAAGATATTTCATTAAAAGTATAGTTGGATGAAAAATAAAGCATGAGTTTGCAAAGAATCTTGTGGATTTTTTGGACAGAGAATGCTTCACACTTGAATGTTTTGTAATACTGATTAAAGGATCTACTTTGCTGTTTGTTAACTTTTGTCCCAACAGGTATTCATATATAAACCAGAGCGAAGGGCAGCCCAGGTGGCTCAGCCCACAGCCACAGCCACAGCCGCCTTCAGCCCAGGGAGTGATCCTGGAGGCCCAGGATTGAGTTCCACGTCTGGCTCCCTGCATGGAGCCTGCTTCTACCTCTGCCTATGCTCTGCCTCTCTCTCTCTCTCTCTGTCTCTCATGAATAAATAAAAAAATCTTAAAAAAGAATAAACCACAGTAAATCAAACAGGTAGTTTGTTCCTATGTTTTAATGCTGTAGGCTCCCACAAATAGCACTTTAAAATATTTTTTTGTGTATGGATGACACACAATGTTACACTTCTTTCAGGTATATAATGACACATTCAACATCTCTATACATTATGTTCTGCTCACCACAAGTGTAACTACCATATGATGCTATTACAACTGTCACCATACAACACTTACATTATCACTGACTGTATTCCCCATGCCATACCTTTTATTCCTATGACTTATTCATTCCCTAAGTGAACTCTGTATCTCCCACTCCCCTTCACCCATTTTGCCTATCCACCAATCCCTTCCGTTAATCATCAATTTGTTCTCTGCATTTGTAGGTATGATTCTGCTTTTTGTTTATTCATTTGTATTGTTTTTTTTTAGATTCCACACATAAGTGAAATCATATAGTATTTGTCTTTCTCTCACTAACTTCACTAAGTCTAATTCCTTCTAGGTCCATCCATGTTGCTGCAAATGGCAAGATCTCATCCTTTTTTATTGTTAATATTCTATTGTATATATACATACCATGTCTTCTTATCCATTTATCTACTGATGGACTCTTGGGTTGCACATATCTTTTTGAATCAGTGTTTTCGTTTTCTTTGGGTAAATACCCAGTAGTGCTTATTAAATCATATAGTATTTCTATTTTTAATTTTTGAGGAACCTCCATACTGTTTTCTACATTGGCTGATGATTAGTGACGGTCTGCTGGCCATCTGTATGCCTTCTTTGTGAAAACTGTTTATTCAGGTTCTTTGCCCATATTTTAATCAGACTGTCTGATTTTTTTGGTGTTGAGTTGCATAAGTGGTTGATATATTTTGGATATTAACCCTTTATAGGATATATATCATTTGCAAATATCTTCTCCCATTCAGTGGGCTGCCTTTTACTTTTGTTGATGGTTTCCTTTGCTCTGCCAACCCTTTTTATTTTAGTGTAGTCCCAACAGTTTGTTTTGGCTTCGTTTTCTTTGCCTTAGGAGACATTATCTAGAAAAATGTTGCTAAGGCCAATGTCAATGAATTTACTGCTTGTGTTCTCTTCTAGGAGTTTTATGGTATCAGGTCTCACATTTGGGTCTTTAATCCATTTTGAGTTTATTTTCCACAAATACCACCATCTGAACTGGAAAAAAAAAATTGATGATCACAGAATTTTAAGAAGTGTTACACATTCATCTATTGTGATGTAAGCCATGACCTCTTCAGGGTTCCCTCATCACACTCCTACTTCTAGTACCAGACTTGCCACAGCACCTTCTCAATTACCGCTGCAAGTATCTTCTTTCAATTGATTTCTAATGCAGTGCTTGGCACACAGAAAGAGCCCATTGTTTGCTGAATAAATGCTAACAAATCAGAGGCTGGTGCTCAAACACAGACAAGCATCTTTCTGAGGGTTTGTAACATCTTATTGTTCTTTAGGTAAAAGAAATTTTAGAACCACAACTTATAGTAGACTGAAAAATGGAAAACTGAGGAGAATAACCTAAGAAAGCAAGACATATTTTAAATATCTTTTTGTACCCAAATGTTACTTTACTAAATTGTCCTATAGATTAAAATATTATTTCAGAAAAGATTTCATACAGCTTAAACTGATAATACAAAATAAATATTTAGTAAGCACTTAATATGTGCCAGGCACTCCAACATAAAAAATTTTATTATTACTATTGCCTATTTAAATAATAAAGAAAATTTAAAAAAACATGTGGTCTGGTCAAATCAGCAGAAGTGTTCCACAATCAAGGCGAAAACCTGCTAATAATAGCTCCTGAAACAGCCAGCATTCCCTTACAGACTCTATCAACAGAACAGGGGGAAATGAAAGAGAAGAATATATGCAAACTGATAAGCAATTGTCTGCAGTCCTTTTAGACATTAGTGATGCAGAAATAGAAAACGATATTTTGAATACTGACAAATATCAAGGGATTTGCACGTTAGAAGGAGATTTTCAGATGCTGAGAAAGCATCTTCCTCCTACCCCTCATTCTCTAGAAGACTGCTCACATCTGACTCAGTTTTATAGAAAGCCCATCATGTTATCTTGTTCAGGGGGCTGGACGGCAGTATATCCTTCATTTCACCCTTCTGACAAAAAAACAAATGATAAAAAATGACTGTAAAGAAAATTCCAGTTCCACTGCAGGGCTTAATACTCACTGAGTTCTGTGTATCACACAACTTACACCTGAATTTGCATTTATTGCTATATTTGAAGCATAGCTCAATATTGATGTTTATAATGATAGCTATCATTCCTCAAGGAGAGGTAAAATTATATTGAAAGCACTGTTTTCAAAGGCAGGGAAGACATCACATTTTAGAACATTTTCCATATATTAAGGAAATTTTAAAAATGATTTGGTTACAGTGATACCAAACAGTGATTCTGTTTATCCAGAATGTCTAATTCCTAGATGACTCTGGATAAGAACGGTTTTGGTTGATGTGTGACACATAAACATACAACAGAGGCGTGTGTGTGTGTGTGTGTGTGTGTGTGCTAGACAGGATAATGCGCTATGCTCCCAAACACCTCCACATTCCAATCCCTGGAACCTCTGAATATGTTACCCTTACAGGGTAAAAGGGATTTTGCAGGTATGATTAAATTAAGGATCTTGAGATGAGGTACTTACTCTGGGATTTAATGGGTGGGCTGGATAAAAGCACAAGAGCTTTATAAGAGGGAAGCAGCAAGATAGATAGGAGATGTCAAGGAGTCAGTGAGGTGGAGGAAGAGTGAGGTGAGGAAGAAAGAAGCCAGAGTGATGGGGCCATCATCCAAGGAATGCAGTTGGTCTCAAGAAGTTGGAAAAGGGTCTGGGTGGCTCAGCAGTTGAGCGTCTGCCTTCAGCTCAGGGCATAATCCTGGAGTCCCGGAATTAAGTCCCACACTGGGCTCCCTGCATGGAGTCTGCTTCTCCCTCTGCCTGTGTCTCTTGACTCTCTCTGTGTCTCTCATGAATAAATAAATTAAAAAAAAAAAAAAAGCTGGAAAAGGCAAGGAAATGAATTTCCCCTTAAAACCTCAAAAAGGAATGCAGCCCTGGTGACACCTTTATTTCAGTTTGCTGACATACAGAACTGTAGGACAAGAAACTTATGTTGTTTTAAGCCTCCAAGTTTGTGTTAATTTGTTATAGCAGTAATAGGAAGACAATGCAACACGTACGTATATTTCCCAGTTGCATTATTACTTTATCTTAAAATGTAACTTAAAATGTCATTGTGCTATTTCTACACTTCACAGAATCACCTCTCCTTAAAAATAATTTTAGCAAGAGTTAACAGAATTCTTTATGTTGACTATAGCATAAAACAGCTACTAAGCAGTGAACAATCTGGGAGAGGTCACTTTGCTACTCTGAGCCCCTATGTCCTGACAAAATGAGACTGAGATTATT
Source organism: Vulpes vulpes (assembly GCF_048418805.1). NCBI lineage: Eukaryota > Metazoa > Chordata > Mammalia > Carnivora > Canidae > Vulpes > Vulpes vulpes. Next base: position 70,811,885 of record NC_132790.1, read on the forward strand.
TCTCAGGCTCCTTCTAGTTCCAGGATCCAAGAGTTATATTATGAAAAGAATATGTGGTTTTGGGAGCTCACTGGATTTGAGCTGAAATTCTGACTTAGGATGAATCAGTTTTTAGCCTGTTTGAGATTCAGTTTCCTTATCTTAAAATAAGGAAAATACTAGCTTTCCCACAGTGGCCGTGAAGACTGACGTACACAAGAAGTCCAAATACTACGCCTGGCACTCAGCAGAAATTCAGGCAGTGCTAGTCTCCCTTCCCCTCTTCATGTCTCCTAGTTTTACATGGCTATTTCATTTCATTTAAAAAATTTTTTTTTAAAAAATATTTTATCTATTCATTCATGAGACACACACACACACAAACACACACACACACACACACACACACACAGAGGCAGAGACAAGGCAGAGGGAGAAGCAGGTTCTATGGAGGGAGCCTGATGTGGGACTCGATCCTGGGTCTCCAGGACCGCACCTGGGCTGAAGATGGCGCTAAACTGCTGAGCCACCCAGGTTGCCCTTAAATTTTTTTTTTTATTGGAGTTCAATTTGCCTACATATAGCATAACACCCAGTGCTCATCCCGTACATGGCTATTTCAGAAGGCATGTGCTCACGTAAGAACTCCCCTATAACTTGAGTTTTAAGTGTGTTTTCTTTATACCACTCCCTTGCTCTAGGGTAAAGACAACATTCCACATGCAGGCAAACAGTGGTTTTGTAAAGGGAGAAAGGGCATGCCCTACTCATGAAGGGAATGAGTATAGAGAAAAAAAAATTTTATTTAAGAAGTATTTCTGCCAGACTGATTCTAGACAATTTAGGAAAATGTTGTAAAGAAACACCTCCAAGCTGGAAAGCTGATAATGACATTAAAAATGATAATTTAAAATAATATTTCAGTAATAATCTCCATTTTGCACATAGCTTCCATTTGCCAAAAAACTTCTCATCAGGAGAGAAGTGACACAGTGATTTTACTAAGGAAGTATGAGATCAGTGAGAAATACATTCCTCTTAAATATACTTTTCCATAGAGACCCAGAGAGGAAATATTTGGAGCTCCTGTGCCATAAATCAGTGAATCACGTAACAAAAGTCCAAAAATAGCAGGGTTAACATCATTCAAATGGATCTTGGCTGTAGGCTCACTATGGAACTAGTTTATTTGAACAGTTTGTTAATACACATTTAAAAAATGTCCATACTTCAACCTTTTTGAGATTTCAAGTGCTGTTTTCTTAAAATGGACTTAAAAGCACTGCATCAACAACTACCACATCCTAAGACAAAATAAAAACTGGAAAAACCCATTATAAGTGAAGAGAATCACAAATCTTAAAAGAAACCCGAAGAAATACACATTAGCAAAACAAAACCAAACTCTTTCCAAATAAAAAACAAACCTGGAAATGAATTTCTTTTCTTATAACTGGCAATAAAGGAATTAAAATGAAATATTACTTAGAAACTATCATGTGAAAAAAAAAAAAAAGAAACTATCATGTGTAAAAATGATGCCCATCCTGCTGTAAGACTGTAAAATATGCTATATTTAACTACAATATAGAACCACTTTTTAAAAAATGTTAAGATATCAAATACTATTTAAATGATGAATAATAAAAGAACTTTAGAGTATAGATATTTAAATTTAAAAAATCTTTCCCAGTTCCTTTTAAGTACAGAGGTAGAAAAACATGCAACTAGAAAATTTTCTCCATCATGAGCAGTAAATCTCTCGGAAGACAGGAACATTGTATCCAATCCCCAGGGCCCCTTCCCATCGTGCAGCACCTGATTACACCCAAGCTCTGCAAGGGAAGATACTTGGTATGACTTGATTAGGGACCAATAATTGGATTCCTTCTTATTTAACTTAGAAAAATTAAATTTATATAGAATGTTTCAGGGATATATCTATATTGAATGAGGTTCAATTTGGTTCTTTTTCATATTTTTTTGTTCTTTTTTTATTAGTGACTTGTTCTCCTACTATGTTTCCTATTCCAACTTTTCCTCTTTTTTGGAGGGGGAGGGGCCGAGGGAGAGGGAGAGAGTGAATGTTACAGGCTCCATGCCCAGTGTGGAGATCATGACCTGAGGGGAAATCAAGAGTCGGACATTTAACTGACTGAGCCACCCAGGTGCCCCTTCATCTTTTTCTCTTTAAAAGATTATCTCATCTCCTTTGACTTGTTCTACTAAGTTTCAGAAATGGTACTCCAACTGATTCTTTTTTTATGATGGGATGATATCATAGAGCAGACTATAATATGAGTATGAGTTCATCTTTAGTACATATTACTCATTTTTCTGTAGAAGTCCCATGTGCCTTGGATTGTGGAGTCTTCTGCATTTGCTTCTTCATGGGCAAGGACAACACTAGTTTGGGACCAGATTGTATCATATACGTGAAAATATAAGGCAATATAGAGTCATCCTTTAGGAAGAGTTGATTTATATTTAAATCTTTATAAAAATCTCTTATATGGGATCCCTGGGTGGCGCAGCGGTTTGGCACCTGCCTTTGGCCCAGGGCGTGATCCTGGAGACCCGGGATCGAATCCCACATCGGGCTCCCGGTGCATGGAGCCTGCTTCTCCCTCTGCCTGTGTCTCTGCCTCTCTCTCCCTCTCTCTCTGAGCTCTCTCTGTGACTATCATAAATAAATAAATAAAAATTAAAAAAAAATCTCTTATAGATGATGTTTCAATTACTTTATTGTGAACAAAATACTATCTGTTAAAGACACAGTAGCTTGACATGATGAGATGAGCACTGCGTGTTACACTATATGCTGGCAAATAGAATTAAAAAAAAAAAAAGACACAGTAGCTTGAAACCAGCTCACTCAATGTTTATTTGGCATGCATATAGAGGTTTCCTTCCTCAGTCAGTTAAAAAAGAAAAAGAAAAGAAACTTAACAAAGCTCTAGAAGTGGCACACTTCTAGAAGTATAACTTTACCATTTGAAGGCTTGGATTTTAACAGACTTTTTTTTTTTTTAAGATTTTATTTATTTATTCATAAGAGACACACGCAGAGAGAGAGAGAGAGAGAGAGAGAGAGAGAGAGGCAGAAAGAGAAACAGGCTCCATGCAGGAAGCCTGATGTGGGACTTGATCCCGGGACTCCAGGATTATGCCCTGAGCCAAAGGCAGACGCTCAACCGCGGAGCCACCCAGGCATCCCTTTAATAGCCTTTTAAAGGCCATTTAAAGCAGCAATATCATACTTTTAAAACAATTAAGGACTTAAAAAAATTTTTTTTTAAATTTTAAAGTTGGCTGTATGAGTTTTCTATAAATGGGTTTTCATGGTTTGGACAATTTTTCCAGTAACATAATTATATATGGCTTCAAAAACTGCTGAATCCACAACAATTGAGGAAGAAATGATGATCCAGTATCCAAACTTAAACAAATGTACACAAAATATCACTTAAGCATTCTCATTACTTTAATTCATTGAGCATATATACAGTAGGTGCTCAATTAATGCTTGGGGGTCCATCAAAACGAAAACTCAAAGTTCTCTGAGTTTAATATTTCCACCAAAGGCATCACTTCCCAACCCCCATCCCCATAAAATACCAGAACAGCTGCTCTTGAACACTGAACTTAAAACTATTATATGGGGCTATGTTGATTCAACAACACTTACTTATTAATTAGTACTGCATAGAGGAAACATAATTTAACAGATGTCCAATGAACCTACATTTCTGAGACAAGATGATTCATTTCTGCTTTATAACTGCAAAAGTGTCTCATACATAACGACAATTAATTATAAAGCACAACAGCTGAGATACTTAATGGATTAATGGATAATAAATGGCCAACCATATGACACTTGCTATTAAATTAGAGACAGTGACATAAACATAAACATAAGGAGAATGCCCTCCTTTTTATTTTGTTCACATTTATGTAAGTCTCACACTACTCAAGGCGATTATATAAAATGTAGCATATTTATAGATTTCCTAAATTTAAAATGGAAATAATATACAGGCTTCCCTTACCCTTTGGGAAAGAAGTACTACATTTTATGTTTGTAGACATATGAAGTGGCAGTTATTTATTTAAAAGATAATAATTCAATATACATACAGTACAATAAAAGTATTCATCATAACTTGCTGGAAATGACAATTTGATTTTTCATACAGCTCACAACAGCGTTGAAGTAAGCTATATTTTAACATAATCTAAAAATGAAACAATGACTAATTCTGTTGGTGATACAGTAAATTAACAGCAATTATAGAGTTGGCTGAATGCCCACTCTCTCAGTGAGTGCTATATACAGACAAAAGAGACATTCTTTGAAGTGACAATGTTCAAGAGTTTCCAAACTTTGCATATATGTATACCAGAGAAGGAAAAGTACTGGTTTCTCTATGTTTATACCATGAAATAAAAAAATATAGCATGTATATCAGAGAACACTGTAACCAAAAAATAATAATAAAAATTAAAAATGGCTAACAATTATGCAATGTTTATGTGCTGGGCATTGTTCTACGTGATCTGCATTTATGACCTAACTTAATCTCCATAAGCACCCTGTGAGGTAAGTACTATTATTTTCCTCATTTATGGATAAAGAACCTGAGACTCAAGTTTAGAGGAATCCAAATGTGCATAGTTGAGGCAATTTCAATAGTAAATAAATAAGTTATAAGTAGGAAGGAAACAAGCACACATGCAAACACACGAAAACAACCTATAGCCCCACGGAGTTTTTTTGAAAATGACAGGAAAGAAAACAGGAAGAGAATAAAGAAATTTATATGATTTCTAGATCTCAACAGTTTGACTTCACCCAGAAAAGCTAATGATTCAGGGATTTAATAGCTTTTTCAAATCAAGATCTGGTAAAATGAGGACTCATGTAAAGTGTTAAGCAGAAAGAAGAAATGTTTAATGATATTCACTATTATTATCACTGTTCTTATGCTAAATGACCTGTCATTTCTGAGCTTACTGAAGGCAAAAAAACTAAGACAGTTAAAAAAAGTAAACAATATTTTAACATGACTTGAAAATTGTCAGTGAAGATTTATCTATCTTTGAATAATTTATATCTCTGTGGAGAACAGATGTAATGAACCGACCTGATACTCATGATACTGTACACTAGTAATGGATAGCTAACCAGGTAGCTTACTTAAACAGTAAAATAAGGTTGAAGTCTGAAAGAAAGAAGGAGTGGGTGTTGAATGATAAAGAAGTTGTCTGTTACTCTGTAGTTTTTGATCATGGGATGCTGAAAGGGTATTTAGGAATCTGTAACAGAGTTGTTACACAGCATTTTATTTAGAAAGAGAGAGAAAAGGAAAGTGCGTGCGTCTGCTCATGATGGGGGGAGGGGTTGGGGATGCAGGGAGAGAGGAATAGAATCTTCAAGTAGACTCCCTATTGAGGATTTTATCTGATGGAGCCCCAGAAAGGCTCCATCTCAGAACCTTGAGATCACACTGGAGCTGAAATCAAAAGCCGGACACTCAACTGACTGAGCCACCCAGGTGCCCCTACACAGTGTTCCTTCTTAAACTAACACCTCATACATGGAATGAATCCTTTATGGCTGATGATACTACTTATTCTTAAATTCACAAAATGGCTTTTCAATGGTCAACACCTTGGGAGCTTTCTTTGGTATACGATTTGAATAGTGACCAAACCAAGAGATAAACGAAGACAAGTGAAACACACACACATACAAAATTAAAAAAAAAATTAAAAAAAGGGGGAAATGGAGAAAAGATGGGTAACTCAAACCACAATCTGAAGCAGATATGCAGACACTACAGGCAAAGAACAACCAGAAATGGCTGAAGAACCATTTCTAACCATGCCCTAATTACCCCCTGGAACCGACCTTGCTGAGAAGAGCAGAGAGAGGAAAAGGTAAATGGTAAATATATAATAGACAGTCCAAATAACCACTCTTATCTTGAGTGATTCTTTGGATTGAGGCATCCTTATAGGATGCATATGTTTCTCTTTGCATTGCAAAAAAGAGGTACATAGACTTTTACCTCATATCAAGAACTACCGCCAATATATCTTTTTTGCTCTCCAGGAAAGTATTCAAGAATTATTGGTTAGTTTTGCTGAAGGAACATCTGATATTAAAAGGGATTTCCTTTTTTATTTTAAGATTTTATTTATTCATTTGAAACAGAGCCAGCTGGGGCAGCCCCGGTGGCGCAGCAGTTTAGCACCGCCTGCAGCCCAGGGTGTGATCCTGGAGACAGACCCCGGATTGAGTTCCTTATCAGGCTCCTTGCATGGAGCCTGCTTCTCCCTCTGCCTGTGTCTCTGCCTCTCTCTCTCTCTCTGTGTGTGGGTGTTTCTCATGAATAAATAAATAAATAAATAAATAAATAAATAAATAAACCTTAAAAAAAAAAAAAAAAAAGAAACAGAGCCAGCGAGAGAATGAGAGCATATGTAGGGAGAGGGGTGGGGGTGGGCGGGGGGAGAAGCAGACTTCTCACTGAGCAGGGAGCCTGAGGTGGGCTTGATCCTAGGACCCTGAGATCATCATCTGAGCTGAAGGCACACACTTAACCAAGGGAGCCGCCCAAGTGCCCCTAAGAGGAATTTCTTAAATTTTATTTTTATCTAACGATAATTACAAGAGTTTTTCTTTTTAAACTTTCCCATGTCTATTTCTCTATTATCCAAGGCAATTCTTTTCCTTCTTTCCCTCTCCCAGTGTTCATTTGTCTACAATTTAGTCTTTGCTACTATTCTGTGATTTTTAAAAAATATTTATTTATTTATTTGAGAGAGAGCATGCGAGCACAAGCAGGGGGAGAGGCAGAGGGAGAGAGGAGAGAAACAGATTCTCCACTGAGCAGGGAGCCAGATGTGGGACTCGATCCCAGGCCCCTGGGATCATGACCTGAGCCAAAGGCAGATGCTTAACCAACTGAGCCACTCAGGTACCCCCCGTTCTGTGATTTCTAACATTATTTTTCTAGTCTCTATTTCCACCTTCTTGGTTATCTTGCTTCATTCACATCTCAGAGCTTCTGAAGCTTTGGGTTTGCCTTTTTCTTTTCAGTACTCTCTGTAAGACTACTGCCCTAAAATTACTCAAAAGTTTAATTTTCCCTAAGACTTTGTGAAAATACAACTGATAGAAACAAGAAAAAAGAGGTGTCAAATAGGAAAGATTCAGAATTGTGTGGAAAAAATACACTCCCATTTCCTAATGCTCTATTCTGGCTGCCTGAATCTCCCATCCCTAAAAAAACATCTGAAGAGTATCTTAAATAAAAACTGTAAGCTCCTTTTTTTCTTTCCTTATAACTTGTAACATTCAGCTTCATGCTGTAGAAAATTGGCTGCTGTGGTATAACAACAAATACTACCTTTTAAAAGCAAACAGCTGCACCACATGTGGCTTTTTTTATAAATAGTGCCAACTTCATTTTACAAAACTGATAACTGTACATATAGCTAAATAAAGATTTGAGAAATAGGTTTCTGTAGACAAGCTAGCAATGAATGTTTATTTATAAAGGGAACAAATTTATGTAAAGTCCTTAAGCACAAGGATTTTATCTGATACTGATTTTTATCCCCTAAAGGGGAGAGTAGGATGTCAAAATATAGGTGTTAAGTAAACAATAAACTGGGAAAATACAGAATATTTGAAAAGAGGCCATACACGTCATAATTAACAATGACAGGCAGTTAAGAATTGATACTTCAACAATTAGGTTTACAGTGACTTTTATCGCAGGAACAGGAAGGGATAATTGACAGATGTATAAAGTTTATAAAGAAATATATATTATTTTGTTATTCAGATTTTGGTGTAGAGCAACTTTCAAAGTCTTGTAATTAATATTTTAGTCATTAGAGATTATAAATCTCAAATGTTTACTGTAGAGTTGGGATTAAGAATATTTCATAGATCCTTCAATTAGAAAATAGAACTGATAAAATTCTAGAAGTATGACACATAGCATTACATCGTATCTACTTCAAATAAATAGTACAAAGAATTTAAAAATTTGAGGTATCAGAGTAAAAATGATTAACTTTTTTCCCCTCATAAGAATATTCATGTACTTTTGTCCCGACAATATTAGAATAAATTAATTTTCTTCAAAGGCCTGCATAGGTTTTTCATGGCTTTTCTCCTTCTTTGGGTCAGAATTATTTAGTGATATGTAGATTAAAGGACAAAGACATCAACCTCTTGTTTGCAGTAGAAACTAATATATCATCACAGTAAGATGGTTATGATGACCTGATTACCTTGACAAGTTCTAAGGTCTTCAAAGACGTATGTATTCAGAGGCCCCTAAACTCTGATAGATGGTTTGACCTTCTTGGATGTCATAAAACTGTAAATTTATAAGATTCTTTTCTCAGGTATGTACTTAAAAACTGTACCACTACTTTATAGTCACATAATGATCATTTTTGCCCTGGTTAGGGGTAATTATATTTTCTTCATTTACCATAAGAACCAATCCATGAAAGATGTTAAGAATAGAAGATACAAGAATAAACCAAACATTTTGTTCAAATTTCTAATTATTAGTACATTTTCATAATAAAATTTTTAAGTGAAACCTTCAGTTTGACATTATAGTGCAGAAATAGAATTTTCTTGAACACTGTTGATTGTTAAAATACACGTTTATACTTTGCTTAGTGGAGGAATAAAATACTTTTGTTTGTAGATACTGCTGGTGTAAGATACTGTTTGCTACAGAGTTATTAAACTTTTCTTCCTCTGTAATAGTAGCTGATAAAGGTAAAAATGGAGCTCCCTTTCAACAACTTGTCTTACAGATATAGTCTATGGTGATAATGCAATTTCATTGAAGTAATCTTACAAAGCTTTATGTACTGTTTTAAGATGTTTTAAAATATTTTTAAGAGCAAACATGCTATCACCCCGATTTATATTTTTATATATACACACATATATATCACATATAAAATACTAGCATATATTACCTTCTAAAATATAAGAATATATATTATATATAATATTCATAAATAAATTATAATATATATTCTAATACTGTTGCCTGTACTTATTGCTTCACCCAATCTCTTGATGAAAAATAAAGTTGCTCTTAAACCTTGGACCTAAAAATATGGCGGTGGAGCAACGTAATCAGCATTCATAATAATACAATTGTCTCTGAATGTCCACCTAACATTTCAGCTTTCAAATCGTGCACATCAATTTGCATATTTTTTTGGGAGTAGAAGGATATAAAGAAGTATACTTTTCAGAAAAATTAATCTGGTTACTTCTTAACATTTTAATTTTTCATTAATAAGGACATAATTTCAAATGTCTCTATGTGTGTGCATGCATGTGTGCATTTCATAGTGAGTATATGTTGTTGGCCATATATTTGCACTAATTCCCAGCAGGAGATGGTGTCTATTTCTGATGAAGAAGGAAAGCTTGTACTTTCCACACTTCAAAACACTGGTATTCTGTACTTTGATAAACTTATATTGTTTTTTTTTTTCTCCTGATTGAAATAATATCCCTCATGGACTAGTTAAATAGTATTTCCTTTAGGAAGTTTTCCCCCAGTATCCCCAATTTGTCCTATAACAGAGTTCCAAAATGTTAGGCATGTACATGTGTGTGTGCCTTTATGAGGTAATACTTCCTAGCTCACTTCAGTGTTACAATATTCTTTTCAAATTTTTTAAAGATTTTTATTTACTTATTCATGAGAGACATAGAGAGAGAGGCAGAGACATAGAGGGAGAAGCAGGCCCCTGTGGGGAGCATGATGTGGGACTCGATCCCAGGACCCAGGATCACGACCTAAGCCGAAGGCAGATGTCCAACCACTGAACCACCCAGTTGGTGGTTCAACAGGACCCAGGATCACGCCTGAGCCGAAGGCAGATGTCCAACCACTGAACCACCCAGTTGGTGGTTCAACTTTTTATTAAAAAAATTCAAACCATGGGGTGCCAGCAGGGCTCAGATGATTAAGCATCTGCCTTTGGCTCAAGTCATGATCTTGGAGTCCTGGAATAGAGCCCTGCGTTGGGCTCGCTGCTTAGTGGGGAGTCTGCTTGTCCCTCTTCCTCTGCCCTTCCTCTTACTTACTTGTGTTCTTTCTCTAATAAATAAAAAAAATCTTTTTTTTAAATAAAGAAAATCTTTAAAAAAATTCAAACCTACAATGAATAGATTCACTAATTGTTAATGCTGAGTTTTTCCTATTTTCAAAGTTGCAAATGATATCTAAATATACTGCTCTAAATGTGATGTTTCTCTAAGTTCAATTCCATATACGTAATAGATTACTAAGCTTAGGGCATGGTTGGTAGAACAAGCTTGCTTTTTCCACACTTCAAAGTTCTGTCATCCTCCATCTTGATAACTTGACTTTTTCTTTTACCTATGGAAATGCTCTGTCTTTCATGGATAGTTCTTTTATGAAGCATTCCCCTGCCATTTCCAATCGTAGTACTCAATCCTTTTTCTAAACTTTACATTTAAGCTTACCCTTTTGTGTTTATATATATATATTTCTTTCCTCCTATCTAGACTGAAGGTAATCTGAGGGCAAGGCACATGAGAGATTCTTTGCAATATCCATGATATCCAGCATCCAGCACTGCCGCACATCTAATAGTTTGGATACATACTTAATGAACGAATAAATAAACAGTAATTTTCTATAAAAAGCTTTCAGCTATCAAATGCTTGTGTTCCTCCTCAACCCCCAAGTAGGAAATAGGAGTAAGCGTGGGAAGAAGAAAAGTTTTCTCTGGATACATTTACTGATTTTCATTCATGACAGAGAGAGAGAGAGAGAGAGAGAGCGCGCGGCAGAGACACAGAGGGAGAAGCAGGCATGCCGGGAGCCCGAAGCGGGACTCGATCCTGGGCATTTACTGATTTTCTATTTGATTTGTATTTAAATTTTAATTTAATTTGGAAATTTTAGGATGTTTAATCTCAGGAGTATGCCTGACATGACCAGACAGTGGTTTTAGGTATTGATTAGAGACAACTATTTTAGATAATTATTAGTCCTCCTCTAGGTCCCCAATACTTGCTCAAATATGATTTACCTCACTTGTCAGCATTTATACAGCAACCTAGTAGGTGAGAATCTTTTTGAGAAGATGCATTAATGTATATGTCATGAATTGTATTCCTCTCTTCTTATGTCATGAATTGTATTCCTCTCTTCTTTGTCCTTACATCAAGAATTTCAAAATAATCAATTCTAAGATAATAAACCAAGAAGATATTTATTGATGCCTATAGTCTAAACAGGTCTATGTTAGGTTCTAGGGAAGATACAAAAATATAAATACTGTCTGGTTCTGAAGAATGTTTGCTGCCAATTATAAAAAAAGGTTTTGATTTAAAACAAAGAAAATAAAGGGATAAATGTTCATTTATTCAGCAGCTATCTGTTGACTACTACTTTCAAAGCACTGTGTGGAGTTGAGGAGCATGAAGTTAATGGGTGGGAGAGGAAGCAAAGATGTACAAGTTAGGTCCTCAGATGCCTGACTATCTAGCAGAGAGAGAAGAGAATCATACAGGTAACTATGAAGAAATGTCACAGGAGAGGACAGTGGGCTCTAGAGTTTGGATCAAAACAGATGGTGTCTGATTGAGAAAAATACCAGAAAGTATCAGAGAAGAGGTAGTTACAGACTGAATTCTGAAGACTGGGGTAAGAAGGGTTCGATGACTATCTTTTTTTTCCTTCCCTGTATTGTTCACGAAGATAGACAACTTCAAATGTGTCTACATCAAAATTCTTGCTGTGTCATGACATACTGACCTGCAGTTAATGACTTCATATACTCTCAGCTGCATAGCAATGATTGTGCACAAAAGCTCAGATCTTCAGAAAAAATACAGTGATATTAATGCATCCTGCAAGAAATGTGGAGCATGGACATGAGAGAAATGTATGAGTAGACACTATTCCTCAATTTCTCTATTTCTTAATTCTCCTTGTCACTACTCTAGGCATTCATTAGCATTAGATGAAATTATTTTAACAGTCTCTTTCACAAGACTATTTCTCTTTGGTCTCTCCTTCCCACCACCATGCACCACGTTGCTTCAAGGGTAATCTGTCTAGCATGCAAACACGTCCAATTGTCTATTGCCTGCTGAAGAAATCCCTTAAGGTGGCACATTTGTCTATCCTGGTTCTCCACTGATCACACTGCCCTGAAAAAGTCACACACTAGCACTCTTCTGTGTATTTGTCAGAAAGAGTTTCTTTTTTCTCAGGGCTACTGCTACCATCCTTCAAGTGCTCTTTCTCCAGTGTTCCCACTGTATTGTTATCATTAGTACAGTTACTGGTATGTCTGTTCCCTGCACTGGTCTGGGGGTCTCTTTTATTCCACAGTAGGTATTTTCTATCTTTACCTTTTAATCATCTTCATATTCTACCATTAAAACCAATTCATGGATTTAGTCATATAAAACAAAAAACCACCACTACCAAAACAAAACAAAAAACAACTAAAGAAAATAAGGCTTATCCAAGCAAGAATGTAGCAAATTAAGAAAGAGAATCACTCCTTGGCATAGATAAAAGTGAACTGTAACAGATAGCAAAGTGAAGATAAAGTTTTCAACTCTATTCAATTATATTAAATTTTATTTCTTTTGTTAACAAGCAGAATGATATAATTTTTAATAAACCTCTACAAAGGACAGAGGATTCGTTAGTACTTAGAAAATGATGTGGTGGTGATCAATGAGATTAACATGGATATACCCAAAGCAAACTGTGCCATGGGTCATTCACTTCCTTTTCAATACGGCTATTAAATTACAGATTAAGAAAATAAAGCAGATATATTTGAACTCCAGCATGGTTTATGATGACATGTTTTAAAAATTGTTCAAAAAACTTAGAAAGTCAAGGCATAAATTGAGGGTCATACGCAGATTCTCTCTGAATGCTGGTGTTGTGCCAACCAGTTCTATCTCCGAGTTGACCACATCATTCTTTGTTTACTCCCATTAACAACTTCTTCCTATCCTGCTCAGGCATATACACAATCAAAACTCTTGGAAGTCTTCTTCCTTTATTACTGTCAATGGTACTGGCCCAGTGCTAAAATAAACACAGCAGTCTGGCAGTTATAAATTCGACTTTTACGTATGGGGGAAGTATTATTTATGACCTAAGAGATTGTAAAAAGTAGAGTCCAAAAGCAAACTGTGGTATGGTAAACCTCACTTTGAGTGTCTCCTTGTGGGCAAGGGGGAGAATTCCAGTCTGGATGATAACTCAGTTTGGTAAATGCACAATGCTCTGAATAAGCAAATTTTAGCAGATTTTGCTGTAAGACCAAATTAATTAAGTAGGTACGAAAAAGCTCTTTAGTGGGATAATATGTGATTAGTCCTGTCTTTTTCAACATTTTATCAATGACTTAAACAGAGACATAAAAGACATGCTTATTCAAGCTATAGGTAACATAAAGCTGGATAATTTACATGCTAGTCAGAAGCAAAAAATAAAAAGATCTAAACAAGTCAAACTGTGTTAAGAGAAATAACAGAAATTAATCAGAAAAAAACAACAACCTACATTTAGGTTCAAAGCATATAATTTTCACAAGATGGAGGAGATATGGCCTAAATGTAGCAATACAGTGCTTTTCAAATGGAAACTATTGGAAAAATAAAATGTATATAGAGAAAAGTACACAGATCATCAGTGCACAGCTTGATGAATTTTTAAAATGTCAACAAACTTGAGTGACAGCCACCTAGAACAAGATAAAGAATATTGCCAGAACCCCAGATAACTCACTTCTATTTCCCAGTCACAACCATCCTCTCAAATGTAATCACTATTCTGGCTCCTACTTCTATATTAATAGTTTTTTTCTGTTTTGTAAATTATATAAATGGAATCATATAGTGCATAAATGAAATCATACAGTATGTGCTCTTTTGTGTCTTCTTTTAATATCATGTTTGTGAGATTCTTATTTATTGCTCATTGTTGTTTTTTATTTTACTAATATATAATATTCCACTGTATGGATACACCAAAATTTATCCATCCTAATACACATGAACTTTTCCTCCAGGAGTCTTGTGTTTAAATACAGCTTAAGAAGTGGTACTTGTGCACTCTGTGTGACAAAATGGCAGCAAAGACAGTTTATATACTTTCTTTGCTTAAATATGCCTTGGGAAAACAAGCACAAGCATTGATTTGGCTTTCATGGTGTGACTTCAAATTTTTTTTTTTAAGATTTTATTTATTTATTTGAGAGAGAGAGAGCACAAGGTGGGGAGGACAGAGGGAGAGGGAAGAGAGGGAGAAGCAGACTCCTAGCTGAGCAGAGAGCCTGATGTGGGGCTTGATCCCAGGAACCTGAGATCATGACCTGAGCCGAAGGCAGATGCTCAACCAACTGAGTCACCCAGGCGCCCCGTGACTTCAAATTCTGATGGTTTAAAAATGGCATAGAAAAGTGACTATGATCATACTCTATTACTGAAGGTAGATACCTATAGGAAGAGGCACTTAGTTCTTAGATTATAGTATTTTCCTATTTTGCAAAAATTGACCCATGTACTTACCATTATTTGAACCTATATTTAAAGGTGCAAATTATTTGCTATTAATTTGTATCAACAGATGGTCTGCATAAAATATAGCCTCAAACTTTATACACTCAAGAATATACTATTTCAAACAAGATGAAAATAAAAATGCAAGTTTTTCTTTAACACAGATTCATTTCTTGCCATTTGATTTCATGCCAATATATATGCAGCACTTAATTTTAAGCATTTTAAGATAAACTGTATCACCTTTCACTGTTTTAACAAATATGTATTACTTTTTACTGGATGTACTAAACACTCTTATAATAAACATCTTCATAGAAAAGGACAACCCTAAGAGCACCTGGGTGGCAAAGTTAGTTGAGCATCCAACTTTGGTTTCAGCTCAGGTCATGATCTCAGGGTTGTGAGATGGAGCCCCACATCGGGCTCCCTGGAGGAGTCTGCTGGAGATTCTCTCCTTCTCCCTCTGCCCCTTCCTGCTGCACACTCTCTCTTTCTCTAAAAATAATAATAATACAACTTAAAAAAAAAGAGAAAAGGATGACCCTACCCTCCACGTATATCTAATTCTGTGGGAGAGATGGAGAACATGCACATGCACACATGTACACACACTCTCTTGCTTGCTCATTTTGAACAACTTTTCAATACTACAAACTAACAAAGAAACAAGATTTTGGAAGTGTGAAAGATATGCCAGATGAATGAATATTCACTTGCTTCATCAAACCAACTATTTGTCAGGTCTTTGTCATAGACTTAGAGTCTAGTGTGGGTAGGTAGAAAATAAACCAATCAACAATTATGTAAAAATGTCAGACCTTTGAAATGTTTCATGAAAGAAATTATCTGATGTGATAGAAAATAATCAGTGTGGAACTAGCTACATAAGGTGTTCAGGAAATGTATCTCTCATTAGATAATACTAAAGATGAGGCCTGAAGAATGAGAAGGTGTTGGTCACAAGAACTGGATCATGTTTGCTGGATCCCAAGCAAAGGTTATCAGAAAATCCTAAGGTCCTGAAGATAAAATGGAGGCCAAGGAGAGCTGCAATGTGGTGAAGCTGGTAGAGAGACCATGACAGCCTTGTAGGTCAACATAAGAAGTCTGAATTTTATTCTAAGTGCAATGGGAAACCACTAAAGATTTTAAGTGAGCAGCGGCCGATTGCCGACAGTGCAAAATTAAGTCACTCTTGAAGACTGTTAGACTTCCTCTTTCTATAGGTATAGATGCTAAATTCCAAGAGTTTAGGGTCAACAAAAGTTACATGGTTGTAAAGTATAAAGAGCACAGGTTTCTATAAGGTTTCTTTTCAATAAGAAGAAAGCTAACCTTCAGACACATGAAAAGGTGTTACTCCTACTCATAATAAGAGAAATGCAAATAATTAATCTTTCCTATCTATTAAATTGTTAAAGGTCAGATACTTGGTGTGCGACATAGCACTGCTGAGGAAGTAGGGAAAAGGCAGGCGCATCTAAGTTGGCAGTGTAAGTTGGTACAACTTCTCTGAAAACAGAGCAGTCTGGGAAAAGTCCATTAAAACTGAAGAGACATATAGCCTTTTTTTTCTACCAATCTAGTTCTAGGAAATTATCCATTACACAAATTCACGAAGACAATATGTACAAATATTCTTAGTGAAGTATTATTTATGATGGCAAAAGACTGGAAATAACCTATATATCCATTGTAGGAAACCTGGTTCAATGATTATGTTATATCCATCCAATAAAATATTATATAGTTATAATGAAGCTGGTCTACATATATGAATACAGGAAAATCTGGGAGATAATAAATAAATCTGAAAAAAGCAAATGTAGAAAAAAGAATGTCTGGAGGGGAATGTCTGGAGAATGAAAATGCCAGGCAACAAAAAGGAAGACTTAATTTACTGTATACCTTTTGTGTTTGAATTTTTTACTGTGTTGCTTGAATTTCTGTGTTTGAATTTTTTACTATGTATGTAAATACATATATTTACATATCACCTATTTAAAACTATCTAAAAACAAAATAGTCTGAAGCACCTGGGAGGCTCAGTCAGTTAGGTATCTGCCTTTGGCTCAGGTCATGATCTCAGGGTCCTGTGATCAAGCCCTGCATCAAGCTCCCTGCACAGTGGGGAGTCTGCTTTTTCTTATTCTTCTGCTCCTCTCCCCCAATCATGTGCTCTATCTCTCAAATAAATAAATAAAAACTTTAAAAATAAATAGCTTAGAGAGGGAAGCTTAGAGTGATACAGGCCTACCACAAGAAACAATTTCATTTAAACAATCTAGCCTTACATCATTAAAAGAAAATAATAAAGACCAAAGCAGAGATAAATGAAACAGACTAAAAAGCAATAGAAAAAAATCAATGAGACTAAGAGCTAGCTCTTTGAAAAGATAAAGTTAATAAATCAAGGAAAAAAAGAGAACTCAAAGTCAGAAATGAAAGAGAAGTGACAACATGAGAGAAATACAAAAGATTTTAAGAAACTTCTACAAAAAAGTATACACCAACAAACTGGATGAACTAGAAGAAATAGATAAATTCCTAGAAATATGCAATCTTCCAAGACTAAATCACGAAGAAACAGAAAATGTGAACAGACTGATAACTAATGACAGAATTGAATTGGTAACCAAAAACTCCCAACAAGGGGCACCTGGGTGGCTCAGTGGTTGAGCATCTGCCTTTTGCATGGGTCATGATCCTAGGGTCATGGGATAGAGTCCTGCATCAGGCTCCCTGCAGGAGGCCTGCTCCTCCCTATGCCTCTGTCTCTGCCTCTCTCCCCATGTCTCCCATGAATAAATAAATAATCCTAAACAAACAAACAAGCTCTCAACAAGCAAAAGCCCAGGACCATATGATTTCAAACCTACAGCTGAATTCTACCAAACACTTAAAAAAAGGTTATCACTTATTCTTAATAAACCATTTCAAAAAACAGAAGACAAAGGAATGTTTCCAAATTCATCCTATGAAGCCAGCATTATTCTGATACCAACACTAGACAAAGACCGTACCAAAAAAATTACAGACCAATATCCCTAATGAACATAGATACAAACATCCTCAACAAAATATTAGCAAACCAAATTCAATAATACTTTAAAAGGATTATTCACCATGGTCAAGTGGGATTTATTCCAGGTATGTAATAAGGATGATTCAATATCCACAAATCAATGTGATACATCACATTAACAAAATGAAGGATAAAAATCACATTGTCATCTCACTAAATGCAGAAAAAGTGTTTGACAAAATCCAACATCCATACCTGATAAAAAAAAAAAACCTTTCAATAAAATGAGTATAGTGGAAACACATCTCAACATAAATAAAGGTCATATATGACAAACCTAGAGCTAACATCATGCTCATTGGTAAAAAGCTTTATTAATACTCTAAGATAAGGAACAAAACAAGGATGTTCATTCTTACTATTTTATTTAACATAATACTAGAAGTCCTAGCTAAAGCAATCAGACAAAAATGAAAGAAAGAAAGAAGAAAGAGAAGGAAGGAAAAGAAAGAAAGAAAGAAAGAAAGAAAGAAAGAAAGAAAGAAAGGATGAATGAATGAATAAAGAGTGAGCATCCATAGTTAAGGATGTAAAACTGTCACTATTTGCAGATGACATACTATATATAGAAAACCCTAAGGACTCTACCAGAAAACTATTAGAACCAATAAATGAATTTAGTAAAATATAAAATTAATATACAGAAATCTGTTGCATTTTTATGCACAAAGTAGCAGAAAAAAGTTAAGAAAAAATCCTATTTATAATCCTATCAAAAAGAATAAAATACCTAAGAATAAATTTAACTAAGAAGGTGAAAAATTTGTACACTGAAAACAGTAAGATACTGATTAAAGTAAATGAAGATAATGTAAACAGAAAGACATACCATGCTCATGGACTGTAAGAACACTATTAAAATGTCCATACTGCCCAAAGCCATCTACGGATTCAATACAACCCCTATAAAAAAAACACCAATAGTATTTTTTACAGAACTAGGAAAAAAATCCTAAAATATGTATGGACCCACAAAAGACTCTGAATAGCCAAAGCAATCCTGAGAAAAAAGAATAAAGCTGGAGGTACCATAGTCTCAGATTTCAAGATATACTACAAAGCCATAGTAATCAAAATGTTATAGTTCTGACATAAAAATAGAAATATGTATCAATGGAAGAAGACAGAAAGCCCAGAAATAAAATCATGTTTATACAGTCAATTAACCTACAACAAAGAAGCAAGAATATACAGTGGGGAGAAGAAAGTCTCTTCAATAATGATGTTGGGAAAACTGGACAGCCACATACAAAAGAATGAAATTTGACCACTTATACTCTACACAAAAATAAACCCAGAATGGATTAAAGACCTAAATGTGACACCTGAAACCATAAAAATGCTAAAAGAAAACAAAGGCAGTAATCTTTTTAGACATCAGACTTAGTAACTTATTTATGGATATGCATCCTAAGGAAAGGGAAACAAATGCAAAAATAAACTATTGGGACTACTCCAAAATAAAAAGCTTTTGCACAAGAAGGAAATCATCAACAAAACAAAAAGGCAACCTAGTAAATGAGGGAAGATATTCTCAAATGATATACCCAATAAAGGGTTAATATCCAAAATATATAAAGAACTCCTACAACTCAATACCAAAAAACCCCCAACGACCTGATTAAAAAATGGGCAGATGACCCGAATAGACATTTGTCCAAAGAAGACATACAGATGGCTAACAGACACATGAAAAGTTGTTCAACATCACTAATCATCAGGAAAATGCAAATCAAAACCAGAATGAGATATCATAGTAGTAAGAATGGCTTCTATCAAAAAGACAAAAAATAAGTATTGGCAAGGATGTGGAGAAAAGGGAACTCTAATTCATACACTTGTGATGGAAATGTAAACTGATAAAACCACTCTGGGAAACAACATGGAGGCTTTTCAAAAAGTTAAAAAAAAAAAAATATGATCCAGTAACTCCACTACTAAGTATTTACCCAAGGAAAATGAAAACACTAATTCAAAAAGATACATGCATTACTGTTTACTGCTGCATTACTTATAATAGCTAAGTTATAGAATCAACTCATCATCGACACATGAATGGATAAAGATGTTATATCTATCATAGAGTATTACTCAGCCACTAAAAAGAATGAAATCTTGCCATTTGTGACAACATGAATGGACGTAGAGGGTATTATAGTAAATGAAATAAGTGAGACTGAGAAAGACAAAATTGCCAATGATTTCACTTACATGTGAAATCTTAAAGCAAATGAAATAACTCTTAAATAAAGAAAAAAACTTGGTGGTTGCCAGAGGGGAGGGAAGTGGGCAGATGGGCATCACAGGCAAAGGCAATTATGAGGTAAAAACTTCCAGTTATAAAATAAATAGGTCAGTGGGATGAAAAATACAGCACAGGGAATATATAGTCAATAACACTGTAATATCTTTGTATGGTGACAGATGGTGATTATACTTATGGTGAGCCTTTTGTAATGTATATAAATGTTGAATCAATATGTTGTACATCAGACACTAATATTGTATGTTAAGGATAATTCAATAAAAAAGAAACTGTTGATTTTAAAAGCAAACCATTATGGAAGACATGATATTTTAAAATGAGAAAGGAAGAAAAAATGTGGAAATGAAAATAGCTGTAAAAAATTGAAATAAACATACTGCTTTATGTATTATTTCCTTGCTGAATAAACTGTTTTATATAATCTATAGGGACAGAGTTTAAAATAAATTAGTGGCCATATGTAGGAGAGATATAAATATATAACATACCATACATATATAGGTTTTTAGTTTTGCAAATGCCAAAACAAAAATCTTATTTAGCCTAATTCTCCACAAAAACAAAAGCAAAAATGGATGCTTCCCATCAACTACAGGAAAGAATACAAGGGGTCACCCGAAGTATGGCTGCTGGCAATAAACTGGATTACTGTGTTTTTAGCAAAGATCACTTCAGAGCATAGCTACTATAGCTATAAAGGGTTGGTGCAGCTGGAATGGAAATTAGGAGGCCAGGAGTTCTAATCCAGACCCTGGAACTTATTAGCTATGGGATCCTAATGACATTACTTAAAAGTTTCAGTTTCCTTGATAATGAAACCTACCTCTCAAAGTGAGAGGATCAAGTGAGATAATGAATGTCAAATTACAGTATAATGTTAGTGTAATACACTAAGCATTAAAAAAATACAGTATGATTTCTTATACACAACTCTCCACAACCACCAAACTATCAGTAGATTTTAAAGACAGAACAAAAGGCTCAACGAGAGCTTGAAGAAGGTAATTTAATCCATTCTCTTGTAGGAGTAATTATTTTGATTTATTTTAGTCCTTATTTAGGCACTTGTGGGAAGATTAATTTATTTGACTTGATATAATTGTTCATGCTTTTATGATTTATTAACAGATGACTCTTTTAAAAATAACAATATGATATTTTGTGAGGCATTATTGTGTACTTTTGCATGGAAAATTATCTCTGATCCCCAAACACCAAGAACATAATGCACAAGAGAAAATGTGAGTTTTGTTAATCTTTCCAATTATCAGTCTTTCCCTTGGGAAACCCATTCTGGAAATTTTAGTTCCAAAAATGGAGTTTTGGTTCAAAATTGCATGTTTCTGTGAATGAAGTCTTTATCACAGAGTTTTAATCCCCAAACCTGTATTTCTAGTTCACATCACTCATTTGAATCCCAGACCTGTAAAGCTGCCTGATGAACATTTCCCACCCAAATGTCCTATAAGTTTCTCAAAGGAAACATGCCCGACACCCCATTCCCCCATTACCTGGCTTTGGCTACTCAGATTAGAAACTGGAGAATTCTCATAGATGTCTCTAATCAGTTAACAGTGGATACCAATACTACTGCCTAAAATAGTGCTTCTCTAAACAAACAGACAAAAACCAGAATCAGACCTATAGATACAGAAAATAGACTGATGTTTGGCAGAGGGAAGAGGTATGGGGAATGGACAATATGGGTACAGGGGAGTTTAAGATACAGTTTTTCAGTTATGAAATGAGTAAGCTACAGGAATAAAGGCACAGCACAGGGAATGTAGACCATACTGTAATAGTGTTGTATGGTGACAGACAGAAGTTACACTTGTGGTGAGCATAGCATAATGTATAAAGAAGATGAATCATTATACTGTATACCTGAAACTAATGTAACATTGTGTGTCAACTATACTCAAATGAAAAAAAAAATTCTGCTTCTCAACCACTGGTGATCTCCTTAGAGCCTCTAGAAGACATTCAACAATATCTGGAGACATTTCTGTCTGTCACAAATTAGGGGGCCGAAGGTGAGGGGGAAGACTACTCCTGGCACCTAGTGTGTAGAGGCCAGTGATGCTGCTCTGCATCCTATAATGCAAAGGATATCCCTCCATAAGAACAAATTCTCTTGTCCAAAATATCAATCATGCTGAAATTGAGAAATCTTGTTTTATAATTTCTTGAATGTAAACTCTGCAAGAAGAGGCATTTCTATATGTCCAGTATCTGGATGCTGCATGGTATAAACATAATTACTAAATAAAGGAATAAAAAGAAGAATTCATATATATATATTTCCCTTGTCTTTATCTCCAAAACATAGTCTTCATTCTTTTCTAGCTTGGACTACTGTATTAGCCCCTGCCTATTCTCCTTGTCTACATGGTCCTTGGGGCTGTATCTTATTGATCTTTATGTAACAAGACCCAGAAAGAAGGGCTCGATAAATCTTTGCTTTATAAATTAGCCTTAACATAGACATTTTAATAGCAACTAGTAAGAACTTACAGGAATTTTGGGGCAGTTTATGTTAACATACTAATACCACAAGAAAAATATATCTGGTTCTTAGAATAGTTACACCTGTATGAATCAATGTAGCTATCTGATGCTAGGACTATTTTATTTATAATCTTTAACTTTTATATCACTTTGTTCCTTGTTATTTTCTACAGGAAGACCTGCATAATACTGGTAAAAACCAGTTGATCTTTCCCCTAACTCAGTGATAAGCCATGATTACATACTATGATCTTGGCCATCTGGGAACTCAAAACATTCCTTTCTTCCTGCCTAATTTTTCCTTGGACCTGCTAAAAAAGCAAATCTCTAAAGGCTGCTATCTTATCAAGAGATCCAGATCCAACTCTGGAAAAAAAAAATCAAGGAAACTTGATCATTTGCCATAAAGGAGTTGATATTTGGCTGGTAGTCTTAAAAATTAACTCAGACCTTCACATTCTATACAAGCTTGAATAAAACAGCATTATATATAGCTATCCAAATAAGTAACACCTTTAAATAAAGTAGAGGCTATCATAATTCTGTCTTACATGTAGAATATCATTTCCCCACCTCATTTCTCAAGTGGATGATAGAAAATAATTTGTTTTAAAATTTACAGACAATAAACACAAGCTCTCTGTTCTGTCTTGATCTGTTCTTATCAGGGCTCTTTTATACAAGGTTAAGAAAAGTGAAAATGTGTAGCTTCTTCTGGCTCAGTTGTGCAGAATTTTCCCTCCTCACAAGCTCTATTCCTTTACCACTGCCTTACTGTCCCTGAATTTTCTGTGACTCATGGTGTTTCTCTCAGAGTTCCCAGTGTGCCCTGTTTTCTGGAAATAGTGGATCCCTGCCCTTTGATGTTTGTGATCCTGAAAATTTCATTTTGAAGCCACCCCACCCTTTTTCTCTTCAGAAAACCTTCGCGAGGGGAGAACATCACTTGTCTAAATCTGGGAACCCTTCTTTGGAGAAATCACCTCTCTCTGATAAGTGAGTTGCCATCTTTCCCTGGCGTGACAACAAGAAAGCTCCTCATTTTACAAACATCTGAAGGTCTCACTCCAATTTCCTTTGTTCATTGAACCCCCCCCTGTAGAAGAACATCCTTTGTGAAGGCATTTAGGTCTGCCCATTCCTTTCAATTATGCTGACAGTAATATCAACAAATACCAACTGCATTTAGAGTGGGGCCACAGAGAAAGGAACTCCAGAGTATGAAGGAACACAGCAAAATACTTGAGATCCCTACTTCTTTGGCAAGAAGGTGTGAGTAGGTATCAGAGAGGCTGATTACATACCAACTCCATCAGTTTGGGCAAAGCTTAATCCAACCCAAATAGGTTAAGATGTCTTGGGCAATAAGCATCTCAGGGAAGACAATGACAAACTAAAGGTCTTTCTCCAAAGTCTGGAACTGCATTAGACTACAGGAAACTAGATAGAGAAATCTTGATAAAATATGATAAAACTGAACTTCCTCTGAGACAAATGGCTAATTCCTTTTTAGCTTATCAGCATATTTAATTTGGTTTAGAACAAATAAAGTTGGTATTCCTTGCCCTGAAAACAAACAAAATCCAATCCTTATTTTTAGTAATTTTTAAATTGAATTGTGATAGTTGGGGGGTAGTGGTTGGATATATGAATGGATGCAATGTGTATTGTTTTAAACAATAGCCACTGTTATGATCTATTTTTACTCATCAGATTCATTTTGAAATTTCACACATTAAATTATAGCATGGCATTTTAAAATGGTTTATCACAAAGGAGAATGGACTAAAAAAAGAAAACTTTTTGACTCATGAGATACAAGTAATACTGTAGCCCAGTTAAGACACTGAAGATATAAGGCTGTTTTGACAATAATCAAATGTGAAAATGACCTGTGAAGTGGGAAGTAACTTCTCCTTAGTTTAGGGCTAACAAAATGTAGAAATCAGTTATTTACTGTTAACATAAATTAATGCCTCAGTGTCTATGAAGTATGAATACACTGGAGAAAATGGGTCAGGTGCCTTTGGAAAGAGGATCCTTGCCAAAACTGAAAGATAGGCATTTGCAATCTCCTCCTAACATTCTTTCCTTCTTGTATCATCAATTTCATTTCCCTCCCCAAAAAATCTGGTTTAGTGTATGATCTGATATAATTAACCTATACCAGAGTATAAAATCTAAGAGTATAAAATCTAAGGAGTATTCCTTCTTCCAGGGATATAAATCATTTAAATCTTCTCTACAACTGGGGATTGAAAAGTTCAGTTTAGAACTGGGTTTGGTTTCCAGTTTTGCTACCTACTTTCCATGTGACCTGTGGACCACTTAACCTCCATAAGCCTAGGTTTTCTAGTCTATAAATGGGAGTGATGGTAGTAATAAGTACTGTCTTAATGGCAAAGTTGTATGGATTAAATGAACATATTTTTACTGAATGCCTACTGAACTGTCAGGTACCGTTTTAGGTGCCAGGAATTTAGGAGTGACATCAAGATGAAGTCTTTGTGCTCCTGCACTTTACATACTAACTGAAGAAAGGTAAACATAATAAACCCTTAGACAAGGTACTACATAATGCCAGGAGGGAGAAGTGAAATGGAGAAAAATCAAGTATGGTGGTTATGGTGGGGAAGTTCACGGGGTCAGAAGGTGGTTAAGAATTGTCATGCAAGAGCTTCTTTGAAAAGTTAACATCTGAGCAGATATCTGAAGGGAAAAATGGAGTGAACCATAAGAATTTCAGGCAGAGGAAAACAATGAAAGCAGAAGGAAGAACAAATGTAAAGGCTCTGTGGAGGAAACATGCTTAGAGTATTTGAGCCAAGGGTGATAGTGATTTTGAAAAGGGGTTTTATGTGCTTTTATCCAGTGAGTTGGAATCGCTGAAAAGCTTTAGTCAATGAATGAACATATCTGACTTATAAAAGTTAAAGATGACAATAGTTTTTAATTTCAGCCACAAGAAAAATGGAATTCTCATTCACTGAGATGCGGAAGCCTGGAGGAGCTGGTTTGGCAGGAGTGGAATGGGGTTGTGCAATCAATAGTTTGGGTTTGGACCAATTAAGTTTGGGTGACTACTGGGTGTCAAGCTGGAGAAGCCAAAAAGGCAATTCAATAGATATGAAAGCACTTAATCCACAGGTAGGCTTTACGCGAACATACAAGCTCAGGTTAAACAAGTTAATTCACATTACTCCAGGACAACTGTGTATTCTACCTCCAAGGCCAGCAAATGAGCAAATGAGTGGGAAGCTGCATTTACACATGTAAACCACTGCTCTTTCTGAAAATCCTGAGACACACAACCAACTTTCTTCTTTGAGCAATAGCAGAAACAATAAAGCTAAGTAAATAATAACTTAATTGGAATAAAAAGTAGAACTCCTTGTTGAACTTTAGTTATAAGTTTCTCTCTGGCTTTTAAATGTTGAATATCATTGCTTCTTACTATAACTAATTAGCTACTTTATTCATGATTAGCCTTGACCTGGCAATTTAAGGTTAAAATCTAATGAGGATGATAAAGATTTTGAAAATCGGATGGACCTAACTTAACCTATTTCATTGTCTGAAACCAGTTAAGACCTTTCCTATTTAATGACATTTCATTAGTAAGCAATTCAGTTTAGATTTTATAAAAAAATAAAACCATAAAACATAAAATATACTGAAATGATCTCTAAGATTTATTTTAAAATATATTTGATAAAATTGTTATGAAAAACCAACTATAATTAAATAAGCTTTTAGATATTATTATTAAAGAAGTCACACAAAATACTCTACACAAATACTTCTACATACATATGTAATTTTTTAAACATTTTAAGCACAAATTTTATCATTCCTTTTTGGAAAATACCTACCGGCAAATACCATCTTGCCATTATCAAAGAAAACAACGTTTTCCAGTAATAGACAGGAATACTGAGAACTTGTGTGACTTGTGCACAGGCTGCCTGAAATGCTAAAATAACAAACACATTTCATTTTCCTACCTACCTACTCTTAAATCTGTTTAAAATGCCTATTTATATTTTATAAAATATGCAGTTCCACAGGAAGACAGAAAAAGCCAAATTATGAATAGGCTACCTCTATGCATTTCTACTGTAAAAACAAAGATCTACCTGTTACCTAATTAGTATGTATGTCATTAGAATCTCTGAGAAACAAAATATCAGACACAGGGTGTCACAATATTTTTAAAGTGTTTTTATAGAAATAAAGCATATTCTATTATTTTGCTTCTGAATTTTTCAAGTATGCTTGTTAATTTTACTTGGTATATAACTTTCAAGAAAAAATCTTTTCATATTATTCAGAAAAATACAAATAACTGGACAATAGTATATGTGAAAACTTCTACATCTCACTGGTAGTCAAATAAATATAAAGCAACCATGAAATATTACTTTTCATCTACTGGGTTGGCAAAGATTAAAAAAGATAAGGAATCCTCAGAACTGAGCAGAGGGAAGGGAAGTACTGTATTATCACTATGTTGATGGCCATGACGTAAACTGCTACAATTTTTCTGGAGGGCAACTTGTCAACCTTTAACAAAATTCTACAAATATATATATAAACCCATCTACCCAGAAGTTCCATGTCAACAAATTTAGCCTCAGGAAATAATTATGCAAGCATACAAAATATGTAATTAAAAGAATGTTAATCACATCACTACTATAACAGATATGTTGGCAACAGCTTATGTTCAATAACAGGAAATTAAATTTGGTATATTTATACAATGGAATATTATGGAGCCTCGATAATTCTAATGCGGTTATGTGTTTATTGGAAAATAGAGTGTTGGGTGAAAACAGAATACTAGGTAAAAAGTAATTCTAAAACCAGGGGAAATATGGCCCAATATTTATGTATCTATTTGTGCGCATGCATATAATATATTTTTATGCAGAGATCAAAATCTCAAAAAAGATATATAAAATGGCATGAATAATTTTTGGGTTAGGATTACAGGTAATTTAAATTCTTTCCTTTTGTTTCTCCAATTACTTTTTATTCTGTAACAAACATGTAGACTTTGCAGAGTTAAAAACATTAAAGTATTTACACAGTAGACATAAAAAAAAGTAGGTTTTGAGTATAGGAGTAATATCTATATTATGTATAAGAAAATATAATCCCCAAAAAGATATAAAGCAATTTATACTTTACAAATAAACAGATATCTGAATTAGAACACTAAAATATATATCTATATTGAAAGAAATACAGAATTAAAAAACTTTGGGATATGCCAGTACTTTATTATTGCTTTTTTTTTTGGCCATAATATGTTATTCCCAGATAGTTTCATTAAATGGGTATCTTCCCAGAGAAATAATATTATCATTGATGGTTAAATATTCACCTGAAGCTCTGGTATCAGATACTGAGATACTTCAGACACAGTTAATAATGTCATATAAACAAAACTGCTGTAGATTTAGTAAAAAGAGGCATAAACATATTTATTATATAAGAAAATCAATGTACTAAGAATTGTACTGAGATACAGCACTTGCAAGTACTTGCCCTATTTAAAACTAGTATAGTAAATTTAATGAATATTACATAATTAAAAATTGCTTTCACTGCCTTATTAAAATTTAGATGACTTCTGGAAGAAATTATTGGAATAGCTCATCTGATTTTGAACAATTAGCTAGTGTAGAGTGAGGATGTTCAAACTAATGAAGTCCTCTTCCCAAAATGTTCCTATGGCTTGAAGAGACATCCAAATCACTCCACTGACGTTTAAGTGTACTGGAGTGCTACAGTATTTATTTTTTCACATTTTTATTTATTGATTTTTTAAAGTGATAAATTTGGCTAAATGGTTTATATGTTAAATTATTTAATCTGAGCATGAGAGCATTTACAATCCTCATTAAGGATTCCAAATGTAAGAAAAGTCATTTCATGGATCTCATTATGCTATAGACTAATTTTATGAAATGGATATCTGATAACCAATAGAGAGCCAATCAGGTTTATTTGTGAACCTCTGGTCTCACCAACAATTCTAACACCTACTGCTAACTGGGTTCATTCTTCAGAGCATTGGAAATGTTTCATTAATCAAAGTATGTGGCTAATATTGATGGAAAAAGATGAGGGCAACAGAGAAAAAAACCAAGACAACTCCAAATGCAGCCTATTTAGAAGAATAGATTAGATTAGAAAGGCATGGACATGGTACTTCAAAATTATTAATAAAAAAAGTCTTTAGTTAATAGCTTTCAAGACACCACAAACTTTCCCCCTTAGAACAGCGTATCTGTCTACAAAATCTGGTTTCTAAAATTGGTAAATTAGGTGATGATAAATTTTTAAAAAACTTCCCACGGGTTTCAAATAAATGTGCATTTAAATTGAAATTTGAGTTACCAAAATTTGATTTTTCCTTTGTCCTAAGAAACTGTTTAATCATATTCATTCAGTTTAGGAGCTTATTTTTTTTCTAGTAATATTCTTGACAGGTACTAATTTAGCTTTCTTTTTTTTTTTTAAAAAACAGAAATACTGGCAAATATTTACTCCCAGTAAAATGAAGCCTACTGTGTCAAAGTAGAGCTATTCAAAAGCAGACTATATAGCTGTGGTTCAGATTTTCCTTGTAAGAATTAATATATATATCCCTGTAACTGATACACTCCTGCTTCTATTTTTGTCCCACCCAGCCATCCAGAATAAGGCCTAAATCCCATACCACAGTTCCTAAAGCATTTGAGGAGAGATATCACATTCCTCCTATGTCCTATTTTTACTAGTAAACATCTCTAGGTTAACTATGTATAATTCAGTGGAAAGTACATGGTCTGTGAAGTCAGAAATCAGTAAATTCTTGGTGGTCTATTATAGGAAACTGCTCTAAGCCTCATCTAAATTTCCTCATCTGTGAAAGGTAACACCCAAGAAGGGTGTTTTAGAAAAGAAATGAGTTGGTACAACTGATATCCACTGTAGTGTTTTAACCAGTGAAGAAATTCAAGAGTGTAGATGACTCCCCAGCTTATTCTTGTTTGCTCTTAAAATGAAGAGCTTAGAAGTGAATGAGGCACTACAGATACAGTGCGATTGGTTTGGAGTTCTGAGGATTGTACTCCTAAAAATGTCTCCTTGAGGTTTCAAGAATCTTAAGTTCCCACCGAATTTTAGTTAGCCAAAAGCCCACAAATTTTATTTATATGAAAATAAAGTAGGTCTCTCCTTCTTGTATCATGATTTCTTTCTGACTGTTACTGAAATACTACACATTTAGCTGTGTTAAATTCCATCTTGTTTTGGACCATCCTTTTGAGGCCTTTTTGGAAACTGCATTATTTTATCTAATCTACTAGTTCTCCCTTCCAGCTTTAATCTACATGTTTCTGTCATGCAGGACTTGGATAAGCCTACACATTTTCTGAGATGTACATTTCAGATGCACAAAACACCCTATACCAAATTCACAAGCAGCACAACTACTTGATTTGAATTTTCCCTCCTCTTCCCCACTCTGTATTTCCTTTACGGAAGAGGCAGTCAGAGAAAGGTTCCTCATCACTGGCAGTGCAATAAGTACTCCCAGTGATTTATGGACTGGCCCCAAGTAGAATGAAAGACATAAGGTTCCCATCCAGTAAAAGGAGAAAATAAATATGACATGTACTATGGCTTTATCACTGAAAACCAAACCTAATGCAAGTATGGGTGATCACCAATGTCACCAGCTCTGTCAGTTCGGATAAATGTATCATGTAATATAGAAAGGAACACAGGCTTTAGGGTCAGACTTCTGGGTTCAAGTACTGGTAACACTACTATTTGCTTGCTGTGTAATGCTAGGAAAGTTACTCAGTTTTTCTGTGTCTGGGTTCCTTCTTTGGTAAAATTATAGTTATTACTTTTGCTGTGGTAAGAAACAATATCCAAGCATCAATGGAAAGGAAGGAAGGAAGGAGGAGAGAGGGGAGAAAAAAGAGAGGGAGGGGAATTACAGAAATTCATGGTAAAGGTATAGTCCTATTTTTACTTTTTTAAAACTGTCCATTCCAAACTGCAACTCAAGCAAGTTTTATTTCCCTCTGCATTGAGAGATTAAGTCAGGTCAAATGAGAGTTTTTTTCTTGGTGGCCAATACACAGTCAGTGTCCTTAGGGACTTTTCCTTTCCAAAGTGAAGAATAAATTTATTCATCAAATAACTGACTTACAGGCAGTAGAAAGGAATGTGAAGAATTTTTAAAGTATATAATCTTGTCTTAAATAAGTGTAAGTTCCCCTATGGGTCATTAATTAGTCATTTATATTAATCAACTATGACAAATACTTTTTCAATAAATTTTCTTGGCATCACTTTCAAGTCTTTGTAGGTCATACTTTCCATTCTAGCGCATGTATACTTCATGTGATCAGCTGAACTGTGGAGGCATCAAAACTCCATAGCTGGTGTCCTGAGACCTGCCTTATGGGGCTCCCTCCACATTCAGGCTGGCTCTGGGGCTTGGCTCTGGCCTCAGCTTCAGGCTATGTCTGGTTTCCTGGGTTCTAGGGCTGGCATAAGCCCATTCTCACTCACCTAGTCCCACTCATAATATGTTGCTTTATGTTACATTATAGCATAAACCACAGAAAAGAGACAGTGAGAAATGATGAGAAAAAGCAGTGAAATATGAGTAAGGAGATGGGGTAGGAAATAGCCTATATTTTTTCACATTTGGTTTCCTTTTCCACACAATTAGCCCTGGGAAGTTGTCTATGTTAACAGAATAGACATGCATTCCTAGATATGTATATTTAAGAATATGTATATGTATAGACATATACAACAATACATATTGCTAAAAATGGATGAACACTTTATACTGACCTTAGGGGGTTTAAACGGATAGTCTGGTGAAAAGGTAATGTCAAGAAAGAACACCCCTCCTTCATAGACAGATCCTGGGGGTCCCAATATAGTTGACCTCCATTCATAAATGTTGTCTCCTTTGGGTCCAGCACTGAAATAAGACATACAAATGAAATGTACTTAGAGATTATGTAAACCCTGGAATTTAAAAAATTCTAGTTATGGTAATAAATTGAGCAATTCCACAAAAACACAACAGAAACAGGGTAATTCTATATGATGATTCATTTGTCAATATCATTAATACTCTATAAAGAAAAGATGTTGGTATTACTTAATAAAACAGAACTAGGAAGATTCTGTTTTGCCATTCACAACCCTGCACCTATTGAACAAAAGATTCCTAGGATCAAAGACCAGAGGTAGGAGCACAAATGTTTAATAAAGCATGAAATTATTCATACGGTCCTGAAAAAGACGATATAGTCATAGGGTGAAAGAAACAACTTTTTGAAGGACAGAAGGGCCATTAGAGACAAAAAAAAAAGTCTAATAAAAAGTATTCTAATTCCTTTGTTAACAACTAAGAATACAAATGAGGTTCAGGGAGATCAGTAAATGTTCATTATCTATAAAACTCAGCTCAAATATCATATATCATCTCAATCTTTCTCTTTTCTCTCCAGCCAAAGAATCTCTGCCCCCTTAACCCCTATGTATCATGAATAGTTTGGTTTATAGAAAACAAGATGTATCATTGTATTTTATAACCATGTTTTTAATTAAAAAGAATTTTTTTTTTAAACGTAAGTTCTATGCCAAACGTGGGGCTTGAACTCACAAACACAAGATCAAGATTCACATGCTCTACCAACTGAGCTGGCCAGGCATTCCTGTAATTGTTTTTAAAGTGTTTACTTTTCTGTCTCTCCCTAGAAGGTCCTTGAGGAATATATTTTTTGCCTTGTCTTAGAGCCTATTAACTATATATTGGTTCAATGATGATGGATTAATAGGAATTCAAGTGAAGCCACATGACTACTAGTAGTAAACATCTGCCTGAGTCTCAGACAAACTCACTAAGGAAAATAAAGGCCCGCATGAGTCAAGTTAATTATATTCTCAAATGAACAGAAGGGCAAAATGAGATTATAATTTAGCTTTTCAGTGTTCTTTTTTTGCTACTTCAAGCTAATACCTGCATCTAATAGCCATAAATTCCTCTCACATACTGTAGCAAAGTGGGCAACCCTTTGGGGAAGATTTGATTGTCAACAAAAATTTAGCTACTACTCTTTATTTTGAAATTAGTTTACATCTACAAAAACTTAAGCAGTATATCAAAAAAGCACACATCTTAACTAAATTGGGATATATTCTGGGAATGCAAGGATAGTTTAATAATAGAACATTTATTAATGTAATTTACCAAACTAAGAGATTTAAAGTTAAGAAAAAAGGATAATCTCAATGGGTGTAGGAAAAGCACTCAATAGACTTCAATAATAGCCATTCATGATTAAAAAAAAAAAAAAACACTTTCAGCAAAATTGGAATAGATGGACATTTCTTTTTTTTAAGATGGAAACTTCTTTAACCTGATAAAGAACATCTACCAAAAATTTCATAGCAACTGATATATTCAGTGGCAAAATATCAAAAGCATATCCTTTAAAATGCCCACTAGATCTACTTCTAATCCTTACTGTACTAGAGATCATATTCATCAAGGTATGAAAGACACAAGGAAGGAAAAAATAATAGGTGTATGGATTGGGATAGAAAAAATAAAACTGTGAGTGCTTGTAGTATTTATGTACACAGAAAAACCTATACACAATTTATTAAACTTAATAAAATTTTACAAAGTGGCTAGATACAAAATCAATATGAAAAATCAACTGCATTTCAACACAACAAAAATAGACATTTTTAAAAAAGATTTTATTTACTCATGAGAGACACAGAAAGGAGGCAGAGACAGGAAGAGGGAGAAGCAGGTTCCTCGCAGGAAGCCCAATGTTGGACCTGATCCCAGAACTCCTGGATCATGCTCTGTGCTGAAGGCAGATGATCAACCGCTGAGCCACCCAGGCATCCCAGAAAATATATTTTAAAATCTTTTATAATAGTATTAAAAATACCCAAAAAAACTATGGGTAAGTTTCATAAAAAATATTAAGACTTTAATAATGGAGGAAATAATAAAACTTATTGAAATACAAAGAGAATCAAATAAATGGAGGGAGATAACAAGTTTATGAGTAGGGAGACCAGCATCCTACAGATATCAACTTTTTCCAAACTGATCCAATACAATTCCAATCAAAAGTCTAACAGTTATTTAAAAAATGAAACTTGACAACTTGATGCTAACATGTGTTTGGAAGTTCAAAGGAACTCCTCAAACTTTTCCACACAATTTCAGGAATCTGATACATGTCAGAAGTAATGGGGCTAAGAAAACAGTTTTTTGAATATGGCTAAGAGAAAACTGGATTTTTACTTCAATAAATATACAAAACTTTATTCTAGATGGATTAAGCACACATCAATGCAAAAGTCAGAAGTTTTAGAGGTTGCCTAATGAAACAGAAAAGATATTCGGATAACATAAAATAGACCAAATTCTAGTGTCCAGAGCATACTAATTCCTATGAATCAATAAGAAAAGGACTAGCAATCCCTTAGAAAAGACAAAATAGGCATTTTCAAAAAGAAGAAACATGAATGGCCAATAATTTCATATGATTTATTCAATTTCATTAAAATCAGGAAAATGAAACTTAAAATTACAGTTCAATATTATTTTACACAATGTATAGGCAAAAATAAATGTGTGACAAAATGAAGTGTTGCTGAGGATGTGGATAAACAAAAACTTCTACACGTTGCTGAAGAGCTTTCAATGACTTTGGATAAGAAAGTGGACTTATCTACTTAAGTTGAATCTATACACTCCTATGTTCCAGTATTTCAATTGCAATCTTAGGTACATACCTCAGGGAAATTTTTATACATGTGCACTAGAAGTCATACACAAGAATAGTCATGGAAATACTATTTTTAATAGCAAAATTGGAAAAAACAAAAATGTCCATTGACAGAAAAAGGAATAAATTCACCCAAAGGAATACTACACAACAGTAAAAATATACTGATTAACATGGATAAATCTTAAAAGTGTCATATTGAATAAAAAAGCAAGTCTAAAGGAATATATTATATATATATGTATGATACTATTTTCACCAAGTTTAAAAACAAGCAAACAAGAAAACAGATTGTTAAGGATACATACATATGTGGTAAGGCAAGAAAATAAATGAGAACAAAGCTCAAAAGAGTAGTCGCCTGGGTAGAATCAGATAGTAATAGCAACACACAGGAACTTCAATGGTTCTAGTGATGTTCTACTTTTCAGTGCGTATGGTGGATTCAGGAGTTATCTGTTTTATTATCAGTCTTATAACTTACGTGTTTGATATGTTCTTATATATGTACCAAGTTCTTCATATATTTTTAAAAAGATTTTATTTATTTATTCATGAGAGATACTGAAAGAGAGAGAGAGAGAGAGAGAGAGGCAGAGACACAGGCAGAGGGAGAAGAAGCAGGCTCCATGCAGGGAGCCCAACGTGGGACTCGATCCTGGAACTCCAGGATCACGCTCTGGGCGAAAGGCAGGCACTAGATCGCTGAACCACCCAGGGATTCCCCCCAAGTTTTCATATTAAGAACAAGTATGCCCCAAATAATGTCTACCAAAATGCTACAGGAGGAAAGCAAGTTGCAGCACACATACAGTGTGATCCTAATGTATAAACTAGAAATATAAAATAATATTTTATATTGTTTATGGATACATATCTATGTTAAAGTCTTTGAAGAAACAAACTGGATAGATTGGCTTATATTCAGAACAGTGGTTATGCAGGGAACAAGAGAAAAGAGTAGAGTAGAGTGATGGGACAGCTCTGAGATAAGGCTGAAGAAGAGTTCAATTTTATCTCTAGTTTTAATTTCTCTTATTTGAAAAGGGTGAAGTAAAACAAAACAAAACAAAACCCCTGCAAAATAAAATCAAGTTTATTGCAAAGTGCTGAAATATACTGAGAAGCAAAGCAAGGGGCCAGAGTATAACATTCCTGCCCCATGTTCCTTTTTACCTAACCTCTCTTGAAGCTGACAGTGAAGTACAGACAAAATATATTCAGGCCAGATGACAATAAAGCTTTGGCAACAACAGTCCCTTGTTGCCAGACAAACTCACTCATTCAGATGAATAATACACATGGTTATGCCCTGAGCTATAATTAGACCCAATATGAATAGATAAGTTTATCAGAAGGAAGAACTTAAAAGTAGAGTAAATTATAGGTTTGTAGTTACAACATGACTTCAAGGTAGATGAAGAATTTAGTTTAAAAAATACACACAGAGAGAACACAGCTATGAAACAATGTGCATAGACATGTTGCCTAAATACTAAGATATAATTTCTCTGAGTTACTTTGAGAAATTTTAAGATGACCTTCCAAGAATGGTCATGACAGTTAATTATATAATATAGGCTAACCGAGGAGTCACCAAATACAGCCACCAAGGAAAAGACTCAGAAGTATAAATCAAGAGATATCTCACAGAAGCAGGCAATGCCTGTAAGTTATTCACATTCAATTAGTGCTTGTTTTAAATTTTATTTGGCTCTCAGTCAGAATACCAAATTTTATTAGTTCTTTGAAGTCAGTAAGCTATCTATACAGTTATCAACAATGGATTAAATAGCATAGGTAACAGTATCACTCTGAGTTGGTTACACTGTCTAAATGTGTCTTTAAAAAAAAACAGTATTAGTAGTGACAAACTATCTTGAACACAGATTAGTGTTTTAAAATGCATCTAAAACTTTTATTACTTCTCTAATATACACAAATTAAGTCTTAGCAGTCTGACCTGACCTTCTCTATCACCTTAGAAGTAGCATGTCTGTACCACTTGCAATCCCAAAGTTTATAGCAGTGGTTCTTAAACTACAAAGCCCTCTGTCCTATTCTCATTTTGATATGTCCCAGTTAAGAAACTCTGGAATAAAAGTACAAAACTAGGTTGTACAATATGGTAACCATATAGCAACTGAGCACTTGAAATGTGGTTACTTATTCAGATATGCTGTAACTGTAAAATATATACCAAATTTTAATGACAGTATAAAGGAAAGTAAAATACATCACTACTTTTGGTTAATTACATGTTAAATGATAATATTTGAATATATTGGACTAAAAATATATTAAAACTAACCACCTGTTTCTTTTTATTTTTTTAATATGGTTCCTAGAAAATTTAAAATTACACTTGTGGCTCATATAGTATTTCTGTTCAATAATAACTGTTCTAGAGCAGTGCTGTCTAATAAAATTTTCTGTGATAATGAAAATGTTTTAGTTCTTATCCTTATCCAGTATGGTAATCACTCACCACATGTGGCCATTAAGCACATAAAATGGAGCTAGTAAGAATGAGGAAATATTTTCAATTTCATTTGATTTTAAGGAATTTAAATCTAAATAGCTTCATGTGGCTAGTGGTCACATATATTGGACAATATAAACCTACTGCTCCAGTAGTACATACTGACCAAATGTTTTTTTTTTAATATGTCAGAATTATTTGGTTTTATATAAAATAGAAGAATGGGCTTTTATAGACTTTGGACCAAAAAAGTGAAAAGCAGAACCTGCAGACCATTTTATATTTTCAATGATCACTTCCCCCTTAAGTTAACCAAATAAAAGTTAGTGTCGAGGTCATCTGCACAATAAAGCAAATGATGAAGAACATAACTGGACTCTGAGTCAGACTTTGCTCTTCTGAATCCTAGTTCCACCATGTAAGTTCTGTAGAGCCCTGGGTGAATATGTAATCACCCCATATAATCTTTCAATGTCTTCATTTCCTCATCTACAAAATGAGGCAACTACAGTACCAACCTTGCAGAGCAACTGTGAAGTTTTAGTAGAGTTATACCCACCAGAGGTTCGAAAATGGGGTCTGTAATGGCCCAAATGGTATGCTTCCAATGTCAGCTGCTCTTCTAGGTGTTGTTATGCTTTGTGATATATAATCCAGAAGTTCATGAACACAATCAAAAAATTAATTGCCTGATTTTATAAGGATTTCAAGATCCTAGGACTAGAAAACAGGCTATCAAGACCCATACATTAATAATCATTACCCCTACCACCATTATCACCATCATCATCTTGCAACGTAATCTTAGGATATATATTTAGATAGGGCAGAACTTTAGAAACCATCAGAAATCAAAGCTGCCACTTCCAGGAAATCCAATCTGTTGCTGAATGGAATGTTTATTTCACACCAGGATTTTCAGGCATGAGGATATTTAGCACTGTCTTCTCACTTGCAGTATTCTTTTTTTTTTTTTTTTTTTTAAGATTTTATTTATTCATGAGAGATGCAGAGAGGAAGAGAGGTAGAGACACAGGCAGAGGGAGAAGCAGGCTCCATGCAGGGAGCTTGATGTGGGACTCAATCCTGGGACTCCAGGATCACGCCATGGGCCAAGGCAGCCAGGCGCTCAACTGCTGAGCCACCCAGGGATCCCCTCACTTGCAGTATTCTAAATGATCAATACTCTTAATTTTATTTTCAGGTTTGATTTTTTAAAGAAGATAAACACAGCTAAGAGAGTTACATTCAAAATAAAATCCAATTAGATAAATCTATTAAAATGCAAATGTCAGTTAGCAAATTACAAATTAGTTGAATAACCAAAGTTGCCACTAAGAGAAATTCTGTTAGAGAATCAATGTTGTAAACTGTGTTCAGCTTTCTATGCTGCTGCCTAGATGAGCCTTTCTGTACATATAAAATATTAGTGGATGAGCCTTTCTGTACATATAAAATATTACACACTTAACAATAAAAATGCTGAAAAGGATTAAACTCTGACTGTCTTTATTTAAGATCATAAGATTTTTAAATACATCTGAATACTTTCAGTGTGCTGTGACTCTAAGACCAAGAGTTTTTGGCTCTGTCTGCTGCCTTTTCATTTAACACTGACTCTAAGATAGAAAAAGAGTAAGGCAGCCTAGGCAATTAGGGATCCTGGCTCCAGAGGACAAGAAATTTGCTTTCACAGAGTATCTCCCATGTGCCAACACTAACCTGAAATTGATGGGACAGAATGGTGAAGAGAAGACAGTTACAAGGGATTTCTCTCAAGAGCTCTGGAAATCTCTGCTTATATGTCAGATTCCAAATAGTTGAATTCATCCCTTTCATAGTGAGCACAATGCTCACAGGCAAATGACATGCTGCACATATGTCCAAAATCCCTTTGAGAGTAAACAGCTGCAGGAATATTGAGCTTCTTGCTTATAACACAATAACGTATGTTTCTCTAATGACAAACGGGAAGGAAAAGAATAGCCCATCCCTTAAAAAAATGTGAAAGCAAGGCCTAGGCCAGTTACAGATAAGGATAGTAGGAAAGAGAGCTGAAGAAGGGAAATACCACAAAACTGTATGAATGAAATGAGAAAAAAAACATGTGGAAGTGGGGAGATTCGGGAGGGAAAATGTTTTCAGACTGTTCTCAGGGCCACGAGCTGATCTACTTGTTGCTAAATCCAACAATGTCTTCTGTTTTCATTTTACTGAAACTGTGGCTTCTACTCCCTGATTCCTAAAAAGCTCTCTTCCTCAGGTATCTCTCCCAGTCTCTCTCTACACTTTACAGTACTTCTCCAATTCTTTTTGTCCTCATCAATGATATCTCTTCAATGTCTGCCTTCCAAGGTTTCTACTCTCAGTTACCTTGTTTCTTCATCTTCATTCTAGGTATTCCATTATCTGCCTCTGACAATCAACCTATCAAATACTGATGGAATCTCTAATCCTGTGGGAAACCCAAGAGTCATCCTTGTCTATGCTTCCTCCTTCTCTTCTTTAAAATCCCCAAAGCCTGTAGAATCCACCTCTGTAATCTGTCTACTGGCTGCATTAGCTCTGACTTAGATGATGGCATCAGCATGCTGTTTCCCCACTTCCAGTCTTGCTTTCCTCCAATTCATCCATCAAAGTGCAGATAGGGCAATTTCCAAAAAATCCTGTAAATGAAATCTTGTTTTCCTGCTTTCTCTGACTTCTTAATAACTTCAAGATCAGGTCCAAATTTCTTTCAAGCATATAAAGTTTTTCAAAAAGACCTGGCTCCAGCTGACCTACCTGGCCTCATCCCTGGCCACTCTTGTTTCCTTCAGCTCCATTCTCCAGTCATACTGGACTTACTTCTAAAACCTTCAAGGGAGGGTGCCTGGGTGGCTGAGTTGGTTAAGCATCTGTTTTGGCTCAGGTCATGATCCTGGAGTCCTGAGAATCAGTCCTGTACTGGGCTCCCTGCTTAGCGGGAAGCCTGCTTCTCCCTCTCCCCTTGCTCCTCCTCCTTGCTTGTGCTCGCTCTGTCAAATACATAAATAAAATCTTTAAAAAACCCAACATTCAAGGGAGGTGGGATTTTTCTTGACTCCTGGCTTGGATAAGATGCTTTTTGTCCTTTGGGCCTCAACTTAGCTACATTCTCCTTGGGGACAGCTCCCTTACCCTAAAAGGCTTAGTACTCCTTTGGAAGTGGTAACATTCTATGCAAAAACAGCATTATAAAAAGTAATTTACGGGACCTTTAATACTGGGAAAAGAAGAAATATTAAGAAACAGCATTATCTGGGTCACAGAAAACAAAGAAACTCTTACAGCTAAGAGGGTATTGAGAAAACAGGCCAGGATCATAGCTCCTGAGAGGACAAATGAATGGTATTTATAAACTCCTGAGGTTTCCTATATTTATATGTATTAATTTTTTTTGAAGACCAATAACATCAAAGTCTACCACAACATCTTAGGTTAGCATACAACAGTGGTGATAGAAAAGATCCAT
The DNA here is from genome assembly GCF_048418805.1 of Vulpes vulpes. Lineage (NCBI taxonomy): Eukaryota > Metazoa > Chordata > Mammalia > Carnivora > Canidae > Vulpes > Vulpes vulpes. The sequence goes on from NC_132790.1 coordinate 70,852,179, forward strand.
TTTGTACACTAAGCTCTAAGCCAAACTGAAAGATGACTATTTTCTTTCTAATCCTTAGCAGTCTGGTCCTTATTTTTGAAGTATTCTAAGAAAAATAATTATTTTATATATTTTGCAAATGAGTGCTTAATTAATGGGAAGGACCTCTCTCCTCAATCACACTTTCCAGATTTGAGATGTAAAGATAAACAAACAAAAAAAGATTTCAGTTGACTGTAGCGATCTTTTACCGAATTGTACTTAAAAGTCACTGCTATCATTTACTTTGTATCCTATGTTAACAATGTCAACAACTTAGCAGGGAGGAAGAAACTGGAGAAAAACAGGTTTTTAAACAAAGAATAATTACTGCTTAATAATCACAAAACCTCCTTCCCTAGGGAAGGCTATAGCTAGTAAGATGGTTTTGTTAGTGAGTAAAACTAGCCTTCTGTAAGTTATTGAGGAAGAAGGACTCAGTGAGTTGATGACACCTTAGACTTCTTGCTTCTTTCTAAATTACATGTACAGTGTGGGGGTTGGGTGGATCTGTGTATTTTTCTCAATGTGTAATAGATTGCAGTGAGTACACAGCTTCGCAGTAGACTTAAAATTTTAAGACATAACTGTATGAAATAATGAGGAGAAAGAAACAGAGAAACTGGGAAGCAGGAAGGAAGACTACAGGGAAAAACTGCACATCGTTCCTTTTCCTCCTAAGCTTCATTTTTAGAAGATATACTCACTTATAAGGACAAAGACAGTCACAGTCAAAAAGAACCAAATCTTATCTTATATATGTGGGTTGTTAGAAATAAGATTACAATTATAAAGACTTGGGAGACCACCTAGTTCAACTTCTTCACAACACAGAAGAAGCAGAAGCATTAGAACTGGACTGGAATTTCACTGAGTTAGACAATTAGGCATAAAATCCATCAGAATTACTTAAGATACTGAATTATAAGATTTTTAATCCTTTAGTTAAAGGACTCTAGAAATAAGTTAATCGAGTTACTCATAGCTTTTTTTTTATTCTCCCCTTCTCAACATACCCTCTTCCTTATAGAAAAATTACCTCCTTCAGCAGTGAATCTTAGCATGTCTTTGGTGGGGGATTATAACTTGAAAAATGAAAATGCTCTTCTCCCATTGAAAATCACTTCTATCAAAGCTTTCATTTCAAAAGTGATAAAATTAAGGTTCTGCAAAGTGAAATGCTTTGCTCAAGACCACACCCATAGAAGAAAACTTCAGCCTTCTAATCCTAAGGAGAGGCTCTTCCTGTTTCACAACTGCTGTCAACTTAAGTATGAAGACCCAACTGTAAAAACTATATAGTTACCATTATGATGAACTGCCCTGTGTAAGACAGGAGACCAGAGATCGACACTAACATTTGGGTTTTTTTTTTATCCTGGGCATGTTTCAAGGACTAGATTCAGACTTGGTGAAAAGCCACTTTTATTTTATCTACCAAATTATTTTTATATTTAGCTTTCAAAATTAGAAATACTGATCTTATGCTGCTCTCTCCATTTCCTTAGCAAATGTACCACTTCTTGCAACCCTGCTTTTGTTGCCCACCTCCCACCCTGATGCTTGTGCCTTTTCTCTATTCTGTGTAAGAGATGAAAGGTCTAAAGGTACCCAGGACTTCCAGAATCAGCCTCTTTCTCTGTACTGTGAGAACAATTTTGGCATGTGAGCTGGCCAATGTAGCAAGTAATGTTTCTGTATTATTTAAAATTCTCCCCCCCCCCCGCCCATGCATTTGTTAGACAGGAAGGCTGTAGAGCTGTAATAGGTCTATTGATCTTATCTGCAGGTTAAATAAGCTTTTGAGAAGGGTGCAAGCCACTGTTGCCACTACACAGTTTGGAGGAAGCCAAATCCTTCCCAAAATGTTTTAGTTCTCAAAAATGTTACTACTCACAGAGGACAGAGTGTAAAGATCCCTGGTATTCCAAATGCAGCTTTATTGTTTTCTAACACTTCTAATATTGTATCAAAGTAAAAATTCATTTGAAAGTTCTGATGGGGCAGATCTTAGCCACAGTTAACTATTCTTAGACAAGATAGTTAAGGTTTATCTGTTTATTTGTACACAGTTTTTATATCAAGGCAATTTGTTACCCAAGTAGATTAAATACCTCCAATATATTCAATATTGAATATTCAATAATTTCATTGGCTAAGAAATCTTTTGTTTTTAGATAGGAAAATGGTAAACAGTAATTTCTTCATATGGTTGTCTCATTTATTCCCAAAAATGTTGGCTGTGGTATCCCACAACCTGCATTTTTCTTTGTATCCCTGACATTGTTATCTGGCTCCAGGACCCACAATCATGGCTGTCTCCCCAGGAGCTCAACTAGAAGGCCAATGGTGAAAGTAAACTGCACACACAGATATACAATAAATGTTTGTGGAACAATAATAAATAAACATCTTTAGTAAAAGACTAGTCTATTATTATAGCACAGTAGTAAAGACTGGGCATCAGATCAAGACACCCAGGGGTCTGAATCCTGGCTCTGCTAACTGTGTGAATTAAAGCAAGTTATTTAGTCTCCTACTGTTCCTTCGCTTTTGAAAGAGTGGCTCCCTCATAGAGTTGATGTGAGCATTAAATGAGTTAATATACATAAACAGCTTACAACAGTTGCCCAGCTTGTAGTAAGTGTTATAAAAGTTAGGCTATTAATATTATCAGGTAAGTAGAAACTAGTAGGGCTGAATCAGGGTCCTGAAGCTCACCTGATCCTTTACTCCTGGACCCAAGACATGGAAATAGGAAGCGTTTCTTTTTAGGGGATCTGATTTCCCTTTTCTGTATCTGGTGTATGACACCTTGTATGCTAATGTCTCTGTTTGTCCCCCATACTTCTCCCTATTTAATACAGAGCTCATGAAACAAAGTGACAAGTGACTGCTAAGTCCTGGCTATCTTGGTTTATAATTCAGTAAAGAATAACTTAAAAAAAAAAGAGTAACTTCAGTTTTTCACGTTCCATTCTATAAAAACAACTGACATTGTACCAAGCCCAAATTCTCAGATGCTGTATAATAATAATGGCTTTAAAATTCATTCTCTCACCTCCATGGTACACACACATTATCACTTCAACCACAACAAATAACAAAATATAGAGGGACTTTTTTCCACCCAAGTTCAGGAGAAGAAAAGCTAAATGTCAGCCCTGTAGAGGAAGGTGCCAAATGGCTAAAACAGACCCTACTGTAAATAATAATCCCACATTAAAAGACACTAAGTGATTGTCAATGAAAGACAGCATTTAGCAGACTTAATTAAAAATCTCCCTATGATTACTTCAGAAGATCAAGATCTCCACCAAGACCAAAATGCTAGCTATTGGGTGCTGACACTTATTTTCAAGAGTTCCTCACCTTTTCTTCAGTGCTTATTATATGTAGAGCACTGTGCTATGATCTGGGCAGATGATAAACAGTCCCGATCCCCAAGGGGCTTCCTATCTGGGCAACACAGGAGAAGGCAAGATGTATTTATAATTAATATGCGATGGGAATCCTGTAAAAAGAATGATTTCATTTGCTGGTGGGTAGGCTTTCTTACACCAAAGCACTACCAGGTCTTGTTTCAGCAGTAACCTGAGAAAAAGAAACATCAGACTTATCAAATGGGGTTTGAACATATCCCACAGGTGGTTTCTAACATGAAGCGTATCTTCTCTAAGGAAAGGCTTCATAAAAAAGATGGCAATTAAACCAGGTTGGAAAGATAAAGTAGATTTCAAAAGGTATAGGAAGATGAGGCATAACAGGTTAAAAGCATTGCATGGAAAGCAGAGAGGAGGAAAGTGAGTTTCCTGTTGGGAGAACAGCAAAAATGCCAGCTGTGGTTAGATAATCTAGGGCTTCAAATGCCATGATAGGAATTGGATATGGATTCTAGAGACCTGGAGTTTTCAAATTCGTTGCTTCTAGAAGCTGTAGGGCTCCAATGAGGTCTGTTGGGATCACTAATCTCTCTCTTCCCTCCCTACCTGAGTTTCAGTGAGAGAACTTCTACTTTGTTTACAATCCCCACCCCCCCAACACACATATATACTCAGCACATGATTTCTTTGAACAAAGGGAGTCCAATGCTTTAAAAGAAAAGTTTGAACTGCTTCTGGAACTTAAAAAAAAAAAAAAAAAGCCTGGGTTTTATTCCAGATTAATTGAATCAGAATTTAATGAGCACCTAGGGTTGAGAACGACATCAGAATGTGAAATCACTGAGGGCCTAAAAGTGTGGTCTAGAGACCAAGAGCATTATTCAATCCTACCTTATCAGAATCTACATTTTAAAAAAGATCTCCAACACCAATAAAAAATACATTTATTATTAAAAAAATAAATAAAAATAAAAAAGATCTCCAGATGACTGGTTATGTACATTAAAGGTGGACAGGCACTGAAGGAAGGTTCTAAGTAAGGTAATCACCCAATGAAATCCGTGTGATATAATTTACTGATCATCTTCTACTTGTCAGACATGATTGCTGGGTACTTTTTATACTTCTGTGAACCTCTTTTTTCTTATCTGGAAAAGGAAACTTTATTTACATTATGGGGCTGTCATAAGAATTAGATATCCATAAGGTGTTAAGTATAGTGCCTGGCAAAAAGTGTTTTAAAAATGGTTACTATTACCATTAACATATATTTGTTTGAATTATTGCCATTCTGCAAAATTACTGCTATCTGAAACTAAGGGTCAAAGAAGTTTAATGGCTTGACAAAGGTTACACAGTAAATGGTGGAAATGGATTTCAAATCTAGGACTGTTTCATTCAAAAGCTTATCTTCTTTCCCACACAATGCTCTGACATCAAGGCTTTGGGTAGTTTGGAAGTGGGAGAAACAGAAGACAAGGCAATGCTGATGATAAACTAAATGGTGCTAGTATTAGCTTCCACACTTCTGTTTAAGAGAGTAGAATTGGCCAAAATTACAGACAAGTACTAATAAAAAGCATATCTGAGTTACATAAATCCTGATATCATGTAAACACTCAGCAACTAATATTTATATATTTAGCTAGTATTTAACAATATTTAATCTCTAGATAGGTTTATAGAGTTCACAAACCACTTTCACATGCATCACAGTCTTTAACCTTAACCACAACTATGTTAGATGGGATTATTATTCTAAAATGAGATCATTCTATTTTTTCTTCCCTGAGCCCCTATTTAATACACAAACCTGGATTTCCTAATACCTTAACTATAAGGTATTATATACCTTATTATAAGGTATTAATTATTATTATATAAGGTATTAATACCTTAACTATCAGGCTTTCATGTTAGGCCCTGTGTTAAAAAACAATCGAGATTTTTAATGACATATACAGAGTTTATCTCCTCTCCTTTTTCCTGTTAGCTGATCAGCAAAGGTCAGAAGATAGATGGGCTTTGGTGAAAGGAAATAAGAACAGGGCAGGTAGCATAGGTATATCTATCTTGTTTGCTCCAGTGAAGGAATGGAAGGTACCTGACTGAGCTCTGGGATAGTTCTCAGCAGAAGTGTTGCCTCGACTGGAGGAAGAGTTTTTAAGAGATAGCTCCACAAAACACCTTAGTAGAGATGAGAGAAAGAGTCACCAAAGAGAAAACTAAGAAGTTACTTCTTGCCTATCGGTGTATTCATAAAATATACTGAGTTGTGTCCTCTGCTTCCTATATAATTTGTGCCAACATTTCTATGAGGCATCCTTAAGAGTCTAAAAATTCCTGATTCTGTAAAGAATACATATTTTTAAAAGCAAAGCAAACAAAAGGATCTAGAAACATTTTATTCCTCACAATAATTGCAGGGGTGGAGCTATGACAATACTTTCATACTGCCTAGTTGTCTAAGGATAGCCCATTATGCCCCTTGCTTTCATGAAAGATTTTGTAGTCTGCCCTTGTAAAACATTTATGGAAGTGACTTCCAGCACTCAACTTAGTTATTTAATATTATACAAAGTTCATTAGTCATGGTATCTACATCAATTTTCTACAGAAGCTATTATTACCTTTATGATTTCAGTCACTGCCTTCTTTGTAAGCAAAACAGAGATTTTACTGAAGCTCTGCTATTTAAGAACTACCCATTTGTAGTATCCCGTAATAATTCCTGTCAGTGTAGGCTATCTTTGAGGGGTTTAGTGGTTTTTGCTTTTGGCAGTCCTACAATGCTGGAAATAACTTATACTGCCCATCCCCATCTTACAGTGTCTGCTAATAAGTTAGGGTTGTTGGCTGCCAAGCAGATTTAATTTACCCACTTCTCAGCTTGCATTAACCTTTGAATAATAAAGCACAGCTGAGGCTGCTGTAAGAAACAAACCGAGGAATGAATAATTAAAAACACCTCCTCAGCCTTGGAAAGACCAATTCCTAACCATTAGGGAAGATTTAATTGTGGCTGAAGCATTAAAAAGGCGAACTGTATTCTTTATAAACTGAAACAAACGCTAAGGACATAGTGTGACTACAATAGATGTAGTATATGAAAAGCAAAGCTCTGAAAGCACTCAGTCATCAGTTCAAATGAAAAAAGTAAGAGTAGTCTGATTCTAAAGAAAAACAATTACTTCTAAAGATGGGCACTCTTACTGTCTACATACAGAAAAAAATTGCTACTACTTATAAAAAGCTATTATTCATCTGATACAGGTGGACTGGCTGGAATAGCATTTGAAGGGATAAAAATGTTAAAGCTGAAACAAAAGGTTGAGAACAGAACAGATTACAGGAAATCCCTATCTTCTTTGAATCTGTCAAGTGCTTATGCCAGCTGGGATTCTTTGCTTTTGATGGATTTAATTTTCCTTTGGGAACCCAAATCTAATGTAGCTGTCATATTTATGTGTTAAGATCACTAAACAGTCACTGCTGTTTTATATACTTGCTAATATCTAATAACATATTCACACCAAAAAGTATCCTCTTTATCTGAATAGCTGGAAACAATTTTCTGTTCCTAGACCTCCAGCAAAGTGGAGGACATCTCCCTAAATCAGGATGGGCAGTTTCCTCCCATTACTGACTTTAAAGTATGTCTGTTTAATTCTTTAAATTAGGAAATTTTTCTTGCACTTTTTTTTTTTTGGCCTAATTTAAGGTCTTTTCTCTCTATCTCTGTTCAAAACATCAGTGCCCTTCTCATAATAACCTTTCAATTACTGGGAGTTAGGGAGGTACCAAGTAATTTTTTATGTACCAAGCAATTTTGTGGCTTTTAAAATGGCTTTAGTCTTCATATTTATGCTTGTTTTGGGTCTCTGAATCTTCTCTAATTTTTGGTCTATCTAACTTAAAGATGATTCTTTGTACATAATAGGTAAAAGGATGACCAAATGAGAACAGAATTGGAGTTGCTGTTTTGCTATACACTAACTTCTCATTTGGGAGAACAGGAATACTATTTTTTTGTTCTTGAGGGTTATATTCTTAATATTTTCATGTGTCACATGAATTTTTGATGTAAGAAAACTGACTGTTGGCTTATGCTGAACTTGTTTCCTGCTGGGACTAAAAATCTTACAGTTCTATTTGTAAATAGTCACCATGGGAAACGGTTCTCATTACTCCAGATTCTTCTGAACATCACTATACACTTGCCACCACCCTCAAATGGTCAGATACTTGTTTAAATTTCCTTCGGTGTTCAGTCTATTGTATTTTTCTCAGAGTTAGTCATTTTCTAACACTTGGTTTCACTCCAGCTCCAGCAAAATAAATGATCCCTACCCTACCCTTGGTTTCCCACAGGCCATGACTTCTGTCTCTGTTACAGCACTTACCTTAGGCTATGTTGTCCTGAGCCTTCAGCAGCAGCCTGGAGTCTCAAGGGGGCAGGTGTTTTGTCTTACTCATCTTTGCATCCTAGTAACCCACAATGGTGTCTGGAACCAGCAGATAGCCAAAGAGTATTTTTTGATTGAATATGAATTCACAAAGAATTGACACTTTTAACAGCAACCAAAGAGTTGAGGGCAGAATAGGTACTGAATAAACAGATGATTAACTTCTGTGTGTGTGTGGAGGGATTATATTTTAAGCTGTTTAATTTTTTAAATGTTTTAAATTTACAGAAACATTGCAGAGACAGTATAGAGTCCTCATATGCCCAATAGCCAGTTTTCTTTATTATTAACATTTTACATTAGTATGGTACATTTGTCACAATTAATGAGCCAATATTGTACATTAGTATCATTAAAAGTCCTTAATTTATTGAGATTTTCTTAGTTTTTATCTAATGTCCTTTTTCTGTTCCAGAATTCCATCTAGGATGACGGACTTTTTAGTAGTTGTGCCTTTTTATGCTCTATTCTTTTTTAAGTAGAGATATACCTCATTTTATTATACTTTGCAGATACTATTTTTTTTTTTAACAAATTTAAGGTTTGTGGCAACTCTGTGCTACAAGTATGTTAGCACCATTTTTCCAACAGCAGCATGTGCTCACTTTGTGTCTCTGAGTCACATTTCAGTAATTCTCACATTATTATTATATTTGTAATGATGACCAGTGGTCTTTGATATTACTACTGTAATTGTTTTGCGGCACCATGACCACTCCCATGGTGTATTTAATCGATAAATACTGTGTGCATTCTGACTGTGCTAGTGACTAGCCATTCCCTCTCTTCCCCTCCATGGGTCTCCCTATTTCTTGAGACACAACAGTAATAAAATTAAGCCAATTAATAACCCTATAATGGCCTCTATGTGTTCACATAAAAAGAAGAGCTGCGTATCTCTCACTTTAAATCAAAAGCTAGAAATGATTAAGCTTGGTAAGGAAGGCATGTCTAAAGCTGAGATAGACTGAAAGCTAGGCATAAAACAGCCAAGTTGTGAATGCAAAGGAAAAGTTCTGAATTAAAAATACTGGTCCAGTTAACACATGAATGACAAAGCAAAACAGCCTTATTGAAAGTTTTAGTGGTCCAGATAGAAGATCAAACCAGCCACAATCTTCTGTTAAGCCAAAGCCTAGTCCTGAGCAAGGCCATAACTCTTTTTGATTGAGAGAGGAGAGGAAGCTGCAGAAGAGTTGGATGCTAGCAGAGGTTGGTTCAGGAGGTTTAAGAAGCCGTCTTGATAAGATAAAAAAGCAAGGTGAAGCAGCAAGTGCTCATGCAAAAGTGCAGCAAAATATCTAGAAGATCTAGATAAGATAATTAATGAAGATGGCTACATTAAACAACAGATTTTCAATACAGACGAAACAGCCTTATAAAGGAAGAAGATGCCATGTAGGACTTTCACAGCATGAGAGAAAAAGTCCATGGCTGGCTTCAAAGATTCCAAGGACAGGATGGCTCTCTTGTTATGGGCTAACGCAGTTGGTGACTTTTACTTGAAGCTAATACTGACCATTCCAAAAGTTCTAGGGCTCTTACAGATTACATTAAATCTACTCTGTGCCTACTCTAGCCTGTGCTGTATAAATGGGACAACAAAGCCTGGATGACAGCTCATCTATTTATAACATGTTTTACTGAATATTTTAAGTTCCACTGTTGAGACCTATTGTTCAGAAAAAAATGATTCCTTTCAAAATATTATTGCTCATTGACAATGCACCTGGTCACCTAAGAGCTCTGATGGAGCTTTCCAAGAAGATTAATGTTGTTTTCAGGCCTGTTAACCACAACATCCATTCTGTAGCCCATGAATCAGGAGCCATTTTGACTCTCAAGTCTTATTATTTAAGAAATACATTTTGTAAGGTTACAGCTGCCATAGATAATGATTCCCTGATGGATCTGGGCAAAGTAAATTGAAAACCTTCAGGAAAGAATTCACCATTCTAGATGTCATTAAGAACATTCATGATTCATAGGAAGAGGTAAAAATATCAACATGAACAAGGCAACCCTCATGGAGACTTTGAGGAGTTCAAGACTTCATTGGGGGAAATAAATGCAGATGTGGTGGAAACAGCAAGAGAATTAGAATTAGAAGTGACACTTGAAGATGTGACTGACTTGCTGAAATCTTATGATAAAACTTTTAGCAGGTGAGTTATTTCTAATAGCAAAGAAAGCAAAGAAAGTGGTTTCTTGAGATAAATCTACCAGTTGTGAAGATGCTGGGAAGACTGTTGAAATGACAACAAAGGATTCAGAATTATTATATAAACTTAGTTGATAAAGCAGTGGTAGAGTTTGGGAGGATTGACTCCAATTATGAAAGAAGTTCTACTGTGGGTAAAATACATTCAGACAGCTTTGCGTGTTACAGAGAAACTGTTTGTGAAAGGAAGAGTCAATGGATGCACAGCAAACTTCACTGTTGTCATATTTTAAGAAACTGCTACACCCACCCCAACCTTCAGTAATGGCTACCCATTAATCAGCAGCCATCAACAAGGCAAGACCCTCCACCAGCTAAAGGATCAACTCCTTGAGACCTGAGGTGATAGTTAACATTTTTTAAGCAATAAAGTATCTTTTAATTAAGGTATGTACATTTTGTTTTAGACAAAATGCTATTGCACTTAATAGACTACAGCATAGTGTAAACCTAACTTGTATATGCACTAGGAAATTAAAAAAATAATTTAACTCACTCTATTATGATATTTGCTTTACTGCAGTGGTCTGGAATCAAACCCACAGTGTCTTTGACCTATGCTTGTAACAAAACAAAAACTTAAGTAGAGAAACTGAGTGAAGTGTTATGGAAATACTTGGTCTATCTTTTCAACTTTTCTGTAAATCTAAAGTTATTCCAAAATAAAAGTGAATTTGTGCTTACTCTAGCATCACATATAATAACATTGGAACTATACCGAGATGAACATGGACCCAGCAGCACAAAGATGACATAAATTTGTGAAGCATTCCATATTTTCTTTTAAAAAGTTAATTTAAAATCTGATACTGGAAATGACAAAAGTAATGTCTTTTTTTAAAAAATTTTTATTTATTCATGAGAGAGACAGAGAGAGAGAGGCAGGGACACAGGCAGAGGGAGAAGCAGGGTCCATGCAGGGAACCCAATGCGGGACTTGATCCTGGGTTGCCAGGATCATGCCCTAGGCCGAAGGCAGCACTAAACTGCTGAGCCACCCAGGCTGCCCAAGCAATGTCTTTCTTGAGTTTCTTTTAAAAAATTTCTGTATGTACAAATAAATATTCAGCTTGCACATTTATGTTTAAATTTTAAATATATGATTACTCATCAGTTCCAAACTTTCCTTGATATACCTGCCTACAAATATCTGTTCATTAAGTTATAAAGGAGATTAGTACAGAATGGAAACGAGTAACAATGAGAAAGCTTGAGACACCTGAGAAAGAAGTGGGATTGACTGGGCAATAGTTACTCCAGCATACCTACATATTTGACCATTTATCCTCTCATCTACTCTTGGGCGTAGAGAAAGAAGAAAAGTAAAAAGAGAGAAACAAGGCAGTGGGAGATAAAAGAAAAGTAAGAGAGCAGGAGTAAAAGATCAGACTGAGACCACTAAAATGTGACAGGATAGACTTGTAACTTACAATTATATTTTTATTTATTTTTTAAAGGTTTTATTTATTCATGAGAGACATAGAGAGGCAGAGACACAGGCAGAGGGAGAAGCAGGCTCCATGCAGGGAGCCTGACATGGGACTTGATCCCAGAATACCAGGTTCACTGATCTAGAGCCAAAGGCAGAAGCCCAACCACTTGAGCCACCTAGGTGCCCCACAATTATATTTTTAAAAGCTGGCAGAATTGAATTTTCTTGTCCTATTCCAGTTCAAACCCTGATGAATATAAAATCTAATTAGGTTTAGATAAGATATATTGCATAATGCATATAAACGTGAAAAGGGGCACCTGGCTGCACAGTCTTTTAAGCAGCCTACTCTTGGTTTCAGCTCAGGTCATGATCTCAGGGTACTGAGATTGAGCCCGCAACAGTCTCTAGGCTCAGCAGGGAGTCAGCCTGGAGATTCTCTCTCTCCTCCCTCTCGCCCTGCCCCTACCCCACCTTGGAGTAACTAAAACATCTCCATCAGATTTGATTTACACTAATTGCTTCAGCATACCATGTCTTCTTAAAAAAAGGTGTTTTACTCTTTAGTAACATAAAGAAATGCTTAAAATATGTTAAATAAAAAGAAAAAATGATGTAAATGAAATCAATTTACTTGCTTATTTATTCATTTATTCAAAAAATATCTTCTAAGCTCCTCCTATGTGTCAGTCACATAGGTAATGCAGATTTAGCATCTAACAAATCCAAACTCCTTCATAAGTTCATGGAATTTATATCCTAATGAGGAGAAGATAACACTAAACAAATAAACAAGTAAACACAGTTTGTCTGACAGTGAGAACTAATGGGGAACAATAAAACAGGGTCGGTAGAGGCAGTGATTCCAATTTATTTTTAAAAACAAAACAAAAACAAAAACACATATGTAGAACATTTAAGTATTATTTTTATGAAATGTGTCTACTTCTTTAAGTTGTATTTTCCTACTCCAAAAACAATCATGTAAAAGCTCCTAAAAATATATTAGCACATAATATACTGTTTTCTCTGTGAACTGTAATAGTATTTAGTTTTATGTTCACAGCTGGCTGAGGATTTGGAAAAAAAAAAAAAACTATCCTAATTCATGTAAGAGTTCTTTCTATTTTAGGTTAACAATTTATTCACTGCAAACACAATTACATTGTTTAGGACCAGAACATGCTAAATATTCACAACCTAATTTTTAAAATTATAATTTTGTTAAAGATTACACCTCTTCAGCTGAATGTTAAAATAAAGACAAAATTTCTTAGTAAAAAAAAAAAAAAAAAAAAGGAATTTAACACACAAACTTCCAGAGTTAAATCAACAGTACAATTGGAAATAATAAACTCTGGACCTTATCAGTTAATGTCAGAACATTCCAATCTGATTATTTCTATAACTTTATGTATGATGTAGGTAGCAGCAACTCACGACAGCTTTTATAGTATACATGACTATACTATAACAAAAAATAGCTTATTAAACATTGAACATAGTAGAACGAAAAATCAAATGATTTAGATTCATTAAGCTTAAATTGTGGGTATCTTTTAGTGGTTTTCTACTGCCAACTTCATAAACCTTATACTATTCAAGTATAATTATATTCAATGTCTGTTCATATCAGTATTAAGAAAATACCTGAACTGTCAAAATACAAATACTATTTCTTAAATTTCAAAAACAAAAGCAACAAACAAGCACCTACCTTAGAGACAGATAATCCCACCAGGTAGCAGACAGAAAAGCAAACTGATACTGATAAAAATATGTGGGAAAAGGAACATTTTGAAAGACCACAAAGTAATCCTCTAATTTTAAATGCAGACTTTTATTTAAATGGCAAATGACAGATCAACTCATGGTTGTTCAGAAAGACTCAATTTGTTGTAGAAATATTAAAAGTATTCACAGGTTCATCTCTCATGCTCAGCTTGCCAACTCCGTGGCCTTGTATGGCAATTAAGGTAAGCAGCAGTTGATGAGAAGGTCTATGTTTTGGTAGTTACGATATTATCACATATAAGCATAGTTCTCTTAGAATAAACATGTATAAATGTGTTCTTTCTTTTACTAGAACAGTATCAATAACAAGAATATGTCAAAGATCTGCAACTATGTTTGTAAACTTGGCTCACATGGATTTCAAAGAGAGTTGCATGTCTAACTGAAAAATCCAGCACAAAGCAACTGAGATGTTTCCCTTTTATGGTTAATCACGCTTTAAAAATAAACTCTTGGAAAAGCTCAAACTCATATCTTGGCTTGTTCCTGCTCTTCATAACACCTAACCAAATTAAGTTTTGATTTATTGATTAGAATTTTAAGAAATTCGTTTTATTCAATTTAACTATGCTACATATTAATAATGAAGTTACAAACAGAGACCAAGAGAAATCTATTAAGGGAGGACTGAAAAGAGAATGGGTTATTACTCTTCCTAACAATGTTGCTTAAGGAAATGGTTTAGAAAAATGGTTTCAGGGCAGCCTGGGCGGCTCAGTGATTTAGCACCACCTTCAGCCCAGGGCGTGATCCTGGAGAATCAGGATCGAGTCCCACATCTGGCTCGCTGCATGGAGCCTGCTTCTCCCTCTGCCTGTGTCTCTGCCTCTCTCCCTCTCTCTCTCTGTCTCTCATGAATAAATAAATAAAATCTTAAAAAAAAAAGACCAAAACTATGAGAATGCATACTTTCAGGAAGTATGAACAGTGAAATTAGAAGCATACCAAGAACAGAAAAATAGATGAGATCCTGTTAGGTTTGACTGGCTTTTCTGATACAGATATCAAGAGGAAAGCAATGATGAGTAGATAAAAATATGCCTACCCCTGATGATGATGTAAAGGCAAGGAAATAAAGATAACCATCACAGGGTTATGACTTCTAAGAAGGAATCTTATGGGAAGAAGAGACCAGAGGCTGATGTGGACCAGAAAGCGGCCAATCAGTGAAAAAGGCACTGAGCAGAGAACCCAGGTTCAATCTACAAAACGGGTGGTCACCAAGAAGGTAAAAGAGAATATACATACATTTTCTTTTTTCAAAGAATACACACAGAGTTGTGTTAGAGAGGTTTTTAAGTGCATTACTACCCTTCTTTCAACTCATTGCCAGCATTCATGAACATTACAATTCTATGTTCCTCTGCAAATAAGTAACAAAGGTAGATTTAAAAGCTATTTGTATCAGTGGTAGTAGGATAATTAACAACTATGTTAATTGGAATTTTAGGCATTATATCTAGAACACAAACAATAGTAAGATAATGTTTTGTATTCACGATTTGCTCACCAGATAAATTTGTGGGTCTTCTGAGATTCAGCCACCTGTTCTTAGGCAACATTTAAGTACAAATGTATTTGTATAATAAAGGTCATTTGATTCTTTTGTTTCTCATGTATTCGTTATAATTAATTCAAAGTCACTGTAACCAGATGCCTGAGTAAAGAAAAGAATTACACACACAGCCTGAAGAAAGAAAGGAAAAAATCTTTTCCCAGGCTCTAAAGGAAAAAAGAGAACTCAAAATTTCCCTAGGAATTTTCATAGAATTATTGAAGGTAAGGTTCTTTTTAAACACTTAAGACTTTGGACAATTTATGTTTCCTTATTATAACTCACTAGACTGGAAAAGGACTATTCTACTTATTTCAAAGGTCCAAGAGTTTATATATTTAGCTTTTCAGAGGGCTGAAACCTCCCCAATAAGGTTGGAAGATGATATGGATTCCAAAGGCTAATTGTAGCCCAGCTTTAGTTCCACTACAGTGAAGAAAAGAAAATGTCTTTCTTATAACCAAAGGTATATTAATTCATCCATTAAAACAAATGTAGATGCTAGATCCTCAGGGCACAGTGGTAAGACACTGCTGTTCTTCTCGAGTTTTACCATTTAAGGGGAGAAAACAGACAACAAGTTAAGGGACAATTACAATGTACTATGATAAATGCTGGCTGTAATAGGAATAAGTACAGAATGCTTATGGAAGCAGAGAGAAAAGGCTCCTCAACCAACTTGTGAGAGATGAGATCTGAGAGATTCAAAGAAGTTAACCAAGAGTAGGGGAAAGTGGAAAGATGGGCAGAGAGAGAAAGGCAGGTAGAGGAAGAGCAGAGGCAAAGTGCAGGAGGCAACAGACAAAAGGAAGTTTCTTTCAGAAAACTAGGCACTGTGTGTGCTGTGGCAAAAAGGTGATGCAGGAAAAGTAAGCAGGGCCAGATCAAGAATGCATCTTTTATGCAATGCTACGGTGGACTGATTCTGAGGGCAATGGAATCACCAATAGGTTTTAGAAAGAGAGGTGAACATGAACATATTTTCATTTTTGAAAAACCAACTCTGACAGTGGTGGAAGGAAGTGAGGAAGCAGCTGAGATTGGGGACATGAGATGAGTTAGAAAGCTTTACTGTTTGAAGGTAGAAGATGATAGTGGAATGACAGTGCCCTGGAAAGCAGTCTGAATTCTCAAGCCAAGGCACAAAAGGAGCATGCTGAATTTGAAGGGTCTGTAGGACATCCAAGTGCCAATGCCCAGCCAAGTATGAAATTTAGGTGAAAGAGCGGCTGCAGACTAGATTTGGGAGAGAAGAGTACATAAGTACATCTCTAGAGCCCCAGGAGTAGATCAGGTTATGAGAGAACCAGCAGTGAAAATGAGGAGACATAGGAAAGTGTTTTTAGGAGAAACACTCATGGGACTTTTAAAAATATGACTTAAGAAGAGGAATCAAATGAGTAAAGTCAGGAGAGCATGGTATTACAGAGGCTAAGAGAAAGGAAAGCATTTTATGGGGAAAAAAAGGCAAAGGGTAACATACTGCAGAATGGTAGAGAAAATAAAATTGAGAATAGTCCATCAGTTTCAGTGAAAATTGATGTTTGTGAAGGGACACCTAAGTGGCTCGGTGGTTGAGCATCTGCCTCTGGCTCAGGGCATGATCCCGGGGTCCTTGGATGATTCCCACGGCATGTAGCCTGCTTCTCCCTCGGCCTATGTCTTTGCCCCTCTCTCTGTGTCTCTCCTGAATAAATAAATTAAATCTTAAAAAAAAAAAAGAAAAGAAAACTGATGTTTGTGACTCTGATTAGAGCAGTTTAAGTGAAATGTCTGGCGTTGTGGATTAAGGAATGAACAATAAAAGAGATTAAAAGATGATGATGTGTTTCTCCTTCTGGATGTCTAGATGGGAAAAGGCAGAAAGGAATGTGGCTTGAAAAGGAGGCAAGAGGGGATGGAATACAAACTATTCAGTCAAGAAGGAGGATAAAATCACAGACAGAAGGATAGAAACTTCTACTATAACAGGAAGGCAGTAAGAGAGAAGGAAGAAGGGAGATGGAAGACTGAGGTTTAGCACAATGTTAGCATCACATTTCTGGAAACAATAGTTTGAGCCCAGATTGCCACCTTGGTTGTGTGACCATGGGTAAATCTGACCGTGTATGGATAGAAACTTTTCTGGTCCTCAGTTTACTCTTATGAAGATGAGGATAGTGGATTAGATACTCTCTCAAGGCTCCTTCAGTAATAATTACATAATTACAATTAGGTCATAATCTCATGAGGGTTTTTTTTTTTTTTGTGAATGACTATAAATTTGTGCTAATGTAGAGAAATGGACATACTTCTCTCTGATATCCACATAGTCAAAAGAGCACTTTGAACTAGATTTACATTATAAAGTAAAAACCAGTATCACTGTATGGCTCAGGCATGTAACAGAAATGTGCAGTCTGGTCTAGGCTGCCCAAACACAAAAACTGAAGACAGGTTGGTGCTTCTTTGGACTCCTGGAGATAATCAGCAAAAACCATGTGAATTGATTTTGGTAACAGAAAGCTACTAAAATATTCAGAAAAACTAAAGTTCTCTCTACAAAAGTATTTGAATGAAATCAAGTAAGATCTTACCTACATTATAAGTGTTTAAAATGTCCTTTTTATAATTTTCATTTAAATAGAACAGAAGTTTATTTCTTGCTTAAGTCATTTTCAATGTATGTTGACAGAATGGGGAAATCACACTCTGTTCTTATTAATTTAGAGACGCCATCTCTTTCCATTCAAATAAAAAGTTCTTAACTTTTTGTTCCATGACTCATTTGGCAGTTTGGCGAAGCATACAGACCTTTTCTCAGAATAATGTCTTTAAATGCATCATATAAAATGTATAGTATTGCAAAGGAAACATTATACCGAAATATGGTTTTCAAAGTATTTAAAAATTTGGTGTTACAGATGTGCTTCCTTATTAGATTTAATGACAAAATTTAAATTGGTGAATCCATTAATTATTGTAATCTTGAAGCAGTGAGCACAGATATTATTTTGAGATATGAAGAATAAAAATAATATGACTTCTATTGGTGTTAAGAAATACTGACAAAGACCTTTTGCACCCACCTGGCCAATTAGTCAAGAGACTGTGGATTGTACACGGAAATACTCTGTATTTCTGCCGCCCCACCTCAGAGGCCAGAACAGAGTCACATGGGCCACTACCTAGTGTCCAAGAAACAGAACTTCACCAGTTCTTACTCTGAAATCTCTCTAGTTGTTTTTTGGGGGATGGGAAAAAGGGCTTTTGTCTGAAACTCACTCTCTAGTAGATTCTTCAGCAAGAGCTCAAGAGAACATTTCAATTCTTGGAATATTCATAACTATTTTATCTGTGGAAGTTATATCTGAAGGTAAGTTTGGCTGGACAGAAACTTAGTTGTGTTTTCCATCCTTGAGTATCTTAAATATGGTATTTCATGGATTTTTCTCCAGTCAGCTAATTTTTTAAGCTTTTCAAATTCTGATTTATGTTTTTTTTCCCCAACCTATAGCATTATTTTTTTTTCCATTTTGTTTTAAAATAACAGTTTATAGTTTTGGGATGCCTGGGTGGCTCAGTGTTTGAGCGTCTGCCTTCAGCTCAGGGCATGATCCCAGGGTCCTGGGATCAAGTTCCACATCAGGATCCCTGTGGGGAGCTTGGTTCTCCCTCTGCCTATGTCTCTGGCTCTCTCTTTGCCTCTCATGAATAAATAAATAAAATCTTCATTTAAAAAAAATGGTTTAGTTTCCATCTACTTTGTAGACTTTTGGGGGC
Source organism: Vulpes vulpes (assembly GCF_048418805.1). NCBI lineage: Eukaryota > Metazoa > Chordata > Mammalia > Carnivora > Canidae > Vulpes > Vulpes vulpes. The sequence continues at coordinate 70,870,810 of NC_132790.1, forward strand.
ATGTTTTCATTGTTGGGACATTTTGTTTACAATAAACACAGGGGTGCATGTATTTTATCAAATTAGTGTTTTCATTTTCTTTGGGTTAATAGTAGTGGAATTACTAGATTGTATGGTATTTCTATTTTATATTTCTGAGGAACCTCCACATTGCTTTCCACGGTGGCCACCCCAACTTACATTCTTACCACTAGTGCACGGTTCCCTTTTCTCTACATCCTTGTAAACACTGATTATTTCTTGTCTTTTTTGATACTAGCTGTTCTAACAGATGTTAAGGTGAAATTTTGTTATGTCATTATGCCATCACCTGCTTTTTATCTGGACTTTTATTCTTCTCCCCTTTTGTCCTGCCCTGCTCAATTTGAATTCTATTTCAAGCAACTTTTCTCCATGAGAAGATCTGCTTTTTATCTGGACTTTTTTTTCTTCTCCCCTTTTGTCCTGCCCTGCTCAATTTGGATTCTACTTCAAGCAACTTTTCTCCATGAGAAGATCTGTTTTGGAAGAGAGCTTTGGTTTGCTTGCTTAAAGAGTATATAAGGACTAGAATGATCCAGCACCATCAAACTGAATTGCTTCTTGGTTCCTTTGTATTCACCCATGAATTAGATCCTGCAAAAACACCCATCTATCTCCAGCATCTACTCTGATTGGCTTAATGTGCATGCTACTGAATAGGTGTTGACAATTTAAGGGATTTCCTATTCTCAGGGTTATCATTTGCCCTGTTTCTTTCCCCTGCTTCCTCCCACACAGTTACTGGTTCCATCTGAATCTTATAGTTGTTGGTAACTGGTCCTTACCTGCTAGTATCTGGGGGTTGGAGGAGGTACCTGGTTTTGATGTAGCTGCTATACACATGTTTTGATTCTGACATCCTAGTTGCTCTATTTTTATGGAGAAATTAACGAACAATGGCACTTCTGCCAATCTTTTAGGACTCTTCCTCCTGAAATTTGTGTTGTTTTTTAATATTTTATTTATTTATTCATGAGAGACACAGAGAGACAGACAGGCAGAGACACAGGCAGAGGGAGAAGCAGGCTCCATGCAGGGAGCCCAACATGGGACTCGATCCTGGGTCACGAGGATCATGCCCTGGGCTAAAGGTGGCACTAAACGACTAAGCCACCGGGGCTGCCCCTGAAATTTGTGTTTTTTAATTTAAAATAATTATTGTTTAAAATTTACTTCAGAGTAATATGAATTGGGGCTATCAGTCATTCTAACAAAATGTAAAACACATCGGTGATTTTCAAACTGTAGTCCTTAGAACCCTGGGAGATTTATGTATACGTGTATGCATAACTGTATATGTACATGCACTTCTGCTTTCCTTTCTTTACCCTACTTTGAACAGAAGGGATCCACCATAGATACTGTACTTCCATGAAATACTGTTTGAAGAACAGATTACATGGTTAAAAGGGTCTGAATACCAATGTTCAGGAGTTATCTTTTAAAACCAGTATTTAAAACCTCAATAGGGATCCCTGGGTGGCGCAGCAGTTTGGCGCCTGCCTTTGGCCCAGGGCGCGATCCTGGAGACCTGGGATCGAATCCCACATCGGGCTCCCGGTGCATGGAGCCTGCTTCTCCCTCTGCCCATGTCTCTGCCTCTCTCTCTCTCTGTGACTATCATAAATAAAAAAAATTAAAAAAAAAAAAAGAACCAAGCTAAAACCTCAATAAAGTGAACTGATATTTGTAAAAACAGATTTAGTATTCAGAGAGATAATTTGAGCCAAGAACTACAACCAGAATTCAAGAAAAAAAAATCCTCACAAATATCTTTTAACAATCTCTCATGTTTTTCAAAGGCTTGAAGAAAAAGTATGTATTTACTATATTCCTTTACATTTCTGTTAATAGTTTCAACTGTGGTATCAAATATAATTCTTAAGTTGTCCAACTATTTACTTAGAAAAATGTGAAAATTTAAAGTTACATATGCTTTAATCAAAAAATGATCAAATTCCATTTTTCCACTTTGTCTTATCTATTTAAAACTTCAAATTCCCTTAGAGGTATTAAGAATGAAATGTTTATAAGAGCAACTTTAGAAAAAATAAAAACAGAACCCTAAATGTAAGTGTTTGTGGAGGAAGACATGATTCCCTGTAGGGCAAACATTCTGGTATATACTATAGTATATAAGTATATACATACTTATGAAATTGGAACCCATTGATCTACCTATCAGCCCTGCGGATCCAAGAGATCAAGATCCATAACCTTCTGGTAAGCAAAGAAATGTTCATTTCCCTGGATGGTGAGAGTCCCAGGAAGAATTCCAAGCAATGCCATCTTGGAATTCTGGCAAACCAGAAAACAGTGAGTGGGGCACAGCATCAATAGTTCTTTTAGAGTTCTAGAAGGCCAAATTTTAACATCTATTGGTGGATTCTTTTTTTTTAAGATAGATTTATTTATTTATTTATTTATTTATTTATTTATTTATTTATGATAGACAGAGAGAGAGGCAGAGACACAGGAGGAGGGAGAAGCAGGCTCCATGCTGGGAGCCCGACGTGGGACTTGATCCCGGGACTCCAGGATTGCGCCCTGGGCCAAAGGCAGGCGCTAAACCGCTGAGCCACCCAGGGATTCCCCCTATTGGTGGATTCTAATGTATTGTTCTATATTTGATCTCTGGTAAACAGTGCCTTCCTAGGAAACCTCTTCTTACTAAATGCTTTTAAACTTTCCAACCTGCCTGATAGATACCAGCTTCTTTTACTAGAAGGTTCAGATTAGTATTACTTGGGTCTTGTAACATTTGCCTACATGGTTGCATGCCAGATAAACAAGGCACTGTAAATCCTTATTCAGAAACTTGCCAGACTGAAACAATATTCAAGGATTGTGTGTACAGAAAAGTTGTGAAAATGAAGGAAAAGAAAACTATAATTGTGTTTATTTTAGAAATCAAAGGCCTTCAAGTAAAACACACACATACACAAATATACAAATTGGCAATAGATTACATTTTTCTTTGCAATAGGCAGAATCCTTCATTGAAAAATAGAGTGAATCAATGTTATATTCTCTTGGAACTTGTTTAATCATGTATAATATTAAGGCGAAGTCAAACTTGACATATATATTATAAAATATAGTTCTTCTGTCAGTGAATTACCTGTCAACTTGACAGGTTCAATTCTGCTTTAAGCTATTACTGAGGTACTTGATCATCCTAAGAGTGCAATATGCAAAAGTTCTTGCTGGACAGAATGGAATATCAAAACTCATGGAGAAGTTGCCACAGATGTCTACCGATATGACTATAAAGGTAGAGCCATAATGTGAATAAGAAAATATATTTTATTAGTGCCTTATGTAATTTAGATGTATCCATTTTTTGCTGCAATTGTTTCTTTTAGGGTAAGTTACCCTCATCATTCTCTGATGATCTTAAAAATAACAATACCCATCCTTTACCATTATCTTCTCTCTAATGTAAATGAAGTAGAATGTCATAAAGATTTTTGGTGCTCCTCTAATTCAAGTCCCTCATTTTATAATTAAGTCCATGTAATCCACTTTATTTAAAAATAAAGACAACACAGGTGCCTGGGTGGCTCAGTCTGTTAAGTGTCCAACTCTTGATTTTGGCTCAGGTAGTGATCTCAGGGTGGTGAGTGCTCAGTGGAGTCTGCTTCTCTCCCTCTCCCTCTGCCCCTTCCTGTGCTTGTGCTTGCTTGCTCTATCTCTCAAATAGATAAAGAAACCTTAAAAAAATAAACACAACATTTAGCATATGCTCATGATATACCAGGCTTCAACACATACGTTCCAATTTAATCCTAACAGCTCTGTGAGATGGATTTCATCACCCTCAATGTGGAGATGAGAAAATCAAGAGATGCATGGCTTGATCAAGAGCACATACAAAATTAATTCTAGAGCCAAGATTAAATCTTTATAGAGTACAAGTCTATTTTTTTTTAAAATTTTTATTTATTTATGATAGTCACAGAGAGAGAGAGAGGCAGAGACACAGGCGGAGGGAGAAGCAGGCTCCATGCACCGGGAGCCTGATGTGGGATTCGATCCCGGGTCTCCAGGATCGCGCCCTGGGCCAAAGGCAGGCGCCAAACCGCTGCGCCACCCAGGGATCCCAGTACAAGTCTATTTTGATTGTTTATTAGTCGTTTGATTTGGTTCCCAACTCTCTCTAGCCCTCTACTTTCACACCTAATCTAATGTGACTCATCCAAGGTCATGCAACTAGAGTAGCAACATTTGACTCCAGGTTGTCTGACATCAGAGATTTAGCTGTTCCCTCCTCTCTTCACTGCAATTCCATTACTGCATAGCTAGGTATCTCCTCCAATTAAGTACTTTAACATCAGACTTTGACTACTACCTAGAAAGTGCAATGAATAAAGTACAATGGTAGATGCTCAGTGTATTATAACTATCCCTAAACTAAATGTATCAGAATGTATCATGCTCTTATTTTTACTTTACGATGACCACTTTTCCCTTTTCTCCAAGGATCTGCTTCAATGCCCTTTGTTTTGGCATTAAAGCAAATATGGGAAATATAATAGAAATATAATAGAAATATAATTGTGTAATATGGGAAAAATACAGGATAGTCTTCTTTGCCCATATATACTTATAATGTTTGTATAAATTAAAATTTGAAGTAGAGAAAAAAAAAACCCTAAATTGTGTGTTATCAACTGGAAGTCCAAATAAAAGAGCACTAAAGAATGAAATAAGAAGGGTAAATGACATATAGGATTGACAAGGATTGGCCTTGAGGGAAGGCAGAAGGCATGGCTTGAAAACAGATATTAGGTGAGTTGCAAAATCCAGAATGGTCTATCTGGAGTAAGTAGGTTTTGTAAGAGAAGTTCAAGGAAAGAAGGCTGCCCAGTATAATGAGGCTTTGAATATCAGCTTTCATGATCATGATTCACAGAGTCATTGTTGATTGCTGAAAATAAAACTAATACTTATCATTTATTTACTCTGTCCCTATGCTGCACTAAACCTTTATAGTATTTCACATAAATCTTGATTGTAACTCCATGAAGTAAAGATTATTAGTCTCATTTTCAGTTGGTATAACTGAGGCTTGGTCAGGCAACTTGCTTAAAAGTCACTGGAAAATTAAGTAGAGGATCAATATTCTAAATCATGTCATTTGGATTCTAAAACCCACACTATTTCTGACAGTTGTTTCACCATTAAAACTAACAGACAAAACAACAAAAAAACTTTCTCAAAGCACAAATCTTACGCCTTCAACTTAAACTATATTCAAGTATAACCACAAAGGGAAAACTATATTTAAAAGATAAAAAGCCAAGAAAAGAAAACCTTTTTAAGCCCGAGGTTTCCATGCAGCCAAATGGAAAATATACAAACACATGTAAATAAAGTATACCTTATGACCAACAGTGACTTTGAAATCCCAAAGGACCATATATTTCATATTTAATAGAGCCCTTCCATATTCCTTTTAGCCAACTTCATTTAATTGAGTATCACTAGCTGTGAGCTAATTGTGCAAATAATAGGCCAATGTTTTCTGTATGTAATTTATATGTGTACCTATCTATTTAGCACTAACTGTAGTATCCTTCATTTAATATTTTCTTTATTTCTTTTTTAAGATTTTATTCATTTATTCATGAGAGACACAGAGAGAGAGAGAGAGAGAGAGAGAGACAGAGACAGAGACAGAGACAGAGGCAGAGGGAGAAGCAGGCTCTTCACAGGGAGCCTGATGTGGGACTTGATCCCGGGATTGGAATCATGCCCTGAGCCAAAGGCAGATGCTAAACTGCTGAGCCACCCAGGTGTCCCTAATATTTTCTTTAAATTAAAAATGTTTCTCAAGAAGCAAAATGCTTTTGTAAGCCCTTTTAAAAAATAAAATACCTAGTTTAGCCTCAATTAGAAAACCATGAAATCATGGTTCTGATATACTAGTTATAATACTTTTCCCAATTTAAACTAAAATTAACATAGGTAATTATAAATTTTAAAATGTTTATTTTGTACTCCCTGTAATCATCTACACACCTCAGGTATAAAGCATCATACTTAGGAAGCCACCTTAAGAGGAACTCTCCTAAGAGGGAGGATACTTAAAAAGTATTCTCCTGTTACTGTTCATGCTGTTAACGGGATCTGCCCAACTCTAAAGCACATGGGCATATGTGCACATGGGCATATAGTCATAAATGTACAGTACTTTTTTTTTTCTAAATCAATACCATTTATTTTTTAATTAAGTTAATATTTATGCATATATGACCATATAGAACGTGAGGTAAAGGGTAAAAATGTAATTAACTTTTTATAAATACTCATGTGTTAAGTATCATTTTTCCATTAATCATATTGTAATGTAACACACTGATACAGGAAAATAGCCACAACAATTGTGTAGCTTAACAAATTATTTGAAAGTGAACACCCTTGTACCCAGCATCCAAGGTGAAAAATCGAACTCAGGCACCCAACCCATAAGGCTCATCCATATGTCTCTTCCCAAACATAAACCCTTTTCTCACCCTGAGTAAGCATTATCGTGACTTGCAAAGTAATGGCTTTCTGATTTTTAAATGGTTTTATTAATCAAATGTGCATCCCTAGACACTACAGTTTAATCCTGTCCATTTTTCAAAAATCTGATATACCTTTTAAGTGCCTTTCAATCTACAGGTGCCCTCTCCACCCTTTTTTTTTTTTTTTAAAAGATTTTATTTATTCATGAGAGACACAGAGAGAGAGGCAGATACATGGGTAGAAGGAGAAGCAGGCTCCCTGCAGGAGCCTGATGTGGGACTCAATGCCAGGACCTCGGGTTCATGATCTGATCCCAATGCACACACTCAGCCGCTGAGCCACCCAGGTGCCCCACCATACCTTCTCTCTACCAATTTTCCACTATTTTCAATTTATGAGGAGCCTCAAAAAACAGAGGTGACCTTATTAAGGAAAGAATGTCAAGGCGTGAAGGGAAATTTGGTAGTTGCTAGTAGAGTGTGGCCAGCATCCTGCCTCAGTTTCCCTCCCAATAACCCCCACCCCCAACCTCCATCTAGTGTCTTTGACATCGCCAAGGAGCTCTGCCTTCCCCCCGTGAAACTGCACTGCTCCATGCTGGCCGAAGATGCAATCAAGGCTGCCCTGGCTGATTACAAACTGAAACAAGAACCTAAGACAGAAGAAGCAGAGAAATGAGCGCTCAATGAAGTGTCCAGCAGTGTCTGACACCCGCCACGCGGTCACTGTAGGCGTTCAGAAGCCCCTCACACTACAGTAAAACAGCTCTGAGACGCACAAAGCATTTGCTGGTCACGTGGTGGCTCCAATGCAAGCAAAATACAGTTTATTCGTTCCAAGTCCTGTGCTTTCTTTCAGCCCACTTTATCGCCTTAATCCAGTTTGTGTACATTTTGAATTGTGTGCATGGCCTCAAAACTGAAATCAATCACGAAGTCTCAAGTGTGGTTAATCCACAAAGTGCGCAAATACCTAATCTCACCTGAATCTATCTTGAGGAAGATTACCAGTAGAAGGCCTTGGTATGATTATTTGATAGAACCAATTATTGTACATAAAACATTTACATATATAATATATATAATAAAGGAACGTAAGATAAAAAAAAAAAAAGAAAAAGAGGCCCCCCCAGCCTCTTCTGGGCTTCTGTTCCTTATAAACGGAGATTCGGTATCCTTATCTGGCTCTCCAGTAGTTGGGACAGCAGTTCAGCCTTTAGCCTTCTCTTTGGATCTAAGGTGTTCCCCCCTCCCCCCACCCCAAGTTTCTTCAGGGCCATCTTGTTACTTTTCTAAAGGAAAAGCTGACCTCTAAACTTCTCACACATCAGATCCTAACATTAGAGGAAATCTCCTAACCTTCCTATAGCCTTCTATAACAAAATACCATGGACCGAAGTAGCTTAAACAATGGATCTCTCTGTTGTGGTTTGGAAGTCAAAGGTCAAAGTGCTGGCAAATTGGTAAGGGCCCTTTTCCTGGCTTGAAGACCGTCGCAGGGATCCCTGGGTGGCGCAGCGGTTCGGCGCCTGCCTTTGGCCCAGGGCGCGATCCTGGAGACCCGGGATCGAATCCCACATCGGGCTCCCGGTGGATGGAGCCTGCTTCTCCCTCTGCCTGTGTCTCTGCCTCTCTCTCTCTCTCTCTCTCTCTGTGACTATCATAAATAAATAGTAATAAAAAAAAAATTAAAAAAAAAAAAAAGTTCTGAGACCAGAAACTCAGTCAAAACAGAAATTTTGTAAGAAGTGAGGCATACTATAGAACTCTCACTTACAGTTAAATATATATTTTTCCTTTGAAAGTTACTGTTCAAGTATTTGTAGGCGTTCAATTATAATGGCTGAAGTAATTCTTTAAATATATCAGAATACTTATCATTAGTTAAGGAAAAATGCCAGTTGTGCTAGAGCTGGGAGGCTGACGGGTGAGTGGGGTTTGGAGATGTGAAGTACAGAGAGAATTCCACAGACCTGGCCTGAGGAACAGCAAAAGTGAAGATTCCTTCTGCCCACATTTCTATTCTGGCTAAAGGATTTCTCCAATTCAGCCACTGCATAACCACTGGTGGATCATCTACTACATCTTAAAAATCAGGTAATGAATTTGTCAGATACTCTTAGTTATGAGCAAGAAGTAGTGGGAAGTTTTGTGGAGAAAAGTTATGATAACCATCCTAAACTAATTCGTGACAGTGATCTTTTAGAAGTTTATGACGTTTGGGGCCTTTAATATGAGATGAACTATACAATACCTAGTGTGATTCAAACTGCCTATTGCCAGGGCAAGTAGAGCTGCCTGGATTCTGGATTCATACAGATGTATCTTAGCTGCCACTTGTTAGTTGTATGACCTTGGAAATTCTTTAAGCAATTCTGTTTCAGTTCATTCAATGGTGATAACATTACCTACATCATAAGATTGCTGGGAGGATGAAATGATACATGTAGAAATAATAGTTGAAGAGCAAAAACAGTATGTAGTAGAATAATAATAAGTCAATAAATACTGCTATCAGTTATGTGAAGCAGCTTCCCCTTTAATGAGCAAAAATGGAAATGAAAATTTAAATGTCCATGAGAGCGCTTAGGTTACAATATACTTGCTTTCAGAGGATGTTAAGGAAATTATTAATTATACAGATGTGCAGCCATAATCTTAAAGTCCATATTGCAAATTGCATTATTTGTATTTAAGATTTCACATACATTAGAAAAACATTTGGTAATTAATGAAGCATTTTCTCACATATTATGTCATTTGAGTCCCACCACAAAGCCTAAGAAGTAAGCAGCACAAGTATTATTCCTATTTTGTAGATGAGGAAACTAAAGTTCAGAAGAGCTATTTAATTATCCCACAATTATAGTAACTGGAGAAGTACTTTCTTACTGTATTACCTCTGCCTCTCATAATTTTTACTTGTTTCACAGTTTAGGATAAAGAAATGGGTATTATCTAATTAAATTCTGATTTAAGATTACTGTTTATTTGCTTTGCGTTGGATTTAAGTAGAAGCGACAAAGTATTTTTCAGCACAATAAAACTTCACATATCTCCTTATTAGGTTCTAGAAGAGTATCCTGTCTTTGAAAGACCCTAAAAATAAATGTAAAGATTTATGTTAATAGTTGGTGTTACTGGCTTTTATTTTGTCTCCTTGGAAAAAAGTAGTAAGCACATTTAAATAATGAATTAAACACCTATCTACCATAAGTAATAGAAATACTGTTGACTTTGCAGATCAGGTTCTGGTTTATCCTTCAAAGATCAACTTCAAGGACGCCCGTGTGGCTCAGAGGTTGAGGGTCTGCCTTTGGCTCAGGGCATGATCCCAGGTCCTGGGATCAAGTCCCGCATCTGGCTCCCCTGTAGAGGGCTGGCTTCTCCCTCTGCCTATGTCTCTGCCTCTGTCTCTAACTCTGTTGTCTTTCATGAATAAATAAAATCTTAAAAAAAAAAAAAAAACAAAGACCAATTTCATTACTAGATGATTGTTCACTTATATGGTCACCAGGCAAAGCTCCTCTGCCATAGTTGTTGACTTTCTGCTAAATGCAAGCCAGGGCTTTATGGCCATTAGGGGTATAAAACAGCCACAACAGTGATATGCAAACATGCTATTTTAAAATCAAGTCCAATGTCACAGTTCAGATATTTTGTATATTCTAATTAACAAGACCATTATGATCTTTAAAATATTAATGAAAATGGCTAGCATGAAGCCCTCTATTTCTTTTGAGCTAAAAGCAGAGGACCATTCTATATTACAATAAATGACAGTAACTAAACATGAAGGAGTTTGTAACTACATGGAATAAACTTAAAATGGTTTTAATCTGAAGCAAAATGAGGTAGTCAATGATTACTATGTTATGTTGGGCAGTAGTAATTAAAGACAAGCAGTTTATATATGTACTATTTTAAAAAGCCAATACAAAAGTTTATTTTTTTGTAGATTTTTATTCTTTTATTTGAGAGAGTGGGAGGGGCGGAGGGAGAGGGCCAAGCAGACTCCCTACTGAGCATTGAGCCTGACATGGGGCTCATCGCAGAACCCTAAGATCATGACCTTAGCTGAAGTCAGATTAACTGACTGTGCTCCCCAGCAAAATATTTTAAAGAAACAATGTAGAAGAGAGAGAGTAACTAATCAGATCCAGAAGCCACTCTGAGGCCCTCTCTGTAGATATCTGGCATCTAGGGACCCAGGAGGTCAGCCATCCCAAGTGCTTGGCAGGGGGGTCCCATGGCCTAATGTTCCATAACCATCAGGTTATGACTACTTCTGGTTACTAGGAATATATGATAAAAAATGAGTCTTGGATCTCTTGTGGTTTATAATAAGGCAAAATCTTCTCTGATGTGACAAGTAAAATGGATTTGAGCCTCCAGGTTGACAGGCTCAGATTCTCCTTCCTAATCCCAAATTTCCTACAATTCTGCCAATTAATATGATTTAAATAGAAAAAACACTGCTAGGGTGGGGCCAATAGTCATATCTGCCTAGTATGATTTGGTTTAGTTGAATATCATCTTTTCTTTGTTAGCACCCTTAGAAGGTACACACTGTAGGAATTATGGGGAAAAGACTGATAATTCATTCTGAGCAAGATATATTTAACAAGGCAGGTCTTTCAGTAATGGAATATCAGGAAATGCAACATTTACTGACCTCTATTTATTGAGTCTATTAGGTCTCCCCCGTAGACAGCCTTAACCATCTAACATGCAGTAAGAATAATTTATTATAATATCACTACAGCTAACACTTCTGTAGTGTCTACTAGGTGCTAGGCACTGTTATATATACATTACATCCCAATTGGGGTGGATTACTATTACATACCATCCCAGTTTTACAGACAAGAAAACTGAGGCATAGAGCAGTTAAGTAATTTCAAGCTCACACTGCCAGGTGGTTCCCTGATTAGAAGTTACCTTTGGCTATAAAGAACTATTCTATCAGATAGAGATGATCAAGAGTATAAGAGATAATGGGGCATGCAAAGGATGAGGTGGGAGAGTATCAAAATTAATTTCTTGGTTTAGAATTGGTTCTGGTTCTTTCCTTAACCTATAGTGCCCAGGTATCACTTAACACTTGTCCTATCCCTAATCCATTAATTTTCTCCTCCCTGCCTAGACTGGTGGAAGACCATAAAGTTCTCTGAGCTGGGGTGGAAAAACCTCAGGACTGAGGATTGGTCATGCACAGCAAATAAAATTTGTGAGAAGCTGTAGTCTTTAATCACACATTATCTTATATCTGCCTATACAGATAAAAACTATCAATGGAGAATAGTCATTGGTCTTTTAAAGTAAAATTAATAGTTTCCGGAAGTTGTTACCGCCTGATGAGAATTAGCATTTTAATATCATGCCCTGATAAGACTGGCAGCTTGAAAGTACTACTTGGTAACATATGTTCTTCATACTAGTTACACATTGGTAACAAAGGCATATATTCACACACAAGTTTTAGCAATAGTAAGAATAGGCAGCATATAGAGAAAGTGTTAGACAATGAAGACCTCAAGTTAGATTCAATACAATACAGTGACAGCATCAGGGAGACTTTTTTGAATTATGCCATCTAACTATAATATTTCATACTAATGATGCTAATCTTGTATTATTAAAAATGAAAAACATGTTACAATGGATTCCAAATAAATCCCTTAGTGGGATATTTATGGCAAATCACTTCAGTTTACTCCCAAGTTTACAACAGAACCACAACTGGATGGAATTACAGTTTGTTACAATTTTAGAAAACCCTATACAGTAGATGAAAATCACATTTAATATAAATGTCACATCACATAGTCATATTACTCTTGAAGTAACAGTTTTATTGTAGTGTGAGTTTTCAGAATATGCAATGTAATCAAGACATTTCAAGTAGAAATATATTAAATTCATATTTAAAACGTTTAACAAATGTGCAATAGCATAATCATGGGAAGTAGACAGTATTCTAATACCAGAAATATTTGTTTTGGAGGTTTGATAATCACACACACATGCACACACACAAGTTTTTGTGGCTTATCAGCAAAAATAAATAAATGCAAGTTGTAACATTTTATTTATATTAAAAATCTTTTATTTTTAAAAAGATTTTATTTATTTGAGAGAGAGAGAGAGAGAGAGCAGAGGCAGTAGGAGAGGGAGAAGCAGACTCTCCGCTGAGCAGAGAGCCTGATGTGGGGCTCCATCCCAGGAAACTGAGATCAGGACCTCAGCTGAAGGCAGACACTTAACCAACTAAGCCACCCAGGCACCCCTAAAAATCCTTTAAAAAGGAAATCATACTAATGGTAACTAGAGAATCATTCAGAGTACTATGATCTATGAATAGGCAACGATTTGACTATTATGAATTTCTAATTTCTGGGTATCAATGTATAAAAACTCTTATTTACTATTTTCCAAATATGTTTGAATCAAGAATCAAGACAGGATTCTTCTATCATATTTCAGCACAACTTTAAAACCTGATATTCATTTATTTGTCAGTTTCAATTTAATAAACTAAAGACAACAATACTTGAATCAAAGCTACCAAACATGGAATCCCTGGGTGGCTCAGCAGTCTAGTGCCTGCCTTCAGCCCAGGGCGTGATCCTGGAGTCCTGGAATCGAGTTCTGCATTGGGCTCCTTGTGTGGAGCCTGCTTCTCCCTCTGCCTGTGTGTCTCTGCGACTCTCTCTCTCTCATGAATAAATAAAAATCTTTTAAAAAAGAAAAACAAAAAAACCCACAAAGCTACCTAACAAACTTAAGCTAACTGTGGCAAAATGGAGCAAAGATCACACACAGTGTTATTTACAGTTGTTTTTTGGCTTCTTTCTAGGTACTGTGATAGCAACCTGTGGGTTTGAGGTTACAGTAGTGGTGCTGGACTTACATGGGATCATCTAAACTGTTTTTCTAGTCCATCTGAATATGGCATACATTTTAAGAAAGCAACCTTGGGCCAACCATATGGTTGATAGCTTTGAGAATGTCTCTACTTAGACTAATAGAGGTAGCCTACTGCTGTAGAAATACATGAAACTTCATGCTTGTACAATGGTTCTCCTATTTAACCAATTCCCGCTGTGAAAATCATTTCCATTTCTATAAAATGGAAATAAAAAAACAGATTTTAATGGCTTTCTGTGAAAATTAAGAGTATTCTGTGAATTACAAAATAGTTTAATAAGAACTTCCAGTATCAGGGCATCTAGCTGGCTTAGTCAGTAGAACATACAACGTGAGTTCAAGCATCATGTTGGGTGTAGAGATTACTTAAAAAATAAATACAACAAAATAAAAGAATTTCTAGTGTTTAAAACAGTAGGCTATGTTCATATAGACATAGATACATGGCTGAAAGATGAATGAAATGTAATGATTCCTTGAAATCAATATAGTAATTTAGTAATAAGTACTTAATTTTATTCATGCTTTGGCTTCTTGGATGTCACTGACCACTTTCAATTCCTCCTATCTTGGCATTTCCAAATCCTTACTATCCTTTAAGACCAATCTCCAAAACTACATCTTCTAAGAACATTCCCATGACAATCCAAATGGAAATAATCTAACCTTTCTGTAATTACCAAAGCAGTTTAGCTGGTCTTCATCCACCTTATATTATAGGTATTTATGTACGTATTTTATCTCCTTTGATTATACACCAATATACAGTTTATACTACGCTATAAAACACATCTCATTAATCCTAATAACAGCAGTAATAATAGTAACAACAAGCAGCAGTAACATTAACTGTTGCTGCTACTCTGAGCTATAGGTGGTTTATTATACACCAAGAATCATAGATTTTTGAGGGCCTTAAATATAACCTATGTGGCAGGTACCATTATCACCTTATATCTATAAAGGTGAGAAAAAGAAAATAGGGGTGGGTAGAGCCGGGATTTGAGCCTGAGTGCTAAGCTAAATCACCTCTGCAATAGGTATTCTGTATGGCAGGCCAAAAAGGCATGATTTCCATAAGGCCAGTGAGGTACTTAATTATTAAGCAGAGACTTTAACCCAGGTCTTCTGAATTCAATTTTAGTGTTTTACATTGTATATCTGTCTTTCCCACTAACTCCAACTGTGTGCCTATGGACTTCTGAGAGTGCCTTCAATGACTCAAAGTGCCAACTAGTCACATACAGTCCAAATCATAAAAATAACCTTGGAAGTGTCACCCAATGAGTTGGGGCTGCCTCGCAATATCATGTTTTGAGACAGCTAGCTCAGTCATTGAACTTCTGTACCAGGGATTCATCTGGAAAACAAAGATAAGAACTTGACTACAACCAAAACTTGCAGGATTTGAAATTAAGGGGGAAAACCCTTTTAGTTATTCAGAATAAAAGTGTCTGGCACAAAGTAAATTTTATGTTTTCCTTTTCAATGTTTAAAACTAGGGCAGCTCAGGTGGTTCAGCAGTTTAGGGCCACCTTGAGCCCAGGGTGTGATCCTGGAGACCCGGGACTGAGTCCCACGTCGGGCTCCCTGTATGGAGTCTACTTCTCCTTCTGCCTGTGTCTCTGCTTCTCTCTCCTCTGTGTGTCTCTCATGAATAAATAAATAAAAACTTTAAAAAATAATAAAAAATAAAAATAAATAAAAAGTAAAACACAAATATTTGAATTTATTATATAGATAGTAGTATACTGAGAAAATGGGTTTCATTTTGGTCTGTGGTTTTTACAGATCACAAAAATTTTAAGGAATATGGAATTAAAATAGGCAAAATAGCTCTCTCTACAAGAACTGGTAGAACTTCTCCAGAAACTTCCCTCACAACTTAAAATGGCCCAAGGCCTAAATAATTTGCTCACATGATGAATTTGTGTGGCAGACCTCAGAGCAATTGAAAGGTTATTGCAGAGGTCCTGGGGGGTGTTTATATAGGTTCCCTATTATAAAGCAGTATTTGTTTACTTTTTTTCCTCATATTTTGGTTATTTCAATAACCAAATATTGTTATTTCAATAATGTGTTTGCATTTGTAAAAATTTATGGTTCTCACTTACCTTCTCATGATTAGAAGCTGGAGAACAACCTCAAGTTACTAATTAAGCAGGCTTTAATGATTATTCAACTAATTTGGGGTGAAATTCAACTATGTGTATCCATTTTAAGTTTTGCTCTTAGTATATCTCATTTTTCTTAGCCAAATCTGCCTTGTCAACCAGCAGAATGTTTATGAATTACAAAAAAATTCATTTTATTCTACTAGTTACAAAATAACTGAACAATGAAAAATAAATTTCAAAAACAATACTCTTAGGAGTGAAGGATAGCCCTTCTGGAATTTCCTATAGGTAGATTTACATATTTAAGAAAAAAAAATTGTCAGGCTTTGAAAACAAAACAGAGGTCAATAATTTCTGAGCACAAAAGATCTGTGTTTAGTTTACTTATTATTATTTGCAGGTGGTAGTAAACAGTTTTATTGATGGGGAGGGAGTTGGGGCAGGCAAACTCTAGAGAGGGTCCAGGACTCATTTGCCATGCTTGATCAGCTGGAGGTCAAGGGCAATATCACAAGGGGGATCTGTGTTTAGTTTAAATGTGTGTGGCCCCATAATTAAGGCTGAAAATTGAATCCAAAGGAAGATCTAGTTCAAACTACATTTGTAAAAACAGACGGAATCTTAATTAACAAATCAGAATGAAAATAAAATATAGTCAATGATTCTCTTACTTCTTGATTTACTGATATTTACTTGTTTGGAAGACACCAAGTGCACTTCCTATTGGAAGTTAAGTTAGGTATTGACGGTTAGGTTCGGCAATCAACTTGCTTAATTATGTCTCTGTTAATAGCTCTGTTCCATCTACTTTGTATGCTGAGAAGCCTCTGTAAACCTAACTTTCAGGTCTTCTCCCAGAAAGAGGAGACAGCAAAACCCGAATTAAGCAGTTCTAGGCAGGCATAGGCCTTAGTATGATAAAAAGATAGGATAATGCTAGTGAGTTCTTTTGACTTCCTTGGAATCAAGTCCCCACAGTTGGCCTCAGGAACTTCTGAGAATCTCTGACACACCCATAAAGGAGCAGAGCACAATGAAAAATGTTAAGCAGACAAAAAACATCTAACATATTCCACGCAATGTTCAGAATCTGAGTTCAGCTGCAGCTAAATTAGTAAGTACACTGTATAGCAACTTAAAAGGAGGTATATATATTTTATTTTAATGCCTGCATTTGTATGCAGTTTTAAAAGTCTGGCAACTTAAGACATGCACATAGTTCAAACACAGCTTTACAAGACTTGTGATTCTAGGTGTATCTGCACAGCATTATTTTACATATACCCACCGCCTGTACACAGAAAGGGAGCTGTCAGATTATCCTATTAGCAGGCTATGCTTTCTGGTTTATGAGCTGACAGTCTTTGTCCTGTAAAGGAAGTACTGTGAATGCTTATTCCATTACATCTTCTTGCTAATTTCCTCTAGCCTACAACTCGGTTGTTTTAGGTGTTCTGGTAATTTATTTGATAATTTCTGTCTTGAAGTTTTTTTTATGAGACTAAGGAAGACACAAGGTAGAACATGAGACTTAAATCAGATTTCAGAGGGCAGATAGAAAGCAATCAGACCTGAAATTCCTGTAAAGGTCCAACCCAGTTGGACCTCTCAGCTTTTAAAATAAGGACTCCCTTCACAAGTAGTACCACTTAAAATAAACCATTCTTTTTCAAAGCTTTTTGTCCTCCTAAAATAATAAGCTCTTCCTAATAGAGATATTGTTGTGAATTAATAACTAAAAAACATAAGGTATGAGAGAAGGAAGTTACTATAAAGGGCTATAAAATTTTAAAAAATCAGTTACAAAGTATTAAAAGCAATCAAAGAACAGCTAATGACTACCTAAAAAATTCATTTCTTATAAAATATCCAAAGAGAACTAAATTGAGAAAAGTAAAACATGTCTTTCTTTTATTCTTCCCTTTAAGTTTTAGTAGCCTATGATTCTTTTTTTTTTAAATTTTTTTTAAATTTATTTATGATAGTCACACACAGAGAGAGAGGCAGACACACAGGTAGAGGGAGAAGCAGGCTCCATGCACTGGGAGCCTGACGTGGGATTCGATCCCAGGTCTCCAGGATCGCGCCCTGGGCCAAAGGCAGGCGCCAAACCACTGCGCCACCCAGGGATCCCGAAGCCTATGATTCTAACAGGAACCTGAACTGAGCACTATTAATTTTACACAATTTGCAACTCTCTCAGAATTTCTGTCTAACCAACTATGAAACTAAAGAGTACAGAAAACTGCACTTTCAGGTTATTATATAGCAGTCATCACAGCTATTTATTCTCAGGTGTTTATCTTACTTAAAAAGTAGCCAGCAACTCTGTAATAAGCTCAGGAAGGGGTTCCTCCCTCTTCAAGATACTAACATCTTAACACTTAGGGGATACTTCCTGGGCCAATGTATAAATACACCCTAAAAATAATGCTGTAACATTTTGCCCTAGAAGAGAGTTGGTTGCAGAGGATTAAGAAAATCTATAATGAAAATTGTATTTATTGTTTGCTTTACAATACTTTTAACATATGCAGTAACTTTATTTATACTTTATTATGATATTCAGTGACTCCCTCTTTAAACTCAGAAATGCACATAAAGAGATTTTTAAAAATCCTCAAACTATATAGTTCTGTGTACCTCAGTCTTCTAAAATTTGTACCATTTTTACATGAGGAGTGAATATATAGAAAAAGAAAGTGTGCTAAAACTTTAGTCTTGGTTTTTCTTTTGTTAATGCCTTGAATATTTGTTCTGTTTAATCCTTTAAATCATATTCATATCAACTCTCTTCTTAAAAACAGACTAACAATATAGAGCATTTTTGCTTTTTATTCACCATGGAAAGCAGAAACAGAGAGCTTGAGAATATACTGCTTCCAACAGAAATGGATGAATTAAAAAGTCTGTTCATTATAACAAAAAATTCATTATTTTTAATAACATGTTGAAAATACCACAACCAGGTTGATTTAACTGACACATTTAAAATGTACAAGATAAAGCAGGATACTCTACTTAAGGCAGCACTTACCAGTTACAGAAAGGAAGATTTAAGGCTATCTGTTGGATTACAGGCATTTTGGAATAAATTATGGTCCTCTAAAAGTTTTTTTCCTCCTTATTGCCCCTACCAGATCTCTAGCCACACTGCCCTTTATAAAAAATGACAGCAATAATGTCATTTTCACAGAGATAAAACCTCAGTTCTCATTTGCCCAACACAGAATTATATAGTAGTAATTCAACCACTTTAGGTAACATGAATTGCCTGCCTAATAAAGACTATAACTAGTTCAAGTTAGGGTGTCATTCTAAACTAATAATCTAAGTCTAAATTTTAACTGGTCAATGTGTGCTAAAATTTAAAATTCCCTTGTTTGGTAAACATGACCTTTGCCCTGAAATTTCTACAGTTTCACAAAATTCATCATAGTGATTTAAAAATATACATTCTTGGCACTATCCCCCAAATCCAAATAATTTGCAAGAGTCAACAGAGGATTGCCAATTGGTTCACAAGAGTACATACTCACACAAAAAAATGTTTCTGTATAAATTACACCTGTTTATGCTTCAAATTCCCTTTAAGTGTTTCAATTACGCCTCTTGCTGACAAGTAAATGCATGACCTTAAATACATGCAGCAGACAGATATATCATGTTGTTGAATGTATTAATCCACCAATGGGTATAGATTATTAAAAAGTGACTATACAAACTGCTATATTCCAATTGCAACAATTTCTGAACCATGCAACAAACTCCATCTTTTTTCTTCCCTGATTTTAGCCAAAAAAATAGTTTCCAAACTCCACAAAAACAAAGAAATGTTGAAAATTCACCATCAACCTTTCCTATATCTCAATTTCAACAATCATTTATCCATAATTTAGTATCCAGGAAGAATAAGATTAACAGGCATATGGTAAAACAGAACACCGTAATTTTTAATTCTCATTAAAACTTTGCCTTTATGACATAACCATCCACATCCATCTCCCCTATCTTTTATGCATTGCTTTTTTTCACTCTTAGTCACTATCTTAACAAAGTAGAAATAAATTTTTTAAAACCCCACTAACATAGATGTTTCTTGTCAAGAGAATATGAACATATTCCTCACTTATCAAAATAATTAACTACCGTATGAAATAAAGTTTGAATCACTGTAACAGAATGAAGCACACTTGCGTATTTTTCAAGTTGTAAAAGTAATTTATCACCAGGGTATTGCTTTATTTTGGATTTCTTATAGTGGAAAGTTTTACTGCTACAGTGGTAGCAGAAAGACTAAATCTTCCATGGTATAATCAAGATTCCTTAAAAGGTAATATAGTGTAGTCATTAAAAGTACTGACTTGCTGTTTCAGATCCTGGTTCTGCCACTAACCAGCTAAGCGACCCTGGCTGAATTATTCTTAATTCCATGCCCAAGCTTTCTTATTTGTAAAATTATAACAGTACCTCTAAGTGATTTTTTGAAGATGACATACAGTGATACTTAGGTAAGTACTACCCGTTACTGATCCAATAATTCTTTTTTTTTTAAAATATTTTATTTATGTGTTCATGAGAGACACATACAGAGAGAGAGGCAGAGACACAGGCAGAAGGAGAAGCAGGCTTCACACACAGAGCCCGATGTGGGACTTGATCCTGGGACTCCAGGATCACACCCTGAGCCAAAGGCAGGCGCTTAACCGCTGAGCCACCCAGGCATCCCTGATCTGATAATTCTTATTGTGCATGCATATACAGCTAAGTAGTGAGTATAAATGGATACTATGACTAAATTTGATGGAAACAATTTTTAAAAACATACTTCAAAAATTTTAGAATCATTTAAGATTTACAGAAAAATTGCAAAGACACTACAGAGTTCCATTATACCATCCCCTCCAACAATTTCTCTTATTAACATATCATGATGTAGACAATTTTAAAGGATAACTGTATAGTGGAAGGACATCTACTCCTATATATTACAGTTGATCTGTAATTTTAATAACCTACCTACCAGAACCAAACTTTGAAATTTATAAGTATTGCATTATAATGAGTAAATGCTAAGTTTAATGTTTTGGTAATAGAGCTGCAAGTACTATACTGATGTAGGATGTTTTATAGTCTCATTAAAAAGGAATAATAAAATGGAAAAGTTATTTTAATGTGTGTAATTACTTCTACATATAGAAGTGAAGTTACAAATTAAAACATGCAAAGAAGAAAATAAAGCTAGGATATTTAAATTGATGTTACTACATAATTTTAAGATTGAGTAAATTTTCTTAATATCATGAAGTAAAATTATTGAAGGGCAATATGGGCGAATAATTTTGAAGTGAGAATTTTTAATTGAAGTATTTTCTTACTATTAGAGAATCATATTTACAATAATCAGTATAATGCAAGGAAAATTTTTCTAGATTATTAAGGAAATAGAGGTAGAGAGGTACATCTGTAGAAATGTTCAAGAGGCTAGACATCTGAGGCAGGGAGCATTAAATGTAGGCATTCACTGCCACTTTAGTAGCCACTAGTCATATGTGGACATTTAAATTAAAATTATATTGTTCAGTTGCACTACTTTTCAAGTACTCAGTATGAACATGTAGCTAGCGGTTATTGTACTGAAAGTGCGTATATAGAGTATTTCCACCATTGCAGAAAGTTGTTGAAGAATGCGCCTGCTCTATACAAGGAATAAACTGTTTCACTAATCACATCTGAGTCCTAACCAATAGCCTTATTCTCTTACTCAAACAAGTTCTTTTCATTAAACTTGCAAAAATGAAACAAAAAAGGAAAAAGAGGCCTGTTATTTATTTTTCTGAATGTTTAAGTGAAACAGGAAGAGGTTCTGGCCAATTCTCACAGACAAATGGCCACCAAGAAATGGAAAAATTGCTGAGGTCCTCAAAGCCATTGCTGTACTCACGTGGCAGGGTAGCAGTGGGCCCAGTGGCCAGGAGGACTCCTCTTCAGGGGTATTTCCTCACTAGGGGAGGGGTCCCCATGTGGGGCCTTCGCACTGGTGGGACCTTCCCCATTATGGGGCTGGGGTTCCTGCCAGTGAAAAATGGGAAATTTCATTGTTAGCCAACTTTGAATCTTTCCCTTTTTGAGATAGTAAAAACACTGCTTACTGGATTATTTAGTTAATTCAAAACAGGGTTATATGAGATAAACTCAAAACTGATTAACCATAAGTGACTGATCCTCCTGCCCCTCAGTCTCCCAGGAAACACAACCTGCAGCATTATTGGAACTACTAGAATCTTAGACCTAGTCATATATTGAGAAGATTAGATTGAACCAGGTAATGGTTTTCCCAATCAAGGTTAAAAAATGGCCTTTTAAGTATCAGTAATGGGCAGTGGTGAAAAGAGTAAATATAATCAGATGTAACAAAAACCTTACAAAGTGCCACAGCTCCTTATTTTCACCTCATCCAAACTTTTAAAATTAGAGTCGAAAACAGGAAGCAAATGTTTGAATACCATCCACTTATTTCTCCTGACCATTCTGTGATTTGGGATTATTTAATGGTGATAAATGGTCAACGGTGATTAATGATCTTTGAAATGGTTATAAGAAACAGCGATCTGTTCTTTTTTATTTATTTATTTATTTTCAAATTTTAAGAAATCCATGTAAGCAGTTTGTGGAGATCTAAAAATGTGGCTAACAATAAAAATCCCCCATGAACCCTTTCATTCACAATGTTTTCTACTTGTTCAAGATGAACACTCTTATTGTTTTAGTGATAACATACACAAATGCAACAAAATATTTTTGCTGACATTTCGAACTCTGTAATCATTACTCTAAATTCCTCCAGTTTAAACTCTTCTTGCCAGCATATTTTACAATGGCATACCTTTGGGCAGTAAGGTGAGGGGCCCAATTCAACAGAACACTATAGGTTCTCCTGGAAGATGGGTAACATCACACTTGAAAAGCACTGAAAAGACTGGAAAATGCAAGTTTGTGGTGAATTCTGAGAAGATGCAGGAGAAAATGAACCCAAGGGATTGTGCACTGAAAGACACTATTTTCTCACCAGATACCAAGATCCTGCCTGGTTCTGCCGGACTTACTTTCCTAACCTCTTGAGTTGCAGTTTTCTCTTCTAATCCCTCATAATTACCTGTGCTCCAAGACAACAATTTAGAGGTCAGATTATTATAAACCGCATGTCCTGTCTATACTACACAGGGGATGGGGGATGGAGAAAGCAAGCAGTATCAGGAAAAACTGTTTTAAACAAAATTAGATGATAAATTTGAATATAAATTATAAACCTTAAAATTCATTAACAGAAATGCATTCCAGATAATTTAGGAGATACCTAGAATCCAATTACTTAATGTTACCTGTAAGTCTGAATATTTTCCACAAGAAAACAAATACTGTTCTTGATTAGTTTTCTATCAGAATCCGTATGGGAGGCCAAGCACAAAAAAAATTAATTTAATAAACTACTAATTGCATTTAAAATCTTAATTTAGGTTTAGCTGCTGTGGGACAAAGAAAGGTTGTAAAAATTAAAATTTTGACACAATTAGTGTGAAAAGCAATTCCAGACTATATGGTCAAACAGAAACACCGCCAAAGACATAAGATCCACATTAAATATCCAAGGTAGGTATGCCTTTCAGGAACTGACCAAAGTTCCTAGGAGGGAGGCTGAAATGCTTCATGACCAGAGCTTCATTCTGAAAAGATTATGAAGTAACTGACTCAGACAGACTCAATAAAATTAAATCTGGCTAGACTTCATGTCTATCCAGAAACACCTTAATATTCACAGCTAAAAAACTTCTTTACTATGGCTTATCCATTAGGGGAAAAAAAAGAGCTGGTTTGAGTCATAAGATTCAAGAACAGAACAGCAATGTCTAAAACTATATACAATGTTCTGTTCCAAATTCTAAGATAAAATTATAAAACATTACTACAAGGATAGCTGAATTTGCTACACGTGATGGAGGTGGTTTCCCATATCCCAAAGGCATCTGGTGGAGAGGGGTTCATCTCACCAAACCTCATATCCAGTGTAAGGCTGTTTTGGAATGCCTCTTTCTAATTCACACAAAATGCCATATATGTTCATGGAGGCCCTGAAAAACTGTATAATACCTTATTTCATTTACTGTAAAATGATGATGCTTTTTATGGACGATTAAGAAAAAAACTGCAAATTAAACTATAAGTGATTTCTTAAAACATAAAATGATTTTATACTTATCGAATGAGCTCTTGTGATAAGTACAGTGGTGATACATGATAATATCAAATAAAAAGTCTGTGAGCAAAAACAATTATTACTAAAGTTTCTTCACATTCAGATTTCAAGTATTCTGCATCACTTTTCAGCTCAGAGATGACTTTTTCCCCACGAAATATAGTCCCATGTGTATCATCAAGAGCATTGCTGATGCAGTGTATCTTGAAATATTGCTCCACTTCTGCCTCTGGAATTTTCTTCCAAGCTGCTGACATTCTTTGTAAGCGTTTCTCCCCCCCCCCCCCCCCCCACTCCCCAGGGAATAACAACTAACTTACAACAGCTATCTGGCAAAAAGAAACTGATATGAGAAGTGTTAAAAATGGGGGGGGGGGTGCTTTCTAGAATTGCTGAGTTACAGTAGTAGTGCTTCTAAAAAGTCAGGGTAAGTGCTTCTCTTTTACCATCTGTCATCCATCCAACAACTCATTCCTCAAATAGTAATTAATCTAACAAGCAGTGTACAAAGTAGGTAATGAGACTACCCCTTAAGGAACTTATGAACAGGCTAGCATTCATTTAAAAATATAGAAAGCATCTGAAATGATACTATGTTCTTCTCATTATAATGGTTAGAACAGAGCTGAGTAAACCCTTGAAACTTTCTCCAACAACTCTATCTGCAGTCTATAACCGTAAATCAAAAGCAATACTTTGTACTGGGAAGAACTTCAGAGATTAGCATCACTATCAAAGACATAAAGATGGAGGAATGGTGGTTCTTAATCATATCCTCTTTCTATACTTATAATGACCCTGCAGAGAAAAACAGGTCATTGTAAGCTTAAACTGGTGGAAGTCCCGGTAACAGCTGTCATGTTAAATATGATACTATACAGCTTCTGGCATTTGGTACTCAGCTATTTATGTGGTAAATGCTTTCTTCTCAGAGCCCAAGAGTAGGGAGGGATCAAAAGCAGATTCCTGGTAGAGACAGGATACTACCCTGTCCCAGGGCAATGGTAACTCAGCTGATCTCCCTCAAAATTTAGTTTGCATGGACCTGGATCATTTTCACATTCCACAGAATGTGATTCTAATCCATTATATTGATGACAGCATACTAACTGGATCTGGTGAGCAAGAAATGGAAAGAATCCCAGTTGATCTAATAAAACACACACACCAGACATCTCACAAAAATTAAAAGATACCTCACATTGCTTACGTTTCTAAGAAGTCTAATGCTCTGGGGCAATAGTGAAAACATCTTCTCTATGCTTCATCTATGCTTCATCTATGCTGCTTTTCTCAACACCTGCTGTTAATTAAGAAAAAGGCAGACCCCTTTGGATTCTGGAACCAGTATATTCCATTCTTTATAATACTGTTTTTGACTTATCAGAGACTTGGTAGATGCCAGTTTCAAGAGTGACTCAGAGCTATAGGAAAGACTTTTTGCAGCAGGTCCAGGCTATGATGCATCTGTGCCAGTGGATCTGAGGGTGCAAGACCTACCTCTGATTAATGGGAGGCTGTGGAGTCACCAGCAAGTGCCAAAGAGAAGTCACAATGCAAACCCTGGGGTTCTGTGGCAGAAAACCACCTTCTGTTTAATTAAATCTTTTTTTTTTTTTTAAGATTTTATTTATTTATGAGAGAGAGAGAGAGAGAGAGAGAGATGCAGAGACACAGGCAGAGGGAGAAGCAGGCTCCATGCAGGGAACTCGACATGGGATTCGATCCCGGGACTCCAGGATCATGCCCTGGGCTGAAGGTAGGCACCGAACCGCTGAGCCACCCAGGGATCCCCCCCACCACCTTCTGTTTAAAAAACAGTTCAGGGACACCTGGGTGGCTCAGCGGTTGAGCATCTGCCTTCGGCTCAGAGCGTGATCCTACAATCCCAGGATCGAGTCCCATATCGGGCACCTTGCATGGAGACTGCTTCTCCCCCTGCCTATGTCTCTGCCTGCCTCTCTCTCTGTGTCTCTCATGAATAAATAAAATCTTAAAAAAAAAAAAAAAAAAACAGTTCATAGGGCCACCTGGGTGGCTCAGTGGCTGAGCACTGTCTTCAGCTCAGGTGGAGATCCCAGAGTCCTGTGATCAAGTCCTGCATCAGGCTCCCTACAGGAAGCCTGCTTCTTGCTCCGCCTATGTCTCTACCTCTTTCTCTATGTCTCTATGAATAAATAAATAAAATCTTTTAAAAAATAAGAAATTAAGAACAGTTCATAGTATGTAATAGGGCCCGAACAGAATATGCACGTCTGACTATGGGTCAACAAATGACCCTGGGACTGGAAGTACTTACTGAGACACAAAGTTAGATTGGCACAGAAGCAACCTGCTATAGGACAGAAATGACTTATTTGGGATTAGGCCGAAGTATACTCAGAAAGCATGCGTATATTACAAGTAACCCAGAGTCTCATAAGATAAATGTCTCTTCCTTTCATGATTGACAGAAAAAAAAGGAATTCAGAAGTAGCTAAAAATGGACTACTGCTACACTGCAGTCTTATTCAGGAGAAGACATAAAGGACTGTAGTAAAGGAAGTTTGGCCAGTGAGAACAGCTGGAGCAGTACATTTGGTCATCCATTTCAAATGGAGGGAGAAATGGCCTGAACTAGATACAGCTGCACTCACGGGCAGTAGCAATGGCTTAACTGTTGATCAGAGCCCTAGAAAACAACAGTGAAATATGATAAGGAAGTCCAGGAAAGATGGACTGGGCACAAATCAGGTGCATTTTTATATTTGACATTAATGCCCAACCAGGAAGCATCCACCAAAATGTCACTATGTGTGTGTTGTCAAATGTCAACAAAAGGTGGACAGGATGAATCATTCTATGGCTGTCAGCCAGCCTCCCACTTAGGCCACCAGAGTTGACACGATGAGCCCAAGAATGGAGTAGCTAGGGTGCTTCTTCTGCTTATCAATGCTGAAAATAGTTATTACTAATGTTAAATGCTTTAACCTGCCAGCAAAAGATACTGATGTGATCTTCTCAGTATGACATAATTACTCAAGACTAGTCAATGACTTGGTATAAGATTAAGTACATGGGAAGGGGCAATGATTTTTTTTTTTTGTATTTTATTTATTTCATTTCATTTCATTTCATTTCATTTCATTTCATTTTATTATTTTTTTGGTATCACAGTCAGCCCCTACCCTCAGTGGTATGTATTTACAAGGTAATCAGAACCTGATAAGTGAAAAGGCAAGAAGCCCGAATGGAAAATGGTATTGAAGATATAAAACAATGAAGTGAAAAAGTAATTTATACTTGAAAACAATTTTAAATAAAATCCAAACAAAAATTTGAAAATTTAAAAATGTAACCACTAGAGGCATGATATCCATGTGAAGTGCAAAGTGATTAATTTTTTTAAAAGGATAATAGAGCTCTTAATTTTGATATAGCCACCATCGCTTAATGACAAAATTTCCTGGATAATTTCTACCAAAGACATAATTTCCTCCTTAAAACAGGTATAAAATGGATGACATGGGTGACTTACATACCTAATAGTTGTGAAAAGTATCTCCACAACTTCTTAGTATGCAAAGCAATATTTTAAAAAAAGTGGAGAATCAAAATACTTTATTTCAAAACTATTTTATGCCTGATCCCATATGTAATTGGAACCATATTCACATTCTGTAAGTTTCTGAATTTCATTTTCCTGCTTATTTTTTTATGAGCGACTTACTTTGTTGAAACTGTACTTTATTTGATATTTATTAAAGCTGTATAAAAGCCATGCAAAGTTTATTTACAATATTGTACATTAACTATGTTTGAAGACTACACAAAAATTTCACAAAACTTACATGGAAAGACATGTGAAACGGGGCTTTAAAAAAATTTTAGGTACAGAACTTTGCAAAGATTATTTTGGTTTCTAGTGTTATGCAAGTACTAGCTTGAAATAAGACTGTCAAAAATGTGCAAATGAGTAGATTTTCAACAAATGAAAAACTACAAATGTTTAGCTAAAAGCTAAAATATCCTGAAATACTACTATGTAGCAATGGGAATTTGTAAAACAGAAAAAAGGTTATTTTTTAAAAGTCTTTCATGAATAACAGGTTCTCGGTAATATTCTATAAAAACATCCAGAAATAAAGTTTCTCCAATTATGTTCATCATCAAAATTATGTTTCCAGTAGTCACTGAAGCTGTGAATTATAGATAATTATTTGTTGTCCTATCTGGGAAGTCTCAATGTCCCCATTAGGGGAGGAAGAGAAGAAAATCAGCAAATTTAGATTCGAGTAAAAGATCCTGGTACAGATATCAACACAGAGTAGAGTGTTGCAATAATGTACAAGTCCACACACTTTTAACTGTACCCCTAAAATGGAAGTGTAAACTTTAGGTTTGTTCAATTGAAGATCGTCTATCAGGAAGTAAGTACCTCATCCTTCCGAGTTCAGAAAAATATCAATAGGGATTTCTTCTCCAGTGGCATCTCTTTCAGTTTTTACTGTTGTGGCTGAAGTACATTTAGATACTCAGATTGCCCCAAGTGATAAGTTGTGTTCCTTCCACAGTCAACATACTGGTACCTCTCCTGGGATATCTGTTCAGAGTGTCCGAAGTATGTTGTTGTCACAGTAACTTGCATCATGAGTACTATGTTATGCACTTTGATGGATATCAGTGTACAGAAATCATACATATAACTCATTTCCTCTGCTATGATAGTAGGTACTGTATAATCAATTTGTTTCATATCCAGTGGGCCAATATTGGTTATGTTGTTTAAGCGTGCCTTTCCAATAACTGTTTTTGAAAATTGAACTTGTACAGTGATGTTTTCAACTTCAACAGAATAGCAGTTATTGTTTTATTTAGTGTGTTCGTGATATTTAAATATACTGTACACTTTTTTTTATACTGTACGCTTTTGAACATCATAACTGACGTATGCTGATTTTACGCCAATGTATTTCATGTCAATAGAGCGAGGGAAAAGGAAAAATACAGCCAATCCAGAAAGAAGCATACAAACAAACACAGAAGCCATCACATACAGCTTTGTCCTTCTTGGCCTTAATCTCTGATCACTATATGGAATCAATGCCACCAGCTGGTTTTCTTGCCCTCTAGGAATTCTTCCCGTTCCTTGACAAGTGGGGCAAGTGACACTATCTCTTCCTGTAAATTCCACATATGGAAACTGAGAGACATCTCCACCTCTCCCATCTTCATTATTAACCAGTCCATTCCTCATACTTTCAGTTGATGTGACTCCATCATAAGCATCTTCTTTATTTGAATGCAAAGGCAACTGAGAAAAAGACTTTCCCATGTCTGAAAGAAGGAGCCCAAGATGCTATCCAGTTTATAACTGCTCTTTGAGTACATTGATAGTCCCTTCTCCTTGTCCAGTAGTTACCTCTGCTCACGGTATTAAAGTCCTTTTTTTGTTTTGTTTTTTAACCAAAATTAATACCTACTCTGGATATGAGTTTTGTTTCTAGCCCCCGATACTTTTGCTACTACCACTATACAAAGGTTTATAAAATAACTTATCAATAGGATATCCCACAAAACACTGCTTTAGGCCAAGGACCTATTTTATAATAAAGAAACGTGACAAAGGGTACATAACCTTAGAATCCACTGGTCTAACCATGATTCCATCCACAAAGAAACAGCAGGCCCCAAAGGCAGGTAGAGTAGCCTGTTAAAAAAAATCAGCTAGGGGTGCCTGGGTGGCTCAGTGGTTGAGCATCTGCCTCTGGCTCAGGTCGTGATCCTGGGGTCCTGGGATCAAGTCCCACATTGGGCTCCCCACAGGGAGCCTACTTCTCCCTCTCTCTCTCTAATGAATGAATAAATAAAATCTTAAAAAAATAAGTAAAAAATCAGCTAAAGATATCTTAAAGATAACTTCCAACTCCAGAATGTGGTATATGCACTGAAGCAATGCTTTCAATGTATGTCTGTTACCAATAGTTAGAATACTTAGATCTGAGAATCAAAGGATGAAAGTAGGATTAACTTCTGTCATCATCATTCCCAGTGACCCACTTGCAGAATTTGTGTTTCCCATCCATGCAATTTCAGTATTTGCTAAGTTAGAAGTCCTGATTCCCAGACAGCATTGGGGAGGTGATTGTTTCATCCAGGGGACACATAAAAGCTACATTTAATACAGCTCTCACTACCCCCTGGTCACTGTGGTCTTCTCCTATCTGTACACCAGTAACAAAAAGGAAATCAGCTTACTGTTCGGAATATTCAATACTGATTATCCTGAGAAGCAAAGACTATGGCTACAAGGTGAGGGAGGGAAACATATGCTCAGAAATTGGGGGATTTCATCTGAGTATCTCTTGCTGCTTCCATGGCTAGTGGTAACAGTAAATGGGAATTCCAGCATGACTCAACAAGAACAAGGCAACTAAGGGCTCAGACATTTAAGTGAAGATCTTACCTCAGCAGGTAAGCAAACTCAAATCAGGAAGAAAAAAAAATGGCAATGATGAAGAAAATACAGACTGGGTAATAGAAGGAGATGATGATATGGGGGCAGCTGCTGCAGTAGGGACTGTAGCTAGTTTCTCTAATTCTCTTGCCTGAAGTCTTTTGCCATATGATTAAAGTACAGCTTTACCTTAGAAGGGACTCAGTTACTGATTGCACTTGTATCTTCAAACTCAGGGAAGAAGGGAGTCCTAATATTGTAGTATGGAATATAGGACATGAGTGATCTGAGTGGTGAAAGGGGTATATTATACTGGATGGACATCTTTTCTGTACCACTTTGATTCTCTAAATCTCATTTGTGTCTGTCTTATTTTAGCTATTTCATCAGTACTAACCTCATAAAGGTATAATCTGACAGCGCCTTTTCTCATGCTTGTGGGCGCCTCTTGCCTCTCAAAGGCATCTCTGTTGAAATAACTTTGGATCCCTACACCACCTCAGTAACTACTGGGGGATGTGGGGAAGTTAATATATTGTAAGAAAAGTCTTGACCAACATGAGCTAGTGGAAAAATTCTTCCTCCTTTCTCCTATCATAATGCATAGTCTTAAAACACAGTTTATATAATTCCACAGGGTATAAACCTACAGGATTGGGTAGTGGCAAGCAACTCAATAGTTTATCCATGTATTACTGGCTCTCCCTCCTACCAAACTACATTCTTCTTGTTCCTCTACTTCTTGGGACTGTAGCCCTAACAAAGTAACAGCACATAGACATCTCCTTCAGACTCCTCCTTCTGGGGAAGATAAGCTAAGACAAACCTCAAAGTATGTGGTGTCTTTATGATGTCCAGAAGGTCGTTCCTCTAGTAATGAGGTGGTAAGTGAAACCACAGGCAAGAGATGAGATCACTCAGAGAGGGAGACGACTGAGAGAAGAGGACCTAAGAACTGATCCAGGAATGGCTATGAGGAAGATGACGGCTAGAAGAGAAGACTACAGTTTGGTGGGAAAGGTGGGTGGAAAACAAAGTACTTGCAAGGGAGTTTAGCAAGGCACACAGATAATACACATCTAAGGAGCTTTTGCTTTTTTATTACTAAATTTGGCTAGATTTTTTTTTTTAACCAATAATGTTTATTTTTTTTTTAATTTTTTTTTTAATTTATTTATGATAGTCACACAGAGAGAGAGAGAGAGGCAGAGACACAGGCAGAGGGAGAAGCAGGCTTCATGCACCGGGAGCCCGACGTGGGATTCGATCCCGGGTCTCCAGGATCACGCTCTGGGTCAAAGGCAGGCGCCAAAACGCTGTGCCACCCAGGGATCCCAAATTTGGCTAGATCTTGACTGCTGTGGATACTTAATATGATGCATTATAAAAGAAAATGAAATAATATGCAAATAGAAGTACTGTGGAGGAAGTTTTTTCAAACCACAAACCACATTCTTCTAAGGGGAGCCTCCACCTCTGTGTCTCCCTGGAGGCAAACTGGTAGACTAGCTGCAGATGAAGGATGATCTGGTGGCTAAGCTATTAATTCATACAATTTTATCTTTTAAAGATTTCTTTGGATTAAAAAAAGCTCAGATACAAAAACTAAAAGAAAAAAGGCTCATAAAACATGCTTTTGTAAGGAGATCTAGTAAAAAAAAAAAACACAGAAAGCTCAGCACCCTAAGTAAGGCACTTCAGTTTAGTATACTTACAACTATATTTCACATCAAGTTTTTCTTCCTTACATTCAGGAGGCCATAACAGTTCATAAAAATGCTTTATATATCATTATGAACACTTAATATCACAAAACAAATCTCCCTTAATAGTTTGAATTTATCACAAGGCTAAGTGGCATGGAATAATGTCATCTGTTGTAAGAAGCTACACAGTTCTTACATCTTTTTAAAAACTAATTGTGTATATCTATCAGTTATAGAATTTAATTTTTTTCAGATTTAAAAATATTTTGATATTCTTTAGTGTATCTGAACTTCTCTTTTAGTTTATTAAGTTCAGTGTAAGAAAAGAATCATTATCTGATTTCACTCTGATTTCCTGTCTGTTTCATTCAGTATCCCTACTCTTACTGAAATTAAGGTCTAATGAATCTAACAATACTCCAGGTTTTATTAAAATACACTTATGTTGTCCTTTCAATTTCCAGAAAGGTTTTATTCTCATAACATGCATTACATAGGCCACATTTAAATCTAAAGTTATAATTAACAATATGGAAGTCAGGGAACTAAAATCTAAATTTACAGCAATATGAAAACTGGGGAGCTTCAATTTAAATCACAAAGCAACACTTTATAATAACATTCTTTAAGTTCTTAAATAAATATGAAATGTTCTTGTACATAAATGTCACAGCAATTATAAAAATAAATGTTTCAAAGGACCCAAGTGGAGGGTTTTATTTTCTGTCACCACTTTTGGTAACTAAAAAACATGACATATTTAAAATCTTTAGCTTATAATAATGCCTCAAGCATGGTACGGTACAGTTAACAACTGTCTTTCAAAATTAATAGCATAAAGCTACAATGAATACATTATAACTTCAAAATAAGAATCAATGATACCTATTGGCAATGTGGGGGGATCTGCTCTGGCCACATGAACATTACAATCAAGCCAGTGGGGCTTTTCTAATGAGATTTGCTTCTTTGCAGTAACACAATCATTTGTCTCCCTACTCAGAAACAGTGGCATCAAACTCTGATTCATGCTCAAGTATATGGATGGTATTTCAACAATTCTAATTCATTGACAGGTACAAGAGCTGCTTGCCAACACCAGAGTGGATTTAGTTTTCATTTATGTTTCAGAATACCCAACTGATACAATACCAGGTCAAATAACTTCAGAGATTTTAAAGTCAGCCTAAAAACCCCAACATCTGTATACTAGAGCTCAGTATCCAAATAGTCCGTTCTCTCTTTAGAATTCTAACCAAAATGTCATTACCAAGGAGTTTTAAAAACAGCCTCTAGGTGTTTCAAATTTCTTGGGCTGTTTCAGCAGACTACTGAACTGCCTAACAGTAAGTCCCTCAGGATCTAAATATGCAGCTATACTGCTGGGACTAAACAAGAGCCAATTCTAGGAAAAGTAGGAAAGGAACAAAGTAGTAGGAAATGTCTTCAGAACACTCCCTTCCCCTTTTAAAAAACCTAAGTCAAGCAATAACTCAACTCTTTATGGTTACTTAAAATCTGGAAACTATTCCACTAAGAGTGAAATTTATAAGCAGCATACAAATCAACTTAACTAGACTAAAACATTTACACTGATCTTTATTTTATCCTTTATTTCAGTATCTTGCCTAATGGCTCTATATTTCAAGGCTCTGACAGAACTGGTTGGTTGGTATGATCTGTAACCACTTCCTTTCTAACAAAAAGTACAGTTCCCTCCTTTAAAAAAAAAAATGATGATGCTGATGATGACGATGATGTACGCTTTATCCTCACAATGGGGCTTGAACTCATGACCCCCAGGTCAAGAGTCCCATGCTCTCTACAGACTGGGCCAGCTAGGTGCCCTTGGTTTTCTCTTTCAATTCTAAAATATTTCTCTTCACAAGGCATGATGCTTGGTTTGTTCAGACTCTGAGGTGTAAATGCTAACATAAAGATAATGCAGGTCATTATTTTATATATTAGATATTTATTTTATTTATTTATTCATGATAGACATAGAGAGAGAGAGAGGCAGAGACACAGGCAGAGGGAGAAGCAGGCTCCATGCCAGGAGCCTGACGCGGGACTCAATCTCGAGACTCCAGGATCGCGCCCTGGGCCAAAGGCAGGCGCTAAACCGCTGAGCCACCCAGGGATCCCCAGATATTT
The DNA here is from genome assembly GCF_048418805.1 of Vulpes vulpes. NCBI lineage: Eukaryota > Metazoa > Chordata > Mammalia > Carnivora > Canidae > Vulpes > Vulpes vulpes. The sequence goes on from NC_132790.1 coordinate 70,904,940, forward strand.
ATCTTAAAAACTCTAAGAATTTCTAGTATTAAAAATACAGCCTTTCTGGTTCCACTGGAGGCTCTTTTAGATAAAATGTTGAGCTCAGGTAGATCTGAAGGCCATGGAAGCTTAGACTGTGCAGGTTAAACACAAATTGGGCTAATCACTGAGAGAGTTATAGTACTTGAGTTATGTATCTGGATTGTGGAATAAGGTGGGCAATACAATGTATTTTGGCCGAAAGTGTTACTCTACTAAAACACATTAAAATGAAAATGTATCTTTCCATTTTTAAAAGGTGCTGTTGGGGTACCTGGATAGCTCAGTTGGTGAAGTGTCCAACTCTCCATTTCAACTCAGGTCATGATCTCAGGGTTGTGAAAGCAAGCTCCACACTCAGCAGGGAGTCTGGTTAAGATCCTCTCTCTCCTTCTCCCTCTAGCCCTCCCCACCATGTGCGCTCTCTCTCTTAAATAAATAAACAAACAAATAAATAAATAAATAAATATTTTCTTAAAAAAATAAAAGGTGGTATCATATGATGGGGGTTCCAAACTGCTTGAGGAGAGAGGTAGAAACAGTTGCTAAGAGGCTAGGATGGAGAATGTTCATTTTAAGAGTGAATATAATTCATTCCAGATCTGAGATTACTTCTCAAAATCTCTGGGACATTAGAGGCTTTGAGCAGCTAGCCAACACTAGGGCTCAGTGAAAATTCTAATTTCATTTCCTAGATCTACCTTAATCTTAACATTTATTCATGAGAATCCCTAGCATAATTTCTAGAGTTCAGATTTGGTAGGGAGGGGTATCTCTGAGTTTGGGATTATCTCCTAGCACAGTACCTCCTGGCTATGACATACCAGGCTATCTCCTAGCACAGTACCTCCTGGCTATGACATACACTCTGTATCCCTCTGTTCTGGATTTCTGGCATCTGCAAAGTAACATCATTATATATTATATATATATATATATAATATTATTATATATCATTATATATTATATATATATATCATTATATATCATTATATATTATATATATATATATAATATCATTATATATCATATCATTATATGATAATGGCCAGTCAGTAAGGAATTCAGTCACATGACTTCCTTTTGCAGTATACACGAGGAGACAGTCCCACTTTTCCAGAGAAGTATTCTATAAAAATATTAGGTTGTTTTTCTCTTCTAAAAATCACATAAGAAATCCAAAACATCATAAATTCAATGTCAAGAAATAGAAAATATTTGTTTTGATCAAACTATTTATAAGTGTCATTGTGTTCCTATTCCAAATCCTATATCCTAGTCAGATTTCCTTCTTGATAAAAATAATCTGACAATTATTTGGGGAAAAATCTAATAATATTCATGTTTTCCTTAAAATGAAGACAAAAAAGCTAACCATTATGTGGTATTCAAACACGCTTGCATGAAGCTACAAATCTTACAAAAATATTGAGATGTGGTTGTTAGAAAATTTGGTGGTAAATCTGACAATATAAAGCTATAGTCATTCTGATTCTTTTATGGTTTCAGTCTGAGCACAGGTGAAACCAAATGTTTCAATTTATGAACTATGGTAAATTTCTCCTTTCCATTTACATTTCGGATGGGCCACATGCACAAAATCTAACTTCATAGATATTTCAAGAATATATCAGGTTCATGATACACAAAATAAAAAGGAATATTTAATACTTTAGTACTCAAGAGTACATGAGTGAGCCGAATGACTACTTGTCACCAACTGCCTATCACTCTGCTATAAAATTGACTTAGTATCAACTAATAAAAACTCACAATTGTACAACGACTAAAAGTGTCTGTCACATAAAATCAAGAAGATTTGTTCCTTTTAATTTAAACCTTTTCATATTTATTCAAGGAATCTGAAAAGAGAAAAGACAGAAATGTGTTGTCTAGCTTTGAGTACTACTTCTGGCAATCTTTTGTTTAAACCTTCCACGGGCTCCTAAATATCTATAGAATAAGGCCAGTGTTCTAGCTGTGGTACCCTAAATCCTCTATACCTCTAAATCCTCTACAATGTGGGAGCCCTCACTTCAGTCTCATTTCTTCTTGCTTTGGAACGAGGGAACCTGTTCTCCCGTCAATGTGAATTTCTGAACTTTACTCTGTACTTCTTACTTGTTTTTGTTCTGTCTCTCATTTGTTCTTTCTCTTCTTTTTCTCTCTCTTCCTAATCTGAGGATTAAATTCACAACACCTAAGATCAAGAGTCACATGCTCTACCCACTATACCAGCCAGGTGTCCCTCTACCTATATTCTTTCTGAAGCCTTCATGGAACACCTTTTTCTTGCTTCTCTCCACTCATTCAAGTTGCACCTGAATCAATCAATCAGTTATTAATTAATTAATTAATTAATTAATTATAGACATAGAGAGAAAGACAGGCAGAGACACAGGAGGAGGGAGAAGCAGGCTCCATGCCAGGAGCCCGACTCGGGACTAGATCCCGGGACTCCAGGATCACGCCGTGGGCCAAAGGCAGGCGCTAAACCGCTGAGCCACCCAGGGATCCCCCCTGAATCAATTTTAAATGTTTTAAGGGAATCTATATTGGTTCATGTTTGTGTTCCCACACTCTTAGCTCAGAGGCTGGTGTGAAATGATGTTCTTCAAATTTCTGTTGAATTAAACAGACTATAACCAACAATTTAAGACCCCAGTAATAGTCTGCCCACCACTGCTTGATCTGGACAATTTCAGTAACTGATCTTTGGAGTCACTGTGCTCATACTGCATCCCCTGCTCGTGCTGACAGTTAAACTTGTTGATTTCATGGCATGTCTCTGAGTTTTCCCTTATACTGATCAACTATTTATGGGTTATACTACTTCTTTTATCCTTAATGATAATGATGATGATGATTAGAAATAGACTGTGTTTACTGAGTGCTCACTATATTTCAGGGACTCCTACAATTATAATTAGTACTTTACATGTACTGTTACACATAGCTCTCAAAACAACCCAATCTATCAAAATATTCCCATTTTATAGATTACTAAACTGTGGCACAGAGAAATTAAGTATCTTGGAAAGATCACACAGGTAGCAAGAGGATGACCTGGGAGTCATTATGTATGAATAGTCATAAGGGTCAGTTTTAGGTAGCATGGTAAAAGAAATCCTCTCCTTATAGATAACACTTGGGACAAAACCTGAAAGACAAAGAGCCAGACATGAAGGAAGAGTGTTTCAGGGCAAGTAATATCAAAGAGAAAGGCTTCAAGATGGGAAAAGCCTGGTATAGTGGAGAATTAGAAATAGGGCCAATGTGGCTCGATCCAAGTGAAGAGAGAAAAAGTCACAGGTTAGGCTGCACAGGGAGGCAGAGGCCAGCTCATGGGTAGTCTCATGCATCTGGATAAGAAGTTCCATATGTATTGATTTACCTTTACACTGTATAGTCCTTATTTCTTATTCTTAATGGCAGAAAACATCTCTTATTTTTTTCCATATGTCTTGCAGCAGCCAGTCCAAAGTATTATAAGAAGTACCCTGTGAAGAATCTCCCAATTGAGATAAAGAATGGGATGCACATCACATGTGCAGGAGTGGTTGAAAGGTCTAATGTAGGAGAAGCAACTGGAAAAAGGGGGCATTCCAGACTTGTGGTATACAGTTGCATGGCTGTGGAGGGAAAGTCAAAAAGTTCTGGTAACAACAACATGGAATATGGAAAAATGATTTTGTTTTGGAAAGGGGAAGCAGAGATCTTGAAAGAAAAATTTTTTTGTGTGAGGAAGAAAACTCTTAATCAAGATACAATTAGGACTTTACACTCGGATTTCCTTTAAAACGAAAACAAGTTCTCAAATTCTTTCCCAAATGAGAGTGCTCTAGTTTTTTTTTTTACGAGAATAAACAGACACTATAACATGTGAATTCATAAGAAATGCTAAGAGAACGCTAAGACTAAGAAATGCTCAGAAGAGAGGAAAGTACTTAGTTACTTATAAAATGCTAACATATGATCCTAGCAAGGGGAAGAAATACCATGGAACACTGGAATGAATATGGTCACTGAAATCAGAAAGTCCACAATCAGAAATCCCAGTTTATTCACTGTTGTATAAAACCTAAAATTAAGGTTTAAAATTATGTGGCGCCTTGACATCTGGTAAAATCAAGGACTTGAACAGCCTAACCCATAAGTTGCCCTCTCCACTTTGCTTAAGTGAATAAGGGCTGGTAACACTTCCTATCAAAGGGCCAGGTGTGGTTCCTGCTTATCCCTGAGCAGCAGGTTTCAGTTCTCTGTCAGTATACAGAATTATTCAAAAGAGCCAATCACACTGTTCTGTGAGAACTAGGGGATATACCCCTCAATACTATAAAGCCTCCCTCCCACTCACCACCTCTGGCTGTATGCTCTATTCATAAGTGTGATTCCCATTTGACCCGCACTGGAGTACAGGGTTTTCTTCCCTGAAGCTCTAAGTATATGTGACTAATAAACAGCTGCCGATCCCAACTGGCAAGCATCGGGTTGTGTGTTCAACCATCTGCCCAACCCCTATATCAGGAATCTTTTCCTCATCAGGTGCAGGGTGCAGAGGTGATCAAAATAGCCACTTACCGGATGTGTGGCTGGGGCCTTAGGCCAAGCCACTTAATGTTCATCTCTGAGCTTTTTATTTTGTAAAATAGGATTAACAATATTTACCTTGAAACTTATTGTGAGCCCTGTGTTGAACAGCTATTATTGTGAACACTGTATCTAGCACTGCAGTGCTAGACTAGACCCATCGTTGATTGTAATGCCATCATCTCCCCATCATCTCCTTTGTATCCCCCATGACTCTTACTACTGATTTAAAACTTGTACGTTAAAATTAATAATAACTGAGTTTAAAACTAATAGATGGGGATATAAATGACAGATTGGCCAAATTTGGTTTAAAAGCAATCTGGCTTATTTATTATAAATAATATTTCAATTCAAGCTACCACAAAAAGAACTACAAAGAGAATTTTTCAAGTTTTTGGCAAATAATGAAAATAGACATGAAACCAACACTGCTTTCAAGATACTGAATAGTAGGTTCAATTGTGCTCTGCAGATCTTGATATGCAAATAATGTAGTAATTTACAGTGATAAGAAGCTAACATTGTGTGTGCAAATGCTTTATTTTTAAACAAATGAAAAAAACTGGTTACTTCAGATAAGAGAAAGGGGGAAAATACAGCTAATAAAGCTTTCCCCTGGCAGAATTTCTTTTCCTTCAGATCTTCTTTATCGTATCTCAACGTGTGTAAACACACACCCCTGTATGTCCATGTTTCCTGAATCCAGCAGTACATAGTTATGCCTTTTGATTTTTATGTAATCACAAAATTTATACAAGTTTGCATATTTAGTATTTGGAGAAGAGGAAGATTATAAAATACATATATATGCATACTAAAATGAAATTTTAGAATTGTAATAAAAGAGTGGGGGATGAGACTTCCACAGGATACTAGAAACCCCTGTGGATACATCTGGGGTGACCTTTTTTTTAAAAAGATATTCATTCATTCATTCATTCATTCATTCATTCATTCATGCATTCATTCATGATAGACAGAGAGAAGGGCGGGGGCAGGGACACAGGCAGAGGGAGAAGCAGGCTCCATGCAGGGAGCCCAATGCAGGACTCGATCCCGGGTCTCCAGGATCACGCCCTGGGCCGAAGGTGGTGCTAAACCGCTGAGCTACCCAGGGATTCCTGGGGTGACCATTTTGGAGTAGGTTTCTGTACTAAGAATTTTCTGACTTTAGATTCTGGCTAGTTTAGTAGAGCTGATGCATAATTACCTCATTTGGGGGATGCAAACTTTATTCTCTTCAGAATTCTAATTTGATATTGAAATATTTCTCATTATTATAAAGTCTGAGATAAACCGTAATTCAGGTTATGCTGCTCAGTAAGCAACTGAATGCCATAGAGATATTTTTTTTAATGTACCATTTAAACATAGCCTCTTGGCTACCACATTCAATAAATATTTAAGCATGAGCTTAAAGTGGATTACTGTTAGCATGTTGTAAGAAAATTGCACAGTGATAAAGCTTGTAATAAAAATAAGCAGGACACCCACTGCTCATACACTATAGTTAAGTGTATTAGCTGGTCTCAAAAGCATTAACTTTTACTCAAACAGCAGCAGTAGTCTGTCCAATCTATTAGCTTCAGACAGTGCATACTAGCTGCAGGCTATTGGAAATCTTTATGTTTGTATGCTCAAAGAAATGATTTTCACTATATTATAAATAGTTAAATATGACATTGAGGATTTATCTTAAACACAAATGAGGAAAAAAATTTTCTCTTCTACAAACAAGGGAGTTTAAAAAATTTATCATTGTAGTCTATACACATTCCCACACTTTAAATCTTGAAAAAAAAAAAAGCAAGACATGATTTGCTATGATTAACTTTTCTTAAGGTATATAAATTTATACAAGGAGACCACCAATGGGCCAGATTTTTCATTTACTCTCATTCTGTTAAGTCTATCTTCCCTTCAGCCAAATAGTTTGGGAGTATTAAATACATAACTTAGTTCAGTGTTTAATTTTTTTTTTAAAGCATGAAACATACCATTTTCTTGATTCCTTAATATTGCAAGGTATTTTCAACATTCAAAGATCACATACTACGGTTAATTACAGCCAATAAGATGTCATTAGTCTATATAATACATAGGTCTGATAAATTTGTTTTTAAATAACCAATTTATAGTGCCAAACAATGCTAAAAAAAACATCATATACATTTACAGTTGACATTAGTCCAGAACATTCATTTGCATTAAACAGTTCTAAATAATACATTAAATAGGACTCCAGCTTCACATATGATAGGATTCATTCAGCTGACTTTCACCAGTTTTTCTTTTTTTAAGGTACAAACCCATGATATTTCTGTTTACTGTTGTAAAGCTAGACTAGTTCTTTATAGAAGAGTAAATCAATAATAAAGCATTTTAGTTGCAAGTATACTTGTGAGAATGTGATTTTGTTTGGTACACTGCAGAATTTCAAGTGCCTGAAAGAGTGCCTGGTATATAGGAAATGACATATGATAATTATTTGTTGAATGAATAGGTATAAGTCTTCTACCAAAAAGTTATCTTTTTTGCTTTCATTAACATCACATAAATGTTGAATATATATGAATATATGAATAGAGTACCTACTGAAAAGCCAAAAATGTCATTCTTGTTTGTTTACAACAAGACACAGAGAGGCAGAGACATAGGCAGAGGGAGAAGTGGGCTCCTCATAGGGAGCCTGATGAGGAACTTGATCCTGGACCCCAGGATCACATCCCAAGCCGAAGACACTCAACCGCTGAGCCACCCAGGCACCCCAAACAATGTCTATTCTTAAAGGATCACACATTTATTAATTTCATTATGAACTTCAAAGAAAAAAGCAAAAATCTGTATGTTACTGCTATGTGGAAATGAGTCTGATGAACCCAAACGAATATATGTCTATATAGGATTGGGGTGGGTGGGGAGGACTTTTTAAAGTATTTATGTCAACCTTAATTGAATATGAAATATTCAGAATTGATAATACTACTATTACATTGTGACATAGTAACAGGAAGCATTATACTCAAGTATTAAACTTGTTGGAAAAAGAAAATAAAGAGAAAAAAAGGAGCAGCATATTAGAGTTGTAGAGGTATTTACAGTGGGAATTTGTTAACAAAAAGGTATAACCAGTACACTGATAGATGTAGTTACATAATATAGGCCTTCTAGATATTATAAACTATCTCTTCAGATGTAAAAAAAATTTGTTTAAAGTCTAATGCAGTATTTATTTTTAGAGATTTGCATTTAAATATTAGAACTATTTGTTAGAATTTTTGGCCTTTCCTTTCATTCCACTTTTTAACTATTAAACATGAAAAGTGTTCATTCAAATTAACAGTAATTTGCACTTTATGGCACTTTTCAGCCCACAATCTTAAAGTGTTAATTAATTAAGAACTATTTCTTTTAAATTAGGGTAATCAGAATTGAGAAAGGAAAAGATTCTTGCTTTTTTTTCCTCTACACATACCATTTTGAAATTGCTTATAATTACTGTATTTGATAAAACAGGAAATACTGTACAGAAATTACTAAAAAGCTGATTTCTGGGTATTGCCATAGAACATTTCTCTCTAAATCTTCCGGACTGATAGTTGTACATTACCATATGATCATGATTAGTAGGCTTTACCTACATGTTTTTCAGTTATTAGATTTAAAGATGGTTTTACATGAACTGTTTGCTAGAGTTTAATTAGTAATGTACATCATCTTCTTCTGATTACTATCTATAAGCCTGAACTGTAGTTATGTGGGCCAACTTGATCGCATTCTTATTGAAAATATTTTGAATTAATTTTAATCCCTAAGCATTTATTTATTCTCACTAAGTATCATACTAACTGCATTTCCGTGTTACAATTTATGATACAAAACAACCAAACTCAGGCCCCTAACCTCCAGCTTGCAAAGCTTAAATAATTTAAATGGATATTGCTGATAAAAAAGGAAGTTTTCAATATACAGTGTTTAATGCAAATAAAGTTGTTTTCAAAGACTAAAAATCTGTTTATAGTCTTTTATCTTAATGGCAAAGCTCTGTTTTGTTTTTAAGAGGAGATCCAAAGATATGTCAGAAGTCATGATAAAACTGTAAACTCCATTATATAACTCTTAATATAGTTCTATTAAAATATGTTATCTAAGAAAAGGACAAATTAATAGCTAATGTATATCACTGCTCAATAGAAAGAGAATTTTGAATGATTAGATTCCATCCATATGTAAATACACTATTCTGTACTCATGCCTCTTCCCAAGAGTAACAAAAATTGGGGACTCACATCTCTTATTTAAAAAAGAGGCAATTTTAACAGGAAAATAACTTGAAAAACTAAACTAGTATTAGCTTAGACATCCAAATTTTTTAATCTAAGTTATGCTAATACCTTGCACACATAGAGCCCACAAACAAAATTTGCTAACTTCCAAACGGCAAAAATCCATCTTCCTGTGTATTGAACTCAATATACTACAACAAAACATGAATCTTCAGTACAGAGCAATGATTTTCAAGTGTCGCTCCTACAAGTTATTTAAAGGAACCACTCCTCAGTGTCCCCTCCTTTACTTAGAGAAATAGGTGATGTATTAATGAGGCTCTGTATTCCTACCCCAAATAGAACAGTCAAGCTTTTACATGTTCCATAGTCTTGGATCACATTTTATTTAAACAAAGGGTCCATAGCTTAAAAGAAATCCCAAACCAAAAAAACACCACAAACCAATTTACAAGTCGATTACTTTCTCCATTCTATTTTTCCCTGACCCACAGCCCCTCAGATACACCTTTTCCCTACACTTCAGGTACCTAAGAGCACCACCGAATCAGTGAAAGATTGGGGCCAGGAAATGAAAAAGGGTTGAAGAAAGAAAAGGAAGAGATAGCATTACCATGAAACTAATGTTAAATGTTATCATCCTACTCAAGCTGAACATCTATGGACCTTTACATGTTTGAGAAGATTATAAAGTAGAACTCTATATTGACAAAATTTGTTAAGAGCCATATATAAATATTAGTGTTACTTCAACTTGAGGGGCTCCAATAATAAATGTACTCTGTCTCTGCTTATCAGTGGAGTGGTAATGGTTAACAGTGATAGTGAGGGCACTTGTTTCTGGAAAGCCAGGCAGAGCACTATCATTTTCTCTGTTCATATATCCATTGTTGCTGATGGGAGTAACAAAAAAATCCTATCTTTACAGATTATTTTCTTTCAAAAAAACTTTAAAGAAAATCCAATTCCATTAATGCAATAAAAGAAAAGAATGGACAAATTGTTCTCAAATTGCTTCTTCAATGCCTCAAAAGTTCCTGGAAATATAATACTACTCTACTACATGTAAAACTCTCCAATTAATTCACAAGACTCTATTAAACATCCTTAGCACAGTGTTAGACAATATGTTTAATTCTTATAATCATTCAAAAAATATATTGGCTAATGTATCGAAACATCTTTTGAATACTTGGAATTCAGCTAGCAATTTTCTAGATAATTCATAAACTATACATTCAGGGATTTTTCTTGCCACCTGTAGCACGCACAATGAGATTCTTTTTCAGATTATGAAGACAATTTCGTCTTCGTTTTAATACCAGATTTAGCTTTACAACACGAAAAATTTTATTCTTAAGGTAATTTATTTGTGAGGGCAGACCAGAAGAAGGAGAAATAGCAATAATCTGGAGAAAAAGATACATCATTTTCTAAAGTGGAATAAATGGATTTAATGTCTCATATGAGAATATGATATATGGATATGAAAGTTAAAATTTTTCAAATAAAGTTAACTTTTTTTGGTTAAAAGATAAAATAGGCCCCTGAGGGTCTATTCCTTCTCTGCTATTCATCGATACCTACATGCTATGTGTATGTAACATGAAAACAGAATGACAGCATCTTAATGAAAGGTTCCTTCATAGATTTCAAAGGAATGTTAAGCATAGTTAAGCAGTCTCTCTTAGTTACGTGACTGGATACATTATGGAAACCTAGTAAGAACAAGGACTTCTAGGAGGGACCTCAGTTTGATTTCTAGCTTAGGTATGACTGTAGTTAAGAAATTTAACCTGTTTGAGCCTTATTTTTTTCTCACATACAAAACTGGTGTGCTTATTCTGCAAGACTGTTGTGAGGATTATAAAATATCCAGCAGAGTGCAGGCACTAGGTTCTTAGTAAAGGTAACAAAACTAAAAGTCTTCAATAATAACAGGAAAGACAGGAGAACCACAAACTATGGAAATTCAGTAAATATTAAAAAAGATGATTACACCATGACACAGAATTCCAAGCAATGCAATCCCAATGTTAGCGTTGGAGAAACTGTTAAGTGAAGGATTCTTGACAAATTAGTTTAGCTGAGAAATGTGAAAGTTAGCTGGTGGCGGCCATTCTCTCAGGCAGCTCGCTGCTCCTCCAGCTCTCTTTAGAGAAACTTTCAGGCCAGCAGCTTTTAACTGTCCACTTGGCATGGTTCCAAGCAGACCTCCATCATATTAAACAAAACAGATTCACCTTTCTGACATTTTCTCATCTTTTCAGTGGCACCAACATTCTTTGAGCCATATAGGCTCAAAATCTCAAAGTGTTTTCTTGTATCAAAGCCTGTCAAGACTTCCTTTGTCATATCTCAAGCAACCATGTCAAAATCTTTTCCTTTCTATTCTAACTCCCAATTCCCTATAAAGATATCAAATGGATTAATTTTCTTTACAAACCATTGGTCTTATCTCACTCCATTGTTGTAAAGCCCCCACTGACTCTTTACTATTTTTTGCAGTTTCTCTGTGGGTTACCTGTAGCAGACTAATCCATATAGTGCTAAGATGCACTGACCAAATCCATATGCACTCAATAAAATGCTCTGGCAATGTGATGCAGTGTTTCACAAACTTCCTACATGGTTTTTACATACACAGGAACTTGTGAATAACTAACTATAAAATAAATAAATATCGCTGCCACTAAGAGTAAAAGCCAACATAATAAATGCTTAATGTGGATTGAGCAGTACTGTAAGAGCTTTATAAGGATAAAATCATTTCATCTTCATAACAACTCTATGAGGTAGGTATTATTACTATCAGCACTTGACACATGAAGAACAAGGAAGAGGAAAAGTTAAGTAGCTTGCCCTGGGTCACACAGCTAGAAAGTGGTGGAAATAAGATTAGATTTCGGGCAGTCTGCACCCAGGGTCTATGTTTTTATGCACTAGATAGATTGTTTCAGGCTATCATTCAAGAACCCAGAGTCTCAAAACCTAACCTTTCTATAATGAATTCCTACAACTATCCAATATGAATGTGTTCTTTTCATCTATGTAGACTGTCATTATTTCATTGAGGTCATCAGAAGTCTAACTGAAAACTAAGCTAAGTAAAGCGATCGTTCATTATGTTACTTATAATAAATCCAAGAGAGCATACATCTGAGTGCAGAATATGTGGGCCCTGGCTATGTGTCTGGCTTCCTTCCTTCTTCGTGATGGCTTCGTGATGGCTTCATCTTCCGGCTGGTAGTAAGATGAATCTAAGATAACCAATCCAAACCAAAGGACCTCCAATCTGGAGGAAGAAGAGAGAGCACTACTTCTGTGTTCTCTTTTATAGAAGTGAGGAAAACATCTCTAGACCCCACATAGTAGACTGCTCTTCATGTCTCACTGCTTAGAACAATCCACAAATGGAATATATGGTTATTATTAATGGCTTGGACTAATTACTAAGGTGGAATGGGTGTCAGAATCAACTGTTAGGACTACCACGGTCATTTTTCTATACTGGGGTTCATACTGCGGCGTGCATTCCTGTTTAGAACATTTTCTCAACTCCATTTTTCTGAATTTAGCCATGTTTTCCAACCTCATTACTCATCCTTTTTCCCTGCCTCCCTCCATCCATGCAATGTTTGTTGAGTGTCAAGAATGAGTGTCAAGAACACTACTGAAGACCTGAATATATAATGGCAAGGTAGACAGATATAGTCCCCGTCTTCATGGAACTTATGTTCTGGCATGGTAACAGACAAAAGTAGACCAAGTAAGAGTAGTGCTTGCAGGCTACAATAAGAGTTGTATATTATAATTCACAGCAAGCAAGGAAGCTATTTTAGCTATATGGTTGTAAAGAAAAGCTTCATTTTACAATGATATTTAAGCTAAGAACTACAGAATAAGAAGGAGCCATGTAAGGGGTGGGAGGGAATCAGAATGTACAAGGTCCCCAAGATGGGAAAGAGGACCTGAAAGAGGCCCTCAAATCGAACAGGAAGAGTGGGAGGATGAGGGCTGATAGGTGAATATAGACATAAAATCCCATTTATATTTTATTAAGATCACTTAGGCTACTCTGCAGATACTGGACTGAGCAGGGGTTGGGGAAGGCAAGAATGAACACAAGGAGAACAGAGTAAGAGGAAATAAACTGGTGATTTTATTTTGTAAGCACAATGGACAGAAAATGGTGAACAGCTTGGGGGATGAAGGAGGGCTAAAAATTGATTTCTAGAGTACTGATTTGACGTGAATGATGTGCTATTATGAGTTATGTATAGACTGGGGGTGGCAGTGAGAAGGTTGCAAGTAAGTTTAGAGGGTAAAACCAGCTGCTCCCCTTAAACATGTAAAATTTGAGATGTTTGTGAGACATCCAAATGAAATGTGAAACAGTAAGTTGTACAGGTGGGTCTGGAGTTCTGGAGAGAGAACAGAGTTGGATACACATACATAATATACACACATACTCGGGATCCCTGGGTGGCGCAGCGGTTTGGCGCCTGCCTTTGGCCCAGGGCGTGATCCTGGAGACCCGGGATCGAATCCCACGTCAGGCTCCCGGTGCATGGAGCCTGCTTCTCCCTCTGCCTATGTCTCTGCCTCTCTCTCTCTGTGTGACTATCATAAAAAAAAAAAAAAAAAAAAAAAAAAATATACACACATACTCAGAAGCCATCAGCATAAAGAAATTATACTATGACAACCACAGTGTGCAGTTTCAAGATGATATGCTTAGATGCAGCTTTTTTGGGCATTATCCTAACTGGCATTCTCTGAGTTTCCCACATCTGTAGTTTGGGAAAATCTTCAGTCATTATTCCTTCAAATATTTCTTCTGTTCTTTTCTCTCTCTTTTCTCCTACAGTATTACTATTATATAAATGTTACACTTGTGGTAGTTGTCTCACAGTTAGTTCTTGGATATTATGTTCTGTTTCTTCAGTCTTTGTTCACTTTGCTTTTCCTTTTTGCAAGTTTTTATCATCAAGCTCAAAGATTCTTTCTTCAGCCATGTACAGTCTACTAATGAGCCCACTAAAAGCATTCATTTCTAGTACAGTATTTTTTATCTTTAGTATTTTTTTATTCTTTCCTAGAATTTCCATCTCTCTGCCCATGTTTTTTTGCATCCTATCTATTTTAGCCATTAGAATCCTTACCATCTTATTTATAGTTTGTTTTAAATTCCCAGTCTGATAATTCCAACATCCCTGCCATATTAGAGTCTGGTTCTTTTGCTTGCTCTATCCCTTCAACCTGTGTTTCTTGCTTTTGGGTATGCATTGTGATTTTTTTCTTCATAACTGTAATGTGACATACTGGGTAAAGGGAATGCAGTGGTAAGGTAAAGAGATTGGGACAGCATTCTATAGCTCTCAACCTTTTAGTGAGCCTTTGCTTCTAAACTGTGAACTTTGTAAGGGCTTCTCGGTTTTCCCCGCCAACCTAGGTGGGATAGGATAGCCAGAGTGGGCTGGAGTTGGGTATTTCCTTTCTCCAGGTCAGTAAGGCTCTGATAAATCCCCAATAGTTTAAGCTCTGGTAAAACAATTTCTTTTGAGGACAGCCCTTGTTATGAAGGACAGGATGCAATGGAGCATTTCAAACGGTGCTTTTCCCCTCCCCCTGACAGAAGCAGAAAGGGTTCCCTGTGAGAACCTAGTCAAGCTCCTGCTGGTAAAACAATGAAAGCGTAGAGACCATCTATGACTGGCCCCCACTGGAGTTTTTAACTCTCAAACTTGTCCACCCTGAACTTCTAAAAATTCATGGATTATAGTTTAAGTTTTCCTATTCCAGTACTGGTTCCTACAGAGATTTCTGCTTCAGGAAGTTGTGATTCTCTGTATTCACCTGTTACTCAATTTTGGAGATAACAGTTTGCCCTGTGATCTCACTTTTCTGACAGATCCAAGGACAGTTATTGATTTTTCAGTTTCTTCAGCTTTTTCTTGTTAGGACAGAATGACAATTTGCAAATTCCTTACATGCTGGACCAGAAACTGGAAGTCTCTGCATTTTTTAAATTATAAAGTTTAGAGACAAATGAAATTTTAGACACTATCTTGCTGAATCACCTCTTCACAAAGACTAGAAAGCATGGAGAGAGTAAAGTTAAATGACTTGCCCAAGTACCAAGGGTTACCATACCTAGAGCTACTTAATGTCATTAGAACCTGGTTAGACCCCAGGGTTTCCCACTTCCTACCTGCAATTAAAAAGCAGCTCTGTTTTTAATAGTTATAATAATTATAGTTACACTTAAAGGAGGGAAAAAAGACTCCTTACTTATAGAGGCATGTACTGAAATGTTTACAAGGAAATAATGTGACGCCTGGGATTTGCTTTGAAATCTGAAGTGAGATGGGTGTTGGTGGGGTATAGTTAAAACATGAATGCCATGTGTTGATAAATGTGATGAGAGAATAGGGTTCATTGTAATAATCTCCCACTTTGTATAGGACTGAAATTTTTCCATAGTCCAATGAAAAAGACACAGTAAAAGTAGAAAAGAATGAAACAAACATTTATTTTGACTTGAATTATTTATTCATACCACTACAAGAACTGATGCTATTATTAGAAGGCTTATAAGTTAACATGCACCTAAAGTTGATACCAATCCTTGGCTTAATACATTTACCAACTTAAAGGTAAAATAAACTGTACCATTTATAAATCAAATTGATTTATATAAAATTCGCAGTTATACTTCTCTAAACTTCTCTGTTACTTTAATGTCTCATAGCTATCAGAGTACCTTAACCCCAGCTGGGGATCAAACTGACATAATAGTTGGCTACAAATCTCTTACACAATACATCAACTCAATTTGTTTTTTCATTTTCCAATGAAATATTCTGCCTGCTGCAGAGGAATTTTCATTAATGGTACAATTTGCACAAGGGAGTAAAAGAAATGCTCATAAATCCATGCAATAGGATTAAATTTTCTGTATTTTACTCTTACAAACCAGAAAAGAAGTCATCAAGTTCAGTTATCAATTAAGGCAAATAGAGGACAACTGACGGTATTTTAAGTCTACTATTGCTCTCCAATAAGGAAAGCTACCTAATCCCCTATTAGAAGAGAGATCTCAGTTGACTACTTCTTTAGTGCCCGATTGTAGATAAATGAATTCAGTTAGGAATCATTTGTTGAATGACTGCTATCTTTTCATTAATATTGTACTACAAATTATGTAGTAATTTACTTTACTGCTTGGACATATCTGGTTGAATGTAGAAAAGAAGCTCCTGAATGGTACAGATTTATGTCTTATTTAATTACGCATTTTCTGTAGAGCTTGGCACAATAAGGAACTATTGAATTAAATAAAATTATCAAACAGTTCTCATTTTTCCAAATTAGGGCAGAATAGTTGGAAGGAAAACTCTTAAAATACCCATTCACCCTCAACACTCTCAAAATCCTCAGTTAGTATGCCATTTATTCAAGAGGTCAACCACCAGACTCAATAACTAAGTCTAGCAAAATGAGACTTCCTGAGCATATGGATGGAAGGCGGGTGTGGGGATTCTGCTGTCAGTATTCCACTGTTGAGGCATGGTCTTCACTCATAGATAGCACTAGTCCAATGTACTACTGGTCTTAAGATTCAAGAAGAGATGTAGGATTTATGACCATACTCTCACTGATAACATTCATGAGTATCCTAATAAAAACTTCATACATTTTGTAGAAACAATTCTGCCCATATAACAGCTTAAGGTATGTGTTTTAAGCATCTGGTACCTATTACAATAACTTTTAGAAATGAATAAATATACAGGCCATGCAGGCACTATACAGATTATAGCTTTAGTCTGTTACAAAGTAATTAAAAGCAGTCATAAGTAAAAGAAAACCAAGGACTCTTATCTAGGCTGGCAATATATTAACTGCCATTCTGGTAAGAGATAAACAATAGTTAACCATTAAAACAAGTTATGACAGAAATAGAGATACACTCTCATATTAAATCTTGAGAAAATGTTATGTATATTGAGAAAAGAAAAATGAAGTAGCAGGGCTCTATTTTCATATCCTTACTATAAGATAAATAATAATGAAAACGTAAGACAATTCCAAGGAAGGATTTTTTTTAAACGATTATCTCTATTTCACTTTACAATGCATTGCTAATGTACTACACCTCCAAGATACTAGTTAGAATATACTGGCTTTATTGAAGCACTAGCTATAAAACTGTCCTATATGTAATTAGGTGAAAAAAAGAGTAACAGTTTCAGAGACTTTAAAGCTTTGATTTTGAATGTTGTGATTTCTTAACACAGAAGGGACCTTTTATTTTTTAAAAAAGATTTTATTAATTTATTCATGAGAGACACACAGAGAGAGGCAGAGGCATAGGCAGAGAGAGAAGCAGGCTCCTTTCAGGGAGCCCAATGTGGGACTTGATTCCCCAACCCGGGATCACACCCTGAGCCAAAGGCAGACAACCACTGAGCCACCCAGGCGCCCCAGAAGGGACCTTTTAAACAAGAATTACAAACCAAAAGAATCTTCATCATATATTATAAGTAGACACAAAGAGAAAAACCAGACCTTAAGTATGTACTGACTTGCCCAGTATGGGAAGATGTTTGCTCACTTTTGAACATAAGGGCTGGCATTCGTAGAAAAGCCTAACAGGGATCTAGAGCTTGGTGATTCAAGAATCTCAGAATATAAAGAACTTGAAGTATCATCTTGTCTGTAGCCTTCATTATACCTTCTTGACTATTCATCATCTACCAATGGCTTGAATACCACCTTCTAAAAACAGATATTCCAATAATACAGCCTATACTATTTCTAGTCAGCTCTGTTGCTGCTTCTTTGAGTAAAATCTGCCTTCTCACAGTTTTACCCACTAGTCCCTGTTCTGATTTCTGGAAAGAGAATAAACCATATATCATTTCCACCTGACAACCCACAGGTATTTGAAGTAACTCTGCTCCTTCTTTATGCCCAACAATCCTGGTTGTCTCAAAGACCTTTTTCTTTATTTCCACATATGGCTGAGGTCCTGGCAGATTCCCTTACAGGGGTCATAAGCTAATAATTGAAGAACACCTTGTCTTCAGATATGCTTGTTTACCAGCTCAGTATTTTAAAAGTTTTGTAAGATGCATGGATTCTTGGCTTCTCTTGAAAAATGGTAGATCTGGCAACACTGGATTGGTGACACTGAACTGCAGCTGAGCAGTGGCAATAGAGATGGGGTATTTAACTTCAGAAAACCACAGTCTTCCCACCATTCAAGTGTCATCTATCAGAAAGAATCTACCTATCTATTCTATCTAAAATGGCCATTTTATTCACTGTTCTTGTCTTTTGTTGATGTTCCTCTTAAGTATCTTATAAAATTATCTCTTCTAAAAAAAAATCTCTTAAAAAGCCTACTATTCTAGTGTGATCTGATCAATGTCAAATACCAACTTCTTAACTCTCTTAATTTGGAATATACATATAATGTTTTAAAAATTATTCAGTTACTCATTCAATATCACATAACATCTAGTTGGTTATTTTTTGCACTACCATTAATGTTTTAACTTACTGGCCAACAAACCTCTTGCTATCATGATATGATATTTCTCTCATTCAGTAACTGTGCCACTACTTGGAAAAGCCAAACTTGGTGTCGTCTATTTATTCCTGTTAAGATCACTTTTTGGATCAGCATAAGACCATCTCCTATGCCAGGTAATGCTAGACTGTAATAAATATCAGTCATTACCTATTTATGTAAGAGTCTGTGTCTACCACAAACATATACTAAAATATTTTCTGTTGCATTTGCTTAAATGATCCAAGAATTACAGTAATTCTCTGATCTCAGAATCTGTAATTCTCAGATCATTTAGCTGACCTCCAACCTAACAGAGAACACCTATATAACAATCCTTATGAGGTGTTTAAGCATCTCTACTTCACATAATGTAAGGTACATCATGCCCCTTTAGAAGAGTTTTTTCACAAAAGTTAACCTTGGGTGTCTGGGTAGCACAGTTGGTTAAGTGTCCGCCTCTTGGTTTCAGCTCAGGTTGTGATGTCAAGGCCGTGAGACAGAGCCTGGAGTTGGACTGTGCACTCAGTCCAGAGTCTGCTTAAGACTCTCTCTCCCATTGTCTCTTCCTATGATGCACACATGTGCTCTCTCTCTCAAATAAATAAATCTTTCCCCCCAAAAAAGTTATCCTTACTGCTAAAACTCAAATTAGCAGTATCACCTTAAGAAAATGATATAACTTTGCCTAGAAGACTATTAATTAAAATTATTTTTCTAAATCATAAAATCATAGAATTTAAATTTAGAATTTAAATATCTAAAAATAGAAAAATGGTTAATTATAATACATTCATATAGTAGAATAATATGAAGCCACTAAAAAGTATGTATTTGGGGACACCTGGGTGGCTCGGTGTTTGAGCATCTGCCTTCGGCCCACAGCGTGATCCTGGAGTCCCAGGATCAAGACCCACATCAGGCTCCCTACATGGAGCTTGCTTCTCTCCCTCTGCCTATATCTCTGTGCTTCTCTGTCTTTCATGAATAAATAAAATCTTTAAAATTCAATCAATAAATAGTATATATTTGAAGATTCTTTAATGGTATAGGGAAATGCTCAGTGAAAGAAGTAAAATACAAAATTATTCTATCCAATTTTTTATGAAAATCACACATATACACACAAAGTATAGAAATCTGGAAAGATATCAACATGCTGATATTGATCATCTCTGGATGATGAGATGACAGATGGTTTTCATCATCTTTTGCACTTTTTTATGTCCAAATTCTCTGTAAGAAGACTGATTTTCTTCACAATCAAAAGGAAAAATTTTATTTAGAATGTCACTGGCATTCCTGTTATGGAGTCCTATATCATATTAATAAGTAAGTATCAAACTAATATATAATAAGACATAGGAATAGACATAGAATCATAGCCTTAATGAACATATTTAGCAGACAACTGAAACTTACATAAACAATTATAATTTAGGTGAGAGAATCATTCCTAAGTTTTACAGTAGTAAACGAGGGTCACTTGTTCCAGTGTTTCATGAAGTACTCCCTCTTTTAAGCTTCTGCCTTCTTCCTTCTAAATACTGAAAAAGTATTTTTTTCATTTGTTCTTTTGTTTGCATGCCAAGACTTAGTTTAGTAGCCTACAGTTGGTAGGCATTTTGTCAGCATCTGTACAAGTCTGACTGCTGGTTTTGAAACCTCTTACCTAAAGAATGAGACAGAAGACCTCAGGATTCTGCAGCCCTGAACAAGAAGGAGGTAGAGGGAGAGTATCCTTATTGCAGGTTGTACCATGCAATGTTTTTTTAAAGATTTATTTATTTATTCATGAGAGACACAGTGAGAGAGAGAGGCAGAGACACAGGCAGAGGGAGAAGCAGGCTCCTCACAGGGAGCCTGATGTGGGACTCAATCCCGGAGCCCAGGACCGCGACCTGAGACGAAGGCAGCCGCCCAACCACTGAGCCACCCAGGCATCCCTGTACCATGCAATTCAAGTCAGCTGAGCAGGTGCCATGAGAGAAGAAAATGTCAATGAAATCAAAGATTCATTCATTCTTTTAACAAATACTTATTCAGTTCCTAATATGTGTCAGATGCCATACTAGGCACAAAGGCCACAATGTTTAGTAAACAGAGTGTGTGTCTCTGCTACCACATAGCAAAGAGACTATCTAGTCTGGGCTTCTCTCTCAAGACTATGCACAGCAAACAAGTGAGAATAATCTCTGCAAAGCCACTCATTACAAAACAAAATACAAATTCTCAAGCAACACTCACAATTTCCCATGTGATTCTGATGAGGTACTTCCCCACATTATTTCAAATCCTGAGTAGCATTTGCCATGTTAGACCTAAGGGAGACCTGATAAAAGAAAGTATACTGGGGCATCTGGGTGGCTCAGTGGTTGAGTGTCTGTTTTTGGCTCAAGTTGTGATCCCTAGGGTCCTGGGATCAAGTCCCACATCAGGCTCCCACCAGGGAGCCTGCCTCTCCTTCTGTCTATGTCTCTGCCTCTCTCCCTGTGTCTCTCATAAATAAATAAATAAATAAAATCTTTAAAAAAATATATATCACATGTTGAGAACCCATCACTTGAAAGATAGAACAATAAAAAGAGCACATTCTGAGGGTGAAAGAGTGGTAACTCTTCTTCACATCTGAAGCATCTGCATAGCCAGAGACTGTAAAGCTCAAGGGTTATGACTAGCACATTTGAAAAGTAACATTTGTGAAAGAAAATAAGGAAGTCTAGAACAGGTGCTAAGGCCTTTAATCTAACATCTCTACTGCCAAGGGAATTTTATCCATATTAAAGTATCATTTGCAAAGTAACAGCATGACTTAAATACTGCTAAATCTGGCACTTAGAGTGCATTACTGCTGTAATCATCACATCACATCTTCTTTTCCTACTGTTGTTCTCATGATTCAAAGAGTCTATCTATATGCTAACATGAAAGATCTATCATAACACTGATTTTTAAGACCTTCAGAAAATAGTCTGTTGTTGATAGAGTGCCTATCTTAAAACCTGCTTTTCAACAAACAATATTTTTCAGTTACTATCATTCACTTACTTTTCTGAATCAGTTACTATTTTATCTAACAATTCTGTGTAAGAGTACTATAATTTTAGAAATATGGGAAAGGTTTAGATTTTTATTTACTAAATGATCTTCAAGAAGTCAGTAGATTCAATTCCATTATAAACCTAGAATTGATTACACTTATAAGTGTACCTCATATGTAATTTACTTTAAAATATTGCTGATTTCAAATATTTTTTTGTCAATGACTCACAGTAAGATACACATTTCACATCATTACATATAACTGAAAACAAAAGTTCACAAAACTATACTTATTACATATAGTGTACTCCTATCCCTCCCATTCCATCCTAAAGTAGATAAGCTAAAGACATTGGTCTCACTGATTTTTCACAAACTACAAACTGATCAGATTTGAAACTTGAAAAAAATATCAACACAGACCATGTAATGTATCTCTATATGCAAGTTATGAAGGGCCTAATCAGGAATCACTTCTTGGATAGTGGACTTTATTCAGGATTTTAACTCCAAACAGAGCTGGATCCAGTATGTTCACTTGTATCCATTATCTTTATCTGCATCTCTAATGGAGGATTCAGCTTTAAGTACAGAAGATGTTAGCAATAAATTTTATTGGGGAAACGGTTCAAAATAAGAGACTGGTCGGAAATAGCATACAAGCTCCTCCACGAATGCATGAATGGAATAGAATTCTCCAAGTCTAGCAGCCTAACACCTTTTGAGGTGCACTCAGGGTCATTAAAGTCTTCAGCTCTTGTTCCTGCACTAAACACCCTACCCTCACTTAGAAGATTCTGATGCCTAATCAGACTAAAAAGTGAATTGATCCTCAACCAGGACATTGTTTTCTTGCTTTAGTGCTTGCCTGAATATGTTTAAAAGAATGAAGTGGGAAATTTAATTGTCTCTAAAAAGGGTTTTATGACTATTTTTGTGTCTGCTTGCTAATTAAAATTGGTAGATGGAGCAAAACTTGGTCTGAGATTTCAGTTCACCTGAAGCAAGGCTATGACCAAAAATACTTGAAAAAATCTGAATAACCAAACTGGCTTGGATAAATCTGCAACAGAAAGGTCTACTTTATTTGTTGCCAATATAATTCTCATGTAATATACAAATCAGTATTGTTTCATCATTTAACTTCTTTGAAACATGTTTTAAATTGTAGAAAGAAATCTTTTTTTTAATAATAATAAATTTATTTTTTATGTAGAAAGAAATCTTTAGCAAAAAATTTTTAGGTCCTGAAATAAATACTGTTTCTCTTCAATGAATGATCTTACTACATTCTAATACAACTTTATGCAAATTTTGTTTTTCAAACTACAGAGGTCAGACACTGTAGCAAACTAAAATCTGGCATAGAGAATAGGAAAAAAAGAATGGAAGAGAATAGCCTATATTTAAAGAGTCAGGGAAAGCTAAGTTCTATCAAGGATGGAAAAAACCCCAAACTAATCTCAACAGTAAATGTAATATATTTGAGTCCTAAGTAGCTCCCAATTTGTCAGTTCAGAGTTTAATACTTGTTTTATAACATGAAACATATGCATCCTTTATAACATTAAAATGTTATAAAATGTGGATTATTAAAATGAAGTATTACTTTAAAAATGTTTTGCTTTCTCACATAATTAAACAGAATGTACACTTCTCACTAACTTTTGTTTATTACTCGGTTGTTTTCAAACCTTCTTGTAGGGGATACCAGAAGTCCTTATTTTAAAGGACTAAATGCCAGGATTCAGTTCCTAGAAGTTCAAATCTGTTTGGCAGCAAACAGTTCATTCATTGTGGCATTACTAAAGCATCCAGTGAGTCCTGGCATTCTGAGGTTAGGTTTGAATTTTGTTGCTATTGCTTATGTGTGTGTAAAATTAAAAACTGGTAATACAAAATCACATGCAATAACAGTACTATTAAAATATTTTCTAGTTGTATCACATACAGATGTTAGGGGAAGTAATAGTATGAAAAGAACATCTCAGCGGTATTATTCAAAGTGTGGTTATCAGACTAATATTAAATTCTGAGTTTGGGGCTGGTAATTAACATATTAGCAAGAATACTGATAAGTTAAGGGTTAGTCAAGTTCAAGAAACATTAAGTTAGAAATCTGTGGAAAACACACACATTTGAAACAGAATTTTACACTACTCCACAAAACTACTTGCAAGGAAAAAATGCAATGGTGTTACTCAATTCAATTAAACAGGCTCTTGAAATTTAAGCAGGGATACAAGCAAATCCCTAATAAAATAGTTTAATACAAGGTATGGTATGATTAAGTACTAAAAACCATCTCTAAGAAAGTAGTGTTAAGAAGGAGATGACCAGTGAGGAGGAGCAGCTGGTAAAAAAAAAAGTTGGTTTTGTAAAGAAGGTAAGACTGGACATGACTAGAAAAAAATTAGACGTTTCAGAAAGGTTGACTTAGTGGCAAAACTTTAAAAAGATTAGGTGACAGTATCGATTAAAAGCTATTAGCAATCACCTGAATGAGAAGTACTAGGTGCCTGGCAAGGCTGGTGCCAATGAAAGAAAGGGGTGACTGGATATAAACTTTGAAATAAGAATTCACAGGACTTCATGTATGACTTAATGAGAGTGTGAGATATTGCCAAGAAATAAATTCTGACAAGAGACTTGGGGTGGAGATACACAAAGATAAATATTTGAATGAAAGAGAAGAGTAAAAGTTCTAATTGTTTAAGTTGTAAAAAAACCCATCTAACATCAAAGAACATATGCAAACAAAAGCAAAAGGCCAGTGGTTCAGCTGTGGTGGATATCCAGTTAAGGACCTGAAAAGTAACCGAATCTCAAAACGGAAGTGTTTGGATAAAAACAAAGAAAGAACTGCATCATGCAAGTCAAAGAGAGAGTTTTTAAAAGGAATGAGTCTTCGTCCATTGTTCAAGTGCACAGAAAGATCAAAGAAAATGAGAGATTTGAAAAGTGTTACTCTAACTCTATGGGTGACCAGAGGTCAGTAGAATTACACAACGTTTTTTTGTCAAAACTTATTAAAAGCCAGAAGAAAGAAAATGGTTTGAGATGCTGAAGCAGGTGACTGCTGTCATCTCAGGTATGTGGTTTTCAATTCTGCTTAAGCCTATCTAAATCAGTTGGCAGGGGATCCCTGGGTGGCGCAGCAGTTTAGCGCCTGCCTTTGGCCCAGGGCACGATCCTGGAGCCCCGGGATCGAATCCCACGTCGGGCTCCCGGTGTGTGGAGCCTGCTTCTCCCTCTGCCTGTGTCTCTGCCTCTCTCTCTCTCTCTCTGTGACTATCATAAATAAATAAAAATTATAAAAAAAAATAAATCAGTTGGCAATAAACAACAATGAAACCTTTACCTGCCACTCCCCCCACCCCCATTAATTATTTGGAAATCTGCTATCACAATTAAATATTTGTTTTATCTAATTATTTGGTAAATGGTTTTCCATTAACACGGGGCAAATTAAAATGGAGAGAAAGTGGACAACCCTCCCTAGTCCCATCTCCAGGAGTGGACTAAGCTGATGGCCTCATTCACCAAAAAACAAAAACAACAAAGTCAGTGATTTGACATATCGCCCCTTGTTAACTTTTTATAAAATATCACAGGAAGAAAATGCTTAACCTAGGAAAACACTTGTAAGACTTCATCTCAGGTCCAACTGCATGGAGGATAAGGGAGTAAGAAGGATCTGGAGGTTAGGGAGGTCCTCACAATTCCTGAAATCAAACCCAGTGAGTGGCTTCCTATTTCATGTATTCATAACAGCAGTCTTGAAACAAATTCTTTTACCCTTTGAAAAATTTAGGAATATACAGCAAAACTATAAAGTTTAAATTAGCAGGAAGCTGAATCAGGTACCACTAAAGGTTCTTCTGTAGATATCACTAAAATAAATTTCCCATGGAAAACCTTTCTTTTTTTAAAAAAAATTTATTTATTCATAAGAGACAGAGAGAGACACAGGGAGACAGGCAGAGGGAGGAGGAACAGGCTCCATGCAGGGAGCCTGATGTGGAACTCGATCCTGGAATCCCAGGATCCCTTCCTGAGCCAAACGCAGATGCTCAACCACTGAGCCTACCAGGGGTCCCAGGAAAACCTTTCTTAAATTCAATTTTGGCTTACTAGAATAGGACAGAACCTGGTGCTATTTTAATATGGCTTCCTTTTCTGGGAACAGAAGTGTTATAACAGTAAAAATAATAATAAATGTCCATAAAGGAAACTTTGGAAAATACAAGTAAGAGGAGGGGGAGGAAAGCTGCCCAGAAATAACTACTGTTGTTACTTCTGTATATCACATAATAAAATTTTTTCTTTACTTAAGCCGAGTATAGCTATGTAACCACCTCTCTCCCTGTACTTAACATATTAGGTACATCTTCTGTGTTCATATATATATTAACATTTTAATGGTTGCCTAATTCATTCTTCTGAATAGACATAGATAACTTACCTCACTAAGCTCTCATAGCTGGAAATTTAGGCTACTAGTACACAAATGTTACATGACTAGCCATGGACAAATATCTTTGAACATCTTTCCAATTATTTCCTTTGTAATGTCAGAGTCACAGGATACATACTGCTTAAGTGTTGGCTGGAAAGACTGTACCACTCCATGGTTTCACCAAGAGTGTACAGTACTGACTATATATCCACATCCTTAACAAGCTAGGTTTTATCTTTTTAATCCTTGCCAACTTGACTGGCCAAATCCAGGTATTTGGGTTCTGCTGTTCTGTTTGGTTTGATTAAAAATATTTCAGGTTTAAAATATAAATGAAACAAAATTTGTGATATAATAGCAGAGGCTGTTTTCCTTCCATGACTAAATACCAAATTCCTATGGATCTATTTTTTAAGATAATTATAAAATATACATATAAAATAATCATAATTTGCAAAAACAGATACCTCAGGGATCTGAAGTATACTTAGATGTAGGTATTTTCTAAATGACTGATACACTATTGCTTGAGTTATTAATATTCATTGAACCCATAACTTTCTTTTGCCAAACATGATAAAAAGAAATAGACATCGTGAAATTTAATTTGGAAAATACAAGCAACATCTAACTAATAATTTAGAAATTGAGGATAAGGTGTACTTGAGCACCTTCCTTGACAGTTAATACACTCATTCCCTCCCTCCCCATTTTCCAATGTTCCTATGGCCTCTACCTCATAGAAATAGTATGCTATGTTTCTGAAAGCTCAAAAAAGGGAAGGTAAGCAATTCACACTTATTTACCATTTGTAGTATACCAGAGACTGTGTGAGGCGCTTTCCAAGTGTACATTGGCTCATACAGATAGATTAAAGATATTTTCACTCACTGGATATGGGATCAGATAGAATTAATGTCTCCAGCCAGTGGGATCTCCCCTGAAAACCAAAAGCAATAGACCAGTATGGTTTTCTTCAAGGTTCATTACAAAATTCATAATATCAAGTCTCAGATTTAAAAGGTTCTTTCATATTGTAGCAATCTCATTAAAATGGAATTTCACATGCTGAGTTGTACACGGAGATAAAGCACCACTTGGGTCCTGTTTATTCTGTTTTAAAACATAGATGAATGGGATGAGGCACATGTTAGAAGAGTTCCTGAGGAAGGGGGGCAATGAATTACAAAGGATTTTACTCTCAAACATAAAAAAGAAGGGAAAAAAGGTAAAAACCCAAGATATATAAAACACATGGTAATAGAAGGTTATATACATGAAAACACTCATGCATTCATACTGCTTTCTTGAATGCTTAGTTGCTAGTTATCTAATGGAATGACTAATCAGTTGACTCATGAAGTATGTACTGAATACTGATGTATACCAGGCATTGTCCCAGTAGCTGGAGAAAATCTGACTTTACAGAGCATACAGAGTACTAAGGGTTACAGAGCAATATACAAGCAATTACTCCCTAGTGGTATGCACAGAATCTGTGGGGATACAAAGAAGGTAAAGGAAATTTACTTCAAGAAATATCTAGGCTAAAACCTAAAGACTGAGCAAGCCAAGGGGGAGAGTTGGGGGAAAGGTGTTTCCAGGCAGAGGTAGTAGAATCATTTGTACCAAAAGGTGAAGAAGGAGCTTTAGAAGTTGAGGGAAATAAAGTAGAATGATTGAGTTTTTGGGAGGCAAGGCAGAGGGAAGTACCAAATGATTAAGGCTGGACTGATCTTAATGACTATGACTGTAATTTGAAGTTTGATACTTTCATTCTCTTCCCTGAAAGTTTATAGTTAAAATATCATTAGGAAAAGATAAGGTCAAAGGGATATTAGCTATATTATTGTAGAAATCAATATGACATAAATTTCGTATTAATGGCTTGAAACATTTATCAATTATTTCTATTACAAAGCTAAAGAAATAGTTTACCTAATTAATGCTAGCCAGACAATGTGAAGTTTAAATTAACTTTCAAAAAGCATCCTGGTTCTCTATCTGTAACGTAATAGCTTCTCTAGTTTGCCAGTTTTCCCCCCAAAATTTCCATCAAATTGGCTAAGAGCCAACCTGATAATAAGTAAGATATTCAAGCGTTAGCTGCATCAGAATTACCTGGAAGACTTGTTAAAACCCAGGTTTCTGATATTCCGGCCCAGAGCTTCTGCTTCTTAAAGTTTAGGGTGGGATCAGAGGATCTGTATTTCTAACAAGCTCTCAGATGATGTGATGTTGGGGTCTTGAGATCTTGAGAATCACTGCATTACACAGTATCATGCTGTAGGCACACTCAAATGAAAGGAGGAAAGAAGAGGTGTCTCTGAACTCTACATGGTAGCAAAAGTCACATGTCCAAATTTAACTTACTGAGTTACAGTTTTCAAACATCTTGAGGAACTGACATTGGAATCTTCCTGTTTGAATTTACTGTTCTAAAACCAGTAGGCATGCTAACACACTACCAGTAGGTATGCTACTAACATACTACCTCTAACTTCACAAAGAATGGTTAAAGTTTAAGCTTTTCAAAAATGTCTATTAAGAAATATTAGCCAAAGAGCCTTTGAAACGAAACCTACTGAGTCTTGCTGCTGCCACTATTATTAAATGTAACCCACATGCTTCCAAAATTACCTAGTGTCAAAATAAGGTCCTTTATAAGGCAAAAGGATTTTTAACACGAATAACAATTTCTCCCTTAAAAATACAGCAAATAAATTTTAAAATACTGAAAACTTAAATTATAAACAACTATGATACCAATATCAACTAAGGCCAACATTTACATACATTAAAAGTTATTTGGTTTCATTAAATATGTGATTCTAGGGTGCCTCGATGGCTCAGTGGCTGAGCGTCTGCCTTTGGCTCAAGGACCCTGGGACTGAGTCCTGCATTGGGCTCCCCACAGGGAGTCTGCTCCTCCCTCTGCCTATGTCTCTGTCTCTGTCTTCTGTGTGTCTCATGAATAAATAAATAAATTTAAAAATCATAAATAAATAAATAAATAAATAAATAAATAAATAAATAAAATAAGGTA
This sequence comes from Vulpes vulpes, assembly GCF_048418805.1. Classification (NCBI taxonomy): domain Eukaryota; kingdom Metazoa; phylum Chordata; class Mammalia; order Carnivora; family Canidae; genus Vulpes; species Vulpes vulpes. The sequence goes on from NC_132790.1 coordinate 70,933,967, forward strand.
ATTGGTGATTAATTCTGCATTATCTCTGAAGGTGTGGGGCTTGCTGCTCTGTGAACACAAGATGGCTACATATGGGATCCATACTGCCTTCTAAATGTATTGTTTCTGAAACAATTTTAATTATCACAGCAGCTAATTTATGGTCATTTAGATAATTACTCTTATCTAATTACATTAGATAATGTACTCTTCTCTACACATATGTATATACACAGTAGACAAACAACTATGATTTCACTTTAATCCAACTAGTATTAATTTTAATAATACATCTTTAAGAAAGATGTATTATTAAGTATTTTCACAAACAGATGAAACATTCGCTGATTCTTTAGAAAGTAGCATGTACTGCACTAAGTACTTCATCTCTTCATCTTCACACTTTTTTTTTTTTTTTTAAGATTCCAGATGCCCCAATTCTGCTAGTCTTTGTCCCAGCCTCAAGCAATTCTCCCTCATGAGCTTAACTGTTTCTGGACTTTGTTGACTTTGACTGCCAGGTATAGTTTAGAAGCAAAGAAAGCTCTTTTCTAGGGCCTCAACTCCAATCAGGTTGCTGATTCTTGGATTTCCCTAAACTTAGAATGGACACTGTCCTTTCCTGTGTTTTTACTCTGTGATGTGAAATATCTGCGCCTGATCCTTCAGAGTACATTATTCTGCAGAAATCACCTCTCTTTAATTGTTTACTGCCTCCTCTTTTTTTAAATTTAGAAACTGTATACCAGTTCCAGGGGGGAATGGGGAAAAACCATTCCTCGAAAAAGGAATGGTTTCTGTTCATTCTGTTTTTCCTCAAAAATTTTCATTTCCTTTTTTCATCAAAACCCACCTATCTGCTACCAAAGCAAATATATATGCAACTACAACATTATATTAGACACAATTGCTTGTTACTTGATTATACCCCACACTAGGTATAAATGCATTGAAGCAGGGGACATTTTTATGTTATCTACACATACTTCCACTTGGTACATTGAACGGGATTCACATTATTTCTATAATACTTCCGTTTTTCCATCTTTTAAGTGCAGGTAATACATATTCTAACTTTGCAGAGTAAAACTAGTAGAAAATAAAAACTGAAGTACTACACACTTAATAGTATTCTTCAGCTCTAATCCTCATAATAAACTACGTGGTTTATCAGAACATTCATAACATACATGCCTCATTAACTTAACAAGTATGGTAAACAACAGGGTTGACAGCTAGATCTCTCCCACCCAATCTTTACTTGCTTGACATGTATTTCTGGATATATGTATCAAATACGTAAGCAATGAAAAATAAAGAAAAAGGAAAAATGAAGAAATCATTGTTATATAGAAAAAAACACTTGTGTCCTGCTGGTGGGAATATAAATTGGTGCAACCACTGTGGAAAATAGCATAGAGATTCCTCAAAAAATTAAAAATAGAAATACCATATGATCCAGTAATTCCACTGTTGGGTATGTGCCCGAAGAAAATAAAAACAATAATTTGAAAAGAAACATGCATCCCTATGTTTACTGCAGAATTATTTACAATAGCCAAAATATGGAAGCAACCTAAGTGTCCATCGATAGACAAATGAATAAATAAGATGTCTCTCACACACACACACAAATATTACTCAGCCAAAAAAAAGAATTGAGATCTTTAATCTGCAACAACATGGATGCACCTAGAGGGTATTATGCTAAGTCGAAGAAGTCAGGCAGAGAAAAACAAATACCATAAGATTTCATTTATATGTGGAATCTAAAAAACCAACCAACCAAAATAAAAAACGAAAACAGACTCACCAGTACAGAGAACAAATTGGTGGTTGCCAAGATGAAGGTGTGAGGGGGCATGGGGGGTAAAATAGATAGAGGGGACTAGAAGATACAAACTACCAGTTATAAAATAAATAAGTAATGGAGATTAAAAGTACATCATAGAAAATACAGTCAAGAATACTGTAATAAATTATGGTGACAGATGGTGATTACACATGGTGAGCAATGAGTAATGGATATAATTGTCAAATCAATACGCTGTACACTTGAAGCTAATGTAACATTGTATGTTAATTATACTTCAATTTTTAAAATGAAAAAAGAAACCGTGTTCTAAAGGTTAAAACTGTTGTTTAAATGCTGCAGAGAAAAACACCATAAATATTTTAACTAAACATTATAAACAAAGTAGAATAATTATCACTTTATACACAACTTCCATTAGACAATTGATACCACTTTTAGATTTTGTAATTAACAACTTTATAATAAAACCAAGAAGAAATAAAACCGTAACTCTGAATCTACACTGAAAACTACTTCTGTTTACCCCTGACCATGGCCCTTGTACTGGGTTAAACTGTCTCCCTCAAAAAGATATGTTCAAGTTCTAACCCTCAAATTTGTGAATGTGATCTTGTTTTAAAATATTAGAGTGGACTATACATCCAATGACTGGTGTCTCTACCAAAAAAAAAAAAAAAAAAAGGAGAGATTGGTATACAGAGACACAGAGACATACACAGGGAAGAAGGCTATGTGACAATGTAAGCAGAGCCTAGAGTGATGTAGCTACAAGCCAAGGAATTCCTAGGATTGCTGGGAGCCCCCAAAAGCTAGGAAGAAGAAAGGATTCTTCCCTAGAGCCCTGAGAAGAAGCACAACCCTGCTGACACCCTGATTTTAGACTAGCCTCTGGAACTGTGAGAGAATAAATCTCTTTTGTTTTAAGCTACCAAAGTTGTGGTAATTTATAGCAGTCCTGGTAAATTAAAACAAGCTTTTAAAGAGGAACACACATTAACTATAGTAGCAAGACTGCAAAATAAATAGTTTTACAGCATCCATTTTCTCAGTTGCCTTATATAGTTAATGGGAAGGTATGTGAGGGATAGATTTCACTAGAAGGATTAAGCACATGTTGTCTTTTCATCTTCCACCCATGTAACAGCAGGTTAATCAGGGAGTAGCCTAAGATTACTTCTAGAAAATGTTACCCAAGGGTAGAATTGTGTCTTATCTATATTCTATTATCACTCAATGTTTTGTAAACCACACAGATTTTGGTTTGGCATTCTATCACAGACACAGAAATCTCTCATTCTGTGATCCAGTACCTCTTTTCTAATAGCCACCCATGGAACTCTCTCCTCTATGCTGTTTTTTTCTGGTTTAGTGATGTTGTGTTGGATGTTTAAAGGTGATACAGATACATACTACCCTGATCCTTTCATAGTCATCTACATACACGAATTCTCACACGGCTGAAAGAGAAGCATGAACACAGCACCATCGACTTTCCATAACTCCTGAGAAAACAAACACAATGGTTGGAAGTGTAGCCCAACAAGTACAGCATCAGAATCATCCTCTTTAATTATGAAGTATGATGGAACCACACTCATTATGGTATAATAATCATTAATCTGCTTTGGGCACTGTGGCTACTCAGATCTAATAACTTCCTACAGGAGTACAAATGAAGCATTACTTGAAATACAAGGTCCTGTTCTCTGAGTCACACAAAATCATTGCTGATTTCTGCCAGCATTATATATATATAATCCCCAAGGGAAATTCATCAAGGGCTAATACAACCCTATGCATTTGCTCATGTTTGATATTACATCCAGGTAAAACAAAAGACTAAAAACTGACAAGCATACTCCAAGTAACAAGTGTACTCCTGAAGGGAAAGAAAATGAAACTGCAGTACCAGCAAAACTCTGGTAGTTTTGTGAACTGTGACTCTTCGATATAGGCCACAAGGCCCAGCTGGGTGCTGCTTCAGTGAGCAGCTTTCATTGTCATCAAAACTCTGCTCCCAATTTCCAACTCTGGTGCTAACTAAATTGGAAAAAGTTCATTTCTAATTCAGGTCCTGTATAACTTACTATAAAGATTTATGACCTAGAAGAGCCAACCAACAGAGTCATATACTTCAACAGATCTAAAGCCTTACCCAGGGCTGGCATACTTAACCAGTTTTAAACTTACATCTAACTCGGTGGGGAAAAACTGATGCAGGAGCAAAGTAGCTGCATGTGTTTTAATTTAAAGAGACAGATGTCCAGTGTGACCCAGATTTAATGATTTTCCATATAAACTATATCCTTTTTTTGACAAAGTATCTAACCCAAATTATTAAATGGCCTTCCTTTGAAACACTTTATTAGCACAAAAAAGAGAAAGCTTTATTTCTTTATAGATGGGGTAATTAACTGATAACTTGATCTTGAGACCACAAATATACATCATATCAAGCTTTTTTAAAAATATTTATTCATTTGAGAGACAGAGCAGGGGAAAGAACACATGTGCAGGGGGGAAGCACAGAGAGAGAGAGACACTGAAGCAGACAAACTCAGTACTCTGTGAGGAGCCTGATACAGGGCTCAATCTCACCACCCCGAGATCAAGACATGCGCCAAAACCAAGAGTCAGACTTTTTTTTTTTTTGAAGATTTTATTTATCCATTCATGAGACACACGGGGGAGAGAGAGAGAGAGAGAGGCAGAAACACAGGAAGAGGGGGAAGCAGGCTCCATGCAGGGAGCCCAACATGGGACTCGATCCAGGGTCTCCAGGATCAGGTCCTGGGCTGAAGGCGGCGCTAAACCGTTGAGCCACCCAGGCTGCCCAGGAGTCAGACTTTCAACCAACTGTGCCATCCAGGCACCCCCATCATATCTAGCTTTAAATGATACTTTCTTTTTTTTTTTTTTAAGATTTTACTTATTTATTTGGGAGAGAGGGAGCACAAGCTGGGGAGAGAGACAGACACACACACACACAGGTCTCTGCTAAGCAGGGAGCCCTACTTGGGGCTTGATCCCAGGACCTTGAGATCCTGACCTGAGCCAAAGGCAGATGCTTAACTGACTGAGCCACCTGGGGGCCCCTATCATATCTAGCTTTAAATAATCCTTTTCTAAAAACATGTATAAAGCATTTGTAGTTTGTTTCTAAATGGCCTTGTCTCACTACAGAATTATAAGTAAAATTTAGCTCATTGTTACGCTACGAAGACATTATCATGATGTACTAATGTACTTTGGCAGATTCTTTATCAAAATTATATAGTCTTCTCTGTATAGTACTACAATTTTTGCAGGGCTGTATAGTACCTCAATTTTTGCAGGGCTCCAGAATCAGGTGAAGACCCTATATCCACTACCCAGGCTCAGGATCTCTGAACAGGGGATTCTTTTGAAACTTTAATAAATGATATCACTCAACCCTTTCATAAAAAAAAAAAAAAAAAAAAAGGCAGAGAGGTGCCTTGGGTGTCACAGTCCATTAAGCTTCCGACTCTTGACTTTGGCTCAGGTCATGATCTCAGGGTTCCGGCATCAAGCCCAGTGTTGCGCTCCTTGCTCAGTGGGAATCTGCTGGAGATTCTTTCTCTCCCTCTCCCTGCTCTCTCTCTCAAATGAATAACTCAAGTCTTAAAAAAAAAAAAAAAGAATATACATGCAAATAACTGCATTAATATCAGAAGGTTCCCATACCCACCAGTTGTTCTATAAACTTCAAATTAAGAATTGCTGTAATATGATTATTATAGAATCAGAAATCTTTGGAAAACAGAATTTTCTGTGTTTCTCTGGCATTGGTAATTATTTCCAAGAGAGGTGAAAGGCAGAAAAGGTCAAAGACTTGAAATTTTTAGGTTTTATGTGAAATGTGAGCATTTTAGAAATGAAAAGTCATGAAGACTGGGATTCTCTTCAAAATACCCAACAAAAAACAAACACCCACAAAAGGCAGAAAGAGGAGTACAAAAGACAGAGTTGAAATAATATGACAAATGGTGGTGGTAGCAGAAGCTATTAAGTACATGGGGGTTTAACTGTCTACTTTTGTGTAGGTTTGGACATTTTTACAAATAAAGTTTAAAAATTTTCAAAAAGAACTCTCCAGCTAATCAAGACAAGATGTCAAGACATAACTTTACATCTGAGATCACTGGGATCCTAGCTATGGTCAAGGAACCAGGGATCAGACATATAGCTGCCACAACTAGAGCTGTTTCCATTATACCAGGTTGTCTCAGATAACACCGGAGTCTTTCACTTATTTCCAAAAGAAAAACAGAAAAACGTGACAAGTTACTTTTGGATAGGGTTCTTAGGGTAAAAGGAAAAGTGGGGGAAGGAGGAGGGGATGAAATTTGAGCCCACTTGCATAGTGGTCTTTTTCAGGCCATTCTGAAAGCCAGGGTTCCCCAGAGGGTGGAAAAATTTACACACACACACACACCCCATCTTAATGACATTCTTTGGAAAATATCTTTAGCATGTGAACCTGAAGAAAAAAATGTCTCCAAAACAGGTGGGGGGAAAAATAGCCAGGAATTCAAAATATCAGTAAGTATGGTCACTTTAAGATTTGGAACGGGTTGTCCTGATGACCTTTTTCCCTGTTGTGAGGGCCCTGACTTTATAAAGAAGCTATGCCAAGAGAGATAAGTGAATTAAATTGAATACTCTGTGGCACAGTTTAGCAGGCAATTCATCATCAGGGAAGTTTCAAGTACTGCTGGCTGAATTTTAAAGCACTTTCTCCAGTAAGGCTGGACATGCATGCCTCTGGGCATACAAATTTTCTTTAAGTTGGCAGGAGAATAGTTTCCTCATTCCATCTTTCTTATAGTCAATTCAATTATCATGGTCACAGAAGACAGAGTTCGCAGGGATAACCCCATGGATAATTTTTAGAAAACTCAGTTTAAATGTTAGTTTCAATCTCCTTTTTAACTAAAACTTTTATCTAGCAACCCATAAGTCACCAATTTATTTGAGTTTTATTATGTTTTGTTACTCTGTGTTTCAACTGGATGCATAACAATATTAAAAACTCCTACTTACTAAATTAATTCTTTAAGTCTGGGTTTTTGTTTTTGTTTTTGTTTTTTTCATTTTTCCTAACAACCTCATAAATTTAGCATTATTCTCACCATTTTACAGATAAGGAAATGGAGGCATGCTCGGAGAGTTAAATACCAGTCGGAGGTCACAGAAGTAGTACGTGACAGAGCCAGGGTCTGAGCCTAGGTCTGCATTACCTGCCTTTTCCAGTATGCTGCACCATTTCTATAGAGGGAAAAACAAAAAAGGGAAACAAAAAAAGGCAGGCAGTGGAGGGAAGGAAGGAAGGAAGGAAGGAAGGAAGGAAGGAAGGAAGGAAGGAAAGAAGGGAGGGAGGGAGGGCAGGAGGGATTGGAAAATATATTACCAAATCTTTGTGAATTGGATGACCTTCGACAGGCTTTCACACTTTTACTTTTTGGTTCTACATTCCAGGCTGTCAATATAAAATCAGTATTTCTAAGTGGTCCAGTTTTATACTCAAGTTACTGTCTTTATTCTTTTTTTTAAACAAATATATATTTAGATTCTTACAAGATCATCTTTATGGAGAAAAGTTTCATTAAAAGAAACTGAGATTTTAAGTTGGTTTAGTTACTGAAAACAGTAAAATGTCAACTCTTTTGAGTGGCTGATATCAGAGACAATACTGCCATGGAATTTCTGTTATTTTGATTTGGACCTGCACTGGGCAACACACAAATTTATGAACACAAATTTATAAGGAATGAATGAATGAATGAATGAATGAATGAATGAATTTATAAATGAAAATTTATAAAAGTTCTTAAGATTAAAACTAAATAAAATGTTAAAGATCTGTTGAATGAATTCGCCTAACTCACTCAGACCTGCTTTTCTGCCTTTGCCTTCTGTGCTCCCCATTTCAGTGGATGACCCCAGTGTCATCCAGTCACCCAGCTAAAAGCCTGGACATCTATCAAAAAATCCTTAGCATAACTTTATAGGGAAAAAATTACCTGAAAAAGTCATAACTCTGCATAATGATTTGCCAGTACCCAGACTTCCTACTGACCACCACAAACAGACAATATTCAGTAGCTGAAAATCATTTCTGTGTGTCAGAAACCCAACTTTTGATTGGTATTCTGCCATTAATGAGCTCTGGGACTTCAAGACTAAAGAAAGGCATGGGATGCTGTGTTAGATGTTTTAGATGACCTCATTTCTTTCTTATAATTCAATGTAGCAGATATATCATTCACATTCTTAAAAATAATACAAAGGCTCAACAGGTTAGATGTGTTGTCCAAGTTTACAAAGCAAAAAGACAGATTTAAAATTCAAGCCTAAATTTGTCTACCACATTATACTATCACATGTGATTTCCCATCTATGAAAATTTTAAAAGAAAGTAAACCTAAAAATACTATATAGGAAACAGTTGGTGTAATGTAGTTCTCAAAAATGCAATGATTATAGTAGCATCAACTATCAATTAACTGCCATCTCTGTCCACAGTTTATCTTAGCATCAGAAAAAAACCTAAACACCTGAGTCAAAATATACAAGCCAGATTTCATACCAACAAAGTGAGTGAAATAGAGTAGGGGGAAATAGGCTGTGGTAAACTACACATATCTCAGATTCTCTTGTATTCAGTACATCCACAACTACATAATATAATTTGACAGTGCAGAAACTGATGGAAATTTATAGGCAAATTATCTCTGCCTGTTGCCATAGGAGTATTGAGCACAAACAGACATATTAGGCTTGGCAAATATTTGAATGCTAGAGTTGGCAATTATCTTAAACATGAAGCATACAAATCATTCTTTTCAAATTGTAAAAAAAAAATAACAATTTCAATGCATATCATTGCAAAAGAAGATACTTGGGGCTGCTATAAACAAACTCATAAAACAGAATTTAAAAAGAAAACCAGTAAAAAGTCTTAATTCATTACTTATTCAATTCCAAATGCTATATTTCTAATAGTCACTCAAGTGATCTATTCATCAAATAACAAGAAAAATGGACTCACAACTCCATTTCTACTAATGTAGGAGCAATTGTGTTATCTGATAAAGAATGATGATACGAGTCTGTGGGTTATGGGTAATAAGTCTAAGGTAATTACCACCTGTTACAGAAACACTCCATTGACTTGGGCATTTATTTTTGATGAATGGATCTCATGTTGAAGACTTAAGTGGGGAGGGAGCAGCAGAAAAAATAGTTCACAATTCTGGCATCAAATCCTGCTGTAGTAATATAAAACTCAATATTTGATAAATACCAATATAGATATTCCTCATTATATGTTATACCAACATGCAGAATTTCATTACTACTGAGTTTATAAATAAACGAATTATTGTGTGTGTGTGTAATCCATTCTCTCAGAAAATGACGTTAAAGGAATGGAATCAAGAGATTAGGTGCAGGGGGTTCTGTTTCTGGAATATAATCATTAGTACTTTGCATCCAGTTCTTGGTCATGATTTCAGAGAAAATGGGATAGCAGTGAGAGAAGGCAGGAAGAAAGAGATACACAGAGAAGCAATAAGGGGGAGAGGCAGCAATGGTTCACTTGGTTACTGGCAGGTGATTCTTCCTCTTGGCTATAAGTAGAAAGTGCTTTTTGTTTGTTCTCTTTATTTTTAAAGAGAACTAATATCCTATGATAGCATTCATCACATACAATCACTTTGAGTATTTAACATGCTGATGACAGAGTTCTGTTATGGCTGCAAGGATTTTCCATGGAAAGCTAAATTTGTGTATTCACAACTAACAAAGAACTTTTCAATATAGTGTTGTATCATTTGACATTGACAATTTTAAAACAATTCAACAAAACACAAGGTTAGATTTAAAAAAAGGCCTTGGCAATTAATGATATAAGACAAATTTTACTAGATCCCAGAAAAGTAAAACTGAAGATGTTTGAGAGATGTGCAATTTTCACAGATGCTTTTCATAGTCACTGCAACATCCATGAAATCTTGCTTATGGCTATTTCTATGAATGCTGAGACTAAGTACTGTAAAGGGCAAGTTAAGTGAGAACTATGTAAAAATAATTACATTTGTTCAAGAAGTTAAATTCATTTTAGTTTCATTAAGCTTTTTCTTTGCCTAATTTTATGAAACAATTTTTCATTAATTTGATTCTGAGTAAGTATAAACCATTTACATAGTAAGGTCCAATACCTCCCAGACAAATCAGCCTGCCACTGTCATTCACCTTCCAAAAGGAAACATCCAATCACACCTGAGGCTATTTTACCCATCAGGCTTGAGGTATGCCAGGGTGGCTGGGCTGTGGTTTAACTCTGGCGGATGTTCAATCACTTCTATGGTCTGTTGTCCAAACAGTTATCAGAATAAGCCCACGGGTTCATCTTGAGCCTTCAAGCGAGGATTTTTAGTGGATAAGATGGCAGACCTCTTGGAAAGTTACTGAAACCAAAGTAAGCTTCTGTGCTACTGCTAATGTATTCCCATTTAAAAGCACCTAACTAGAATATTTATTTCATATATTATAATCCTAATAACATCATAGCTCTAGGTCTAAAGACAAATGTCAGAGAAAATTATTTTTTCTATTCTGTATCTAATGAAAGGTCCATATATATTGCTTGTAAAGAATAGCCACACTAAAGATGGTTGAAAATCTTCAGGGTATTGTGGTTAAAATACTCATATATTTTTGAAATACCAAATATCAGTTCTTGTATAAAATTTCTTAAAATATTTTAACATTGTCAATGACACGCTTGCTTTTTTTATGGAGTGCCTGACATTTTTAGTGAAACTAGAAAATCTGAAAACCTTTTGGCAAACTTACCCTAAAGTATTAGTAATTATCAAGTAGATCACTGCTTACATTATTTAGAAGTTGTTTCATAATATCCTAGGCTTATTTTCAATTTATATTCTTTACAAACAAAGATAGTGTAATTAACTTATCAAGTAAGGGACCTAGAATGACAAATGAGAGAAATAAAATAAAAACAAGATTGGAAGCCAGTTCCAATATGTTGGGTTTCTCAAACTATGTTCTAGTACCAGCATAAATGAAGAAGAAATTGTCTTGAAGGATACAGGGGACAGAAGAGGAAAGTTAAGAACAATAAAGATTCCTTATAATATGGTAGTTGAAAGCATAGGCTTTGGAATCTATTAGACCACAGCTCAAATAAAATGCCATTTTTCCCACCAGTTCATAGATATGTGATCTTAATTAAGCAAATGGAATTCTGAGTCTGAAAAATGAAGATGACAATATTTACTTCATATAATTGTGAGAATTACATTGGATAATATGGTAATACGCTTAGCACAATACTTGGTATATAGTGAGTCAATAAACAATACTACAATTATTATTTTTTATGCTTTATTTTCATCTCTACTTCTTACCTATTTTAAAAAGCATTTCATGATCCAATAATTCCCAGCTTACTTCCCTGGGCTCATCTTATACCATTGTTTTCACCTTATTTCAGCCATCTGGTCTTCTGGTACCTGGTAAGCAAAGCTGATTCCTGTCTGAGATTTTCTGCACTAGTTCCTCTACTTCTTCCCAGAAACATTAACATGGATGATTCCTTTTTTTTTTAAGAATTTATTTATTTATTCATGAGAGACATGGAGAGAGAGAGTCAGAGACACAGGCAGAGGGAGAAGCAGACTCCATGCAGGGAGCCTGATGTGGGACTCGATCCCAGTACTCCAGGATCAAGCCCTGAGCCAAAGGCAGACGCTCAACCGCTAAGCCACCGAGAAGTCCCAACATGGATGATTCCAAGGCAACCAAACCACAGCTTATTATCACTTCCTGAGAAAGGTCCTCTCTAACCATCCACTCTAAGGGAACACAGTAGTCCTTTTTCAGCAGAAACCCCTCTTTTAATTATCTGCAGAGCACATACTCACAGCTGATATCTTATTGATTTGTTTGATTACTGCCTGTGTCACCACACTGGAAAATAAATTGAAAAAGAACAGAGGCTTACTCACAGCTGTATATCTACCACACAGAACTATTTCTAAGTACTAGTAGAGGAAGGAAGGAAGGAAGGAAGGAAGGAAGGAAGGAAGGAAGGAAGGAAGGAAAGACGGACAGTGGATGAAAAGAGGGAAGAATAGAAGTCTGAGACTGTAAAAAGATGAATTTGAGGCTTTAAAGATTACTACAATTACTACTGGTTTTCCATTTAAGTGGACAGTAAACAAATTCCTGTAGCTAAATTAAATTACCTAACAGCATAAAATCATATAAACAGGGTTTTATGTATACATATATATCTATATGTATGTATACATATATGTCTATATCTATATATAGACAGGTTTATTTATTCCTTTTCTGTATACTTGCAGATCATAGGATGAATTTTGAGAGTTGAATTTTGAAGTCTGAGACTGTAAAAAGATGAATTTGAGACTTTAAAGATTACTACAATTACTACTGGTTTTCCATTTAAGTGGACAGTAAACAAATTCCTGTAGCTAAATTAAATTACCTAACAGCATAAAATCATATAAACAGGGTTTTATGTATACATATATATCTATATGTATTTATATATATATGTCTATATCTATATATAGACAGGTTTATTTATTCCTTTTCTGTACACTTGCAGATCATAGGATGAATTTTGAGAGTTAACCATATGCTTCTATCCACAGGATATATGACTTCATCCACTATTATTTTTCCTCATCTATAAATTAAATGGCCGCTTTGTGTCTTTTTGTCTTGTTTTCTGTTGACTGAATGTGGTTTATCAAACAAAGAGAGTAGTCAAGAATTCTGATCTGTAGGAATGTTCATTTTTTTTCCTAATAGGAACATGATTCCCTAATTTGGGTATTCTGACAAATCTCTTTATTTTGCAAAATATAAGCTCAGAATCTCTGCAAAACTACATTAGTGGGACTGCATAAGACTTTATCAGCAGCATTTTAATTGAACTTATATATGACAGTTTTATTCCTTTCAGTGTCTTATCAATGGAATAGTAATAGTTCAGACAAAGCTGTGTTGCCTTTTTCATGCTCTGAAGTACTGGAATGTTCAAGAGAAGAGAGTAATTATAAGCGGCTTGCTGTGCAGCAGAGGAGGAGTGTAATTCTCAAGTGACAAACAAGGATGCAATTACTTCAGTAAAGTGAGGAAGGGCCCAGAAATTGTTTTTTTCCTTTCACTTTCACACTAGCAATATGTAAAGGTAAATAAATATATTTCATAACGTAAAGAGTGAACAGTGAATTATAAAGGTATTCCTTGGCAGAAAAAACCTGATTTGTACACATAATTTTGTAAAAAACTGAACTGGTTTTTACATGCTAAAATTTTCATTTTATTTCCAAGTTCATTATACACAGTTTTAATTTATATCTAAGAAGAAAAGGTTATGTTCTGCTGGTTTTCTCATAATTATACTAGTATTTAACAAAGTATTTGATATGAAATTTGTGTTTCTAGGGCTTGATTTCAAGACTCAAATTCAGACTACTTTAAAGAAATAAGATGCCTCACCAATTAAGGCATGGCTATAAAACACTTTGCCTTCAAAATTTCTTGAAATCTCCTGGCAGAAAAACAGCATTTCTAATAGTTTTCAGGAGACTTATTCTACTAGTAATGAAATAAAAAATAAAACTAATGGAACATCATTTTGACATCCATATAGAGGTGAGCCAAAAATGTTCACTTCAGCACACAGCCTTTAACATACATTCCTATACATCCCTATACTAGTGTGAATGGAAAAAGTAAAACTTGTCTTCAAACTTTTCTAATGTCAAATTGTCATTATTATGTTTCCCCTAAGACCTGAATTCTTTTTTATTTTTTAAAGCCTTACTTCAGCATAAGTGACATTCAACAAAATGCACATATTTAAAGTACACAATTTGATACCTTATCGCATAAGACCCATGGAACCGTAAGACCTGAATTCTCAGGTTCCTGGTTATACGCCAGCCATTTCCAAAGCTGGGCAGAGCAGAAAGACCAAGACAATGAGATCAGAATTCCAAAACACGGTAACTTTGGAAAAACGAGATGATGCTGAAGAATCCTACCTTCTGAGTTTCTTCAGAGCTCATTTAAATAATATAATCTAACAAAGTGACTGTATAATACTTTAAATCCTGTTGTCAAAAAGAAATGAAGACGTAGGAGAAAAGTGTATAGTATTCATCATCCCAGACAGAATTATGAAGAAATGAGCTGAATACTTTCCAATCCACACAAGAGAATACATATATCTGATAAATACATCCTCAAATGAGTCAAAGTAACAACATCTGAGAGTAAAAAAGAAAAAAGCATCTCCTGCAATCTTGAGGGACCATTATATTCAAATATTCACCAACAGTAGAATGGATAACAAAAAGTGTTACATTTATAAATGGAATACACCGTAAAGAAAACAAACCACAACTCCATGCAACATGGATGAATCTTAAAAATAATGTTGAACAAAAAGCCAGACATCCAAATATGGTGTATGTTGAATCATATGCTATGATGAAAAACCAGGTAAGTCAGAACAGTGGTTGCCCTTGGGGAGACAGAAGAGATTTTGCCTGGGAAAAGGAATGAAGAGGATCCCTGGGGCGGTTGGCGGTGTTCTATTTCTCCATCTGGGAAGTAGTTAATGGGTATTCAGTTTATAATAATTCATTATGCTATACATTTACTCTTTCCTCACTTTTTTTTTTAAAGATTTTATTTATTTATTCATGAGAGACACAGAGAGAGAGAGAGAGAGAGACAGAGAGAGGCAGAGACACAAGCAGAGGGAGAAGCAGGCTCCATGCAAGGATCTGACGTGGGACTCGATCCCAGGTCTCCAGGATCACACCTTAGGCTGAAGGTGGTGCTAAACCGCTGAGTCACCAGGCCTGCCCTGTCCTCACTTTTCTGAATGTTTTATGTATTTTTTCAAAATTAAAAAGAAAGGTTTACCAATAATAGTTTATTAATAGTTATTTGTAGTCACCACCTTGCTATAGAGTCTGCATTACCTTGTATTATTTAGCCATTTCCTATGTTTAAGCTCCTTGATGACAACTAGGTCTTAGATTTCCTGTGTACTTTCCAATGAAGAGTAACAAAATGCTTTATGGACGACTCTGTAACTATGTAAAAACAGTTTATTTTATCTGGCATTCATTTATCACTAGAATTTAGATTTAGCTGCTGCCTGCCCCCCAACCCCATTTTCTGTTGTTTGGTTTGTTCTTAAGAGGAAAGTTGTGATGGATCAAGGCAGTGCTCAAACACATCATCTAAAAAACCAGCAGTCTCTCCTCCTGACCAGTCTTAGGTTTCTCAGAGATTTTCCACCCTTAACTCCCCCTCATGTCACCAGAAGAAGCAGGTTTACTTTCATAAATGGTCTTCTCTCCTCTCCTGTTACTTGAGAAGTGGGAGGTTTTTCTTCCACGAGCTTGATTTTTACTCCCAGATAATCAAGGGCCTAACCGTTGAGCTCAACTGCTATATCTGATTAAGAAACCAGTGTAATGACAGAAAAATCAAAGCAATTCTATGGCAGATCACCTTAATCCAATAAAGGACTTAATCAATAAAGGTTGATTGGAAGCTAGACTACAGACCTTCCAAGTGCTACTCTAAACTGGGTCTCACATAGAAAGCCTTGGGTATTTGCCTGGGCTGCTCCTTCCTGACAATCTCTGGATCCCAATTTTTAACATCTGGCCCCAGAAGAGTACCAGAAGCTCTGCTCAGATTCTTAGCTTTGCTGAGAATCAGGCAAATGACCAAGGGTAAAGAATAGTACCAAATGTTGAGCTCCTCTCTCTGTACTTCCATTCTCTGGGTTCTGGGCACCTCGAGTGCTTACTGACTTAACAGTTCTCCAAAGCCTATAAATAGATTTTGTTTTGCCCATTTTTTCTGGTTGTTCTTAGCAAAAAGGCCAGTTTACAATGAGCTTATCCACCATCAATAAAAACAAAAATTTCCAAAATTAGACTTACCTAAACAAGGCATAAAGGCATACTCATAATGAACATGCTTGAGGATTTCAGAAGACCATTTACACATTTAATGAAACTGTACATTTTTATGTATAGTATATTCGATACTAAGACGGCATCACTGTATAAAATAAACAATATGGAATCATATTTATAAAACTCTTTCTCAAAAATAATTACAAAGAGCACCAGGAAAGTTACTAACTCAGGCAAAACTGTGGCTTCCGGATTGCAGGGTCCTATATAGCACAAAACAAAGATAATGTTATTTGCACTCATCTTTCCGGATTGCAGGGTCCTATATAGCACAAAACAAAGATAATGTTATTTGCACTCATCTTTCCAAATAAAGCAAGCTGAGACTTCTGTCCATTAGACTCAGAGGCCACCTTCTAACCAGTTTCAAAGTTCCCCTACTGTTCTCTGTTTTCACCAGTCACCAAATACAATACACTTTAATGTTCCAAGAATGTAGGGTCCGCACATTTTTCTATAAAAGGCCAGATAGTAAGAATTTTTGGTTTTGTCTGGTTTCTGTCACAAATACTTAACTCTTATATTGTGTAAAAGCAGCCACTGACAATATAGAAATGAATGTGTGTTCACAATAAAATTTTATTTATGGACAATGAAATTTGAATTTAATGTCATTTTCATTTGTCAGTATTCTTTTGCTTTTTACCACCCTTAAAAAAACTAAAAAATCATTCTTACCTTGTGGGCTATACAAAAACAGGCAGTGCACCATATCTATCATACTGGCTATAGACTACTGACCCTGCTTAAAACTAATGAAAACTCATATCACGAACCAAGTTCTTGGCTCTGACTACACCATTCATTTGTCCATCCTCCTAAGCCTTTCCATTGTGCCTCTAAGGATAGTGGTTATCAAACTTTAGTACTCATCAAAGTCAATTGAGGGTCTGTTAAAACACAGATTGGAGGGTATCACACTCAACGTTCCTGACTCAGTAGGTCTAGAAGTAGTAATTGATAATTTACATTTCTAACAAGTGTCCAGGTAATGCTGATGCTGTTGGCCCAAGGACCAAACCTTGGGAATCACAGCTCTAGAACTTCCTCATTATTATGAGGAAACTCTACCCTATCTTTAGAAACATTCCCTCTACTCTCTTGACTTACCTCTAATGTATTTGTTTTCTGTCTAATACCTTGGGAGTTATCATCGACATTTCCTATCACCCTTCACATCCAATAAAACATGAAGTCTTTTTTATTTTACCTTCTAAATATATTTCAGTCTATCCACTTCTATAAATCTCCCATCTTACACCAAGCTACCATCATCTTTTACTTCAATAGCCTTCTGATTATGCTTCCCACATCTACCCTGCCTCATTCTAAAACATTTTTGCAGAATACATGCAGAGTAATATTTGTAAGATGAAAATATGATTATGTCACTTCTTTGCTTAAAACCACCCTTCCAAAGTTTTCCAAGGCCCTACAAAATTTGGCTCTTATAATCTCTTGTGGCTCATGTTCAAGTAGTTTTTCTGACTTTTAGTTATCCTCAAGGCACCCGTGCTCCTTCCTGAACTTCATTCATATTTGCTGTTCACAGCCTTACTGTTTACTCCACATACTCCTTAACCTTACTCCACTCCTCTCCCTAGTCACTCACTCAAAACTACTCATCCTTCACTTCTCAGATCCAAATTACATCTCCAGGAAATTCATCCTTGACCCATCCAGACCAAGCCAATATCCTCGCAATGTGTGATTCTTTTTCTAACAATCTGTCTCCACATTAAAATAATAAAAATAATTAACATTTATTATACTAGGCACTGTGCTAAGTCCTTCATACAATTTATTAAATCTTCATAAAATCCCCTAAGGTAGATGCTCTTAGTATTCTACTTTCTCCTTCTCCTCCTTCTCTTTTATTAACTACATGAAGGAACTGAGGCATAAGGATGTTATAAATAGTTCATCCAAGTTCAACCAAGTTCAAAGAGAAAGCAAATCCAAGCCATCTGCCTCTGGACCACAAATAATGCCTCTTGAATAGTAGAAAACTTCACTAAATTTTAATTTTCATGTGGCCAGACACTCTGCATATAAGTCACACAGAGTCTGGCACATATTAGGTACTGAATTTGTTGAATGAATTGATTCTGTTCTTAGCAGAATATTATATATTATTCACTAGGCCATAATATTAAAGTTTATTTCAAAAAAGGATTTCCCACTCTGTCACTGGTCTTAGCATAATCCATAATAAATGCTAAGAAACTGTACTGTTATGTGGATCAAGTCCTTTAAATCTTTTCATACTCAACACTTGTATCTATATGCTAAAGCATTTCATCTAGCCAGCACAAACAGAACACTAAGATATTACCATAATCTAGTTCCTAAATTTCTGTAAGAATTATTTTTAGAGAAAAACAGATATTCTTACTGAATATCATTCAGCTACCATTATCTTCAAAGGGTATAAAATAGAACAGTGATGGAGGAGTAAATGTCTTAAATCACTTCATTCTATTTATTATTGTTTTATTATTTTAAGATGTTATACACATATTCCCTCACAATCCAAACTATCCCTACCTGAACTCACACTATGCAGACCCAGGAAATGGACAAATTTTTTGAGGTAGAATTATTTTCCTTTCCTATTAAAACTCTCAATTACTTCTCACAACTCAAAACTTAAGGACCAAAAATATTTGGATAATGAGTTATACCTCACCAATACAAACTCAGGAATCAAACAGAATCAGATACTAAGAAGTATCAGAATTTAATTTATTTTGAGATTTTAAATTAAGGAAGGCATGGCAGTTTGGTTGGTTGGCCAAGAGAGGCATAGGTTAAAAATAATAATAATAAAGTTTGAGAAGCATCTAACCAGATTTTAAGCTTCCTGGGGACAGTAATCATATTTCTGAATTTTTGCATCATCTGTGTCACAAATGTGTGCTCAACATGTTAATACATAGCCAATAGAGTATCTATATTCCTGAAATATGGTTTACATATACATTCTAAATTTATTTCAAAGTTAGTATTATTACAGAAGTAGGATTTTAAAATAATTAACAGCTTAACTAACAGTTAATATAACTGGTAACTCAGGTGGATTTCTAGGAATTACCTAATTAACTTATAGTTAAGAAGTTAAGAACCCTGCCTATGGAAAGTGATAAAGGTAGTTACTGTCTAGCTGTATGACTGTGGTAAATAACTAACCACGCCAACACTCTAGATTTTTAATCTGCAAAATGGTGAAAATATATATACCCCCTAGGATTACTGTGAGGATTAAATGCTTCCAAACTATGTAAACAGCAGTCTGTAAATATGTAAACAATAAAGAAGTATTCAATAAGTATTAGTTATTATATCACTGTTATATGTGCGAGTATCAACTTGTACATTATTACTTATCAATTTATTAAAATGAGATCTACTACTGTGATTTAGAAATAAGTAAGTGTGAATGCCAAAAGCAAAGACATAATGATGGATTTGTTAATATATAACAATTGAAAAACCACGGTAACAATAAATCTGAGTCTCACATACCCTTTCATTGGGTAGGCTGCTGAAAGTAGAAAAATATGCACAAAAATAAACCAGAAAGTGTTTTTTAAAAGACATGTTTTAAAATAAATAATCTTGTTGGAAGTCTGCTAAATCACACATTCCAAAAAAACAACAAAAGAAAACTAGTATGTCAGCTAAAGAAACATATACCCATGTGAACAAATTCTGCATCAAATAAATAATATTTAATCATTTTCATAAGAACTATTTATCCAAAAATGAATACAAAGGGCACTAGAGACTATTCACACAATAGCTATCTTAGAGAACCTCTAGACTGAGTATCAGGAACTGCTAACAGTTGAAAATACCAAAACAAAAACTGAAAACTTAGAGAAAATAATTTAAATCTGCAAATTTCACACAAGAAAAATTCTATGATTAGAATTGTGATGAAAGTATTATATAAAAAAT
Organism: Vulpes vulpes; assembly: GCF_048418805.1. Classification (NCBI taxonomy): domain Eukaryota; kingdom Metazoa; phylum Chordata; class Mammalia; order Carnivora; family Canidae; genus Vulpes; species Vulpes vulpes. The sequence goes on from NC_132790.1 coordinate 70,953,815, forward strand.
TTTTAAGTATTATCTTTTCTTTAAAGATTTTATTTATTTATTCATGAGAGACACAGAGAGAGAGGCAGAGGGAGAAGTAGGCTCCCCGCAGGGACTCCCTCCAGGGAGTCCGGGATCATGCCCTGAGCTGAAGGCATATGCTCAACCAACTGAGCCACCCAGGTGTCCCTAAGAAAAGTATTACCTTAATGCATCAACTAAACGCCCAAATGTGTAGTAATAGTGCAAATACTTCATTAATGAGAGAATTCAGAATTCTGTGACCTAGCTTCAAATAAGGTGGCACTCCTGAATACCAAGTGTGGAGACCTTAGCCTGCCAGGGCCTTAGACTACATCCTTGTGAATCCTGCTTTCTCAGCTCTCATCCTATACAGGGTGGGCATTTAAAACTGCATATGCCATATGGCTCTGACCCACAGTAGCTTCGCTCTCATTTGGTTGACTGGATTTTGGTATCTTGCCAATGGTCTCCTCAAATGGCTTAGTTTTTCTATTGTACATAACTGATGACATCTTTTACTGTGGTGAAACATACATAACAAAAAATACCATTTTAATGATTTTAAGTATATAATTCAGTGTCATTAAATATATTCACAATGTTGTATATCCATCACTGCTACCTATTTCTACAACTTTTTCATCACTCTAAACAGAAACTATACCAATTAAACAGTAACTTCACAACAGCTCCTCTCCCTATCCCTGGTAACCTCTATTATACTTTCACTTTCTATGAATTTGCCTATTCCAGGTGCCTCAAATAAGTAAAATCATAAAATATCTGTCCAGTTAATATACTCTTCCCTCCCCCCCCCTTTTTTGAGAGGGGGAGAAAGAGAGAATCCCAAGCAGGCTCCCTAACCTAACATGGGGCTCAATCTCACAACCTTGAAATCACAACTTGAACCAAAATCAAGAGTCAGGTACTTAACCAACTAAGCCATTCAGATGCGCTTATCCTTTTTATTTACTCCTAAGACTGTTTTCAGTTCTGTTTACTTTTTCTTTTTTTAAAGATTTTTAAGTAATCTCTATATCCAACATGGGAACTCCAAGATCAAGAGTCACATGCTCAACTGACTGAGCCAGCTAGGTGCCCCCTTTCTACTTACTCTTAAATAAACAGTGACAACTTATATTAATCTTACCTGACTATATCATCTGGTATAAACAGATTACTAGAATATTAGATTGTTCTAATCATAGCATTCATTTACCTACAGCCCAAAACCTAGGCTTCAGTAAACTGTTAAAGTAGGTATAGTACTTCAAGACAGGATAATACCTGGTACCTAATCCATATTCCATGATGCTTTGGCAAGTTTCTCACCTTTGTCTTCAAGATTCTAGAGCTCTGTCCAGCCCAATCCAAATCTACTTAACAGAGGGCATAACATGCCTAAGTGCCTATTATTTAAATTGTGAAACATTTCCATATACGCAATGCCATTTCTATCAAAACTGGAAGTAGCTGAACCTTTCATTTCATGTCCTATTATTTAACTTTACTTCATCTCATGGTGATCTCATGATACCCACAAGAACTTACTAGGTCCTCAGAGCCTTTCAATGCCCAAGCAAGCCACCCTCATTGAACTACCTTTGGTTTGAGAACTACTTCTTTATGCAATCAAATTTTTAGTTCTCAACTAAAAAAAATTGACTTTGGCATGGTAGTTGAGGGAATATTCTAATGTAATTGATCCACATAAGACTGAAAAATTTACACAAGAACCAATGTATTATTTAAAGAACTGTGAAGCAAAAACCAGAGTGACAACAGATAGCCAATTAAGCAAAATGCTTCAGGTTTCAAAAGAATGGGTTTTGTCTACCCTTACAAAAAAGGAACAATGATTTCTAGAACCCAGGTATATTTTTAAAGAAGTCATACTAAAAGATCCTAATTTTCTTCTTTTAATAGGGTTACCAGACTGACAGATGAAGGAGTTCTAAGGATATGGTATACCAAGATTTTCACTAACTTGTCATATGATATTCAAGATAAAAAAATATGTAGCTTCTTAGTTAATTGAAGGATCAAATCCAAACAGTGGTACTCAATAGTGTAAGGTTAATTTGTAGCTTTTAAGGTTTCTAAGGTAACTTTTATGCCTTGAACCTTGTCCCTTTAACACTTAGAAAATAATTTTCATAGAAGAACAAAAATTACATATTTACATATGTTACAAAGCTAGAAAGGCAGCTAATAACAGATTTTATATTTTTTAAGTTTGTAAAAAAGTGAAAGATACAAAATACAATGAATTGTTTTAAAATTTATCTGGCCTTACTATATTTCAGATCCTGTGCCAGGAACTGGAAATATGAATACAAGTGTTGGTTTGTAAAGATGGTAAAAATTTCACAGATCTGGCCCACACTGTCTTATTCTAATCAGTATTAAGGTGTCTTTTTTTTAAATTATATGAGTTGCAGTAAGTTAAAAATCAGAAGAATTCTCACAAAGATGTACATATCTAACTTCTTTTTAAAGAACGGTAACTGGAAAAATAACACCAGGGTTTCTCTTTAGCAAAAACTGGTTGAGCTGCATAGCGGCGCTTTCATGGAGTTTGTACTCTTATCTACCCCAAACCCAGACTTCCCTATTGTTCACACTTATTTACTTCACTTCACTGATCCCCACATGCATCGTGGTGTAAAGTATGACTAAGTACTGTCTTGGCAGAAAGATTTCTGTGACTGTAGCAGAATAAACAGAAGAACAGAAATGCTTAATAAAAGACAAAAAAGGATCTCAACAGAAAATCACCAGGTATGGCAAACCTATGGGGCTGCTGATGGTTCAAAGACGCTTTGAAGGTCTTGGTACTCATCTGTTAAGTTGCGTCCATCCTCCAGACTGCAAAAGGTGGAGAGGCTGAAATTGAGACCTCTGATTAAAGCTGATACTTCCAAGAGCTGCTCTGTCCCTTATGAGAGCACTAGAAAACACCCACAAGAATGGGATCTAAAGGAAGAGAGATCACCTGCGAGATATAAAAATACCTGATTTATAACACTCATAAGGTATGGTACTTGAAAAGGAGTAATTTTTCCCCCACTCTATCATACTATTCACATTTATTAGCTGATATTCATTCTTACATAGAGTTTTCTCTCATCAACCTGAAAAGACAGGATTAAAATGTAATTTTTCCCCTTCTTACACTAATTTTCAAATAAGGAATTGGTATAAATTGTAACCTCCAATGCCGCATATAAATTTGGGAACAGCTCTATCTTAGTATTACAAAGGACTCATGGATTTTTGTTTGCCCAATATTACATCAATTACACTTACTATTTCTTTTAATTCTATTGTCATTATACCTTTCACTTCCAAATTATGCCATATTTAGACAACGGACTCCTGGGACCTTTTAGCACACTAACAGGTTGGTCTTTGAGGGCTTCCTTACTTTTCAGCACAAGATTATCCCAGATTCATCTTCTATTTCCCCTTTCCACATCCGGAATCAGCTGTTTCTCCAAGGAATCTTGTGGAGTTTCATTGTTGTTGTTCTGTTTCTTTTTTTTTTTCCCCTTTGGTGTTGTATGGTAATTAGAGGGCAAGGGCTGAACACTAGGTAGACTTCACTACTGGGATGGACCTGATTCTGGTCCTTTTCTATAGGTAGAACAGAAAATACATTTTTAGGGGTGCCTGGGGGGCTCAGATGGTTAAGCATCTGCCTTTGGCTCAGGTCATGATCTCCAGGCCTTGGGATAAAGCCCCACTTCAAATTCCCCAATCAGGAGGGAGTGTACTTCTTTCTCTCCCTCTGCCTCTACTCCTGCTTGTGCGTGCTCTCTCAAATAAATTTTTTAAAGGAAATACATTTTTAAAATACGAGCTTATACTGATAGTGCCAATTCAAATTTGACATTAGAGTTTTTCCCTTAATTTCTTTAATTTTGTATTTGTAATATTCTAGTACACTGAATATCCTCTTTTATACATAAATGCTTAAAAAATTTAAAGTCACAATACTAGTATTATCATTAACAATAAAATTACTGACAAAGTTCAAGGTTTTCTTGCAGTTTTAGGTCCTTAAAATATAGCTCACTGAAGATTTCCCACTTTATTATATCAAATTTCCATATGTTCTTCTGTGTATTTTTAAGACTTTTATATTCTGTTCTATTCTGATCTACTCTTCTGTCTAGGAGTAACTGAGTTTTAATAGATATGTGATAAGTTAATTAGTTGAATGTGAGGAACAGTGACATATTCATAGACAGAAAAGACTCTTAAAAGGTTTGTATCGGGGATCCCTGGGTGGCTCAGAGGTTTGGCGCCTGCCTTTGGCCCAGGGCGCGATCCTGGAGTCCCGGGATCGAGTCCTGCGTCAGGCTCCTCACATGGAGCCTGCTTCTCTTTCCTCCCGTGTCTCTGCCTCTCTCTCCTCTCTCTCTCTCTATCATAAATAAATAAATAAAAATAAATCTTAGGGATCCCTGGGTGGCACAGCGGTTTGGCGCCTGCCTCTGGCCCAGGGCGCAATCCTGGAGACCCAGGATCGAATCCCACGTCGGGCTCCCGGTGCATGGGGCCTGCTTCTCCCTCTGCCTATGTCTCTGCCTCTCTCTCTCTCTCTCTGTGTGACTATCATAAATAAAAAAATTTTTAAAAAAATAAATCTTAAAAAAAATAAAAAATAAAGGTTTGTATCTTTTTCTTTCATTTGTTCTTTCAATCATTTTCCAATTGATACTCTGGCATAGAGATTAGCCTAGAACTTTGAGTTTTGATATAAAAGTTTCAAAGGAAAAAAATCCTAATATTTTGTGAGGGCTTAAAATGAAAAAAGCACGAATTAGGCATCTAATTCAATTACAAGTGATATTTTGGGGCATGTTATACCTAAAATTTTAGTTCTGTGAAGTAAAAATTCATATTCAATTAAAAAACATTCAATAAAAAAATCAAAGAGCAGATAAAAAATATTAAGGTATCCCAAAGGAAGAAATTTTCCTTTTGCTTTTGCCCTAGAGCAAAATTTAAAATAAAATAAATAGAGCTTTGAAAGTAAGCTGACTACAAGGAATACTTAAATAAACAAACATCTAAGACAAACTCAATTGGTATCTCTTGACTAATTTTCCCTAAAGAAGTGATTTTATTTTTGAGTTAATAAAGATAACATTGTTTAGTGTTACTAAATGGCATAATGGAACTTACAAAAATGACTATACAGAGAATGTAATACATTCTTTAAAAAGTTTTCTAAGTTTTAGGAGTCAGTTTAATACTGGCAAGAAAATAACAGACATCAAAACCAATGATGAAAATAATCTACCACTTCTGAAATCTTTGCCTTCCTAGTGTATGTCCATTTTCTTTAAAAAATACTAGCTCAGGAAAAAAAAAAAAAAAACCAGCTCAGCATTTCAATAAATAGAATGGGAGAATGTCAAAATATTATATTTTTTAATATACAAAATAAGAAATGTATCATTAATATTAGAATATTAACATATAGCCTTTCAATAAAATGAAGAAGTATCACAAGTGTTTTAAAAGTATTATTAAAAGCTTTACAATTCCTCAGACATTTTTAAGATTAGTTTACATTTCAGTAAAAATGTATCTGTAAACAGACACCATCATACTGTCATAAGGTTTTTATAAGATAGATTTTTATCCTCTAATGTCCTAAAATTAACAGGGCTCTCTACAACTAGAAATGTAGGACAACAAACTATTCATTAGCATACAGAATATCCCCCAAACACCAATATTTTAAAATAGACCAGCAGTGAGAATTCCACCTTTGAAACATGCTACATATTTTACTGTCAAAAATAAAAAATAATTACAATGTAATTACAGAACCAGGAAAGCATTGAGAAATATTGTTTAAACAGTATAAGCAATCCTTAATTACTAATAGTTTTACAATATTTACTCCATAAATGATTGTGAATCAAGATCACAAAGAATTGTAACGAAGCTCAGACTTGCACAGCTTTAATTGCTTTGAAAAATGTCTGGCAATTTTTCTTAGGTAGTTAAGGATTACCTAGTGGTTTGAAATAAGGTTATGTTCCTCACTTGAAGCTCAGTTTCAGTTTTTCTGGAATTTAACTTAACTATTCTTTGTCCTCTTTGTTAAATATTCCTCCCGTCAGCAGTCATTCTAAAGAAAATATATGGTATTTTTGTTCAAATGTCTGTTCTGTATAATTTATTATTTATATTTTGTTACTTCTGAAAAGGAAACGCATACATGACAGTAATTAAAACAAATGCTGAAAAACTGTTAAAATTATGCTAGTTATGATTTTAAAACTATATGTAATAAAACAATTTAAAGAAAGAAAACAGGACTATGTAATGAAAGGAAAAACAGGTCCTGTGACAGAAAACTGGGCTAAGGAAAATAGTTGCACTTGGGACACAAAGCTTAGTTAGCTTTGAGCTTCCCAATAGCCAGTGATTTTTGCAGATATGGGCATCTCTACTTAGAAACTGCATCAGATGATGTTTTCATTTGCAGGAAGAGGTAGTTCTTAAGTACCCAGAGTTCCAGTTCTATGTGGCAACCAAATGTATTTCACTAAAGCCTGTAATTGCTTTGATAATTTTAGAGAAAATCAATACTTTATAAAGACTCCTTTGGCACTTTTTGGAAGTGATGACAGCTGTACGTGCTGTTAGCTCTGGAAAACACAGCTATGCATTTTGTTATACAGGTGATAAAAGCATTTATTCTGAAGCAGAAATATGTGAAAAAGATCAGGAAAAGTGTGATGCTGATGATTTGTTTTTTCCCCACCCCCATCAGCAAGTTCCAGTGTTAACTCTATGTGGGTGTTGTTCTTGTATATGAATAGGTCATAGTTTCAGCCTTAATCTGAAGTAGGAGCTGCCTGGGAAGGCTCTCTGAAACTAGTGGTTTTCAAATTGGTCCAGGGGGAATCTTGGATGGATACCAAATGCAAAAGGCTCTGGCCTTCTAGAGCTCTGGAAAAAAAGTGCTTTCTCAATTTAAATATTTTTAAACTTCCATACCTAATAGCTCTCTTAGTAAAGCATCAAACATGATATTTATCTCTGTTTAGTCTTTGGAAGGTTAAAACCCTCAGGGAATAAGTAATAAGACATTTGAGCAACCAGTACTGCATATTTTTTCTCAGGAACCATGATAATTATTACGGCTAAAAGAGATTTTAATGTTCCAAATCAGTGATAGGGAGGGGGAACCTTAGGACAGTATTTCTGGCACAAAAACACAGCATCTGCTTATTTGACTCAGTTGGTTTCCACCTTCAAAACAAAAACTTAAGAAGACTCTATAAAGCTTCTCTAGCACTCATATGTTTTGATTAATCAGAGTGGCCAGTAACAGTATTAAAATAATTTGGAACTATTTATAATCCTGTGTGTATTACTGTTAATAATAGTAGCAAGTAATCGTAGAAGCCATAGCATCCGGTGAAAGATGGTTCGCAATTTACAAAATGTGTACAGTTTATTCTGTATGTATGTGTTTACATGTAATGTCTTTTAATATTTGTAATAACTCTGAAAGACAGAAGTATTCTTATTCACTCTGCTTAATGGATATATGAATAAGAATTACAGAGGTTAAGTAACTACCCTAAGATAACACACAAGACCCAAGTTAAAGTTATATGACATCAAATCTCACGTTCTTTCAAATGTAACATTTATTAAATTACAAGATTCAGATACTGCTGTACTTTATCCACTCAAAAAGATCAACATTAACTTCATTCTTCATATTATTTAGAAAAGAAACAGGGTCTAGCTCTACCCAAGGTTTAAATTTAAATGTGCACTATCGTTAGTAGCAAACACTTAAATAATAAAACAGTATGTGATTTATCTTCTAAATCTAAATTAGGTTTTAAAAGTTTCTCCATCTTTATTCTAGTAAAACTAATATTTTTGTAGTGATCATTTTTATTATTTTTGGGTTTTCTGAGGTTATGAAGAAGGGAAATCTCTTTATCTACTAGGTCTCCTGAGCCCCCAAGGTCTCTTTCTCCATCATTACGATGAGAGCATTGCCACTAGCATGTAAATATCCTACACCTGAGTATGAGTTGTAATTAATTATAGGAAGATTTCAGTGTACAAAAACAGACCAAAATATATTTCATCCTTTTCAACGACCAAAATCTCAAAACAAAACAAAACATACTAACTGAAGAAATTATAGCTCTTGAGTATCTTTTAAAAGTATCTAGAGCAATTTTTGAACAAGAACACATTTTCAGTAAAATACAAACAAGAAAATAATGGCAAACATTCAATAAACTATATTAGCATATTTTTGTGCTAAGTAAAAATCAAGTACATTATGTTTTTCTTTCTGCTGAGGTGATATTTTCAAATTCTTCAAGAACAGTCCTTCTAGTGTATTTTTCTGGATGAGAGCACATACGGCCATAGGCTCTGCAATGGGGCAACTGGTTGTATGATTAAGCCAGGAGATGTGTTGAGATGTGAATTATCCAGATTAGCTGATTCTTCTGCTTAAAATTCAGCTAATTTGTGAGATTTTTCTTTGACTTTCTATAGAGATCTTAAAATTTATGATGCAATCACTTATACTATGAGGAAATTTGAGAAAAGTAAGGCTTTGGGGCATTAAAAGCTCTAGCAAACATCACATTAAACATGCACATAAATGAGTATCCCCCTAAATACAAGGATTTGTTTTCCAGCTGAATGGATTATCCAGGCATCTTTCTTCCTCATTTACTGTGCTTTCAATCAAAGGGTCATTTTGTGGTTCCCCGGTATATTTCCTTAAAGGCTTGATAAATCCTTAAGAGTTTCGGGAGAGAAGGAAAAAAAATTGAAGAGAATAATTCGGGCTTTCCAGGTCTAGACTATTTTTGCCCTTCCTTTCTATGGATTTAGATAAAGACAGAAAAAGACAGATTTATTTTTAATGAATCACAAAAATGTTAGGCTTTTGGGGACAGACAGATTTCTGAAGTAACTATAATTATTTCTTGGATCAACAGACTAATACAGACCATCATTTCATAGAGTGTTAGCAGAGGTCATACATAAATATGGTTTCATCTTTAAAAAATTGAGATACAGGGAGATAAATTGACACACATGTCTTTACTACTGGATTTTTAAAAAACATATATGCTAATGTTCACTGACAGGGATATGGTATAAAGCATTTTTTAAAAATTCACTCCACCATGGAATCCCTTTTTATGGAATGCCTATTAATCTCTCAAAGACTAGGAAAAGGACTTGTAAACCAATTTTAAAAATCAATAATGCTACAAAATGCCAACTATTTGAAACATAAATCACTGACTGAGTCAATCTCAAATTTGTGAACTTCATATTTGAGGATTATATTAAAGAACAGTTTATACATGCAAAGGCCATTGGTAAACTGGCAGACAGAATATATGTAAACATTAAGAAAAGGTTTGACATAAAATTAATAAATGAAGCAAATATTGTGTATATACAGTTGACCTTTGAACAATTAGGGGTAAGGGGTACTAACCACCAATACCAATGAAAATCTGTGCATAATAACTGACACTCCCAAAACTACTAATATCATCTGTTGCTTAGAAGTCTTACTGATAAGTCAGTTAACATGTATTTTCTATGTTATATGTATTCTCACAACAAAGCAAGCTAGAGAAAATACATGTTATTAAGAAAACCGTAAGAGAAAATACATTTACAATACTGTAAACATATGTATTAAACTAAATCTGCATATAAGTGAACCTGTGCAGTTCAAACCCATGTTGTTCAAGGGTCAACTCTCTCTATATTTCATACAATGCTTTGTGAAAAGCAGTTTGTGTATTAAAAATCATTAATCCAGGGGCACCTAGGTGGCTGAGTCAGTTAAACATCTGACTTGATTTTGGCTCAGACCATGATCTCAGGGTTGTAAGATCAAGCCACGTGTGGGTTCAGTGTTCAGCGAGGAGTTTGCTTGAAATTTTCTCCCTCCCCCTCTACACCCTGCCTCCTGCTCTTTCTCTCTCTCAAATAAATAAATCTTTAAAAAAAATCACTAATCCACTTATCCATTACCTATAATAATTGAATTTAACCTAAAGTAATAAAAGTAAAAACATTTCCACAGTACAGTATGTGTGTGTGTGTGTGTGTGTGTGTGTGTGTGTGTGTGTGTGTTGCAAATGAATAAAATCCCACATAGGAGGAGAAGTAGAAAAACTTTACAGATTTAACATATCATTTTAGTTTTGAATGTATAGGAAGTATTTTTATTTTAAGCCAGGTGGACCTCCTGATAATTTTATTCAAAACATGGTCTTGGAAGGCAAAATACTTTCAATGAAATGAACATGTTTTTCTTTTTTTACATGTCCACATGTTGTAGTCACATATATTTGAAATACAGCTTCTTCACAAAAACACTAAAGACAGATTTTGCTTATGGATCCTTTTAATTATCTTTAACACTGTTGTAACTTGGTATTTTGTTTCATTTAATAGAAGCCAAGTCAGTTTTGTTCTAAGTATTCTACAGCTATCTAAGAAACACGATTAGTTTTAAATAAAACCGTAGATACTTTAAAAAGAAAGTAACACTCAAAAAAATTATCTGATTCTAGATATGGATGGTGGTGACAGGTGCACAACAATGTGAATGCACTTAATGCCAACCATATACTTAAAAATTATTAAAATGGCAAATGTTATGTATATTTTACCACAATTTAAAGAGTAAGTCTAAAAGTATCTGATTATGAAAGTTAATTTTAGTTATAGAAGATTTAGGACATAGTGAAAAACTCAAGAAAGATAGCCACTCTGAACAACCTGATATAATCTAGACTTCCAGTTTTAATTGTTTTAATAAGTATGCATATGTTTTAAAGGTTTAAAATAATCTTTCAGGAGTTTAACAAATATTTAGAATTCACTAGGCTTGCTTTTAACATTTCTTTTTTTTTTAAAGATTTTATTTATTTGAAAGAGAGAGACAGAACACGAGACAGAGTGAGCGAGCAGGAATAGGAGTAGAGGGAGAGGATGGAGCAGACTCGCCACTGAGCAGGTAACCTGATGCAGGACTCAATCCCAGGACCTTGGAATCATGACCTGAGCCAAAGGCAGACACTTAACCTACTGAGCAACTCAGGCACTGCTTAACTTATATTTTATACCTACCTTTAATCCACAGTAAATATCTATAGTGCTAATATCCATTACAGTAAAACTTATTATCACTTAAAGCTCATTATTTTTGTTTCACATTTGAGTGAAATAACAATAAACAGGTAGTTTACTTATTTCTAACAAAGTATTTACTAATTTATATTTTTAAAGATTTTATTTACTTGAGAGAAAGAGAGGGAGAGAGAGTGCATAGGCACGCAAACAGCAGGGGGAAGGGGTAGAGAGAGAAGCAGACTCCCTGCTGAGAAGGGAGCTGGATGAGGGACTCCATCCCAGGATCCTGAGATCATGGCCTGAGCTGAAGGCAGAAGCTTAACTGAATGAGCCACCCAGGTGCCCTACTAATCCATCTTTAACTTTATGCAATATAGTTACCATTCAGTGAAATTTGCAAACATAAATGAATGTTCTTTCAAAAGTAACAATAATTATTATGAAAGGGTAAAAAGGTACAGTTTGACTCAGCTCTTCTTTGCTCAAAAATTAGAGGCATAATAAATAGTACAAGCCTCCCTAGATGTCTCAAAATATCAAATACTGTCTTCATCATTCTCAGTCATCCGTATTATACAGCAAGATCAGTTCACCTAATTATGAGACATGTAATGCTCTTGAGTAAGACTATCTTATTTTCACTTATTAGTAAAAGTGAGCAAGAAATGTTTTATTTCTGCAAGAATTAATATTGTTTAGCTTTTATATTATGGTTTTGAAATCACTAGTTTGCTAATATGTTGATTTAGGTGTTCCATGGTTCAGAGAAATAATTGTACCAAAAAGGAAAAAAGAAAAAAGGAGGAAAAAAAGAAAAAGAAAAAGAAAAAGAAAAAACCCACTTGAATTATGTCATGTCACTTCTTGAGAAATAAGATTCTGATTTTATAAGTGTGTATTAGAATAAAAACCACAATCTTTCCAAAATTCCTATAGATAAATTATTTTGATGGGCAAACACATTTAAAGGCCCATTTTGCTTGATTAGTTTTCTCCAGTCACATGAGGTAAAAGTCTTCTCAGAAAGTCTACTGAACAGAGAATACAAAATCAATGGCAGTGACAAAACATCTCAAAACTTCAAATCACCATCTCATTTAAACAAACTAGTATTTGTATTAGTGTTTAACTCAACATAAACCATATTGAATGTAAAACTGCAGCAATACAGGCTAATCTAGACACTGCACAGCTCAAAGCAGCTGAAATAAAGTTAGTGATGATAAGCAAAATCTAATGATGAACCTGTGAAAGAAGAAGGGGTGATGAGGATTTTTTTATTACATGTTTGAATTTTAAGCTTTATAAAAAATTCTTTTTTATGCCTCTAGACTCATTGTTGAAATCCACTTTAACCTTTCTCCATTTGCTGGATAAGAGAAAGGCTGTTTACTACCTTCTAGAGATATTTCCAATACTATATGGTAATACAATGCACCAGAAAGGATCCAAAAGACTCTATATTCATAAAAATTGTACAAAAATCAGTTTCTATGTATTGCTGGTAGTTATCAATTATGACATGGTTCCAGCATCTACCTAACATTTTTTTGACAATACTTTTTGGTTCCTTTATTCATTTATTTCAGCATTCATTCACTATTAGTTGAGCCCTGTTTCTGTGCTGTACACTGTTTCAGACACCGTTAACAGAGCAGTGTGCAACAGACAAAATCCCTTAAGAAGTTAGCTGGAAAACCTGACTCTGAAGAAGTAATTACAAATATGTTTAGTATAAACTGTCACTGAGAAATGCCAAATGCTTTGGGATTATTTGACATGGGAGTCTAACCCAGAAAGGCAGTTCAGGAACTACTTTAACTGAGAAAATGATATTTAAGTTGAGATTTGAATAAAATGTGGAAGTTAGCAGGACTAAGGAGAATGCAAGGAAGAGGAGTACCCTTAGGATAAGAGAGAACAGCATGTGCAAGATCTAGGGTGTAAAAGAAAAACTCAAAAAGGTTAATGTAGATGTGGAGAGAATACTCTATGTTTTGAAGTTCAGAAGACTGGTAGAAATCAGAGCACGTGTGTAGGGTGCTTCAAGCTATGTTAAGGATTTTAAATTTTATCTGAAATATAGAGAATATCATCAAAGGGAGTAAGAGTTAAATGATCACATTTGTATATTTAAAGAATCACTGACGGAGTCTCTGTGTTGAAGGGGAACACACCCAGATGTGCAGAGAACTACTAGAAGACAGTTTAGCTGAGAGATGTGGTAGGTTGGGGAAAAGAGAAGCAAAGCAGTTTGAGAGCTACTAGGAGATACAATGAACAAAACTTGTTAACTATGAGAAAAGATGACCCCATATCTCTTTGTGGTGGTACCATATATCACAGAGACACTTAAGACTGAAAATAGTGTTGGTTGATATACTTGCAATAGTTGAATGTGTGTGTGAGCATGCCATTTGTGCATTTTAGAATCAAAATGTGCAATCTGGGATCCCTGGGTGGCGCAGCGGTTTGGCGCCTGCCTTTGGCCCGGGGCGCGATCCTGGAGACCCGGGATCGAATCCCACGTCGGGCTCCCGGTGCATGGAGCCTGCTTCTCCCTCTGCCTATGTCTCTGCTTCTCTCTCTCTCACTGTGTGCCTATCATAAATAAAATTAAAAAAAAAAAAAAAAAGAACTTGTTTTAAAAAAAAAAAGTGCAATCTAACTAGACTTATTGAAAACTCAGCAAAATCCAAAGTGTGAATGAGCAATTAGATTGAGCAAATAAATAAATATATTGTAGATATCAAGAATCAAGTTTCTTCAAGAGCCTGGGTGGCTCAGTTGGTTAAGTGGCTGCCTTTGGAGCTTAGGTCATGATCCTAGTGTCATGAGATTGAGCCCTGCTTTGGGCTCTGTGCTGGGTGTGGAGCCTGCTTAAGATTCTCTCTTAAGAGAAATCTGTACCTCTGTCCTTCCTACCCCTAAAAAAATTTTTTATATATAAATTTCGTCCTTAAAACTATTTCATTTTAACCTAACTTAAAATAATCAAAGAAGGAAAAGTGATTAATAACATGTTTGCTTTATTTTTAACTATTGGGGATAAATACTGAAATACTGAAAGAAAAGGAGTTAGGATGAAAAGAAGGAAACCATTTAAAATCTTCAAATATTTGGATAATACTGTGAATTTTCAGTTGTTAACCTCCATTTAACATGTGGATAAGCTGAAGCCTACAAGTTTAATTGTCCCACCAGGGTCATATAGTTAACATACTGGAATGACTTTTGAATCTAGGTCTGTTAGCTCCAAATTTTCCCACGATACTGTAACGAATAAAGGAATAAAGTGTGCTCAATTTCTAAAGATTCATTATTCCCTTAAAAAAAATCTTTTTGCCTATTTGGTAATCTGGCTTTTTCAGAGTTCAAAACAGTCCCTTCCTTAGATTAAGTTTTTAGCTAAAATATAAAGTATTTGTAAGCTTGTTTTGGATATGTGAGGAAAAATAATTTGCATCTACATATTCTTTTCTTTTCATTAAGCAACTGCAAATGCCAACTATGCTCCTGAAGCGTAAATATGAAATCTAAACAGCTGATGGTTATAAAAATAATTACAGGTTGCCATTAGGAAGCATACAATCACACTTAATTCTCCTTAGAACAAGCATATTTTACACTAAAATATATGTTTTAAAATGTTAAAAAGAGTAAAAAGAAGTCATGAATAACAGTACTTTGAGAGAAGTATCTTCTATCCAGGTAATGCACTTCCCCCCATTCTATTTTCCAATTTCCTCCATTTTTTCCAGTATGCTTCCTTTTACCAATCCCGGCATCAACACCAGAGGGAGAGCTTTATTTAGTTTCTTTGGAAAGCCTTCTTGCTATACAAGTGAGTAGGTTAATATCTTAGTCCATAAAAATGATGAGTGTTTCTTTTGAAATAGTTCCAAAGAGTATGATAACAGAGTCAAAGGCCCTGCATCACAGATGCAGACAGGAGCCTAAAATTCCATTTTCTATCCTAGAAATAAAATAAATTAATTAAATGTTGGAGGTTGGCTAAAAACATAGACACCAGGGATCCCTGGGTGGCGCAGCAGTTTGGCGCCTGCCTTTGGCCCAGGGCGCAATCCTGGAGACTCGGGATCGAATCCCACGTCAGGCTCCCGGTGCATGGAGCCTGCTTCTCCCTCTGCCTACGTCTCTGCCTCTCTCTCTCTCTCACTGTGTGCCTATCATAAATAAATTAAATTAAATTAAAAAAAACATAGACACCAGATTGGGAAGCCACAAATTATCTTATTGGTGGTAATGTTAGTTGCAGTAATAATGGTGAAATTTTATAGAGCACCTCCTGTGCCAGATACTATTTTAAGAGACTAACACGAATGCACTCATTTAATACTTATAATCCTAGGTCCTGATAACCTTACGGATGAGGAAACTGAGGTATAATTTACTCAAAGTCACACTGTTGAGATTCTACTTGTAGGGCATAGAAGTCTCACTGTGGATTTATGAACCCTGGTAGTTTATGATATACATAATTTTCTAACTGTATCCTTTAGCTTAAATCTAAAGGACCACAAACTAAACATTGAAGCATAGGTAAACTGATCCAGTTTATCACCTAAGCCTTAAGGGGAACACTGTGAAAAGGAATTAAAGATCATTACTGTTACTGGGCTGAAGGAAGGGTGTGTATGCTTTTGGTAGCATTAGCTTAGTGGTCTAAAATGAAAAAATATTAAGAAATTATTCTGTATTGGGTTTTTAACTCTGGTTTTTATGTTACAACTCTACATATTAGTGTGTGAATGCATATATACACAATAAACATTTCCTTATTTTAAAAATATCTTAAGATAATTAAGGTATTAGCATTCCTATCAATGAAACATATTAAATAATATGAGAATATGCTTATGACAGTGTTAAAAGAGTCAAGACTGAATATTCAATATATTCCAATTTTTCAAAAATATCTTCTAAAGTGAACATATATATTACTTAAGGAAACTTTTGTGAAATATGGCATGCAGAAAACTGTGGACAATCTTAAGTATAGTTTGAAGAATTCTCCTAAAGTAAATACACCTATTTAACCAATATCTAGATTTAAAGGAAGAGCACTGCCAGCATAGTCTCATGTTCCCTTTAAGGCTATGCCTCCCAATTCCTCTACATAGCCACTATCTGGACTTCTAACAATCAATGATGAGTTTTGACTATTTTGAGATTGTATATAAATAGAATTATACGGTATGTACTCTTTTGTATATGACTTGTTTTTGTTCAATGTTGTGAGATTCATCCATGCTTATGCAAATGAAGTTTACTCATTTTTATTGCCGTGTATTATCCTATTGTGTGTGCATGTTTCATAATTTATCCACTCTGTAGTTAGGGACACTTGAGTAGTTTCTAGTTTGGAGTTACAACATGTATTAACGTAAAAATGAATTTGAGG
This sequence comes from Vulpes vulpes, assembly GCF_048418805.1. Taxonomy (NCBI): domain Eukaryota; kingdom Metazoa; phylum Chordata; class Mammalia; order Carnivora; family Canidae; genus Vulpes; species Vulpes vulpes. Next base: position 70,970,424 of record NC_132790.1, read on the forward strand.
GGTGCCTGGGTGGCTCAGTCAGTTAAGCATCGGACTCTTGATTTCGGCTCAGGTCATGATCTTGGAGTCCTGGGATTGAGCCCCACAATGGGCTTCATGCTCAGTGGGGAGGCTATTGAGATTCTCTGCCCCTTCTGCAGTGCTCTGTGTACTCTGTGTCTCTCTAAAATAAACAAATCTTTTAAAAAAATGGACTTGAAAACCAAAAATACCAACCGAATCTAGTTTTCAAATAAACAACCTTTAAATCATTGGCAAATGATTTACTATGCTAATTCCTCCACAAGATTTTTTTTACTTTCTTATGTTTCCCCCTTCAGTTCTGATTTATCAGGAATCTGCAGACATGGGGATGTCCAACCATGTTATTGATCATGCTCAACTTCTTTTTCTTCAGACATAAATAATTTATCTGGTTCACAGATTTTTGCTCCCACTTAATAGTGGTCATTTCACAGTAGAGGAAGCTAGCTCACGCTATCTCTTTTCAGATCTCAGAGACACTTAAAAACCTGTCAAAAGACATACCAAGAAACTTTCCCACAGGTCATATATTGGGCAACTCCTGCTGTCTATAATAAAGAAACCAAAAATTCATTTTTAAAAAGCCTCAGAGCCACAAAACTCCATACTTTAATTATTACTGTAATTTGGGGCACATTTTATGAAGATAATGTCTTAGAACTTTTTTTTAACATAAGTGAGTATAATCACTTTCCATTCCTGGTTTCATTTCCCACTCTCTGAGTTGCTTTCTTGCAGGATCCCGCTGCAAGAAATGAATAAATGGGTAAGAACTCAGAATAAAGTATGGATGCTAATGAGATAAGGTGGGGTAAGTTAAGTGACAGAGTGTAAAGAACACAAAAAGTAAGAATTACCTATACATACATCCTTTACTGGAAAGTCTCTTTACAGTAGGGATCCTAAACAAATTATTAAAATGTGATTTAAGCATATTTAAAAGATACTTTTCAAAGATACCTCTTTTTAAAAAAAAAATCAAATTATTTTATCTTTATTTCCCAGTACTATACACTTATCACATTGTTCTATGGTTGCTTGTTAATGTATCTCTTCCTCTAGACTGAGCCCCTTTGAGTGTGGGTACCGTAATACTAAATTTTAGATACCTAGCATCTAGCAATTAATAAATGTTTGATGAATGAAAGAAAGAATTAAATGAGAAAACTATTTTTTGAAAAAGAAAAGGTTTGTGAGGAGAGAAAAAAGGTTGCATATATAAGGTATTACTGTTTTGAATTCAACTGTACGCCCAAGTCTGCAATCTTGAGTGATGAGAACATCCCCAAGAGATTCTGGAAAAGGAGAGAAATTTTGTCCTTTAGCAGTGTCTGCCAGTATAGCTGCACTCATCTGCACAGGTCTACTTCTGCCCCTGACTAGAGATTAACCAACTATGATTAATTAGAATTGGAGACCACCTACCTAAAGGTGCACTTAAATTGCAACCTTTGTAGGCTTGAGTATAACTGTGGATGTAGTGAACAGAAAATTAAATGATATTGCTACACACTGGTAAAGGTTACATAACCACACTCTTGATGACTGTGAATTGCTTGTCCTCTGGACACCCTGTATTAAACTCCTATTAACTATTAAAACTTAGAACAGGTTAATGAAGACAATATTTTAGAAGGGCCAATACAATATTTTTTGTCTTTATGTATATATATATATATATTTTTTTTATTGAAGTTCGATTTGCCAACATATAACACCCAGTGTCTATATCATTTTGTTACATATCATTTACTTTATATAGTTTAAAAAATAACAAGGCAAAACATTCTTCAGACTTTTGATCACAATACTGTCACAATACCAGCACATTTCTGTTACTATGTAACTAAAAATGAACTTGAATTCCATATTTTTAAAGACTTTATTTATTAGATAGAAAAGGAGAGCGCATGAGCAGGGGAAGAGGCACAGGAGGAGCAGGCTCCCTGCAGGAAGCCCAATATGGGACTCAATCCCAGGACCCAGGGATCAGGACCTGAGCCAAAGGCAGATGCTTAACCGACGGAGCCACCCAGACACTCAGACGAATTCCATTTTAACAACACTAATTACTCACAAAATTAATAGTCATAAAAGAAAACAGGTATAGGAAGAATAAGTCCCTGAACTTTTAAAAAATTTAAATTACAGACATCAAAAATTAGAAACCACTAAATTGGATAAATTGTTTTGTTTACTGTCATGTTAAGCACTTAATTACCTTTATAAAATATTCTTCACAATTCTTTTTTGAGCAGTAGCTGCTATATATTTAATTATAGGCAAAATAGTAATATTCTCATTTTAATTACTTTATTTTCTTTCATTCTTTTCAATTCTGCATTTAAGGTTAGCAGAGGCTCAGACACTGAGTAGGAAAGTGATAGATTGATATTAAAACACCTAGGAAGAAGAAAAACATCTTACCAACAGCAGCCACACAACTAATGGCTTTCACCTGTTGCTGATCTAATTGATCATGATGCTATAACAGAAGGCTGTTCTGTGTGAATCATATATTGTTCTATTGAAACACATTCTATTACTTTGTTATTTTAAGCCTCACTAACTCTGGGTTTCCCTTTCCTTAAAAGGTAGTTTCTAACAGTGTGTTTCTTTTAAAGCTAATAATTAGTAGTGAAAGAAAACTGGCAGATTGTTGAGTTTCAACAAATCTTTAGCCTATAGAAAAATATTCTTTGGTTAAAATAAAATACTCAGCTATTTGAAAATATGTCCTACATTTATAAATGCCTTCAGTTGAGTTAATATCCTAGAGTAGTGAAAGAGTAGTATCTTTCATTTATAATTAACCTATTTGGCCCAGATTCTGCTTTCAGATACTACCATCACATTACCACACATAGGGTGAAAATGGTATTCTCCCAACTATGAAGGCATAATTTTCAGTGAAATATATTTTGCTGTCAAAGATCTGCAGGAAGTCCACTAGTTGAGACATGAGGTTATTTTGCCTCATCACTAGTCATATTTTAGCTCTAAAAGTCCATACAATTATAAAAGCATTCACTATTTCATCAGACTGTAATGCACTGTACATTAATTTATAAGATGTTCTCTTGTATAAATACTATCCCTAAACTATACTTAGTGGTGTTTTATCATCAGTAAAATTTTATTCACAACACTAAAAAATATGCTGTAGGTCCAAGTTTTCGGCATGCTTATTTTTCTTTTTTACTCATCACAGAGTCATGAACAATTACTGAGAAAACACTACTATTTCTTTATTATATCCTAGAAAACAGTTCATTCCTGGAAACTTCTGATTAACTTGCTTTTTTGAGGAACAAAATTAACTTATATATGAACTGTTGGGTACTATTGGTACTAAAAGATCATAATCAGACTCTTTTCCCTTGAAGTGTTACCAATTAGTACTTGAGGTAATATAGTATAGCTTCTTAAATGTTATCCAGTGCCCCCTTTTCAAAAATCATGCTATTCTTTTCTTTACTCCACCTCCAACCCTACCCACACCTCTAACACCTCCTCTTGCTATTATGACTATTGTTAATTTAGCCATAAGCCCAGAAGCTTGTTACTAAGAATGCTACCTAGAACAGGGAAGCTGAACTTTCACTCTTGAAAGTAGATTTCTTTTTTAAGTCTACAGCTTGTAAGCAGTCTTTCAAGTGGTTAAAGATTTTCTGAGAATTTCCAAAGCTGAGTTTTACATAAGAAAAAAAAATTTGGAGGATTAACTATATTATAATCATAGTGAGAAGCATAATTCCAGATATCTTGGAAAGGAAATCCTAACTCTTTCAGGTTTAGGAAGGTTGGGATACAGAGATTCAGAATGGAAGAGTCTAGGGTAAGGACACTGCCTGGGTCCTGAGGAAAAAAACTGAGTTCCCTTCATTCTCCCTGGCTTTCACACTAGAGGTAGAACAAGATAAAACCTAAGAAAAGCTAAAAGGTAACCCTTAAAACTTCAGGCTGGTGCTTAGCTTTTCAGCGGGTGGTGGAAGAGTCTGCAAAAACCAAAAACCTTTCAGAAAGTCCTGTTTGGGAAAAAGTGCTATATCTCTCTCAGCACAGTAGTAATGGAAAGAGGAATGAAGTATATGGGCCAGAGGGCAGTTTTCACAGGATTCTGATTCCAGGATTGTAGAAAGCAGTCGAGAATTTCAAGGTCCTCCTAAAGAGTTCGGAAGTACTGATGGAACTACAGGACTGAAAATGACCTGGTTCAAGAGTAAGATGGTAACTGAGTGTAGATTTCTTGTGAACAGAGAGAAATTGACACCTCTGCAAATCCTGGCACAGCGTGCTTACTGACCACGCAGATGTAGTAAGAGTAAGGCCTGAGGCCCAGAAGTCAAGCCCATGAAACGCTTCTCCGGAAGGACAGCAACAAGAGCAATGAACGCTTCTCCCAGCATTCAAATGCCAACTTGCTTAAGAAAGGAGGGGAGAACCTTAGAGAAGAGCAGAAACTTTAAGAGACTCAGTAATTAGTTAAAAAAAAGTATTTTTTTAATTTTTATTTATTTATGATAGTCACACAGGGAAAGAGAGAGAGAGAGAGAGAGAGAGAGAGAGAGAGGCAGAGACACAGGCAGAGGGAGAAGCAGGCTCCATGCACCAGGAGCCCGACGTGGGATTTGATCCCAGGTCTCCAGGATCGCGCCCTGGGCCAAAGGCAGGCGCCAAACCGCTGCGCCACCCAGGGATCCCAAAAAAGTATTTTTTAAAGATGCTGAGATGCCTTCTGAAAAGGCAATGCTGAGTATTTTATATCAAGATGAGTTGTGTATTTTATAGCATTACTTGGAATGGCTGCCTGTAACTAGAAAGAGATCAATTTATTAAATGAAGTTACTTTTTCTGCATACTCTAGATTGGGATTGGCCAACGTATACTTCTTATGCTAAAGAATGTCAAATTGTAATACTGTCACAATCCCCATAGAAATTAAAATTCCTAATCCATAAAACCCGTATTGCATTAATACCTACTCCTTTTCCTACAGCATTACCCTTAAAGGATTAAAAAAATTATGCAATCATTTATATCTCTCTGTTCACTGACACTATTAGAGTATATAAAGTACGTACACACACTCTAACTACATTAAGAAGATTTTAGCTCTCACTTAAATGATCTAAAATATTCTAGATTGTACTGTTAGATATCCTGCCACCTCAAGTCTTTATTTTGCATATAAAGCTTCCAGTTTGGAGCAGCAGAGGTGGTCTCTGAACTGTCCTCAAAATGAAGGGAAAGCAGTGAGTCAGGACCTAAGAAGAGGGTCAGGAAACAGGACAGTGCATTTAGATGGTCAAGAGTTTGAGCGAGATGGTCACTGATGGAGCAAGAATGAGGCACTGGTAACAAAGAAATCTTGGTTGCAGAGTAGACAAGTATTTCATGCTTGCTCAAAAACGAACCCCAGAGTTGTACACACTAAGCTTGCAGTCAAGCACTGTTAAGGGTATGAAAGAGGGCTATGAGATTAGAATAAAGGCTTCATCCTTATGATGTCAGCCTTATGATGATACATTCTGACACTAACTACAAACTCTTCACTTCGTATGTTCCCTGAAAACTAAACTCCAGAATGTACTTTCATTGATTATGTCATCTCTTCCTATACCAAAGTATATTTGACTTTACTTCCTCATCCTTGTTTTAAAGACCCTCGGAAAGTTTTTTCTTCTATTTCTTAGCAGTATCCTTCACTCTAAAATTTTTGCCTGAGAATATTATCTTTGAAAGAAACTCCACAGAAATTCCAAGTAGCTTTGGGAACTAGCCTTTGGTAAAAGAACAAACGTTAAAACTCTGTTATCAATCAGGAACAACTAAGTTATGCTGCATTAACAAACAAAACAAGATTTCAGTTATATGTATATATACATACATAAATGAGACTGCAAGCATACCCACTGAATATATTTAAATATTTGATTCTTTTTCAATTCCCAATAGTACCAGTATAACAGGCAGACTTAGGATTTTTTAAACTCTCTTAACTGTATACATGGAATTATATTCCAAAGAGGATTTCAGGAGTTTAGGAGCACAGTCTTTCCATTACAGTCACTAATTCAACATGAAAGCTTTCAAATGAGAGTACTATTTTAAGAAAGTAGGTGTACTGAATGGAGAGATAACTAAAAAGAACTAAAGAAACCACAGGTATATCTCTGAGGGGTTATTTGACTCTAGCAACACTGTCTGACTCTTAATGATTTCCAAATATAATCACCTACATTTTGGTAGAAAATCTTCATGTGAAACTGTAGTATCTTCAAAGACAGAAGGCAATCTATTTTTACAAGTGGAAGAAAACTGATGACAAAAACACTTCAAAAAATATTTATTTATATACTCCAGGTAGCCTTTTGTTGTTCTGTCAGGGTTTTGAATTAGCTATTAATTTTTTTTTATATACACAGGGTTCTATTAAAATGTCCATATAGTATGCAATAGTGTAGTTACTCTGCCTTGTTGAAGAGGCTAAGAGCAAAATATACAGAGGTAATTGGTTTTTTAAAAAGTAGTTTTACATGTAGTTCATAAAATTGATCAAGCCCTCCCAATAAAATTAGTCTACAAATATCTAATACGTTTGTCACAATATATAACAGACCTCTTTAAAAGAGATGGAGAAAATGCATTTCAAATAGCTCCATCAAAGATGTCAAGAACTAATTTTTTAAAGAATTTGATAAATTGATACAAGTGTTATACAACTATAATTTACAAAGTAGTTTATTAAATTATACAGTTAAAGACAATCAAGGTTTCTATTTTGCTTATATCTATATCTATATCTATATCAAGGCATGGTAACCTATTTCTTATACAGGGTGTCTCATTTATTGTGACTGTAACCCTATAAGAATTAAGGTGCAGATACTTTTGCCAAGGGCACAAAATGCTAAGGGTTAGAGGCAAAATTCAAACCCTCATCTTTTCCATATTCTACTGTATCTGACATTAGAATGGGGGTATAGTACAGGAACAAAGGGGCTGATCATGAAGGAGAGTATGTTCGCATCCCACTCTACATTTAGCCATCTTTTCACTTGTCAACATCATGAGCCTTACTTTTTTCCCCCCAGGGTTCTTTCTTTGCTGCTTTTCATAACTCTGGACAAACTCCTACTTTTGCGTATTTGCACTTCTGTTTCTCGCACTCTTTCAGGACTGCGGTTTTGCTACGGTAGTGGCAGAACACTGGTGTCAGCTCTAGGGTAGCCTCTGTTTTGGGAAAAGCTCCGGCAGGTTTTCAGTTGTGTGTGGACTGACACAGATAGGTCTTTATAGTTCCAGGCAGTAGGTCCTTGAGAGATCACCTCAGTTCCTCAGGCACAAGTCAGATATGAATGGGCTGGTATTAGCTCATAGTGCAAGTTTCTTTTCTAAACACAGCTCTACTGGTTCCACCTGTTGGAATTAAATGAAAAATAACTTCTGAATAACTTCTCATGACCTCTGTAACTGGTATCTGTGGACTTTGGAAACTGCTTTGATGGTAGCACATTTGAGATGGACCCTAATCTACAAAATAAACATTTGTAGCATGTTAAAAAAACCACTGCTTAAGATACAAAATTCCCTTTTTGCTTTCTGTGGCCACTGCAAAATGATACCTTTTTTTTTTTTTTTTTTAAATGATACCTTTTTACTTTTGGGTACTTCCTAGCTGAGCACTAAGATGTTTTTGTTTTTTATGTAATTAAACATTTTAATTACTTAAAAACTTAATAGCCGCATCCAGAGGATATTTTGAAAATTTAGAATTCCAATGTACTTTGAAGGGGAAAATTTATGAAACATAGATAATGGAATTAAATATAAGCTAGCTTTCTAAACTCTGAATGTGGAAGTAAATCTCTGAATCCTTAGAAATATAAAGAAGACCTCTGAGCTGCCACAGAACCAGCCACCCCCACTTATATCTGTGACTGTCCTCAGAGTAAAGGCTACTAGTTTAAAGTACTTGTTTAACTGGTTTTCCTGGTCAATTTTCAGTTCTTCCTGCAGATTAGAGGTATCCCCAATTGGAAAGCCCCACAGTAATGAATTCTTGGAAAGATCAACCTAAGCATTTAAACAGCACTAGTAGGCATCATTATTATAGCACAAAGTGCTAATTAATGTTCTAAACTATGACCCCTGGTCATCCAAAAAAAGTTTAATAAGCATGTTTAGTTCACTCTATACATTAAGAAAAAGAAGAGTGCTACTATTTAGAAAGATTTCTGTTAAAAAAAAAAAAAGTCAGCGTTAAAAATAAAAAAGCCTGAAGAGCCCTTTCTCCTAACCTCCTTCTTTCCTCTCTGTGACAAAGATTAATTGCATTTTTACTGTGTGCTAGACCTGTACTGAATGCTGTGGATACAAAGATGAATAAAATATGTTCTTTGTCCTCAAAGAGTATGCTATGGAATGGTTCAAATAGACATATAAGCAAATAATTCAAATACAATGTAGTATTTTATTGGTTGTGTTCTAAATACTACCGGGTAGCAAAGAATAAAGAATAATGAAATATTTCTGAGAAGGTATGGGGAAGACCTATCAGAATCAGCTTCAGATTCACAGTAAATTTTCCAGTTAATACTTCATTTTCTGGTGTGTCAGATAAATACTTCATTTTCTGGCAACTTTATTTGGGAAGATTATTAGTTTAGGGTTTATTATGGTTATTCTTTTGGAATTTTAGTCTGTTTTAAATGAAAAGTGGTCTTTGTTGGGGAAAAAAGTTAAAAGTTATTTCAGACCAAAAATGGACCAATTTATTAATTCTCTATGAAGAAGCAATTTGAATTCCTCAGAATAAATTACTTTTTATAAGTTTAAGACACTGTTGGATTCTTTATGTAACCAAAGGACATCTAGGGCAGCCCCGGTGGCCCAGCGGTTTAGCACCGCCTTCAGCCCAGGATGTGATTCTGGAGACCCAGAATTGAGTCCCAGGTCGGGCTCTCTGCATGGAGCCTGCTTCTCCCTCTGCTTGTGTCTCTGCCTCTCTCTCTCATGATTAAATAAAATCTTTAAAATATACATATACATATATATACACATATATAAATCATCTATTTGAGTGCTAAGTGGGGATAATACAAAGTACTGTCTATATAACTTCATGTAACTTAAAATTTTTAATAATTTTTATTTTACATATAGTAGACGCTCATAGGAGGATAATTTTATGAAAAAGCTCCTTAAAGTGAAATCATTTTAAACTGGGACCAAGCATTCAGAGTAAATTGTGAGAAGTTAAATTAAAAATTAAAAAAATAGGGTAGCCCAGTTGGCTTAGTGGTTTAGTGCCGCCTTCAGCCTAGGGCATGATGCTGGAGACCCGGGATCGAGTCCCACATCAGGCTCCCTCCCTGCATGGAGCCTGCTTATGTCTCTGTCTCTGCCTCTCTCTCTCTCTCTCTGTCTCCATGAATAAATAAAATCTAAAAAAAAAATTAGAAAAATAAGTTAACTTTTACTCAATTAAGAAAATTTCTAACATTAGAATATTTGTTGTAATTAGTAAGATAGTGAAAATTGAATGTTTATTCTATTGGCATAATTTTTATATGCATGATAGCACATTATTAGACTTTTTAAATGTATTATTTGACTTTTACATTTTGGTAATACATCATTTTTTCCAAAAAAAAAAAAAAATTTAAAGAGCTTCATCAGTTTTCCCAAGGGCCATTCCGAAAGAACTTAATTCTGTCATCATCCTTGTTGGTTTTCTCATTTATCAGTGGCTTGGACTGCGATCCCAGCAGTTCTTCACCACTACTTTAATTCATTTCATGACTTTTTTTTAATGATTTCCAGTTTCACTTTATAACTGAATTGAATTTGCCTTCTATTTACCAAGAAAACAATGTCTTTGATAGGATGAGCATATATATATATATAGACACTGATATTAAATGTTTGAGTTAGGACTACTGTAAGTGGTTGCTTCTGCAGTATTTTCATTTTGTGATGGCTTTAGTTTCCCTATGTACTGTTTAACTGCAGGAACTGGTATGGATTACTATTTCTCAACATACATTTCATTTAAATTTCTTTTAGTTATGTATATCATTATGTGTGGAGCTCACATTATAAAAACTATAATCTTAACATAGAAACCAGTTAGATAATGAAATGACAAGATGATGATAATGATGATGATGCCGCCGCCACTGCCTGCTATTACTCTGTGCCAGTTGCTCTACTAGGCAATTTTTATAGTAATCCTTCCAATAATCTAGCAAGGTCAGTGTTAAACACCCTGACTTCATGGATAAGGAAATGGATAAAATTCATACAGGTGGTGAGTGTCTTAGGAGCTAAAGATAAGCCACTCAAATTCAAGTTTCTGTTCTTTGCAGTACATTATGTCTTTCTTTGGTGTAAAGAAGCATTTACTTGAGTTTCCTCTTAAAAACTGTATCTTTGGGCACATATAAAATATGCAAAAATCTGATTAGTCAACAATTATAGGAATATGTTTCTAGGTTTATATACACTGTCTGTTAAGAATCTTGTAAAAACTATGTATCTTTGTCATTTGCTACTGAAAGATATTCCACAAATATACACCCTTCCTTTAGGAGATTCATGAGTCAAAGTGGAATAGAACATGTGGAATTAATGAAATTGATTTTTTTAAAAAATCTCATAAAATTTAGTAACATTTTTAAAATGAAGTACATCCAATTTTAAGAGCTTATTATTATTATTTTCAAAGAGAACAGTACACCATTTGCCAATATCTATTTAATGGTGACCTGTGATAACCACTGGAATTGCAGTTATTTAAAAACATCTATTTTTCTAAAACCATTACTTGAAACGCCAGGATTCAGCTTTGATATACACATGAATTGAATGGAGGAAATACAGATATTTTAGTTTTCCTAAGTGTGAAATCAGGAATTTCAGATACTAGACTCCATTCAGCCTATAGCAAATTTTCAGTTATTTGAAAGTTTTATTTCTTATTCAAAGAGCAGATCTGATTATGGCCTTTGGCCAAAGATGTTGCTTATATTGTTTAAAAAAAAAAAAAAAAAAGTCCCTTCAACATCAAACAGTATATAAGGAAGGAGTCTAAAATTAGCCCGTTAGTCAGGCACACAACTTTGTGGCCCCAGAAATAATGACCTTCATGGAAAAATGCCTCTTAAGATGAGGTAAAACTTTAGAAGTTACTGCTTTATTGCTTTAGGTTTTTGCGTGTATGTGCCTGTCTTTCTTTCTCCTTCCCCCCCTTCTCCCCTTCTCTTTCTCCTTTTCCTCCTTCTTCACTGTTGTCCTCTGGCATATACAATTAAATAATGAAACATTTCTTATGTACAGGGTGTTAATGAACTGTCTTTTAGGCTTAGATCTTTTGGTTTCTTATATTCACTCCTAAGAAAAATAATGGGGTTACACTCTTTAAAGCTGCTACTTTCTTGCAAGTTATTATTTCATATATATATCATATTTTTTGGTACACATCCCCTGGGACTTGCTCTATTGTTATTTCTCACTCAGCATGTCTCAAAACCACCAAATCTGCTGAGACAGTAAGCATACTTTTTGGATATGCTCTTAGGATATGGGAATTGCCATACTGAAGCCAGCCATCCAGCCATCATGTCTGGTTTTCTGCTTTAAAAAACATTTCTGTCTTGCATTAGAGGTAGGCATTAAGGTTTCGTGAGGTGTCTACTTAGGCGGTAACATACAGAAAGGAGACATTTCATTTTGATTGCACCCAGTGATCTTTTTATGACCCAAAGCATGAAGACTGATCTTTTGTAATTCTAGCCTATCAAGTGTAATTGCAGCTATATTCATATTTATACAGATCCCTAATCCCTAAACAAAGCTTCTACACTGGGAATTTTAGGTTAATTTTATATAATCTTTTTAAAAATCCATTTGCTTTTTTGCAACAGGTTTGCTGCCTGAACACAAAAATCATAAAAACCACCACTAAATCTAAGCCATAATGGGTAAGGAAAAGATTCAGTACATCATCACTGGACATACAGATCTGGGCAAGTTTACCATGACTACTGGCTATCTGATCTATAAATGTGGTGTGATTGACAAAAGAACCACCAAAAGATTTTTTTTTTTAAAGGCTGCTGAGTTGAGAAAGGGCTTTGTCAAGCAGGCCTGGGTCTTGGATAAACTGAAAGGTGAATGTGTGCAAGGCATCACCACTGATATCTCCATGTGGAAATTGCAGAACATTAAGTATTATGTTTTCATCACTGATGTTTGAAGACACAGGCATTTTATCAAAAACATGATTATAGGGATGCCTGGTTGGCTCAGTCAGTAGAGCGTGTGATTCTTGATCTTAGGGTTTTAAGTTCAAGTCCCACGCTGTGTGTAAGATTACTTCAAATAAAATTATAAAACAGGCACCTGGGTTGCTCAGTTGGTTAAGCCTCTGCCTTTGCCTCAGGTCAGGATCCCAGAGTCCTGGGATCGAGCCCCACATCTCCCTCTCCCTCTGCCTGCTGTTCCTCCTGCTTGTGCTCTATCAAATAAATAAACTATTTGAAAAAATCATAAATGAGGACACCTGGGTGGCTCAGTGGTTGAGCATCTACCTTTGGCTCATGCATGACCCCGGGGTCTGGGGATAGAGCCCTGCATCAGGTTCCCTGCTTCTCCCTCTGCCTGTGTGTCTCTCATGAATAAATATAATTTTTAAAAAAAATCATAGAAGAAACAACAATATTATTACAGGCATAGCTCAGGCTGACTCTGTCTTGATTGTTGCTACTAGTGTTAGTGAATTTGAAGCAGGTATCTCCAAGAATGGGCAGACCGAGGAGCATGCCCTTCTGGTTTACATACTTGGAATGAAACAGCTAATTATTAGTGTTAACAAAATGGATTCCACTGAGCTACCCTACAGCCAGAAGAGATACAAGGAAATCATTAAGGAAGTCAACACCTACATTAAGAAAACTGGCTACAACCCTGACACAGGCATTTGTGCCAATTTCTGGTTGGAATGGTGACAAAATGCCAGAGCCAAGTACTAAGATGCCTTGATTCAAAGGATGGAAAGAAAGTCACCCGTCAAGATGGCAATGCCAGTGGAACCACGCTGCTTGAAGCTCTAGGTTATATCCTTCCACCAATGTATCCAATGGACAAGCCCTTGTTTCTGCCCCTCCAGAACATCTACAAAATTGGTGGTACTGGTACTGTCCCTGTGGAGACTAATGTTCTCAAGCCTGGCACGGTGGTCACCTTTGCTCCAGTTAACGTTACAAATGAAACAAAGTCTGTTGAGGGACAGACGCCAGGGTGGCTCAGCGCCTAAGTGTCTGCCTTCAGCTCAGGGCATGATCCCGGGGTCCTGGGATTGAGTCCCAAATCGGGCTTCCTGCATGGAGCCTGCTTCTCCCTCTGCCTATGTCTCTGCCTCTCTCCCTCTGTATCTCTCATGAATAAATAAATAAAATCTTTTAAAAAAATAAAGGCTGTTGAAATACACCATGAAGTTTTAAGAGAAGCTCTTCCTGGGGATAATGTGGGCTTCAATGTCAAACATGTGTCCCAAAATGTTCGTTGTGGCAACGTGGCTGGTAACAGCAAAAATAACCACTGATGGAAGCAGCTGGCTTTACAGCTCAGGTGATTATCCTGAGCCATCCAGTCCAAATCAGTGCTAACTATGCACCTGTGCTAGATCACAATACTCACAAGTTTGCTCAGCTGAAGGAGAAGATTGATCACCATTCTGGGAAGAAGCTGGAAGATGGCCTCAAATTCTTGAAAACTGGTAATGCTGCCATCATTGATATCATTCCTGGCAAGCCCATATATGTTGAGAGCTTCCCTAAGTATCCTCCTCTGGGCTACTATTAATGACATGTGACAGGCAGTTGCTGTGTCTGTCATCAAAGCAGTGAACAAAAAGGCTGCTGGAGCTAGCAAGGTCATCAAAGTCAGCTCAGAAAACTAAATGAATTATTCCTAATATCTGGGAACCCAGTCTTAATCAGTGGTAGAGGAATGGTCTGAGAACTGTTTGTCTCAATAGGTCATTTCAGTTTAATAGCAGAAGGGTGGTTAATAACAATGCATCATAAAACCTTCAATAGGAAAGAAGGATGTTTTGTGGACCATTTGTGGGGGGGGGGGAGGCAGTTTTAAGTTATCAGTTTTTTAAATTAGTACTTATGGGAAACAACTTAACCAAAAATCTATCATAGACTTGAGACTCATTAAAACAAAGTTTAATCTTCTCAAATCTCATCCTCTCAAATCTCACATATTTTATATCTGTTGCCTCTTTAGGTACTAATAGCCTCATGTGGAAATGGCAAATGTAAACTCTTTTCATTGTTAATCACTGCTTTAGAGCTGTGAAAATTTCTCAAAAGCTATTATCAATTCAGTCACCAGAAATATTTCCTCTCTATTCCATGTTTTGTTTCCCCAACTTTTTTACTAATAGCAGGGGATGGGAGTTTTTTGTTTTGGTTTGGTTTTATTTTGTTTAGTATCTCTAATGACCCTGCTTCTTTAATTTTTTTCTATTAACCTATCCACACTCTTCATAAAACTTTATCTTTTCTCAGTTCTATATTAGTTTTCTACCAGATTTCCTTTTCTTGTCTTTGTCTTAAGTTTGTCCCCATTTTGAATCACAAGCTAAATGTTTCCTGTGGCATCCTAGTGAAGCATTGTTCAATATGAGTTCAGCAGGCACCTACCCCTGCTATGTAACAGCTTAAAATAAAAACATAAAATACTGAAATGAATTAACTAAAGATAATTTAAGAAACTAAGAAACATTGAGTAAATTTAAAACAAAGTAAATTATATAAAGGGAATCTAGAAAGGGAAGACCCTGGTATTATATATATAACCTCTCCATACCAAGTACTCTAGAACAAAATCAAATTTATGATTGTTCAAAGCTTCCTAAATGAATTTTACTCTATTTTCATAGGAATAGTATGAAAGGAAGGATGGATGGATATGTTCTGTGAAATGGTGAAAACGTAGGGAACTGTTGAGAATGGCAGGTTCTTAATACTTAAGAACCTGGGATGGATGGAGGAAATCATTAGCTTCACCAGTGGTGGAGGTAGAACTACTAGATTCATCTGAATATAAAGAGAATGAATGTGTTCAGTTCTAGACACAGGAGGAAAAGGAGATGAAGAAAGACAATCAAAGAATACACTAGTGGAAAATACCAGGAGGAAGATGAATAGGCAAACGAAAATTGTCCTTGAGTATAGTTTTCTCATAAAGAGGGAAGGGAATGGAAGTGAAGGCAGTAGAGAAAAATAAATGAGGCTATTACTTATTGAATTTTAAGTTTTTTTAAAGATGGATTGGTGATTAGTGGGAGTGACTAGCATTTTTATGTATGGATGTTTTTTGACTTGTTAAGTATCAATACCCTACATATAGCATTATGTAGATTTTATATTTTTCACTCAATATCATTAATTCGTTTTTTTTTTTTTCTCAACTAAATATACTCTCACAACACCAGGTTTCCTACCTAGGCAACTATATTCTTGTTATCCAATTATTTACTTATCCATAAAATAAGAGCTGCTTTTCATTTAACAGGATATGAGGGAATATGGCCAAAAGCAGAAGAGATTGTTCTAGAAATATATTGGGGAGAGAAGGTGGCAGCAGGAGGCACTCAACAGGCCTGTAATTTTGAAACAGACATGGTAGTTTATATAGAATTGGAGGTGAATTGAGAATAACTAGAGAACCAAAGCTTCTTAATAATAATAGATATGGTTTTGAGAGACATGAGGAAACTTTCCAAGGTGGTAATAATGTTCACCACTTTGATCTGATTGTTGATTACATGGTTTTTTTCCTATCTTAAAAGTCACTGAGCTGTATAATGTAGAAAGAAATCCTAATATTTACACATTTTGCTGTATGTAAACTATATCAATTTTTTAAGAGCAAGAAAAAACTCACTTGAATGCTAATGGATGTTTCAGACTAAGATATTGTTGTTGTTGTTGTTTTTCAATTATTTCTACTGGATATACACTTAAGTATCATCTTTGCTACTTTTAAAATGTTCTTTAAAGTGATACCCTAGGAAGAAAAACTAGCCAGTCTATTTCATTTATAACTGTCATGAACGGAAATTTTCCAACACTAACCTCTGTTTCAGATTCCTGCTGTTGCTTCTGCACTATTAGTTAGTGTCAGCAGGGGGTTAACAGCATTCAATTTAACCTTGCTATTTGTACTCTGTTTTGAATTTTTTTCTTTTTTTCCACATTTAACTACCTTACATGGATTCTCCATTTTAAGGATCATTCATGCACCATGGGGTCTATACATTGAAAGACTGTAAGTGCAGATAAGCACACAATAAAAGCACATTTAAAGATAATGTGAAGCTCCAAGACCTTTCTTTTTTTTTTTTTTTTTTTTCCTGGTAACACAGGAGCATTGCTGTGAAAATCATTGCAACAAGAGAAAAACTGAGTAAGCCTATTCAATGCTATTATTTTTCTGAGATTACAGACTTGTTTAAAATATGTAAGAATCCTATACGTATGAATTAATTATAGGTTATATGTCCAGACCTATAAGACAGTAAATGCTCTACTTGTAGCTAACCATGAACATCACATCAAAAGCAATTCCTCTCTCTCACATTAAAATTATAACATCTATTATGGCCTGGGACCACATCCTCTACTACTTTCCCAATTCCTCTCTCTCTACTCTCACCTCATCTCCCCTGTCCTCTCCTTCTTTGCCCTTCTATACTATAAATGATGAGCCCTTTGCAGTCAAAATGCCATCTTCAGCAGTAGGATAGAGAGCAACAAGTGAACTGAGAGAGCTGTAAACCCCAGATCTGCAAACAACTTCCCTCCATTGAACCCTGGTGAAACTACTATTCTCATGAGCGATCTTTGGCTTGCTCTGAGTTGGTACTGAGTATAAGACTAAATTAGTGAAGACGGAAAAGAAGGAATGCCACCTCCAATTCTCATCATTTAGTAAGAACAGTAATAATGGAATACTCTCCTGTGGAGCTGAAACAGGAAGGAGAGCCCTGTGTTTCCCTCTTCCTCCACTTCCAATTTCCTTCATTCTCAACCATTTTTGCACAACTCCAGCACACTTCTCTAGTCTGAAACCCAGGATTCTGCTAGTTTCATCTTCATGTGCAGGACACCCTGCAGGCTGCTAGGGACACCAAAGTGAAAACAACATACACACCTCCAGTGGCTTGGAGTTGAGAGAGACCCAAATGTTAAACCGTTATGTAACAAGGAGGAAGACATGCACTCCTGTTCTCCCAACCAGGGATTCTGAAAGCATTTCTTCAGAATGGGATTATATTAACCTAAGTATTGTGCTATAATAATGGTCTACTATTATACTAGGCTGATATACTTCCTGGTTTGTCCCTATTTTCCTGGCATATTCGTTTTTTAAAAAAACATCCCCTTTCACTCCCCCAAAATCTGGATGGTAACTTATATGGTCACTCTGAGTCATAACAAAAATGAACTTCTCAAGACAGTTAGGGACGTTTAACAAAAGCCCCAAATATAAACATATGACATTAAGTATTTCAAAGTTAATGTGGTAGCAGCGATGTTTAAAAATACTAGAAATGCAGATACTCATTAAATGTTTTTCCAAATAAAACACTCTTTAGAAAGAGGATTGTCATTACTGTATAATTCCTACAGGATGCCTATAGCAAACTGCATACAAGTTATGTGGAATAATACCTTAATATTTAAAACATTGAGTCAAACATGGATAAAATATTTACAAAAGAATACTTGAATATTTCAATCAGGGATGTTTCAGCTTTAATAGTAAAATTAAACGTTTAAATCAGTTCTTCGTGATTAAAGTTAAATAATCATGGGCCTTCATTTTGAACACTGCTTTTATTTATTTTTATTTTTTTATTTATTCATGAGATAGAGAGAGAGAGAGAGAGACAAAGAAGCAGAGACACAGGCAGAGGGAGAAGCAGTCTCCATGCAGGGAACCCAATGTGGGACTTGATCCCGGGACCACGGGATCACTCCCTGAGCTGAAGGCAGATACTCAACCCCTGAGCTACCCAGGTGTCCCTGAACACTGCTTTTTAATCCATGATGAATGTAGAAAACAATGTTTAGAAACAGAAATATTAATTTTAGGATTTGACAACAAATGTTTTACATTTATCTTTTTATTTGCTTTTGAAGACATAATACTTCATGTAAATTATTGTATACATTTAAATGCATAGGTATGAAGATGAAATTAGTAAAACATGCTCTCATAAGAAAACAGTTTATTTTCTGATTTAATACTAATCAACCATTGCTAATATGCTATAAAATCCTACTTAAGAGAGATACTGACTCAAATTATTAAAGTTAATGGCCTTCAGTTGCCTCATCTTGCCTGAGTGTAGGACATTAAGCATGCAGAACCCATAATTTAATTATCACCTGTTAATACTGGCATTAAGTTCATTCCCCTCCTTTCAGAATGAAACTTCAGTGATGAGCCAATTAAAAACCATTATCTTCCTACTCAAAACACCAGCCTCCTAACTATACCTGTAGTATACAGATCACAGATCTGCTGGGACTTTCAAGATGGAACTTGTTGCCTCTTGCCTTTAGGGATTGCTAAATTAATTTATTATTTCTGCCCATTTTTCATTCTAATTTTTAAAATCTCTAGATTATATAAAGATTTAAACTCTTTTCTTCAATATATTTATATACTTTAAAAACCATTCCAGAAGTGGAGAGTTACGTTATTCTACAATAATAAGAAGGCAATCATTAAAAGAAATCTACACTCTTATTCCTATTTGGACATGGTAAGATGTAACAATACATCAAAGAATGTGGTGCAAGAAGAGGATTAGCTTATCATGAAATTCCACTGATACGCACTAGAGAAATGTGCAGTTTATTTATAGGAATTTATTAGAAACTCTGTCCCTTGGACCCTTCTGATACATGTACCAGTCTAGTGAAATCTAATTTTATCAGTTCACCCATGGGAATGAAACTCAGAGAAATTCATTTGTGTTAACCAAACTCACAAGAGATTGATTTATAAACTAGTAAATCACTTTTTAATTTACCATGGGAATGCTAGCTGATCCAACAATCCGAAAAATTTACCTGATGTTTTTGAGTTCTTACTATCCTCAGTGCTGGCACTACAATGAATACAAAGGAAAAAAATAATCCCCATCCTGAATAAGTTCATAATCTGGTGAGAGGGCTTGGACAATAATACATAAAATACAAGCCAGACTACAATTAATGCACGAGTGGTATGTAGTGGTTAAATGTATAGAAGAGGTCCAATTCTTTCTTCTAGGAAGAATCTTACAGGTAGAAAACCAAATTATACTTGAGATGGATTTTTGGTGGATACATTTTAAGGTAGATTTCCCTCAAAAGTCATTGCTGGTTAATAAATTATCTTTCCCTTTCCCCTCCACATGTCTGTATAAAGAACCATAACCCCCTATCTATAATTAGGACATCTTTACTACTGGATACATTCTAGACACTACAAAAACTTTTAAACTGTAACACATTCATATCCATTTCTTACCGCAGTTATTATCACAACAACAATCTCTTTTCTTCTGACCTCTAGTGTCACAACTAACTTGTAGGTTGATTCCAAAGTTAGTGTTATAAGGCAAAAATTATACATAGTCAAAATGTCCCTAAAAATTCCATAAATAGCCTAGAGTATACAAAGTTCTGTAAAATAATATTCAGTAATATAAATGTATAAGTCTAGTAAAACAGGATATAAAAGAATACATAATCCAAACATAATTTTAAATACAGTATTCTCACTTAAAGGAATATTTATGTAAGAGAATTTATACAAACTAAATGTATGTATCATGCACATCCTTTATCATGACACCCATATTTGTAGATTTCTTCCACTGAATAAATTTTAAATAGGCCACTACCTAACAATATGTATTGAAATAACTTGTCTTTAAATCACAAGATAAACTGTACTGCTTTTGAGGAGTTTCCTATAGCCAGCTTATTTTAGATATTTTATGTGGATTCTTACTAACCTCAGTCTCAGGCATCTCTTCTTGATTTGGATGTTAGTCTGCTTTTTTCTAATTACTATATTTACCCAAACATACCATGTACCTGGCTGGCATTGAGCCCATATTCCTGTTCTGACCACAAACAGCTAACTATCTACAAGGAAGTCAAAGGAAGGAAGCCAAACCGTGACCATCCATTATTGCATTGCACTCAATCATCTGAACTTCAATACTTGTATACCTGAAGTAATATACAGTCTCATTTAGCAAGCACACTGAAGTAGGAGTAGCTGTGTATACATGTTTCAGCCTGCATCAGAAGTATGTTACCACATGATTTTGCTCACTGTAATAGCAGTTTTTGGCACTCATTAATGATATTACTGATGATACTGTTGCCTGATCATTTTTGTAAAGAGTTAGATATTATTTCTATGATATGCAAAAGCCCTGATTTGAAAGCAAGGGTAAAAACCAGAACAATGGTTTCCCCCATCTACTAGATCAGCCAGTGGTCCATATATTAGATCACAGCCATTATGCAGAATATGGGAGGACTTGATGAAAGATGATTTTAAGAATCTGGCATTGAAAGTGTGTAGAGCTCAGGCTCTGGAATCCAACAAAGTATGAATCTCATCCTCACCACTTACTGGCTGGGTGACCTCTAGCAAGTTATTTTAAACATTTCAAGGCTCAGTTCCGTATCTCCCTTAAGATGTTTTTTTAAGTAGGTTCCATGCCTAATGTGAGGCTTGGAGCAACCAAGATTGAGAGTCACATGCTCTACCAACTGAGCTAGCCAGATGCCCCTCCCTTAGATAGAGTTGTTTAAACAATTAAATGAAATAAAGTTCTTAGCACAGTCCTTGCCATATGATTAGAGCTTAGTAAATATTATGTATTTTTAAATTTTGATTACAGTGTTTGGAATTTCATGTCTTCAACAACTTTTATACATCTCTTATATGTGCACCTGTACAACCTGTGGTTAATTTGATTTTTCTCCCTAGAAACAACAAAATATTTAACTATATATATGCTAATGAAGATACATAATCACCACTCCCAACACCTATTTTTGGTGTCTTAAAGTTAATTATTCCTCTCATAATACTTTCTTATTCTGCTATAAATGTGAGATCTATGATTACAGCTGAGAGGTATTAAAAGAAGAACAGGAAACCACACACGTTTCTTAAAATAACAATACAAAGTCTCACACACATGATGTTTATATACCTATCTAACAAGGAAACACAGTCAGTTAGCAGAATATACTCAAAGCTAACCACAAAGGAGTTAAAAGATACCACAGTTTACTTTAAAATCACACACATTTTACTTTCATTAGTATGTATAAGAATTGCATTGTAAGATGCATTTTTAAAAAATTTCAAAGCTGTGTGTGGCCTGATAACTGTGGTACTGATTATACGCTAAAAACACCAATGTGATGCTAAAGCTGAACAGGGGTTGCTGTTTGTCCTTCCAAACCTTAATAACACATATGCTATGTAGCCAAACCCCATTCTTTGCAGAGACCTACAAGTCAAACTCACATTTCTCAGAGTTTGGTATGTGAGCTGTTGCTGGCAAAGATTATGTTGGTACCTCTCAATTTTTCCTTATTCATATGTAATAAATACCATAACCATCCTCTATTAATTACAAGTGAACTGGCTTTTGTTTTTGAATTGACGGTTTTCTTACAGCGTACACTTGGGGTTTTTTTTAAGTATGCTGGTTAAAAAATTCCTTAAGAAAATCAGTATGAGAATAGGGCAGAATTTACAAAAGTTACACTCAATTGGCTAACATTGTGGAGACTGAACTAAACAGAGGTGGCTTAATCAATGACATTTCAACCTGAAATATTACTTGGCAGACCTATATTTTACCTGAGAAAAAATAACATTAATACCAATCTTGTTTGACAAACCTCTGACTCCCCTATAATTATTAAAGATTTAGTAGGAATGACTTGCTAACTTTTGTGCATATTCTATGTTGTAGTCCAGATACAGATGTTTTCTTCAAAGTCAGCACTGCTATATATTTATATATATCTTTGGAAGAGGGGCTCCCTTTAAGAAATGTATTGATACTGATTAACTACTGATTGACTATTCTTGTTATAAGACTGAATACCTGTGGATCAGTAATACATTGGAAATTTTAAAGTACATAAAGTAGTTCTTCACCCCTGAAGAAATATTCCACAGAGATTCTCCTATTTTCCTTCAAGATCATATATTTATTACCAAGTTCTAACTATATCCCGGGCATGGTGCAAAGTTTTGAGTATAGTGTGGAAAACAGAATAGACAGGTTTCCAACCTTTCTGAACCATTCAACTACTGGACCCTCTAAGAACAGGACATTTAAATTGAAAATGTGAAAGGGGTAGAACAGGTAAGGTTCAAGCAGAAGTAAAATATGCAAAGACTAGGAGAAAGAGAAGTTTGGTTTATTAGACAAACTCAAAAGAAGCCAGTACAATGAAAGCCTAAATAAGGGAAGCATGGTAAAAGATGAGCTTGTTAAAGCAGGCAGGAGTCACTGTGGCAGTTTTTCTCAGTGAAACCCAACACAGCCAAAATTGTTACTTTACTTTGAATATAAAGGGAGAAATATCAAGAAGATATGAGTACCATGAAAAAAAAATACATAAAACCACTAAATTTCTTTATTGGGGATTTAAAAAACAAAAAACATCAGAACATCATTTTGTTGAAATTTCTGTAAACTTCTCTAATTGCTAACCTCACTTAGGTTATTCTATAGGCAAATGGCCACCTGAGAAGTGCAACAGGAATTCTGTTTAAAAAAAAAAAAAAAAAAAAGATTTTATTTACTCATGAGAGAGAGGCTGAGACACAGGCAGAGAGTGAAGCAGGCTCCATGCAGGGATCCCGATGTGGGACTGGATCCGGACTCCAGGGTCATGCTCTGGGCCGAAGAAGGCAGGCGCTCAACCACTGAACCATCTGGACAAGCATCCGAAAGAATTCCATTCAGTATTTAACACTACTGTTTAATTTCCCTCTTCTTCCCTGTTTTGCCTGCTGCTCCTTGTAGCCACACATCCCATGTTTCCCCTTGAATCTAAGAAGGAAATACAGAGTTGGGTTCCTGGTGACAGTATGGGGGACACGGGGCTATGTGAGGACAACCTTCTCCCATTTCCTCTCTAGCAGGATTCCCTGCCCTATGCCATCTTTTCATATTTCATGCATAAGCTCTACAGTTGGATAAAATCCTTCTGAGAATCGGTATCCCTGACCTTCATACTCTGTAGTCCATTTTCATGTTTCTTATTTCCTGCTTAGCTCTGCTGGAGTGCTTATGCACCAACTGTCAATGACTTCGATCTTGGAGGTCTTTAAATGGTCTATTACACCTTTAAGTATGCTTTCCTTTGATTCAGAATTGAATTTGCTAGTGATACTACTCTTTATTTCAAGTATATTGTAACTTTTAAAAAAATGAACAATCATGGGATTTTAAGAACTAATTTAACTGAGTTAAACAATTTAAATGAATTCCAAACACTAAGCACTAAGGTGGACAGACCAAGTTTTGAAATACAACTTGGTTCTGAAGTCACAAACTACTTGAACTGAATGATATTTTCATTTTTGATAATCTTGTTCTGTGACGTGAGTCCACAGTGTTATAGCAATGTTAGTGAATAAAAAGCCTTCATGCTTCCTGCTATCCTCAGTGGAAGCACATTTTATTTAATTCTTATTCTCTAAATGAAGACTTTTAGATAATCTCCCTATTGCCTGTTCTCTTTTGTTTCTATTTCCCACATTAAAAACAACCCAAAGGCTGTATTTTCAGCACACATATACAAGTTCAGGATAAGGTTATGGTGTAGATAGGCACTGGATTCAAAATAGATGGTCAGATATGACTTCTTTCTAAGTAAATGTGGGAAAAAATGTAGAAAAATGAGAAAAGCTATCCAGTAGCCTAATAAATCTATAAATTTTTATGTCCATGAACAGAAAATGTCAAATGATCATAGGCCATTAGTTTTTGCAAATATCTCAGAAAAGCCAGGCTATTTTTTCACGTAGAGGATCAGATTTATTTAGAAAAAAATCTCAAAAAAAAAAAAATTGAAAAAAAAAATCTCAAAGGTGACAGGTGTGTGTTGGTCATTCTTTTAGAGTCCTGCATTGCTCCACAGGCCTTCCTGCCAATACCCTGGAGAGCAAGAATTCTGGTTTATAGAGTATCTCTTGTCCTCATAAATTATATTAGTATCAGTCAGGAAGGGACAAATTACTTCTTAAAAGAAACCACAAAATACCTTTCAAGTTCACTTAGAAGTACCTCCCAATACTTTGTCCTACCAGTGTGAATACAATTCACAGTTTATTCTCTTTAAGATGATTTCAAAAAGTCTTGTTCACATATGTGATTTACCTTTAGATGAAAATAAAGTTTTCTTCTGGTGTGGTGCTGGTTATGTTAACTTTTTAGATACCAGGTACCCAGTGTTTGAGGACATTGTGACCCAGAGGTGAAGGAAGATCTACACTAAAAAGGTGAGAGGCAGGGCAGCTGCTGACCATAGGGCTCTCACAGACTTAGGCCGGTAGTTCCCCATGCTGAGATCACAGATCATTCTCTCTCTTCCTACTCCTTTCCCATCCTGGAAATAATTTACTCTAACAACCCATTTTTTGAAACTATTATAACTGAGAGATTAATTTTACTTATCATTGATAACTCACCAGGATTAATAATATTAGTGTCTATAGTTTATGAAATGTCAAGATACTTGAAGTTATGCTATTATTCATAAGTACTAATACTTTAAAATCTCAGCCACTGATTTGACTGTGAGCATATGAATAGCATATTTGGAAGAGAAGTTGATATTCATATTTTAAAATGACTCCAAATTTTTTATTTTGGGAGAAAAGTATTTACTACACATAATTATTCTACACTTACTACTAATCAAGTGTTCTATAATTACTTTATACATTTAGAAGCTTGTGCAAAGGACCACACATGAGAAGGAATGGCATAGGTTTTTCACTGAATTGCTAGATGGTCAGCCTAGAGGGTAAGAGGTAATTGGAATAAAACCTGTAAATCATAAAAGGCATTGTAATTCAAATTAAAGAGTACATACTTTACCTAAAGGCAAAGAAGAGCAGTTGAAAAGTTTTAATTTAAAGGAGTAACAGTTTCAGGTTAGAGTTTTAGGGACATACAAGCAGAATGTGCAGAATAAAATTGAAGAAAGAAAATCCAAAGTAGGAAGAACAGTTAAGATATTGCATTAATGAGTGAGAACTGACTGGACAGCGATATAAAGGTGAAGGGCAGAAGAACAAAACTAGATCATTCTCTTACACCGTACACAAAGATAAACTCAAAATGGATGAAAGGTCTTAATGTGAGACAAGAATCCATCAGAATCCTAGAGGAGAACACAGGCAAAAGCCTTTTTTAACTTGACCACAGTAATTTTTTGCAAGATATATCTATGAAGGCAAAGGAAATAAAAGCAAAAATGAACTACTGGGACTTAATCAGAATAAAAAGCTTCTGCACAGCAAAAGAAACAGTCAATAAAACTAAAAGGCAACCTACAGAATAGGAGAAGATATTTGCAAATGACATATCAGATAAAGAGCTAGTATCCAAGATCTATAAAGAACTTATTAAACTCAACATCCAAGAAACAAACAATCCAATCAGGAAATGGGCAGAAGACATGAATAGAAACTTCACCAAAGAAGACATACCCATGGCCAACAAGCATATGAGAAAATGCTCCTCATCATTTGACATCAGGGAAATACAAATCAAAATCACAATGAGATACCACTTCACACCAGTGAGAATGGCGAAAATCAGCAAGACAGGAAACAACAAATGTTGGCGAGGATGTGGAGAAGGGGGAGCCCTCTTGCACTGTTGTTGGGAATGCAAACTGGTACAGCCACTCTGGAAAACTGTGTGGAAGTTTCTCAAAGAGTTAAAAATAGAGCTACCCAACGACCCAGCAATTGCACTATTTACCCCAAAGATACAGATGCAGTAAAACACGAAGACATCTGCACCCCAATGTTCATAGCAGCAATGTCCACAATAGCCAAACTGTGGAAGGACCTTTGATGTCCTTCAACAGATAAATGGATAAAGAAGATGTGGTATATGTATACAATGGAATATTACTCAGCCATCAGAAACAACGAATAGCCACCATTTGCTTCGACATGGATGGAACTGGAGGGTATTATGCTGAGTGAAGCAAGTAAATTGGAGAACAATCATCAAATGGTTTCACTCATACAGGGAACATAAGAAATAGTGATAGGGGTTATAAGGGAAAGGAGGGAAAATGAGTGGGAAAAATTAGAGAGGGTGACAAAACATGAGAGACTCCTAACTCTGGGAAACGAACAAAGGGTAGTGAGGGGAGGCAGGCGAGGGGATGGGGTGACTGGGTGACAGGCACTGAGGAGGGAACTTGATGGGATGATCACTGGGTGTGATACTTAAGTTGGCAAACTGAAGGAAGGAAAGGATGGAAAGGAAGCGGGGAGAGGGAGGGGAAGGGAGAGGGAGAGGGACAGAAAGAAAGAGAGAGAGAGAGAGAGAGAGAGAGAGAGAAAGAGAAAGAAAGAAGAAAGGAAGGAAGGAAGGAAGGAAGGAAGGAACGAACGAACGAACGAACAGCCGTGGCCAGGTTCCATTTTTATGAAGCCCTACAGGATCTATTTCTCTGCAGCTGCAAAGGGGATTTCCCTCACCTGCACTAAAAAAGGTCTGGGTTTTCAAGCCTTGATGCTGGCATTTCGCTAGTTGGTAACCATCAATAGAAGCAGGCCTGAGAATGAAATGTTAACATGGAGAAGGGAAAAGCAGATTACTACTAAGAGATGTATGAGTTGTCAGAATAAATTACCAGCTACTTTGAAGTGGAGGAAAGCATACCATGCGGTGGCCTCCACGTTACCTCATCTGCGGAGTGGTGCATCTTTGCTTGCCTTTAAATCATTAGGCTATTTTACAGCTTGATAGAGATAGAATGTAAGCGGCAGATATCAATAAAATGCAAAGGATTCCAGGTGACAAGTGTGAAAAGGAAGGTGGGGAAGAGTGAGCTGGCCTTAGTCGCCTTGTCATCCTCCAAAGCTCATCAGATGGACAATGAGCTATATTTGATATAGCTCCATGCAAGGAGCTTCCAGGCCTCTCTGTGAAATTCTGTGGTTTGGAAATTTAAGAGTCAGCATCGTTATAGGACTTTAATCCAAAGCTGCCAAGTGAGGACTACAATTGAAGACGAATACTCTGAAGAATCAGGAGACTCGGGCTCTACTATCCAGCTGCCACTGCCACTCTTCAGAAATAAAAATCATTCATTCAACAAGAAGAAGAATGGGAGAGAAGCACAGCAAATTCTTGTGACTTGCCCTGAGAAAGATACTAAGATTGGGGCTGCAGGTAAAAAGAGTGGTTCTGTTTCTGTGGGCTTTTTTTCCTTTAAATATAAAAGGGATTCTAGTCAATATGCCATATGCCATAGTGTTTTAAAAAAAAGTGAAGGGGTGAGAAACTCCAGAGTTTTGACATGAGCCATGAGTGGATATGCATACATTTTGGGGTTTTGTTTTGTTTTTTTTTTTTGAGGGGAATGATGTGATAAAGTCAGTTTAGGGCATATTAAATTTAAGGTATCTTCAGGACAGCCAAATGAAAATGTCCAGTAAACAGTGGAACATACCAAGTTTAAGAGGAAAGATCTAGATTAGGAGTATAGATTTAGAACTCCAGCAAACAGGAAGATGAAATACAGGGATGTATATGAAATAACCGCTTAGTCTACAGAATAAGAAAGAAGTCAACTGACTTTTAAGAGATGACCAGAGGAAAAAGTGAGGGGTTCTAATTTTCCCTTACCAGTAGGGGAAAAAAACATTTTAAAAGGATATTAATTATAAATTTTAAAATACCTGCCCTGTTCCAGTATAGATTTAAAAACAGACTCAAAAGTCTTTAACCAACTCCTTGTGTGCTTGAATTAGTTCCTTTAATCTTTTTCTTGCTATTTATAGCAAACTATACTTTGACTTTAGTTGTAGCCATTACTTTAGTACTCTCTATCCCTGGTTTGTAAGCTATTGTTTTAGAATCGTGTTCCTTTCAATGCAAAGGAATCACTTATTTTCTATTTTATCTCCTTATTTCTGTTTCCAATTTGCTTAATTACTGGTATGTATATGCAGTGGTTATCATCCTTTTTCAGGGCAAATGTAGATTTTAGGTACACTATGTGTACTATGTGTACAAATTGGCATCTGTGGGCCAGTCTATGTACCTGTTATTTATCATTTCTTTGGGATTCTGAGTTTCTGCTACTTATTTTAAAGAAATTTGGGGACGTAATTTGCCTTAAGTTAGGAGCCTACCTATATGGGAAAATGGCCCAGTCTTTCCTAATCTCCTAAAATTTGACCATATATTCTTATGTCATAGGACTTCCTAATTAAATCATTCTGTATATTGTACCAATATGATTTATTCATAAGCAAATGAACTCACGGGCAAATAGTCTATACATCCCACCAATAAAATGAATTATTTCTAATAAAAGGACTTTGTCATAAAAAATATTAATATATTGGCTTCAAAATTTAAAAGCACTTAACAGGCTCAAAACGATATCTTATATCAGAGAAGAGAGGCACATTTCTATACTAGAAAATTAGCCCTTTGGATATTTGATACAATTTTTTAAACCAAACTAACATCATACCTTAAAAATTCTGTCTTAGATAAGTGGTTAAGGTTGTTGACATCTTGATAATGAAAGATGTCTCTAATGGTTTGTGAACTGCTTTACAGAAAGAATCTAATTAATCCTTCTCATGATGTTTGTATTAAATTGTCCTTTGAGTTCCAACTATTATTTATATATTCTGTTCCTGTTTGCAAACCACTGTTTTAGAATCATGTTATTTTCAGTGGCTTTGCTATGAAGGAATCACTTCATTTTTGATTATTGCATTCACAGAAACAATTGTTTCCTGGCTGCCCTGAGCTGTATTTTATCATTTGATGCTGTGACTCAGTGTGCCCTTAAAGTATTTCTTCTATTGGCCTGGTTTGTGGTCTCACTATTTTAGATCAACCGTGCAGCAGCTGCTTGGACAGCCTTCTGTCATCTATTTTCAATAGTGTTATATACCATCCCACATAACTTCAAGGATGATAAATCAGCTGGACTCCAGGGCTTGCACTGTAATCCTGCCTTGGCATTTAATGTTAAGTGTATCTCACAGCTGACACTGATGAAACTGCTTAAGAAATCAGATATGATCTTTAGCAGAGCCAAATCTCACTTTCATATGCAAGGTTAGGTTCTGTTTTGATCAACCCCAGAGCAAATACTATTTCAAAAAAACTGCATCATTCTTCAATGTCTAATATATCTTTTTCATTCATCAGTCCATTCTCTCATATTTTTGATTCCTAAGACACATTTACTGATTGGTATGTGAGTGGTATCTGGACCCTCAAAACAAACTGAATTTAATCAATGTATGATTTAATTCAAAAACTCTGTTCTGTCTGCATATATTGTTATTCACATCAAAATGTACAGATATGGGGAGAAAAAGGTATATATCTAACCTTTTCTTTTTTTTTTTTTTTTTTTAAATCTTCCTAATAGTGTAGTCAGTTTACCTGCCAGTCACACTGATTTCGGCCTGGCATCCTGACTAGTTTTGATAGGAACAGAGACTTGAAAATTTTTGCTAATTAAGATCTGCTTACAGGAAACTGGTACAAACACCCCAAAATGCTAAAAGGAAAGAAATTAGGTCTCTTAATGTTATTTTAATTTACAAACTATAATACAGTTAAGACACCATAATAATAATTTTAATGGCTGCTTGACTTTGGTTACTATTTAGCCAATACTTATTCATTATATTAGAAATAGTATAAGTAACAAAAAAGGCTATGTTTATTTAGTGAAATCCCAAAAACTTTTTGAAGGAGTTTCTAACCTGAAGCAAAATTATCCAATTTGAATTTTATTACATTTTATCTGTACTCTGTTGAGGTAGGGTGTATGATTATAAAAGCACAAGCTGTAAGCAAAAAGGATAAAAAGAAAATCAAGAGGATGGTTAATCTACAAATTGTAGATGCCCTGAATATCCGAGTGGACTCTATCCTTGAATGATTCCCATCCCAAGACAACATCAACACTGTTGCCAAATTAATCCATTCAGTTTCTAAGTGTTTCTCATTAGTAACTTTATAATAGATGAGAACAGTCCATTAAAGGATACTGCCAGACATTTCATTAAATGATTACCTACAAAATTTTGGGTTAAAATCACAATCCAAAATTGTTATTCAACTGGTTATTTGGGAAAAGCAAAACAAATTTCTGTCTTTCCAGAGATTAAATATTCTATTCCAAACCAGATTTCCTAAATTATTCAGGTTTTATATTAATGAGGTTTGGTATATATTTCTCACGATTACTACTGAAGGTGCAAAACAGTTAAATTTTGTGGTGGAAGAGATTTGAATGGGGATCCAAAACAGTTTTAAAAAGAGAAAACTGTGCCTGGGTGGCTCAGTTGGTTAAGCATCTGCCTTTGGCTCAAGTCATGATCTCAGAGTTCTGGGATTCAACCTTGCATTGGGCTCCCTGCCTGGTGAGGAATCTGCTTCTCCCTCTCCCTCTGCTCCTCCCCCCTGCTCATATTCTCTCTCTCTCTCTCTCTCTCTCTCTCTCTCTCATAGATAAAATCTTTTAAAAAAAGAAGAGACTGAAAACTGTTACCATTTATGCCAAAAGTTTACAAGAGAGCGTATCTTTTCCTTGGTTTGCTATAGAGGGGTGTTCATCTGTTTGACTTCAGCCTTCCTTAAATGAAGGTGTTTTAAATTAAGGTGTCAAGATGATCCATCTTCAATCTTGACTCCTATCAATTTACCTAGCACTTTCATTTTAGTGAACTACAAGATCAAAAAAGTGTTGTGAGCCCAGAAGGTGCCATTTAATCTTTCTGGACTTTAGATACCATATCTGTAAAATGGATTAAATGCCGATTCCTCCAGACCTATCCTGGCTGGAAATGTAATGATTTCTTAAAGTATCTCAGGGAGTTCTAGTTGGATTCTGAGCAGTGTTATTCGTATCAGCATGACCTTCAAAATAATGGAGTTATTGGAGCTAATAGGAGAACTCATTATTTAAGAAGTTATATAAAGTTTGGTACAATTATACTGAAAATCTGGATGAACTATATTAGGAATTTTATTACCACACATTTACTAGCATTTAAAGATATTCTATTCTTTCTTCAAGGTCAGCCTCAACTTTGTGTCTGGTGAGCTAGGCCTTTTTGGGGAACTTACTGATTACATGTTGAGATCAAGAAGGAAAAGGATGATATTTGGGGAAATTTTTGTCAATTACAGTAAACAGAATCCTAATTAATATTAAAAGCAAAATGAGGGAGTCAGTAGCTGTTTTAAATGTATGTTTTCCAGAGCTGCACTATATGAATGAAGGTATGGCAAGAAGAACATGGTAATGAATGACCCCAAATGGAGATTATTCTTAGGGGTGAGTATATTTTATTTAGAAAATAGAGAACTTTTTTTTTTAAAGATTTTATTTATTTATTCATGAGAGACACAGAGAGGCAAGCGGAGACATAGGCAGAGGGAGAAGGAGGATCCATGCAGGGAGCCCAATGTGGGACTCGATCCCAGGACCGTGGGATCATGCCCTGAGCCGAAGGCAGATGCTCAACCACTGAGCCACCCAGGTGTCCCAGAAAACAGAGAACTTCTAAAGTCCTACATCATGAAATGTTTGATTGCATAGTAGAGACAAAACTGATCATAGCAATTCAGAGAAGCCATCAGCATGGATTTGTCAAAGGGGTTTCCAAAAGATTTTGGAATCAAAAGATTTTGGAACTTGAGCATACCATATTTCTGTATGCTGGATAGTTAGGAATTTTTCTGATAAAGGAGAAGGACGTTCCAAGTAATGGCTTAACCTCGCACAAATAAGTGGTAGCTCTGTCACTACCATAATCATTATTACTGTCAGAATTGGAAAAATTGTGAAAGAAACTGGTTGGTGTATTAGGATGAACTGATATTTTTCAATTCATTTGGTCCAAGTTTAGTTCACTAAAATCACAGAGAATTACAAACACATTTATTTCTCTGGGTCAGAGCTGAATGCTCAGGCTACTACTTATTTCTCTGACATGATATAAGTAATTGTTTTTAATGATTATAGTGCCCACAAAGGAATAAAAATACTTATATGATTTGGTTCTTTAAGAGTTTATTCTACAAATAATAAAAATGTTCGTCTAACTGGTATTATAATACCAGAACTATTCAGCCACTGCACTTATTTTCATAGATTTATATTTTTTAATATGAGGCAGTCATATTTGAGTTTTCACATACTAAGAACAAGTGTCAAATTTAGTTTTGACACAGATAGTACTTTTGGAAGGAGGCTAATCAGTGCATTTTAGTCAAGCATTTTAAACACTCAGATTCAGAAGTAGGATTTTTATTTTGAAATAAGAACTATTTTCCTATGTAGATATAAAGAATTTATATCTTGGATTCTCAGGTCAATTTTCATAGATTCTGAAATATTGTCAGACCCTAGTATTTTTATATTTGAATCAGAAAATATAATTCTTATTAGTAATGGTTCTATTGCCAGACCTTCTGATCAGTTACAATTTACCCAAGTTGTTAAATCAGAAAGCTTTGTTGAGTACTTGCTTTCTGAAGAATATCTATGAAGGATGATGAAAAAGTAATCCATTTGAGATTAATATCTATAAAAACTTTTTGGGTTGGGGTAGGGTTAAAATGAAGTGAAGTATAAGACATTCGTATGTAGATAACTCTAGAAGAGCTTTTAATTGTGGGGAGATTTAAACCTAGTGTTCACAATGGTTTAAGTAGATTATGGTTATAGATTACTCTGGGTGCAGGTCAGAAATTCTAACAGGCTATGAGATCATCTTCACATAAGGTTCAAGGTACTATTTCGTTCTTTGTATTTATTCTTTAATTCTTTCTAAAAAGTGAACTGGATTAGATTTTTATCACATTTCAGATAAATCCACTTTTAACCTCTGCAAAATCTTTTTTATGGTGTCTATAAAAAACAATCTTTGTGCACTTCCTGTATCCATTATGTACTGTGATTGTGGTTTCCTTCTTTAACCATAGGATACAATTTTCTCATATTTTTTTCTTGTCCTCACCTCATTAAAATTTTTTTAAGAGAAATGACCAGCAGAAAAAATTGTCAAGTACCTGACAATTTGAAAATCATACAAAGCTAGTCTTATCAATGGCTTATATTTCTTCTTTCGGTATATTGTTTTAAGCACTCAGCTGTTGTAGTGGTATGAAGTACCTGATAGTCTATTGAAAATAAACTAAGATATATTACAGTTGTGGCATAAGTTCCAGTCTTTTGTTATTTTTGAATTCCTTTAGACTTTTTAAAGGGCTTGTCAAACTGCTCAATGGAAATTAGACTTTTTTCCTCTAATGTTACTAATAGGGTCACATCGAGAATTATTCCACAATACTCCTCATACTTTTTAAATTAAAAAAGTCAATTACTTCAGATCCATTAGAGATAAGAAGTAAAGGGTTTTAGAAGTGGGTTTTAGAAGTCCCTGTGGAACTTTTCCTTTAAAAATATATATATATATTTTAAAAATCAAATGCATTTAATTCCCACCTTCCTTCCTTTATTCAACAGACTAGGGAGTACACACAAATTATCAAATGTTCCTTTTGAAATGAAAGCTAAATCATGTCACTACTCTGTTCAAAACTCTCTAGTGACTTCTCATTTCACATAAGCTAAAGTTTTTACATTGGCTTTTAGGATTCAACATGACCTAAACCCTTGTTTCCTCTCTGATCTCATCTCCTTGCACTCTCCCCATGGCTCACTCTGCTCAGTCACATTGGTCTCCCACTGATTCTTCTAACATGCCAAGAAGGCTCTTTTCTGCCTGAGATACCTTTCTACCAGAGAAATTAAATTAGCACAGCTTGCTCCCTCATTATTTTCAAGTCTTTTCACAAATGTAAACTTATCAGAGAGGTCTTCCTTGATCACCTATCTGAAATCAAAACCTCATCACCACCACCTACAAGTACTACCTACCTATCTCTGCCCCCTTCCCAGTTTTACTTTGCTCCAAAGCATTTATTACCTTGACATACAATATAATTTATTTCTTCACTTTTTTCTTCCTCCACAAGACTATAAACTCCATGCTGACAGTGTTTTGTTTTTTCTTGTTTGTTCATTATCATATTTCCAGCACCTAAAACAATTCCTGGCACACATGAGGTATTCAACACATTTGTTTAATGACCAAAAACAGACTTAATAAATAAGGCTCTCTCTCTCTATTCTGCTTTGTACCAATATTCCATTTTCTAGTCTCTAAAGTGATTTATACCATTTACTCACATATGTAACCTGACCTTAATTGAAAAAATTCAAAATAACTTCATGACAAAAACATTTAAAAATCTGACCTTGGCTTTGGTTTGCTTTTAAAAATCAGTATAATACATAGTAGGTTGGAACTAAAAGGATGGAAAGGATTATCATGCAAAAATTAATTTTTTAATGTTTCTAATTAATTTTTTAAAAAGCAGGAATAGATATATTAATATCAGATAAAGGAGAATTCAAAGCAAGAAAGTTACTAGACACAAACAAGGATACTACATAATGATAAAAGGATCACTCCATCAGGTGGATATAATCCTAAATGTGAATGCACCAAACAAGAAAATCTTAAATACATCAAGCAAAAACTAATAGAATTGAAAGAAGAAACAGATCAATCCACAATTACAGTTGGAACTTCAATATCCCACTGTCAGTAACTGAGAGAACTCTGAGAAAATCGGGAAGGCAGAGAAGAAATGTGTACAAATGATCAATTATCAGGATATAACTTACATACATAGATCACCCCACTCAACAACAGTAAACTGCACAGTCTTGAAAAGAATGGAAGAAGGAAGAAGTAAAACTCTGAATATCTGCAGATGACATACTATATACATAAAACCCTAGAGACTCCATCAAAAAACTACTAAAACTGATAAATGAATTCAGTAGTCACAGAATACAAAATCAATGTACAGAAATCTGCTGCATTCCTATACACTAATAATGAAGGAGTAGAAAGTGAAATTAGGAAAACAGTCCCATTTACAACTACACCAAAAACAATAAACTATCTAGATATAAACTTAACCAAAGCGGTATAAGACCGGTACTCTGAAAACTATAAAACACTGATGAGAGAAATTAAAGATGATGCAAAGAAATGGAAAGACATTCCAT
Organism: Vulpes vulpes; assembly: GCF_048418805.1. Lineage (NCBI taxonomy): Eukaryota > Metazoa > Chordata > Mammalia > Carnivora > Canidae > Vulpes > Vulpes vulpes. Next base: position 71,005,973 of record NC_132790.1, read on the forward strand.
GCTCATAGGTTGGAAGAACAAATATTGTCAAAATATCCATACTATCCAAAGCATTCCACACATTTAATGCAATCCATATCAAAATACCAAGAGCATTTTTCACAGAACTAGAACAAACAATCCTAAAATGTGTATGGATCCACAAAAGACACTAAAGAGCCAAAGCAATCTTGAAGAAGAAAAACAAAACTAGAAGTATCACAATTAGAGACTTCAAGTTGTATCACAAAGCAGTAGTAATTAAAACAGTATGGTACTGGCATTAAAAAAGACAAAAAGATTGGAGCACATGGGTGGCTCAGTTGGTTAAATGTCTGTCTTTGGCTCAGGTCATGATCCCAGGGTCCTGGGATGGAGCCCCACATCAGGCTCCCTGATCAGTAGGCAGCCTGCCCCTCCTCCCTCATGCACACGTGCATGTACTCTCTCTCTAACCCACCCTTCTTGCTCTCAAATAAATAAACAAAATCTTAAAAAAAAGACACAAAGAGCAATGGAATAGAATAGAAAACCCAGAAATAAAATCACAATCATATAGTCAGTTACTCTTCAACGAAGTAGGAAAGAATATACAATGGGAAAACGTCTCAACAAATGGTGTTGGGAAAACTGGACAGCTATATGCAAAAGAACAGATCACTTACTTTCACCATACACAAAAACAAACTCCATGAACTGAAGACCTAAATGTTAAGACCTAAAATCATAAAAATCCTAGAAGAGAACACAGGCAGTAATGTCTCTGACATCGGCCATCACAACATTTTATTAGATGTGTCTCCAGAGGCAAAAGAAATAAAACCAAAAATAAACTATTAGGACCACTTCAAAAACAGTTTCTGCACAGTGAAGGAAACAATCAACAAAACTGTACGGCAACCTGCTGAATAGGAGAAGATACTTACAAATGATGTATCTGATAAAGGGTTAGTATCTAAAACATGTAAAGAATTTTTCAACTCAACACAGAAAAAAACAAATAATCCAATTTAAAAATGGGCAGAAGGGATCCCTGGGTGGCTCAGTGGTTTGGCGCCTGCCTTTGGCCCAGGGCGTGATCCTGAGGTCCCGGGATCAAGTCCCACGTCAGGCTCCCTGCATGGGGCCTGCTTCTCCCTCTGCCTGTGTCTCTGCCTCTCTCTCTCTGTGTCTCCCATGAATAAATAAATAAATAAATAAAATCTTTTAAAAAAAACTGGCAGAAGATATGAACAGACATCTCCCCAAAATAGACATATAGATGGTCAACAGATACATGAAAAGATGTTCTACATCACCCAACATCAGGGAAATGCAAATCAAAAGCACAATGAAGTATCACCTCATACCTGTTAGAATGGCTAAAATCAAAAACACAAGAAACAGTAAGTGTTGGTAAGGATATAGAAAAAAAGGAACCCTCTTGCCCTGTTGGTGGGAATACAAACTGATACAGCCACTGTGGAAAACAGTATGGAAATTCCTCAAAAAATTAAAAACAGAACTACTTTATGATTCAGTAATCACACTACTGGATATTTACCCCCCAAATGCAAAATCATTAATTAAAGGGACATATGCATCCCTATGTTTATAGCAGCATTATTTACAGCATCCCTATGTTTATAGCAGCCAAATTATGGAAATAGCCAAGGGTCCATCAACTGATAAATGGATAAAGAAGATGTGGGAGGTGTGTTATGTGCACACATATATGCATACACATACCATGGATTATTCAGCCATAAAAAGGAATGAAATCTTTCCATTTGCAACATGGACAGGGCTAGAGAATACAGGGCAAAGCAAAACCAGTCAGTCAGAGAAGGACAAACACCATATGATCTCACTTATATGTGGAATTTAAGAAACAAAACAAATGAGCAAAGGGTTAAAAAAAGGAGAGACAAACCAAGAAACAGACTCTTACCTACAGAGAAGAAATTGATGGTTACCAGAGGGAAAGTGGGTAGGGGATGGGTGAAATAGTTGACAGGGATTAAAGAGTACACTTATGATGAAAAAAATAAAAGAAAAAAAGAGCCCATAGAATGGTCATCAATGTAGACCACAGACTAAACCAGACAACAAACTTCAAAAAAAACACTGAAACCATAAAGTACATTCTCCACCACAATGTAATAAAACTAAAAACAAAAACAGGAAACTCTCCAAACATTTATAAATCAAGTGATATAAATAAACCACCTGCGAAACAGGCAGTCTCAAAGTTAATAAAGAAAAATACACAAAACTAAATGAAAATATACCATACCAAAATGTGTGTCATGGGGCATAACTCCCTATCCCTTACTTGTGAGCCCTACATAGTGAATTCCTTCCAAAGATTACAGCATAGGTGGAAGTAGAGTGCAACTTCACAGCGGAGAAACCTGGCAAACACTACCTATGTCACATGATCAAACTGAATATCAGTGATAAGTCAGGCTGATCACATGCACCCTTGATGTGGTATATTGAAATGTCACTTTACCTCTGTAGTCTTTCCTGACAGAAAACCCATAAAGCCCATTTTGAGCATTTTTTAAAAATGAAAAAAAAAATCAGACAAATCCCAGTTGAGAAACACTCCACAAAATATTTGACCAGCACTCCTTGCAACTGTCAAGGTCTTCAAAACAAAGAGAGTCTGAGGAACTGTTACAGTCTAGAAAAGTCTAAGGAGACGTGATGAATGAAAGTAATATGATATACAGGATCAGATTCTGGAACAGAAAAAAAAAGAATGTTAAACAAAAATGAAAGAAAAAGAAAATGTGGACTCGATAATGATGCATCAATATTGGTTTATTGGTTGTTACAAATGTATCATACTAGATTAAAAATTTTAATTTGAAATATAACACGCCTTTCTCCTGCCAAATGTTGGGGACCTAAGCCTAGGCAAAGAATTCTTAGCACCAAAAGCATAATCCATTAAAGGCAAAATTGATAAGCATATCCCCATCAAAATTGAAAACTTTTTTTCTATGAATTATTCAGAAAATGATATGATTGGAAAAAATATTTGAAAATCAATATCCAACGAAAGACCCTGTATCTGGGATATATAAAGCACTTCCACAACTGAATACTAGACAAGCAAACAACTCAATTAGAAAATGGGCAAAATCATAATGAGACACTTCACCAAAGAAAATGTACAGATGGCAAATAAACAAATGAAAAGATTTTCAACTTCATTAGCAAAATGAAATGCAAATTATACCCATCATACATACCTACCTATCAGAATGGATAAAAGAAAAAAGAGTGACAAGATCAAATACTGGTGATGATGCAGTGCAACTGGATACATAGCTGGTGGAAATGTAAAATAGTACAGCCACTCTAGAAAGAAGTTTGGCAGTTTATTATAAAACTGAACATGCACTTAGCATAATACCTAACTCTTGAGCATACAAACCTGATAAATGAAATAAAGCACTAAGCAATAAAAAAGGCAAACTATTAATACATACAAGTATTTAGATCTTAAGGGAATTATTATGCTGAGTAAAAAACAGCCAATCTCAAAAGGTAATATACTGTATAATTTCATTTATATAACATCCTTGAAATAACAAAATGATAATGGCTGCAGCTTATGAGAGATTCTTACAATTACAAACAATTCCATATTTTTACTGTGATGTTTACACATGTGCTAAAACTTAATTGAACTAAATACACACCCAAATAAGTGCATATTAAATTTATGAAGCCTAGATATAATTGGTGGCTTTATCAATGTCATAATTGTGATAAAACTGCTCTGTAGTTATGCAAGATGTTACAAAGGGGGAAATCTGAGTGAAGGGTTCAAGGAATCTCTGTATTTTTTTCCTATGGCTGCCTTTGAATCTATAATTATCAGAAACTAGAAAGTTTAATTTAAAAAGCCAATAATGAAATAGAAAGGCACATATTTAAAGGATTGTTAATTTCTTTCATAATAAGTCAGTGTTAAGGATTGAAAGAGAGCTTTAGCACAGTGACTGGCAAAAAGGAACCAATAAATGTTAGCCAGGTCTATCATTATTATTTCAAAAAACTAAAGAGACAACACTTTTCCTTTAAATAGATATTATTTATTTAAACAGGTTTTGAAAGGACTTTTTAATTGCACTGATTTCTTCTTTTTTCATTCTTAACAAACCAAAATCATTAAGATATTTAATGCTTGTGTACAATACCCAAGTATCAAAGAATAAAGTGGATATGAAAAAAAGTTTTTAAAATACCATCTAAACATATTTGCCATTTCCTCATATTAACATGTTCTACTTTGAAAATCACAAGTAAATATTAACCAGATTACATGCATCAATATTGGTTTATTGGTTGTTACAGTCAACCTATCAATTATATGAATAAACTGCTAGGTGTTATAGAAATCATAAAATCATAAAAAGCAATTAGAAATAAGTGATATAACAATGCTGTTCTAAACTTTTTCAGCAACAGTAAATCCTTCCTTGTCTTATGTTTTCTTACTGAGGAAGAATAAATTAGTTCTTTGGGCAAAACTATGCAACCTTGTTTGTGTTTTCTGAGGCTAGGATGTTAATTTGTTCTGATCTTAGAAGCAGCTATGTAAAAAGATGCAGCTAAATAGTTCAGAGCATTTTAGAATCCTAAATCATTTATCCCATTTCTAGTCCAACCGTGATGCATACAGCTGCTGGACAATGAAAGGTCATCTGGATTCTCTCCAGATGTGCAGGGAAGGTACTCTGCCTTATCCAAATTCAGAAGGCTCAATTAGGAGACACTCAAATCCCAATTCCTTGTAAACTGTACAATATTCAATATATAATAAGGACTACGGGGCTGTATCTACATAATCTTTCATGTACTTATTATGTATCAAAGTTTTCAATAAAGACCATTACCACCTACCCCTATAGGATAAAGTTATCCTAGCCAGCAACATAGGGTAAATTTACTTTTGATGATTCCTTATTTTCAGTGTTTAATTATACACATTAAGGAAAAAAGGTCTTTCAAAATCCTGTTACTAAAAGTCTACTACAAGCCCTATGAGACTAACAAGCTCGTGTAACCAAAAATATGATATTCAGAGCTATAAAAGGAGGGTACTAAGTTCAGCTCTGAAATACATCTTTACGGACCAAATGTGTTTATCAACACTTTGGGTATGAAAATCATTTCTGACTCCTGAATAAATATAGGAGACAGTCGCCATTCTAGTTAAGCTGGGGAAAGGCGGGCTTCTACAGTATTTCATTCCACACCTATTACATTAGAGTTTATGGAGTAGTGCCATGGAAATATAAATATTTAACAAGATACCTGGGTGTTTTTATGCATGATTAGATTAAGATCAGCTGCTCACTTATACGTTATCACTTAATGCAGAAGCAAGATGCTTTGTAATAATTTTTATTCTTGCCAAATAAGGAATCTCTCCCATTTTTCTAGGGTGATAGAGCTTTGAGATTGACAAAATATATTAGGAGGGGTGAGTACAAATTGCATCAACACCACAAATAAAGTTATGAGCATCTCCTGGAACACTTCTTGCTACCAATGCCCCATTTAAGGCAAGGGCATCTAAGAGCAGGCCAGAAGGGACCTGCAGACATGATCACAGCTGAGCCTTGATGGAAGTCTTCCTAGTTGTCAGTAAAGCCAACTGTGCTACCCTATAGCATCTGTGCCAACAGAAGCAAGCTGTCTGAGCCACTGGATCCAATTAGTTGTTGTTGTCTAATTAGCTTGCATACCAAAGGAAACAACATTGAGAAAATTCAACAATCTCTCATCAAAGCCTAATATTTAAATTCCTTGCATCAACTCATCTAAAGCCATTTGGCAGTGAATCTGCCCTTTTGCCCGCCTACATACCAATTTTCTGCCTACTATTCTGTCTCATACTTTGGCAAAATATAAGCACTACATTTGCTTTTAATGGTTTTTAACAAATGCAAAGCAAACTACAAAAAAGAAAATATGCAATTCCACCCCCCCAAAGCAACTGGTAAAATGCATCCACCATTTATTCAATGGACATTTCTTGATGCCCAATCTGAGGAGCCATACTCATGTTTGTGGCATAAATATGTGTCTACTTGGTCCAACTTTTCAATCTAATATTAAAATTCTGACTTTTAAGGATCCCTGGGTGGCTCAGTGGTTTAGCACCTGGCTTCGGCCAGGGTGTGATCCTGGAGTCCCAGGATCGAGTCCCAGGATCAAATTCCACATCAGGCTCCCTGCATGGACCCTGCTTCTCCCTCTGCCTGTGTATCTCTCTCTGTGTGTCTCTCATGAATAAATAAAATCATTTTTTTTTAAAAAAAAGAAGAAGAAATTCTGATTTTTAACTATCACTAGAATTTCCTATTGTCAGATATAAAATTCATTTATCTATGAATTCCTACCTTAATTTTTGTATCATTACATGCTAAAATGTTAATCAAGAGTTATTATTTTGTCATTTCTCAAAAGTAACCAATATTTGCTACTAGCAAATATGATGCTATAAGCAAATATGATGGATAAGAGGGCAATAGCGTTAAGTATGAATGTCTTACTCAATTTAAAGAACACATGTGGAAAAGACTGAGACCAAGACATGATAGTTAAATGACAGGAGTCTATGTTATAGACTGGAAGAAACAGAGATAGAAGATACTTTTAGAAATTAATAAATCTCATCTTTTTTGTTTCAAAAATTATAAAATTTGCCTGTCAAGATTAGTGGCATGCTTCATTTTTTCTTTTTTTTTCTATTGTAACAAATTTTCTGAACTGTTGCGTTTTTACATTAGATCTTTTCTTTTGCAAAAAAAAAAAAAAAAAAAAAACCACCTTGGGCAGCCACAGTGGCTCAGTGGTTTAGCGCCCTGCCTTCAGCCCTGGGTGTGATCCTAGAGTCCTGGGATCAAGTCCCACATCGGGCTCCCTGAGTAGAGCCTGCTTCTCCCTCTGCCTGTGTCTCTGCCTCTCTCTGTGTGTCTCTCATGAGTAAACAAATAAAATCTTAAAAAAAAATAAACCTTACCTCAGTATATATATTATAACCACTGTTTCATGTTTATGGTAATGAGTATGAAATGAGTTAATTATTATATACAGTAATCACCGTTAAATAAGAAATGTGCATATCCAATCATCCTAAAACTAAAATATGGAATGACATTTCATGAAATCAAACCTGAAACACTTCATTTTCACAAGCTCACAGACCACACCAACTCCTATGACACAGAAGTTTTATCTGAACTAGGGCGTCTGGGTGGCTCAGTTGATGATGTATCTGCCTTCAGCCCAGGTCATGATCTCAGGGTCCTGGGATCCAGCCCTAGAGGGGGTGTCCCTGATAAGCAGGGAGTCTCCTTCCCCCTCTCCCTCTGTTTCTCCCCCTTTCCCTGCCTGTTCTATCTCAAATGAATAAATAAAATCTTAAAAAAAAAAAGTTTCATCTGAAGGTTACAACACTTTTTTTCAGACCTGTATAAGGTTTCACTGGTCTATAACATTTTGTACAGTCTTCCCAAGGTTGATACAATGAAACAAAACTAAAGTTTTGGCTTATTTCATCATCAGAATACATCTTAATTTAGGTCCTCACTCGGTTTTCACAACTTCAGCAAGACTGACTATCTACAGCACGGTCCCCGACCCACAATTCTACGTGATTCCACTCAATTCTATAAAATTTTGCTTGCTCAGGTATTCTCTAAAAATTGTTTTTCTGTATGCATGGCCAAGAGACAATAAGCGTTTCACTAGGCACTTGTATTTGTCTTGCTAAGAGGAAAAAAGAAGGTGAATGAAGTCATATAACCATTATTGTCTCAAAGAATAGAAAAGGCAATTCGAGAATAACTTCTTGACTGATAGTCTCCAATACAAATCACAATCACAAATAAACCTGGCTGTAAATACAATAAGCTATCTTATTTGTATTGGCCTTTACAAGCACTTCTCCCAGTTATAAAGCTACTTAAAGTTTCTCATTAGTGAAATGGAGTGGATAGTGATAGTGGGAAAGCAGTAGTAGTATATAAGATTTTGTATTGTAGATTAAACTTTATGTGTCATTTTGAGACTTTCAGAAAATTTCTGATGCCCATAACTATATACAACCTCCAAGATACCTGACATTAATTGTAACCTTTGTCTCAATAATCACTATTCCTAGTAAGATTAAGTCATTTAGAAAAATCAAAGGAGAAAAACATCTTAAATGTTTCTTTTAACCTAAACAACTCAAAAACATAAAAATCTCAGCAGCTGCTCAAAGGGATAGTCTCAAAAAAGAAAACAAAGACAGAAAAAGCACTGAAATCGGCGTCCTTCTCATTTTAGATTAGTTTACAAAACATATATATGTATAAAAAGTAAAAATAAAAAAAAAAAAAGTAAAAATCAGTTTTTACATTAGGGAATTTCCAAGAACCAAATGAAGTCCCTCGCCACCTAAACATGAGTTAAGAAAAGGTGTCAAGGCCAGCCCCGGTGGCACAGCAGTTTAGCGCTGCCTGCAGCCTGGGGTGTGATCCTGGAGACCCGGGATCGAGTCCCACGTTGGGCTCCCTGCATGGAGCCTGCTTCTCCCTCTGCCTGTGTCTCTGCCTCTCTCTGTGTCTCTCTCAACCAATCAATCTTTAAAAAAAAAAAAAAAAGAAAAGAAAAGAAAAGAAAGAAAAGGTGTCAAATTTAAGATACTTCTTGTTTCCCCACTCCAACTTATATCAGTCTTCCCCTCTCCTAAATTTCCATAATGCTTTATATGAAATAGCCTAATGCTTAAACTCAGTCTGATATTTATACAGTTGTTCACAGAATATATAGGTTGTCATCCAAATCTGGACATTTGAAAGTGAAAGGGGATTCTATTAATAATTATGTCACAACAAGAGGCATAAAACAAGACATATGGGCTTCCTAGTTATTCTCATAATTCCTCCCCCCCCCATCACTGGACTCAAGCCTCAATGATTTGGGGGGGGGGACTGGAAATTCATTATTATATGTATCAGAGCAGCACACTATCTTGCATAAACTAAGCATTCAAGTCTTACGTGCTGGAAAATGAACACTCAAGAGTGCTTTTACTGCTGGTCTGGGAAGCACCAATAAGTTTAACATTCAGACACCTTCGGATAAAAGCTAAATTTTTAGTCTATTGCTTTGGACTTAAAAATCCAAGAAAAGAAAGAGAATGGAAATTACTTGGGCCACCCTGTTAAATGTACCTTAATGTTCTCTATATAATATTAAATGTCCTAAATGTCTTCAAATTCTAACCTCTTAAAATGTTAATAGGTAACACTTAAAATCTTAAAATCTTAATAGGTATCACTATTAAAAAAAAAAGCTGCTGAAAATATAGTATACTCCTAGCAGCTGAATAATCTAGAGAATTTATCTACTTCCTCAAGCCCAGACTGATATATAAGTTGTACAAATTGGATATTTTAATTTGCTTTTCACTATTTTTTGCTTTCCAACATATTATTGTTTCATGCATATTTATTATATAAAATACACACTTTATTATTAAATCTAAATCCCTGTCCCCCTAAAAAAGAAAATAAAGGATAGCACTATTGTGTGGCTAATTCAATCAAGTAAAAGTATGCTAGTATTTGTATTCTCAGTGAAGAAAATGACTACTGTCCTGCCTCAAAACTGCTCAAGTGTGCCTGATACTAATATTGTGGTCTGCTTCCCATTAACTTTGTATCAACCGAGATGTTTTCATTAGGACTAGTCCTGGGTGGTGACAGAAGCAACTGATGCTGCTAAAATACTTATAGTTTTATTTCAATTCCACCCTGGTTTGTTGAATAGACATAAAACTACAGTCTTTATCATATATGCCATTTCTTGCAATTCACAACTGAGCCCAATTCCACTATTCATTATACAACAACACAAAGCTTAACAAAACAAAATAGCATAAAGAAAATAATTGGAATCCATTTAGGTCTTTTTCTTAAATACTTTTCCCAAATGAAAAGTGTGAGAAAACCTTAAGGACATATTTCTTAACTACTTTTCTTTCCTGTAATTTTAGTCAATTGTAGATAAGTCATCATTATCTGTGATAATGGGAGGCAGAAATAATAGGGATAACTATTTTCATCCTTCTTCATACCTAAAATTTAAGGAATCTACTAACAAGCAACAAAAATGAAAGATGTGAACTTTATTTCCTATCCCACTTTCTGATATTACAGCTAATGAACAGTGAAATGGTCAGAAGTAGCTGCCATAAGGAAAGGAGAAAAGCACTGAAAACACAGGAACCAGACCCAAACCAGACTTTCTAGAAATTTCCAACTTTAAACTCCTTCCTAATTTAGAAGGAAGTTTAGACTTTTTTAAATTCACTTATGGGACAGTCAGGAGTAGGGCCAAGATTTTTATTTTTAAACAAATACAAATACGACAGACCTCAAGCAACAAAACTTCATTTTTGTAAAAAAATTAAATGTACTGTACCATAAAAAATATATATTGAACCATACTTTTTGTTTTTAATAAAACCACAGATTCAACTAATGCAACATTACAGTGAAACTATTCTCTCTAGGTCCCAAATAACTGTAAGTGATGAAATGGAACAGAAATAAAATGACCCGGCACCAACTGAAGATTCCAGAATATTTATACAGCAAAAACCAACAAAACATCAGGTAGTAAGTAGTCAAATATTTACCATTGCACAGTTACTCCAGGATCAGAGAGTACATACTGGTTGGCTTTATATAGCTTACCACGTATCAAGCCTGTAGCATTTACCCACCCATTTATTTTTAAAATATTTACTAAGCTCCAATATGGTTCATTCAAGGCCCTGGAGAAGTGAAAAGGCACACCACAATTTTTGCCTTCAAGAAGCTCAATCATGTTATCAACAAATATGAGTACCAAGTGAGGCATTACAAAAGTAGCATTAAGAAAGAACAAGGGGATTCCTGGGTGGCTCAGTGGTTTAGTGCCTGCCTTCAGCCCAGGGTGTGATCCTGGAGACCCTGAATCAAGTGCCGCAACAGGCTCCCTGCTTCTCCCTCTGCCTGTGTCTCTGCCTCTGTGTGTGTGTGTGTGTGTGGGTGGGTGTCTCATGAATAAATAAACTCTTTAAAAAAAAAAAAATATATATATATATCCTTTGGGCAGCCTGGGTGGCTCAGCGGTTTAGTGCCACCTTCAGCCCAGGGCCTGATCCTGGAGACCCAGGATCGAGTCCCATGTTGGGCTCCCTGCATGGAGCCTGATTCTCTGCCTGTGTCTCTGCCTCTCTCTCTGTGTGTCTCTCTCATGAATAAATAAATAAAATCTTAAAAAAAATAAAATAAAGGATTTTTGTCTTCTCTGAAAAAAAGGCAGGCTTGACAGAGGTGATATTTAAGCTAAAACTGAGAGGAAGACAGGAGTTCACTAAAAGGCAGAAGAAAGGAATGCTGGCATTCAGAATTTAACTTAAATTCTTTACATTTGTGCTAGCTTTGGAGTCATGCCAAATGACACAAAGTAATCCTTTTAAATTTTCTAAAATAAAAATTGTCTAGACATCTGCATTCCTTGGAAGAAACAAGATAATAAATACTACCATGACTGACTGGTGACATGCAAAGAAATGGTTAACTATAGGCACAAATTATTAGGGTCATAAAATTTAGGCCAGTTACTTTAAACTCCAAATCTCAGTTTCTCCATCTACAAAATGGAAATAATATAAGTTGTCTAACCTACCTTCATAAGGAGGCTATGAGGATCAAATATAATATACAGAAAGCTTCTTTTACTATAACAAAAATAAAGAAGTAAATCATAATTTCTTATGATCTAATTAATCTTGATGTTAATTTCTGATTCATGGTTTCAAAATATTTAAGTGAGATATAAAGATAAGATTTTATGTATTTATATTAATACTAACTACTAACAGTTATTTTAGCTTTACTGAAACATAAATGTTGAGAAAGGAGAAGAAATGCATTCTACTATAAAAAAATACAAAATTCACAGGTTTCTATGGCTTAGTTAAGCCTAAAATCAAGTTATTTGATAAAAATGCCAAATTAATACTAAACTAATTATTACAATATTAAATTATTGGGGGAAATATATAGTATTTCTAAAGCTTTCTGAAAAAAGGAGACTATAAATTGATTCATGGATTTTTGGAACTATTATCATTTTGTTATCTTTATAGTTATATATATGTAAACTTAAATTCTAAGACTTAGACAGTTACATAATCTCTAAGGACTTCCAATTACTTCACCAAAACTGGTAGGGCGGGACTAAGTAAAATCTAAGGTTCAAACCATCTCTAAAATTCTAATAAGAAGCATTACTGAACACATACAGAAAGGTAGTTAGAGTCCTACAAACTAAGATAAAAAGCCTACACAGTTTTCCACAAAACACTAAAAAGAATACTTTGTGATTATTCCTCACTATTAATGAAGTCTCAGAGTGATTTCCCAGTCTAAAAAGCAGCATTCTGGTTGGGGAAAATTACAGAGGTTATAACAGCTTCCAGTTTTACCAATCTCTAACTGGAGAGCTTAGTTAAAACTAATCACTACAAGAATGCTAACGCAACATAAATACATTTAGAGTTTTATAAAGCTTTCAAGATATCTTGCTGGCCCTTTCAACTAACTGAATAAGATAAAAAAAAAAAATTGCAGCCCAGATGGTGACATTTACATCAAATAAATACCCACGAAAGAGATGTGCTGTAAGTTCATTATGAAAAATTCCAGCTTCCCAAAAAATGAAGATTTAGCTTACATAATTAGTCCATTAAATATTCCAAAAATAGCTTCACTTATTGAAATAAAACTTTATTAACATTCTTCTCTAATCATTTATCTTTAAATGTTTTCTTCTGTTTTGTGTGTTCGTGCAAAAAAGAGAGCTATTAAATCAAATGAGGAATAATTTCAATTATTTTAACAAAGGGTTTTAAATTTTTTCAATACTTGAATATGTCAAAAAATAACATCAGCACTAATGGAAATCATTTCTATGGCCTAAATTCCCTTAAGAGTTGTATGTCATTCCAATTCTGTGTCTGTCTCACTACCCTACCCTTGAAGATGGTGCTTTAAACACCATTCAAGAGGTAAGATCTTCTAAAATGGCTGTATGAGAAGCTCAAAGAACTCCCTTACCCTATCCCAACATTAACTGAACTTGCAAAAATTAGTAGAGACCGTGATTCACACTCTCTCTTGATCAAAGGGCTTGCAACAAACTGCAAAGCATTATTAAATAAAATCTATAGATACTTGGTAATAACAATGGGAGGCCACGGCATTCCAGCTACAGCTTACATGTACTGCACCCCACCCCCACAATTCTGTGTTATAGAAGAGCTGTTCTAGTAGGTTCCTCAGTGGAGTAGCAGTTCACATCTCCCACAGATACCTAGAGTGGAAGAACTAGAGGTTTTGACACAGCTGGTAAACATCAGCAGATATCATTTTCCATAGCACTAAGCTGCAGAAGACCCATGTCAAGGTGGTAGCAGTGAGGAAGCACCCATTTTGTTATTCCGAAATCCCATCACTATACCTGAACTACGGATAATCTATGCTAGGTGGCAGGATCACTTTCCAGCCTCTTCACAAACACATAAACACCTTCTGCTCCACAGGAAAGATACAGGTGGACAGTTGGTAAAGAGAAATTCCTCACCACCCTCTAGCTCCTGATTCACAGTACAAAAGTTAAGCCTAGAAGAGGGTCTAAACAAGCCTCAAAGACCAACAGCACCATATCTGGCCCAAAGAGCTAGAGTTTGTTTGGATCAGAATGTGGAGAAATGTATGCCCCAGAACATTATTGAAAACAAAAGAGCAATCAACTGATGTTAAGGGTTAACTTGTTTCCTCCAAAAAAGCTTAAGTCCTAACCAACACCCATCTGTGAATGTGACCTCATTTGGAAATAGGGTCTTTGCAGACGTAATCAAGTTAAAGATAAGATCATCAGAGTGGACCCTAATCCAATATAACTGGTATCCTTATAAGGAGAGAAATTTGTACACACACACACACACACACACACACACACACACACACGAGAACATCATGTGAAAACACAGACACATGAGAGAAGATGGAGATAGAGCTTCAGTGATGCCTTTACAAGTCATGGAATGCCAATGATTGCTGGCAAACACCAGAAACTAGCAGGAGCAAGAAGGATTTTCCCTCTTCATGCCCTGTTTCAGAGGGAGCATGGCCTATCTGACACTTTGATTTTGGACTTCTTGCCTTCAGAACCGTAAGACAATAACTTCATTTGTCTTAAACCACCCAGTTTGTGGTAACTTGTTATAGGAACCCAAGGCACAGCTAGGAATTAGTGAAGGCCAGCAACTGGGTGTGATACTGATAGACACAGGATAGTGAGAAGCTTAACAGGAAAAGGGGCGGGGGGGACAGGTGAAGAGAACACAGCTAAAACCACAATAATCCCTGGTAGTTCTGAACACTATACACATGTCCAAGGCTGTGCCTTCTGAGGAAAAACTTGAGAAGGGCAATGTGTGCTAATAAGTCCCTGACTGAACATAGGGCAAACATGTAACCTCTATGAACATTGAGAACATGTCAAGCAAAAGACCTCAGTCATAAAAAATACATTGTATGATTCCATCTATATGTAATGTCCAGAAAACATTGTCTTTGTCTCTAAAGTTGAAATGTAGATTAGTAGATAGCTAGGTATAGAGGAATGGGGAAATGAAGAATGATTGTTATTAAGTACAGAATTTCTTTTTGGAGTGATGGTTGCACAATTCAAAATATTCTAACTGAATTGTATACTTTAAAAATACGTGAATTCTGTAGTATGTGGATTATATCTTAACAAAGCCATAACTGTTGGCTTTAGTAGCCTACAACTTGCAAAAAATTACAACAAAATAATATCGAAAGAGGTATGAAGAACAGGTTGGGGCTATGACTGAAAAGAGGTCAGACTGGAGAAGATGACACTTTGAAGTTAGCCAATGGGCACAGGGAAAAGGGGGCCTAATGAAGAGAAACATTGAGTGGGTACAATGAACAGTTAAGACTGGATGAGAGGAATTAAGGGGAGAAAGATGGCAAGGGCAACTCTCAGTTTCTGCATATTGGGTACCTTTGTATTAGGCACTGTGTCAACCCAGGCAAAACTTGGTTTTCTCCTGGAAAGAGTGCTTTTATTATATGACTGCTGCTAAGGCTGTGTGACAAGTTTGCTTCTTGAAAGAAGATTGTACCCAATGGGTACAAACCACCAGGGTTGGCCATATCCTGGAGATTACAGATAAGTTCTATAACCAGCTATACCAAAAGATAAGGACAATCTGTAAAAAGGAGAAGGATAGTTTTTTGCCATAGCGTTGTTCTGAGAATTAAATGTGTTAATACACATAAAAGAGTTCAGAATCGTGTCTGGTAGAGAGTCAGCACCATATAAGCGTTAGCTATAAAATGAAGAGAATTATAGTATATTACTAAGGTCAACATACAAACACTCCTAGTAAGATAAAATTACAGCATTTAAGGAGATTGTGCTCACCTGTAATTCTTCTCACAAAGAATGCAGGTTTTGGCAAATAGCCAGACTCATTTGAGACCAAAGAGATTGTGTCAGGGCTTGGGCAAGAAAAGAGCAAGAAACAATAAACTCAGCTCCTTTCTCTTTACTTCAAAAGATTAAAAAGTTTATAAAACCAGCCTTTAATCAATTTTTGTTAACATGATCAATTTAAATTAAGTATAATTGGTTTAGTTTTAAATAAGAAGTCATGGTTTATAAATTCTTTACTCTCTATAAAGTAACAGACTACCAATTTCTCCCTAATTAATGTTCACTGAGTTCTTAGAATTAGCACCAACTCTTTGTTATGAAAATATTTTTTAACAAATGGAACATGGGAACAGATACAATCTTAAAGTAATACTTAAAACTATATAAATTAATTTACAAGTAAATTGCTAATAAGCTAACTGTTAGTTACACAGATTTACTGGCAATTTTAACTCTTTCTTACCTGTAAATTTTGAAAAGTTTTTCTCTAATAAACATTTTTTTCTAATAAACATTTTCCAATTAAAACCCACTGAGAATGTATATTTTTTTTTAATTTTATTTTTTTATTTATGATAGTCACAGAGAGAGAGAGAGAGGCAGAGACACAGGTGGAGGAAGAAGCAGGCTCCATGCACCCGGAGCCCGATGTGGGATTCGATCCCGGGTCTCCAGGATCGCGCCCTGGGCCAAAGGCAGGCGCCAAACCGCTGTGCCACCCAGGGATCCCGAGAATGTATTTCTTAATAAATATATTAACTGAATAGTGACTTCAGTGATTGATAGTATAATCTAATTTGATACTGGCTTCCACTTAATAAATGGAAATTGGAGAGCTTCAACCAAAGGAAGACATTAGAAAACATTCTCAATGCTTCTCAAGTTGTTTTTAAGGGATTAAAAAATAAACAGGGAAACTTGTTTTAAAAAAAAAAAAAACAGATAAACTCAATTGTTTCAATATATCTAAGTTCTGAAAGTTCCTTTCGAAAGGCATCATGGAAATGTTCTAGTCAAAGTAATTTATTCTTCCACATTAAGAAACCAAAGTCCAGAGAAACCCTTTAGGTTGACTCTCCCCAATTTTGGTGGGGAACCCTAATGAAGTAGATCTTTTTTTTAAAAAAAAGAAAAGAAAAGAAAAAGAATCTGCATTTCAGAACCTTAAATAGTTGAGAAAATCAGTTTTTTTTTTTGTTTTTTGGTTTTGTTTTGTTTTTTTTTTTTTTTTTTGAGTAACAGGGCAGTTGGGAGGAAGGATATAACTAGAAATGGAACAAGATAGGGAAACTGAAAAGGTGAATGTGAACCACTGGAGAACTGCTTCTAGAGTAGTGTTTAAAAGATGGCTCAGCCTCAAATCAAGGTAACTGGCAGAAAAATTTTAACAGTGACAAACAGGAAGTAAAGAGAGCTGGTTTGGGGATGTGGTTTGCGAGTCAGGTTATAGATCTTTTCAATTTAAGAAAATGGTAGGACATCCAAGTCAAAAATACCCCAATAAAGAGTTGTCAGAGAAAGCATGGCTTTTGCACATATTACTCTTACAGCACTTATCTCATTGCATTTTGGTATTTACATTAGTAACTACAATCCACTCTTATGTAATATTAAGTAATGGTTACCAATATATATTCTTAAGTGATCTATGAAATTGCATACCTGGAAATATGAAATATTTTTTACTCTAGTAATTTTTAAATATGTCATGAATTCTTTGACACCCCACTCTTCAAAAGGTAGAGTCTAATTCCTCTCTTCTTCATGTGGGCCAGACCTAGTGATTTCCTTCTGATAAAAAGAATCTGATAGAATTGATGCTATGTGACTTTCAAAGGATTATTTTTATTTATTTATTTATTTTTTAAAGATTTTATTTATTTATTCATAGACACAGAGGGAGAAAGGCAGAGACACAGGGAGAGGGAGAAGCAGGCTCCATGCAGGGAGCCCGATGTGGGACTCGATTCCGGGTCTCCAAGATCACACCCCAGGCTGCAGGCAGCGCCAAACCACTGCGCCACCAGGGCTGCCCCGAAAGGATTATTTTTAAATAGCCTTTATGCCTCCCCTTCCCTTTCCCCTACTTCCTCTTGAATACTTGTTCTGGGGAAAGCCAATCACCATGTCTTGAGGACACTCAAGCAACCTGTGGAGGTGCCCACATGTGGAAGCAATGAGGCCTCCTACTAACAACCAGTACCAACATAGCTTGCACATGACTGAGCCACCTTGAAAGTGGATCCTTAAGCCTTTAGAGGACTACAGATTATTATTCAGTAGTCCTCTTGATAGCAACATCATGAGAGACCCCTAGCCAGAACAGCCTGGCAAAGGTACACCCAAATTCCTGAGAAATGAGATACAAATGTTTAAGTCACTACATTTTTGAGCAGTTTGTTATACAACAAGTAACTAATACATTTCTTCATCATTATAGCTCTAGCATCTAGTACAGTGATGACATAGTTACCAATGAATGAATCCAGATATTTGAAATAATCTAGCACCTAAACTATTATAACTGTGTTCATTTTCCTGAGCTATTCTTGTGATCTATTCAAATCATAGTAAATTGAGAGCTTACTAGATGTCATGTCTAATAGGAATTACTTCCTAAAATGATAAAAACGGTTTTAAATTCAAGGCACGGTTTAAAATTTTATAATGATTATTAACGACAGCAAAACCATTTTCATTACATTAACATTTATTATTGTAAAAACAATATTCTCTTTGTATAAAGTCATCTTTTAATTTTACTGTTAACTGAACAAAATAAAGCACCACAGTAGAGTCTCCATATTGAAGGATGATCACAGTAGTAAGAATAAACTACAGGAAAATGATGGGAAAATTAACATCTGTCATCCTCAAGAAAGAAAAAACTGGAAATCAGTCTTATAAGGGAAAGAAACTAATACCTAAAGTCCTGGCATTGCTCTAGGTACTGTACATATTTCATCTCATTTAATCCTTACAATTCTAAAACTAAAGTATTATTTCCATTTTGTCCTTAAGTACATACAGCTAATAGGTAATAGAGCTAGTATCTAACGTTAGATATATCTGATTTCAAAATCTGCAAACATTCCACTATTCCTCTCAAGACCACTTGTTCAAGTATTTTGGGGAGTTTGTAAAATCTCAAAGCTAAACATTCTTGAAACTCATTTCCCTATACGGTGCCACTTGATTAGTAGGTCAGAAGAAAAGTACACATATGGAAAAGTAAGCATATTTAAAACTAAACTAATTCTGTGCTCCTATAAATCTTTCCCAATTGTGAATTACTACTTAAGTTGTAGAGGATTAAAATATCCACTTCCTTTTAATTTACTTAATAAGAACTACCTAATACTTCAAAGTAAAATTTATTTATTTATTTATTTATTTATTTATTTATTTATTTATTTATTTTATTTTATTTTATTTTATTTAAGACACAGAGAGAGACAGAGGCAGAGACACAGGCAGAGGGAGAGGCAGGCTCCATGCAGGGAGCCTGACATGGGACCCGATCTCAGGTCTCCAGGATCACGTCCTGGGCTGAAGGCGGCGCTAAACCGCTGAGCCACCGGGGCTGCCCTGTAAATGTGTTTTAAAAATAATTCATAACTTAATTTTAAAATCCTATAACCTTTTAACAAAAATAACATGATAATTGATAAGCAACATTACTGATGATTATTTTATGGTATCTGCTCAATCTAAACATATGATTGCTAAAGCAATTTTTTAAACTATTGTGTTGACTTTAGTACTTACTTGCTGAACTCAACTTCTAATTTGATATAAGAACAATATAGACACTTTCATTTAAATAAGCAAATATTGGGACGCCTGGGTGGCTCAGCCGCTGAGCATCTTCGGCTTGGGGCGTGATCCTGGAGTTTCAGGGTTGAGTCCATATCAGGCTCCCTACATGGAGCCTACTTCTCCCTCTACCTATGTCTCTGCCTCTCTCATGAATAAATAAATAAAATCTTAAAATAAGCAAATATTCAAAAATGGAAACAGAACAAACACATTGACATACACTCTCTTTCAAAGCCCTACCAAAATGACAGTATAAAACTTGTAAATAAAAAAGAATAAATACATCAGTGTCAAGGTAAAGGGAGAAGAAGAGGTAGAGTAATAAATTTTGAAAGCAGGAAAGCATATACCAAATAATAATGATTTAGGAGATTCAAGAAACCTGGTCCATAGATAAATATGTAAGAGGATTACTGGACATTAAAGAGTAAAAAGGAGCAACTTAAAAGACTATACAGAGAAAAAGAATATTATTAACATACACAAAGAGATATTCACAACTACAAAACTATACTACTCTTTAAAGAAATTCACAAAATGGGGGGTGCCTGGGTGGCTCAATTGTCTGCCTTCGGCTCAGGTCATGATCTCAGGGTCCTAGGATGGAGCACATCGGGCTCCCTGTTCAGCGGGGAGTCTGCTTCTCTTTCTCCCTTTGCCCTTCCCCCTACTCATGGTCATGCACTTCTCTCAAATAAACAAATAAAATCTAAAAAAAAAAAAAAAAAAAAAAAAAAATCACAAAATGGAAGGAGGGCATAGAAAGTTATGTCTTATTTATAAAGCAAATTTTAATCAAATATGGGCATCACTTCAACCCAAAATATCTCCAAGTTAGTATAATCCCTTTAAATTTCTTTGAATTCTAAAGATTACAGTATTCCAGATATCAGTTTCTCTATTGGTTTTCTTGCATTATAAAGCTTATAATGTCTTTATTAAACAAATGGATTCTTATGGGGATGTCTAGGTAGCTCAATGGTTATCATCTGCCTTTGGCTCAGGCCATGATCCTGGGGTCCTGGAATCGAGTTCCACATCAGGCTCCCTGCAGGGAGCCTGCCTCTCCCTCTGCCTGTGTCTCTGCCTCTGTCTCTCTGCCTCTTTCTGTGTCACTCATGAATACATAAATAAAATCTTAAAAAGGGGGGGGGGGATTCTTCTGAACATAATAAGGAAAGGTGTCAATTCTTCCTTAATTAAGTCAACTCATTAAGATTTGCTTGGTTTACTTGGTGAATTAACATTTAATAATGAAGTTTAGTTTTTAAAATATCTGAAAATGATCACATTTTCCTGGATTGGTAGGAAAATACTCAATTCTTCCACATTACACACTAAATAGTTGAACTAGGTTCTAAAATCAGTGTCCATAGTTCAATGGTGGCTCTTGCTCTGTAGGTACCCACTGGTTCATTTGCTTGTCATTCCAGATAGAATGATGGTACTATAAGAAAGCCAAATGGGAGTAGCAAAGTAAAAAAAATGTGTGTGTGATATAAATCATATATCAGTGCTACTAAGTAATGGCTAACACTTGCAGTATAAACAAATAACGATTATTCAACTCTTTGACTTGTTTTGATTGAAATCTTACTGATATCTATAATCTGAACCAGAACATTTTAATTTTTAATAGACAGAGTTGTTTATTAGCATTCATATACCACTCACTTTGAAAATACAATGAATACATGTCCTTGGAGGCAGAGGGGACGGATACTGAACTTGCACTTTAGATCCAATCCACAACTAAAACACAATCACAGTGGGTTCTAGGTAAAGGATTATGTTTCTTTCAATGGAGGCTGGCTTCAGTTCTTAGCTATACTTCCAGAATTACAGCATTGTTAACTGTCAAGGGAATTCAGGCACAGACAGGTCAAATGACTAAAGGGTGATAACTAGAGTTCTCAAAGTGGCATACAGACTTCTAAGCATCCCAGAAATCTTTCAGAGCCATAAAGTCAAAATTATTCTCATAACAGTACTAAAGCCTTGTTTGCCTTTTTCAGTGAACTGACATTCCCACCAACAATGGAAACACAATAATTGATAAAACTGCTAGCACCTTATCTTAATCAATGCAATGGGACCAAACTGCAGTTAAAAAAGAGAGGCAGCTTCACTTCCTCTTGACTAATGTAGAAATCACTAGTAGTATTAAATATTGGCCCTTAAGCATGCATAATGCATTTTTACTGCATATCAAAATACAATGGCAGTGTTAGAGTAAAGCACTTGTGTATCTGTTAGAGTTGTAAGCTAAATTAGCTGCTTTTTTTGTTTTTATGATGGAATGCCATTTTTTCTTGAAAGAATGACTCAAACTATTCTTATTCAGATTTAGGCACATGGCAGGTATTTTCTGAAAGTAATAACCACATGAGTCTATCATATATATATATATATATATATATATATATATATATATTTTTTTTTTTTTTTTTTTAAAAACAGAAAGAACGTGTTGTCAATGATAAAATTTGACCTTCTTCTAAGCAAAGGTCAAAATTTTGGAAAGCTTATATCTCCCACTAATACTTAAAAAATTTTTCTCCAGAAACAAATCCACACATATATGGTCAATTAATTTACAACAAAGGAGCCAAGACTATCCAATGGGGAAAGGACAGTGTCTTCAATTAACGATGCTAGGAAAACTGAACAGCCATATACAAAATAACAAAACTAGTAACTATCTTACACCTACACAAAAATCAACTCAAAATGGATTAAAGACTTTAAGTCCCCAAACTATAAAATTCCTAGAAGAAAACATAGGTGGTAAGCTCTTTGACATTAGTCTTAGCAATGTATTTGTGAATCTGTCTCCAAAGACAAAGGAAATAGAAGCAAAATTAAATAAATAAGACTATACCAAAACTAAAAAGCTTTTGGACAGTGAAGGAAACCATCAACAAAATGAAAACACAACCTACTGAGTGGCATAAGATATTTGCAAATGATGTAAATAACAAGGGATTAATATCAAAATATATAAAGAATTCATACCATTCAACTCCAAAAAAAAAAAAAAAAAAAAACAAACCACCTAATTGAAAAATGAGCAGAGAGGGGGTACCTGGGTGGTTCAGTCGGTTAAGTGTCCAGCTCTTGATTTTGGCTCAGGTCATGATCTCAGGGTTCTGAGAATGAGCCCCACTAAGCAAGGAGTCTGCTTGAAATTCTCTCTCCCTCTCCCTCTGTACCCCATGCCTCCCTACCATGCCCTCACATTCTCAATCTCTCAAATAAATAAATATAACTTTTTAAAAATGAGCAGAGGATATTAATAAAAATTTCTGCAAAAAGACATATAGACACCCAATAGACACATAAAAAGTTTTTCAAGATTACTCATCAAGGAAATGCAAATCAAAACCACAATGAGATATTCCCTCACATTTGTTATAATAGCTAGTGTCCAAAAGACAAAAAATAAAAAGTGTTCACAAGGATATAGAGAAAGGGGAATCCCTGTACTAACTCTTTGTTAGAATGCCAATTGGTGCAGCACCATGGAATATAGTATAAAGAGATTCCAAAAAAAGTAAAAATAGAACTACCCTATAAGCCAGCAATTCCATTTCTGGGTATTTATGTAAAGAACAGAAAACACTAATTCAAAAAGAATTATGTTCATTACAGCATTATTTACAACAGTTCACATATGGAAACAACGTAAGTGCCCACTGTCAGATGATAAATGGATAAAGAAGATATGCTATATACATACAAGAAGATATGCTATATACTGAGCCATTAAAAAGAATGAGCTCTTGCCATTTCTAACAACATGAATGGACCTAGAGGGTATTATGCTAAGTGAAATAAGTCAGAGAAGTCAACCAAATATCATATGATTTCATGTGTACAGGGAATATAAAAACCAAAACAAACAACAAAACAGAAACAGACTCATAAATACAGAGAACTGGTGTTTGCAAGGTTGGCAGAGAAGAGAATGACTGAAATAGGTGAAGAGGACTAAGCGGCAAAACTTCAAGTTATAAAACAAGTAAGTCACAAACAAGAAGTACCACATAAGGAATATAGTCATTACTACTGTAATGTTGTATGTAACAGATGGTGACTATACTTACCACGGTGAGCACTGAATAATGTACAGAACTGTCAAATCACTATTTTGTACATCTGAAATTAATTTAACATTATAGGTCAACTACAATTTTAAAAAAAGTTGTGGTGTGTAAGTGTACACACACACACACACACGAATACTACAAGGGCTAAGAAATGAAAAAAAATCTTACCATTTGCAACAACATGAATAAACCTTGAAGGTATTATGCTAAGTGAAATAAGTCAGGCAGGGAAAGATAAATACCATATGATTTTACGTACATGTGGAATCTAAAAAACAAAACCAACCAACCAACAGAACAAAATAAACCCATAAATATTAAGAACAGATTGGTGGTTACCAGAGAAGAAGGGGGTTAGGTGGTGGACAAAATAGGTGAAGGTGCTCAACTGTATGGTGATTATCACTTTGTAGTTTATACAGATTACAATAATGAACACCTGAAAGTTATATAATCTTATACACCAATTTTATCTCAATAAAATATTTTTATGAGATCAGTGGTTTTTAAAAATTGGTATTTTTTGATACTGCATAATGAAATGTATAAACATATGGAAGGTTTACATAATTCACAGAGCCAGTAATTTCCAAATGATCAACTCCTGATAATATAGCATTGGTAAAAGATTCATTCGAATAAGGAAAAAAGAAGTTAAACATGTGCACCTGCACACCCCCTCAAACAGTAAGTGAAAGAATGCATGCATGCAAAGTGTAAGACAGACCAACAGATTTTAATGTAACAAAGTATGAGAAGCTCACTTATATACTTACTTTACTGATAAGATTACTACTTGTCAACTTTTGGTGTATTATCAAAAATTGCCACAATTATCCAAAAAAGCTATTAAAACATTCTTCCTTTTCTAACTACATATATGTGTCATATACTTTCAACAACACATGATAAGAAACTACAGAAGCAGAATTCAGCTGTGGTCTAGTGAGTCAGACATTAAAGAGGTTTGCAAAAATGTAAAACAACGCTATTTCAAGAATTTTTCAGAATATATATATAAACTTAAATTTTTCATAACACATTTATGTTAACATAAAATGGGTTTACTATTGCTATTTAATTTTAAGTGATCTCCAAACCTAACATAGGGCTCAAACTCACAAACCTGAGACCAAGAGTCACATGTTCCACCAATCCCTACTGTTGCTATTTTAAACAAATTAATAAGTAAATGTACTTCAAATTTGTTTTAATTTCTAACATAGAAAACATTGATAGATGTAGTCTAATAATTTTTAAGATACATGAAGAACTTATGTCTACTTTATATTTAAAAGCTTCCTTATTACCTAAAAGCAGTATTTCTTAATTGAAAAGAAACATTACTGTATAACTTCTAAAGCTGAATTAAACATGAAAATTAATACCTGATAAAAAAAATAAATTGCGCTTTCCTTATGTGATGATGCTCTTTTAAATAAAAGATAAGGGTTTTTTTTTTAATGTTTTTGCTCTTTTAAATGTCTTAGTTCTAAAACTAAAAGGAGAAAAATATACTAGGACACTTGTTAGTAATACTCTATAACAAGTTGGCAAATGATTACCCACAAGCCAAATCAGACATGCAGCCTGTTTTTGGTAGTTTTATTGGAATACAACCACATTCATTAGTTTAAGTATTATCTGGCTGCTTTCATACTACCTTGCCAAACTATATAGGAAGTTAGGGGAGGAAAGCCTGGGTGGCTAAGTGGTTAAGCGTCTCTGCCTTTGGCTCAGGGCATGATCACAGGGTCCTGGGATCGAATCCCACATCAGGCTCTCCACAGGGAGCCTGCTTCTTTCTCTGCCTGTGTCTCTACCTCTCTCTGTGTCTCTCATGAATACATAAATAAAATCTTAAAAAGAAAATGTTAGGTTAGAAGTCTAGTTTAGATCCTGTTATTATTAACTAATATGATCAACGGCAAGTCATAAATCTGCTATCATTTATAAAATGCACAAATGAATAGCCGACCTCAGATATTTTCTATCTCTAAAAGTATGTAAGATTTAAGCGATTTAGGAACCATATGCTAAATATGTTTGTCTTTCAAATTTTCAATCTTGCCCTTACCCTGTCCAAATCTATTCCCCATTATCCAATAATTATTATTCCAGATTAGGAAGATACACTATTTACCAATTACATCTCTTGTTTTTGTTTCTTGTTTCTCCACCAGCAAAATATCTCTTTTATTCCTTTAGCAAAAAACCCTCTATTTCAGGCCTTCCAGGAATCTTCTCTGGTGACTCTAGCTCATACTAATCAAAACCACTGGGTTTTTTGAAAAGAAAAGTAGAGTGGTCAAAGTTTTGTTTACAGTAGTCTAGAAATGGTTGGAAAAAGCACAGACCAGATTCATGGAGACAAGTTAGAGAATAAATTTGGCTAGCAGGCCTCAGGAAGTCCTGGACCAGAGTCCAGAAGGATGAATGGACATGAGTCAGCAACATTTTATAAACTGAAATTATCATGACAATGATTAAGGAAAAAGGAACAAGATTAAAAATAAAGATGAATTCAATTTGACACAAGCTAATTTTATGCTAGTGAAAAAAATACTAAAGTAGTAAGGTGTTTCAGAAGTAGTTGGAAACATCATAGTGAAAACTAGTATGAGAGGTCACACAAGATAAAGAGATCTAGAGTAATAGAGTCATAAATTTGAGAAGTGCAAAGTCCCTCCCTTAAGCTGCATTTCCCCTGACCACTGCTTTGAGGTAGGTAAGTACTTGCCTCCAATTCAAAGATCAGCTGACAGTCAAAGAATTGTGACTCCCAAATAACTAGCTGAAACTTTCTAGAAAAGGAACCAGAATTTAGTTTTCTACTTTCCATTTAGAAATGTTTGAAGCTCCAAGATTCAGAGCAGAGGTTACTAATTAAAATTCCACAGACATGTTTGTTTGAACTGTAATTGTTTGTTTTTTTAAGATTTTATTTTTAAGTAAGCTCTACATCCAATGTGGGCTTGAACTCACAATCCCGAGATAAAGAGTGACACATTCCACTGACTGAGCTAGCCAGGCACCCCTAAACTAAGTTTTTAAAAAGAAAAGAAGGATGGATGGATGGATCAGCATCCTAAGAATCAGGCAGGAAGAGCAGTTTGGGAGATTTACTTCTTTAATTTCCATCAACCTTTCCTTCATGGCACTCCTAACAGTATATGCTCAAATTACAAAATGTGCATTTGCTGTGAAAATACAGCTTTTTAAGGCAATCCCTAGGACCACTTCTTATGGTAGTAGTACAAGTAGTGTATATTATAATGTAGACTAAACACCCAAAGGCTGTATGCAGTGTATAAACTACACAGATCCTCTTCCAACCAGAATAATATACCAAACCCCTCTTATCTGGGTATTTCCAAACTTCAAATGACTGCTAACACTCATAATCTGGGATATTTCAAAGAAAAATCTAGACTTCCCATATATCTCTTGATTAATTAGACAATCTGATTACAGTAACTTTTTTTTCCCCATATGAAAGTAAGCTGGAGCCATAGAATGGTGTTCCCTTCGGACAGGGATTTGATTAGTTATTACTCATGCCCCTACTTGGTCCATTCATTCATTCACATCACCTACAAGCTTCTTTAGGGAAATCTCCCTAAAACAAATAGAAACAGAGGATTAAGACCTTGGGTTTAGAAAATACTTTGAGCCATGAAAAGAAATCAGCAAAGGGACCAAGAAAGAAGTATATGATAAAACTACAGTAATACTACTGAAATCAAGGGAGACAATTTCAGTGAGCATAAGTAGTCACAAGAATTTAGCAAGAAGGAGGTTAATGACTTTGAGAGAAGATTCAGTAATGTGTTGAATCCATTCCAAAGTGGATGAATTCAAGAACAGCTAGAGATAGGGAAAATGGTAATAACAACAAAAAAGAGATGGATATTATATGTAATATATGTATATATGTATCATATGTAATATATATTATATGTAATATATATTATATGTAATATATGTATATGTAATATGTATATTTACATATATGTAATATATGTAAATAGGCTTATAAGAAAAATATTTTTTAAATACAGATATTTATATATATTTGAATGAACAATAGTTAAGAAGATGAAATTGGGGAAAGTCTCAAGAAGATAGAAACAATGAAGTTTCAGCAGAGTGAATGGCTTTAAGGAGTAATTTTTTACAATTAGATAATAATTATCTACCTCAATATATTTTTGGTTATAAAAATATGAATAGATTATCTTTAGAGCAAATAATAAAATAAAAAGATACAACATATTGCCTAAATTCTGAATTTGATACAAAGATGATGAAGAGAAATGGAAATCAGGCAAGGCATTTCTCAATTTTCTTTTCATTACTGATAATCTAAGATAGTAATCAAGGAAGGCAGGACATAACAACATACCAATTGGAAATCAAGATTTCTCGTAATGAACTTATATTATCTATTCTTATAAAACTGACTACATATAAAAACTGTATCAGGAAAAATTCTACACTAAATATTAGTGTTTCTCCTAGTTTAATGAGATACTCATTTATCATTATGGTTCAGTAAGTACTGCTTTATACCTAATATGATGTAGATAATTTAAGTTCTACCAAAGACATTTAAATTTTTTTCTTTTAAAAACATCTAGTTGAAATTACTCTGCTCAGAAATTCGATCAATGCACAATTATTCTTGTGGAACTACTAGTTTCTTAGCATTTTTATTGAGTGCCCTAATAAATAATTCAAGTAAAAAAAACGAGTTTCTACTTTATAGATACTTATGAGCATTCTCACTGCCTAGTAACTGTTTAATTCAAAAGAAACATTATTTTATGACTTCCCAAGTTGAGTAAAAAAAGAAAATTTATACCAGAAAGTAGGAAAAATAAAAATACATTTGCTAGTTCTTAATAAAAGGAAAAAGAGACTTCTAAAACCAAAAATAATGGAGAAAAGATGGAACGGCAGTTGTCTTACTCCAGAAATTATATGCATTTTGATTTTAATATAGTTCATTCAATCTTTTTCTAATAAGCCATAGGAAAAATACTCACAGATGACTGAATTCTTATACTTCAGGGAATTTGCCATTAAGGTCTCTGTAAATATCTAGAACCAATGTTTGCTTTTTTTTTTTTTAAGTCTGTTATAGCATAAAACTATGAGGTTTGACCACACATTCAAGGCATTATGTTAAAACACTAGACAAAATAAACAAGATACCTACCCCTTTATATGTATGAGTACATATAATCAATTCTTAGTGGCTTAGATATGTTCAAGATGACGATCTTTTTGGTACTGTATTAAAGGGGGATGCCTGAGTGGCTGAGAGGTTGAATGTCTGCCTTCGGCTCAGGGCATGATCCTAGGCTCTCTACCCTATGCCATTGATCTATGTGTCTATTTTTGTCCACATACCATACTGGTTTGATTATTATAGCTTTGTAGTGTGTGTGTGTGTGTGTGTGTGTGTGTGTGTGTGTGTGTGTGTGTGACATCTAGAATGTAGATGTAGAATATGTATCTTGACATCACCTACAGCTTTGTTCCTCCTTCTCAAGATTGCTTTGACTCTTCAAGGTCTTTGTGGTTCCATACAAATTTAGGATTATGTGTTCTAGGGACACCTGGGTGGCTCAGCACTTGAACATCTGCCTTTGGCTCAGGGCATGATCCTGGAGTTCCAGGAACAAGTCCCACACTGGGCTCCCTACATGGAGCCTGCTTCTCTCTTTGCCTATGTCTCTGCCTCTCTGTGCCTCTCATGAATAAATAAATAAAATCTTAAAAAAAAAAAAAAAAGCTCGTCTTATTTTTTTAAAAAAGGATTATGTGTTCTAGCTCCATGAAATGCAATTGGTATTTTGATAGAGACTGTGTTGAATCTGTAGATTGCTTTTAGTAGTATGGACATTTAAATGATATTAAATCTTCCAATCCATGAACATGGTATATCTTTCTATATGGGCCATTTTCAATTTCTTTCACCATTGTCTTATAATTTTCAGAACATAGGTCTTTCAAAAAAAAAAAAAAGAATATAGGTCTTTCATCGCCTTGGATGAGTATCCAAGGGATAGTAAAATACTATCCCTAAGTATTTTATTCTTTTTGGTGCAACTGTAAACGGGATAGTTTTCTTAATTTCTCTTTCTGCTACTTCATTATTATTGTATAGAAATGCAACAGACTTTTATATATTAACTTTGTATCCTGCAACTTTACTGAATTCATTTATCAGTTATAATAGCTTTTTGGTGAAATCTTTAGTTTTCTATATATGCATCATTATGTCATCTACAAATAGTGACAGATTTACTTCTCTCTTATCAGTCTAGATGCCTTTTATTTCTTAATTCTTCTAGTCCATGAGCATGATATAGCTTTCCATTTGTGTCACCTTCAATTATTTTCATCAGTGTCTTATAGTTTCAGAATAAAAGTCTTTTTCAACTCTTTGGCTAAGTTTATTCCTAGGTATTTCATTCTTTTTGGTGCAATTTTAAAAGAAATTATTTTAGATATATTTTTTAATTGAAGTATAGTTGACATACGATGTTACACAGTTTCAGGTGCACAACACAATGATTCAACATTATGCTAAGCTTACAAAGGTAGCTACCATCTGTCACCATACAACACTACCATACCATTGACCATATTTCCTAAGTTGTACCTTTTATACCCATGACTTATTTATTCCATAAACTGGAGACCTGTATCTCCCACTACCCTTCACTGATTTTGCCCATCCTCCAACACCCTCACCTCTAGCAACCATCAGTTTGTCCCCTGTATTTAAGGATCTGTTTCTGCTTTTTGTTTATTTGTTTGTTTTGTTCAACAGGATTGTTTTCATTTTTCTTTCTGCTACTTCATTATTAGCATATAAAAATGCAACAGATTTCTGTATAGTAATTTCAACTACAATATGTTATTTTAAAGTGACATTTTTAATAGTTTTTCCTCCTGATTTGCTTTTGTTATTTCCTAATTATACATTACATTTGAAAATTTATATCTACCAGTAGCAGTGTGTCAAACTGCTTTTGGGGGGTTCCTAGATAGCTCAGTCAGTTAAGCATTGGTCTCTTGCTGGCAGCTCAGGTCTCTGATATCAGGGTTTCGAGTTCAAGCTCTATATTGGGCTCAATGCTGGGTGTGGAGCCTACTTAAAGAAACAAATAACAACAAACTCTGTTTTGCTCAGAAGAGTTTTCTTTCAACATTATAAGATATGTGTGCCAGGAATGTTAGCCAAAAAACCAAACCTTCATTGTAGGTAGGTGCTGACCCAGTATCATTGTTGGTTTTTCTCCTTTCCAACTTTACACTGTAAAACGTTACAAAAATACTTCTGGAGAAAAGAATATAACCTTATCTACCCCCTTGTCTTGGTCTTCAGACTGCTGTAACAAATACCACAGACTGGGTAGCTTATCAACAACAAAAACTTGTTTTTCACAGTTCTGGAGACTTCCTGAGATCATGAAGTCCAAGATCCAGGCACCAGGATGGTGGTATTCTGGTGAATGCTCTTACTTCACTGCCAGTCTCATAGGGCTGCCACTGTATTGTCACAGAGTGCAAGGGGTTAGGAAGATCTGTGAGATCTCTCTAAAAAAAGCATTAATCCTATTCATGAGGGCTCCACCTTCATGACCTAAGCACCTCCCAAAATCTCATCTAATATGTCCTATCAAAAAAAAAAAATGTCATATCAGGCATTAGAATTTTAACATATGAATGAGGGAGGGGGAAGAAACATTCAGACCATAGCATCCATCACTCAACTTCAACAATTATTAACTCATGACTGACCATGTTTCCATCCTACCCTCATGTACTAACTCTCATTACTCCCATTCCAATTGTTTAAGAGTAAATCCGAGAAACACACTAAAATACTTGCAAACAAAATTATGCATTTTTAAAAGATGCATAATTAAACATCTTCGATTAAACACAGATCCCCTATTAAACATACCCAAAGTATCATCCACTATCTTATACATACACACAAAATTGAATAATAATTCCTTAATACAATCAAATATCTAGTCAGTTCAAACAAAGATTCTTTATGGAAGCACTGAAAGAATGAAATCATAGTATTTTAGCAAATCTCTTGATTAAACTATCCAAATACTTTATAAGCACAAATAAGCCAATATAGAGATTGCTTACATTTTACAAATTACATAAAATTCATTAAAGTTATTTCTCTTTTATTTTTAAAAAATGGTAGCTTTCTTGGAGTAATATAAATATTGTGTAGTTCTTACCTAAATTCTAATTCCCTCAACATGGCTAAGTCTAGAGTTGAAACATTATGGCTGATGGTTATTTTATTTTTTTAAGTAGGCTCCATGGCCAAGTAGGGCTTGAATTCACTACCTCGAGATCAAGAGTCATGTTCTCTGGGCGCCTCAGCAGTTGAGTGTCTAATGTGGCTCAGGGCATGATTCTGGGTTGGGACTGCCCACCTTGCGCCACCCCCAACACCCCCCACCCTCCCACCCCCCCCCCACCCGGCAATTGGGCTCCCTCTGGGGAGCCTGCTTCTCCCTCTGCCTATGTCTCTGCCTCTCTCTGTCTCTCTTGAATAAATACAATCTTTTTAAAAAAAAAGAAAAGAAGAGTCATGCGCTCTACTAACTTTGCCAGCCAGGTGCCCCCAATGGCTTTTTTAAAAAACAGTAAACCAGATAAACCAAATTTGACCAAATTCACTATTTGGGTTGTTTTTAAATGTTTTCCTATAGGGTACTGAAAATGGAGGAAATTGTTAATTCAGACTGTACATGAATTACAATCAACACTATTAAGTAAGGAAAAAGCCTCACATTTTATAGAACCCTTCTTATCTGTATTCTTAAAGTTTCAAATTGCAAGGATCTTAAGGTTTCAAAATTGCAAAGATCCTAAGGCAGCGATTCCCAAATTTAGCTTGCATCTGAATTACCAAGAGTGCCTGCTGAAACAGACTGCTAGCCCCCTCCCAGAGTTTCTGTTTTGTGAGTATGGAATAAGAGCCTGATAATTTATATTTGTAACAAGTTCCCAAGAGATAATGCTGCTGATCTGAAGACCACAATTTGAGAATCACTGATCTAAATTTTTGAAATCTTGCTAATCTGTATGATTTGGCATTTGCTGTTAATCCCCACATAACAAAGAACATGGATTTTGGAATAAGATGGGGGTGAGTTCAGCTCTTCCCTCTTGCTAGTTACAAATTTGGGGAATAAGTGACCATTTTCAAAGCCTGCATTTCATTTACAAAATAAGTGCCAACCTTTCTAGTAAGAAAAAACTTTTTTATTGGTTGCCTTGGGGGCACTTTGGAACATCACCTATTGTTCTGCAGTCAGGGTTTAGTGTAGGAAGATGACATTTATTAACTTCTCTTTGCAGAAGAGTTTTAATGACAAAAACCAGCCTGTCCTAGCTGTCCCAAACAGTTTGAAGCTATCTCTGGACTCACTTGGCTTCTAACATTCAGTCTGATGAAACATGAACTTTAGCACTTTCCAAGTTCTGCCTTTTCTGATACACGTATCTCACTATTTTACAGCTCCAAATCTCAATTTAATTTGATCTGAGCCTTTTCTCTACAAATTAACCTAGTTCATGATCAAGTTAATTCACTGTTGCATTTTTTTTTATCATGGCTTGTATGAATGACTATGTAATATGTTTAATATAACAAGCTGAACCCAGTTAATTTCATATTCTTTCTTTTTTTAAAAAAAGATTCATTTATTTCAGAGAGAGAGAATGGGGGTTTGGAGGGAGCATGTGCAGGTGGGGCAGAGGGGTAGAAATTCCCAAGTAGACTCTGCACTGAGCAAGGGCCAGAGGCAGGACTCAACCCACCCATGATCCTGAGATCAGGAACTAAGCAGAAACCAAGAGGTGGATGTTCAACTGATTGCACCACAAGGTGCCCCTCACATTCCTTACCTTTGACAATATACTGACAGTACTTTTAACTTCACTTTAATTTTTAAATAAATCTTGTTGGCATATAAAAACAGAATTTTTATCCTAAAAAATATAAAACTCTAGATTTCATACCACAGAATACTTGTTTTGAGATAATCAAATACTGTTACTGGAGAACATTTAAAGCAAATTTTAGATAGAGTGAACTCAAACTTCTTGGGCCATTATCTCCTAAAAGACCCTATAAATTTATCAGCTATCAACATGAGAATTTAATAACATTCATTTGCTTCCAACTGTACACGGATTTCAGAAGGATTTAGATGAAAGCTCACAGATTGCAATTTAAAAAATTTACTCAAAGGGACCAAATGATAATTTTTTTAAAAAGATTTATTTATTTTAGAGAGAGAGTGCATGTGTATGTAGAGAGGAGGGGCAGGGGATGGAGGGAATCTCAAGCAGACTCCCCAATGAGCATAGATCTGGATATGGGGCTCAATTCCATGACCCTGAGATCATGACCCAAGCAGAAATCAAGAGTCAGATGCTTAACCGACTGAGCCACTCAGGCACCCCATCCCACCCCCTTTTTTTACTTTTATTCACTGCAATGTGTCATTTGTGTAGGACAGTAGAAATTACATACAGCATAAGAGAAAGGGCTGAGCTCTAGAATATGATGGAGATGGGCCCAAGCCTCAGCTGTTCCTCCTAGCCAGTTTATAGAATTCAGAGAGCAAGTGGCCAAATCCTAAAACCTAAGTTTCATTTGCAAAATTCAGATAATTTGCCAATCTTTTGTATGATACTGGAGACTGAATTAAAATTACATCCAAAGTCACCTGTGGCACAAAGAAAGTACTCAGTAAGTGGCAGTTAGTATTTATTTCATTAATAAATAATAAATATACTTTTGAAAATCTGGACTATATCTAATTCTTCAATAAAAATAATTCAAACTACTTGTATTCCAAAGATTTCTAGAGGCGCCTGGGTGGCTGAGTCAGTTAAGCCTTTGCCTTTGGCTTGGGTCATGATCCCAGGGTCCTGAATCAAGCCTGCAACAGGTTCCCTGCTCTGAGGAGAGCCTGTTTCTCCCTCTGCCTCTCCCCCTGCTCATGCTTTCTCTCTCTCAAAAAATAAATAAATACATAAATACATAAATACATACATACATACATAAATACATAAAATCTAAATTAAAAAAAAAGATTTCTAAAGATTTAATAGATCTCTAATGTTACTCCTCACAGAATTTTCAGAGTGTTTTCAATCCAGAAGATTTTGTAGTTATTTTTATCATTAAAAATAAATTACAGAAAACTTAAAATAGATGTTACTTCTTTACGCAGTGTTCAATTTTATCAATGTTACCACAACTGTATTTTTTAAATATCATTAAGATATTTCATAATGGATATAAGGAGATAAAATTATTAGTACATTAAACCAATATATAAGCACATGTACCTACATACGTGTATACAGGGGTATCTAAAATATGAGTGGATATAAGTCAATATACTTAAAATAACTATGAAATCTTAGAAACTCTTCTAGACAAATCACAACTTTTTCATTAAAAGTTTTTTTTTTTAAGATGTTATTTATTTATTCACAAGAGAGACCCAGAGGCAGAGACATAGTCAGAGGGAGAAACAGGCTCCCCACTAAGCAGGGACCCTGATGCAGGACTCAATCCCAGGACCCCGGAATCATGACCTGAGCCAAAGGCAGATGCTCAATCACTGAGCCACCCAGGTGCCCCTTTCATTAGAAGTTTTAATTTTAATCTTCATAATATAAGTATATATACTTTCTATATACCATTATTCCCCATAATTTCTGAGTTAATGCATAAATAGTATGTTTAGAAGATAGAATAACATTCCTCCACTTAGACTCTACCAACAGCAAATCACTATAACCCTGCTTACCCATGAGTGACTGATTCCTCAAGCTGTGGTCTAGCAAGCCATTTACACAAGCCATAGCCAATTCAACAGGACACCACACCCTAGTGCACTACAGGTGGAACAGAAGATAA
The DNA here is from genome assembly GCF_048418805.1 of Vulpes vulpes. NCBI lineage: Eukaryota > Metazoa > Chordata > Mammalia > Carnivora > Canidae > Vulpes > Vulpes vulpes. The sequence goes on from NC_132790.1 coordinate 71,041,457, forward strand.
ACCAGGGGTCTCAGTGATAACTAGTGTGAGAATTCTGCTTTCTGGTCACCCCAGATTGTAAGGTGACTGGCCAACCTAATCCACTATGGGAATTCTGAATGTGAAATAAGATAGAAGTTAATATGAGTAAAGAAAAGCAGAATCAGAAAAAACAGAAAAGGAGAGTAAGAAACAGACAACAGAGAAGCTGAGTCTCCAGTATTCCCTCCCTTATTCAACAAATATTTACTAAAACAAAGCAGTGGGTTACAGGCCAGTGTGTTAGGACAATTACGGCCAGTGCCACTAAGAGAGGGCACCATTTCTGAGTGAATAAGATAAATGGGGCATCGGGGCTGCTGTTAGGTCAACAGGCTTCCCAAGTAAATGCAACCTCAACACTTGTCAACTTCCAACTACAAATGGGAAAAAAAAGTATAAAATGTGAACAAAGAAGGTTCAAAGAGACTGCATGCCCATGTCTACTTCCATTCATAATCCCTTACAACTCCCCAGTTAAAAGTGAGACCAATGTGATCTTGACCCCATATCACCTTTCCACTGTCAGGGTAAGGAGGTAGGGATTAAAATATACGTACAACATTTATACTTCTCAAAAAATATTAGCACTATCAAAATTCTCCCCATTAACAAAATGCCCTCAGGGTACAATTCTGAATACCAGAAAGAGCTGCAAATGAGAAGGTTAGTAAGACATCCCAAAATTGTTAAGGGACTTAATCACGGGGATTCTCGTCAAAATTTTGAAATAGCTCATGAAAGGCTATTTATCTTTGCTACCCATAACCCACCTTTGCTACAAGCCCCGTCCCACTGTGTCCTCTTCTCTAACAAAGACTCCTAGGAAAAGAATTTGGTGTCAGTGATTTGAATCTTAATGTGGTAATAAGTCAAACATGTTCTCTTTCCCAGGCTTATTTGTATTTATGACCTCCTAACAGGTGAATGAAAAGCACTGTTAACTGATTTTAAGCTTCAGTGACTAAGTGTTGACACAGGTATCCAAGAGAGAAGATGCTCTGAAATTACACCTCAACTACTAAAGAGAATCTGTCAATTTCTAGTACTAGTCAACTACTAGTATTTCCTGAAATTACACCTCAACTACTAAACAGAATCTGTCAATTTCTTACCTGAAAATTAAAGACAGTTTAATTTTTTTAAGTGACAGATGTTTTAAAACCCTGTTTATAACAGAAAATAAGTTAAATGGTGTGCTTACTCTACCCAACCTTCTACTCTTTAAAAACGTACACAATGATCCAAGGCTTGATTAGTAAAGTGTATATAAAATTCAATAACACTAAGAAGTGACAATTCAGTATACTGAATGATTTATCACATGATTGAAAAAACAGTCACAAAATGAACATGTGAATTGTTTAAATAAACTATCAATAAGTTGTAAATTATATCTAATATTGCTATGCTTCATTGTATACTGCCAGGGTTTTGGCAATTTAGGTTTTAACAGTTTATTTACACAAAATCTACAGCTGAATTCTCCCACAAATCAATTCCTTTTATTCTAAATTAGTTACCAATTTCATAATTAATATTGATCATTTGATTATTGTTTATAATTTAGTGTAGTTCAACTGCTCAGTATCTTTTGGAAGCTACATCGAGGAAGCATATATTTAATTCGATTCCACAAATGCTTCTGTGTACCTACAATCTGTCTTAGACATATTATACATTAAAATAAAGCTACACTGACAGCTAAATAGCCATGTTTATTATAAGCTTCCATTTACTGGCACTTAAAACTCCTCAAAATAACTCCTCTTGGATCTGGAATATTTTTACTCTCTTCTCATCTGCAAGATTATAGTTAACGTTAAATTTGAGTAAATTATCTAATTTCATGTATTCAGGGATATATCAAACCTTTAAATACTATATGATCTTTCAATGAGGACCTGTTCTGTTAGGGGCTACTGTACCTTAATATGAAAGAAATTGCCTCTTTATTCCTAAATTAAAAATATATTTAATTTTTGGGATTCAAACTAGTTATGACACTGTACTAATTAAGTTGGAAATCTTAAGCAACATGAGAAATTGAATATATATTATTCTCATACATGCATATAACATGATTATGTGCTAATATACAACGCATCTAAAGCATACTTTAATGTATCTTTATTTGGAAAATTGTTCTGATATGCAATTATGTTTTTCCTAAAAGTTGAATATTGCTCCATAAGTTCCAAACTTTTCCACTCACTTAGCTATTTTGCTGCTTTAATTCTAAATAACATCTGACTAAAATTTGAATATTCACTAAATGTTTTATTAGTTCAATAGGTTTAGAAAACTTACTAAAAAGCTGGGTGTCACACATCTAGTGGAGTAGAAAAATTCTGTGCACACATTTTATGCAACAAATTCAGAAACTATTTTTGTTATGCCTACCTCTCAGTATATCTGAAAATTAGTCCTCAAAGTGGAATTAATGACTGTTATCCTTAATAGGTAATCTCAGCATACCAAAATAGTGCTTTGATTGAAGCCAAAATCTTTGCTCTTTTGGTCAAAACCATAAAGTCCTGAATGGCCTACACATGGTAGACGTTCACTAAACATTTGATGAATAGATCTAATAAACTCTAATTAAAGTTAATAGGCAGAATCAGAATTAATCACAGCTCCTTAATTTAGGACTCTTTCATATGTATCATTTATTAACTTTTCATGATTATATTTTTAAAAAGCAATGAGGAGGAGTGCCTGGGTGGCTAGGTTGGTTGAGCACCCAACTCTTCATTTTGGATCAAGTCATGATCTCATTGTGTGTGGCTCCATGCTCAGCAGGGAGTCTGCTTGAGATTCTCTCCCTCTGCCCTGGCCCCTGCTCATAGGTACTTGCTCACTTGTGCGCATTCTCTCTCTCTCTCTCTCTCTCTCTCTCTCTCTCAAATAAATAAATATTTAAAATAATGAGGACAACAATTACCTTTGCAATGACTAATTTTTTAAGAAATATGGTGATTCTAGGAAAAGTAAGCAGAGGTTTTGGTTCTAGTTCTTAGGCGGGTTGCATAATCTATGACGTTTACACAGTGAACACAATATACAGATACAAATGCTGACCCTTGAAGCTTGCAGGAAATCATTAACTCTCTGAAACCTACACCATCAATTATGAAATGAAAATCTTATTATCAGCACCTCTAGCTTCTGGCAGTAGCCAATCTTTGAAAATATAAGTCAGCATGAATTTGAAAAGGATACTGTGTGAATACAATAGTTTTACATGTCAATGTGAAATAATGAACACTTCCAATACATTTTTTTGTTTTGTATTTAACACAGCTTATTAAAAAACTAATTTTATTCCCCCTCTATATTATTATTCTTCTAGTGTACAGCTGCCAACCATAGTTAAATCTGATTAGCCCTCATGCTGAGTTAATCAATCTGATAATGTCAGACATTATTAAGAAAGCATACATGATATGGTCACAAAGTCTACTATCAAAAGCATTTACATCAAACCTTTGTTTTCACAGAAACTGCAACTGCTTAAATTAGCTCAGTTTTATTTTGTTTTGTTTTAAAGAATAAAAGAAAAAATACCCTTTTTTGTCTCTTCCTTAGGCAGGTACAAAAGATTACTCTGTTAAAATATTAATACTATGATGAATTATTTCTTTCACTTTATCAATCCTTGTTTATGTAGATGAAATAATCCCAAAATCACAATCATGATTAAAAATAAACAGAAGTATAAATGTTCACATGTAAAACTGTACCCCAAAATAGTACCCTGATATAACTTTCTATTTTATTTTTGTTCATGATGATTAAACTTCTCATAACACAACCCCACAATCACTCTGCTTGTGATTTTTATACCTTTGCTGCACTCAGGCTTAATTCTGAGCAAAGTAAAAAGCAGCATGATCATCTGAACACACAAGTCTGTGTCATGATTCTATTAGAAACAAGATTTACACAATACATTTTAGAGGCAGAAAGCATTATGAAATATCGTGAAAGTATTTTTACAAACTTTCCACTTCTTTTTTTCCTTCTGAGGTCCCAAAAAGATATAAAGAAGGTAAATGGAAGGGAGTTCTATGCTAAGGGCAATCAACCTCTCCTTAGCTTATATATTAAAATTTTTCCATTAAAAATTATTTTTATCAGGGCATCTGGGTGGCTCAGTCTGTTAAGCATCTGCTTTTGGCTGGGTCATGACTCCAGGGTTCTGGGGTGGAGCCCCATGTTGGGAATCTCTGCTCAGCAGGGAGCCTGCTTCTCCCTCTCCTCTCCCTCTGCCTGATGCTCCCTCCAACTCATGCCCTCACTGTTAAATAAGTAAATAAAACCCTTAAAAAAGAAGTATTTTTTATTTCCTCCAAAGCAGTACTGTTCTTTAGTATTATTTGAAAAACTTTGTTCCTTGAAACTAAAACAAATTTAAGAGGAAAAATTAGAACAATGAAGTGTACCTTTCATGGAACTACAATTCTAAGAAATGGGTTGTAATTTACTGTCTGAATCTTAGGGGGAAAAAGTAGGAGGTAGGTAACTTACCGGAGGAGCTGTCTGGAGAAAGTAACTGAAAATCATAGAGCCTCTTTAACAACCAACCTATGCACAGGCCAGACAGTGGTCTTACTTTCATTGGCATCACAAGGCAGATAAAGAGAGACAGAAATTGTACAACAGAATAAAATAAGCTTATCTCTACTTTTCTCCCCATACCATGTCTTATCAATCTACAAAGCCCTCAGAATCTTTTAGTAAGTCCCTGAAGTGACATCTTCTCTGATGTGATCTGTGGAGACCAGAAGGGATGAAGGAAAGCATTCTGAACAAAAAAACAGCTCAAATTCAGATTTTTCATTAATCTAGATCTCCTGAGCAACATACTCTTCTCAAATACAAACTTAGTCTTCTGGACACTGTGACAGAAGAGACTAGGAGTCTCCTCTTAGTCTTAAATCATCCCTTCCTTCCTCCCCTAAGACACTGTTTCAACCCCTACCCCAAAACTCATGATTGTGGCTTAAGTTAGCTTCTTTTTAAGAAATCTAAGAACCTTCACCCATCAGACTGACATTTAAAAGGCTGCTGAAATTATAGGACAACTGAAAATTACAAACCCACTGTCCATATGGCAGCCAAAGTGTGCTTTTTAAAAAGTAAATCCTGGAGACCTGGAATCAAGTCCCATGTCGGGCTCCCTGTATGGAGCCTGCTTCTTCCTCTGCCTGTGTCTCTGCCCCCCCACCCCCGTTTCTCTAATGAATAAATAAAATCTTTTTAAAAATTTAAAAAAGTAAAAAAAATAAAAATAAAAAGTAAATCCACTTGGGCCTCCTCCATGAAAAACATTTCAAAGGTTTCCCAATGCTTTTCAGGAGAAAGAAAAGAATCCTTAACCTGACCAAAAAGACCCTAAATAATCTAGCCCTTGTGTCAACCTGAGCTCCTCTACTCCAGATACCTCACAGTTCCAGTCATACATGATCTCACTTCAGTTAGTAAAACATGCGCCCATATTATCCACCTCAAGGCCTTCACACATGCTGCCTCCTCAGCCTAAAGACACTTCCTTCCCCCATGTGGCTTAACGAACTTAAGCTGCACAGGTATTTTCTCAAAGATAATTTCTTGCCACTCTTCCTTATATTCGGTGTGATAGTACTTTCAAAATAGCCTAAATGTTTCTTCCAGACTCTAACAATGACAAACCGAGAGTAGTACTGTTCCTTTAGAATGTGGGCATCAACAATGGCTGCTTTGTTCATTCTTACAGCCCCCTTGCCTGACACAGTGCTTTGCACACAGCAGGCACTTAGCTATATCCTAAAGGGCAATATAAACACCTCCTTCACAAGATTATTTTGAGGACTGGATGAAAAAATCCATATTAAGCTCAGGTTTTACCCAGCACTCAATACAAGTTAGCGACTACTAATATTTTATATTAGAGCTTGTAAACAAGACCAATTAGCAATATTTATTAAAACTGTTTAAATACTAGACACTGACACAGGCAATATTTATTAAAACTGTTCAAATACTAGACACTGACCACTCCATTTGTTAACTCCACAGCATTTATTGTAAAAAAAAAAAAAAGAGAGAGAGAGAGAGAGAGAGAGAGAGAGTGCTACACAGAAAACTGATAAACAAGAATATTCAATAATAAATGATGAAACATACAGATAAAGGAATATGTGAACAGTAAAAATCATTTTCCTTATGAATCTAGGCATTTTCTCAACAATGAATTTTTATAACTTAAAAGACTACTACAAAATACGGATTTTTTTGCATTCACAGACTGTCACTGGTCTTAAGCATAATCCAGAGAGATCAGAAATCAGCACCAAACACACAGCAGCATAGCAATTCACTGCTACTGTACTTAAAAAAATTTTTTAAATAAATAGTCTTGTACTATATATTTAATAATCCTTCTTTTACCAAGAGCACTTTTTTTTTCACCTTTGCAACAAAGGGTTTTTGCACAAGAATGATTCAATCACTAAGAAGAGTCAAGTTTGTTAACATCTGAGTAATTTTCAAAAACACATACTACATCAACTTCAAATGAAAGTGGGACAATGATTCCTAATTCAATAATTTTAGAAGTTCAGTCACTTACTTCATGATGTTTTAATATTACAAAATTGTTATATAAGTATAATCTATCCATGATGGTTACTTCTGCTTTTTGATTTGACCTAAGGAAGCACTAATAGGTTTTGAGTGTTGCAAAGGAAGCACTAATAGGTTTTGAGTGTGTTTGAGAAGCCTGAAGTCATTAAGATAAAACTTAACATCAAAAATTGGAAGCCAAGTAACTTGTGCAGAAGGAACACACGGAAAATTTGGGGTAGTTTGGTTAGAGCATAATTAGGGCAGGGTGCATAGGCTATATTTTTCTGGTTTTCAAAAATTGAATTGTAATTTTTTTTTATGTGCTATTTCAATTTTCAGCAGCAAATGTGTGTGTAGAGGATCTTATTAAAATTGAGACTTATTTGGGGGAAAAAAGGCTGGTGGGGAGAAGTTAACTTGAAATTTGGTCAAATAGTATTCTGGGTGTGTCTCAGGTATTTCTGAATGAAATTAACATTTGAATCAAAGACTAATATAAGTAAAGCTTCAGAGTCTCCATAATCATATGAGACAGTTCCTTATAATACATCTCTATTATATATATATAGATCCTGTTGGTTCAGTTTCTCTGGAGAGAAATACGCCCATTTTAAAACTTTCCTCTCTCATACACACACCCCAATATAGTCACACTCAGTATCCTTTGAACACCCATCAGAATACAAGCTCCAGAAACACAAGGTCCATGTTTCCCTTCATTATTGCTATTATCTCCACTTTTGCATTCCTACTACATGGTAAGCACAAGGAACAGAGGAATGAACAAAATCAATCTGGTTCCCTACAAATCGGTCACAGGTTAGAGAAGATGCAAATAGATCCAATTAGTGACAGTCTGTTAACCAATGGAGTATAAATTCAGTTGTCAGGATGATTTCATAAATGTTAGATAACTGTCATTCTTAATCCACGATCTGTGATTAAAAACCAAATCTGCTCGAGAAAAACAACTGCACACCTAGAAGAAATTATTAAATGATTTCCTAAAACTCATTAAGCATTATAACTAGTAACAAATATCCACACAAATGACCTTTCTGACAGACAGAGCTAGAAATATCAGAAGCCAGTAATGAATGATGTGTTCACTCAAACCATTTCCTCATTTCTTTTTCCAAGGCACAGCTAGAAAAAGGTCAAAAACCAAAAATACTGGGTTGGTACTTGTATCAGAGCCTATCATTTCTGCATGTACTCCACAGTTCCTGAGGGCCAGAATACCTGAACTACACAAAATCCTATCTAAGAGGAAAACAGAATAAGCCCTGCAGAGAGGTGGGCTAAGTCCCCAGTGTGTTTGAAACCAGACTGAGTAGTTCCCATGACTCCCAAACATCTTGGTTTCAGGCTCCTCCTATAGGTGCAGAGTAACTTCAAGACCATGGGGCTCTTGCAGGAAGAAGTACAAGGAAAGCAAGAGTTAAGCACAGCCAAGTCCTGTCTACACAAATCTGCCATTCCAGCACATGCCCCACACCCAAAGGCAATCCTACCATAGTAGACTGAGGGTGGCATCACCAGAGGATTCCTGACCACCCTGGATGACCCTGTGGTGAGGGAAGCCCATTAGATAAAAGAAACAAAATTGTCCACTGAAGTAAAAGTGGCAAAAAAGGAAAGAATTCTTGACCCCAAGTAGAGCCAAGAGTCCCAAAAGTAGACCTCTCTGGCCCATGGCTGCTGGGATAGTAGCCAGACAATAAATGCATGAGCCAATCTGGGCCTGCACTAAGACAAGGCATTTCTGGAGTCCCCAGTTAAATAGAGAGGCTCCAAACCAAGACTTTCAAGAAATTCCTAGTTCCTGATGTTACCATGACTCCTATTTTCTTGATTCCGGGCTATTTGGGCCTCAGAAAATGTGTTAATTACTTATAAATAGAATGAAACAATTTCTGTCACTAATCAAGACAGTATGATATTGGTGAAACAAATTAATGGAACAGGATGGAATAGAAAGCCCAGAAATATCCCATATAATCAACCTGATCTGATGAAGGAACAAAGGTAGTTTTTCAAAAAATCGTGCTTGAATAACTAGATATCCACATGCAAAACAACAATGAATATAGATACAAACAGACCTTACAACTTTTACAAAAATTAACTCAAAATGGAACACAGATTCAAACGTAAAAATGCAAAACTATAAAACTCCTAAAAGGCACATAAGAGCAAATCTAGATGACCTTGGGGTTAGTGATATTTTAGCTACAACACCAAAGGTATGATCTATAAAAAAAAATCGGTTGGACTTCCTTAAAATTAAAAGTTTCCGCTTCACTGAAGATACTGTCAAGAGAATGAAAAGATGATCCCTGGGTGGCCCAGGGCATGATCCTGGATTTCCAGGATCGAGTCCCGCATCAGGCTCCCTGCATGTGGCCTGCCTCACCCTCTGCCTGTGCCTTTGCCTCTCTCTCTCTCTTTTTGTGTCTCTCATGAATAAAGAGAATGAAAAGACAAGCCACAGGCTGGGAGAAAATATTTGTAAAAGACACATCTGATAAAGGACTGTAACCCAAAACATAAAAGAATGCTTTAAATTCAACAATAAGAAAACAATCAACAGAATTTAAAAATGGGCCAGAAATGGACCCACAACTATATGGTCAACTAATGTTCGACAAAACAGGAAAAAATATCCAACGGAAAAAAGTCTCTTCAACAAATGGTTTGGGAAAACTAGAAAGCGACATGCAGAAGAAGGAACTAGACCACTTTCTTATACCATACACAAAAATAAATTCAAAATGGATGAAAGACCTAAATAAGAGAAAGGAACCATCAAAATCCTAAACACAGGCAGAAACCTCTTTGACCTCCACCATACCAACTTCTTACTAGACACGTCTCTAGAGGCAAGGAAATCAAAGCAAAAATGAACTATTGGGACTTCTTCAAAATATAAAGCTTCTGCAAAGCAAAGCAAACAATCAACAAAACGAAAAGGCAGCTTACTGAATGGGAGAAGATATCTGCATATGGCATATGCTATAAAGGATTAGTATCCAAAGTCTGTAAGAATGCAGCAAACTCAACACCCAAAAAACAAATAATCCAGTTAAGAAATGGGCAGAAGACATGAATAGACATTTTTCCAAAGAAGACATATAGATAGCCAACAGACACATGAAAAGACGCTCAACATCCCTCATTGACAGGAAAATACAAATCAAAACCACAATGAGATATCACCTCACATCTGTCAGAATTAACAACACAGGTAACATCAGATGTTGGCAAAGGATGTGGGGAGGGGAACCCTCTTACACTGTTGATGGGAATGCAAACTGGTGCAGCCATTCTGGAAATCAGTATGAAGATTCCTCAAAAGTTAAAAATAGAACTACCCTATGACCCAGCAATTGCATTACTAGGTATTTACCCAAAAGATACAAAACTATTGATTTGAAAGGCCACATGCACCCCAATGTTTATAGCAGCATTATCAACACTAGCCAAGTTATGAGAAGAGTCCAAATGTCCATCGACTGAGGAAGGAATAAAGATGATGTGGTATATACATACACAAACACGCATGTGTGCACATGCACACACACCCGAGCATGTAATGGAATGTTACAAAGCAATCAAAAAGAATGAAATCTTGCCATTTGCTACAAAGTGGGATGAAGCTAGACTGTATCATGCTAAATGAAACAAGCCAGTGAGAAAAAGACAAATACCATGACTTCACTCATATGTGGAATTTAAGAAACAAATGAACACAGGGGAAAGAGGAAAAAAGAGAGGGAGGCAAACCGTAAGAGACTCTTAACCATAAAGAACAAACTAAGGGCTGCTGGAGGGAAGGTGGGTGGGGGACAGGCTAAAAGGGTGATGGGGGATTAAGGAGGGCACTTATAAATGAGCAGTGAGTGTTATATGTAAGTGATAAATCACTAAATCTTACTCCTGAAACCAATATTACACCACTACATGGTAATTACAATTTAAACAAAAACTTGAAACAAAAAAATATAAATTGTTCCCGTAAAAAAAAGTAAAATGCTCAGTTTTATGAACAAGAACATGTTAAAATCAAATGATTACTGTGTCCACTCAAAAAATACTTAATTATTAATCAAATACTTGATAATATATTTTACATATTTTTGGTGGTATAATAAATTCATTGCAATAGGTATATGGAAAAAAAATGGGCCAAAGGCCTTAAGAGAAAACTCACTAGAGAAGGTACATATATGACAAGCATATGAAAAGATACCTGGGTGGCTCAATCAGTTGAGGTCTGACTCTTGATACCAGCTCAGGTCGTGATTTCAGGGTTGTAGGACTGAACCCACATCAGGCTCCAAACTTTGTGCAGAGTCTGCTTAAAATTCTCTGACCCTCTCTCTCTGCCTCTCCCCCTCGTCCATCTCTCTCTCTCTTTCTCTCTCAAAATCTTTTTTTTTTTTAAAGAAAAGAAATGATGCCCAATATCCTATGTCATCAGGGAAATGCAAATTAAAACATTGAGATATCATTATACATCTATAAGAATGGCCAAAATAAAGACACCAAATCAAGACACCAAATGAGAATGCAGAACAATAGAAACTCTCATACATTGCTGGTGGGAGTGCAAAAGGGTACAGACAGTTTGGCAGTTTCTCTGACAACTGTATAGACAGTTTGGCAGTTTCTTTCAAATACTCTTACTGTAGAATCCAGCAATCACACTGCCTGGCATTTAGCCAAAGGAACTGAAGTCTAATGTCCATATAAAAATTCACACACAGATGTTTATAGCAGCTCTTTATCCCAAAACTTGGAAGTAACTAAGATGTCCTTCAGTAGGTGGGTGGATAAATAAACTTTGGCACACCCAGACAATGAAATATTACTCAGTGTTAAAGAGAAATGAACTATAAAGGCATGAAAAGACATGGAGGATATTTAAATACTTATTACCAAGTGAAAGAAGACTGCTTGAAAAGGCTACATACTGTATGATTCTAACTATATGACATTCTGGAAAAGGCAAAACTATGGAGACAGTAAAAAGATATGGGTTGAGGGAAAGGAGAACTGAATAGACAGAGATTTTTTTAGGGCAGTGAAAGTACTCAATATAATGGTAGATACGTTTCATTATAAATCTTCCAAACGCATAGAAGGTATACCACCAAAAGTGAACCCTCATATAAACTATGGACTGAGTGATAATGATATGTCAATGTAGGTTCATCAATTGTAACAAACGTACCACTCTGGTGGGGGATATTTGATAATGGGGCAGACTGCATATGTGGGAGTGGGAGCTACATGGGAAATTCATACCTTCTGCTCAACTTTTCTGGAAACCTAAAACTGCCCTAAAAAAATAGATGCATTTTTTTTTAAAAAAGATACATGTCCCAAAAAATTAAAAATAGACTTTACTTATATAAAAATTGTCACCTTAAAAAAACAACTGCCAAGGATTTTCTGCATTTTAGAAAAAGTGTTTTATTTCACACAAGTCAAAACATTTTGACAAATACCTTTTCCTTTCTTTTTTCTTTTGTAGAGAGGGAAGGATGGGGAGGGGGAAACAGAGAGAATCTTAAGCAGGCTCCACACCCAGCACAAAGCTGAACATGGGGCTCAGGCTCACATTGGTGAGATCATGACCTGAGCCGAAATCAAGAGTCGGACACTTAACGGACTAAACCACCCAGGCACCTCTACCTTTTCCTTTCTTGAAGTTAGACACATTTTTAGAAGATCACTACCAAAAGAAACATGTTTGTTATAATCAACGTAATGATCTGATATTTGGTAGCTGTCTTACTATTGTTATTAATAAAACTGATAGAGAAAGGCAAACTACTTAAAAGCAGCCCATTCAAAAGATCTTAAGGGGACTTTTTTTTTTTTAAGATTTTATTTATTCACTAGAGACACAGAGAGAGAGAGAGAGAAGCAGAGACACAGGCAGAAGGAGAAGCAGGCTCCATGCAGGGAGCCCCATGTGGGACTCGATCCCGGAACTCCAGGATCACGCCCTGGGCTGCAGGCAGACGCTAAACGGCTGAGCCACCCAGGGATCCAAGGTGACTTAATAGGCCATCAGTCAACTGTTAGAAACAGGTTTAAGTTGTTTTTCTACTTTTTACTATCACTACCAACCCACTTATACCAAAATCGTTTCCAATGCTATGACTCACTCTCTCATATTTCTAAACTGTTGGTGACATGTCTTCCTTTGTGACCTACCAAAAACACATACTCATCACCATCTTTACTTCCCTTGTGAAGCATCTACCGTTTTACCTCTTGCCTTTCTAATAAAATATAAGGTTTTTTTTTTTTAAGATTTTATTTATTTATTCATGATAGTCATAGAGAGAGAGAGAGAAGCAGAGACACAGGCAGAGGGAGAAACAGGCTCCACGCAGGGAGCCCGGTGTGGGATCCGATCCCGGATCTCCAGGATCGCGCCCTGGGCCGAAGGCAGGCGCCAAACCGCTGCACCACCCAGGGATCCCTAAAATATAAGTTCTTAATCGTATCTTCAATATGTTCAATTACATGCTGTAATCTTAGACATGCAGTTGCCATTCCACCCTGATAGCATTCCAATCTCATCATTGTGCTAGGCTTAGCCTCCATTACCAATATAATTAATTCATACTTTACAGAACAATCACATGGTTATATATGTACTATAGTCTCTTCTCATTAACCTTTTCTTTTAAATCCATTTCTAACACTCATTTCTCCCAGCAGGAGAATTCTTTTTCATGGCAATGGTTGAACAGATGGAAGAGGCAGCACTAAATGAAGAAAAGCAAAACTAGGTAACATAAGGAATTATACCAACTGTAGGAGATTTCTTTCTAATTATTAATTTTATAATCCAAAAAGACACAGAAAGGTAAAGCAAATGTCAGTCTGTATACTATAAATGTTTCCACAAAATACTTTTGTATTTATTCAAATTTAGAAAGAGATGAAAATGTTGCTGACATGTATAAGACTAGATATTGGATATTTTTTGGCTTCAAATGTACTATGAATCAAAAAAAGAACCAGAGGAAAATCCTAAAATATTAAACTTTTCTTCCCTTAAGCAAGATAAAACAGTGAAGCAAACACAAGAGAGTTATTTTGTTGCAGATTCTCACTCATGAGACTGGCCCTTAGAAATGTAAGAATAAAAGCTCAGGGCAGCCCAGGTGGCTCAGCCGTTTAGCGCCGCTGCCCTCAGCCCAGGGCATAATCCTGGAGACTGGGGATCGAGTCCCACATCAGGCTCCCTGCATGGACCCTGCTTCTCCCTCTGCCTGTGTCTCTGCCTCTCTCTGTCTCTCATGATTAAATAAATAAAATCTTAAAAATAAATAAATAAAAGCTCAGTTCATGGTCTGATTTAACAGGCTTAGAGGCACAGGACCAGCGAAGGGCCAGTCCAGCTCTGATGGAGAAGAACTGGGTAGATCATCACCAAGAAAGATCTTAGCCTGAGCCATATGCTGTCATTGTCATTATATCTATCCCATTTAGATGACAACGTGAGACCATTATAGCTCTGGCTTGGCTGTTCCTGAAAAATAAGAGACCTACATAGTAGAGCCGTGGTTCCAGGAGTTATTAAGAGTTTCTCCCATAAGCCACATCCATCTATTGGAAAGGAATATATGTTCCATAAATACACCCTAACCCAAGAACTCAGGTAGGGAAATGACTAAGTTGGTACCACTTCCTTCTTGATTCACAGCACCCAAATAAATAGATTTCTTTTTTTTAAATGCCTGCTGTTCTATTAAACAATATGGGTAGACAGAAAAAACTAAAATAGCCTGCATATTACTCAAGCTAGACCAGATGGCACTCTAGCAACCTCTAGGACAACAAAGAAATGGACAGTAATAAGAATAAAGTGATTTTCTGTGTGGGTGGGAATTTATGTGTGCCTTAGAACATAAAGCTTCTAGGTAAACAATTAAAGATCAGAGCAATAATTAATGCACTGCATTAAAATACAGAAAAAAACTCAGAGCAAAAAATGCAGCAATGCTACTGACCTAATTTAGTGCTATAATGAAGAATTTATATAACTTAATAATTTCAAAGGGATTTTAGTAATTGCTTTCAAAGAAACTAACACAACCTCAACAAATCATACTTACCTCAATTTTTAAAATTTAGAACTGAGAATTAAAATGATCTTGATGAAATAACACACCCTTCAGGAATATAGTTTGAACCTTTTTTGTCAAAGATTTAAACACAAAACTTTAGTTTACATTACTAATAAAAACACATACACACGCATGTGCACACACACATCTTTTTTTTTTTAAGATTTTATTTATTTATTCATGAGAGAGAGTGAGAGAGAGGCAGAAACACAGGCAGAGGGGAGAAGCAGGCTCCATGCCGGGAGCCCGACGCGAAACTCGATCCCGGGACTCCAGGATCACGCCCTGGGCCGAAGGCAGGCGTCAAACCACCGAGCCACCCAGGGATCCCCATAAATAATAACAATAATAAAATAGTAATCTAAATCCCCAAGCATTCAACATGACACAGCAGTATCGATATTTTACCTAAATAGCTAAAATAAACAATCATGTTCACCAGAAAGATCATGACAATATTAATTTCAGTGAAGACTCTCCCATACACATAAAAGCATGAGTATACTAAAAAGAACTTTGTAATGAAAACTTTAGAAGAATGAAAGAAAAATTATGTTGCCCAGACTCACGTGCCAACTAAATTTCTAAAGAGCAAGCAAACAGAATGATTTCCACAGCTGCCACAGAGGCTTATGATGGGCAGCATCATTCGCTTTTCTAACAGTGCTGTTTCCTGAATTAACTTCAAAGGTTTGTGTGGGGAAGCAAGTTTACTAATAAATTCTCTCAGAAGCTGAGTACTATATTTCATTCCCAGCTACTGGGAAATTTATCCAACAATAAAATAGTTTAAAAGAAGTTAAATCTGCTAAAATTCAAGATGAAGACATCAAATGTGATCAAAAGTAACATGTTCAGGAGCTCATACTTTTGTAAAACAGAAAAAAGGAAAGCATTTAAACCTCTAACCACTTCCCACTAGACCAGTGTCAAGTTATCTGGAAATGCCATTTCTCCCTATTTTAACTCTTTCTATACCTATCTTCCTCAATTCCCTTTGGCTATCTCACTAAATCTCTGAATTTTTGGCTTTCTGTTCACATAGTGTATCCTTAATAAACCTCTACCTTTTATTTCTTTGGAATTGTACTATTTTAAAGTTAAATAAAGCCTATCCCTTAAATTGTCCTTTGCTATTTCACAACAAATTGTTCTTAAATAAGATGTGTTGACAATGGCCAAGTTATATGAAATCATAAACCACTTAGGCAGTGCTGGCTTATCCCTTTTATTAACAAATTTCTTTTTAACATGGTCATTTAGGGGCACCTGGGGGGCTTGGTTGGTTGGGCAGCCAACTCTTGATTTCAGCTCGGGTCATGATTTTGGGGTCCTGGAATCAGGCCCCACATCTGACTCCATGCTCAGTGGGGAGTCTGCTTGAGGTTTCTCTCTTCCTTTCCCTCTGTCCCTCCCCCTACTTGCATTCTCTAAAATAAATAAATCTTAAAAACAAAACAAAACCAAAAACACCAACATAGTCATTTACTTACTGACATATCATGAGACCTAAGAAAAAGTGTCTTAAGGAAATTAACAGAGTCCCTAACTCCCTATATGACTTTGTATAATTACTTAGAGAATAATCTGGCTATACCCTGCCTTTCCAACTTCTCTTTTTCTTACTCCCATCCTCTCTTCTAATTTCCATTTACCCTTCAAAACCCAGCTCACATATTGCCTCCTACAACAACTTCTTGGTCACTCCTTCCCAGCCAAGATCAAACACTCCCCCTCACCTCTATATAATCTCATAACAGCCTATGATTTCCTTTAGAACAACATAATGTCTTGAATCAGAAGTCTGTGGATAGGAATTTAATTTTTTTTGGTTTTTTGAGAGAGTGAGAGTATGTGCAAGCAGGGAAGGTGAGGGGGAGCAGAGGAAGAATCCTAAGCAGTCAAGCAGGGTCCACATCCAGGCCTAGTATGGGTGGGCTGGATCTCACAACCCTAAGATCACGACCTGAGCCAAAATCAAGGGTCAGGTGTTTAACCAACTGAGCCACCCAGAGGCCCCATGCACAAGAATTTTAAACAAGGTCAAATAAACCTTACATATAAATTTAAGTCAATATGCTGGATTTTAGTTAATTATTACCCCCACACTGGACCACATATTTCTTGAGAATAGAGGCTCTTTGATTCATGGATCCCTAGTCACTTGCACTAACCAGCACAGACTAGCATCTCAAACATTCGCTACTGGGACTCCTCTATCAGTACTTCACAAACATGTACTTTACTTATACCTCTAAAAACACAGGGCAACCAGATATCCCCTAAATCCCGGATTAATATCTCCGTGTCTCTGCTCATGTTATTCCCTACTACCTGAAATCTTGTTTCATCTTCCTATCATTTACTTCATGGATCTTCTGCTGCCTTCAAAATCCCCCACGTGAAAAAAACACTGCTTATTTCATGACCTTTTATCAACCTTCAAGGTTCAGCAACCTGTCACAACCTCTTTAAAGTCGGCCTAGCTTCCTTCTGTCAAAATTCTCTCTCTTCTCCACAATTTCAGGTCATTTTTTATGTAAACATCAGTTGAAGTGCTTAATAAAATGCAATTTGTATTAGGGTCTAATCAGATGCAAAGATGAATCTCCCTACCTAAAGCAAAGCTCCCTTGGACCAAGTTATTCATCTTCATTCATTACCTGTCCCTCTCCCCCCACCCCACCAATACATGCCTAGAAAATTTTATTATATGCACTCCATAAACGTATTTAAATAAATGCCTAGCTAACCATTCTGCAGCATGATAGTATAAAGTGTAAAGGTTCTACAATCAAAATATGAATAAAAGAAACAATTTTATTGACATTTTTAAATTCATAAACACCTCTCAGTGCCTTTAAAAATCAGCTTATTTCATTAAGAAACATTAACTTTTAAGGTTCATCTGACTATATAGTTTGTCTGCTATAAAGGAAGGCTTAGAGGGAGAGGGAAAAGCAAATTCCCCACCTAGCATGGAGCCTGACACAGGGCTCGATCCCAGGAACCTGAGAATATGACTGGAGCCAAACTCAGGTGCTTTACTAAGCCACCCCAGGCACACCTTAAATTTTTATTATTTATATATTATAAACTTATAATCACATATTACATATAATATAGACTAATCTTTGTATATGCATCTCTTCATATTGCTATATACTTTGTCTATTTTTATAGGATACACAACCATCCAATGAAAAGATTAATCATAACTTAGCTATTTCTCTTCATTTAATATTGTCTATGTTCAAATTTTCACTGTTACATGCAATAGTCTTTACTTTTAATTATTTTCCATAAACTAGAGTCACTCATGTTAAATTACTGAATTAAAGGTTATAATCGACATTTCGATTTCTACTAAAGCACAGTGCCAACCAACATCATGCTTCAATGACAGCTGTATCTCTTATGGTACTCCAGCAACGCCATTTCATCAGCACTGTGTATGATTCCTCCTTGTTTAAAATCACCTTTCCTAGGGGCACCTAGGCGGCTCAGTGGTTGAGCATCTGCCTCTAGCTCAGGCTGTGATCCCAGGGTCCTGAAATCAAGTCCCACGTCGGGCTCCCCACAGGAAGCTTGCTTCTCCCTCTACCTAGGTCTCTGCCTCTGTCTCTCATAAATAAATAAATAAATAAAATCTTTAAAAAAATAAAAATAAAATCACCTTTCCTAGATTCTTAGGAAGATTAAACATTTTCCATATACTTATTTACTAAGTCGATTTCCTTTGTGAACTGTGTTTTTGTACTATGTATGCCCATTTACCTATAGTAGTCATCATAGTTTTCTTGCTGGTCTGTCATCCTCTGCCTGTCTCATTTACTGTGAATACATTTCCTACTTGTTACCTGCCCCCTTGGGACTATTTTTTCCTCCCTCTCCACCAATACACATCTTTTTAAGCACGCTAGTGTACAATTTTATCCAAATTACTTGTTTTTAATTTGTCATTTCTCCTATCACTTCTATAAGACATTCCCAAAATCTTTTTACTACTAGTTTTATTTTTCTTTTATATTTAACCCTCTAACTCACAGGTAAGGAATGTGTCAACTCTGCATGCTCCCATAGAACCTTTCTCTTTAAGCATTCGATAAATGTTTCTTAAACATTCCAATAAAAGATAAATTGAAAAAAATATTATCCATTACTATAATTCTACTAGTCTCTTTCTAGGCTACTCAGCCAATCAATATAGATACAAAAGTGAAATAACACTCTATACTGAAGGAGAAGACAATGGTGCAGAATTGGTTTCTTTCTGAGAATACAAATCATGTTTTAAAAAGTGTTTTTGTTGGCAAACCCAATTTTTTTAAAGATTTTATTTTTTTATTCATGAGAGACACAGAAAGAGAGGCACAAGGCAGAAGGAGGAGAAGCAGGCTCCATGCAAGGAGTCCAATGCGGGACTCGATCCCGACAATCCAGGATCACGCACTGAGCCAAATGTAAACGCTCAATTGCTGAACCACCCAGGTGTCTCACAAATCCAATTTTAATGTCCATGACTAAGTCATACAAATTCTTTTTTTGCACACATACCCTGCAGAGTAGCAAGCTAGATAATACTGTGTTATTCGTTTTTCTAAGTCATAGTCCTCAGATCTGTTATTCAGAGTTCTTTACTGTGGAGTGAAGCACTACTGAATAATTTATTACAATTCTCACCATAACACTGCTATATAATAATTCACAGACACAATACAACCACTTTTATTATAATGATACCTTACCTTGGTAGTTTGTTTTTTTTTTTTTTGTCAGTCATCAACTCTTCAAGAGAAAAATATGTGTATACAATTTATAGATTTAAACAACCAAGATATTGCCTAGTGAAAAGACAAGCTTTATTCCTCTTTTCCAGCTTGAGTAATTGAATTTTATTTTGTTGCAGAGAAACAATCAGGCCAAAAAGCCTACTACAAACAAAAACATAATACATGTGGCCCCTTGGATTATATAGCACATTTATGCAGAGTACCTGTCAATATAATTTGCATTTGAAGACCTATAAAAACATTGTTAAAATGACAGCTGTGAAAATTAATCTGAGTAGTGAGGTTGGCAGCACAGGTTTTATTTCATTCTAATGGTTACAGCTTTTACCTATAAATATATGGGTAAGGCAAATAATTACTCGTAACTCTATCCTATGTATTTTGGAAAAGTTGTACCTCATAATACATAAATAGTCCAGAGAGATAATCAGGATTTTAAAATCTTTTCTGTTTACCTACAAAAGGGAAACCTGTAGGAATACTGTTTTCATATACAACTGGCCCTTGGATGACACAGATTTGAACTGTGCAGGTCCACTGATAACATGGATTTTTTTTTTCATTAAATACAGTGCAATACTGTAAATATATTTTCTCTTCCTTATGCTTTACTTAGTAACATTTTTCCTCTAGCTTCCTTTATTATAAAAGCACAGCATATAATACATATAACACACAAAACACATGTTGTATGTTACTGGTAAGGTTTCCAGTCAAGAGCAGGCTATTAGTTTCGGGGGAGTCAAAAATTACACAGATCTTCAAACCAGTGACCTGATTTTATAACCACAAGTTTGTATCTCTTAATCCCCTTTACCTATTTCACCCATCCCCCCATGGCTTTCCACAGGCAACCACCAATGTGTTTTGTATTTACGAGTCTGTTTTTGTTTCCTCATTTGTTTTTTAGATTCCATGCATAAATGTGCAATCATACAGTATTTGTCTTTCTCTGACTTACTTCACCTAGCATAATATACTCTAGGTCCATCTATGTTGACACAAAAGGCAAGATTTCATCCTTTTCTAAGGCTGAGTAATATTCTATTGTATATATACCACTCCTTCATTATCTATTCATCTATCAATAAACACTTAGGTTGTTCTCACCTCTTGGCTATTGAAATAATGCTGCAATAAACATAGGGCCCATATACCTTGAGGCCGGTATCACTATAAACTTCCCTTACAACAGTTTTTGCTGCATATCAAAGGTTTTGAACTGTTGTTTTCCATTTCCATTTTTCTCCAGGTATTTTATTTCCTCTTTGATTTCTTTGTTAGTTTACTGGCTCTTCAGTAGCATGTTGTTTAGCCTCCATGTGTTTGTATTTTTTCCAGTTTTTTTCTTGCAACTGACTTCTAGTTTTCTACTCTTGTAGTCAGAAAAGATGCTTGATAGGATTTTAATCTTCTTAAATTTATCAAGACTTTTTTTGGGGCCTAATATCTAATCTATCCTAGAAAATGTTCCATGTGAAAAAAAAAAAAAAAAAAGAAAAGAAAATGTTCCATGTGCACTTGAAAAGAATGTGTATTCTGCTGCATTTGGATAGAATGTTCTATACACATCTATTAAATCCATCTGGTCTATGGAACACCTGGGTAGCTCAGCGGATGGGTGCCTGCCTTCGGCCCAGCGCGTGATCCTGGAGTCCCTGGATCAAGCCCACATCAGGCTCCCTGCAGAGAACCTGCTTCTCCCTCTACCTGTGTCTCTGTCTCTTTCTCTGTGTCTCTCATGAATAAATAAATAAAATCTTAAAAAAAAAAAATCCATCTGGTCTACTGTGTCATTCAAAGTTATTGTTTCCTTATTGATTTTCTGTCCAGATGATCTACTCCTTCACTAAGTTGAGTATTAAAGTCCCCTACTATTATTGTATTATGGCCAATTTCTCCTTTTATGTCTGTTAAAAATTTGCTTTATATATTTAGGTTCTCCTAAGTTGGGTGCATAAATGTTTACATTATATGCTCTTATTGGATTGATCCATTTATCATAACATAATGCCCTTCTTTGTCTCTTTTTACAGTATTTGTTATAAAGTCTATTTTGCCTTATGTAAGTATTGCTATCTTTTTTTTTTTTTCACTTTTACCTGAAATATCTTTATCTATCTCCTCAATTTAAGTCTGTATGTGTCCCTAGGTCTGAAGTGAATCTCTTGCAGACTGCAAAAAGACCAAGTTTTATTTTGGGGTTTTTTTAGTTCATTCAGTTACCCTATGTCTTTTGAATGAAGCACTTACTCCATTTACATTTAAAGTAAATATTGATAGATATATCCTTATTGCCCTTCTGTTATTTTTGGTTGTTTGTGTAAGATCTTCTCTTTTCCTTTCTTCTTCTCTTGTTCTCTTCCCCCTTGTGAGTTCATGAGTTTCCTTAATGTTATACTTGGATTGCTTTCTCTTTATTTTTCGTGTATCCATTACAGTTTTTGGTTACTATGAGGCTCATATATAATATCCTGTGTATATAGCAGTCTACATATTAAGATGGTGGTTGCATAAAGTTCAAGTACATTCCAAAAACACTGGATTTTTACTACCCCCACACACACCTTCTGTATATATTGTCATGTTTTATATATTCGTATGTATCCCTTAACACATTTTTGTTGATTTTACTACTTTTATCCTTTAAACTTCATACTACTTTCATCCTTTAAACCTCACTATAATTACTAGGGAAAGTTGTCTTTTCATAATTTCCTTACTTCCCTAGTTATGGTCTTTTCTTTTCTGCTTAAAGAAGTCCCTTTTATATTTCTTGTAAGTTTAGGTTGTTTTGTTATTGTTGTAGTTTAAGGTTAGTGATGATGAACTCCTTTAATTTTTGATCATCTAGAAACTCTCTCTCCTTCAACTCTGAATATCTTTTCTGGGTAGACATTCCTAGTTTTAGGTTTTTTCCTTTCACTTTAGAATGTATCATGCCGGGGATCCCTGGGTGGCGCAGCGGTTTGGCGCCTGCCTTTGGCCCAGGACGCGATCCTGGAGACCCAGGATCGAATCCCACGTCGGGTTCCCGGTGCATGGAGCCTGCTTCTCCCTCTGCCTATGTCTCTGCCTCTCTCTCATCTTTCTCTGTGTGACTATCATAAATAAATAAATTTTAAAAAAAGAAATTAAAAAAAGAAAAAAAGAATGTATCATGCCACTCCGTTCCAGCTTGCAAAGTTTTTGCAAAAAATAAACAAACTGATAGCCTTATTGAGTTTCCTTTATACCTAGCTACTTGTTTTTCTCTTGCTGCTTTTAAGATTCTCTCCTTACCTTTAATTTTTGATGTTTTATTTTTCACATGACTTGAGGTAGACTTTCCTGGATTCATCTTATTTGGAGCTCTCCCTGCTTCCTGGGCCTGAATGTCTGCTTTTCCCTCTAGTTTAGCAAAGTGTTCAGCTATTATTTCTTCAAACACACTTTCTGCCTCTGTTTTCCTTCTGAGGCCCCTATAATGCAAGTGTTAGTATGTTGGTGTTTTCCCAAAAGCCCCTTAACCTATCCTCAAATTTTTCATTATTTCTTCTTTTCAGCTTGGGTTCTTCCCATTACCCCATCTTCCAGATTGCTGATCTGTTCGTCTGCATGCTCTAATCTACTGTTGATTCCTTTCGAATATATTTTTCATCTTAGTTACTATATTCTTCAGCTCTGGTTGGGTTTTTTTGTTTGTTTGTTTGTTTGTTTGTTTTTTTCTCTCTCTTTGTTGAAGTCCTCACTGATTTTATCCACTCTTTTCTCAAGTTCGGTGAGTATCTTAACTTTGAACTCTTTTTCAGGTAGACTGCTTACCTATCTTTCATTTTTGTCTTTCATTTGAAACATACTCCTCTGTCTCATTTTATGGGACTGTATCTACACAGGTAGGTAGGTCAGCTACATCTCCTGATCTTAAAAGTAGTGGCTTTATATAGAAAGTGTCCTGTGGTGCTCAAAAGGACAATCTCTCCCCTTGTCACTAGACCAGGCACTCCAGGGTGTCCCCTGTGTGGACTGCATTGAACCCTGTTCTGATTGTGCTGCAACTGCCATGGGCACTTAGTGGACTGGGCTGGTCCTCAGACTGGGTGTCTGCAATGACCAGCCAAAACCATTATGGGTGCACTGGTTAAAAGGCATGGCTGGCTGAGAGGCCCAATTCTAGCTGCTGCACACATGATAACATGGGGGGCCAGCCACCAGAGAGGAGTATTAGATATTAGTGCTGGCTCCCCACCTCCCTGACAGGAATAGGTTTGGAAGGGTGCCAGTCCCAGCTGCGGCTGCTCACCAAATGTGGCAGGGTGGTATTTGCTTTGAGTGGATACTAGTCCCCATGGAGGCTACCTGTCAGCTATGGCAGGGCAGGAGCTGCTTTCCTGGGGTATCTGCTGTGACAGAAGAGTTTGAGTGGGACAAGTCTGCAGGGGAACACCAGAGTTGGGCAAGCAGTGCCAGCAAGACAGATGGAGAGTGTCAGAACCCCAACCAGTGTCCAGCCAGCGAGGATGAAGGAAGGTAAGAAAAACAGCACCTGCCAGCACTCTGTTCTTACAGAAAGCTCCCACAGATCCTTGTCCCTTTAGTACACACTCTAAAATTAATCAGTAAATCTCCTTCACATTTAATTAACCCAGGCACTTTTCAAACTACTTTTTGAGCTGGATCTCCACTGAGTGATATAGCACACTGACCCTCTTGGTTTCCTGCAGCCCTCCAGCTACCCCAGGATTAAGTCATTGATTTTTAAAGCACATTATGGGGGTTCATCTTGTCAATGCAGATCTCTAAGGCCAGAAATGCCTAATGTGGAGCTTGATCCCCTGCCACCTCAGGGAGGACCTCCAAGAGTCCCTATAATGGCTCTCCCACTTGTAGGTCGTCACACTGGGGGTCTGGATCCCAACCACATCTGGCTTCTTCTATTCTAAATGTGGCTTCCTCTTTGTGTCTTTAGCTGTGGAAGATCTGCTCTGCTGGCTGTACTTCACCTAACTGTTGCTTCATGGTGTGTCTATGGGAAGAAGTGAGCTCAGGATCCTCCTACTCTGCCATCTTCCCCTGCTCTCTAATATCAAGTATCCTTTAAGTTTCCAAGACTGAGTGCTTTTAAAAATACAGAGAGGGGATCCCTGGGTGGCGCAGCGGTTTGGCGCCTGCCTTTGGCCCAGGGCGGGATCCTGGAGACCCGGGATCGAATCCCACGTCAGGCTCCCAGTGCATGGAGCCTCCTTCTCCCTCTGCCTGTATCTCTGCCTCTCTCTCTCTCTCTCTCTCTCTCTCTCTCTCTCTGTGACTATCATAAATAAATAAAAATTAAAAAAAAATACAGAGAGGATGCTTTTTAACTTTATGGCAAATTTAAGACACTGGATAATTATTTAAATGTAAAGATATGATTTACTGCCCAACTATTGCCTAAAAGGGTATCAGCAGCTTCTAAGAGACCTTGTACAATTAGGCCATTAAAATATAAAATGAAAAGTAAACCCAGAAAACAATGGTTCTTTATCTTAAAGGCAAAGAGTGGAGGTCACTAAGCATTTGATAAAAGCCAAAGATACTCCCCCAGATTGTCATATGCACAAAAACAATTTTACCTATCATTTCAGAGGGTGATGGTGATACACAGAGAGGGGATTAAAAACTCCTGCCACAGAGAACTAGAAAAGAAATTTTCCATCCAAAAGCCTAGACTAATAAAGTTACTGTAATTAAAATGAAATATAACTCCAAACCTCCTTGCAGCCCAAGCAAATAAAAAACATGATGGGCTAAATAATTCTCAATGGCTAATAGAAGGAAGTGTGCTAGGTCGTAAGGAAACTTTTGTCTAAACTAAATCTTCAAAGAATTTGTCATATGAATTCTTATAAAGGGAACACTAAACATTATATAAGACAATGCATTCAAAAATATTATAGGAGATGAAGGAATTTTTTTATGTAACTGCATCTTAAAAAGATTGATAAAATATGAGGGAATGATACAGGTTCCCCATTACCCAAAAGCAGAGCATTCCTATGAAAACTTTTATAAGCAGAAATGGTATAAAGTGAAGAGCAATTACCATTAATTTATATAGAAAAATTGCTGAGTGTTCCTAGACCACCCCCTCCCAAAAAACACCCTGTCTTAGGTTTTTCTGATACCTTATGATGTATCTTGCTAACAGATGCACAAAATAACGTGAAATAAAACAGTCAGAGTTTAAAGCTATGGCAACTCTGATGCTGGGTATTGTTCCCCAGGAAGGTGTTTGGCTAGGCCCCTATCATTGCTTGGGGTGTGTGCTGCCTCTACAGAGGGGCTCAATGCAAAATAAACACTGAACACTATTTTTTGCTTTTCACCTTTTTTTTTTTTTTCATAAAAGCAAAAATCCTCTTGAGATTTCTGTTAGTGAAAACAGGTACTTATGGAGGTCTTTCACAAAAGTGGAATGGCATAATGCAAATGTTCAAATGGCAGTGGAGGGAGAGAGGCACCACCTGTACTAAAATATAGAACTAACTAGCTTACTGATGATCTGGTCTGATATAAGATTAGAAATGAGGTTATAACCACTCTCCAATTTCATGCTTATAACAGCCTCTGGAAAAATGAGAAAATTTTTGCTAACTTAGTCTCAATCCTCAAATCCGCAACTTTCCATAAACTGGAGTGGGCATTGGAAAGCTTTGTATGTGACACAAGAATGTAAGAGATCAGAACAGAAGATAGGTTAAGAGTATAGGAAATGGAGCCAGTTTGAATTTGAATCCTGACTCATCTATTTTAATAGCTGTGTGCCTTTCTGACTGTAACTATACTGCAGGTTCTCATCTGCAAGGTTGTCATAACAACAGTCCTTACTCGAAATAGAGCTGTTGAGAATCAAATGAGTTTATATAAAGCACTTAGAATAGTGTTTATTGACCCACCTACAATTGTGAAGATTAAACAACAGTAAAGAGGGCTTGACATATAACTTATTAGCTACTAGGCAATTCCTCAAGAATGTATATTTTTAAACCTTTAGATTAATGTTAAAGCCTTTTTAACTATCAGATTTAATGAAAATGACCAGCTTTTTATTTAATGTAGATATTTATATCAAGATCTCTAGAATCCCTTATTTTGGCTAATTTAACTACGACTATCCTGAATCAATCCCTTCCTTCCCACTTGTTCTCTGTGGCCAAAATTTTAAGAAGCTGGGAAGTACATTAAGCAGCCTTTAAAGAAAACTGATTGATTAAAGAATTATTTATCTATATCTTACTGAATTTTTTTTTTTAAGATTTATTTATTTTAGAGAGAGAGACAGAGAGAGTGCGGGGAGGGGGCAGAGGGAGAGGGAGAGAGAAACTCAAGCAGATTCCACATGGAGCACAGAGCTCAACAGAAAGCTTGATCCCACACCCCTGAGATGCTTAACCAACTGCGCCACCCAGGCACCCTTGAATGTTCAGTATTTTTCAAAGCCATTTATTCTCAAATGTTTCCATTTGCTTCCGCTCTGTTGATCTAGTTAATCTTTAATTCATGTGAAAGTACAGCAATGTTACATCTTACTCCAGAATTAGGTTCTAAAGTCATTGTAAAAGGCAAAAATTGCCCAGTCAAAATTAAAATTACCTCTGAATATCTCTCAAGTCAGCCTATAAATTATTATCGTTCAGTAAGGCCAAAACAGTCAGTTTTCCTCTAGCACTGCTCAGATACCTGTCCATTCAGCTGAATATAGATGAAGTAGCCTATCTGTTCAAGAATGCCAGACTCACACTCAGGAGAGGGAGTTGTTCATACTATGAAACACAATCAAGAACTGAAAGAACATCTTCCAACTCTGAGAAACACACATTCACTTTCAGAAAGACAGGAATGGCTGAATGACTCCCCTATACTCTTTAAACTTTATTTCTCCCAAACACGCTCCCTCCCTTCTCTAAGGGACATTAAGCATACATACTCAAATTACAGAAGTTAAAGCAAGAGGCAATGTATGTGAAATAATGTTTGCATTAAAAATTCTAAAAGTGGGTCTGATGCCATGCAACTTCAATGTTTATGTCTTACATTTTAACCGTATAATGCAGCACAATCTTTTTTGAGTTTCCATATGCAAGCTGATCAGATGTTTTTGTGCTGAATGTTCTAAATTTTAATGTTCCATTTAGCTGGCAGAACTCATATTCTGTGGAACAACTCAGAAGTTCACCTGTTCCCCTTAACTCCTATCAGGGATTATAGTGGGGAATTAAGCCATACGTAGTCTTAGGGAAATTCCAGAGAAATTCCTTTCCTATCTGTAAAAGAGAACACCAGTGTGGATATGGGGTAATTCAGACCATGATACCTAATGAGTATTCCCATATTCAAAAAGATCAGATGTCAGTCATTAAGGCAATCAGCTGATTAAAGCATCTACAGAAATGTGTGAAGCTGGGGTGCATCAGGGCAATGAATAATTGTTTTGATTTTTTTTAAAAGTATTCAACTAACTGCCAAAAAAGGGAAAGATGATCTGTACTTCTGCAATAGAGAGAAATGAGGATAAAAATTATTTGAATTGGGAACCAGAGGCAAAAATACACGTGCTTGGCATTTGCAATGGATTCTACTAAAGCTCTATGCTAACCAAAATTTTTACATGGCAATACTATCCTTTTAAAATACAGCACTAAAATTTTTACAAATTAGAGTTACTGTTTGGGTAAAAGACAGAAAAACAAAATGAACTTAGAAGTTTGACTTTTTACAAGTTACTGTTTCTCTTTAATAAAAGGAGTAATGTCAGTAGATGTATTTAGTAGGAGTAAATGTCAGTAGAATTATTTTATAAATTAATTTCTGGAGGAGAGGTGCAGTGAGAAGAGCCTTTACAAATGAGCCTCAAAATTCAGCCCACCTTCAATGAGATGCCTTTTCAATACTCTGAAAGAATTCTTCTTTAGGCTCAAATATCTTTGTTTTTAAAGCAAAAGATATTTGCTTTAAAAATCTCTACTTTAAATTCAGATAATAATTAGATATTACATAGTTGAATAGATACGTATCGATTCTGTTACGTAGATAACAGAACAGTAATACAAAGCCAGTCAAGTTTTATAATATTTTAGCAATTAACAAATTATTTTACTTATTTTCATTGGGAACTGTTTTGAAAAAAGGAAAAAATAATAAAAAGTCTAGAAGGTCTCCTCTATGGTTATTTTTCACTTAATAATTAGTGACTGAGTGCCCAGTAAGTGCCAGGCAAAGATCTAGGTGCTTTGTTATACAGTCTCATGTAATTCCTGGGGAAGACACACATATAGGACTATGACTTAACAAGAAAAAAAGATTTAATAAAATGCTTCATTTTAATTGATTATAACCAAGTAGTCTATGCTCAGAATTTACTTTATGGCCTATTTGCAACAACTTGTGAGTATACTTTCACCTGAAACTTCTTGCTCCTCCTTTTGAAATCTGCCTTTTATTTATCTATTCATCCATTCATTTAACTATAATTGCCCAACTATGCACATAACAGTTGGGAAGTAGAATGAAAGATGTACCTATGTAAATAGGCAAAGAGAGTTCCTGAATTTGAAGAGGCAAGGTTTTTCCTCACTTTAAAAAGGTCAAGAAATAACAAAACCAATTATATGGTAGATCTAATGAAAGGTTTAAGCTGCTTAGATAACAGATATAAAGTGCTCTTTAAAACCGTAAAATGTTATTCTACTATAATACATAATTACTAAACAATTTGCTTGATTACTCTAACGACTTCAATAATTCATGTTATTATTATGAATATCAAGAGTCCCCTGCTAACCTGAATTGGTATATTTGAGAACCAACTAAGGCCTGTAATACTTTTTTTGTTAAGTCTAGTTTTTTGTTAAGTCTAGCATTTAATTAAAGATCTTCAATACTCTATATCAATTCAGTCAAGCTTCAAGAAATTATATCCTTTTAGGTTTTCTAGTCATTTATTATGATTTAGTAAAAAGAAAATGGGACTTAAAGGGCTTAAGGATGGGACACCTGGGTGGCTCAGCAGTTGAGCATCTGCCTTTGGTTCAGGGTGTGATACCGCAATCCTGGGATGGAGTCCCACATCAGGCTCCCTGCATGGAGCCTGCTTCTCCCTCTGCCTCTGCCTTTCTCTCTGTTTCTCATGAATAAATAAAATCATAAATAAATAAATAAATAAATAAATAAATAAATAAATAAATATATAAACAAACAAACAAACAAATAAATAAATAAATAAATAGTTTAGGGATTTAGGTTTTAAGTGTTGGCTTTATGCAACCTTCGGCAATGTAAACTCCTTGAGATTCAATTTCCCCATCTGTACAATGAGAGTGATACCTACCTGGAACAGATGTTGTGAAGACTAAATAAATAATATGACAATATTCAGCAAAATGTCTATCATATATGAGATCACATTATTTCCTTTTTGCCTTCTTTCAAACAAAATATAACATATTATCGGTTACATTATCCTTTTTTACTGGACAATAAATCCTCTGTGGGGTTTTTCCTTTTATGAAACCCTCCACTTTTATGTAAATTAAATGTAATCTCCATATTTTCATCATCATCTCCCTCTTTTGTGTGTGTTCCCAAAGTGACTGAAACATTGGGTAAGCACTTTTACTAGACCATAATAAATAGATCCAAAGGGTATTTTCATTTACAAATTTATTTACATAAAGGGAAAACAAGGAATAGTATTTGAAAGAGGACTTTCCCAGAAAATGTGAGATGGACAAAAGCCTGCACAGTACTGACCCTACCACAAATTTTTATTCTATTTTATTCTATTATTAAAGTAATTATTCGGGGAGCATGGGTGGCTCATTTGGTTAAGTATCTGCCTTTGGCTCAGGTCATGATCCCAGGGGTCCTGAGATCCAGCAAGATGGGCTCTCTGCTTGAGAACCTACTTCTCCCTCTCCTCCCCAAGTGCTCTCTCTTGCTATCTCTCTCTCAAATAAATAAGATCTTTTTAATAAATAAATATTCAAATGTATCATTTTTCTTTGTCTAATTCAGCAAAATCAGAAACAAAAAAAAAATGTATCTTCGAGTATATTTTCATTACCTAACATTATTCAATGGTCATACAAAAGAGCCAAAAGTCTTGCAGAATCAAAGTATACAAAACAATCGTTTCTCCAAGTGAAATTTCAATTATTTTATTATAGTGCAATAGCAATGGCAATTAAACTTAGGCATTTTGGGGGCACTTGGCTTGCTCAGTGGGTAGTGCATGCAACTCCTGATCTTGGGGTTGTGATTTTGAGCCCCTGGTTGGCTGCAGAGCTTACTTTAAAAAATAAAATATTTAGGGGCACCTGGGTGGCTCAGTGGTTGAATGTCTGCTTTTGGCTCAGTCCTGATCCCAGGGTCCTCAGATCGAGTTCCACATCTGCCTATGTCTCTCTGCCTCTCTCTCTCTCATGAATAAATAAATAAATAAAACCTTTAAAAATAAATAAAATCTTCTTAAAAAAAGGTTTTTACCACAAATGTTGGAGAGGATGTGGAGAAAGGGGAACCCTCCTGCACTGTTGGTGGGAACGTGAACTGGTTCAGCCACTCTGGAAAACTGTGTGGAGGTTCCTCAAAGAGTTAAAAATAGATCTGCCCTACGACCCAGCAATTGCACTGCTGGGGATTTACCCCAAAGATACAGATGCAATGAAACACCAGGACACCTGTACCCCGATGTTTATAGCAGCAATGTCCACAATAGAGAAACTGTGGAAGGAGCCTCGGTGTCCATCGAAAGATGAATGGATAAAGAAGATGTGGTTTAGGGCAGCCCCAGTGGCACAGCAGTTTAGTGCCACCTGCAGCCTGGGGTGTGATCCTGGAGGCCCCAGATCGAGTCCCACGTCAGGCTCCCTGCATGGAGCCTGCTTCTCCCACTGCCTGTGTCTGTGTCTCTGTCTCTGAAATAAATAAATCTTAAAAAAAAAAAAAAAAGATGTGGTTTATGTATACAATGGAATATTACTGCAACCATTAGAAACGACACCCACCATTTGCTTCAACGTGGATGGAACTGGAGGGTATTATGCTGAGTGAACTAAGTCAATCGGAGAAGGACAAACATTATATGGTCTCATTCATTTGGGGAATATAAAAAATAGTGAAAGGGAATAAAGGGGAAAGGAGAAAAAATGAGTGGGAAATATCAGAAAGGGAGACAGAACATGAGAGACTCCTAACTCCGGGAAACGAACTAGGGTGGTGGAAGGGGAGGTGGGCGGGCAGTGGGGGTGACTGGGTGATGGGCACTGAGGGGGGGCACTTGATGGGATGAGCACTGGGTGTTATTCTATATGTTGGCAAATTGAACACCAATAAAAAATAAATTTATAAAAAAATAAAGGTTTTTAAAGAAATTTTGGCATTTTAGTTCCTATTATCTGAAAAATATAAGCATGTACTTACAAATTCAACAGCCACCCAATGAAAGCATTATTACCACTGGCCAGCCTCACACATTGCTGTTATTTACTAATCTTATCTGTATGTTTTCCTCTTGGAAGCACTGTTCTAGTACTCAGCTATAATAAACTTTGTATAGTTAATTATGCTGCTGCACAAACAATAAAGTTGGCCCTCTTCCACTTTAACTGTAAAAATCTTCATTAAGGAGTCTAATGAACACTGTACTTAAAAGTCCAGTACACAGAGATCTGTAACTTATTCAAAAGGAAGTGTATTAGAAAATATACAGAAAACTAGAAACTAATCAATCGTTATATACAAATAATGTATGCTAATATAAATTTGTTAACATATGGTGACAATTACTAAGGATCACTGAATCTTTCTTGGTTAAAATTTCCACACAAAG
Source organism: Vulpes vulpes (assembly GCF_048418805.1). Taxonomy (NCBI): domain Eukaryota; kingdom Metazoa; phylum Chordata; class Mammalia; order Carnivora; family Canidae; genus Vulpes; species Vulpes vulpes. The sequence goes on from NC_132790.1 coordinate 71,073,880, forward strand.
CATATTTATCTTCAAAGTTTTTATATTAAAAAAAAATAAGCCTATTTAAAATGTCTCCCACTTCACAATTCGCCTTTTTTTTTTCCACTTAAAAATCAGGATATATGCTTTTTCTACCTATTAAAGTCTCCCTTAATAGATATAGTAAGAGGGACACCTGGGTGGCTCAGCAGTTGAGTGCCTGCCTTTGGCTCAGCGCGTGATGCAGGGAGTCCCGGGATCAAGTCCCACATCGGGCTCCCTGCATGGAGCCTGCTTCTCTCTCTGCCTATGTCTCTCCTCTCTCTCTGTGTGTCTCTCATGAATAAATCATTAAAATCTTAAAAAAAAAAAATAGATATAATAAGAGATTTAAATGCTGCACAGGTTTTAAAAAAATTGTCTTTGGAGAAGAGAAAAATCATCAGGGATGTGTCACTGATACACAGTGGCAGCTAAAATATCAAGTGAAAATGAATGAATATACAGGCTAAAAAAATCCTGAAGCATCATAATTTCTATATAAAAGGTAAAATACTGGGATGCCTTGCCTGGGCGGCTCTCAATTAAGTGTCTGACTCTTGATTGGGCTTCAGGGTCTTGAGATGGAGCCCTGTGTTGGGCTGCATGGCTCAGCACAGAGAGCACTTGAGACACTCTCTTTCCATCTCCCTCTACTCCTCCTCCACTGGAGCTCTCTAATAAATAAATATTTTTTAATGTAAATATTCTCTAAATTGGCATTAGGTGGAACACAATTTCCCGCATCCTACAGGAGAGGACTATTCAGTTAAAAAAAAAAAAAAAATCATTATTAAAGCCCTAAGGCCAAGAAAAAGAAATACTAGCTGTAGACAAATTATTTTTAAATTTTAAAATATCAGAGAGCTATTCAGAAGTTTGATTAACCTAACCATAGCTTGAATAAAAGCTGTGAACTTGGGATCCCTGGGTGACACAGTGGTTTAGCGCCTGCCTTTGGCCCAGGGCGTGATCCTGGAGACCCGGGATCGAATCCCACGTCGGGCTCCCAGTGCATGGAGCCTGCTTCTCCCTCTGCCTATGTCTCTGCCTCTCTCTCTCTCTCTGTGACTATCATAAAAAAAATAAATAAATAAAAATAAATTTTAAAAAAAAGCTGTGAACTTGCCAAAATGATTATGCCTAAACTAACGACAAAATAATTTTTTGCTGAGCCACAAAAAGACATTATTTATAACAGTAAATAAATTATTTTCTTAAAGCCATAACATCAAAGTGAGTACATGCTTTCCAGAGAAAATTCAGAATATCAAATATGAAATAAAAAGTCAGAGAAAAGTTGCGGGATGGGGGTCAACATGTATGGTAAAAGGACCAATATTTGAAGTCTGATAGGAAATTCTGAGGCTCAGAGATTGAATAAATATATTTAGAAAAATGACACCAGAGCAGCCCGGGTGGCTCAGCGGTTTAGCATCACCTTCAGTCCAGGGCCTGATCCTGGAGGCCCCGGGATCGAGTCCCATGTCGGGCTCCCTTTATGGAGCCTGCTTCTTTCTCCCTTTGCCTGTGTCTCTGCCCCCCCTTCTCTCTGTGTCTCTCATGAATAAGTAAATAAAATCAAAGAAAGAAAAAAAGAAAGAAAAGAAAAAAGAAAAGAAAAGAAAAGAAAAGAAAAGAAAAGAAAAGAAAAGAAAAGAAAAGAAAAGAAAAGAAAAGAAAAGAAAAGAAAAATGACACCATAATACCTGCCATTACAGAACTACTGGGAGCCTAAAAAGATGAAGCATAAGACCTGATACAAAATAAGCACTCATAGGACACCTGGGTGGCTCAGGGGTTAAGCATCTGTCTTTGGCTCAGCACGTGATCCTGGAGTCCCGGGATGGAGTCTGCATCGGGCTCCCTGCATGGAGCCTGCTCCTCCTTCTGCCTGTGTCTCTGCCTCTCTCTGTCTCTCATGAATAAATAAATAAAATCTTTAAAAAGAAAAAAAAAAAGAAGCACTCAACAAAGGATGATATTTTAAAACTGTCCAAATTACTGTCTCTAGAGCAACAAAGAATTCTGTTTACCAAAAAACCTAACAACCAGGAGAGCATCCTCTGAAGGTTTTCTTTGCAGTTCCCTTTGTTTAAACTTCAACAGTTATTTGATCCTCTTCATATTTCTATTCAGTGATAACTATTTTCAAGCAACGCAGTTATGGCAAGTTATAAGAAATCTGGAGGTTTTAATTGCTTTTATTAAGCAATTTATTAATTTAATAACACTTTAATGGCAATAATTCAATTTTTCTCAGAAAGACTTGCAAGTTAGTAGAATGTACTGCTTCACTCCTCAGTATGATAATTAACCTTGATTCCCACCTGCAAAGTGCTCCATGCTGTCAATAGAATAAAATGATCACCCTCTAAATCATAAAGATTCTAGTAAAACGGTGAAGGCTGTCATCCCATGACATTTGTATTCACAAGCAAAGATTGTAGAAACACTTTAAAACACATTTCCATAAACTCCACAAATAGTCTTTCTGTTCCAATGTACTTTGGCTTTGGGGGCTGCTCATGACTGTACTCGAAAATACAAGGTAAAAGGATTTGTTACTCTTAACTTCACCTGAAGAATAAAGCTTGATGTATCAGACTAAGGCTCTACAACAGATCTTTATCTGCCTGAGAATAATATCCAATCATATTTTTTAAATAAACAAGTTTAAAAACGACCGGACATCGGGAGAGGCATGAACAAAAGAGAAAATGAGAGAGGCTTGAAGAGTACTAGTAATGCCCTGTTGCCAATAAAGCATAATATATTAAACACTTAGATTATCAATCAGTGCCTTTATGATACCAAAAATCTTTCTTTTTTAAAGACTTTATTCATTTATTCATGAGAGACAGAGAGAGGCAGAGACACAGGCAGAGGAAGAAGCAGGCTCCATGCAGGGAGCCCAACGTGGGACTCGATCCCGGGTCTCCAGGATCAGGCCCTGGGCCGAAGGCGGAGCTAAACCGCTGAGCACTCAGGCTGCCCTATGATACCAAAAATCTAATGGGAAAAAACAGGCAATACATATAGTCATAGGTAAATGTTAGAGGTGTTTAGGCCTGTGGAAAGAGATGATGATTGGCCTGCTGAGGTAGGATAGTCAGAGTAGGCCACTAAGGTAACATCGCAGGAAAGACTAAAGGTGAGGGACTAATTCAAAATAAGAGCAATCGGGATCCCTGGGTGGCGCAGCGGTTTAGCGCCTGCCTTTGGCCCAGGGCGCGATCCTGGAGACCCGGGATCGAATCCCACGTCGGGCTCCCGGTGCATGGAGCCTGCTTCTCCCTCTGCCTGTGTCTCTGCCTCTCTCTCTCTCTCTCACTGTGTGCCTATCATAAATAAAATTTTAAAAAAAAATTAAAAAAAAAAAAAAAAGAGCAATCCAAGCAGAGGAAACCACCACTATAGAGACCCTGAGGTGAAAGTACATCTGGTATGTTAGAAGAATAGGAAATAGGCCAGTGCAGCAGGAGCAGAGTAATCAAGAGAATATGAGTTGAGGTCAAAGAGATAAAGAGGGACCTGACCACTTACTGTTTCACAGATTATTGTAATGGGAATCCAAGGAGTAATATGAACTTTCATTTTAAAAGGATCATCCTATCATATTAAGAAAAGACTACAGAGAAGGAAGGACAGAAGCAGAAAGAACCACTGGGAAGCTGTGGCAATTCACTCAGGCAAGAAATGAAGATGGGCTAGACCAGAATAGTAACAATGGAGGAAGTGAGAAGTGGTGAGCCTGTATCGGTATTTGAGTGGGTTAAAAGACTTTGCTGACAGAATGGATGTAGAGTGAGAGAGAACGAATGGAATCAAGGATGATCCCAAGATCTTCATCCTAATGGAGAGATGGATTTGCTATTAACTGAACAACAAAGACTACTGATGAAGCAGATTTGTTAGAGGGAACAAGTTCAGTTTTGTATTTGTTACTTTTAAGGGTCAATTAAATATTCCAATAGAATATTTAAATGATAGTTTATTTTACAGACAGCTAATCAAAAATAAAATTTTAATAAAATTAAACTTTAATTGTTAATATCTATTTGACTAGCTAATCAATATAATAAATTTTTACTATTAATAATCTTTATTTCGGGGCAGCCCGGTGGTTCAGCAGTTTAGCGCCACCTTCAGCCCAGGGCATGATCTGAAGACCTGGGATCAAGTCCCACGTCGGGCTCCCTGCATGGAGCCTGCTTCTCCCTCTGCCTGTGTCTCTGCCTCTCTCTCTCTCTCTCTCTCTCTCTCTCTGTCTCTCATGAATAAATAAAAATTTTTTAAAAATCTTTATTTCATACATGTATGAAATACATTCCATCATTTAAACGTCATAAAACTTTACAAAAAAAACTCACTAAATAAATACTAAGATACCCCAACAGAATTATAATTTCATCCAATAGTCAGTTAAAAGTGAATATGGACAAACAAAATACTTTAGGCTACCTAGTAAGCTTAAATAATCACAGCTCAACAACACAGAGGGCTTAACTTGCCCCTCTAGCAGATATATAGTGCTTAGAGGTGAAGCCAAAAGATTCCACCAAATTCCATCTGTAGCTTTCACTGCAGACACGGTAAGCCCTGAAGATCCATAATGGCATCATAAATACTGCTATCATGTACCACAAAAACAAAACTACTTAATGACAGGTTTTCTCTCTAAACAAAATAATGGGAGGGGGCACCTGGGTGGCTCAATCAGTTAAGCATCTACCTTCAGCTCAGGTCATGATCCCAGGGTGATGGGAGGGAGTCCACATAGGGTTTTCTGCTCAACAGAGTCTGCTTCACCTTTTCCCTCCAGTCCTCTCCCTTGCTCATGCTCTCACTTGCACATTCACTCCCTCTTTCAAATGAATAATTTTTTTAATATTAAAAAACTCACATACAAAATAATGGGATCATTACCATTTATTAAGGATAACCTGGTAAAACTGAAACAAAGTATTTACATTTAATGTTAGCACACTGATATGCAGCTACACACTGCCATATACTATTACCCAAGTCAGCCGTTTACCTAGTAAGATTTTTTTTTTAATTTTTAATTGGCTACTGTATGAGCACAGCTTTAAAACAAAACAAAAATTAAACCCTAAAGAACTGCTAAGCTAAGAATTAAAATTTAGAGAAGTGAAATAGGGGAGCAAGATTGTCAATGGAATAAATAAAAATGTGAATTACCAGTTAATGAAATGTGAATGCTTAGACCATTACCCTAACCTTAAATTTTAAGGCATGTAGGGAAATTATTGAGAGGCCTACTTTCCCAGCCAATAACATTTCCAAAATTCAACTGGCTGCTCTTTAAGAAACAAAAAAAAACATAACAAAGGACAAGGCTGGCATTACAAACAAGGGCCCTACATACCTCAAGAAACATAATGAGAAACAAATGGAAATTATACTTTAAAAGGAGAAAAGACAAAATTGTACTAGTCAAAAATTGAGTGTAAGTAATACTCTGTTTTCTAATGCCTTTTCAAAGAGCTTACTCTGCAAGTCTATACAGTAAAAGAATATAACTCTTCTTACTATTCAAAATCCCCTTATCATCAACCAAAAGATGAAACACCAGTATACAGTATAGAACCTCATTCTGTTTTATCACTCAATAACTTAGCACAGTGCCAGTCTTACAGTTAATGTTTGCTAAATCTGAATTTCTTCTGATCTCATCCCCCTCACTCTTATTTTTACCTTTCTTCTTTCACGGGATCTCTTAACCCCTCCCCCCCACCTACTCCCCAACTCAATATATTTGATCAGCATTTTTTATAAAATTCATTTTGCTAACTGAAAGGAGCCAGACAAAAAAAGCCACACGATGCATGATTACATTCATTAATGAATTGTCCAGAATAGACACATCAGCAGAGACACAAAGTCAATCAGTAGTTGTCAGGAGCCGATGGTAAAGGAGAAATGACTGCTACTAGGTATAGGGTATCTTTTTGGAGTGATGAAAATGTTCCGGAAATAATAGTGGTTATGGTTGCATACCTCTGTAAATACGCTAATACCACTGATTTACACACTTTAAAAGGGTCTATTTTATTGTATTTTAATTACATCTCAATTAAAGAGAAGCCTAAAGTCCTTCAATAGTGCATGAGGTAAAAGCGCTTCCTATATACCTCAACAACTCAGCAATTCCGTATTAATCACTATATTACAGTATCATAAATGAAGTGCAAGATGAGGTCCTAAACTAACAAGAAAATGTTAAACTCCATATACCCTGTTTCAGAGAAGACAGGCATGCAAAATTCATTTTAGAAATATATTTTATCTTAAGTGATAAAATACAAAATTTCTGAATGTGAAGGGATACATTTCAGATGTTCAATGAATTCACCCATGCAGAACACTTCATCTTCCAAAAATACACAACTGGATAATTTCTCACTCTTACTGCAAATGTATTCTTTCTCCAAGTACTTGATTAATCCTGTGTATTAGTTTTTAAAAACAGTCTTTCCCCAACACAGTCTGCCCCTAACAATATAACATTATATAATACTTTATATTTGCACTATGCTTTAGTATTCTAGGAGCTTTCATATCCTATCATATTTGATCCTTTTATCATCCTGAAATAGGTGGAGTAAATTCAGTAAAGATACAGGACTTGTTCAATTTCTCAATGGCAGATGTTAAACTAAAATTCAAAGGTTCCAACTCCAATGAAAAGTTGCTCAGCAAGGACGTCTGGGTGGCTCAGTGAGTTAAACGGCTGATTCTTGATTTTGGCTTAGGTCATGATCTCAGGGTTCTAGGATCAAGCCCTGCATCAGGCTCTGCACTCAGCAAGGAGTCTGCTTCAGGATTCTCATTCTCTGTCTCTCTCTCTCTCTCTCTGTCTCTCTCTCTCTCTCTCTCTCTCTGTCCCCTACCCTCTACCCTTGCGCCTTGCCCTCTCTCTCAAATAAATAAATAAATCTTAAAAAAAAAAAAAGGAGGGGTGCTTAGCATGTTTTAGTAAATAAGGAAGACTGCTGGATGAATTACCTACTACTGCTTACATCATACTTCCATTGTATGGCATCTGATATTTTTCTCTATTATCTAAATGAGTTAGCCTTACTTCAACAATTATGATTTTTAAGCTCCTACTCAAGAATCCATACCTTATACTTATTCTGTGTCCCCAAAGCACTGAGTATCTGTAGATGAACTGAAATACCAAATATCAAATTATACATGAACACTAAATATATTCATGGTTGTTGATCTGTATCATCAGAAAAGACAAACTAGGGACACCTGGGTGGCTCAGTTAATCTGCCTTTGGCTCAGGTCATGATCCCGGAGTCCTGGGTCCAGCCCCCCATCAGGATCCCTGCTCAGCAGGGAGTCTGCTTCTCCTTCTCTCTCTGCCCCTGCCCCTGCCTGTGATTCTCTCTTTCTCCCTCTCCCTCTCAAAATAAGTAAATAAAAATCTTAAAAAAAAAAAAAAAGCTGCTCAGCTCAAAACAAACAAAAAGACAAACTTAAATTGGAAAACAATCTCCCCCAAATTTTAATCTTAAAATAATCCTCCCCCAGGAATTTGTTTGAGAGTTTACAACCAAACTTAAAGCTCACCCTATGAAGAAATAACTAATAAATACATTGTATAGAAAATTTTTTAGCTTAAGCAGGAGCTCATATTTTCAAAATTGATTACTCTCTCTCCTAAACTATTGATGGTGGTGTGGTAAGCCCTGTTGCAAGATATAAGATCTAAAACAATTTACAGACCTGAGAATGAGGCAAAGTACTGAGTGTATTTAATATAAAAAACTAGAGATTACATTTTAAGGAAAAAAGTTATTTCAGCTGACAATAAGCATAACCCAAATTAATGAGTTTTGCAAACATAAAAAACTGGGTTAATTTAGTGATAAAATAGTCAGTGTAACCTCCTAATGAATTTTCTAATTGTTTTCCTTTTATTGACATTAGCCCATTAGCTGATGAGACTTCTACATACTAGTAAAAATGGAAAGCCTTCATCAAAAGATATTGACAATCAAGCAATCTAGGGTCACACACAAGACATTTACATGTATGCTTAGTTATTTAAAGAAAAATACAACATTCTTAAGTTCTTTGCCTTAGTACTGCATGAAAATATTTGAATACCAATTATATGTAATATACCATATTGAGAAGATAATGAATTAGGTGTGCCATATACCTTCACTATCTTCAAAACAAGTGAAGAAAGTAAATGCATTTAACCCTTATAAATATAATAATTCCATCAGCAACTAACAATTATTGAGCCCTTATGCATCAGGCACTATTTTGAGTGTTTTGCATCTGTGAACTTATAATCCTCACACAAACCTATGCAATTTTACAGACGAAGAAAGTAAGGCACAAAAAAAGTTACACAACTAGATGAAAAGGGGTATGTGAATCCTGAATACAACACATTAAAAAGTTTATACACCATAACCAAGTAGCATTTAACCCTGGAATGCAAGGACTATTCAACATACTCAAATCAATAAATGTGATACACTATACACTAATAGAATTAAAGACAAAAATCATATATATATATACACATGATATATATGTATATATCCATTATGTGTGTGTGTGTGTGTATATATATATATATATATATATATGCGGTCCCTAGGCAATCTCTCCAGAAGAAACCACTGCGCAACACTGCTTCTCACTCAAAGTAGCAGCTGCTATGGGTGCAGTAAGAGCAGAGCAAATTACAGAATGGAGGTGGTATTTTAGCTAGGCCTTAAAGTCCAAATGAAAGAAATGGAGAGAAGGCTATGCTTAAGCACTTGTATAGGGAAAGGTTTTCCAAGTTGCTACTTCTCTTTGGCCTCTGCATACAAAGGACACAGGCAGCACTGGTAACAGAAAGGTGGTCCACATACCCACAAAAAGTTTTGAGAGCACACTTAAGTCAACCCTGGCTTTAAGAGTAGCTTTAACTGGGGAACCCTGGGTGGGGCAGCGGTTTAGCGCCTGCCTTTGGCCCGGGGCGCGATCCTGGAGACCCAGGATCGAATCCCACGTCGGGCTCCCGGTGCATGGAGCTTGCTTCTCCCTCTGCCTGTGTCTCTGCCTCTCTCTCTCTCTCTGTGTGTGTGACTATCATAAATAAGTAAAAATTAAAAAAAAAAAAAAAAAAAGAGTAGCTTTAACTGTTCTCCAGGTATAATATTCCTGAGCTCTATCTCAGAGTCAGAGACAAAAATGAAGAGTATATGCTGATCACACTTGTGTGGTGTGTTCCAAGAGATAGGAGCTAGGCATACATAAACTGACACGCTATAAGCAATGACTTCTCTAATGAGAATACACTAGATGAAGAGAAAGACAATAATGACACACACACAACTGGCTATGTTCAGTCAATAGTCACAGACCACCTTCGAGCTCTCAAATGTGTTCCTAATTAAATTGGCCCCTCAGCCTGACTGGACAACATTCAGATGTTTCCCTTCAAGGGGAAAACCTTCCCTCTTGAGCCCAATTACAGAGCCTGGTTGAATAGGTAATATGAACAATCTTGGAAAACTGCAAAAGAAATTACAGTTGACCCTTGAACAATATGAGTTTGAACTGCACAGGTCCACTTATAATATGAACTGTTTTTCATAAATACAGCGCATCCTGTTTTTTATTTTTTTAACATTTTTTCTCTAGTTTACAGTAAGAATACAGACTGTATTACATATAACAAATAAAATATGTGTTAATCAATTGTTTATCTTATCAGTAAGGCTTCTGGCGAACAGTAGGCTATTAATAGTTAAGTTCTGGGGGCGTCAAAAGTTGTATGCGGATTTTTTAATGGGGGGGGGGGACGGGAGGGAGTTGGTGACCTTAACCCCTCCATTATTCAAGAGTCAACTGTGCTCTTGAAATTTCCATGTAACTTGATAATCTTTATTTACTTATTACTGTCCTGGGAAGGAGAGTAAATAATTACAATCTTATTCCACTTTTTCATTCACTTGAAAATTTTACTCATGATCAATTTCAGACCTACTCAACTAAGAATTAAGTACTCTCCTCTCTCTCCTGGTTTTCCCCCTACTCCCTAGAAGACAAACTCCTTCCTCTTTATTCATCTCTAAATGCTATGATGTCAGAAGGGCTTGGTCCTGGTTCATCTTTTTTTCTATACCCTTTCTGTACATATATTCGTCATTTCAGTGAACTTAAGTATCTTTATAATTGCAACTTCAAATTGATAGTTTTGGCTCTCCAATGCATGTTCAACTGCCTGTCTGGCACTTTTATCTGAATGTCTCATATTTTACATTTAATATATCCAAAACAGAACTTTTTTTTTTTTTTTTAGTAAAAATGACCATGGATGGGCAGCCCTGGTGGCTTAGCGGTTTAGCGCCACCTTCAGCCCAGGGCATGATCCTGGAGACCCGGATCCAGTCCCACGTCGAGCTCCCTGCATGGAGCCTGCTTCTCCCTCTGCCTGTGTCTCTGCCTCTCTCTCTAATAAATAAATAAAATCTTTAAAAAAAAATGACCATGGTATATTTACAACTCTGTTTGTAGATACATATCTTTGCTATATTAAAGACTAAAAAGTTACTTTAAATTTCCAGACTAAAATTATCTTTCCCATAAATCAGCAACTCATCTATTTCATTTTATTTTTTCTCCATGCCCAGGCAAACAGCTTAAGAGAATATTATAAATACTAATTTGTGGTTTGATCAACCTTGATAGATGCTTTGCCTAACTAAACCCAACTCTGTATCTTTTTTCAGATTAAGTTTAGTACTTTTTTTCATATTCCGTGCTTTTATTTCTTTTTTTTTTTTTTCCGTGCTTTTATTTCAATCAGGAACTAATCAAATCTATATACTATAGTTTAAAAACAGCAAAAATGCCCTCAGTCCATCTAGGGTGGGGACGAAAGTGGGACAAGGAGAGCAACCAACAGGGCACCTCAAGAGAGGGGCTGGGCACTGCCCTGGCAGCACTGAGGGCAGTTAACAAACAGAAGGAGTCTTGTTGAGTGTAAAGAGGGCACTGCCCGGCAGGCTGAGCCTGTCCGCCTATTCCTACAAAGCAGGCAGAGACCCTGAGGACTATTCACATGTCCAGCCTGCCTCAGAAGAAGCCAATACCTAGTTCTGGTTTCCCTGTCAGCAAGTCCAAATCTTCACAGTGCTATCTACACAGTTGAGAAGAGCCAGCTCTAGGCACAGTATTACAGTCACATTGCCCTGGTGACACAACATCTGCAAATCATGCTGTTCCTACTTCAGATTCTTGATCCTGTCTGCCAAACTACTTCCCACCATGAATCTTCCCCATTTCAGAACAGGTACCACCATTTCCCCCAATAGACTCAAACCTGTTAATTTCTCTCTTTCCTCTAACATACCCCCACCACCACCTCTGTTGTCTATCCATCAGCTTGTCAATTCTTCTTCAAAAAATACACCTCCAGGGGCCCTAGGTGGGCTCAGCTTGTTATGTGTCTGCCTTCAGTTCAGGTCATGATTCCAGAACTCTGGGATCAAGCCCCACTTTGGGCTCCTTCCTCAGCAGGGAGCCTGCTTCTGCCCCTCCCTCTGCCTGTTGCTCACCCTGCTTGTGCTCTCTCTCTCTGCCAAATAAATAAATGAAATTTCTAAAAAAAAAAGAGAGAGAGAGAGAAAGAAAGAAAAAAGAAAGAAAAATATACTTCCAATTTCCCTCTTTCCATCTTTACTGTTACCACCCTAAACCAGAATACCACCCTCTCTTACCTGGATGACTATCAGCCTCCAATCTTATACTCTGCTCTTCTAGTCTAGCAGCCAGAACAATTTTCCTAACAGCCAAACTCTACTGGATTTGACCCTAGCCTCATTTTTCAATCTTACCTTGTGCCACAGCATTCCTCTGCCCACTTCCACTGCCCTTCAGTCCAGCCACATCAGACTTCTTTCAGTTCCCTGAACACGAGAGCACATACCGGCTATAGAGTCTTCACGCATGCAGTTTGGTACCCCGAGAGTCCTGCACACCTTTTGTAGCTAGCACCTTTTCTTCATTAAGTTCTCAGTTTAGATGTCATCTCCTCAGGAAAGCCTTCCAAACCCAAGGTACAAGTAGAATCCCGCTCTAAAACTCATCCTTTGTTTGTTTTCCTCATGGTAATTATTATGTCTGTATATCTGTTTTCTCTTTCTGTAAGGCAGTTTGGGGTTTCTTTAAATACAAGTCCCCGTCTGTCTTCACAGCTGAAACATAATCTCTCCACAAAGGCTGGAGACCCTTTGTCCTGTTTATAACTGCAACCCCAGTATTCAGCACAATGCTGATCACCTAACAGGCCCTTAGAAAACATTTGTTAATGGAAAATGAACATTAACTTCAAAATACACTCTACTCAGCTTATTTTATTATTCACACCAGTACCTTACACATTCTTATTCAATAATGTAATTTTATTTTGCTGTTTTTCCCAGGCCCCAATACCATTTTGAGCCTATTCATAGGCTTCCCTATTAATCTCTGACCAGCTGCTTTATCAAACATGGAGGTTATTCCTATCCCTGTGACAAGTTCTTACCCCTTACCAATGTGGCAAAAATGCATTTGTGCTCTATCCTACCCTAATTCTAATAAGCACTAAGAGATGCTTAACCTAAGCCCTGAGGGATCAGTGTGTCAATAGACCCCCTCCTTCCCAAGCCTCCAGCAGACTATGGGGTATATAATCCCAACAGTCCTTGACTATGTATAATTTATAAAGTCAATGTTGGAAACACATAAATAACAACGCAAGCCTGCATAATCGCTTACCTACAAAGTGTGCTTACTCAAATATAATTTCTATTGTGTAGATTAGTCAAAATTCCCCAGGTGGATCCCCAGCTGCTGGGCCTGACCATGGAACTGAACTTCACTGGGTACATTTACATGTATGTGTCCAAATGAACATCCATCTCTGACTACCTTCTACATAGAAAACTGATAATCAGCTCAACCAAAATTTACCATCTCTAAAATCCACAGTAAGGAGTTCCCAACTGGCTGATTACAAAACTATACTCAATTTGGTCATCTCTCAATCCCTAACTTTTTTCTTTTTGAAGTTGCCAGTATTAAGTTATTTTTATTATAATATTTCCTAAATGAATATAAACATAAAGTCAACAATACATTTCTGGTATTTATAGCTCATAGATAAAAACATAAAAGTAAATACATACATAATAATGTATCTAATAAATTTATTAGGTATTTATTACTATTATTAATTAATAATAGTAGCTTCATATTTGGGGCATTGTTTCACTGAAACTAAGTTTTTTTTTATATATCAATACCATGATAAATTCATCTGAGAATGTATACCAAAATGTACACCATGAAAATTATGAAAACAAATTTTTTTCAAATTAAGTTTTTTAATTCCAGTATAGTTAAGATAGTTTTATACTTGTTTCAGATGTACAATATAATGATTCAACAACTCCATACATCATTACTCAGGGCTCATCATAAGTGTACTCTTAATCCTCTTCACCTATTTCACCCACTGCCCCTCTGATATGATTTATTTTAAAGCAGTAACCTCAGTTAAAGTTACTGTCTTTTTTTCAACAAGAATATTCTTCACATGAAGCATACTTCAGAATACATGGTTGGTTCTAATATAAAAAAAAATTCTACCCAAGAAAAATAGAATGCACACCTTCTTCAAGTACACACAGAAGAATCCCCTGGTTGAATCACATAAAAAGAGGACACTTGCTGGTTCAGTCAGTAGAGCATGCAACGCTTGATCTTGGGGTCATGAGTTCAAGCCCCTTGTTGGGTATAGCACTTACTTTAAAAAAAAAAAAAAAAAAAAGATATACCCAAACTCCTAACTTCTTTAAATGATGGCGCCAGAGGAATGAAAGACTATTTCAAGTGTGGAGAATGATGACATGAGAAACCATGTGCAACTCCCATTTCTCTGTAAAAAGATTCTGACACCGACCAACCCATTAACCTACATCTCTGGTGACCTCAAAAATTGGAGGGATTGTTTAACAGCTTTTCCCTGCTTGCAAGTTGGATATATGTAGCCTATACATAATTCAAAGAAGGAGCTTAAGCCAATTTTAGCTAATGACCATTTGATACATTTGATATTTTTTTTTAGATTTATTTATTTATTTATGATAGAGACACAGAAAGAGAGAGAGGCAGAGACACAGGCAGAGGGAGAAGCAGGCTCCATGCCGGGAGCCAGACGCAGGACTCGATCCCGGGACTCCAGGATCATGCCCTGGGCCAAAAGGCAGGCGCCAAACCACCGAGCCACCCAGGAATCCCCGATACATTTGATATTTATTATGGGTTTTATAACACCTACATTTACGCATTTGAGAAGGCTACCCTGAATTTAGCACTTCAAACATTTTGTCCATTATAATATATTCAGAATACTATGGGATTCATATTCCATGTTTTTTAAATACTTGTGTGTTTTCACCTCATTCTACATAGTGATTACTGATTTTCCACTAATGTAGATTAAGAACAGAATAAGTCTGCTACATAAATATTAGAAACGACTTCCAATGCTCCATTTGAGGTCCATTTTATCTTTCAGGCAAAGCTAACTTACAATGAGGTTCTTCTGGCACTACAATAACTAAAGCCACCTGGAGATAGTCCAAGCCATTTGGATAGTGCCAGAAGTGCCTTACACCCACTCAAATTTAGAACAAAGCACATAAGCATTTGTTTCAATGTATTAAGAAATCATCCAAAGCAAAATATCTATTATGTGAACTATGAAAATTCCTGAAGGATCTGACAACAATGAAACAGGACAGTAAAAGATAATTACTTTGTCCTCTCTTAAAACTTATCTGTCCCTTCTCCTACCTCAAATTCCAATTATTGGCAAAGTAGGATCATAGCACTGTTTAATATCATTTATAAACCAGGCTACTGCCAGATATTTACTATAGTGATGCACAACGGCTTGGCCAGGAAGGCAAAACTTTTATCTTACATTGGAAGATATGTTAACTCAGAAAGAACTAAGAGACATCCTACCTTACCCTACTCAAGGCGGGCAACTCCCAAGCTCCTATAGTTCTACTTTTCCAGATTCTAGGCCATCTTATCCTGCCCTGGCACATTAGTACCAGTCCCCCTCCTACAGAATCCCTTACTCATTACTCAGGCACCTGAAATCCAAAAACTGCTCCATTTGCCTGCTAACTTAAGCCTACTACCAAAATATCAATTGCTGAAAACAATAAGCAGTTTTGCCACTCTTAGAAACTCTGCCCTAGCTTCAGGCAAGGATTATCCTCCAGCACTTGCATCTGAATCTCACCTTCTTTCACCTGGATGCAGGTCTCAGATCATTCTGCTCTGATGTGGCATTAGGCCACAAAATTTTGCCATATTGGACCAAAGTTTTAAAATAAATGTCTCGGGATCCCTGGGTGGCGCAGCGGTTTGGCGCCTGCCTTTGGCCCAGGGCGCAATCCTGGAGACCCGGGATCAAATCCCACGTCAGGCTCCCGGTGCATGGAGCCTGCTTCTCCCTCTGCCTGTGTCTCTGCTTCTCTCTCTCTCTCTCTCTCTGTGTGACTATCATAAATAAATTTAAAAAAAAAAATTAAAATAAATGTCTCAATCGGTGGTCATAAATGAAACAGGCAGTCCACATGTATTGTATAAAGAGCAATGGTAGTTTCTTTAGTGTACTCTCTCATTTGAAATCTTTAAAACTGGGATGCCTTGGTGGCTCAGAGGTTGGGCCTCTGCCTTTAGTTCAGGGTGTGATCCCGGAGTTCCGGGATCGAGTCCCACATCGGGCTCCCTGCACGGAGCCTGCTTCTCCCTCTGCCTGTATCTCTGCCTTCTCTCTGTGTCTCTCATGAATAGATAAATAAAATCTTAAAAAAAAAAAAAAAGAAATCTTTAAAACTTTGAATTTTCTTTTAATCCTAAGATTTCCTGGCTCATGGAATGTTTATGTTAGATAAAAACACATCCTAAAAACCCACAAATTTTTTTCATTAATACTTAAACAATTTCTAAAGATGAAAATAATATTTTTTCAGGGCACCTGGGTGGCTTAGTAGTTAAGCATCTGCCTACAGCTCAGGTCATGATCCCGGGGTCCTGGGATCGGGTCCCAGATCAGGCTCCCCACAGGAAACCTGCTTCTCCCCCTGCCTATGTCTCTGCCCCTCTCTGTGTCTCTCATGATTAAATACATAAAATCTTAAAAAAAAAAAAAAAAAAGGAAAGAAATTAATATTTTTTCCAGGACCAAAGGAGAAGGGGGAAATCATGAGGATTGCAGTTTGATTACACAGTTTGATAGACTTGATGGCATGTATACTGACGAAATAATTATTCAAAAGATTTGCATTAGATGATTAGCTTAATTTCTATTAGAATTTGGTTAACAGTAATATTTTTATTTCTTGACTACATCTGAGAAGTGGAGTTTATGAAACAACATGTAATAATCTGGGACCTATCAAACTGATGGATATTAATTGATGTCCCTAAGCCCCATGCCAGGCTCTTATTTCCTCATGTTCTTCATATGTTGTCCTTTCCTTATAAATGTAAAAGTTATGAGTAAAGAAGGAAATAAAAACCTAATTCAGATATGGAACTGATAGCAAACAAGCTGCTTTAAATATGTCAATAAGCGGGATCCCAGGGTGGCTCAGCGGTTTAGTGCCTGCCTTCAGCCCAGGGCATGATCCTGGAGTCCCGGGATCGGGTCCCGGATCGGGCTCCCTGCGTGGAGCCTGCTTCTCCCTCTGCCTGTGTCTCTGCCTCTCCCTCTCTCTCAGTGTCTCTCATGAATAAATAAATAAAATCTTTAATAAATAAATATGTCAATAAGCTGTGTAAATCACATATAACATACTCCAAAAGGGCAAAAGTGCAAGAAAAAAATGAGTCACAATCCATAGGTGTAGAGCACAAAGGTGATAAAAATATATTTCATTTATCTAGGGTCCAGCAGTTGAGAAATACCATTCTAGTACTACTTCACATCTGACACCTGGAAATCCCTCTGAAATAAGCAAAGAGATTCATTTTTAATTCCTCGAGAGATGAAGCAGGTATTACCTCCTGAAGTCATCTCTTATTTCTCTAGACAGCTCTGATTGAAGATGAAGCCTTTTTATCAAGAAGAAAATGGTTTCCTTCTAATTTAACACAGCAGTGCTAGCTCTACTCCCTATAATCACACAGAAGATTAATCTCTCTTCCACTGTATGGCTCTGAAAACAGTTAAAACACAGTTATTGTGGCCCTCACTTTTCCAGACAAAATAACTCCAATACCTCTTAAGTGTACTTCATAATCATGGGAAGAATTCTCCATTCTCCTTGTTTGCATTAGTTCTATCTAAATTTTCTGAGTGCATAAAACAAATCCATTCTATCAATAAAATAAGCAACACACTGAACTCTTAGAACGGAGTCCTGGCTTCCTCATTAAACTGCACATGGAAAGTGCCATTTCCTCTCTGGACTTGAGAGTGCTAGACCACACATTTTCTAGTTTCAATATATTATGAATACATCTCAAAACAATGATTTGCAATATTGCTTTTATTTTGTTAAAAAGTTAAAAATAAATATTTACCCAATATTTTTTAATATTCACAAGGGCCTTTTACTTAATTATGGGCACTACGTGTGATGACCCTAAAATAACAGTATTTAAAAGTCCCTGACACTTAGAACATAATGGTGGCTGGTGGGAATAGAGGAGAGAAAGGTGACAAATACTTATGTAGTATAATCATGTAACTATAAGCACAATTTTAAAAGGTCCATATTTATCTAAAATGAAATTAAGCATAAATTTAAGCTTGAGAAGTTCTTGTTTTTCTAGATCTGAACTGTATAATACAGTAGTTAATAATCACACAATGGCTATCTAAATTTATATTAAGCTAAATTATAAATTCATTTACTGAGATTAGCCACCTTTCAAATACTAAACAGCCATAATATGGCTAGTAGCTACCATACTGAACAATGAACAACACAGATATAGAACACTTATGCCACAGCAACAAGTTCTACTGGGGCAGTGCCATTCTAAATAGATTCACTTGTATCTACCTTGCATAAGGAAGACCTGCATAGCAAAGTCTCAAAACACTTGGCCTCTAAAATCAGAAAAGCCAAGGCTGAAATCCCAGTTCTGCCACTTACTTGCTATGTGACCTTGGGCAAGTTACTCAATCTCTCTAAGCCTTTCTTCCCATCTATAAAATACTGTCTAAAACTAGTATCCACTTCAAGGTTAGTCATGAAGATGCAAAGAGATAATGTTGGTAAAGCACTCTGCACACAGCCTCAAACATTGGAAGCATTCAATACTTGTCAGCTCCCTAGTATAAATTAACTGTACTTATTCATGTATAGGTGCTCTAAACATCAACTAAATGTTAGGATTTGAAATATATAGATTGAAGAGAGTATTCTTACCCAAGGGGGTAAAATAGATAAAACAGTTATAGCATGAAGCATCAGAAGAAGTGACAACAGTTGAGCAGGTGTAGGAGAAGGGGAAAGTGCTAGATCCCTCGGTGGAGGGAACAGCAGGTGCCAAGACAGTAACCCTAGCTCTGATATGAGAGCTCTGTCTCTTCTTTTGATCATTTCACCTTATTACTAGGCTGCATCTTCCATAAGGTCAGAGGACAGAGTCCCTACACTCTATGGATTGGAATAGAAAATGAATAGAAAATGAATTTGAGCTTACGGCTTTCCCTAATTATGCATTTTAGCACAATGTGCTGCTTCTACAAAATGGGGATTTAGATATACCTTTAAAGCATCCCAGTAAGTCTCTAAAGTATGCAGACATTCTAAATAAAAGGTTCTAATGAACATTTACAAAAAAGTCAAAAACACATTTTAACACCCAATTTAAAAATCAAAATTTCCACTGTTCTCAAAATAATATATACCAACAAAACTATTTTACTTGTTTGTCATAGCATTTAGTTGATAAATATTTAAGTTAATGAATGTAATAATCACTATAAAGAAATACTTTGGGTGCATTAAAGAACACAATTTTCAGGGCATCTTAAAAGATAACGCAGCAACATCAATTAAAATTTCACATGTTAGAAAGTAATATAACATTTCTAAGTGCTTAGGTAACAAATCTGAAACAATAACCAGCTTAAAATTGGGCAAAATAATATGTGATAAAATGTTCTGTTCCTTTTATAAAATCTAATCCCAGTGTGATCATTTAACACGTTTTTTCAGACACATTCTTGTACTGCTCTTAAAACAGCAAAGAGCTAAAAAAAAAAAAAAAAAAAAAAAAAGGAAATGAAATATCAAAGAAAGTAACAGGCACTATCTAGCCCGTTAGCACACATCTCACTTGATCACTCAACATTTTTCTTTATTATGAAATAAACATTTTTAGATCTGTAGTTAAAGGCAGATATTTTTAAAATTAACATTTTTTGAAGTAAGAAAGCAAAAAATTTTCTGATTTTATGGAGATAGTTATATTTTCCCCACACTCAGTTCTGAAGTAAAGATACATGACAGCAAACAATTCTACTTGAAGTTCCCCAACTGAAGTAACAGCACCTTAAGGCTCTATGTAGGCTATGCCCCAGGTGAAAAGTCAGTCTCAAGGTAAAGGCAAAAAGAAACTTTCGCAGTAAGGAAGGAGAACACCTTTAAAGTCATAAAGGTACAGAAATGAAAACATAAACAAGCTTGAAACTCAGGCCTATGGAATACAGAGTAAGATCATGCTTTCTCATTCTCTGTCACCCTACATATACTCCAACTCTATGGCTATCCAACCCATAGGTGCTATTCCAAACAATTCTTCAGCTGTTCTAACCATTTAATGCATCTCAAATATTAAAGACTTTTGTCTTCATAAAGTCTATGCAAAATCACTTATCACTGCAGCAATGGAGTCAAGAACTCCTAGGTGTGAATAAAAAATATTCCTCAATTATCTGTACTAAAGAAAGGAGAGAAGGATATGAATAATTCAGTATACTATGTAAGATAGGCTCTTCAATGTATATTAAATTTTATCATGTTAATGACTCCTCAAAAGAGGCATTCCAGCCTTCTGCTAACCAATACACATTTATATCACCTTTCAGTTATTCATAGTGTTTATTAATCATCAGCCTCACTCCAAAAAGACTCTGATAGGGCTTAACAAATTTATGTAGGGGATCCCTGGGTGGCACAGCGGTTTGGCACCTGCCTTTGGCCCAGGGCACGATCCTGGAGACCCAGGATCGAGTCCCACGTCGGGCTCCCGGTGCATGGAGCCTGCTTCTCCCTCTGCCTGTGTCTCTGTCTCTCTCTGTCTCTCTCTCTCTCTCTCTCTCTCTCTTTGTGACTATCATTAATTAATTAATTAATAAGATTTTTAAAAAACGAAATTATGTAGTATAAAAGTACAAAATGAAGATACAGAGCTTCAAAAATAGTTGGGGGGAAACAGTAACAAAATAAAATACAATCAGAGTTGAGGTTCCTACACAAAATACAGTTTACTACTAAAGTCAAAAAGTAAAGAACTCTATTAGCTTCTGGGCAACCAAAGTAAAGAGAAAGCATTATCAATCTTAAGATTTGCAGAAGCCACAGATATTGGCAAGTTCTGCCAATAGTATCATCATTCCCCCTAATCTTGGTTCTCCAAGCATCTGTATGTCTCATTTCTCAATTAGCTATAACCAGATTTCTAGGATTAGGAACTATACCAGGATATCTTATTGTAGCCTACACTTGCCCTAGCACACATCTAATATTAAGCCCTCAATAAATACTAAAACAAATTTTAAGGGAAGGTGACCTAAAATCAGGCTGAGTAACTGGGAAAAATCAATTTGGCATTAAAAAGCGCAGATAGTTGCAAACACTGAGTTAAGAACTGTCAAATATAAAGAAATTCTTTACCTGAACAAGTGCCAGTAATAATAATACTAACACTAAGATATATACCCACAAGCACACACACAAGGGAGTGTGGGAGAGAAATCATTACACTCAAAAAATGACTTTTCAAAATGTTCAGACAAAAAACTGTCTCATGGAATACAGAAATATAAATCAAAATAGTACAAATGATATTTTGTGTCTTTTTAATGATTTTATTTATTTATTCATGAGACACAGAGACAGGGAGGCAGAGACATAGACAGAGGTAAGAGAAGTAGGCTCCATGCAAGGAGCCCAATGTGGGACTCGATCCCAGGAATCTGGGATCACGCCCTGAGCCAAAGGCAGATGCTCAACCGCTGAGCCACCCAGGCATCCCACAAATGATATTTTGGATTGCCTTGCACGTTGATTTTTTTTTTCCTTTACTGAACCACAAACTAATTTTTTCTATCTAGTCACACATGTAAAACAATAAAGGATGAAAGAGCAGAAAACCTGGGTTTAAATCCAAATCAACCAGTTGTACAACTGTGAGCAAGTTACTTAATCCCAGGATTCTCACAGTAATTGAAAAGACTAAATGATAATCATATATGCAAATCCTTGATAAGCTAAAAAATGCCAAATATTACCACAATAACCAAAAAAAGAAAAAAATCCGTGACAATAATTAGATTTTTGCACTAGAGGCTCTTTACAGAGCACTCCTATATAAACGCTATCCTCAATTTCTATTTCAATGCCTTCCATTCAGTCATACAGTTTTGAAAACTGTTAACCGAAACACACTTTCTCTAAATGTTACTTCAGTTACAATGATCTGGAAAATACATTTTCTGCTATTAGATGGCTCTCATCAACAGTAGGTGAGACAGTGATTTATGTCCAGGGCAGCCAGGGTGGCTCAGCAGTTTGGCACCGCCTTTGGCCCAGGGCCTAATCCTGGAGACCTGGGATCGAGTCCCAGGTCAGGCTCTCTGCATGGAGCCTTGCTTCTCCCTCTGTGTCTCTGCCCCGCTCTCTCTCTCTCTCTCTCTCTCTCATGAATGAATAAATAAAATCTTTAAAAAAAAAAAAAAGATTTATGTCCAGTCATGGCCTCTCCTGTGCTGGCAACACCTTAACTAATCAGTGAAAACAATGAAAAATAAACCAGAGAACTTAATATATCTGATTCAAAACTTACTACAAAGCTACAGTAATCAAGACTCTGTGTCAATAAAAAGAAAGACTGTGCAGGGATGGCATAAGAACAGACATACAGATCAAAGAAATAAAATTTAGAGTTTAGAAATAAACCTTCACATTGATGATCCATTGATTTTTTTCAACAAAGATGGCAAGACAATTCAATGGTCTTTTCAGCAAATGATGCTGACATAATTGGATATCCATCCACAAAAAAAATGAATGTGGACCTTTACCTCACACCATATACAAAATGGATCAGAATCAACATACAAAAGCTAAAACTAAAAAACCCTGAGAAAAAATAGAAGTGTACTTCTTTCTAGTATTGGATTAGGCAATGGTTTCTTAAGAAGTGACATCAAGCACACAATAAAAAGAGAAAACAGGTAATTTGGACTACAACAAATTTAAAATTTTATGCTTCAAAGATCAGTATCAAGAAAGAAAGAAAAAAAGCCCACAGGAGAAAATATTTGCAAATCACATATCTTATGCCAGACTTGTATCCAAAATAAAGAATACTTATAACTCAACAACAGAAAGACAAACAACTCAATTTAAAAATGGTCAAAAGATTTGAATAGATCTTTCTCCAAAAAAGATATAAAAATGACCAAAAAGCATATGAAAAGATGGTCATCATCATCATCAGTATATTCACCAAGATAATTCAAATCAAAACTACAATGACATAGCACTTCATACCTACTAAAATGATTATCATCAAAAAAGAAAAAGACAAAAATAATTGCCAAGGTGGTGGCGAAAGTGGAACTCTCACACTTGCTAGTAGGAAAATAAAATGATACAACCACTTTATAATACAGTCTGGTAGTTCCCAAAAGGTTAAACATAGTTACTCTATGACTCAACAATTCTACTCCTAGGAATAAACCCCCCAAAATGAAAACATATGTCCACACAAAATCTTGTACACGAACATTCACAGCAGCATTATTCATACAGCAGAAAAGTAGAAACAACCCAAATGTGCATCAGCTGATGAATGGATAAATAAAATGCAGTATATCCACACAATGGAATATTATTCAGAGACAAAAATGTAAAGTACTGATGCACGCTAGAACATGGATGAACCGATGAAAGTTATGCTTCATGAAAGAAGCCAGTCACAAAAGACTACATTTTATATGATTCCATTAATACAAAAATGTCCAGAACAGGCAAATCTGTAAGAGACAGAACAGACTGCCTAGGGCTCAGAGCTGGTGAGCTGGGAGGAAATGGGGAAGCAGTGACTGTTGAAAGGTTTAGTGTATCTTTTGGGGGTGATCAAAATGTTGTAAAATTGATTGTGATGGCTACACAATTCTGTGAATATAGTAAAAGCCACTGAATTTTACTTTAAATTACATCTTGGGACGCCTGGGTGGCTCAGTGGTTAAGCGCCTGCCTTTGGCTCAAGGCATGATCCTGGAGTCCCGGGATCGAGTTTCACATCAGGCTCCCTGTATGGGGCCTGCTTCTCCCTCTGCCTATGTCTCTGCCTCTCTCTCTCTCTCTCTCTCTCTCTCTGTGTGTGTGTGTCTCTCATGAATAAATAAATAATTCTTAATTTTTAAAAAAATAAATAATTACATCTCAATAAAGCCAATTAGTTTTCTTTTTTTTTTTTTAAGATTTTTTTTTATTTATTCATGAGAGACCTAGAGAGACAGGCAGAGACACAGGCAGAGGGAGAAGCAAGCTCTACGCTGGGAGCCCGACGTGGGACCCAATCCCGGGACTTCAGGATCATGCCCTGGGCCTGGGCGGAAGGCAGGCACTAAACCACTGAGCCACCCAGGGATCCCCTAGTTTTCTTTTTAAAGTAAAGCAGAGCCTGTGTTCAGTGAAATTATTCAAACAGCAATAAAAAGTGAAAACTGCTAGCCAGTGTAACTGAATTACATCTTCTTTTCTAGTATTTTCTCCTTATACTTGCTCAATTACTAAATCAAAAATCAAAATCCGAACAAGTCATTTTACCATAGTCTCTACTTTCAAAAAGTAGGAATAGTCTCTACTTTTAAAAAGTAGTAAGGGGGATCCCTGGGTGGCGCAGCGGTTTAGCGCCTGCCTTTGGCCCAGGGCGCGATCCTGGAGACCCGGGATCGAATCCCACGTCGGGCTCCTGGTGCATGGAGCCTGCTTCTCCCTCTGCCTATGTCTCTGCCCCTCTCTCTCTGTGTGTGACTATCATAAAAAAAAAAAAAAAAAAAGTAGTAAGAATCTCTACCCTTTCTATTCTCATGCAGTTAATACAAACTTGGGCAGTATCAGAAAATGACAGAATTTCCATTTATTTTCCCTACATTACAAAACAACAATACCAAAAAAAAAATACCCTTTGGATGACAAAAGTTTTCATTTGGACATTTTTGGTAAACTGGCTAGCTCCCAGTTTACCA
This sequence comes from Vulpes vulpes, assembly GCF_048418805.1. NCBI lineage: Eukaryota > Metazoa > Chordata > Mammalia > Carnivora > Canidae > Vulpes > Vulpes vulpes. Next base: position 71,098,442 of record NC_132790.1, read on the forward strand.
CTAGCATCAAGGAAACAGAAATGAACATACTAGCACATTTGTGAAGAATCGTGATAGTCATGACATATAGTCATTTACAAGGGGCAGCAATTCTACCCTAGTAGGACTCTATAAGGATATAACAAGAATTCTTCTGGCTCCATCCAGCTAAGCCAGTATGCAAGTAACTGAGGTAGTGAGCAATTCCAGTCCAATAACTACAACTCAGCCAGCAATACAAAAACATTTATGGATCTGAAGAGGCCTCAGAAGAGAGCCTTTGCAAATGTCTTGGGTCAATTATGTTATTCATCATAAGAGTTGAAGCCAAGCAAAATATATTCTACTACTTATAAGAAATATTCTAAATATACAACCAAATTTCACCCAAACTATATAATTTTCTATGCCAATGGCCCTACAGACCCTATGATTTTATGAAGAGAAACTTTTCTCTTAGATATAAAGTTTTGTTTTTAAACATTAACTCAGGCTGTAAGAGAAAAAATACCAAAGATAACTGAATCCAGTTTTTAAAAACTGTATTATTGCATTTTTACCTTAAAGACAAAAGAAAAAGTGAAATGAAAATTGAAAGAGGGACGCCTGGGTGGCTCAGCAGTTTAGCGCCTGCCTTTGGCCCAGGGCATGATCCTGGAGTCCCGGGATCGAGTCCTTCTTCGGGCTCCCTGCATGGAGCCTGCTTCTCCCTCTGCCTCTCTCTCTTTGTGTGTCTCATGAATAAATAAAATATTTAAAAAAAGAAAATTGAAAGATATGTAGCCATGTATTTCCTATAAGAAGAAATAATTCAACCTATCAAAGTATTTTGTGGATGCTTTTAAAATAACACTTAAATGTTATTTCATTCAAATACCTGAAAGAAAAAAATACCACAAAATGCCTTACATAAACATATCTATCTATACTGAATGATATTAATTCAGAAGGACTTTATATTCCCAACATAAATGACAGACTCACATAATACTTAAACACATACTAATTTCTCCTAGATAATTTCAAGAATTGCTTAACTGGGCATCCCATAAGAGATGCACCAAAACTTTCTGAAGGACTTATTATGTATCACATCCGCATTTTAAAATGCTTTATTTATGTAGTTTACATAACCATAATGATACTGTTAACTACGGCTTAATGAAAAAGTAAACCTCCAAATTCCAGATATTACATATAAACTTTTTTTACTTTAAATAGAACTGCTTTAAATATTTTAGTTTATTTAAATAATGGCCATTATGTAATTCCTTTCCTCACACCTGTTTTCATTCGTGTTTACAATACATTGGTTTAATCAAGCGAAATTATTATCCATAAGTCAAAACTAAATTACACTAATATATTAGAAAATAATGTATTTTATAACGAAGTTGCACTCTAACCATCATCACACATATGTGGATTTCACTTATTAAAAATGAGACTTTAAAAAGCTCATTAAAACAAAGCACTTTATTTTGCCAGTAATTTGTCAAAATTTAAGCAAATAAGTATATAAATTAAGTTCACATATTTACCAATTTAGTTGTAAAAAGATTACAAAAATATATGTGGTAAAACTATTTTTTTTTTAAAGATTCAAACCATTAAAATGAATACTGTCATAAGAAACAAGAGATTTTTGGTTTCATTCAAACTGCAGTCTTTCCACAAATCAATCCATTTCCAAGAACTGGCCACCAAAGCCTAAACAATGATTTGCCATCTGAAAAACAGTCTTTGATATAACAGTCTTAAGTGTGACAAAATAGCTTACTATTAAACAGTTTTACCTAACAAAGAAATCGTTGTTCTATTTGAATAAACCATTCTTCGAATATTATTGCAAGTGCATATACTGTATATGCCTCTCATGTAAAGAACCACATTAGATTCACCACAAACATAAAAAGCCTTATAACACTTTTTCCTACACAAAACAGTTGTCAACTAGCCAACTATCAAATAGCCATCTGCAAAATTTTCACTTTCATTAATATGTAAAATTGCTATCTTTGCTTTCACATAAAAATAAGATCAGTAAAAACAGAATCATGCCAAAAAATAAATTCTACCTTCATTCAATATTGGCAACATATTCCTGTAATCTGCTCTCTCACCTTCAATCCACAAGACTACCAATTTAAACTATGAAAACTCCTGGTTCCAACGTTTTGGCCTGGTTCCACCACTGACCTCATATCAAAACAGAAAGAGATGTTTTATAATAGTCAAACAGCCAATCTTCCAACTACTGCATCAGACCCAAGATACAGTATAAGGTAGAAGGTTATTTTTCTCTGCATCCTCTATATACCTCTATATCATTAATCATTTCCAGGCAAGCACTTTTACTTCTTATAAGTAAACTCTGACCAGAAAATTGAAGAATGTGGTCATAAAGGAGAGAGTGTTTTAAATTTAACATCACTGCCTCAAATCACTCATTCTTAGCTACAGCCGATGACTATAAGAAATAACGTAAACCTTGAAAAACCACTATTTAATGTTTCAGCACTTTTCAAAAATCAATTTCCAACAAGGTAACAAGTGAATTATCAAAAAGCAAATATTTCAGCCACACTATTATTCTATCATTAAAGAAATTACTTAAGCCCCCAACACCTCTTTCACTAAAAGATAATTATATTTGTTATTCTATAATTTCATTATCTTATTGTTACTGTGTTACTCTGTTTGGCAACTCCACTATATCTCCACAAACATACTTCATAAGAATTCCATTTCTTCACAGAAATAATAACCGTCTACCACAGTCAATTAAGATCAAACTACAATATTTTACTAATTAATCAAACTATAACAATCTCTGTACGTCACACCAGCAATTTAATTATACCTTGTGCAAAAGATACAAATAAAAATCCACTAAGTACTTACCTACAGTTGGGAGGAGGGTCCAACGTAATCTCTGCAAGTTCCTTCTGAATTCTTTAAAATAAAGACAAAATTATGTTAAAATGTCTACACTCTCTTTAACAGTTCACTAAAATGTTCTAACTGTTGTAAATATTTCCCATTTGTATTCTTTATTTTGAAATACTAATACTACAAAAAATCATAATATACAATAACAACCAAGCCATAACTTCTGCCATGATTTTGGCAATGTGCCTACAAAGGGTAAAAAGATTGGCCATTATCAGTATATGCAGCCTGCAGAAACACTAAACTTCATCTAACCGGGATGCCTGGCTCAGTCAGTTAAGCGTCGAACTCTGGATTTTGGTTCAGATCATGATTTCAGGGTTGTGAGACTGAGCCTGGTTTTAAGCTCTGTGCTTAGTGGGGAGTCTGCTTTTCTCTCTCTCTCTCTCTCTCTCTCTCTCTCCCCCTCTGCCCCTCCACACCACTCACCTGCTCTCTCTCTAAAATAAATAAATCTTAAAAAAAAAAAAAAAAGGCTTTGAACCACTGATAATAGCCAAAATTTCTAGTTTAAATTGGATACCTTTGCCACATTACTTATGGATCATTCCAACTTCTGATTTGCACTAGAACATCCCCACATAAGATGGAAGGATGATAAGTAAGTTGAATCCAAGCATTCTGAATGATCAAGTCAACTAGTAAAGAAAGAATTATCAGGATCTCATTCCAACACCTGAAACTGCTATCCAACTATAAATGGTATTCCTTCTTGAAGCCTGTGGGTTGGAGCAGATTGAGGCTTTCCAATCTGACACTATTCCTTTTGTAAGAACTATCCTAACAATATGTGGATAATCATCTTAATGTCACTTCATGAGCTTCATAAAAAAGGACTTTTTTAAAAACTTGCTTTTGTCCTCATGTGTTATTTTTCAACTTTGATTTTTTAACTGCACTTAACCCCTTATACAAAGGCTAATAGTGCTACATTGTTTTATAAGAATAAGCAATCTCTTAACTATCATTCATGCATTATTAAACATAGGCTTTGTTAAAGCAAACAAAAAAAATTTTCAAAACCACTTCTCCATTGCTTTTTACTTTATTTTTATTTTTTAAAGACTTATTTATTCATAAGAGACAGAGAGAGAGAGAGAGAGAGAGAGGCAGAGACACAGGCAGAGGGAGAAGCAGGTTCCATGCAGGAAGCCTGATGTGGGATTCGATCCCGGACTCTGGGACCGTGCCCTGAGCCAAAGGCAGATACTCAACGGCTGAGCCACCCAGGCATCCCTCCTTTGCTTTTTAAATATGAGGATTTGCTAACTACATGCCTGCTATCTAGTAATTATTATGATAGTAAATGGATGATAGTGACTAAAGTATCTTTAAAAATAAGAATATGAACAAAAACATTTACTCTCAATTTCATTCCACATCTTTTTCAACCCAACAAACCAAAATACAGAAATAGACATGACTCCTCCAAAAAAGATTGGCATCAATTTCCTAAAGGAATTGCATGCTACTAATAAAATGTTCACTTTCTAAGCCATGTGATTCAAGGTTGGGGAGGCATTATGATGCTGAGCAAGATATTAAAGTTCAAAGCCAAAAATTAAAAAAAAAAAACTTTCATTTTAATTCTGCTCTGCCATTAATTGAGAGACTGTTCACACCTGCATTCTCTCTCAGCCTCAGTTTTCTGTCCTATAAAATGAAGAGGTTTACTTTCTATCCTATAAAATGAAGAGGTTAAACTAGGAGAAATTCCATGCTTTGTTTTATCTTTAAAACATGATTCCTTTTAATATAGATTCTATGATGTGTTCACACGCACATAAAGTATATACAGCCCAGGGGCTCCTGGGTAGTTCAGTCAGTTAAGTGTCGGACTCCTGGTTTCAGCTCAGGTCATGATCTCATGAGTCTTGGGATCCAGCCTTGTGTAAGGCTCCACACTCGGCAGAGAATCTGCTGGAAGATTCTCTCCCACTGCCCCTCCCCCCACTCATACATGGGTGCTCCCTCTCAAATAATAAATCTTTTTTTAAAAAAACATTTACAGCCCATAATTAAGTGAGAAATCTCAAAAATCTGATATTGGTGAACACCCTTGATGGATTTCATACAAAAGCAAAAAAAACAGGCACTTCAAAACTAACCAAGTAAGTCCAGGTTAAAGATAACAAACTGAGCATACATGCATTCACCTCCCACTCCTTCACAAACCCAGCTGGGGCAGGCAGAAGGAGCAGGGAGGCAAAACACAGAAAAGGCAAAAAGGAATAAAGAGCAAACAGAAGGAAATGAGAAATTTCAGTGTATTTCTAGAAGACAAAGCAGGTGTAAATTAAACAAGTTGACATGGCTAAGAGGGGACTGAGAAGGCTTAAGAATATAACAAAGACACATTATTTAAGGGAGGTGGGGGAAGAAAGACAATCACAAACCCCAGAAGAAAAACACCTGTGTAAGAAAACCATAGATCAAATACAAGGAAACTAAAATGCAAAACTATTTTAATCAAGTAATAAATGTTAAGAGGAAAAAAAAGATTTGCTCTATTTGGCCTAATGCTATGACTCAATGGGTATTCCAGAGATTATAACATAGGACTTGTTGGAAATCTAACTCTAGAATTGTTTGGTCTGGCAGTGAATATTTAGTTATAGTAAATGCACCTGCAATTTATTGGTCTTTTACTTACAGACAACACACAGAAGATGCGTTGTACTTGTAGGGACCCAGGCGTCCCTCTGTGGCGTTTAATTAGTCACCAGAAACATGAACAACATCCATAAACTGTTTTCAAACCAAGAGGACCAAAAGAATAGCCCGTTAAAAGAGAAAGCTAGGGACGCCTGGGTGGCTCAGCGGTTGAGCATCTGCCTTCGGATCCCCAGGATCAAGTCCCACATCAAAGTCTCTGCGCGGAGCCTGCTTCTCCCTCTGCCTGTGTCTCTGCCTCTCTCTGTGTCTCTCGTGAATAAATAAATAAAATCCTTTTTTAAAAAGTTAAAAATAAAAGAGCAAGCTTAAACTGTCGAAGAAAACTTTTTTCCGTAAAAGAATTGCTTTGGGATTTTCAAATAACTCCTTTTGCTCTATGCTTACAATGTCTCTTTTGGTTTAAAAAATTGATAAATCAGGGCAGCCTGGGTGCTCAGCGGTTTAGCACCGCCTTCAGCCCAGGGCGTGATCCTGGAGACCCGGGATCGAGTCCCACGTCAGGCTCCCTGCATGAAGCCTGCTTCTCCTTCTGCCTGTTTCTCTGCCTCTGCCTCTCTCTCTCTCTCTCTCTCTCTCTCTCTGTGTGTGTGTGTGTGTGTGTCTCATGAGTAAATAAATAAAATATTTTTTTAAAAAATGATAAATCAGGGGCACCTGGGTGGCTCAGCAGGCCAAGCGTCCCACTCCTGGTCTCAGCTCAGGTCCTAATCTCACAGTAATGAGTCTGTCCTTGTGTTGGGTTCCATGCTAGGCATGGAGCCTACTTTAAAAAAAAAAAAAAAAAGATAAATCTTAATTTTCTGTCAAATAATTCTATAATGGAACTCAAACCCCTCCAGATGTCTATAATTCCAGATCTAATTATTCAGTACAAAAAGCAATTTACTGATAAATCTGACAACTCTAAGCAGTGAGTCAATATATTAAAATGTATTTTGTGCCACACCTAAGAATGGTTATATTTCTCTTGACAGGAAAGATTATACAAAGAATTGCTATTTAAACAGTTGCAAGATGTCCTGCTGCTTTCAATGACAGCAGTTCAATTCTATCTCAAAAGTAGTGATCTTGGTATGTATTAAGTTTCTCAGTCTTGACATGTGGGGCAAGGAAGGTAGCTATCTCAGGCACTGTCCCTTAGGGTGAGGAAAAATGAAAAGGTATCAATAATTCACACTTACAGCATACCTTTCACATGATGATCTTAGTCTATTAAAAGTGAATTAAATAAATCTCACAGAATTCTCTAAGTACTACTCTTTTATCATTTCCCATTCAAAATATAAAGAAACTAAGGCTAGTTACTGTACACTGAGGTAAGATGAAAGACAGGCAATTATCTTGTTAAGTCAAACAGAAGACCTCTCATCAGAAATTTTAAGACAAAATTATTTCTTTAGACAAGTCAACTAGACAACTGCCTAAATTCCCAATTTCCATCTAGTAATGCCACTTCTGTGATTATTATGATACAGAAGTCGGGAATTGCACATAGTTACTGAGAGAAGTCAGAAGCAAAATACAAACTAAATTTCAGTTTGTAAGAATTAACCTAATACCATAACTGTTCCAGGAATGCTAAGAGTACCACATGTGACTGTCATTTGCTAAAAAGAATGGAGTGTGGGGAGGGGAAGAAAAATAACAATCATGATTCATTTAGACTTAATTGAAGAGTATGACACCAAAATTATACAAAATAGAGAAGATATGAAGCACTCATTTTAACATCAACATACTGGATTAATGGTTCAGAGAAATGAAGCAGTAAGTAAGTACCGACAGGTTTAAAAGACACACACACACACACACACACACACACACACACACACACACACACTTCAGGTTAAAGAAAATTCAGTGTAACTCAGGTCCAAGTAGAACATGAATATTTGGGACATGGGAATTCACAAAGGTATTTTCTTAACAGTTATTAAAAAAAAAAAAACTTCATCCCACCAAAATGATTTTCTATATATTACTCTATGGACTGTATTCTTTGGTCACCTGAGGACTCCTATTCTAACCAACTGAATCAACTGCTCAAAACCTTTGAAAATGGAATTATTCTCAGGAAGAAAAACATCACACCATTAATTGCTAAATTTTTTAAATTTCAAAGTAGTATCTGAACTAACCTAGAAAAGAGAGTAATTGCAAATAATAAGCCTAAAGTTTAATTCTGAATGGTGATACACACCATATATCTGTGATTTTTAAGATACCTTCAATTAAACGATTTTGCACATCAACTGTAAGATGCATCCTGATTTCAGAAACATTAAAAAGTTTTTACATGCAAATTTATTTTTTTTTTATTTTTTTTTATTATTATTATTTTTTTTATGATAGTCACAGAGAGAGAGAGAAAGGCAGAGACACAGGCGGAGGAAGAAGCAGGCTCCATGCACCAGGAGCCTGATGTGGGATTCGATCCCGGGTCTCCAGGATCGCGCCCTGGGCCAAAGGCAGGCGCCAAACCGCTGCGCCACCCAGGGATCCCTACATGCAAATTTAAAATCAAGAAGATTAAGTACAAAAGATTATCTATAAAGAGTACTACTTCATTCTGACGTAGAAAACTAGAGCCAATATGATAAAAGTTTATACTGGAATCCACCTTTCAACCTAACAAAAATTTATTCTAAAACCAAATAGCATTCCTAAAACACTATATTATGCACAGTACAATCACAATGTCTACTCCAAAGTTAATTTGGAATAAACGTGATTTAAAATTCACATTTAACAGATGTGTCAACACTTGAAAACAGTACAGTCAATTCAATGACAACATCAAAATAGTTACTGAACTGACTAGTCAATTTAATAAAATCATCAAAATTTGTCACTGCTAGACATAGTCTACATATTTGCGAATATAACAAGAGTGATATAGACAATATCAAGAGAATGCTAAGAGCATGGCAATGTTTTAAGAAACAAATTCTTACCACGGAACAAAAACTGATCAAAAATGTAACTATAATCTTCCTCTTAACTCAAAATAGATGAAATTACTTTATACCATTGTTTACAGAATATAATACCCACTTAAATGTTTCCTGTTTGCCCTACACCACTTTTCCATAATACTTGAAAACTCAGGATTTTTTTTTTAAGAAAACATGTTTCTATACAATATCATTAGTTCTTCAATTATAGCATATTTCTCTATTTTTCTTAAGTTTTATTTATTTATTTGAGAGAGAGAGAGAAGGCAAGAGCAAGAGAGAACAAGTACAAGCAGGGGGATGGGGCAGGAGGAGAGGGAAAAGCAGATTCCCTGCTGAGCAGGGAGCCTGAAGCTGGCTTGATCCCAGGACCCCAGGATCAGGAAGCTGAAGGCAGATGTTCAACTTACTGAACCACCCAGGTTGCCCCAATGATAGCACATTTCATGCAACTGAGCACCTATGCTCAAAGTGCTTTTGAGTTACTATAAAATGGACATATAATCACAGCATCTGATTTTTTTTAAATTTTTATTTATTTATGATAGTCACACACGGGGAGAGAGGAAGAGAGAGAGAGAGAGAGAGAGAGGCAGATACATAGGCAGAGGGAGAAGCAGGCTCCATGCACCGGGAGCCCGACGTGGGATTCGATCCCAGGTCTCCAGGATCGTGCCCTGGGCCAAAGGCAGGCGCCAAACCCCTGCGCCACCCAGGGATCCCCCATCTGATTATTTCTAATTTAACAACAGTACTACGTCCTCAAAGGTTAGCCATGTATCTCATTTCCCTAAAGTCTATCAAGTGAACTTGAAAAATATCTACAAGACTTTAATTGGCAAAAGTCTATAAATGACAGAAACAGTGTATGAGACCTTACCAAATACCAAATAAATGCTTTATCCCATATAGTCCTCAGTCCTATGAAAATAGTACTATTATTATCTCCACTTTACAGAAAAGGAAACCCGGGGTTAGAAATGTTAAATTACGTATCTAAGATCACAGGGCTACTAAATGCCAGAACCTATAATCAAACTGAGACCTCACCTCTACAGTCCAAACTCAGCACTGTTTCCGATAAACTATCTCTTATAAAATGACACTATATGGAAAAGACTACTCATCTGAATAAAAACCAATTAGCAATAATAAATCAGAATTCTATTTTGAAACTACCTCTAACTTTGAATTTTCTGATTAGTACTGGGATCTTAATATCCATGGAAGATCCAAGGCAACCAGTAAGTAAAAAACTGTAACCCTCCAATGGTAGGCACTGTAAGATAGAATGATGAATTTAAAAGATGTGGATGTCTGCCCTCATTAATCTCAATTATTTTCTGTTGTTAGAACTTAAGTAAAAATGAAAAAAATAAAATAACATCACTATCAACTCAACTGGGGGAAAGGAAGAGTGAAGAATTAAGCTTTTACTCAAAAAAAAAAATTAGAGAAGCAGTATTTTTTTTTTTTTTTGAGAAGCAGTATTTTCATACTTAAAACACAGAGTAAGTGAGTAAGTCACTTCAGATACTGTCACCCAAAAAACCACCTGGAGACCTTCTAGGGGAAGGTAATGAATCACAATTTTAAAATCACAGATTCAGGGGCACCTGGGTGGTTCACTTGGTAAGTGCCCTCAGTTCAGGTCATGATCTCAGCATCCTGGGATTCAGCTCCACATCAGGCTCCTTGCTCAGCAGCAAATCTACTTCTCCCTCTCCCGCTTTTTCTGTCCTTCCCTCTAGCTCATATTCTCTCTCCCTCTCACAAATAAATAAAATCTAAAAAAAAAATCACAGATTCACAAGAATGAATCTGTCAGTGAAGGGATTCCCTCCGCAAAGAAGCAATTCAGACAATACTTCTACTTTCACCAATGCAATAATACCGACTTCTATTATGTGCCAATAGGGCACTATCTTGGATTCTTTACACACACACTATCTCAAAACTACATCTTATCCCCTACTTAAAAGCGTGAAGAGGACTAGGTATGAATATATAATCTATGCTTTGTTTTACACACTGTAGTAAAATGAGGTAAAAGATTCATGTGCTTGAAAAAAATCATGCAATCCTCACTTTCACACATGATACATTTAATATCTCTCATAAGGGCAGCCTGGGTGGCTCAGCGGTTTAGCGCCGCCTTCAGCCCAGGGCATAATTCTGAAGACCCAGGATCTGATATGCACACAACTCCTTCAACAGAAATCAAGGATCAGCAACACATTTCTGGGAAGGGGACCATTACTCCAGTTCCCTGAATGGGTAGCGGACAACTCATTATCACTCCAACATCTCTCCCTAGAAACTCATGTTTCATCTGGAGGCCAGAGAAGTTTCTTCCTGATGCTGTGTTTTGACTAGGCCAGAAGTAAACAAAGTCTACTAGACCATAATGGTTTTTGGTCTTCGGGAAAGGACCCCCTAATCCATACTACCCAATAAAACATAAAGCTATCATTCAACATTCAGACATTCCACTATGCATAATATTTACAGAATTCTTTCATTATACTTCCTATTTGATATTTTTTAAAAGGTATTAGAACAAAACAAGAACATTAAATCACAAAATCAGGAAAAACTGTAGTCATTTTATTTTTAAATCATTTTCCAAGAGATATTCTATGATTAAACAACCTTAAAGCAGATTTCTCTCAGTACAAGCAATTAATGTAGCAATAATCGTTCAAATATCTACCTTCCAGATATATTGTCTAGAGAAAAAAATCTGTATCAAGACAGACCCACTGCCTAATATAATGAAATCAAGATATATTTGTAGAACTTCAGCATTTCTAACTTTACTAATAGAATAGAAAATACACATCATTCAACAACTATCTCAATAGAATCCCACTCATTATCCTGTATTACTGAGAAGAAAAATCCATGAATTACATGGTCCACATCCTAGAAAAATAATTAAATACAACAGAAAGAGCTTAAGACAGTAAATTAACACTAAAACTAAAAAGGTTATAATTGAGGTACCTTTTAGCACTCGTTGACAATTTAGCAGCTGTTTTGCTGGATATTTTTCCTTCCTTTTTCTTGGGCTGAACTTGTTCTCTTTCTGGTTCTTGCTGAACACTTTCACGTTGGTCTCCATCAGAACTTCCTCCACTAGTGCTGGGACTGTCATCAACTCTTTGTGCCTCAGTGGACATGTTAGATCCTGGATTAAAAATGAAAGATCATTTATTTAGTTGTGGGAGGACTACCTCTAGAATAGAAAAATGAGACTTCTAGTATAAGTAAAGCTAATATAAAATGAAGACAGTGGTCATTTACCAATCACCCTTGGGAGCTGCCAAAACTTTTCTCCCAAAATGTACTGAGAAAGAAAGTGAAAACACACAAAATATATACACAAAATGTTTGGGCAGCCTGGGTGGCTCAGCGGTTTAGCACCGCCTTCAACCCAGGGTGTGATCCTAGAGACCTGGGACTGAGTGCCACATCAGGCTCCCTGCATGGAGCCTGCTTCTCTGCCTGTGTCTCTGCCTCTCTCTCTGTGTCTCTCATGAATAAATATTTTTTTTAAATGTTCATAGCAACATTATTCATAAAGCCAAAAAGAAGAAACTCAAATGTCCACTAACTGATAAATGGGTAAGCCAAATGTGATACAGTCACACAATGGAATATTAATCAGCCATATAAAGGAATGAAGTACAATATGGACATACTATAACACAGATGAACTTTGAAAACATGCTAAGTGAAAGAAGCCAGTCACAAAAGACAACAAATTGTATGATTCCATTTACATGAAATGTCCAAAACAGACAAATTCAAGGACAGAAAAGTCGAAAAGAAGTTGCCAGGAACTAGGAATGATGGAGAAATGGGGAAGGACTGCTAATAGGTATGAAGTATCCTTTCCGGGGTGATGAAAATATTCTTAGAAAAGGGTGATGTGTACAATTCTAAATATTCTGAAAACTACAGTTAAAACCCTCCAAACTAGTCAATTTTTATCTTCTGATAACAGCAGAACACAAAAGAACACAGAGGCCCACATGATTCTAAATAAAAACTGAACCACATGATGGTGTCAGCATTGATCGAGCAATATACCAAGCAACTGTGTTTCACAAGAAATGGAGACTATGGAGATGCTGAAGGAGTCCTTCTTTTTTTTTTTTTTTTTTTTCCTAGTCTTGGATAAAATATCCCTTACAGGCTTTCAAATTCCCTTTGCTCGGGGATCCCTGGGTGTCTCAGCAGTTCAGCGCCTGCCTTTGGCCCAGGGTGTGATCCTGGAGTCCTGGGATCAAGTCCCGCGTCGGGCTCCGGGCATGGAGCCTGCTTCTGCCTCTGCCTATGTCTCTGTCTCTCTCTATCATGAATAAATAAATAAAATCTTTAAAAAAAAAAAAAATTCTCTTTGCTCTGAGTTCATGCTTCCCAAGCAGCTCTGATTATCAACTCAATTTCTTTAATACCTTGATACATAGTAGCTGCTATAAGCTGTATAGCAGATACAATTCTAGTAAGAGAAAAGGGATATCCCCTCTCTACTGTCATTCCATCATAATCAATTTCTGAGTTTGATTTCTATAAATTTATCCCTTATGACCAAACTAGTTTAGAGTGCACGGTCAAATTCAAAACCAAACTGACAAATCAACTGCCCAGCCTCTGAAGGGCCTTGCGCTCACTATGTTACTGCCACCTAATAACCACCTAATAATAAAAGATACCTCAAATAAAGCACTGTTTTTTATTACTATAGTCTAAATATATAGCTAGTTGATGAAAATTCATCATCACCGAAGATTTAACTTACAGCTTGCTCTAAATCAAAATGATTTCATGATACAAATCTTTAATGGACTGAAATTTTTATGGTAAGACAAGCCAAAAAGCAATGTAAGAAATGAAAGAATCAGGAAGCACAGAGAGGTGAAGAGTCAACAGAAAATACTGAATGCCTTCAATAAGACATCACACAAACACACCACCACCCTTCTCAACTCCAAGGGCTCCCATCCCCCATGCCAAACAAAAAGAGGTCTGTACAAGCAGCTCTGAAACACACTGACAGAGAAATCTGACTGCTCTTGTACCTATTCTGTAAATGGAGAGCATCAGTCTCCACAGCTGTGACACCTTTTATGAGCACTAAAGTCACTTAATAGAATACTGAAATTTTATATCAGTATGTTTCACGTCTAGCTCTAACAGTCCTAACATCTTTCTTGCTTTTTTTATATTTTATTTCACTCTAATTCTTACCCTTGGATTTAACATTGATTTTTTTTTTCCAGCTTACTTCTTTCAGTTAAAATATATCAGAAGTTTAAAACCTACTAAGTATGTATATATAAGAGCACGTTAGAGCAGATGTGCATGGGAAGTGAGAAAGAGAACAATTCTCAGGGAAAGGTCCTTAGATATTGCAAAATGCTGCTGGCAATACTTCAAGAAATGTGAACTGAGTGAGAATTCATTTTATATATCCTAAACCAGAAGCAATCCATTATATGACAAAAATATAGAAACCTAAATGAAATAAAATTCTTTTTTACTGAACCTAGAGCTTTAGCTTAATAAAGTACGCCTGGAGTTTCAGTTATATATTACATTACACATAGTATATACATTTATATATACATACATTCATACAGTTGTGTGTGTGTGTGTGTGTGTATACACACATTCTTCTTCATGTTTTTATTTATGTACCTTTGCATACTAATAGTGCTATGGGCATATAATTATTTGAAAGATTACTCAATGATTCAATCTGAGCCATAATCTGAAACACAAATTTCAAAAGTTGCTTCAGAACACCAGAAAATCAAAACTAGTCCCTCTAGAGAACTATTAAAAAATACTGTTATGAGGCACCTGGCTGACTCAATTCCTAAAGCAGCAACTCTTGATCTCAGGGTTGCAAGTTTGAGCCTCATGTTGGGTGTAGAGATTACTAATTAAAAGAAAAGGTTTAAAAATATCCAGGTAGGGAGTAAGTGCTAATAGATACAGACTTTCTTTTTGAGGAGCTGCTGATATTCTAAATTCAGCTAACTGTGATGGTTGCACATCCTTGTAGATATATGCTAAGACCATCTAATATACTATATATGTTTAAAGGGTGAGTTTTGCAGTATGCGGATTATAGCTCCATAAAGAAGTTATTAAGAAATGGGTTTGGGTCTCTGTGTTTGGCTGACAGAGTTAAGAGAATCAACGAATCAAGAATTGAATGGAGAAGTACTGAATATGTGGATACTAAAAGACGGCCAATAGAGGATAAGTATTAGATGAAAACCTCAATTGAAGAAAAATTCTTGAAGTGTAACATAAACATACAACAGTACAGAAATGGTGAGTGCTGGCCAATGAATTGTCATGTACTGAACACACATGTTTTACCAGCAACCAGGCCAAGAAACAGAGCATAGGCATCTCTCCTGTCACTACTCTAAACTCTTAATACCATCCGTGTCTTCACATCTTTGAACTTTATATAAATAAGTCGTATGATGACATATCTTCAGTTTGGCTCCTTGCCATAAAAAGATAAACTCATATAGAGTCATAATTTCTATAGTTTCACAATAAAGAAAAAAAATATTTCCACTTTGACCTCAGACACTTTATTTCATCCAAATCTTAATCTACAGGTGATAAATTCATCTAAGACTACTAATAACCACTACAGAAACTTTTTAAAACAAAGTTTTCGTATTTTTTTCAAATATCAAGAGTAAGGCAAATTTCCAGATTTTGGTTTTTAAATGCCTAATTACAGAGAAAAGTTTTGGAAAAAATTTATTGCACCGCTTAGGTAGCAACTAATTTTTATGAAGAAAAAGCAATCTACAAGCATTTTAATTAGGTGTAAGTATAAAATTGGTGTTTCGTCTTTCTGAAGTACAAATGAAGAAAGAGTCATGAATTAAAACTCTAAAGTTATCCTCTAAATCAGCATTCTAAAATTATCTTTAAGATTAATTCCTAATAAGCGAATTTGATCAAATTACCTAACCTAGAAGGAAGATAAATTCCACAGTTATATAAACATAGGGATACTCTTCAATGATAATTTCAAAGCTAAGAAGACATTTAAACCTATATTTTGATTTTGGACTCAAAGTAAAGCTTGGTTTCTAAACATAAAATAGGAAGACAGACTTTCCTCAATGTGTTATATTTAGAGTTTAGATACTGTTCCTTCTTCAACACACAAATTTAGCCTGTATTAGCTATGTATTCTATGTATTCTAACTATCAGCAATATAGTAAGTAAATGAAACTCACGTGTTCTATAAAAAAAATGAAATTATTTGGTTATAAATATAACTGATAATGTAAAAGCAACTATAGTCAGTTCATAAATTATTGTCCAGATAAGCCTTAAAACTGTATCTCATGGTAATGGTATAAAACTGCAAAAGCAAATGTTCATTTGGGCTTTTACAACAGGAAAATGCTTTAATTCGTCATTTAACATCTTGTCTTCCTACTCACACTTCTAAACTTTTCTAAAATGTAAAATAAAACACAATTTTTAAGGAAAAGGTGCTATGTTCTGGGGGAGATAAAATGGGGTATGACCTTATATGAAAACACTCCATCATCAGCATCAACCCACATGCAAAACGGTTAAGAGTCAGAGCACCCAAATCGCTGAGACAATTATTTAAATTCCAAGGTCCAGAGTGAATTATCACATATTCAGAAACACACTTTTTAAAGAAACAGGGATTTAAAAAAAAAAAAAAAAAAAAAGCACTAAGACGAGCTTAAAATCTTTCCAAACCGCTAGCTAATCTGAAGGTAAACCCTGGGACTTCCTTTTGTACTTTTAAATAAAAATATTTGAGTAGACTCTCAAGAATGCACAATACAAAACGATGAATCTTTTAAACATGCAAATAGGTCTAACAGCCACCGAGCACAGGATGATGTCTTTCTAAAGCGGCCTTAATTTCCTTAAGGGAAGATGGATTGGATATTTCTGGTTGGTCGTGGGAAAAAAAAAAAAAAAAGCCACAAGAAGCTACGCTTTATCTTCATTAGAAATGGTAAAGGGCAAAAGGATCAAAACATTATGAAAGAAGAGAGGGGGAGAAGTGGAGGGAGGAGGGCAGAGGGAATCCAGTTTCAAACCAGGCCAGTGGGGGCTGCAGAGAAGAGACCAGAGAAAAATGGGCTTCGGCTCCAAACTGTGACAAGCGCTAGGCTTCACAAAAGACCGCCACAACACACACTCCACACCAGGGCACACACGAACACGCCCCACCGGGTCTGCTCCGGGAGGCCCACGCGGGTGCGGCGGCGGCGGGGGAGCCAGACCCGGCACTCGCCAGCAGAGACACCATGTGCAGCAATTATGCAATTAGGGAAAATAGCAAAAGATCAAGCCGGGCACTTTCCACCGTGACATTTATCCAGTACTTTTGCAAAGACTTAGTTCCAGGATGCGGCTGGGAGAGGAAAGGGGCCGGGAGGGTGGCGAGGGATGGGGAACCGAGAACGGAAGGGGGTAGAAGATGGGCAGGCAGGGCCGGCGGGGGGGGGGGGGGGAGTGGGGGAGGGAGAGGAATAGGAAGGGGGAGGGGTGGAAAGGGCGAGAAACCGGGGCAGGGAGGCTCGCGGGAGGGGGCGCGGGGAGTGGGGCACGCCGGGGAACGGAGGCGAGAACTAGAGCGCAAGCGGTAAGCAAAGCTCTGCGACGTGGAGGCGAGGCGGGGGTGGGGGCGCCCGCGAGAGGGAGGACGCCGGGGACGGGGGGGCGGGGAGCACCGGCGAGGCCCGGGCGAGTACCTGAGGGAGGGGCGTCCGCGCAGGTCGCGGGCTGCAGCCCGAGCGCGGAGAGAGGCTGCGGAGGCGAGGGGGGAGGGGGCGCCGGGAGGCCCCGAGGACGGGGTGTCCCCGCAGACGGTCTAGTCACCACGCACCCGGCAGCCCGGCCACGCCTGTCCCCGCCGCGCTCGCGCCCGCCCGGACTCACCCTCAGCGCCGCTGCCGCCGCCCGCGGCCGTTCCAGCTCCGGCTCCCAAGGCTGCTGCCCGCGGCTGCCGCTGTGGCCGCCCCTGAGTCCTGGAAAGTGAAGCCACCGCCTCCGTGAGACGCCGCCGCCGCCGCCGCCGCCGCCGCCGCCGCCCGGCCGTCCGCGCGCGCGCCCGCCAGTGCGCGTGCCCGCGCGCCCGCCCGCGAGAGACCGCGAGAGCGCGAGCCCCACGTCGGCCGTGCGGCGCCGCGCGCCTCCCTGCGCCCCAAGCCCGCTCCGCCCCGCCCCTCCCGGCGCGTGGCCGCGAGGGGGCGGGGGCGGGGGCGGACGGGCGCGGGCGCGCGCGCGGGCGGGCGGGCTGCCGGGCCGGCCTGGCCGGGGGGTGGGGGAGGCGGCGCGGAAAAGTAAAGTGACAGCCGAGTCCCGCGAGTGAGCAGCGGGCGGGGGCGGGGGCGGACCGGCAGAGCCGGGAGAGGACAGGGAAACGGAGGCTGACGAGGCGACGGGAGGGGAAGGGACGCGGGGACCTTGACGGGAACGCGCATTAAAGGGAAATGCTGGCTTGGGGGTGGGAGTCGCCCAAAGACGGAACTGGGTGCGGCTCCTGGCGCCCCTGCTCTGCAGCCCGGGGCTTCGCGCCTCCCCGAGGCTTCGCGGCGCGCGCCTGGGGACTGGCCTGCGGACACGCTGCCCGGACTGGAGGCGCGCTGCCCGCGTGCACCGGGGTGGGAAAACTTCGCACTAGCCTGCAAAGTTCGCAGACGCTGACCCTGACCACCCTGCACTGCAACACCGAGATTCTTCTGCCTTTTTGGCTCACCCTGGCCTGGAACTTGCGCGGGCAGCCAGGAGCTCCAGGCCATTTAGCCCTGGGGTACTGGGGAGAGGGGTGAAAGGAGGAGAAGCTACCAGAGCCGGCAGGACGTCAAAGGCGATGGGAACAGCGGCAGTGCTGTGGGTAACATTACGTTCCCCTATAGTCTTCACCCCAAATAACCATTAAAACAGAACAAAACAGGGCAGCCCCGGTGGCCCCGCGGTTTGGCGCCCCTTCGGCCCAGGGCCTAATCCTGGAGGCCCCCGGATCGAGTCCCGCGTCGGGCTCCCCGCGTGGAGCCTGCTTCTCCCTCTGCCTGTGTCTCCGCCCCCCCCCCCCCCCAGGAATAAATAAATAAATAAATAAACAAAACAAAACAAAAAACCTATGCCTGCTAAGCAGGCTCAGCTTCTCCAGAATTTCCCCCCACCTCCACCCCTAGCTCCTCTTACCAAATGATTGCTGTTACTCCTCCTAGAACACTCCTATATAGGAAATGTCACTTTTTGTGGCAAAAGTATCCAGCCTACAAAAGGCTGAAGATAGCCCCCAGAAAGTCCCCTGCAACTCAGGAAGCCTAAAGAAATCAGTGCAGTGAGACCCCAGAGGACAGAAGCAAGTCGAGATTCATACATATGTCCAGAACTGAAAATTTTTTTTTTTATCAAATGCCTTTTGAGGAATATTACTTTATAACATCCCTGAAAATTGGCAAAGACAGGTATTGGCTTCCAGCCTCCATAAATAACCATTGAGTAAAAAGTGGGTGTACTCTTCGGTATTGTTTCTATGCATCACTCAAGAATATCAACCGGACCCATTACCCTTAAATTCAAAAACATGTATTGGAGGATTATAAATTAGCATGTGATCATCAGTTAGATAGCCACCTACACCTCTCACAGGAAGCAATATTTTATGCATGTAATACTGAAAATTTCCTTTTTAATATTAGTATATGACCAAAATAGAACATTGCATAGATTGCCTTAAATGTCTGCATAACTTATTTTATCTCATTAAATCTTCATACTTTAACATTTTCATTTTCCTGATTGTGTTTTGTAATGGTTTGGTGAGGATAGATAACAGAATCCCTGTTTTCTAGGTGTCTATGCTTTTCTACAATGGATTACTCTTTATTCTCAGATATATATTAGATGGGTTTCATTTATTTATAATGAATATTTTATAACAAATTACTCTTCTGTAACAGAAAGTATCAAAGTTGGTTTTTAGTCCTGGTCATTGGCAACTGGTGGCTAGGAATGCAGTAATGACAATTTCCAATTTAGTGAAAGAATTGGGAAAGTTTTCACTGCCTAACTGCTGAAACTATGATTGCTGTAGTATTTCATTTATCTGTAGATGTTTTAACTGCTGTGTATTATTTACTGAATTTAAGAAATTGAGGACATCATACAAATTAGAATTGGAATAGAAAAGGAGTATCTGTTGAGTACTAGGCATTGCCTACTTGGTTAGAATATGACATTAAGTAAAAGAGAAAAATCCAGGGATCCCTGGGTGGCTCAGCAGTTCAGTGCCTGCCTTCGGCAGGGCGTGATCCTCAAGTCCTAGGATCAAGTCCCCCATTGGGCTCCCTGCATGGAGCCTGCTTCTCCCTCTGCCTGTGTCTCTGCCCCTCTGTGTTTCTCATGAGTAAATAAATAAAATCTTAAAAAAAAAAAAAAAATCCCTCTCCTCACAGAGCTTCCGTATTTCTGACCTTTCTTTGTTTTACAAGCTACATCCAGTTCATCAGCAAACTCTGTCAATTCTGCCTTCAAAAATATATCCTGAATGTATCCCCTTCTTCCTACCTCCTTCCCTACAGCTCATACCCTAGTCCAAGCTACCATCATCTCTCAACTATAGTCTCCTACCTGATCTTGCTACTTCCTTTATCTACTATCCCTCCGTTCCCCCACCATCCCAACACACAATAGTCTAAGCTGTCCTTTAAAATATAGGTCTTCCTCTTCTCAAAACCTTCCGTGGCTTCCCATCCTACAGCAATACCCAAAATTCTTACAATGGCTGCATGGCCCGTAATCTACCCCCACCCCCTCATCCAAGACCCCTCTGACCTCACATTGTAAAACTTCACCCCCTTCTCATTTCCCTCCAGCCACACTAGCCACCTTGCTATTATGGAACACACCAAACATTTCTGTAAATACTTATGACTTAACAATTTCCCATCTCTAGAACATTCTTCCCTTTACCTCTCTCCCCAGCACTTGCTATAACCCTTACTCTGCTTTACTTTTTTCATGACCATCATAATAAATCTAAAATAATATATTTTTTACTTGTTTGTTTTAGTCTTATGTTTCTCCCCTGCTCTTCCCACCCTCCCTCCTCTACATACAAGTACCTTGGGAACAAGGATTTTGTTGGTTGAGGTTCATTGCTATATGTATATCCAATAAATATTGGTGCAGTGAATGAAACTGACCTCTTTCTGTTAATGACATTGTTTCAATTTCTGCAACAAGAATTAGTGCTTAGTGTGTTCTTGATTTGTACCAGGCAAAGTTTAAGCACTTTACATATACTAGCTCACAAATACCCCATAAGGTTGGTTTCGTTCAATCAACCCCACTACATAGATGAGAACACTGAAGTGCAGAGAGATTAAGTCACTTTCCCACAGTCATACAGCTAGTGAGTAGCAGAGCTGGGATTTGAAATCAGCTGTTTGGCTCTCGAGTTGATGAAATTCAGGACACATTAACTTGAGCCCAGTGTTACAAACAGATCTCTCCTGATGTTCTCAAGTCCTCTCCCCTAAGATCCAAACTTGGTATCCATAACAAATAGCTTACCCAACTTGTATTTCCTGCTCTGGTCCATCAATCCATCATCATGAACTCACTCCTTCCCTACACTTCTTGTTTCTGAACATTAATATATAGCCTACATCCTCCCCCCCCCCCCCCAGAATTGGCAAATAGGAATCTTTTTAGGGCCCCTTCTTATAATTTTTGTTAGGGACAACTTCATGAGTCACAGTTAGTTTTCTACCATGACTAGAGGTGTGCTAGAAAAGACCTCTCAGAGGGTAACTGGACTGGATTTCAGCAAAATGCATCATACTAGTAGAGCTGCTTCTTGTTTAGGCTGCTCCCATTCTTGTTAGGCACCCAATTGTCAAGGATTGTTAAATATTTGGATTGTACTCCCTGGAGGAAATATCATTATTAGTTTAAGTTTACCAAAGATTAGGACCCTGTGAGAATGCAATGAAAGACAACAATCTTTTGCTTACAGTCTGTCTTGAAGGGCACTCTGTGGTCTCTCTGAATGTCTTGGATACTTAAGAGGAAAAACACTGATGTGGGAAAATTGAAGCTCTGTTAGAACTGAGACTCTAGGACCCCATTACTAAGTACTAACAGAAGCATGTGGCAGGTGTTTAAAAAATGTTTGATGCAACAGATGGTTACAGGAGGGGCAGAAGGTGAGAGGAAGGGTAAAAAAAAGTGATGGGAATTAAGAGCACACTATCATGATGAGCTCTGAGTAATATATAGAATTATTGAATCACTATATCATACACCTGAAACTAATATAACATTGTCTGTTAACTATACTGGAATTAACATTTAAAACTTAATTTAAAAAAAAAAAGTTTGTTGAATGAGTAACTAAATGAATTCCTAATAGGTAATGGAAGAGTACTGAGGACAAATGCCACCTGGGCTGCCATGTACAATTGTATGTATTTCACATTGCAAAGCATCAGTTTTGCAATGTGCAAAGAGTAGGCACCCCCTAAATGTTGACCAAATGAATGAATATACTTGCTTTTCAACTGCCATTACATCATTCACATAAACTAAGATGCAGACACAGAAGTCTGGCTGCTCCTCCCACCCCTGGTCCCTGCCCAAGTATGGTAGTCAGCCTCTAAGTTGGCCCCAGTGATCCCTGCCCCTGGTATTCACACCCTTGTGTAGTTCCCTCCTGCATCATACTAGGGCTGGCTAATAAATGATAAGAAGTGATAGTATCTCACTTCTGAGATTACTTTATAAAAGATATTAGGACTTCCATCTTGGTTGCTTATTGGTTCTCTCATTCTCATAATTCACTCTGGGGGAAGCAGGCTGACATGTTGGAAATAGCCCTATGGAGAGGCCTATGTAGCTAGAAAGTGAGGTCTCCTACTGACACACACATGAGCGAACTCAGGAGGAGATTCCCCCACCTTAGTCAAGCCTTCAGATGCTGCAACCTTGCTCAATGTAAGTGGTGCAAACTCATGAAAGACCCTGAGATAGAAATATCCAGCTAAACCACTCTTGAACCTTGAGATAATAATGTTTGTTGTGTTTTAACCACTAAGTTTTGAGGATAATTTCTCAAACAGCAATAGATAATTAATCCACATGTTCTCTGCTCTCTGATAATGATGCTCCCTCCTCAAGTCCTCTACGTACCAAGGATGCCACTGCTGTGGTAGTTTCTGCAGGGCAAGGAGTCCCACTCACTGCTGAAATGGACTATTACTTCCAACTTCCCAGAAATACAGTGGGGTTTAAGTAGGTGCTGAAATATGGATAAAGGGTATCAAGAAAGAGCATAGTCCAGGAATGGAAAAAAGGAAAGTTGGTTCAGAGGAGCCATCTTTAGACACCGTAGGAGTAAGATAGAAAGAGTCTGCTCTGAAACAGTCTACCACCAGAACAAAGGAAAGAATAATGATATCTAAGAGTCAGGGATTTGTTGAGCAATGCGATTATAGATAAGGTTCTCTTTGTTAAAGTTATTACACTGCTATTAGTACAGTAAGTAAAAAATATTTGAAACTTAGCAAAGCCTCTGAAGGAGACAAAGACAGAACAAAAGAAAGCCTTGCCCTGATTTTGCCTTTCTTATGCAGTACAGAGATGCTTTGGAAGTGGGCTGTCTGGATTCATGACACTGGCTCTACTTCTTCCTTGCTGTGATCATGGACAAGGTCCTTATCATCTCATTGGCTCAGATCCTTGTCTACTAATGGGGCTTATTTTAATAGCTGATACTTACATCAGGTAAGAGAGAAGATTAAATGAATTAAGATATAAAGCAACTTAAATGGAGCTTGAAACAAAACAACTGTCATACAAGTATGAGCTACTAGTCTTTCTACTGCTTTGTTAAGGTCATGTCACCCTCAAGTCTAAGAGGTCTTCAGTTTGCCCCTTTTTCTTTTTTTTTCTTGCTAAGAGTCTCCCTGCATCCTTTACTGCTTAAAAGCCTATGCCCCCGGGGGGCACCTGGGTGACTCAGTGGTTGAGCATCTTCCTTTGGCTTAGGTCATGATCCCGGAGTCCTGGGCTTCCTGTAGGGAGCCTGCTTCTCCCTCTCTTCATACGTCTCTGCCTCTCTCTCTGTTATCTCATGAATAAATGGGTAAAATCTTAAAAAAAAAAAAAAAAAAAAAAAGCCTATGCCCCCTAGGTTGCCCTAAACTGCTTAGGGGCAGAGACCATGCTTAGAATAAAGAGTAGGCACCCCCTAAATGTTGGTCAAATGAATGAATATAACTGCTTTTTTAACAACCATTTCCCCAAATTATGGAATTTGGGGAGGTAGATGTAATTGTTCCATGTCATTCATTTTAACAGCCTTTCAAAAAATGCATAAGCTCTTTACTATTTCTTTTACATTCAGAAAATATATTAATGAATATTTTCTAGAGCTTTATGAACCCTCTGGCCCTCTCTGCACATTCCATGAAGAAAAACTGTGAAATCTCTTTAAATATGGCCCAAATGAAGAAAAGATATAATTTGCCGTCTTTTCCTTATTGCTTTCATTTTCGTCTATAGTCATCTTGGTATTCCTTTGTCTACTTGGAAATGCACAGTTTTTTTTTTAAATAACACCCCTATCAAGATACAACTCACAGGCTATTCACCATTTAAAATGCGCAATGACAGTTTTTTTGGTATATTCACATATTCATGGGAGGACACAATTTTTGTGAATGGAGAAGAATAGATTCTTCCACTCCTTTCACTTTCTGTCTATTCTGTTATATTTTTCTACTGACCAGGACTTACTATAAGTACCCTGCAGGCAAACAATTTCCTTGGGCTCTCTGGGATTAATATTCAAACCAAGGTAGCATCATGAGAGAAGCCAAGTGTCAGGGCCGCCAATTGGTCATTTCTCTTACTAGGATGCTAGGTCTCGGAACACTGGCTTTCCCCCATATCAGCTGAGTTTTCCAGAAAACTGACATCAAGAGGTGTAGTTAAGAATGCAAGAGGCTTACCTGTTTAATCTGTGAAAGAAATAGGGGAAAATAACAGGAGTAGGCAGTGATATTCTTCAGCTACCATGCAGGTTTGTTTGACACCTGTGAAAGGAGAAAAGAAGGAGAGAAGATTGAGTAGAAAGAGCCTCAGACTGCAGTGCAGCTCTAGGGAAAACCTAGAGGCCAGCCTAACAAAACTCCAGCACAAACCCTGCCTGCAAAGCAGTTCCACATTGGGCAGAAACGGCCGGATCCTGATGCTTCCATCATGCTTAGTCATTTGCTAAGATTGCCCAGGAAGAGCATGTCCTTGGCTCAATAGGTAAGATGAGTCCTAAAGGCCACTTACAGGCTGGAAGCTGTCAGCTAACTAAACTCCTTGCATCTGATAGGTAAGTCTTTCTTAAAGAGAGATCCAAGCCATGTATCTCCAAGGCTGCAGACTTGCTTTGCACACATTCAAGAATATGGTTTTATACTAGACTTCTGTTTGTCCACCTGCCTTGGACTTGCTAACTTGGATGACCTCCTTCACTCGTGCTATGGCTCACCATCTCCACTTTAACCTAGGTTGGAAGCTTTGGGCTTTTGAGTATAGCTGATACAATGCCCCTGGTTCTTCCATTTGCATTTGTTTAATAGTTGCTATATTCAATCTTGTGGTGTGCTCAACATGCATTAGACTGGCCTCAAGAATCAAAACAAATACCTGAGTTCCTTGGAGATTTGTGAATAGAGTGAATAGAGAATTGGCTTTCTTATTAAATCCCATCATTCCTCTCTAATTTTTTTTAAAGATTTTAATTTATTTATTCATGAGAGACACAGAGAGAGAGGCAGAGACATAGGCAGAGGGAGAAGCAGGCTCCCTGCAGGGAGCCAGATGCAGGACTCGATGCCAGGATCCTGGGATCACGGCCTGAGCCAAAGGCAGATACTTAACCACTGGGCCACCCAGGTGCCCCTCCTCTCCCTTTAAAGGTAAGAGAAAGGGCCCCACCAAAGGATGCTCCGAAGAATACATAAGAATTTTGAATTCTTTGAGATTTTGAATCTCTTTGAGAGTTGGCTTCTTTTGCACCCCTCTCCCACCCAAAGTTGTTCCAAACTGCATCCCTAAGGAATTAGGTGCCACTGAGGAAGGTTCAGATGGCAGAGCTAAATAGAGTTACCTTTCTGCTTGTTCAGAGTAAAGGGCAAACATATGCTGTCTCCTCTATCTACTCTCAGCCTAACTTTGCCAAGGACATTCACAACATTCTGCTTCTTAACTCATGAGTTAGAGAATATCAATTGATACACATGGTGTGTGTGTAAATATCTTTATATAGTGTATACATAATTTATTCTTAGTTTGACTCTCAAAATGTATAATTAGCATTGAATGAGTAATAAAAAGTGTTTTGCAAATACTTCCAGCAAGCTGCTGGGTATTTTTTCCTGATATATAGGCTAGGCTTTCATCAGTGCAATCTTGTGGAGGGTGACCAATTGCATTGTTACCACCAAATTACATAAGTACTTCTTTTGGTTACACAATATTTAGTGTATAAACCTCATCTTGAAATTTTTTTTAATTCACTTAAAATTTTTAATTAAGCCATCCACACCGCATTCTTTTTTTCCCTTCCTGTTCTATGAAATCTTTTTTCATCTGTTATCTTTATTTTCCCCATTTTTTGTTCTCACTCCTCAGTCATGGAATCTTGTAGGGTGGGGGCAGATAATGAAAGGGAAGAAGATAACGTATGCCTTTGGGGAGGGGATATTTAAATGAGGGACCAAGGAGTGTCCTGAGAAGAATAGACCGAAAGAAAGAAGATTGGAGACCTAAAATATTTACTTAAGGACAATGAACGCATCACTTT
This sequence comes from Vulpes vulpes, assembly GCF_048418805.1. Lineage (NCBI taxonomy): Eukaryota > Metazoa > Chordata > Mammalia > Carnivora > Canidae > Vulpes > Vulpes vulpes. The sequence continues at coordinate 71,124,924 of NC_132790.1, forward strand.
GGATAAAGGCGATTGTAAGCAAGACATAAAATCTATCGCTCCTTGATTATTCCAGCTCAAGCTCCTGTAGACTGTTAGTTGAGTCCAAGGGGGGGAAATACCCATGACTAAGAACTAAAAAGCTATTTATTTGCCCATAGAATACATTTGACATTATGGAGTTCTGGATTGCCATCAACTGCATAGTATAATGCAACAAAGGGAGGCAATCAGCCATTGCCATGTTGAGGGAGTTGACAGTACAGTGGCAGTGGAAAGGTGTGGGAACCAGCAGTTCAGTGGCTCTGCCACAGAGGTGCAAGTCTGGTCCAGGAAGGCATTGGCAGGAAAGAAAGGACTGTGTTACAAGCACATGTGGAGGACACCTGGTGACTCCCAGAGAAGATGGTACCGGGGACTCTGAAAGGAGTTCAAACCTCTTGGCAATAGTGGAAAGGATTTGGCAGGATGTCTAACTCAACTACTATCCAATTTAGAGATTTAGAACTCTTTCAAAATAATGTTCTTGGAGATCTCCAGTGATGAAATCTTTTTCCTTCCCCAAAAAGTGACTCCCTCTTTGGGACAGTTTTGATCTTCTTAACCTCCCACATTCCCCCTGATCCTTTTCCCATTATGCTTTTGGGGCATCCAATAATACCAACAGCTCTTTTACAAGAAAGCTTTTTTCATTATTTAAAAATGTCTAACATGCCCTGTGAGTTGTCTCCTCCCTCAAGTAAACTTCCCCCTTTTCTTCCTTTGTCCCTCATCCGGCACAGATTAGTGTTCCCTCCCCCATTTAAATCATTCTCTTCTAAATGCACTTGGATTTGTCTATGTTTCTCTTAAAATATTGTATCAGGAACTGAACACAATATTCTAGGAGGAGTCAGCTTAGCCAAGAAAAGAAGGAAGCTGTATGTCACCTGCTATCTCCAGCCAGGGAACCTCTGATTCTGAACTCCTAAATGTAATATAAATTCCCACGCTGCATGGAGATACTGCTTTTTAACTAAACATTATATTAGGGTCAAACGAATAAAAAAAATTTTTTTTCAGGAGACTCACAGCTTAGGAAATAATCCTGGCATAGCTATTCAGCACATTCTAAATCTTTCTCTCTCAAATTAGTGTACACCCACCATTTCTCAGGCCTCTAGAAAATAAGGTTGTCAGCATTTAAGAATAAATTTGCCTCTTCCAGAAACTCTTGGTTTTCTAGAGATGTGTTTTTTTGGGGGAAAAAAATGAAGGTATTGATTGCAGGTCAGAATTATATACTTTTATCCCAATAATAGGGGAATTTACCCCCATAGAACTTAGGTTGGTTTTTCAATTGCTCTTGAAATTATATTATGCTTTCATTTTGATAGTAAAAACTACAAATGGATTTCTTTTGGAAATTGTCAACTTTGGCTTCATCTACAGAGCACACAACAGCAAATTATTAGTATTTTCTTTTCAATCAGAATTTACTTTTTTCCACGCAAGAAAACTTTGTTAAATAAATACATTTACATTTATATCTAGAATATTTTCTGATAGAGACATGAATAATAATTAATCCAAACATGGTTGACTACACAATACAACTTCATTACATTTATACTATTAATGGTTTGTTTACTAAACTTTTCTTCCTTTCTGCCACAAATTCAACATTCCCAACATTTTATGTTTTTATTTATTTATTTTAATATTTTATTTATTTATTCATAGAGAGACATAGAGAGAGAGAGAGAGAGAGGCAGAGACACAGGCAGAGGGTGAAGCAGGCTCCATGCAGGGAACCTGATGTGGGACACGATCCCCGGTCTCCAGGATCACACCCCGGGCTGCAGGCAGCGTTAAATCGCTGAGCCAACGGAGCTGCCCGTTTTTATTTCTAATAGCTGAGTTACATATAGACATGCTCTTGTCATGTTTTTTTTTTTTTAATTTTTTAAAAAATATTTTATTTATTTATGAGAGACCCAGAGAGAGAGAGGCAGAGACACAGACAGACGGAGAAGCAGGCTCCATGCAGGGAGCCTGACATGGGACTCGATCCCAGGTCTCCAGGATCACAGCCCAGGCTGAAGGCAGCGCTAAACCGCTGGGCCACCAGGGCTGCCCTATTTGTCATGTTTTAAAACACCAGACTGTTCCATACCTTTTTTACCTTTAGATACCTTAAGATACTTTACATATTATTCCTGGACTCTATTGCTACATAACAAACTAGAAGTTGGTAGATTCAACAGCAGCAATAATTTATTTTGCTCATGAACCTGAAATTCGCTCAGGGCTTGGTGGGAACAGCTTATCACCCCATGACACAGTGTCACTGGAGTGGTTTCACTGCTAGCTGGAAGACCTGCTTTCACGATGGCTCATTCACATGGCGGGCTGTTGGGAGTTGGCTGTTGGCTATGAGCTCAACAGGAGTCCTGAGTGGGGACCTCAGTTCCTCCCCAGTGGGACTTTCCATGGATTTCTTGGCTTCCTCACAGTATAGTGGCAGGGTTCCAAAGGTGAACACCCTAAGAGAACCAGACAAAAACTACATACTCTTTTCTAACATAGCCTCATAAATCACATAGTATCATCCCTCCACATTGTATTCATGGAAGCCATCATAAATTCACCCAGATTCAATTCAACTTCACCTCTTGATAGGGGAGTGACAAGTTTCTAGAAGGTTTTATGAGACTAGAGATATTACTGCAGCTATTTTTGGAAAATATAGTATTCTACAGATATATCAACTCCTTAGCTTGGAATCCCCTTTCTTTCGTTGTTCTCTATGAAGCCCAGCACATCCTCAGTGTTCTGCTTAGACATCACTCACTTTTACTGTGTCACGTGTATGACTCATATATTTGTCTATTATTTCTCTTTATCCAATACACTTGTTGATATCTAATTGTCATTATACTATGAGCTCCTCAAGAGCCAGTACTGCAAACACTACTGGCTCACTGTCAATCATCATCGAGGTGACAAAGGTCTGATGGTGCTGAAGCAACCTTTCACTCCCATAGTTGTTACTCCCAACCCAAAGTTGAGTTCGGCCCATAGAGCCAGCTCAGTAAGGCCCCTGATCTCAGGCCACTGATTTACAGCTTTGCTACTCAAAGTGTGGTCCACAGACCAGCAGCAGCAGAGCCTCACATGGAAACTTGTTAGAAATGCAGACCATCACACCTTATTTGAGACCTACTAAATCTACGTTGTAACAAGATCCCAGTGACTTGTTTGCATATGAAAGTTCCGAGAAGCATTGTTTTAAAGAACAGCTCTGGTCCACTTCTGAATAAGTCAATGCGGCCAACGGAATGTGTCCATCTGGACCCCATGCCTCTGCTTCTAGGCTATGCTTCTAGTAAACAGAACTGTGGAATTATCTGCCCAAATGGCTCTTTCTGAAAGGGCACTGTATTTCTGTCATGTACCTCCCCACTCCCTCCTGCCTGTAAAGCCCCTCATGGTATAAGGTAGACCTGGGGAGGCAGACTGTGGCTGGGACTTCCCATTTGTACCTTTTGCCTTGGGCCCCAATAATAGTTAGGAGTAAGCTAGCAAGGATAATCATTTTTCCAGCCTTACTGGTGGGATTTTGATAGGGATTACATTGAATTTATAGTTCAATATGAGGAGAGTGGCCATCTTGACAATACTTAGCCTCCCAGTCCAGGATCATGACATGTCTTTCCATTTACTTACGTCTTCTTCAATTTTTTTCAATGGTGTTTCCTAGTTTTCAGCATGCAAGTCTTATATTTCTTCCATTAAATTTATTCCTAAGTATTTTATTCTCTTTGTTGTTTTTGTGAGGGAATCATTCTTTTAATTTCAATTTCTGATTTTTTATTGTTAGTATATATATATATATATATATATATACATGTATATATATGGTTAACATATATGTATATTGTTTTTGTAAGCTTGCTAAAGTTCTTTATTACTTCTGGAAATTTTTTTGTGGATTCCTTTAGATTTCCATATAGGATCATGTCATCTGTGATTAAAGGCAGTTTTACTTCCTTTTTTTCCCTTCTAGTTGCCCTTAATTTAGAAAGAATTTTTTTTTAATTGCACTAGCTGTAGAATCTCCAGTGTGAAGTTGAATAAAATTGGTGAAAGCAGACATCTTTGCCTTGTTCCTAATCTTAGAAGGAAAGCATTCAATATTTCAGGCATTAAGTATGATGTTAGCTGTGGGTTTTTTATAGATGCCCTTTATCAGGTTGAGGAAGTTATCTTCTATTCTTAGCTTGAGAGTTTTTATTATCAATAAATGTTGGATTTTTTCAAATGCTTTTTCTATGTCTATTGAAATGATCATGTGTTTTTTCTGCATCTTTTGAGATGATCCTGTGGTTTTTGTCTTTTATTCTATTAATCGACTACATTTTCATTTTTTCTTTTTCATTTATGTACTTTCAGGAATTTTTAGGGCTTCCTGAAGTTCAAAGCCAAAAGTTGTTAAGTTTCACTTCTTCCATTTGTCTTGGAGGCAACTAATTTTCTTCCTTGAAATAAAATAATCTGATTGTCAAGTGTTACTCCTACTGGGATGAGTCTAGTTTCTCTTCCTTCTTTTGGGTTTTAAGTCATCTCAGGATTTTGTTGAAATACTCTAAAATGAATTAGTCTTCCAAGGAGCAAATGGGTATAAATTTATATAAAATTTAAACCTACTCAGGTAAAACCTACCCTCTCGGTCATTGCTTTTGCAAATCACTTGAGAGCCAGAGGAAAATAAGTCTCCAGATACTGCTTATCTAGAAAAAGTTGTAGAAACAGAATTGAGGACTGGAGGAGAGAGATGATGTATAGACAAAGATTCTGCAAAGAATCTTGTTTGAGTGAGCACTTAAATTAACAAAACCCTACCCTTTACCACTATGTCTGATACCTACCATCAAAATCGGTCTTTGAAAAAAAAAATCAGTCTTTGAGTCCAGTATCAGAAGTATTGTGTGCGTGATAAGATAAATAACCTATTTTAAATGGGCAAAAGAGAGATGCCTGGGTGGCTCAGCGGTTGAGCATCTGCCTTCTGCTCAGGGCGTGATCCCGGGGTCCAGGATGGAGTCCTGTGTCAGGCTCCTTGTGGAGAGCCTGCTTCTCTCTCTCTGCTTGTGTCTCTGCCTCTCAATCTCTCTCTGTCTCTCATGAATAAATAAATAAAATCTTTTAAAAAATGGGCAAAAGATTTTAATAGGAAGTTTAGAAAAAAAACCTGTATGAGTGGGACTAAAAAACATGTGAAAAGGTGCTCATCATCATTAGTCATTGGAGAAATGCAAACTAAAATCACAATGAGATATCACTACACACCTTAACAGATGGCTAAAAGTGAAAAGGCTGACAATACCAAGGGTTCATGAAGATGTGGGAAAAGCTGGAACTCTGTTGTTTTCAATATGCTGGTGACAATGTAGAATAATATGGTCACTTTATTTTTATTTTATTTTATTGTATTTTAATTCCAGTATAGTTAACACACTGTTATATTAGTTTCAGGTGTACAATATAGTGATTCAATAACTTATACCATCACTGTTGACAACTGTTTGGCAGTTTTTTATAAAGCCAAATATAAACTTACCATATGACACATATATTCTGCTCCAAAGTATTTACTCAAGAGAAATCACAATCTATGTCCAAGAAAGAATTGTACACAATGGTATTAGCAGCTTTGCTCATAATAATTCTAACATGGAAATAACCCAAACGTCCATCCACATGAGAATGGATTTTAAAAAATGGTATATCCATCCATACAACAACATGAATGGACCTCAGAAGCATTTTGCTGACAGAGAAAAAGTCAGACACAAAAAGTACCCACTGTATGATTCTATCTATATGAACCTTGAGCAGGTAAAACTCATCTCCAATGATGGAAAGCAGATCAGTGGGTGCCTGGGGCTGGAAGGTCAGGTGTAGGATGAGATTAACTGCAAAGGGGCAGGAGAATATCTTAAGGGTGAGGGGTAGTGTTATATAGTGTGAGGATGGAGATATTTGCACAGGTGTATATTGATTATTAAAACCCTTTGCACTGTGCACTTAAGATAGCTTTTATTCTACTTCAGAAAAAGTTGATCTAAAAGGAAAAACTATATACATAGTGAAGAATATTGAAATAGAAACTTTTCTTGAAGACTGATATATTGTTTATTTCATTCATTTAGAAGACAGAACAATTTTTTAAAAAGATTTTATTTATTTATTCATGAAAGATACACAGAGAGAGGAGGAGACATAGGCAGAGGGCTCCCTGTTAGGAGCCTGATGTGGAACTTGATTCCAAGACCCCATCATGACCTGAGCCAAAGGCAGACGCTCAACCACTGAGCCACCCAGGTGCCCAAAGCAGAACAGTTTTTATGGGAAGAAGATATGGTTCCTGAGATGCACTGTTCCAGAAGGAAGTTTGGGTGACCTGCTACTTTGGTGAAATCCTTCAGGTGACTGATGGCTGCAAGGAAAGGGATCCTGGGGAGTAGGGGATGGATAGGAATGGAGGGAGGCTAGAATAGACTTCCCGCTGCATAACTGTCTAGATGCTCTCTGGTACAAAGCCATTCACTCTTTGTTACATTTCTACTAGAATTATTTTGTCTTTAGTTTTTCAATTTGTTGAATGTCACTCTCCTAAAAGGAGTGACAAAGAATTTCAGGAGAAAATAGAACAGTTGAGTGGGATAGGGTGAGGGACTGGAAACATTCAGACAATGACTGCTTAATTATGTTGTAAATAATTTACTGCTGAGAAAGAAGAATGACAAAGCCCTTAAAGAAGCAAGGAGGAGTAGGCTGGGGTGTTCCAGAGGCCAGGGAAGCTTGTGTACTCCTTTGACTTAATCTTGCATTATTTTTCTTTTTTACTGCTGTCAGACAGCTCTTGGAAGGTCTGTACGCTCATTTATTTAATTTAGCATTTAAATCCCATGTAACAAGCTGTACCCATGATTTTCAAACATAAATGTATACAAGGCTCTTGTGGGGAAATGCAGGTTCCTGAGCCCCATCCCTGAGACTCTGCTTCAGTTCCTTCAGGATCTTCATTTTATCCTATATGGTTTGGGTACATTGTCTTTACAGACTACATTTAAGAAAAACTGACCAGGAAGGTTATAGGTGAGAATAAGTAAGCATAATTTGATGATCATATTTTCTTTTCCAGAGAAAAGAAACACAGAAGTGATCAAAAGAAATCTTATATTAAGAAAAGCATTAGGGGCATCCAGGTGGCCTAGTTCATTAAGCATCTGCCTTTGGCTTGGGTCATGATCTCAGGTCCTGGGATGGAGCCTCCCATTGGGCTCCCTACTCAGCAGGAAGTCTGTGTCTCCCGCTCCCTCTGCCCTTTCCTATCTCGTGCTCTCTCTCTCACACATAAATAAATACAATCTTAGGGATGCCTGGGTGACTCAGTGGTTGAGCGTCTGCCTTCAGCTCAGGGCCTCATCAATTCCCAGGTCTGGGAATTGAGTCCCGCATCAGGCTCCCTGTGAGGAGCCTGCTTCTCCTTCTGCCTCTGTCTGTGTCTCTCATCAGTAAATAAATAAAATCTTAAAAAAAAGAAAGCATCTGTATTTATTTCAGTGAGGGGTGTGTATGTGTATGTGTGTGCTTACACACTTGTGCACACAGTAGGAGAGAGCTAAGATATTAAGTAGGAGGTTTAGAGCCTTCTGATATAGGGAACATATGCTTTGCTACTTATCACCCTGACCCAGATCTGGTTTTAAAGACTCTACTAGTCTATACCTCAAATCCTTTTTTCCCAAAGCCCATCAAATCGGTAGCAAATGTGAAACATTTGCTGGCCTGTCCACCTAATCCATCATAGTACAATACAAAAAGATACGAAGAGACTGAGGTGGATAAAGGAAATCAATACCCGTTTCCTGTTCTTTACCTTGAGATCCTTTGTCTGGTTTCACTATGTCTTCAACAGAATAAGAAACATAGCTTGAATTCCCAATCAAAATCAGATAAAATGCAGGCGATAAGACATTGTGTCTCTCCTTTCTGAAGATAAGAAATTTTGGTTATAACAGAGCAAATTGCCTAAACTCACTGCAGTTTTTTAGTGATTAGAAGTTTTTTGTGATTCATAGTAATTTATATACTTAACCATAAGGTATTTAGAAACAAGGCAAATATTCTAACAATAGAATGTTGAGCAAGTTGAACAAATATTTTAATTCTCCACAAATTATAAATAATTCTGTATACCTTCCAAGTTAGATTGTAATCTTTTCTTTTTTTTTAAATTTTTAAATATTTTATTTATTTATTCATGACAGAGAGAGAGAGAGAGAGAGAGAGAGAGAGAGAGAGAGGCAGAGACACAGGCAGAGGGAGAAGCAGGCTCCACGCAGGGAGCCCGAGGTGGGACTCGATCCTGGGTCTCCAGGATCACGTCCTGGGCTGAAGGCGGTGCTAAACCGCTAAGCCACCCAGGCTGCCCTCTTTCTTTTCTTTTTAAAGATTTTATTTATTGATTCATGAAAGACACTCAGGAAGAGAGGCAGAGACACAGGCCGAGGGAGAAGCAGGCTCCATGCAAGAAGCCGGATGTGGGACTCTATCCTCGTACCCTGGGATTATGCCCTGAGCCAAAGGCAGATGCTCAACCACTAAGCCACCCACATGTCCCATAATCTTTCTTTTAAAATTCCTGAGTACTGGGACACCTGGGTGGCTCAGTGGTTGAGCATCTGCCTTTGGCTCAGGGTGTGATCCTGGGATCCTGGGATCCAGTTCCACATCGGGCTCCCTGCATGGAGCCTGCTTCTCCCTTGGCCTGTGTCTTGGCCTCTCTTTCTGTGTGTCTTTCATGAATAAATAAATAAAATCTTTAAAAAAAAAATCCCTGAATACTATTACACTGTACATACATAAGCAAATATAAATATATCCATGATTTCCACACTTTATGGAGCAATATAAACAAAAAAAAAAATCCATGATTTCCACACTTTATGGAGCAATATAAACAAAAAATATAATAGTTCATTATATTTTCTAGCCTGATGGCCCCATAGAGCGGTCTTTGCAAAAGTTTTCTAAATTGTCTATGAGTTTTTTTTATAAACCATGTTTTTAACACATACATACATATATATATGTCATTTGGACACTTAGAAAATTATGTGCTTATTACATACATACTACATGTTTTTCATTTATGAGTGAAAGATTTTTAAGTATGAGATCAGCTGCTTCTTGATAGCATACCTAAGGCATTTCTTCAAAATGGTCGTGTAGTAAAAGAGAATAAACCTTATTCCTTAGCCTTTGCATAGAAATGTGTTTAGTATAATACTTGTAGATGAGATCAATAAAGTTCTAAGAGACTCTAAGAAAAAGATGGAGAAAAAAAGTCTATTTACAACAGGTTAATAAAGCTCATGTGCTTGCCTAATAACCACATTTCCCACCTACACATGAGCATCAACATTCAAGTATGGTTAATGTGGGCTACCTTTCATTTTGTTTATTATTATACAGCTAGGGTTATGCCCTCAAATTGTCCCCCATAAAAGAGGGAATTGCTTAATATCCAAGTACTTATGGTGTTTCTCCTCTTATGGGGCTCTCTTGATTTTTAAGTTTTGAAATACAACAGAGTACTACTTGGGAATGAGGTATTAGCCTGAAATGACCCTCCTTAACATAAGCCTTAGATGTTGATAGAAGTCCCTGGTGAAATAGGTTTCAAGTTTTAAAAGGAGGCAAAGAAATGTAATACAGCTATAATTATTATTATAGGGAATGTGATCTCATAAATACTTGTATAAGATATCATTGCAAAAAGCTCTTAAAATTACTTTTAAAACAAGTCAGAAAATTATTTAGTTCACAGGCTGAACTAGAAAGAAACTTTCCTGATACTATGCAAATAATTATATGTGATTTAGGATAAATTCTCTAATAGCATCGTATATGGATTTAAAAGTGCTCTAATTCAAAAACCTACTTGGACGTTAAGATGATGTATTGTAATAAGCTGTTGGATGAATCCGAGATTAGTTCTGGTCATAACAATGATGCTGTATTTTGTTAATTTCCATTAGGATTGCCCTGATCTAACAATTATTGCTTGTCCCTGGGTGAAATATAAGTGTATGTGTTCCTTTGTAAGCATTTGCTTATAGGAGAATGTGTTATGCTAAAAAAAGGAGTGATTAACAAATTTGATCATCTTCTCTTCTACTTTGGAGCAAAGTGGAACAATTGGGCTTAGCTGCTGCCCATGTAATACCACACGTGGAGTTAAGAAAGACTGATGAGCCCAGGTTTTGGGCTGATACTTTTCCATCCATAGCCTCTCCAATCCCTTTGCCATGTTGATGTACACAAGGTTACCTGCATGCTTTCATTCCCAGCTTCTGTGTCTTTGTTGAAGGGTTGCCCCAAAGGGCCAAATTCCAATTTCCCTACACATGGAGGGTTGGCAGTACCTAGGAATTTAAGTTCTCCCAGATACAGTCCTTAGCCAATGGTTAATAGATGCAGGGGTATAATATACTCCTCCCTGGCCCCCTAATGGGAATAACTGAGGAAGTACCTATACTGTTGCCAAAGCTTCCCTATAGCATCAATCCAGTGACCAGCTGTAGGATTTTGCTTGATAACCTTACTGGCCTCCTTTCTTCCCTAGTTTTCACCATTGATTTGTTCTGGGAATGTTTCCTAATCAATCACTTTAACATGAATCCTAATCTCAGGGTCTGCTTCTAGGGAACTCTTCCTAAGAGAGGTGGTTCATTGTGGATGCTTCCAAGTGCCTTGCCTGGGTCACAGAGGTCGGCCCACACACCTGAATGAAATGGATACTACCCCTGCAGCAGGAAATGAGATGGGCTTCCTTCTTTATAGTTGATTCTGGCCAGATCTCTCCTTCAGGACCTAGGCATTCATTTCCCCAGCTTCTGGGAACATTGGCAGCTCACATTCTTCTCTGTGAATTGTCATTAGGAGAATGTGGCATGGCATGGCTGTTCAATGTGGAGTTCAAGGCCAGGTCTGCTTGTCTCCATTTGGGACAACTTTAAAGTGCTATCCCAACTCTAGAACTTCCATGGCATCAACTGAAAACTGTTGTTATTCCTTGTAACCCAATTCCTTCTGCCCAGCCCTGCTTTTTTATTCCCCAAGGTATTCTGAAGGACATTCATCCATAAAACTCTTGCCAATAAATCTCTTTCTCAGAGTTTGTCTCCTGAGGAAACTGACCCAAGCTATATTCTTCAACCTTGAGAGAGAGGGGTGGGTGACCAAACTGACAGTTGAGAGGTCTGAAAACAAAGGCTTAGAGAAGTAGCTTGCCGGAGGCTGCATAATTTGTAAGGATTAACAGAATCTGACTCAAACCACCTGGGTTTGAATCTGGATACCTTTCTATTTGCACATAAAACATCTAAAATGTGTGGCTAAATTTTCTTTTTGGAGGTTTTTATTTTCATTACTTATTTTAATAGTATATTAAAATATTTACTAGTTTTTGTTTTCTTCTAATGAGAGTAACTACTAACTACATATGCTTCAGGATGATGGGCCATGTTAAACTTTTCTCTACCAAGTACACTTATTTGTACTCTAAGATTAAAAAGGGAGTTTTCTGGCACTCAGTAGTCAGAAAAACATCCAGGGCAATACTGTGTGCTCTAAGGATGTTTCTATATGTTGGAAGGAAGTTTCCATCATGTGCTAATGATAACATTTCCTTTTGGAGCATATGCCCAAAAGAATAGCAGCTTAACGGGAGAACTTTGATTAACTGCCCAGACAAGTTTCTGTCAACTACTATTAATAACAAAAGATATATATGGATCTGAACACTGTGCACACACACACGTGTGTACACACTCACACATACTGGATCCTCCCTTTCCTTCACCATCTTATGTTGGGCTCTGTCAACCTGTGAGCAAATAGGACCATAAAAAGTGTTCATTAAATTATTTATTATGCCTAGCTGTGCTATGGCTGCAGAAAATGAATAGGATTATGCCTGGTGTTTTGCCAGATATGGCCTACTATTAATAAAAAGAGAGACATAATCTCATCTGCTGTGAAGCTTTAGAAGAAAAATAAATTCTGAAGAAAATATTCTTGATAACATTGGAAATTAAGTCTATAATAGTTTATTGATATTTATTAAATACATTTCATTAGCACTGTTGAGATGGGAAAGCAAGGAGTAAAAGGGAAAAATGAAATGTGGGAATACAGGTTGGCTGGCAAGAATGACAGAGTGAGCCTGATAAACAGGATATATCTGCGGTTGATTGGTATCCTCAATTTCACTGTTTTTTCTGACCTGTCATGGATATTTCTCTCTTGAGTTTATGAACAAGGAGATAATCATGATGTTCTGCTGCTGTCCAGTAGAATTTTCCTGTATCTTCCATGCCCAATATGATAGTCAGTAGCCATGTCGGGTTATCTAATACTTGAAATGTGAGTAAGTGCAACTGCAGAGATGAATGGTAATTTTCTTTAATTAAAAGTTAAATTTAAATCGCTGTATGTGGCCAGTGGCTAGTGCATTGGATGGTGCAACCTACAATTATGTAATAAGGTGAAAATTTTAGTTCTTAACATTTATCATTAGGATTTCTTTTAGGTATAAAAATGACTTTCCTTAGGATGACTGGTGCTAAGCCCATTTGGGATATATATTCCACTTTATATGTATTAGCTTATTTAATTCCCAGTTTAACTCAATGAGATAGTAATTATTATTATTCCCATTTTAGAGGCAATGAATCTGAGGTTAAAAGAGATTAAGTTACTTGCCAAGAGTCACATAATAAGTATAGATCCAAAGATGTGTCTGTCAGTGGATACAGCAGATGCTGCAGCATCATGGCAGAAGGACGAATTGCTTGGCATGAATTAAGGGATGGTCTGAAAAGATGATGAGATGAGTGAGAAAAATGGAGAGAGTCTGAGACTCTGTGGGGTGAAAAGCTCATGAGGCTGTGGGGAGGGGACTTGGACTATGTTATAAACATGGTAACCACTAGCCACATATGCTTATTTAAATTTAAAGACATTAAAATTAAATAAGTCTAAAATTCAATTTCTCAGTTATACTGGCCACATTTCAAGAGTTCAAAAGCCACATGTGCCTAATAATGACTGTAGATATGGTGCAGAAGTAGGGCATTTCCATTATCATAGAAAGTTCTATTGGACAGGACTGAGTCATAGGACAGTTCAGGATGACTGTATCTATTGACCAGGGAGGTGGTTTTCACTGATGTAAAGTAAATCTCTCTTTCATCTTCCCCCCAAATTACCAGCAAAGCCCATTAATTTCATGAATGGCCTATAGGAGTAAATATAAATTGAAGAAAGGGTTATATTTCTTGCCTAGGTCAATATGACATGGTATATGGGATGAGCTTCAAAAGCAAGAGGCTGAAGTCTCAGGTGGTCACATAAGTTGTAAAAGGTGTTCTTAGGGTAGGATTGGAGCTTAAACTCCCATAAACTGTGGAATTAGGGGAGTGATGGTGGTTCAAACTAATTTTCACTAAGATTTGTGGATACTGTGACCCTCTCTCCTCCAGCTGGCAGTATTCATATGACCATTCTTATAATGTGAAAGAGGGAATTATGTTCTACTCTTATTCTTTTTTTTTTTTTAAACTTTTATTTATTTATGATAGTCACAGAGAGAGAGAGAGAGAGGCAGAGACACAGGCAGAGGGAGAAGCAGGCTCCATGCACTGGGAGCCTGATGTGGGATTCGATCCCGGGTCTCCAGGATCGCGCCCTGGGCCAAAGGCAGGCGCCAAACCGCTGCGCCACCCAGGGATCCCTCTTATTCTTGATCTCATAATCTTTAAAACATTTGTCAAGTTTTCTTGAAAGCTGCAATTTGTAGTAAGTTTGTATTTATCCATCCTGCTACTGATTTTAAGTCACCACACAGGAGACATTCCTGGCTCTAATTAATAATAATGGTTAGCAATCTAAGTACAAAACACTGTTTTAAGCATTTTATACGTATTAAACTCATTTGTTCCTCAGAGTAACTCAAGGAAATAGTGTTCTCCTCATTTTAAAGGCAATGAATCCAAGGCACAAGAGACTAGGTAACTTGCCATGAGTCCCATAGTGAGAGAGGCAGGATTTGAATGAATTTTTCCTCAGAGGTCAACAAAATGTCTTTCTTGGGTTTCAATAGGCAGGTAACCAGTGTCTTATAGTTTGTTGGCCTGGCTCCTGAATCTTGCCCTTGTGTGTTGCCTTCATGGATACCTTGCTGCAAGAAGAGTCAGCTCTGCAGGTGAATTGAATACATCAATTCACATGCCCATCATTTCTGGGAGTATGGAATTGAAATACTGAAGAACATCAGGGACACCCTGAACACTTTGTAATTGTGAAGGAGCCAACCTCTACCCTTTGGGTGGAAAATAAAAGTTTCCCTGCCCAACTGTGCAGCTCTCTGAAGGAACTAGCTACCAAGCTATTGAGAATTTCTGGATGTTCACTGAATACCTAGTTGGCATAATTTCACCAACCATATTACAGGAGAACAAGCAGTAGAGATATAAGCAATCTATAATTAATTGCATATTATACTCCTGTAGAATGGTTGTGATGGGATGGACTTTAGGTATCATCTGGTCCAGACGTTTTCAATGGCTGGGTTGTAGACAAGGAAGACTTTTAAATATGTGGAAGCCAGGTCCTACCCCTGGGGACTCTGGTTCCATAAATCTGTGGGTAGGATCTGGACATCTGTACTTTAAGGAGATGTCCATTAAACAGAAATTCATTGGTCACATTTGGAAGATGTTAGAGAAATAACTAATTAATTTAAAATCTGCCAAATTAAGGGGAAATCATGCACTCATCCTTCTTTTCACTTACCAATGCTAACAGGAAACTTGAATAGCTATTTAGGGAAAATTTCTCATTACAGAAGATTGCAGCTAGTATTTAAAGAAAGAGGTAAAATATCATCATTCTTAAATCCTAATGAATCAATGGATCAAGGCAATGATCATCAATAGCTGTAAATAACACAAAATGGTCATCCTGATGAAGGTACACAACACCATGTATAAAGTGTTCTCACCAAAAACTTAAAATAGAATCTCATCAAGTCTCTATATCTCACTTTCAATTTATAGGAGATATAGAGGACAGAGGAACATGCTAAACAACCCTACCAGTATTCAGTAATCAAAATCTGGACTATGACAACATCTACAAGTCAAATAATCCTGTTTCATCATCAAATACATTGAAAGGGGGGAAAAGATAGAGGGGGAAATCCCTGGAAAATGGATCTTGTTAAAGCTCTTGACTTGATCCTACACTTAAAATTATATATTGTTAATTTTGTTAGGTGTGATAATTACATTGTAGGTACTTTTAGAGTTACTGTAATGTTTATGGATGAAATAAATATTTATGAATAAAATAAGATTTACTTTAAATTATGTCAGAGAAGGGAGGTAGGTAAAGGATTATATGAAACAAGAATAGTCCTAAGTTGACAACAGTTGAAGCTAGGTGATGGACAGTAAGCAGTCATCATACCATTTTTGCAAATTATGTATATGATTGAAATTGCCAGTCAGAAAAAGTTAATAATAAAACTGTGTCCCAAAATGCAAAGGCTGTGGCTTACAGAAAACTACAACTCTCAGGCTGAATCCAGTCTGCTGCCTGTTTTTGTTAATACAATTTTATTAGAATACAATAAACTATACCTATTTATTTGCCTGCCTGTTGTCTACAATGGCAGAGTTGAGCAGTTGCTGCAGAGACTGTGTGGTCCATAAAGCCTAAAATATTTGCCATCTGGCCCTTTACAGGAAATGTTTGCCAACTCCTAACTTAGAAGAAGTTACAAACTGAATAAAGAATTAACTACTAATTTTTTGTTTGGTTATTGTTATACATGCCATTTCTCATGTGTATGTTTCTAATTTTTTTCAGCTTTTTAAATAATGTTAGAAGGAATATTAGAATTCAAATATCATCATTTTGTAACTCCTGATGAGTCACCAGTTGTAGGCAATGGTTATCAATAGGAGTAGGTCTAGGCATTGGTCATCAAAGAATAATACATAATAATATTGATGTAATAATGTGCAATACTATGAATGATGAATGGTTTAAGCTATTGTTCTAAAAAATATATATAAACCTAGGTGATTCCAATGACTGTACCAAGTTGAGAACATTAACCTCCTTCCTCTTTATTATTCATATGTGAAAAGTTAAATCACAGAACAGATACCAAAAGGGAGTTCCCACCCAGAGACCCAGACATGTTTCATCATGTGAGTTCTTTTTTTTTTTAAACAACTTTATTTTTTTTTTAATTTTTTATTTATTTATCATAGGCACACAGTGAGAGAGAGAGGCAGAGACACAGGCAGAGGGAGAAGCAGGCTCCATGCAGGGAGCCCGATGTGGGACTCGATCCCAGGACTCCAGGATCACACTCTGAGCTCAAGGCAGACACTCAACCACTGAGCCACCCAGGTATCCCCTCAGTTCTGTGGGATTCGATCCCGGGTCTCCAGGATTGCACCCTGGGCCAAAGGCAGGCGCTAAACCACTGCACCACCCAGGGATCCCCATCATGTGAGTTCTTTCTGCCCTCTCACGGTGTACTCGAGTGTTTAAAAGAAAACAAAATGGTATATGAATCCTAGCAAGATATGCTTTGCATCAGTTTTCTCTATCTCAATTCTGGTAGTTCCTATAAACCATATCGGTCAGTAAAATATTGTGTCCTGTAGCATCATTACCTGCCAAGTGGAGAGAGAAAGGAAGATAGTTATGTAATCCCTGCCCCTACAGTGATGGCCCATATATTATCTGTCTAATCTTCTAAAGAATTGGGTGGTGCAGAGGGTAGAGTATTATATTCCAATACTAGCTTCTCTGAAGGACTAATATATTGCTGATTTAGTAGTGGTCAAAGTTGAGAAGTGGGAAGGGAATGGTTGGGAAAAACTCTTTAAGGAAACTTGGGCTCTCACAAGGCTAAAGGAAGTAATGCTGGAGTAGCAGATAAGCTTGAAGCTGAAAGACTTGGTTCAAGTCCTGGCTTTTTTCTTATGACAAGGTGACTTAGAAAAAGCCCCTTAACCTTTATGAATTGCAGTTGCCTCTGATGTAGCAGGCTAACTTCACAAGGTTGTTGTGAAGATTAAATGGAGTAATGTATCTGAAATAATTTTGTAAACTCTATAACACTAGGTGAATAGAAGTTCTCATTACTTAGGCTCATTCATTTTGCCAATGAACTAAAGCCATCTTTGGTGGTTGCCAAGTTCAGGAACGTTAAAAGAAGCATTTGGCTTTCTTGCAGATGGGTGATTTACACTGAATCTAAGCTGTTGCATGCTGTCTTTTTACACTAAATAGCTTACTTTCCATTTATTCTCTTGTCTCTAGGAAGGGAGCTGGATGTGTCATGGAGAAGAAGCATAGAATAAAAAGAGATGCAGGAGTTGAGGCAGCCATACACTTCTTTTAGAAAGCAGTATCCCTCTATAATTTGGCAGAGAGAAGGTAAAACGAATACAAAGTAATGTGTGATAGAAAACAGAACTGAGGGGATACCTGGGTGGCTCAGTGGTTGAGTGTCTGCCTTGAGTTCAGAGTGTGATCCTGGAGTCCTGGGATCGAGTCCCACATCGGGCTCCCTGCATGGAGCCTGCTTCTCCCTCTGCCTGTGTCTCTGCCTCTCTCTCTCTGTCTCTCATGAATGAATAAAAAAAAAAAAAAAAGCAAACAGAACTGAGAAGGGAGGAGTGAGGAACACAGAGATGGTAGATGTACTTTCAGATACACATGGTTTGCAGTCACCTATAGCATGACATTCCAAAACCAAATGCAGTTTCCTGGTTTTATGTGTAACTCTGGCATCTTCCCAGCCTATTTACTTCCTTTGGTTCTAAACAGTATCTGACAAAGTGTAATGCACATAGCAAGAACTCGGTAAATATTTGTGGAGTGAATATTTCCGTTAAGGCTGAAAATTGAGAGTTGGCTACACATATTCCTTTCCTTTCGTAACAGGACTTTGATAGCTTAGAGAAGGGCTGAGCCATTCAAACAGCATTGAGAATTCAGTTCAGGTTTGACGTGGTTAATTATCATCCTGTTTTCTCTGGCTTGGCCAGATATCATAACTACTTTCAAATGTTCTGTACAGCTAGGATACAGCTAGAAGCCACTGACAGTCTTGGAAACTACTATTATCTAAACATTTTGCAGAGATGTATTTTTTATTCTCTGTTAGCAACTGAATTCTTGCTTTTGTATTTAGTCTAATTGCCACTCAGAGCAGAATATTTTTAATTGGTGCATCCTTTCTACCTTGCCCACTTCTAAATATATGAATAAACATGTTTGCTGCTTAAAAAAAAAGAAGAGTAAGAGTTTCTTGAGAAGGTCACCGTTGCACTCAGATTCTTTGGTATCTTAGATATTGAATAATATTATAGGTATTAAATGATATAGCTATTAAATAAATGTGTATATTTTATACACAATACTGACTGAATCATGAGGATATAATGTACAACATGGTGACTATAGTTAATAATTCTGTATTCCATATTTGAAAGTTGCTAAGAGGGTAGATCTAAAAATTCTCATTGCAAATAAAATCTTACAGCTATGGTGATGGATGTTAACTAGACTTATTGTGGTGATGATTTCCCATAAATATGAATATTGAATCATTATTCGTACACCTGAAACTATTATAATGTTATATGCCAGTTATACCTCAATAAAAAATAATTTGACAAGGTTGAATATTCATATTGAATTGCAATATGAATATGCAAAAAAAAATACTGAGCATTTGGGATAGCATTTGTTTCTGACGTTTAATGCAGGTGACCCAGACAGTACTGGCTCTTTTTGAGAAATTTATTGCTTAGGACTTGCCTTAAGTCAGGTTGGTTAGAATCAGAGCCTGGGATGGGGATTCTTGCTTGAATGATTTATTGGGGAAGTGTTCCCAGGAGAACAGGAGCACGGAAGCAGGAGAGAGTAAGGAAGGGAGCTAAGCACGGATGTGGTATCAGCTGGAGACTGGCTTCAGCCTGACCCCGTGGAGTGCTGACAGCATCACTACATGGCTCCTTTTCAAAGGTAAAAGGAGTTTGAAAGCTCAGTGAATTTTGTAGTCATTTTACTTGACTAATGAAAAATCATATGAAGGAGAAAAGATCCTGGAAGCTCAGGTAACAGCATTTCCTGTCCCTAAAAGAATTTCTGTTCTTCATGCATTTTCTTTGGTTAAATTAATCCAGAAATAATGTTTTTAACCTCTCATGCTTTACCTTTTTTTTTTTTTTTAACAAAGAAATTGATGAATGAATGTGGAAGAATTGACTAAAGATTATTGCTTGAAATACTATTCTGGAAAGAAATTGTAGAAATTAATAGCACTTATCATGTGTACATAGATAGATATGGCAATTTTGAATTTGTTAATTCAATCTTTTAGTTCATATTTAAAAAATAAGACTTTCAAATTTAAAAATAATCCTTGGTTTAGTTGTTATGTAAAGGACGACAAGTAGCAGCTCACAAGATGCATATAGAGAAAATTTTTGCCAACATCAGTAAGACAAATATTATTAAGTGTCTAATTAGGAAATTCTACCACCCTGAGTAGACTAAGTGTTACATGAAACTTCTTATTTGAATACAGTTGGTGACGATTATTTCAGTATGTGTGTGGAAGGAGAGATGTTAGCGAGAATAAGATAGGATTGTAAGAATGATGGTGAAGATTTGGTAGATTTTTCTAAAGCTAAATACAGAGTATGTATATATACATATTCTATATATATTCTCTCTATATATATTTTACATATATATAGTAAATGTATAGCTAAACAGAGAATATATACATTCTATGGGAATATATATTTCCCCATAGAATGTCATTTCATATCCATTTCACTGTTAGCACCAAAATGGAAATAGCATTTGCTACCTAAATTGGGTTAAGAGAGAAATAGATTAAAATTCATACAACATTTTGCATATGATAATGTGATAAAATTTGTCAAAATTACTCATTGTCTCTTCCCTTCTTACTCCTTTCTACTTTGTAAAAATAGGTCAATAATTTATACTATCTCAGGGCACCTGGGTGGCTTAGTGGTTGAACATCTACTTTTGCCTCATGTTGTGATTCCGGGGTCCTGGGATCGAGTCCCGCATCAGGCTTCCCCTCTGTCTATGTCTCTGCCTCTCTCTGTGTGTCTTTCATGAGTAAATAAATAAAAACTTAAAAAATATACTGTCTCTAAAGGTGTTATTTATTGCTTTTTAAAGACTTCTCATTCTTTCACTGATTATTTTTTATTCTATAATTCTTTTTTAAAATTAAATTTATTTAAGTAAAGTACCCCCAAAGTAGAGGTCCAACTCAACCTGAGATCAAGAGTCATATGTTCTACCAACTGAGCCAGTCAGGTGCCCCCTATGATTCTTTTTTGATACATGTGCACAAAAAGGTGTGAGAGAATTATAATAAACAAGCAAACAAAAGATCATGAAGTATGTGTACTATAATCCAAAATACTGTGTACTCATAGAAAAAGACATATGGGCCTATATCTGGACCCAGATACTTTCCCTGTGAGCACTACAAAAACAACCACAAGGATGGGGAAGAAGGAAATTGGGAGACTTTGAAGGTCAGTTGGCTGTATAAAATGTGTATAAATGTGTATAAGTCCCAGCATAAAAGTAATTTAGTAAAGGTCAGAAAGATGTTGGGGTTTTTTAAGAGTTATCAGAATGATGTGATACAACACTGGGGAATTAGCAAAGTGCCAGAATCAAAAGGGAGTGTCAATAGGAAAGCTAGAAGCCTAGGGCCTGAAGGAGACTCAGGTAGGAAAGAGTTCAGAAACTTCGAAGGGGACAGAGTTTGAGCCAGGTTCAGGATAAACCCCTGTTGCCACTGCACAACATCCTATAATTTACAACCTAACCTTAATCCTTGTTGTCTTTTTTTTTTTTTTAAAGATTTTATTTATTTATTCGTGACAGACACAGAGAAAAGCAGAGACATAGGTAGAGGGAGGAGCAGGCTCCCCGCCCAGACCCCGATGGGGGACTCCATCCCAGGAACCCTGGATCACAACCTCAGTCGAAGGCAGATGCTCAACCACTGAGCCACCCAGGTGCCCCGAGGGACAGAGAGAGAGAGAGAGAAAGAGAGAGAGAGAGAGAGAGAGAATCTTTAGCAGTCTCCATACTCAGCACAGAGTCCTGCATGGGGTCTCATCTCACAACCCTGAGATCATGACCTGTGCCAAAATCAAGAGTCAGATACTTAACCGACTAAGCCACCCATGTGCTGCCTTGTTGCTTGTGTGATAAATAACAATCCTTTCCCAGAACTGGAGTCTTGACCCGGTTTAGTGCCCTGGGCCCTCACTAAGACCAGTCCTTCCAGAAGGCTTCCTTTGCATGTCACATAGGCCAGCTCAGGGCTGGCCTTGCTCTCTGGTTCTGACTTCATCCAGAGATCCTTTGTATCCCTCCCTTACTCTTCACTGCTACTACCTGGGAAAGTCATCAGAATTTTGTGTTCTGAGACTAAAAAAAGGGCACTGTCATGCAATGTTGCCTCCTTGAGGACATCCAAGAGTTTCTGAAGACCTAAAGATTGGTGGCAGGACCTTGAAGGGGCACAGTGAAGAGAAGGCAGTCTCAGTACCAGTGGGCCTCCAGACCCTAACACGACTGATGTAGGGGCGGGTCTTCCCAACAGACAGTGGACCCCAAAAGTGGTTTCCAGGTGTGAGTACATTCCCAGGGTAGTGTAAGAGATGATTCCCTGGGAGGTGGGCAAAAAATGTTAGAGGTCCTGGGTTTTTTTCCCCTTATCTAACATTAAGCCTTAGTAATATTGAATATGCATGTGGACATTGGTACCTTTTATGATTGTGAGATGGTGCATATTATGGTCTTTGAGGCATCTTAAGGCAAAGATGGGCGCTTCACTATGTGTGGTGTGTGGTGTGCAGTGGGTGGGGTTGACCTTGGCATCTTCACTTACTTGAATGCTACTAAGTGCTGTGATTGATGTGTTCTGGGCTACTTGTGCCGTATTAATTGTGTTTATAAATATTTCTATCTACTCAAACTAACCCTTGCAAAATGAACAAGAGGGTTAAGCAGATTCCTACAAAGAGACTGAAGACTAAACTAAATGTAAGTATAAGCAAACAACAAGAAAGCAACAGAGCTGGTGTCACTTTTATTCCTAGATAGGAATCAGTCACTGAAGAGGTAAAAATGATGTTGGTCCCACTAGATCTGACAAAGTTAGCCAGAGTAAATTGTCATTAGCACAATGATTTTATGATGTAGATCTACATTGATTTTCATAATGATGGTCCTTACCTTTTGTGAATATGGAGCACTAAGATATCAGTGTACGTGTTTTTAAGCACAGGATGAACTTGGTAGAACAAAGGAGGAACAGGACAATAAGGAGTTGGCTTTATTTTTCTCTAAACATCATTCTTAATCTTAATTGTCTTAGTCCATTCAGGCTATTATAACAAAATGCCATAATGAGTGGCTTATAAAAAACCAGAAATTTCTTTTTCACAGTTGTGGAGGCTGGGAAATCTGAGATCATGGTGCCTGCATGTTTGCATTGGCTCCTAAGGGCCCTCTTCCTGGTCCATAGCTGGCACCTTCCCATCAGGTGAAAGGGGCTAGGGGAGCTCTCTGCGGTTTCTTTAATAAGAGCACTAACTCCGTTCATGAGAGCTCCAGCCTCATGATCTAATCACCTCACATAGACCCCACCTCCTAATAATTCACATTGGATATTAAAATTTTAACATATGAATTTTGAGGTGGCCACATTCAAAACATAGCAATGATATCCCCCACCCCACCCCATTGTTGAACAAGTTATTGGATTAATATCATTTTAGTCACTTGCAGCTATGTAAAAAGCCTCATGTAGGTAAATATAAGCCATCTTCAGGTGTTAGAGGATTCAACTCAGCCTAATACTGAAACAGCATTCTCACATCCAGGGGATGTAAGAGGTGTCTCAACCTTTCTCAGTTAGATGAAGAGAAGCAAGAGCCTTTTGTCACTGGTGCCACTATTGTTCTATCTTGATTAACACTGTCTGGCTCTTCCATGGGACATTTGTGTGTTGTTTGGAATGTCCTCCCGTGGGAAGTGATGTGGGTGATACATTCTACTACCGACTCCTGGGTCCAGCCCCTTCAGCTCTTACCTTCGGCAGTCTACCCTACAGACTCTAACTCCTCAACCTTGTCCTCATGGGTTGTTTTCTTGAGGAGGCCCAATCAAGACGGTTTGGACATGCATCTATGTGCCCATGGGAACCACCTACATTCTCGCCACCCAAAAGAGAGCATTCAGGTCTGCTGTCCCCTTGCCTTTGATGGCTGAAGGCTCTACCTACCCTCCTGCTCTCTGTTGTCATTAGCTGGTAAATAGATCCCAATCTCCATGTTCATCCCTTTCCTTCATTCAATCAGTCCCCAAGTTATTCTGATTTTACCTCTTAAATATTTCTCAAATGGATTTTTTCCCTCTCTTTTCTTACTGCCATTTTTTGAGTTCGATCTTTCATCTATTTTTCTTTCTAACTTATCTTGTCCTCTTGAAACCTACCCTCCATGTAGCTGCTGGAATGATTATCAAAAATGAAAATTGAATCCCATCACTATTCTGCATAATGAACGTTGATGTTTCTCCTTGGGCATTGCCTACAGGATCAGTCCCAACTTTAACTTGGCCTAAAAGCTTCTCCATGATCTGATTCCTGGTCACCATAAACACATGCCAAGCTACGTCCTAGCTGCCTTGATTTTTACTATCCTTCCATTGGAAATGTTTTCTAGCCATCATGCTGTCCTCCCCACAGCTAACTCATTCGTTAAGACTCAGCTCATTTTAGTCTCCTCCAGGGGCCTTCCCCTGAGACCTCACCTACACCTACACTCCCATTGGCCCTGAGCTGGGTTAGGAGCCCCTCCTCATCCCTCTTTAGGCTCTTTTTGTCACTGTTGGTTCTATTACTGCACTTACAGTGTGTGTTCCAGTATGTGTGTGTCCATTAGACTGAGCATCTGGGAGGAAGAACAGGGTCTTTTTGATTTGACTTTCCTTGTGCTGGCACATGATAGGCACTAAAATATTTGCTGAAGGAATAAGTGAAGATATGGAAGAATAAAATAAGGCTTTAAGATAACAGAGGGCATGAGATAAGGTTGGAAAAGATGATTTGACTCCTTTCCCCTTTATTGTTTCTGCTGCAGTTCTGAGTCACCACCAAGTGGGCTTTCTCAACAGCAGTGGGGAAGCCATCTGTGCTCCCACCACCTGTCTGCATGTCTTTTTTTCCCACTTAAGAAAATACATGGCCAGAGTAGAGATGATCATTCCTTTGACTTGTAGCACAAAGATTTCTTGCCTAAGAGGATCGTGACAGTTTGCCTGGTTTTAGGAAACAAAACAAACAACCGAACTGGTGCCTGTGGGTTTTCTCATTGGATTCCAGACATGTGGTGGGTGTGAGTAATCATAGAGGGGTATTTCTGAAATGCTTCTAGGTTTCCAAGGTTGTCTGATAGTCCCAATTCTTACAAAGCATTTTCAGACTTTTCATGACTGCAGTTGCCAATGGGAAGGTAGACTAGGAATAGGCAGGATGATAGGCAGCCATGAGAATCTGAGACCAGGATGGCTGGAAGACCTAGAAACAGTATTCAAGAAGCTACCATTTGATGAGGCTCCTAAATAGCAGGGTTGGGGAGGTAGAGAAAGGCAGGAACACGGTGGGCCCTATGGCACATTTTGCCTCTGTCTGTATTTACCTAGTGTCTAGCACTGAATCTGGGAAATAGCAGACATCTGCTAAGGGAGAAGGTGACACAGGACTTAGCAATGTCTAGGATTATTTCAAAAAAACAAATAAACTTGTCCTAAACCATGGCAGCCACTGAAAATAATTTAGTCTTGCAAAAGTATGGACTTTCTAAATTAAGAGAAATGGTTTTGGCCTTCAGTTCTTGCATATGCCTAAGATCATTGTTATATAAGCAGTAAGATCTTTCCTATAAAACTCTGAAGAAACACCAATATGCTTTTGCAGCCTGCTCAGTATCGATCTCCCCTTTTTCTGATAAAAAAGCCCCACTTTTTCTTTTGGGGAATTATCCTTCTCTGTAGTTAATCCATGTGAGATCTGTCCTCTTTTGTTTTCAGAAATGGACATGTCTAAGACCCAAGACTAGACAATAAAAGGATAGCAACTCCTGGCCACAGTGATGTGTCTAGGGGAGAGGACAAAAGTCAGGCCTTGAAGATACAGGCTTGGCTCTTATCTTGGAATGATTGTCAAAAAAAGCTGGCTTTTCAAAAAAAGCTGGCTTTCTTTCTTTTCTTTCCTTTTTCCTTTCTTTCTTCATTAGAGAGAGGAAATCTTAAGCATTTTGGACTAAGCGTGGAGCCTGACATGGGGCTTGATCTCATAAGCCTGAGTTCATCACCTGAGCCAAAATCAAGAGTTGGATGCTTAACCGACTAAGCCACCCAGGTGCCCCAAAGAGGTTGCTATGAGAAAATGTAAGCCTAGAAATGCTGGAAGCCGTGTTTGGGAAAAACCTACCTGAAAATGATGCCAAGTCAGAGGAAAGCAGAGCATAATGATGGAGAAAATCAGATTCCTGATAACATTGTATGTATGTCTAGATCAAGCCAGACCTGTAACCAACTTAACCCTGGATTTGTTATGTTCCAAAAGTCAATAAATTTCTTTTGTTTAATTAAGTCAGTTTTAATGGATTTTCTGTTATTGTCTATCCCCAAATTTCTCACATTCTAAGACCCTGGAATTCTGCTAGGAGTGGATGGAGTCTTACCTACTGCTGTCTAGGAGATACTTCTTGTATATGCCCTCTGGTTCACACAGGAACATGACAGAGGCTCACACTATGGAAAATGACAGGAGTTCTTAGGACAGAAGCTCATCCCACTTACTCTTCTTCTTAGGTAGATATGTAAGGTAAAGAAATATTGACTTGAGACATGATATGTATTTTTAAGGTTACTATGACATTTTGAATACTTTCAAAAGAGAAAATAATTTTCCACTTTTCCCTCACCCTCCATTTCTTCTTCTTCTTTTTAAAGATTTTATTTATTTATTCATGAGAGACAGAGAGAGAGAGAGAGAGAGAGAGAGAGAGAGGCCGAGACATAGACAGAGGGAGAAACAGGCTTCCTGCAGCGTGCCTGATGTGGGACTTGATCCCAGGACCTAGGATCATGACTTGAACCAAAGGCAGATGTTCAACCACTGAGCCACCCAGGGGCCCCTCTATTTTTTTTTTTTTTTCTAAGGATAGTGATAAGAAAAGCTCTTCTACTTTGAATCTTGAGTTTTCTGTTTGTCCTTCCTTCCTATCGCTCTTTCCCACAGCCCTCCTGCCAGTATCCCAATGTGGTGCCTGGGACAGCCTTGCCACAGGGCCCACACCAATGCCAATAGCTCCAATTCAGAAATAGTTCTGATCATTGTTCTAACTTTACCTTCTCTCTCTCTTTCTTATTTGCATTGGACTCAGTTCTGTCTTTATTTATTCCACAAATATTTATTGAGCACCTACTATATGATAAGCACAGTTTTGGGCATTTCAGATACATCAGTGAACAAAACTGTTCTCACAGAGCTTGCATATTATAGTGTGTGCATGTGTGTGTAGACAATGAATAATAAATATTACAAGCAGGTAAATTATATAGTCATAAAAGGGTCCTGAGGAAAAAATATGAAAAAGCAGAAAAAAAGAGAGTAAGAGGTTCAGGTTTCCTGGGAGTGAGAATGGTTGCAGCATTCCATAGATCACACTGAGAAGGTAAAATGTGAGTAGAGACCTGGAGGGAAGGAGTTAGCTGTTAGATTTGGGGGAGAAGCTTCCAAGGAAAGAGAAAAGTCCATACCAAGTCCCCCCGTAACAGTGTGCCTGGCAGTGTTCATGGAATGGCCAAGGTCTCTGTTGCTGGGGTGGAGACAGAAGAAGTGAGAGTGGTAGGAGGTGAGGCAAGGTGAGCAGTGGAAGGGGAAGGTAATGGGATCAGTATCATGGGGGGACTTGGGCTTTTACTCTGAATAAGATGAGGACTTATTGGAGGGTTTCAATAGAAAGGGACAGGGATCCCTGGGTGGCGCAGCGGTTTGGCGCCTGCCTTTGGCCCAGGGCGCGATCCTGGAGACCCGGGATCGAATCCCACGTCAGGCTCCCGGTGCATGGAGCCTGCTTCTCCCTCCGCCTGTGTCTCTGCCTCTCTCTCTCTCTCTCTCTCTGTGACTATCATAAATAAATAAATAAATAAATAAATAAATAAATAAAAATAAATAAGTTTAAAAATAGAAAGGGACATGATCTGACTGATTTTAAAGCAATTACTCTGGCTACAGAGTTGAAAATGAGCCTCAGAGGAGCAAGAGTGGAGCACTGAGTATATAATCAATGCCAGGGATGATGGTGGGGGCAGGAGAGGTGTTGAGAGTGGCTGGGTTTGTTCTAAAGACCAAGCCATGAGTACTTGCTGACAGATCTGATGGGGGAGCTTGTGAGAAGAACAGAGGAAGGTATTCGCCTTGAGCCTTTGCAAGGATAGAATTATCATCAGCTGGGAAGGGGAAACTGAACCCCTTCAGTTTTGTGGGGACAGTAACAGTTCAATGTAGGACAACTGAGGAGGAAATTAGAGATGCTGGGTAGGCAGCTGAGTACTGGGTTTCAGGAGGTAGGTCTGGCATAGAAAGATAAACTCGGGAATTTTTACCATTGAGATGATACTTAGAACCTCATTGTGAACTGTAGGTCCTTCTTGTTTAGCCTCCCATTACCTGCCTGATCTGACTTGCAGTGAGAGTTGAGAGCATGACACATTGGGAAAAATATATAGGTTTTGGAGTAGGACAGATCTAGATCAGGATACTAGTGATGCTTGGGCAAGCTCCTTATCTCTCTCAGTTATAATTTACTTACCTGAAAAATTGAATGATAACATCTACTTTTTAGGATAGTTGAGACCCACGAAATTAAATTATGCCTGTGAAACTCCTGGCACATGATAGGTACTCAAGAATTAAGTTCCTACCCACCATTTTTTTCTTTTTAAAAATCTAGTATGGATGCTTACTGGTGATTGCAGCCCTGTTCTTACTTTCTTGGACCAGCTGTACCCAAAGTGGGGTCACTGAATAGTAGTAGCATCAGCATTACTTGGGAGCTTGGTAGAAAAGCAAATTCTCAAGCCCCATCATCCCAGCCTACTGAAACAAAGTTCTGGGGTGGGACCCAGCAATCTGTTTGAACAAGCCTTCCAGGTGATTCTGGTAAAGTCTAGAATTTCAGAACCACAGCTTTAGTGTCTGTCCATTTACAAGCTTCTACGTGAGTACACCTGTCTTTGCTCATGGCCCTGCATCACTGCTGTTGGGAACACTTCTATTGACCAAATTAAATGGCTTTACTATACCTTTCTATTGCTCCTTTAGCTCTGACCTCTCAGCTGAGTCCAAACTTACACCTCCAATTTTCTCTACATTAAATAAAACTGTTCTGGGAGACACTCAAACTCAAGGGGCAAGATATCCTGTCCCTTCAAAAGAAAAAAGGATTCAAAACCAAAAACTCCCTGTAAGATAAAGAACTCCAACTTCCCTCTCTTTTCCTAGGTTCCTTATTTTAATACTAGGGAAATGCTTACCGCCTCTGCTACGTTGCAAGTATCATTTCACTGACTTCTCCCTAAAACTCCATAAAGTAGGACTAATGTGAAGTCCCACTTAGCTGACAAGGAAATTGAAGATTAAGGAAATTAAATAGCTGACGCAGGAGTACACAGGTGGTGCCAGTCAGGGGCACCAGAGGGAGACTATGAGGCTGGAGGGGAAAGAAGGGACTTGTTCTCTCCCGCTCTGCTTGGAATCACATTCTATGGTTTGTGGCCGCAACAGAGCTTTTCCTTCATGCAGAATGAGAGTGGGCTTTCTTGAGCAGGGGTGTGTGTGTCTATGCCCTTGCACGCATTCATTTCCCCCAGGTTCAAGAAGACTGAATTAAGCAATCTCGTTACAAGGGGACTGGGTACCAGTGAAGCAACTTTCATTCCTCTCTTCAGGGTCTTTTTAAAAAATTTATTCATGAGATACACACACACACAGAGAAAGAGAGAGAGAGAGAGAGAAGGAGAGAGAGAGAGGGAAAGAGAGAGAGAGGGAGGGAAGGAGAGAGAGAGGGAGGGAAGGAGAGAGAGGGAGGGAAGGAGAGAGAGGGAGGGAAGGAGAGAGAGAGAGGGAAAAGCAGGCTCCCTGAAAGGAGCACGGGATCACTCCCTGAGCCAAAGGCAGACGCTCAACCACTGAGCCACCCAGGCGCCCCTCTCTCCAGGGTCTTACCATAGACCTCTTCTCTCCTGCGCTGGAGGAAACTAGGTCACTTTTGTTTCCATGGAGCCATCAATGGAGCTTCATAAATAGGTAGTCTGCCACTTTATGTTATTGTTAGTTTGTTTCTATACAGTTGACTTTTGGGATATGGAAATGAAGATCTGTTTTCTCATTACTTGGGAAAATGAGAGTTTATTTTTTGATTCCAACTCTTTAAATATATAAAACAAAATTATTTAAGAAATGAGTAGGAGTTTTTGTAAGGAGGGTTATGTGATAGAATATATTCAGAGATATGTAGGAGAGGCTAAGTGTAGCCAAAAAAAAAAAAAAAAAGCTATAGTGAATAATAAGAACATCTGGAGTGTAGACTTTGGTAATTTTGGTATTATCATTTGCATTTTAAATGGGTGAGCAATAAAACAGCAGCTATTCATATATCTCTCTACCCAGCCTGACTTAAAGTGCACAGTTATGATTTCACCCTGCAAGCTGATAAAGTTTTCAAGGCATCATATTGTCCACTTCTCTGCTCCTGAGAAACATCGTGTTAAAACGAAATAGAAACTTTGTGAGGCCAATAGTACAGAAAAGCAGCCTATAGAGTTCTGGGACTAAAGAACTCATGTTTGAGTCTTTTTACCTCCACAAAGTTGAGATCTTTGTTGCCTGCCATAGTGGGTCGGGTTCTGTACACTGATGAGAACAGAACAGACTGGGCATTTGGAGATGGTTGATTTTCCATCTTAGTTGTCAGATTATACTTATTCCTTTCTTACTGCTGCATTAAAAGCTTATTTTTTGGAAAGTAGATGCCCCAAGAGAATATTATCTAACTCTAATTACTCATTTGAGAGAGTAAGAGACTGTTTCTTAAACTAGGCGGGGATTTTCACTTTGAGGGCAAGAAGGTTTTCCCTTCTTATCCTTAGTCATAGAGGTTGTGCTGTCCCTGACACATCCTTCCTCTCCAGTCTGCTTCCTGACTCATGAAAAAATACCAGAGAATATACTCCATTATTTAAAACATGTTCTTCATGCATTTACTTAAGGACTGGTATCTTCTGTTAATAAAAACATTTAGGACTGTAGTTGTCCAGTGTAGGTTCTGCTTATGGAGTATTTTTAGGAGATCTGTAGGTACAAAATGATGGTAAAAAGCCTGTTGGCTTTTGCTTGTGGTGAAGGAGATTAGCTTCACAGATAACCTCAGCAGATGAGCTTCACAGCCCAAAGCCACATGACAGGGTATTTCCTGGGCAGAGTTCCCCAAACCATATGGCTCCTTGGGAATATTGTTACCTATGTTGCCAAGAGTTTGTTTATTCTCTTTCCCTTTCTTACATACTTACCAAATGTACTTTACTTCTTTTCTATGTGTTCCCACATCAGCTTTATGCCCCCCATGAAGATTTGCAAGATTTGGAAGGTCTTTTCTTATCCTTGGATTTCATTTTGTTTTAAAATTATGGGTACATTATCTTTAAAATCTTCATCAGCTCCGAAAGTCTGTACTTTCTTTTCTAGGACTTTATGTTTTAGTGCATTTGACTCTGGTCTTAATTTTAAAGCTAATCTTGGTATTTAGCTCTCATTTGAGATAAATGTCACAAGCAGAGAAGGGAAGAAATAGTATCTTGGTGTCTTAAGTACAGGAATTAGAAGCTCATGAATTACAGTGAATCTTAAGTTATGTGGTGATACTTACCTTTGCTTCATTTTGCCTCAGATGACTCCTGTATAAAAGGCAGATAAGAGGGGTGCCTGGGTGCTCAGTCAGCTAAGCATCTGCCTTTGGCTCAGGTCATGATCCCAGGGTCCTGGGATTGAGCCTGGCATTGGGCTCCCTGCTTGAAAGCCTGCTTCTCCCTCTCCTCCCCACTCATGCTGTCTTCGTTGCTGTCTTATCACTCAAATAAATAAATAAATAAATTTTTTTATAAAAATCTTTTTTTAAAAAAAGGGGGAAGTTAATATTACTTGGAGATCCAAGAACGAATACTGGGGTATGTAGTTATGAATGCTATGCAAAGAAATAATACAAGGGCAATGGCAACATGTATGATTGAAATGAAAACCATTTTTGGAATTGTATTGCCTCTTGCTAAGGGTAAATCATAGTGGGGGGTTTTACTAGAAGCCTGTGTGTGCTTGTAGTGGAATGCTGAAACAAACTCTATCATAAATTAAAAGCAAGAGTACCATTTATTCTAGGGCCCTTTGTAAACCTAGATAGAATCATCATTTTGTCTCATTTAAAATTTTATGAATCCTGGGATGCCTGGGTGGCTCAGTGGTGGAGCATCTGCCTTTGGCTCAGGTCATGATCTTGGGGTCCTGGGATCGAGTCCCACGT
Source organism: Vulpes vulpes (assembly GCF_048418805.1). Lineage (NCBI taxonomy): Eukaryota > Metazoa > Chordata > Mammalia > Carnivora > Canidae > Vulpes > Vulpes vulpes. The sequence continues at coordinate 71,156,771 of NC_132790.1, forward strand.
CAGGCTCCCCACAGAGCCTGCTTCTCCCTCTGCCTATGTCTCTGCCTCTTTCTTTGTGTCTCTTGTGAATAAATAAATAAATAAAATCTTTAAAATGTTTATGCATCCTGAGAACATTCATAAGTCACTCTGTGGCAGTATTGTCATTCAACTCTTCAGTGTCTTTAAACCCAGAACAAATTTTCATTTAAAAAATTATATGGATTAATTGTAAGATTTGAAAGAGAAAAATAATTTTTAGATGAGAGGGAAAATGATCTCATTACTTGACTTTTTTGCTCCATTATTGCCTTAAAGAAAAACCCCATTGATTTCATTATAAAATGACAGGATATTAGAGAATAATTAATATAGTTTGAAAAATTTTATAAACATTAAGACAAGTTGAGACAGTTATTTTGACTAATGTCTGTATCTAATCGTAAATTAAAACACTGAAAGGAAATCATATAAACATTAAGACAAGTTCAGACAGTTATTTTGAATGATGTCTACACTTAATTGTAAATTAAAATACTGAAAAGAAATGTAAACATGGGTTCTTTCTTTAATGTAAAACATTACAGGCCTCTTGATGATCAGAAAACTGCAGGTTTATCTCCAAAGTCAGTTGTAGTGATTGCTAAGGTCAGTGGTTCAATTTTAAACAATTTGAGTCTGTGGTATGTGTTTACCAGGCTAGTGTTAAAGAAAAAACCTTCATAAATATGTATTTCCAGGATATAGCTATTAGAGAAAGTCTTGTCAACTTTCATGTACTTTTATGACAGATTGTTTTTCTTTTTCACACAAAGGATATATGGCTGATTCAAAGCTTAGAACAGTTCAATAGCAGTTATATGATACCATGACAAGTTCTATCTAAGCTGGTTTAAAAATATTCCTCAGGGAATGTTTCAAAGAATGGCACACAGTGACAACTGGAAGAAAACTGCTTTATTAATAGTTGGCAATTCCTACCAATTCCAGGCATGTTGCATAGCCTCTGCTCAGCCCAGTGATCAGTTAGAGCTAGCATCCACCTCTAAAACAACTGCTTACATTTTGTATAAATATTAAGGAATACTCTTGTGCAAGCCAGCTTTTACCTTACATAAAATGAATTTATATTTAAACAGAAGCAATGTGAAATAGAAAGTGTTGCTTTCTCTGATGAAGACTTAGCATTCTCTTTGACCAAAATGTGAATTGGGTGGCTCCAATTCAGTCTTTTCTATGACCCTCCAGGTGAGAAGGATTTTCATCTCCTGCTTTTCCTTTGTGCCTTATTCTCATTTTCACTTTCTTACCTTAACATATGTTTTATTTGCTTTCTCACTGACTTCCTACTTCTCCTTCCTCTGATGGTTCCTCTTCTCTCTTTTCTCTTTATTCTCTTTCTCCCTCCATGGATTTACTTTCTTCCCTCTGTACTTTGAATTTACCTTTGTCTCCCTTCCCGGTTGAAATAGGGAAACAGGCTAATAGAGCCAAATAAATAGCATCTACTAGACCCCTCCCTCCTCCCCCCCCCCCCCCAGCCACAGAAAATTTATATTTGTGAATTTTTTGTTTATACTGGCAATTACAACAACTTCAGTGTTCACTTCTTAAAGTTGTGCCTTAACCAGAGGAGTATTTATAGGAAACCACTACATGTGAAATGCAGAGCGGAATTAAAAAACTTAAAAAAAGTTATTTTATTTACTAATGTTTACTAATGGCTTAGATTTACCCTATTAAGTAAACAAGCAAACAATGAACTCATCTCAGTATAAGTAGGAGATAAATCATGAATAAATAAATTATACTTTCTTGCTATGGTATATTAGCAGGAAGCTTTTAAAGTGGTAACTCCTCATATCTATAACACAATTGTCTCCTTTAAAACAAAACAAGTGCAGAAAAACAAGGCAGGAGGTCATGCTATACAAACCAGCCCCTGGGATCCATCTGGTCTAATAGCCTTAGCTCATTGAGAAAAGAGATAGCTGGCCTGCAAATATAAGCTGTTTGAAGATTGAAAAAGCAATAGATTATATTCTGCTTACATTAGTCCTTAGGAAGCAAATACTAAAATAAAAATATTCTGATATCAGCCTCTTTATCTCCATGTGAGCTAAAGGACACTAAGTTTTTACAGGTCATGAAATATTTAACTTGGTACTCTTTTGCCTCAGAATCACAATATTGATACCTAAGTAAGGGTAAACACTAAAAATGTGAAATTAACAAAATACTACTGTTTAGTCTTCAGGCATAATTTTGAAATAAGAAAAAAATGTGATATAATTTTAATAGTAACACAACCATTTATTTTAAAACTATGAAGGCTGCTGAGAAAGACATCCCCCAATCTTTCTAATCACTAAGTAGGTCTTCCTTGTAAGGCTCTTAGGAGGATACCTAGCTAATCAATGGCAGATTGCTAACTCATTGCTATTTATTAAATGTATTGTTTGTAGTGTAGTTTTTGAGCTATTGCATTAAAACTATTGCAGTAAATGGCCTTATAAATATTAAATAATGAAGTTTTTTACTCAAAATTCTTTTGTAACATTTTTCAGATCTGGATTAAAACAAATCTGGATTAAAATAAATATTGAGTTTTTTTGATATTAACCTATACTACTTTGTAATAACCTAAACCATTTTTTCCTGACTTTCTTAAATCAAGTTGATAGCACACTTCTAAAAAAGTACATTTTTAAATCTGGAAATAATTTAAAGAGTACTTAAAAGTTTTAAGAAAAAGAATGGTCCAGGGCACCTGGGTGGCTCAGTGGTTGAGCATCTGCCTTTGACTCAGGTCATGATCCTGGGATCCTGGGATGGAGTCCTGTATCAGGCTCCCTGCTGGGAGCCCACTTCTCCCTCTGCCTATGTCTCTGCCTCTCTCTCTGTGTCTCTCATAAATAAATAAATAAATAAATAAATAAATAAATAAATAAATAAATCTTAAGAAAAAAGGGAAGATCTGTAGGCCTGCTATCCAGGCTCATCTATTGTTAACATTTTATCCAGTTTGTGGTGGTGTTTTTGCATACTCTCTTTCTCTCTGTGTATATGTATATGTATGTATATCAATATAAGTATGTATATTTTTTCTGAACCATGGCCCCTTTATCCCTAAGTACACGATGTTTATTTTCTAAGAATAAGAAAAAATACCTAACCACAGTACAGTTAAAATTTCAGTACATGTGTTAATACACTTTAAAAAAATATTTTATTTGTTTGTTTGACAGAGAGAGAGCACAAGCAGGCGAAGTGGCAGACAGAGGGAGAGGGAGAAGCTGGCTCCCTGCTGAGCAGAGAGCTCAATGTGGGGCTTGATCCCAGGACTGACTGAGCCACCCAGGTGCTCCTTGATACACTTTTATTTAATCTGTATTCTCATATTGTGTATAGACTTAGTAATGTCCCTGCCTCACTGGCTCCTATACAGTAGTATCTGGCTCTGAGTACAGAATCCTGTCGAGGATAGGATAGGACATCTTGTGGGTTATATCTCTTAAGTCTCCTTTAATCTCGAACATTTTTATAGCTGTTCTTTGTCTTTTATGACAAAAGTTGCTCATTTTGGCTTGCTTGATGTTTCCTAGGGCTTAGAGTCAGGTTATGGATTCTTGGCTGGAATATTATGTAAGTGATATTGGATATCTTCTTAGGGTATCAGCTGGAGGCAGACAATACTAGTCAGCTCCACATTGGTGATGTTAATTTTGAACACCCAGTCGAGTGTTGCTCTATGTCTCCACTGCATGGCTACTGTTTTTTTCTCTTACAACTAATCAGCAATCTGTGGGAAACATTAAGACCATGCACATATTCCACCATTCATCAAACTTTCTCCTAGATTTAGCATCCATTGACAATTCTTGCCTGAATTAATTTTCTCTGTGGTGGTTGTGAAATAGGCAAAACTCCTGTATTCCGCATTTACCAGTTGGCACTTGACATTCTACTGTAAATAAGATCCCTCCTTTCTCCCTCTTTAAGTATTTATTAGTGGTGAGGACTTAATGGATTCCTTTTTTCTCTCAATGGTTTATAATTCATTACTGCCACTAAGCATTTTGTGCTTAAATTGTCCCAGATTTGGCCAATGGAACCCCTTCAAACTGACTCCCATGTCTGTATGACTTGGCTTATTTTATGTTCCAAGCCCATCTTCTGTTTATACTTCCAGTCCTAGAATTGGCCTTTTCCCCCACCCTGAGAAATCTTATTTCCTGGTAGTGGGGAATGGTATTTAAAATGGAAAATCTGGGTGTTAGTTGTATTCATTGCTGCTTAGGTATCTTTGTTTTCATGACTTTTCAGTAGACAATGCTAATAAATACCTGCGTGTGTGTATACATGTACAAACACATGTGTATATACGCACACACATGTGTATACATATGTGTACAAGCATGCATCTATATATGCATAGACATATACATATTTGATTTTATTTTTTAAGAAGATTTTATTTATTTTATTTTAGAGAGAGAGAGAGAGTGCACAAGTGGGGAGAGGGCAGTGAGTAGAGGCAGAGGGAAAGGAAGAGGGAGAGAGAGAGAGAGAGAGAGAGAGAGAATCTCAAGCACACTCTGTGCTGAGTGCAGAACCTGATGCAAGGCTTGACCTCATGACCCTGAGATCACAAACCAAGAGTCAGACACTTAACCAACTGGCCACCCACATGCCCCAGCACATACATATTTTAAAAATCATGGGTTCACCCATTCCTTCAAGTTCAATCTATCATTAAATGGGTTTTCTCACCTTCCTCTATTCTCTGTTTCTCCTTTCATAGTGAGAACCTGGCTCCCAACAATATTGATACATTTATTATTTTATTGCTATAATTTATCCAAGATTGTTTCAGAAGTACATAGCCCATACCAGTACAAAGACAAAAGCTACAAAAAAATAAAATAAAATAAAAGAACTTAGGTTGTGTGTGCAGTTTTACCCCTGCTCCACAGACTGCATAATATATAGATTGAAGCCGAACATTCTGCTCATATGTTTCTGAGATTAAATTTTTTTCTTTCCCTATTTACTATGAATATGGTATTCACTTGAAATATAATTGGATTCATTATTTTGGTTTGCTTTCAGTTTTAGATTTAAAAATTTTTCCCTTCCCATCTTTGTTGATTGAATTTTATTTAGTTTTTGAATGTCTAAAACAGTAACATGCTTCCTAAATTCAAAACTATATGAAAAGATAGAGCAAGAAGCATCACTCTCCTACATCCCTTCCTCCCCTTGTTTGTGCTCTTAACTCTTCCTGTGTTTCTTTGGTGAAGATAACAGATCAATATGCTATCTTATTTCCTCTTCTTTTTTCTTTTTCTAACTATCTACTTTATTTCAACTTACTGAAATTGTTTTTCTTTACTTAACCATCTTCTAGAACTAAATTTGTATCAGTTTGTAGATATCATTTTCTTTCTTTTTACAGATTCATGGTACTCATTTGTGATAATAAACCAATCTTTTATTCTTGGGTATTTACATAGTTTCTGATATTTTGTATTTTGCAATTACAAATAATGTTGCAATGATTAAACTTGTACATGTATATTTTCATATTATTGGAGGTAAAATCTTCAGGATACATTTCTAGAAGTTCATATATAATTTTGTGAAATATTGCCAGTCACTTCCAAATGGGAATTCTCTTTCATCTTGCATTTCTACCAGCTGTGTAGGAACATGCTTGCTTCCTCACAGCCTCACCAGCCAATGGAGTCTGTTATCAAGCTTTTTAATGTTTGCCAATCTAATAGATGAGAAATAGTATCTCACTATGGTTTTAATTTGCATTTTTCTTGTTTTGAGTAGTATTGCATATCTTTTATTTATATAAAGGCCACTTTGATATCCTAAACATTTTTGTCTGTGTCTTTATTTTTCTTTAGGATTTATGGTCTTTTTCCTCTCAGTTTTAAAGCCTTCTTTATATAGTAGGTTTATTAGCTTCTTATCAATGTAATATGTGACAATTGTCTTCTCCCAGTTTATCATTTGTCTTTTGGCTTTATTAATGGTTGTCTTTTTACTGGCCATTCATGCAAACATTCTTTATTTTTATATAGTCCAATTTATCAGGCTTCTCTTATTGTATTTACTTGCTGTTTTTAGTCATAGGAGCCTCTCCCTCTGCCCAAGTTAAAGAGGAATTCACTTGTTTCACTTTAGTATTTGTGTAATTTTATTTCTTATATTAAGTTCTTAGATATAGGGGATCCCTGGGTGGCGCAGCGGTTTAGCACCTGCCTTTGGCCCAGGGCGCGATCCTGGAGACCCGGGATCAAATCCCACATCGGGGTCCCGGTGCATGGAGCCTGCCTCTCCCTCTCTCTCTGTGTGACTATCATAAATAAATAAAAATAAAAAAATAAAAAAAGTTCTTAGATATATTTGGAGTGTATACTTGTGTTTAGTTTGAGGAATTAATCTAATTTTATCTTTCTTTTCCAAATGGTCATCCAGTTATCTAACACTATTTATTTATTTACAAAGATTTTATTTAATTATTTGAGAGAAAGGAGTGAGCATGAGCTGGGGGAGGAGGGGAGAGACAGAGGGACGGAGAGAAGCAGACTCCTTGCTGAGAGGGGGGCTGGCGTGGGGGTGGGGCTTGATCCCAGGACCTTAGATCATGACCAGAGCCAATGGCATATGCTTAGCTGACTGAGCCACCCAGGTGCCCCTGTTAATTGCTTTTTTCAGTTAACAATCTCCAGGGGCGCCTGGGTGGCTCAACGATTGAGCATCTGCCTTCAACTCAGGTCCTGATACCAGGGTCTTGGGATCTAGTCCCTCATCAGACTCTCTACAGGAAGCATGCTTCTCCCTCTGCCTATGTCTCTGCTTCTCTCTGTGTCTCTCATGAATGCATAAATAAGACCTTAAAAAAAAACTCTTTGTGTCTAAAAACCTATGGACATCTTATCATCCTGTTTGTACCCTAATTTCCATAGTTGGACAGCCTATTCCCTAATCAAACTGAATAATGTTGTTAGGCACTCTCTAATCTGTTCTGGTAGGCTTCAATCTAAAATATATGCTAGAATAAATAAGAAATTTAAATGGCTTTGGGAAAGGGAAAGTAACACCTAGAATACCTTCTGGGTGCCACATACTTCATAAAGTATTAAGTCTCAAAACAATCATGATGTTACTGATTTTGCTTTTTACATATCATATTGGGGAGTAGTCTTCCAAAGAGCCTATCTTACTTCCCTAAGAGTAGTTAATGAACAACAAGAGCAGATTCAGAGCCTGTTCTGTGTGCCATCAATGTACACTTTAAGTTCACTACCTGTTAAAAAACAACAATGCATCACTCTTACCGCATCAAAGGTAAACATTGTATACATTGTCTCCCTTGATTTTTAGAAGTACCTGTGACATCAGTAAGGCAATGAGTATTATTACACTAATTTTGCAGATGAGGAATTGAGGCTCAAGTGAGGGTTAGTGTCCCAAGATTGTTATTAATAAGTGTCAGAGCTGGTTCTAGAGCATGTGACCATGAATCCTGTTCTTTTAAAGATATCACACCCAGCCTAAAAATTCAAAGGAAAATAATTATACCTCTTCCTATCAATCTTAGACATGGATGATTTGAAAATGAATTCTTTGTAGGAGAATAGCAATGCACTCCATACTTGCCTCATGGTGGGTGGAAGACTTCCTTTGTTCACTGTGAGTCAGAGGGTAGCAGGCACTTTCCCTATTACTGTCATTTCTGTTCCTCTTGCTGCTAGCTGTCTTACCAACAAAATATAAGAACTGAACTTGAATCAGTGGATCTCAGTATTTTCTGTACACTAGAATCACCATGAAGCTTAAAAAACTACAGCTATCTGGGTTATCCCCCAGAGATGATTATTTAATTGGTCCAGGGTGTGACGTGGTCTTCAGGATTTAAAAAAATTACCCATGATGCTAATGTGTACTCAAGGTTGAAACCACTGGCCTAAATGATTTTTAAGACACCTCTATATTAATAGTGTGTATATACATATGTATATACACAATAATTTTAAAAGATTTTATTTATTTATTCATGAGAGATACCGAGAAGGCAGAGACATAGGCAGAGGGAGAAGCAGGTTCCATGCAGAGAGCCCGATGTGGAACTGGATCCCAGAACTCTGGGATCAAGCCCTGAGCAGAGGGAAGATGCTCAACCACTGAGCAACCCAGGCATCCCTTAATATTGTATATTGAGGGGTGCCTGGATGGCTCAGTTGGCTGAGTGTCTGACTCTTGATTTTGGCTCAGGTCACAATCTCAGGGTTGTGAGAAGGAGCTGCCTGTTGGCTCTGTGCTCAGAGGGGAGTCTGCTTGAGATTCTCTCCCTCTCCCTCTGCCCCTCCCCTGCCCACTCATTTGCTCTCTCTAAATATAAAAATAAATTACATAAATCTTAATATTCTGTGATATTGAGATTTCTTTTTTTTTCAAGATTTTATTTTCTATTTGTTCAGAGAGAGAGGCAGAGACACAGGCAGAGGGAGAAGCAGGCTCTAGGCAGGGAGTCTGACGTGGGACTTGATCCCGGGTCTCCAGGATCACACCCCGGGCTCCAAGAGGCACTAAACCGCTGTGCCACCGGGGCTGCCTGATATTGAGATTTCTTATTCTATACTAGTTAAGAGTACAAACTCTGAAATTAGCTGCTTTTTTCCTTACAACAGTTGGAGCTTAAAGCACTGAATCTCTTTAAGTTTTCTTAAATATTTTTTTAATCTTAATTTCATCTATGAAATAAGCACAGTTATGTGGCACATAATTTCACAGTTAGTGGGTACAGTTACTTCCTAGAGTTTTTGTAAAAAAAATGTGATGATGTTATGAAAGCACTTAACACAGAGACCAGCAAATAGTTATTACTCAATAAATGTTAACTATTATTTTCTCTTTGGCCACCTGGTTTCCTTCTTTCTTCCTTTCGTTTTTATTTATTTATTCATGAGAGACCAGAGACAGACAGAAAGAGAGAGGCAGAGACACAGGCAGAGGGAGAAGCAGGCCCCGTGCAGGGCTACTAGCAATTAGGAGGGAAAAGGGAGCAGGGAGCCTGACGTGGGACTCGATCCTGGGTCTCCAGGATCACACCCCGGGCTGAAGGCAGCACTAAACCGCTGAGCCACCAGGGCTGCCCTGGCCACCTGGTTTCTTCTCGAAATGCTGATTTTGAAGGAAAGAGAGTGAATCCTAAATTAGAGGTTGAATCATGGGATTTTATCTGGCCTGTGATATACCTGGTGCCAGGCTCCATCGTCTTAACAGAGCCTTGAACCACAAATGGTAAGCAATGGAAAGTACCCATGGGGAGAAGCTGCAAAGAGAGACAGCCAAGTGGATGGAGATCCATGGCTGCCTTTGGTGAGGGAAAGGAGGGGGAAGAAAAATCTAATAGGATTCAGTCTGGGTGTTGGTGTGTGTGCACCTCTGGGAGTGTGAGAATGCATGTCAGTTTAAGTGAAATTTCTCCATGTGTCAGGAAACAGAAGATCATGAGAGGGGAGAAAAACAAGGAATTAAGTATATGAAGAAAGAGATGTACTTGAGAATACAGAGAAATACTTTTTTTGTACCCCTCCCCCCCGCTTCTTTTTTCCTTTACCACCCACAGAATCTTGGCTCCCTTTCGTGCACTCCCATGTATGTAGTTTACCTTGGCTGCTGTTGGAAGAATGAGAGAAAAATGCGGACTTTTAAAAGTTTGGCATAACTTTGAAATCACAGATGTTGTATAACCAAACTCCCTCCTTGCCTGCCTCCCTTTCTTCCTTCCTTCCCTAACATTAATTAGGAGTCAGACTCACTTAGTACTCAGTAAATGTTTATTAAATTAATACATTCAATGTTGGGCCTACGGGGACTTAAAAGATTAAAAGACAGGGCTTGCATCCTTGAGAAGCTCATAATTTCCAAATTTTGAGGGGATGTTACTCACTGGATTGACATGATAATGGGCTCATCTTCCTCACTTCCCGGTGTTAAGGGATTTCTCATTCTTTGCTGGGCACCAGAATCACCTGGAAGGCTTGTTAAAATCCAGATGCTGGGCTCACCTGCGATTTCTGGTTCAGTGGGGTTGATGTGGGGCCCAGTAATTTGATTTTCTAGGAAGTTCCCAGGTTCTCCCTTTCCCTCCTAATTGCTAGCAGAGACTATAGTGTAACACAGGCTGCTTTCCAAAGCAGTTTTGCCTGGTGGTGGCGGTGAAGGATGTTGGTGGCATGGCTGGATGCATTTTGTGTCTGTGAAACCCCTGAGTGAGCTGACAGGTAAGAGTAGAGGTGAGTCAGATCTTTCCCCTTCTTCAGAGCTACCATGCTCTCGGGGCATGGTGCAACGACCAAGAACTGTCTTTTGCATAACAGCTCATCACTGCCGCATTTAATGGGAGTATCTCTAGATGATGACACATAATCTTTCAATCTAGAGCAGTTGTTAATATGTTTTTTGAGTGGGTCTGTTTCATAGGTATTTGGAAGAAGACATTCTGGGTGTTTTAGGATAACAACTTACACTTTTAGCTTCCTTTTAAAAATAGCATGCCCTCAGAAGATGTTAATTTGGTAGTGGTGAAATAGGCAAAGGCTTTATGAACCAGTCCTTTTATAAGAGCCCAAACTACCTACATGCAGGTGACTTTGAAGTCGGTATCTCATGTCCAAATTTCTCGAGAGGTCTCCCCTGGAATCTTTCACGCATATTTCAGGCTTGCCATAGTCAACCCAGAACCCAAGCTCTCTTCCCAAGCTCTCTTCTATATTTCTATTCTCTATTTTGGTGACTAGCGCTATCTAGCCAGTTTCCCAAGCTGGAATCTCCCGCATACTTCTCGTTCTAGGTCATGCAGAATCTGAATGGGTTTGGTTGCTGTGACTCCTCTCTATTCCCTCAGCCATGGTCTCGGCTAGGCCCTGACTCATCTGAGTCATTCATGGTGGCCTCGCAGCTGGTCTTCCTGCCTCATTTGGTCCCACCGTGGCCCCATCTCCCTAAAACTGCTGGAGTACTCTCTTAAAATGCAAATTGGATTTCATGGCTTTACTCCATATGGCTTTCAGAATAAAATTAAAATTTCTAGGCCAAGAACCAGGCCTTTTAAGAATTTGCTTTTGCTTTCCTCTCTGCCCTCAGAGCTCACCACTTTACGTTTTATATCATTCACTCAAGTCACATAGAACCAACTGAAGGTCACTGAGGCATTATTGTATTTTAAATATTAATACAAAAAAACTCTTTATTTTGAAGTAGCTTCAAACAGAAAAATTGCAAGACTAGGACAAAAACATCCCATATATTCTTTACCTAGATTCACCAACTGTTACCATTTTAACACATTTGCTTTCTAACATTCTATCATCTCTCTCTCTTTCCCTAATCTACCTATCTACATGGTGTTGTTTTCTGAATCTCCTGAGAGTAAATTGTAGATCATGATCCTTTTATCCAAGTATGTATTTCCTAAGTACAAAGGCATTCACTTGCAGAAACATAGGGCCAATTATCAAATTCAAGAAATTTAATAACATCAATAGAATTATTACCTAATCTATAGGCCTCATTCAAATTTCACCAATTAAACAAAATTATTGAAGTAGAGTTGACACTCAATGTCACATTAGTTTCAAGTATACAACATACAATCTCACCAATTTTTATAGCACTTTTTGTTTTGTTCTCTGTGACCACTCTTTGCATATAACTGCTACATCCCTGTAGTCTTCCTTAATGTGGACAGTTTTTTATGCATCTACAGCTGCTCCCAGTCTTGTCTGTCTTTCTGGAATACTCTTTCTCTTGTTACTCAACAGACTCTTAGTTCATTAAACTAGCACTTACAAGCACTTGCCCAGACATGTTTTACATGACCTCCCAATCTGATTTCTTCAAATCTCTTGCTACACTTTAGGAAAAACCCTCATTCTTGCACTAATCATACTGCTTCTCTTATTTGATTTGTAAGCCACTCAAGGATAAGAATAAGGCTTTAACTTTTTGTCACAGTGGCCAGTAAAGTACTCAACATAAAGGTTGTGCTCAGTATGTGTATTTAAAATATTTTAATGGGCATGCTCCCATGAATGAGTGTTTAACATTTAGGGATCAGTAGCCCTGATATCCAAAGAGCTCCTCAGATGGATGGAAGTGTTAGGACATGGAGTGTGAATTGCTTTTACCTAATGGGAAGGTAATCTGGCAGTATCCAACAAATTTTAAATTTAAGTTTAAACAAAATTCCATTTGGGGGCTACATCTTATGATGAAACAAGGACCAGTTCATAAAGTCATGAGTGCAAGGAAGTTTATTGTCACATCATTTATTGTAATTAAAAAAAAATACCAGAAACAATTTAAATGTTCATCAGCAGAAAAATAGTTGATTATGGAACAATCATGCAATTGAAAAGAAATGAACATTTTGGTACATTCATGTGGTAAATGGAATGAAGGCATAGCTACTATGCTGAACAAAAAAAGCAAACACAATAGGGTACAAACTTTTGGATTTGATTATAGGAAATTATGAAACAGGTGAAATTATATCATGGTTTACTGGCACAGAGAGGGCAGGTTTGACTAGGAAGGGGCACAAGGGAGCTTTGTAAGATGATGGAAATGTTCTGTATCTTGATGGGTGTCAGTTCCATGGATATACACACCTGTAAAAATTTATTGAACTGTACGCTTAAGGTCGGTATCTCAATTATATTGTTGATTAAAAAAAATGTGCATAGCCCTGGAGCTAATTGCTCTTATTTGAGGCTACATCTTACTGCAAAAGAAGCACATAGATATAAGGATATGTTCACAAGGAAGTTTGTTGTAACTATTTATTATAGGAAAACAACAAGAACAACCAAAAACTTGGAAACATCCTAAATGTTTGTCTCTAAAAGAATAAGTATATTTTGATATAGGTATAAACAAAAATGATGTAACTACTTAAAAGAATAAGTACTATCTAAATGTACTAATTTGGAGGGATGTGTATAATATATTTTTTTTTTACAAAATAGAAACTATTGAATAGAACTATATAGTATATTTATAAAAAGTAGGAACAACTTTTATATAATTATAAATGTGTATATAGCATATGGAGAAAGGTATCAAGGAACACCAAATTTAACACAGAGAATCTAGTATATATTTCTGCAGTTTGTATTTTTACAACTAAAAAAAAAAAAAAAAACACCAAAGTGAATTCAGTCACAAAAATACATGCAAGGATCCCTATCAAAACACCATGGACTTTCTTCAGAGAGTTAGAACAAATTATTTTAAGATTTGCGTGGAATCAGAAAAGACCCCGAATAGCCAGGGGAATTTTAAAAAAGAAAACCATATCTGGGGGCATCACAATGCCAGATTTCAGGTTGTACTACAAAGCTGTGGTCATCAAGACAGTGTGGTACTGGCACAAAAACAGACACATAGATCAATGGAACAGAATAGAGAACCCAGAAGTGGACCCAGAACTTTATGGTCAACTAATATTCGACAAAGGAGGAAAGACTATTCATTGGAAGAAAGACAGTCTCTTCAATAAATGGTGCTGGGAAAATTAGACATCCACATGCAGAAGAATGAAACGAGACCACTCTCTTGCACCATACACAAAGATAAACTCAAAATGGATGAAAGATCTAAATGTGAGACAAGATTCCATCAAAATCCTAGAGGAGAACACAGGCATCACCCTTTTTGAACTCGGCCACAGTAACTTCTTGCAAGATACATCCACGAAGGCAAAAGAAACAAAAGCAAAAATGAACTATTGGGACTTCATCAAGATAAGAAGCTTTTGCACAGCAAAGGATACAGTCAACAAAACTAAAAGACAACCTACAGAATGGGAGAAGATATTTGCAAATGACGTATCAGTTAAAGGGCTAGTTTCCAAGATCTATAAAGAACTTATTAAACTCAACAGCAAAGAAACAAACAATCCAATCATGAAATGGGCAAAAGACATGAACAGAAATCTCACAGAGGAAGACATGGACATGGCCAACATGCACATGAGAAAATGCTCTGCATCACTTGCCATCAGGGAAATACAAATCCAAATCACAATGAGATACCACCTCACACCAGTGAGAATGGGGAAAATTAACAAGGCAGGAAACCACAAATGTTGGAGAGGATGCGGAGAAAAGGGAACCCTCTTACACTGTTGGTGGGAATGTGAACTGGTGCAGCCACTCTGGAAAACTGTGTGGAGGTTCCTCAAAGAGTTAAAAATAGACCTGCCCTACGACCCAGCAATTGCACTGCTGGGGATTTACCCCAAAGATACAGACACAATGAAACGCCGGGACACCGGCACCCCGATGTTTCTAGCAGCAATGTCCACAATAGCCAAACTGTGGAAGGAGCCTCGGTGTCCATCGAAAGATGAATGGGTAAAGAAGATGTGGTTTATGTATACAATGGAATATTACTCAGCCATTAGAAACGACAAATACCCACCATTTGCTTCAACGTGGATGGAACTGGAGGGTATTATGCTGAGTGAAATAAGTCAGTCAGAGAAGGACAAACATTATATGGCCTCATTCATTTGGGGAATATAAATAATAGTGAAAGGGAATATAAGGGAAGGGAGAAGAAATGTGTGGGAAATATCAGGAAGGGAGACAGAACATGAAGACTCCTAACTCTGGGAAACAAACTAGGGGTGGTGGAAGGGGAGGAGGGCGGGGGGTGGGGGTGAATGGGTGACAGGCACTGAGGGGGGCACTTGACAGGATGAGCACTGGGTGTTATTCTGTATGTTGGTAAATTGAACACCAGTAAAAAATAAATTTATTTAAAAAATAAATATTGTAATGATGGAAACAAAAAAAAATACATGCAAGGAAATAGAGAAGTGGATATATAAAAAATAAAACTAGTTGGAGCTGAAGACGTAGTTCATATTTGGCTCAATTCCAATTGTCATTCCATTCCAGCTGTCATTTGCCTTTTTGTCCTTTGTCCAATTGTCTTTTGTTACATAACACTGTTGAATGAATAATATGAATAAGTGATATAAAGAGCTCCTATAAAAGAAATCAGAGAACATTACATTGTGTTCTCATTGAAGTTAAGCATGTGAGTGAATCAGCGGACTGGTTGGACTGGTGAACCACCAAGTTAGCAAATTTGACAACTTTTGGCAAATACGATTTATGTTGTGGGAATGAGGCAGAGATGTTTTCACATGTCTTGTATTTATTTGACCAAAAATTTCTTTGAGGGATGCACAATTATGATGTACACAGAATGGACAAAATGAAAACAAATGTTTGTGTGGTCAGGCTTGTCCTTCTGGCTAAACCAGTCCACAGACCAACACATCTGAGCCTCTCTCTGTTTCTATGGAGGCAGTGTGCCATAGCAGAAAGAGAATTTTAGAAAAGGGAGAAAGAAAAGAAAAGAAAAAGAAGAAAAGAAAAAAAAAAGAAAAGAAAGAGCTCAGGCTTTATGGTAGGAGAGGCAGGGGTTGGAAGAATGGTTCCTTCACTAAAAAGCATACCGATGGACAAGTGTCTAACTTCTCTGAGTCTTTCCTCATCAGAGGAGACTGTGAGGTTTGCTGTATTTAAAAAGACAGCGCAGTGCCTGGTGCGTATCAGGTACTTGAACAGGTTAATGTACCTTCTTTTCTAGTTGCACTGTCATATTTATACCTGTCTGGCAACATCCTGGTATTTTTCTTTTGGCAAATTCTGATCTTAGAGGAGTGCAGCTAGCTCAGAAACGAAGGGATTTATCTAGCCACATAGGTAACTTGCCAGATTTTACCTATATTTGATACCTCTACTTCTCTCAAGTCTACAACTTCCCATCATGAAGCTGCCTTTCCTGTGCCCTTACTTCCACTTTTCGTCTTGAGCTGTACAGTTTTAGCAGAACAGGATCCTTAAGTCGCATTTGTGATAAAAGAGACAGCAGCTTACACGAAAGTGGCTTTTTCTCTGCATGTTGAGTCTGCCTGACTGATAACAGATCAGAAACAGCAAGTGGCCTTTGAAATGGAAACACTGACTGTAGTGGGGAAAATGAAAGGATCTTACATTTTTTGATCAAAGCATGATATCTTCTGCTTTGGAAAAGGGGGTTATTCTGCCGCCAAGGCCTCTGATACTGCGTTACCTACTTACCCTAAGGAAGAAGATTCAATTTCATAGCTATTACACTGCTACATAGTTTTAAAATATATTTATAGATAGACATTTCCTCAGTCATTTTGCTTCCTTTTCTGACTTCTGTCCTCCAGTCTGGCCTCCAGGCAAATGGTCCTGTGATTCTTAATTCAAACAGCATTTAAACAATTCTCTGGAACCTTAATCCTTAATGAACATACACTACTAAAAAGAAGATACACTTTATTTTTTTTAAGATGTATTTATTTATTTGAGAGAGAGAGGGGAAGAGAAAGAGAGAGTGAGAGAGAGAGAGAGGTGGTATCAGGAGAGAGGGGAACAACCATCAGATTCAGTGGGGGAGTAAACATAGGGTGGAAAACCCTCCTAGGGTCTGTGTCTGGGTGTGAGGAAGAGGAGAGGCTGGTTCTGGCAGTCTCATCGCGGGAGCAGTGATATATAGAGGTAGGCATACTGTTTGATAGTGTCTTTGGCTCATCTGTAGGTATGGAAGAAGCCAGAAACATGCCAATTTGCCTGTATAATTACAAAAACCAAGTAAACAGTTGGTGGCTTTTCTACCTTCCTTGGCTTTTTGACATTTAGTTAACATCCTCGCTTTACACTTGCACAGTATTCCCTCTCTCTTCTTGTCATATCATGGGTGAAAGAGCCTCCAGGCATTCTGGGACCTCTGTAGTTTAGGATTTGAAAAAACCAGAGAAAGACTAACCTATTAGGTTGGGCTGAGTTTGTAGGAACCACTTGCATGCAGAATCTACCGAGGAAGGTTGCCTGCACTTGAAAAATCAAAAGACATGGTGTGGGAAAAAGACCTGCTTTAGCTAGGCATTTGACAAATACCTAGGGGTGAATTTATAGATCAGGCCATGGACTGAGTCTTGGGGGGAACTAGTAACAGAGACAAAAAAGAAATGCCAGCGAGGTAGAATGAAATTGAAGAGGGAGAATGTCCTAGAGCCAAGGGAAGAAAGTGTTTGAATGAGGAAAGCCTGACCAGCTGGATAAAAGGAGGGTAGATAGATCAATGTGGATCTTGACAAAAGCAGTGCTAGTAGAGCAATCAAGGCAGAAGCATGGCTACAGTGAGTTGAAAAGAGAATAGAAGAATCAGACACAATGAGTATGGATAACTCTTCTAAGCAGTTTAATTGTAAAGAGCAGGAGAGAAATAGAGCAGTGGCTAGAAGCGTGAGTAAAGAGAAAGTTTTGAAAAAATGAGAGTGTTTTGGAATGCTAATGGGAAAAATCCAGGAGACAGACAAAAACTGATAATGTGGATAGAGAGAAGAAATTGTGCTTGATTAGTGAGGAGATAGGATCTACTGTGCATGTGGTGGGATGAACCTTCCCTGGGAGCACCAGGAATTCCTGTCTGTCACAATGTGAGAGAATGTAGAACATGAAAGTGCAGATGCAAGAAGGCAAGCAGATGTGGTGGTGGTGGTGGGGCGGCCTATAGAAATTCTCTTCTGGGGCACATGAGTGGCTTAGTAGGTTAAGCATCTGCCTTTGGTTCTAAGTCATGACCTCAGGGTCCCGGGATCAAGCCCTGCATTGAATTCTGTGCTTAGTGGGGAGCCTGCTTCTCCCTCTTGCTCTCGCTTCCTCTGCTTATGTTTTCTTGCTTTCTCTCATTCTGTCAAGTAAATAAAATCTTTAGAAAGGGGGGAGGGATTCTCTTCTGACTGCTTCTGTTTTTCAATGAAATGGGAAGCAATGTTATTGAGAGTGAAGATGAGGGCAACAGTGCTGGGGCTTTGAAGAGTGATAATAAAGTGTGAAACAGTTTCATAGGATGGTGGGAGACAGAAGAGACAGGAGACATACAATATAATTTACGGGGAGCATTGAGAGACCAGGTATTTCTAGTGAGATTAGTTAGCATGGGCACAGAGAGCTGGATTTAAACAGTATTGCAGTTTTCCTCACCCCCTGCCACAAGCCCAAGGTGAGAGGGACCAGAGAGCTAAGGTGATGAGTTCAAGGGAGTGATTAAGATGATAGACCATGACTCTTGGACTGGTTAAGGAGTGACATTATGAGGTAGATGGTGTGCTGATGGGATCAAAGCACTGTTTGAATTGGACTAAAAGTGAGCTTTGGAAAGATAGACTAAAGGTGACCAGAGTGGGATACATGGAGCTGAGATCACAGTGGGGAGAAGTTGTTGCTAATAACAAGATCTAGGATATGACCATGGAAGTGAGTGGTCAGTGTAAGGTGGGTGAAAAGATCATTGGAGGAAAAGAGGTAAGGAACCGAGAGATGAGGTTATTGAAAAGATCACACGTATATGGCAGGCCTGAAGAACTAGAACAGTGGGCTGTGAAAAAAAGCTACAATCTTCAAGGAGTGGGTAGGAGTAACTTGGAGGTGGTAGGTGACTATGACATGGAGAGGAAGTGAGCGCTGTCGTGCGAGGAGATCCAAAGCTGGGAGTTTTCAAGAGGAAGGCGGGAGAATGGGCTGGAAGTGGCAATAAGGAGCATGACAGACACCTACTTCAATTTCCGGCTGGTGGTATGTGCGTCACCACCTAAGAATCCTATGGTTAGAGCCTTCAATTGCACAATAAGGTGAAGCAAATGTTGAGAAGGAGACTGGGGTTTCAGGGGATTTTGCTACGGATAAATCATGCATTCCAGAGGGTCTCACAGAGGTGTTGTCAGGAGTTGGGAGTGATGGAAAGTAGTGTCAGAAAATGGGGTTTGTCGATTTATATGGTACTAGGGTCTTCGGGATGAAAGAATAAAGGCATAATAAAATTAACATTGCTGGTTACAGTGAAAATTTTTTAACAACCTTAGATCCAATCACCAACTGGTTTCATACTCATCCTGGCTCCTCCAAATGAGTAAGCAGCTGTTTACATCTTTTCTGTCTCTCCTAGGAAACTATAGATCTGGCCAAGCAAGGGGCTAGAGCCACAGCTCCACCAGATCAGGGTTGGCAATTGCTTTCAGGTGCTCTGCCCTTGAGGGCAGTGAACTTGATTGGGGGAGGAGCAGGATAACCAACCACCTCTTCTGGAGGTTTCAGCTGTTCTCCATGTGGCCTCATCCTCAAGAACAGACTTAGAACTGGAAGTGCTTCCCAGGGTTTTGTCCGTGGGCATCGGTAGCACCAACATACCTGGGGGCTTGTTAGAAATGCAAATATTTGACCTTATCCCAGAACTACCGAATTAGGAAATCTGCCGAAGGAGGGGAGTCAGAGCAATGTGGTGTTAACAAAGCCTTCAGGTGATTTTGATGTACACTGAAGTTTGAGAACCACTGCCCTATAGGAAGGCCAGACTGTTCCTGGGTCATCCTTTCTCTGGCCTTTTGGGGTATCATCTTGAGGTAATCACTCCTGACTCACTGAGTATCCCACTGACTCACTTGGCCCTGCTCACCCCATTCCTATTCCCTGGCTCTGTTCCCTCCTCTGAAGGAAGCAGTGCTCTCACCCTCCACAGTAAAGCAAGAATACCCTTACCTGTCTCGTGCCTTCATCAGTAGGGTCAGTACAGTTCCCCTGGACCCTGTATATTCCTGGCAAGATTCCTCCCTCAAAATTCTCAGCCTCAAACTGTGTTACTGAATCTGGTTAGTGAAACCAGTTAATGAGTCTTGTTAATGGCAGTTACAGCCTGGTGGTCATTTGGATATCTGGTATTCACACTGGTCATACTGCCGAGCAGGACACATCCAGAGGAGCAGCTCTAGGCAATCGGATTGGATCTAAGGTTGTTAATACTCCTCCGCTCTCAGTTGGGATTAGTTAGGTGGTTGGCAGAAAAGTGAGCAAAGCCTCCGTGGCTGAGAAGGGTCAGAGCAGCTTGACCATCTTCACGTCTCAAGCCTACTGTCTTGCTAGGTCTCACCTACCCCTCCTCCTAACAATGGCTACCTTCACCGTTTTCCTGGTTCCTCTTCTCAACCTTATATTCCTTCTCCCCGTCTCATAGCTTCAAACATTTGCTCTCCCTAGACTTGCCTCTCTTACCCCCTCCTCTACCTAGGCACACATTCAATCCTCCCACCCAAAACAACCAGGTTCCTTGTGAACCTCTCAAGCTAGTGCTTTCATTTGCATCTTCCTGTTTCCATCAAAATTGTCCCATGGGGGAAGGCTTACTGTTTCTTTTCTTTTTTTTCATGACAGCAAAGAATTTGACTATTTTCGTCTAAATCTATTTCGGGAGACAAGTCCAATTGCTCTAGCAGTGAGGGTGCCAAATGATGGCTTAGGATGGCTTTAGCTTTTTTGTTAATTTCCATCAGTTTCCTAAAGTCTCCCATTTAAAAATACAGTCAAGTACATAGTTTGCTATGTAATTAGGTTTGAAGACATTCTTTTTTAAAAAGATTTTTTATTTATTTGAGAGAGAGAGAGAGAGAGAGAGCAAGAGAGCACAAAAGGGGGAGAGGAAGAAACAGACTCCCTTCTGAGCAGGGAGCTGGACTTGGGGCTCGATTGAATACTGGAATTCAATACTCTCTTTGACCCTGGGATCATGACCTGAGCGGAAGGTAGACGCTTTCCTGACTGAGCCACCCAGGTGCCCTGAAGACATACTCTTTTGTCCCAACTAATAACTAGATTGCATCCCTAAGTTCTTTTAGAAATTTGGGAGCTGCTACTGACTTGTGTGTGGTTAGGGATGTCCCCTCAGGGATGTCCTATATGGAGGCTGAGACTTTCTAGTCTCTATATTTTGGGTGCTCACTGCACATCCCAGGGACTGAGGCTTAGCACAATTAATGGGGCCACTGGAAACATCTGCTGATTTCTGCATCTCCTACAGCAAGGGTTTCCTAAGCTTTCCTAATAAGAATGACCTGGATGCTTATTAAAAAACAAACGGGTTTTATGCCTCTTCTATACTTTTGGTTCAGTAAGTCTGGGGGTGGGGCTCAGGAATTATACTTTTAACAAACATCCTAAGTGGGATTTTGAGAATATCCTATAGCATTTAGGAGTGTCTCTACTAAAACAACTGTACTCAATAAATATTTGCTGAGTGGAATTTAACTTGCTTATTTCCTTTTTGTTATTTTGCTTTATGGTGACTTGTGCTTTTATATTTTCAGTGAACTCTATTTGTCTGTTTTAAAGATTTTATTTTTTTATTTGACAGAGAAAGCACACAAGCAGAGGGAGTAAGAGAGGGAGAAGCAGGCTTCCAGCTGAGTAGGGAGCCTGACTCCGGGCTTGATCCCCAGACTCTAGGATCATGACTTGAGCTGAAGGCAGATGCTTAACTGACTGAGCCACCCACGTGCCCCTGTTTTAAAGGGTCATACCACTATGACTCTTTTAAGCATGCTAGCCCTGAAAACTGTATCAACTTGAGCATTGAATACTGGAATTCAATACTCTTTTTAAAATGATTTTATTTATTCATGAGAGACACAGAGAGAGAGGCAGAGACATAGGCAGAGGGAGAAGCAGGCTCCCCATGAGGAGCCTGGTACAGGATTTGATCCCAGGACCCCAGGATCATGCCCTGAGCCGAAGGCAGACACACTTAACCACTGAGCCACACAGGTGCCCCTCAATACTCATTTTTAGTGATAGAATTCACCTGTTGATTGCTATATGGGTTATACTCAAAGTCTTTACCAACATTTGTAAGAGCTCTTATTGCTTAACCTTCCTGGGGAAACTGTGTTTCATTGATGTAAATGGAATATTTCATCATTTGCTGATTATGAACTGTGTTTGCAATTTACCCTGGGAGCATGTGCTTTATTAAAATCATGATATTAGATTTAACTTCCTAAATCATTTTATGAAACTAATGTAACAGTAATACCAAAACCTAATAAAGTATTAAAGCTCAAACACCATGGGCTAATTTCTCCTATAAACAAGATGTAGAATTTTTAAATAAAATAGTAGCAAATCAAATACAGCATTATATTAAAATAACAATATATCACTAGTCAATAATTTCCAGAAATTCAGAGATTACTTGATATGAGAAAGTATATCAATGGAATTAAGCATATTAGTTGTTGGAAGAAGAAAAACAATCAGATGCTGAAAAGGACTTGATAAAACTCAATGTTCATTTTTTTAAAGATTTTTATCAAATTTGGGATAGAATGCTGTGTATTTATTTACATCTCGGAATGCTTATTTTAAACTATTGGCTTGTATGATATTTAATGGCTACCACATGAGGCATTGCTGTCAAAGAGTAAAAAGAAAGATCCTGAGTGGCTCCACGGTTGATCGTCTGCCTTTGGCTCAGGGTGTGATCCCAGGGACCTGGGATTGAGTCTTGCATCAGGCTCCCTGCAGGGAGCCTGCTTCTCCCTTTGCCTGTATCTCTATCTCTTTCTCTGTGTCTCTCATGAATGAGTAATTAAAAAAAAAAAAAAAAAAAGGATCCTCACTAACACTTCTTTTAACATTCTTCTAGAATATTTAGCCAATGCTGTTAGATTTGAAAAAGAAATAAGAAGCATAGGTCAGATTATTCTTTGACAATGATGTGATTACTAACCCCAAAGAATCAACCAACAATTTTTTAAAAATCAAGAGAATCATAAAAATATCAATAGTTTTCCCACAAATTGATAATAACCAGATAAAAAAATGTAATGACTCTAATTACAATAGTAAAATCTATAAAATAGTTAATTAAGAATATAATAAGAGGGGATCCCTGGGTGGCTCAGAGGTTTAGCGCCTGCCTTTGGCCCAGGGCGCGATCCTGGAGACCCGGGATCGAATCCCACGCCGGGCTCCCTGTGCATGGAGCCTGCTTCTCCTTCTGCCTATGTCTCTGCCTCTCTCTCTCTCTCTCTCTCTGTGTGACTATCATAAGTTAAAAAAAAAAAAGAATATAATAAGAGAGGCACCTAGGTGGCTTAGTTGGTCAAGTGTCTGCCTTCAGCTCAGGTCATGATCTCAGCAGGAGTCAGCAGAGTCTGCTTGTGCCTTTCCCTCTGCCCTCCCCCCTGCTCATGTTCTCTCTTTTTGTCTCTCAAATAAATAAAATTAAAAAGAAAAAAAAAAGGAATGTGTAAAACTCATGTAAACTTTGTTAAAGGAAAAAATCAAGTTGAAATATGGGCAAGTATGAGTTTTGATCAAAAGACTCAGTATGGGACAGCCCGGGTGGCTCAGAGGTTTAGCGTCTGCTTTTGGCCCGAGGCATGATCCTGGGGACCTGGGATGGAGTCCCACGTTGGGTTCCCTGCATGGAGCCTGCTTCTCCCTCTGCCTGTGTCTCTGCCTCTCTCTCTCTCTGTCTCTCATAAATAAATAAAAATATTTTTAAAAAGGCTCAGTATTAGGATGTCAGCTCCAGATGAATTTACAATTTTGATATAATCTTCTTGAAATATCATTGGGCTCCAGGGGGGAATAGAACTAACAGATTCATTAAAAAGTTCATGTGGAAAAAATAAATAGACCCAAGTATCCAAGAAAATTTTGAGAAATAATGAGAGTGGATATGATTGTAAGTGTGTGTGTGAAGTTAAGTGTAGATATGAAAGTACATTTTGAGTTCTAATACTTAAAATAGCAAGTTGCTGGTGAAACCTACATGACCAGATGACTGGAATAGAACAGAAAGATTAGGACAGTCTCAAATCAGGTGAATAATACAACATAATAGTGACATTTCAAATCTGTTGGACAAAATGATTAGCAAATGGTGCTCTGTGAGATCTTGCTGGCTGGTGAAGAAAATCCCTTCCTCGTCTCTCCCCACCTCTGGCAACTAACACAGCTCCACTTTTATTTGTGATACACGCAATGGCTTCTCATATAAGAGTTTATTTGGGAAAGGCTTTCCACTATCTTAAATTGGAGTTCTAAAAACTGCAGAAATGGAAGATATTTGATCAAATGGCTAGTTATATGAAAAGGAATGAAGTTAAGATTTTATAATGCTATCATATACTCCAAATGGGTTATGAACTAAATGTAAAAAATGAACTCATTAAAGAACTTAAAGAAGAGAATGTAGGTAAGCATTTATATACTCTTTGGGGTGGAAAAAGCACCTGAGCACATAAAGTAAAAAATTATAAAAAGAAAATATTTATAAAAAATATTTATAAAAATATTTAACTATCTAAAAAAGGAGAAAATATGCATGTCAAAAAGCACCAGAAAGATAATTAAAAGTGACAAAGTGACTAAATGCATCTGTAATACATTATTTCAAAAGGCTTAATAATCTAGATGTTCTTATAATAAAAAAAATTTGAACATTCCAGTATAAAAATTGATAAGCAGTTTGCAAGACAAAAAATTCATTATGGTCAGCAAGTATGAAGAAATATAATGACTAGTAGTTGGAAAAGTGAAAATAAAACGGAAACTGTTTCTTCTCTTTTATCAATCTGGCAATAATTAGAAGTAATAAGGCCACCATTATCAGTGGCACTGGGACACAAACTCTTATTTGTGTTAAAGAGGAAGAGGACAAGTGTAAGTTGAAAGTAATTTTGCAACATGTAGCAAAAGGTTTAAATTTGTATATCCTTTAATGGAATGTTGTTATTTTCAAGAATATAATTAAGGAATTGATATAAGTAAAAGGAAATTTATTAAAATGTTGTGCGCAGTAAGGAAACGATGGAAACTGTGTATCTAAAAATGGGAAATTAGTAAAATAGATTCTTAATAAACAAGAAATGAAATAAATTTATAATACTAATATTATATTAGTAATATAATACTACAAATATAATACTAATAAGTATATTAGTACAATATATTTTTATAATGAAATACCCTGTGATCAATAAAAACAATGCTATAAAAGAATATTCAGGGGCACTTGGGTGGCTCAGGGGGTTAAATGTCTACCTTCGGCTCAGGTCATGATCTCAGGGTCCTGGGATAAAGCCCCGTTTTGGGCCCTTGCTCAGCGGAGAGCCTGCTTCTCCCTCTTCCTTTACCTGCCATTCTGCCTACTTGTGCTGTCAAATAAATAAATAAAAATCTTTAAAAAAAAAGAGTATTCAATGACTAATTTTTACATCTTATGTTCAAGAAAAAAAACAATTTGTAAAAGTATTAAGTATACTACAATTCCTAAATTTAAAAAATGCATATATATGCCTAGAAAAAAAGACTGGAATGTATACTCAGATGTTTATTTTGTCTAATTTTGAATATTAGGTTTTTGGGTGTTTCTTTTTCATTCCTTTTAGTATCTCTCTATGTTTTCCAAAATTTCAACCATAAACAAAGCATTTGTTTATTCATAGTTCTATTCATAAAAAAACAAGGAGTTTTGGAAATTACTTAGATTTGTCAAATTTTAGCTTTTAATTAATCCCATGGAGATTTTGGATTGAAATTCAGTCTCCAGGCTTCTTTACTTCACCATGCCCTATTTTTACCATCTACATTTTCTTCATAAAGGGTCAATGGTATTTTAATTTGCTGAGACAAATTGGAGCAAATCATTTATGTCTGTGTTTACAATTTTGCATTGTTGTGTGCTTTTCGGGGGAGAAAATGTTTACATCGTCTTTATTAGCTCCATGATTATTTTGTGTAGTAATTCTGCCATGAGAGCAGAAAACTTGGAAATATAATTAAAAAATTCTCAAGCACAGCAGGAGATTTTGCTGGAAAAGAAAATGTTGAATATGAAACTCAACGATCATGAGAAACTGGGACTTGTAAGTGGCTTGCAAACCCTGACACAGGAGGAGAGGAAGAAAGCATCGCATCACTTCAAATCTGTGGTGATTATAGTAAAAGATATTTTTCTTATTACTTGATGTAGCCATTGCCTTGCTTATTTCCATATTATTTTTACCTTGGAGAATTGCATTTTTCTCAACTTATTTTGCAAGGTCTACCTGTTGCTCTATCTCCAGGAATCTACGAGGCATGATTAAATAATCCTTTGCAATTGCATAGGGACTAGAGTTAGGGCCCAGGCCTCAGCACTGGCTGTGCACAATTGAGAGGTTGTGGAGCTTATGTATACCCAGAAAATTATTAGGATTTAATCTTTTTTTTTTAAAGATTTATTTATATATTCATGAGAGACACATAGAGGCAGAGACACAGGCAGAGGGAGAAGCAGGCTCCCTGTGGGGAACCTGATCTGGATACCAGGATCACGCCCTTAGCTGAAGGCAGATGCTCAACTGCCGAGCCACTCAGGTGTCCCTATTAGAACTTAATCTTGCCCTAAATCCCAGCCATTGACAAATCATTTTTGTTGACATGTGAACCTTGTTCTCCATGCTCCCTGTGGTTAGCTGGAATATTTTCCCAAGGCAGATGGACCACAGAGGTCCATGTTATTGTCACTCTTTGACTTCCCAAGTCACTGAGAAGTGATATTGCCTGTAGGCTCCTTGTGAATCCATGCCAGCCACGTCAAAATCATTCTATTCTTATGATGGTATAGACCTGCTGATCATCAGTATTAGCGCTCACCCCCAGCTGAGACAATTCCTGTCTTGTTCCCTCTGATTCAGGGAGCATCGCTTTCCCCACCAACCTATGTCTAGAGCTGATTCTGCCTGAGTCATAACCCCCTTTTCTCCCCTGGGATATGAAACAACTGGTAAAGTTTAGAGAGAACTTCTTCTTTAAAATAAATTATGTGCTATTTTGCTATGTGTAATAGAGGTTAAATAAATCTAAGTTGCCTTTACTTATTTGGAACTGGGGTCAGATTGACCTTATAATCTTTGGAACAAGTTCAAGTGTCACTATTTTAGCTCTTTTGGAGGGCATTAGGGGAAATAGGTCATTTATGGACAATTCTATGTCATAAAACAAAAAATATGATAGTTAGATAACTGTTTTAGATAAAGTCTGCACATTTCAATGAACAAATAAATAATGTCAGAGATGTATTTATTACACAAATCTATCCTCATATTTTATTTAGTTAGAGTCATTTATAACCCTAAGAAAAAAATTGCTAGCTTGAAACATTCATAAAAGAGCAAACAAATACCCTTGGGCGGAGAGTCTACCCACATAAATTGATTTCTAAATAAAGATTCAATTTAGATTTAAAAGTCTTGTATGCACCCAGAGGTATCTATTACATCTGTAATTTCCTTGTGGGGTTCTAGTGCCTGATTGTGCTGTCATCAACTTCTTATTAGTTGTTTTCACATGGAAGAAGGAAAGCTTCCAATTAGCACAATTTTTTAATGAACATGTGTTGGGAATCATTGCCAACATATATCACCTCTCTTACACTGATCTAGTCTTCTCTTTATCAACCTCTCTGCTTCTACTATTTGGATCACCTACTTAGCTTTGGGTTATGATACTCCTGAGATAAAATTTTAAAACTGGAAAATCTTTTCTTCTTATTTATTGGGAAATATTGTGGTAACTTCAGATATTGGTTATGTTAAAATTTAACAATATGCAGGTATTATCAAACATTTTCAGTTTCGTAGTTAACCCTGCATACCACTGAAAGAGCAAGTGATGTTGGGAGTGTGCTCAGAAAAAGTGTCCGGCAAGAGCACTGCAAGTTTTAGCGTCTCTTCTCTTGGCTTGTCCTCTTGCAGAGAGCCACTGAGATTGCAATGCACAGCATTGGCCTTTGTGTAGCAGAAGTGCATTCATATGGGGCATATTTTTCTTCCTCACCCCTCTAAATTAATCAGGAATAGCAATGATATCCTCATGGGATATCCATGCCATCTTTCCCCTTTTGATATCAGCCCTGGAATGGGCAATATGTTTTTCTTACTTATAATTGTGCATTTCCAATTTATTGACATAACCCAGAAGTGCAGCTGTCCCTTTGTTTGCTTGGCTGAGTCTGAGTCCCACACAATTTTTTGACTCAATATGGCCTCTTTGCTGACTTCCATGAGAAACTGAATCACACCAAGCATATCCTGGGTTTTGTAATTTGTGGAAGATGGGCAGGATTTCTTGCAGAAGTTATATTACAGGGCATTTCATTTGGGAAATTGTCATCACACTTTCTTCTCCTGAGTCTTTCTCTGACTGCCTCATTGCCCACCAGGGGTCCCTTTTTGCCCTTTACCCATCTCAGCTACTCCCTTTGCCATACCTCATTCTATTCACATATTTGTCACTCAGTAGATAGTGACAATGAACTTGAAGTCTGGGGTGTTTTCTTTGGATTTGTCTGTCTATGCCTGGAAAAGTAACTAGTACATTGTGGTTAGCTCTCAATAAATATTTGCAGAATAAATAAATGAACAAAAGGAACCATTAATTATGAAGATTTATTCTTTTTCCTTTGCAAGGGAGTAGGAATTTTATTTTTTTGGCTTTATTTCCTTGTTTATCCCTATTATTACCAGTGTTTATGCTAATGAGGTGAAATGGAAGAGTGAAGCAGTTAAGAAATTTAAACAGCAAATCTATCACTTAATTTTGAGGATGAGAATTCATTCATTCATTCATCCATCTGGTCAGTCAATAATTTTTGATAGCTACTATGTGCTGACAAAAACTCTATCCTTGACTAAGGACTAGGCCTCAATCTTGGTCCCCATTTCTGTCTTTGGTGTGCACAGCCCAAACTTAGCAGAGAATCCTGCTAAGTCAACACTTATTCCCTTGATATCTGATCACCCTGGCCTGCCCACAGCAAGGATCCTGTTAGGTCAGTTTAGCAAGAATCCCCCCCATCCTTGACATCTCCTCTTAGTAATTTTTCTACCGTTCTTCACCTTTAACAGGCTCTTTGGCCATAAATCCCCAGCTGCCTTTGCTATATTCAGAGTTAAGCTCCATCTATCTTCCATATTGCATTACTCCTATTGTAATAGTCTTTTTAAAAAAATTTATTACATGGGAGACACCCCCATATAGAACTTGAACTCTTAACCCTGAGATCAAGAGTCACATGCTCTACTGACTGCACCAGACAGGTGCCCCATAATGGTCTTGAATAAAAAGGCTTCCTTACCATTTTAACAAGTGTCAAATTAGTTTTTTCTTTACAGTGTCAGGTATAAAACAGGTAAGTTACTAGCTTTCATGGAGTTCAACTTTTACTTGGTATAGAGAGAAAAGAAGCCAAAAAACTTCACAATTCCACCAAGAAGAACACAAACACGAAAAAATAAATATGTTAAGACTCCCTCTTAGGTATAGAGAGGACTTCTTTAGATTGGATGACCAGAGAGGGCCATTCCAGGAAGAAGACCATGAAGCTGGGAGCTGAAAGGCCAAGCATCACTTCGAGATGTGATGTGGGGAAGGACAGTGCAGGTGGAGAGCAAGGGGTAACCTGGAGGAGAGAACTGTAGGAACATGCTGGGACATAGTGGAGGGGAGGAGTCTGGCACAAGGGTGAGGCCAAGAAGTGAACCAAAGCCAGGTAGTGATGAGTGTTGTAAGCATGTTGCTTCGGTTTTTCACATTTCATTGCTGTTGTTGGCAGATCTAAGAAGTTGTCAAACAACTTCCTCTTTTTAAACTCTGACTGAAGCTTCCCCTCTCCCTGGATTTGTTATTTTGCATAAGATGACTGAAAAGTAGGGACTGGCTGTTGCTCAGGGATATTACCATTTTATGTTTCCTCTAATGCTCTAAGGTAAAGGAAAAAAAGTTCCTAGATAATAGCTGGTATGCAGTTTGTACTTGGTTGCTTTTAATTATTTCTTATACCATTGGCTCCTCTCTGGGACTCTTTCCCTCCTGGAGGGTTTTTCATCATATGAAAGATAGGTCTGCTTAATTGTTTTCTTTTTGCTTGGGTAGTCTTTACTGATATGAGAATATGTTGAATGTTTTAAGTCATCTCAAATTTACCAACCTGGTTCTATTAAAAAATTTAGTTTATAAGTCCCTTTTCTCCTATTATTAAGTATTCCTAATTATGGTTCCAAAAGATTATTTTTTCACTGTGTTCTTTTTCAAAGAGTCTACATATTTCAGTTTGTGACACTATCATCATTTGATACTTAATACTATTTCAGGGATCCCTGGGTGGCGCAGCGGTTTGGCGCCTGCCTTTGGCCCAGGGCGCGATCCTGGAGACCCGGGATCGAATCCCACATCGGGCTCCCGGTGCATGGAGCCTGCTTCTCCCTCTGCCTGTGTCTCTGCCTCTGTCTCTCTCTCTCTCTCTGTGACTATCATAAATAAATAAAAATTAAAAAAAAAAATTAAAAAAAAATACTATTTCAAAAAAACTTTCAGAATCTTTGTGCTAGGCATTTTATTTGAAGAGCTATACTGTAATTTTCTATCATACTATGTTTTTGCAAAACATTGTGATTCTGATAGTTACATTCTATCTGGATCATAGGATAGCTATGTTTTTATTTAACTTTGTAAGAAACTGCCAAACATCTTTCCAAAGTAGGACCATATATTCTTTCCATCAGCAATGCCTGAATGTTCTAGTAACTTCACACGTTTTTTCAAGGACTGGTTATAAAGCTGCCTGGGCATCCTGCTTTAGGTAAAGCTCTTTCTACATTGTGTCAATATGTTGAACCCCTAAGACTTTACACGGTCCTAAGTTCTTTTCTGAAAAAAAAAAAAAAAAAAAGATAATTCTTTGTTTCTACTCTTTTAAATAATATAGTCAGAGAAAGTAAGCATGAACTTGTATCTAACTTTGCATGAAGTGCTAGAAGAGAGGCAGGAGAAATATTATTTCTCTGTGCCTCAGCAATGACCCCTTCCAGATAGAAGGGGAGAATCAAATTCATGTTTAGTTTACTGTGTTTTTTTTTTTTTTCCTCTGGCATTCTGTCATGCATAAGAATGAGGTTAGAAGAAGGTTAGAAGTAATTATATTGAGAACTACAATAAATGCCAAGCTTTAGTCATCATTGTATTTAGGGCTGGAAATACTCTGGGAGGTTGATTTAAATCACCTGCTTTTACAGATGCTGAAACTAAAATTCAGAGAAGAAAGTAGCTTGTCAAGGTCATTCTTCTGGTTAGCCAACCCAGCCAAAGTAAGAACTCAAAACCTGACATGTCCGTTTAGTGCTAGTTTTGCTTTGCTTAAGAGTACCCATTATCACTTCCTTGAATAAGGCTGGCTGTTTTCTGTGTATTTCTTTGTGAAAAATGTGTTTTTGTTCAGAATTGCAGGTGGTGAAATATACACTGGTCAAATATATTCTTTAAAATTGTTGTGAAATAAAAAGGCACTTGTAAAGCAGTTTCATGAAGTAATTGAGTCTGAAATATTTTGAGTTCTTTCTATCTTCAAACTATATGATGTTATTATGCAGTTGCCATGGGAAAGCATGTTAGCTACCAAAAACCTAAAACAGATCTTGGAGGTTAAGCAGGTGAGTTTAAGGCACAGAATACAATTCTTGTAGAAGAAAATATAGTATTCATTTGAAACACTACCTCTGTGCTAGGAAACTTCTAGTTATGTTCTTTCTGTATGGCTGGGAGATTTAAACACCCTTATTAGTTTATTCAGATGAAAGAATGGCAGCAGCTTTTGTTGGAGCCCGAAAAGTGATTCTTCCAGGAAGACTTCAAAAGCAGTCCTTCAGGCTAGAACTTCTCATACACTGTTTACTTTCTTATCAAGAAAGCCATTTGTGGTCTCCAAATAAACAAGTGCCATTTGATTTTATCATACTGTTGACAGTGTGGCTCAAATGTACCGTAACTACAGAATCAGGGAGTGGATTTTGAGTGTTTTTTTTTTCCCCCAAGAGCTCATGGGCTTTGAAATAAAACCAATAAATCCCTTGATGCTCCAAATAGTTTTCAAATCTTATTTAGAGTATTTCTAGAAGTCAAACCATGAACCATTGTCCTATGTAGATGAAGTCTTATATAATCTTATTTATATTCAATTTTCTGTTCAACTTTGATTCCATTTAACTATCTATCTGGATCTTGGGCTCTTTCTAAGCCTTTATTGAGAGAAACTAGTTTTTCTCTATAGGAAAATCCTACAGTTGCATCAGGGAAGAGTGCGTTTGCTCTAGAGGAATGATGCATTAGCCTTCCTAATGGTGTGTATATTCTTCTCTGAGGCCAAAAAACAGGAATTTTATTTTATTTATTTTTATTTTTATTTTTATTTTTTTAAAAGATTTTAATTTATTTATTCATGAGACACACACACACACACACACACACACGCAGAGAGAGAGAGAGAGAGAGAGAGAAAGGCAGAGACACAGGCAGAGGGAAAAGCAGTCTCCATCGGGGAGCCTGACATGGGACTTGATCCTGGTTCTTCAGGATCACACCCTGGGCTGAAGGTGACGCTAAATGCTGAGCCACCTGGGCTGCCCAAAATAGGAATTTTATACATGCTTAATGGATAAATAAATTAAATTGAATTTTATCTTGCATGAATACATATGAAAACACACATTAATAAATAAGTCTGTTAAGACTATCATAAATCTGGATCATGTTTTCCCCAAGTCAATCTAGATCAGGGGTGAATAAACTTTTCTCTAAAGGACTCTCTGGCTCTGGCCATACAGTCTCTGCCATAAGCACACATCTCTGCTGTTGTAGTACAATAGCAGCCATAGACAAGATGTAAACAAATGGATGTGGCTGAGTTCCAATGAAACTTTATTTACAAAAACAGGCAAGAGACCCATAGGCTGTCATTTGCTAACCCACAACCTAGCTGTACAACATTGTGCATATGAAAGCAGATGAGCGATGAAGGATGCAAGCATCAAAAGTCCCTTTGGCTTTTATTTCAGTATTTTTCTGCCTTTGTTCATGGAGTCAAGGTATTTCCACTTCATAATCTCACACAGAGACAGTGTTGTAAAAGGCTTTTCCATTTTTGTTAAGGAAAGCTTGGACATTTAGAGATAATCTGCTTTTGTCTGTGCTATGTTCTTTCGAACTTAGCATACCACGTAGGATTAATAAATGCTAAATAATAATCATTTTTCATCTCACCGCCATACCCTTTATGGTGTCTCCTTGGGCACCCCCAGAGGTGTTAACCTGTAGCTTTTACAATGTTCTATTACACATTGTCAGCAACACCTTGCTGATTAAATCACACTCGAGAGAGAGACTTAACTGCAAGGCTGTAAGTATTCCTGACAGGTTGTTCTTGCACAGGTTTGGTTTCTCTTGTATAAAGATTAAAAATCTTGTCACAGCCGGTAAAAAATGAAGTGCACAGGAAACCACCGGGCATCCACAACTCACACAAGGCACTTCCCTAAAACTCAGAATTCAGATGAGGGGGCTAGACTATATGAAGTAAGATGACTGGGAAGTGATGATCAAGTATTTCATAGCACTGAGTGGTGGGCGATGGCAAATCCTTTTGTGGGTGTTTGTGCCAGGAGCAGTGTCTTCCAATAGAAGTGAAGCTTTCTTTCATGATTAATCAAAGAATTTCATGTTTATAACTTCATCTAGACCGATCCAAACTAGTAGTCCTATTTTTTGTGTGTGGTTGCTCAGAGATGAGATTTTTCACCATGAATCTAATTTTTCTTTTCCTCTCTCCTCAGTGCAATGGTTATAAAATTGTCATTTTGCTCTTCTTTTAGATTCTTTGCATAAGCTGGACTTGTGCCCAAAGCAGCAGGAGATGCTGTCCTATAAAGCCAGAACATTTTATAAGTACTGGCAGTGAGGGTTTATTACTTCATTTCCAAAACAGCAGAGAGAGCCACTGCGGAGGTCTCGGGAGGAGAGCCGCGGGAATCTGGAAGTGTTGACTGTCCTGGTGCTGAGTCAGTCCCAGGCTGTGCTGCCTTCGTGGCTTCGGCTTCGTGCCTTGGGTGGTGATGAGCACAGTAGGCAGTGGGCATTTTGGTGCTGCCAGTCGTGTTGAAGTAACTAGTTAGGCGATACAGCTGTCAATCAGGAAAGGCTGGAGGCTGGGACCAGTCATGAAGATGATGATTTGAATTCAGATAGGTGATTTTGACAGTCTTTTTTTTTTTTTTTTAAGATTTTATTTATTTATTTGGGGTGGAGTAGGAGAGAGAGCACGAGCAGGGTGAGGAAAGGAGGGGGAGGGAGAAGCAGACTCCCCGCTGAACAGGGACTTGATCCCTAGACACTGGATCAGGACTTGAGCCAAATGCAGACGCCTAATGGACTGAACCACTCAGCTGCCCCTGATTTTGACAGTTTTAAACAATCAGTGTGGCTGGTAAAGTTTTTTAATTTCAAGATATTAAACGGTATACCAATACTAGAAAAAATCTATATGGGTTTGTGCTTTTGTCACGCAGAATCAGCCATTATTAAGAGTTTGTCATATTTGTTTCAAGTCCTTTTATAAATGAAAGGAGATAATACTAAAGATCAAAGTTGAAGTATTCTGTTTCTCATTCTTTGTTCCTTTTTCCCTTGCTAACCTATAAGGTCATCACTATAATTTGTGGGTGCATTTGTCAGGGTCCTGGTGAGAAACAGACATCACATTCAAGACGAATAATCTGTCATATGTTTGATGACGCAGGTCTAGGCAGAATGTAGGGAAATCAAAATGGATATCAGGGTGCCAAAACCTGTAGGTCTAAAGAATGGGGAGAAAGGGGGGACATTTATTCGATTCTGGAGGAGAGAATTGTGTTTCCACATTCCAATTCCACACAATCTTGATAGGTCTTTTGCCCTTTGGTTGAGGGACAATACCTGCCTAAGGCAGCCCTGTAGGGATGGAGGGGCAAATGAACACCCTAATCTCATTTTCCTTCTGCCCTCTGATTGCTAGCCAGTACCCTTATTAGTCACAGCCATCCAGGAGCAAGAGGCCCCAATGGGGCCTGATCCATACAGATCAGTCTCTCATGGCAAGGAAAGAATTGGAATATGGACCCAGAAGGGCAAATATAAGACATCCAGCTCAGGATGTATCCTGAAACTATTATTTATACTTGTCCCTGTACATAACGATATAATGAATAGTATATAGTAAGGGTCAGCAAACTTTTTCTGTAAAAGATCAGATAGGAAACATTTTAGGTTTTGTGGGCCTCATACGGCCTCTGTCATATATTCTTCTCTCTTAATTTTTACAAGGCTTTAAAAATGTAAAAATTATTCTCAGCTTTGGGTTATACAAGGACAGGTTACGAGCTTGATTTAGCCTGTGGGCTGCAGTTTGCTGACCCTTACTGTATATTAACAATTTCATGTGTTTTAAAAATTTTGGCATCATTTATGTTACACTCTAATTCTTTCCTGACACTGTACAACAAATTATTATGGATTTAATGACCTACAAGAACACTCACTTATTATCACACAGTTCTGTAGATCAAAAATCCATGTGGGCTCACAAAGGATTACTGAGATAAGAGTGGTCAATATCTGGTTACTATGTTACAAGGCTTTGTCTTTAATGATAGAAATCTAGTAGAGATATTTTTGTCCATGGGACTTCCCAATGGTCTTCAGATTATATTCAGTGGGCAACTATTTATTGAACCCAGCCATATGGCTGTATTTAGCCATTGTCATGAATGAGTGTGTTGTATGGATGTGAGGAAGAAGATCTCCTATTCAAATGGTACCACTAACTGACTTGGTACCAGTGTAATATGATCCTTGTCCTGGGTAGCTTATAGCTAGTGATAGAAAAAGCGTTTTGTTGTTCTTTGACTATGACTGAAGAATACAATAACAGAGAAGCAGGATATGGGATGTCTTCTCTTTGGTGAGGATGACAGGGTGCCTACCAATCAGTGAGGATACACTGTCTGAAACTGGATTAAACAGAGAAGATTATTTTATTTTTAAAGATTTTATTTACTTATTCATGAGAGACACACACACACAGAGGCAGAGACGCAGGCAGAGGGAGAAGCAGACTTCTTGCGGAGAGCCCGATGTGGGACTCGATCCCAGGACCCTGGGATCAGGCCCTGGGCTGAAGGCAGACGTTCAACCTCTGAGCCACCCAGGCGTCCCAGAGAAGGCTTTTTAATCTCATATAGCAAGAAGTTCAGAGGTAGGGTGGCTGCAGGATAGGTTAATTCGGCAGTTTGACTATGTTCTGTAGGAACCAAGAACTTTTATCCCTTCACTCTGCCACCCTCGGCATTGATTTTTCCTTAGGTTCCAGTAACATGCCTGGAGTAGTTCCAGGTATCAGGTTCAGGCAGAAAAGCTTTAGACGTAAGGGACCAACTGCCTCTCTTAGGAGGGAAGAAACTTTCTCCAGAACACCCCTTTCCCAGGGGCATTCTTTTCATATCTTTCTGGTCAGAGCTGGGTTGTGGGCCAACTTCTGAGCCAACCCCTGCCAAAGGGAGTGATATCACCATTAGACCAAGAAGGTTTATTTCTGGAACTGGGGTCAGTTTCCTCGAGGCACAGGGCTGCTGGGTGTGTATCTGAACAAAATCAGAGCCTTGTTAGGAAAAACAGGATGGAGAGAAGCAAGACTTGAGGCCAATAATAGTTTCCACTGTATCCTGACAGTCCATGTCCTTTCAAATACATTAAAAGGTATTCATAGCTGCATTAAATATAATTTCTCTATAACTATGTAAAAATAGAAGTGCAGTCATATTGGTAATACAACCTTATGTTTTGAAGGCTTTGTGTTAACCAGTTTTTCACTTTGATTTTGCAGGTTGCTTTTCATATTTTGGAATAAATAAATCTTTTGTCAGGTTTCAAACATTTCAAAATCCCTTGTGAAGCTGGTAGACCCTGGGCTGCTTGAAAATGGGGCTACTTTCTAGGTGGAGGTAGGATAATGAAGATGGGATTTTGTCTTTTTTTTTTTTTCCTTAAGATTTTATTTATTTATTCATAAGAGACACACAGAAAGAGAGAGGGAGAGAGAGGGATAGGCACAGAGACACAGGCAGAGGGAGAAGCAGGCTCCACACAGAGAGCCTGACATGGGACTCAATCCCGGGTCTCCAGGATCACTCCCTGGGCTGAAGGCAGACTCTCAACCGCTGAGCCACCTGGGCTGCCAGGGATTTTGTCATTTATAGTTGAAATATAAATGGTCATCCAACCATGGTGTGATTTCAATTATACAGAGAAGGGCTGTTTTCTTATCCAGGGGACCAAGTCTTTTACTGCACAATTAATGATAAAGCTCAAAATACAAAAAATCCTTCAGGTAGTACTTCAAGCTTCACTGGAGCCACATTGGCAGCTTTTTAAAGTGAAAAGATGAGAATAAGAGCTATAGACACCAAAGAAGGAAGCAAGGGAGCCTAGGTAGGACACCCAAAACCAAATTCTTTTGGGCACCTATTTTGTAGTGGTAGGTCTTACATTAAATATACTGTACTCACTAATCTCTTAGATATTTACTAAGCACTGCTATGTAGCAATACCTGAAGGATACGATGAGAGACTTAAAAAGTATGTAATCCAAGTTCTTTTGTCTAAGGAGGCTGCCATCATGGAAGAGCAGGATGAAGGTTGAGGATGAATTTACAGTCATGGATTTAAAATATCAGGGTATGATCTGGACTATTTAATGTCCTAATTAGATTAAATTAAAACTTTTTGATACAGGCCCATATTCAGCAAATAGTTCTTGTTTTCCGCTCTTAGGACCTATCATGTTGTATAATTGTTACCTTTAGACACACCTCTCTCTTCCTGACTAATCTATAAACTCTCTGAGGTCAGGGATTATGCCTTTTTTTTTTTTTTGATAATGCCTTTCTTATCTTTTATGTCCACTGTGCCTAAAATGGCGCCATGCGCAGAGATGTCATTAAACCTATGTTAAGCGCATATAAACTAATAGAGTATCTGGCTCTAACAAGCAAACAAACCAACCCAAGCAATGCAACAAAAAAAGAAACCTAACGCTTTTTATTGCCTCTCTGACAGATTCTTTGGGAAGCTGAACTGACAATAAAGACACTTGGCTTTCTTTTTAACTCTCTAAGCCATTATAGTTTGAACCCTTTGGTTTTTCTTTTCAGAGCAGAACTTTTGAGATCCACAAGGCGAGATCTGTTGTGAGTACACAGGATGGCCACATGTCACAAAGCCAAAGTGGAAGAACATCTCCTCACCCCAAGCTGTGAATGCTCCAGGTGGTTCCTCCCTGTTCTTTCCTCTGGGCTTTGTATGCAAAAATTGTTACAGCAGTTTGCTTCATGCTGAGCTAGAATCAATTTAAAGCAGATTTTACATATTTATTTAAAAATGGCCTGTAATGTATTTTAGAGTCAGTATTGATTCCACTTGTCTTTGTGATTACATCTCTGACTGGTGTTTTTGTTATGTTGCAATTGCACAGTAAAGTAATAGGCTCTGAGATTCTATCAGTGCTTACTCTTTTCATGTTGCAATTGCTTGATAATAATTCGATTGTATCTCTGCCTGATGTTTTAATACTCCTGTCTTCCAGATTGCTCTTACTGGGGAGATATTTACTCCAGAGAGTTGCTACACCCTAATAAAAATAAACAAAGCAGGAAAACATGTGGTTGCATATACTTCTTTGTGTGACACTTGTCTGGGCTGACACTGGCTCAGGCTGACTTTCACAGATACCATATGTTCCAGTTATCTATTGCTGCATAACAAACCACCCCCAAATTTAATGGCATAAAACAACAACCATTTCATTACACTCGTGGATTTTACAGGTCAGGGATTTAAACAGGGAAGAATGAAAGTTGCATGTCTCTACTCTGTGAGGTCTGGGGCTTCTGCTAGAAATATTCAAACATCCGGAAGTCACATTATTAGCTGGGGACTGGAACTATCTGGATGCTTCTTCAATCACATGTCTGATTAATGGGCTAGGGTGAGTTGAAAATTGGGCTCTGCTGAGTCTGCCTCCTGGAATGCCTGCCATGTGGTGTGGGCTTCCTCAGAGCATGGCAGCCTTAGTGTTGCTGTGCTTCTTACATTCTGGGCTCCATTAGTGAGTGTTCCAGTCAACAAGATGAAAGCTGCATGACTTTTTCTGACCTAGCTCAGAAGTCATGCATTTTTACTTCTATGACATTATCTTGGCTACAAGTGAGCAACTAAGATTGATTCACATTCAACCAGAGAGTAACTAGACCCCATTTCTTGATGAGAGGGCTAACAAAAAAACTTGTTGTTGTCTTTAAAATCTTTACAATAAGTGCTTTACCTTTTTTGTCAAGTCTGGTTTCCATCTTTTTAAAAAAAATTTTTTTTATTTATTTATTTTTATATTTATATTTTTATTTATTTATTTATTTATTTATTTATTTATTTATTTATTTCAGAAAGCACCTGAAGTATGCATGAGAGAGAGAGAGAGAGAGAGAGAGAGAGAGCCATCGAGCATGGAGGGGGAAGGGCAGAGGGTGAGGGAGAAGCAGGCTGGGATTAAGACCTGAGCCAAAGGCAGACACTTAACCAACTGAATCACCTAGGTGCCTCCCCTGTCCCTCTGCTTTTTAAAAAAGATTTATCCACTCATTTGGTGGGGGAGGGGCAGAGAGAGGGAGACAAGCTGACTCCCTGTTGAGCAGGGAGCTTATTGTGGGCAGGATCCCAGGACCTGGAGACCATGACCCAAGTAGAAACCAAGAGTCGGATGCTTAACCAACTGAGCCACCCAAGCACCCCCTCCTCCCATCTTTTTGAATAAAAAAAAGGTTCATTTGTTAAGGGGCAAGTTTATTAAGTACTTATTAAAATATGCTGAGGCATGATAAGTAGTATGGAAAAAGAAAAAAAAAAACTTACAATGAAGCTTGCAATTTAATCAGAAAGGTGGTATGAAAATATATATAAACCTGAGTAACATATTTACAGAGTAAAGTATCAAGGAGTACAAGTCAATATGTCCTAGAACTTTGCAGTAATAGCTGTGGAATTTTTATAATATGCAAATATTTTGGATCTCATCCAAAACGTAACTACTCACAGTAGCAAACATCACCCAAGCAACCCTTACAAGGCTCCAGAGTCTATGAAAAGAGGAGTCCAATGAACATAGAATGTTAGAGTTGGAAGGAACTTGAGAGATTATTTATTCCAACAGTTTCAATATGTAGATGAGGAACTGTAGGTCCCAGTATGTAAAATCACTGACAGTTCAGGAGGGGGAAAAGAATAATCTTTTTCAACTGGGTCACCTTAAGCATGTAAAATATAACTTCTATAGGTTTCAGTTGAATCTTAAATTGTAACAAATTATCCCCAAATATTAGTGATTTACCACTGGGATTTATTTCTTGCTTATGCTCCATGTCCATGCTGGGTCAGGCATGGCTCCCCTTGAGGAAGTTTCACTGTAGGACCAGGGAGATGGAGCAGCCCACTTGGGACATTGTGGGTTGATGTAGGGTAAAGAGATCATGGCCTGGCAAAGTCTGGCTCTTAAAGCTTCAGCTTGGAAGTCACAGGCTAGGTCTGATGTCCAAAGAGCAGAAACTATGGATCTTTTCTGAGGGAAGGGGTTGCCTTCAGAGAGGGGCAGCAAGTATTTTGAACAAGAATACAGTTCATCACAGTGATGTGGGTAAAAGTGCTTAGTGAAGAGCAGAACACCAATAAATACAAGTTGTCTTGATCTGTTGAAAGTCTACCAGCTAC
This sequence comes from Vulpes vulpes, assembly GCF_048418805.1. Classification (NCBI taxonomy): domain Eukaryota; kingdom Metazoa; phylum Chordata; class Mammalia; order Carnivora; family Canidae; genus Vulpes; species Vulpes vulpes. The sequence continues at coordinate 71,197,381 of NC_132790.1, forward strand.
TAATGATGGAATTGTGGCTCATCTTTCTTACCACATTAGTGCTTAATAAAACGTCTTATTAATTAACTTATTAAGATTTTATTTATTTATTCATGAGAGACACAGAGGGAGACAGAGACATAGGTAGAGGGAGAAGCAGGCTCCTCACAGGGAACCTGATGCAGGACTTGATCCCAGGACCTCAGGATCATGGCCTGAGCCAAAGGCAGACACTCAACCACTGAGCCACCCAGGCGCCCTAAAACATCTGTTTTAGAACTGTCAATCACCATAGTCCCTGTGCCAGATATAAGGATGATTTTCCTAAGGATGAATCATTGTATATAAGTGTATATGTGCATATAGATATATAGAATTTGTGTATATATATAATATATATATTTTGGTAAGAGTTGATCTTAACAGCTATTGCAGCTTTCAGTTTGATTGATAATTTTATACTACATGCTAGCAAGCCTTGTCACATGTGTCTTAAATCAGCCATTTTGACCTTATGTGTTTTATCTGTGAAAAGGAGACTTCCATCACATTTTTTTTCTGACAGAATTTGTCCTTAAGAATACATAAATTCCATTGTAGCTATATAACTCCTCCATAATTGCCTTATTCATCTCTAAATTATGCTTAGAGGAGGCAAGATGGATGATACAAGCTTTTCAATGTTTTATGGAGAGTTAGATGCAGACTTCTTGAAAACTGTTTCTCTCAGCTCTTCTTTTTCAGCTAATACAGGCATCAAAACTCCAGGAAACTCACTTGCTGTAGAAGCTGATCTGCAGAATCAATTGGATTGTTTGCTAGACTAAAAGAGCTGTGATGTTTGGATCCCCAGAGCTTTATTTGGGGGGTATCCTTTCATGTAGGGTCACCAGCAGCTTCTAAATTTAATGTACTTTCACCAATGGGTTTTGAAGCCAAACCTCCGCTCTGTTGTTTATGCGGATTTGGAGGGGGAGAATTGACGTGCTCATTCAGAGGGAAGGTAAATTGAGTTCTGTCTTTTAGCTCTGGATTGTTGAACAGGTTGCAATATAGTTGTTATGACACTAGCCTGGTGTTGACCTTCATGTAGGAATTTTTGTAGATTTTGCAAAGCAAGCATAAATGCAATGAACTTTAGTCATGTCCAAAAGCCAAACTGAGAACACCTTTGAAATCTAGATTAAAAACCCATCACAAAATTTATTTCATATAGGTCAATGAATTATAAAAGTGAGGGGTATTAACTTCAAATAGCACCGCTCTCCCCCTCATCCACACACACAAAAGGCAAGTGCTTGGTAAAATGCCATTATTTTCACAAGGTAGAAAGGAAGGGATAAAGTAACAGGATATTTCTATGTTAAAAAATAATAACAAGGTCTGTATTGACCTGCTCCATCATTAGCTTCTCCATCAGTTCATACTTCAAAATGTTTCCTCAAATGGTTATGTATTTGGCACATGGGAGTAAAATTTGAAGTGATAGCCTAAGTTTTAGAGTAAGCCAAATCTATCACAGCAGCAAGTTAATGTAAAATAACATTCATGAGAGATGTTAACTGGCTAACTAACAATACACTGCAATAGACTAGACCCAAGTTTGCATACATCCAAGGGAATAGTCTGTAGGGGCCTGGGAAACCATTACTGTCACCATTTTCCTATATCCTTTTTGGAAAAGAAAGACCAAAATGTGCCCCAAGTCTGAGATATGGTCCAGAGCACATATTTATAAAAAAATTCTTAAACATTAAAAATAAAATAAATGTTTGAATATCACAGCAAACATTAATTTGATCGCAAATTAGTGGGCGTCTTTAGAATATCAGTGGCATTGTGTGAGAATGAATTTTAAATTTGATCTAAGATCTCTGGGGTCATTGAGCTTCTATTTTCTATTGTCCAGGAGGAAAGGAACAAAAATAACTTTAGTTCTTCCTTTTGCACTTGTGAATGAGTGGTCTCCTGGCATAGGCCTTCTATTTCTTGTATTTTTCACTTATCTTATACTCAGGTTATAGGTCTGAGCTTGTTATATTCAGATGATGGGAAACCACCTCTAAATTCTGTGCTTAGTCAAGAGAGCTATCTGTGTATAAAATTACACACACATATACATAATATACACATTTACATATATAATTTCTAACAAATGGTCATTTTGAGTGCCCAACACATAAAATAAAACTTCATGAGACCAAATTCTGAGACCATGGAATGGGCTAGGGCCTATATGTATTGTGCTGTTTTACTAAGGTATTATTTCTCTGGAGTGCACCATAGTGTACAGGAAGGAGCAGGGCCACCTGGCCATGAAATGGGACAAAATCCTGAGAAGCAGAATTTAAAATAAAGAAAAAAGAGGTGGGATAGTGTGGATAGTTAGATTTTGCTGTCTAACAAAGATGAAATTTCTGGTGACACAGTGATTGGCCAGGGATGCTCTGCTGAGCTCAGGGGGGGTGGCATGGGTTTGGCTCCAGGCTGCAGTTTCCATTCAGGTTTCACCCTTGTAGTGGTCAATTTTCTGGGGCCTGCTGGCTGCGCAGGACCCATTCTTCTTATAGTGATGCCAGAAACCCAAGGGCATAACTCAACTAACTGCACTAGCCTCTGCTTACATCATGCTTGCTAATATCCTGTTAGCCAAATCAATTCATGTGCAAAGTCAAGGGGGGAGAGGGAGTAGGTGTATAGTTCTCCCTTAGAGAGAAAGTACTGAATATTTGCCGAATGATGATCTAATATCATAAATGGTCTGCGTAAAATCTTCAATGTATTGCTCTTTTATTGTGTGGTAGGAGGTTGGCTTGGTGATCTGGTAGTTTGATGGGGCTGGAGAGATGATAAGGGACTTGTCGGCCACATTAATAATAGTAATAATACTAACATTACTAATAATAGCATATAACATTTACAAAGGCAGGATGTTGTATCAGGCTAATAATAAATAATAACAGTAGAAGCTGCATATGCACTTATACTTTAGACATTGTTCTGAGCGCTTTACAAAAATTAATGTATATAATTCTCACAGCAGCCCTATAAAGTAGATGCTATTATTACCTTAATTTTTAGATGAGGAATTAGGGGCACACAGAATTTAGGTGGTTTTCCCAGCATCAAATAAGTCTAGTAAATGATGAGCAGAGATAGATGCCCAGAGTCCATGTTCTTAACATCTCCCTGCTTCTTCAGCCATTTTATGGGTGGAGGGCTGACATGATCTAATTTACATTTTTTGAAAATATTTTATTTATTTATTCCTGAGAGAGAGAGAGAGAAAGAGAGAGAGAGATAAAGAGAGAGAGGCAGAGACACAGGCTGAGGGAGAAGCAGGCTCCATGCAGTGAGTGGGACTCGATCCGGGGTCTCCAGGATCAGGCCCTGGGCTGAAGGTGGCATTAAACCGCTGAGCCACCAGGGCTGCTCTAATTTACATTTTGAAAAGTCATTCTAGATTTTCTGGAAGAAAGAATGGGCAAAATCGTGGAAATGGTAAGGTCTGTTAGAACAATGTTTCTCAAAGTGTTATCTAGAGCCTGCTATTGTGACTTTGTTACCGGCCCATGACAAAGTAAGCACAGAAATTGAGAGGAAGCGTTTAGAAACTCTTACAGAGAACTTGATGTTATTTCCAGACCAAAGTGTGTGATCACTATCCTAGTAATTCATTTTTACTGTATGTTACGAAAGTGTTGGTTCATAATGGATTGGAAATGAAGCACAAAATAAAACAAAAAATGCAAACAACTCACCCTTCATCACAAACAGCTTGAGAAACGCTGTGTAGATTAGTGCAATAATCCAGGTAAGTGTTTATTCATAATGCCTTGAACAAGGGTGATGCTTGCGGAGACAGAAAGTAGATGGATTTGATAAAAATTTTAAGAATTAGTCAGTCTTAATTGCGAACATCTTAGCAGAGATTGAGGGAGAGGGGTGGAAGAGTACTAGGCAGATTTAAAGGAAGCATTCAAAGATGCTCATCTTGCTTCATTTATATGAGGCCTGCATGCTGCTGGTGGTAGCAGTTTTAAGGAAAAATCACAGGAATACAATTCTGTTTGAAACCCAGCAAAGAGGAACTTAGAGGAAACTTTTGGTAATTTTCGATGTAGGTGAAATGCTTGTTTACTATTTTAGAGTGATTGATTCATCTTGGTTTGCCTGGGACTTTCCCACTTCTAACGCTGAAGTCCCACATCCTGAAAGTCCCTTCAAGTCCCAGGCAAACCGGAGTGGTTGGTCACCCTCCGTTTTATACTGTAAATAGTATTTTATGTTATACTGGTGGTACATGTGCAGTAAACATCATCTTTGCTACCAGCTCATCTGGTGAGGTCCTCCATTCCTGGGATATTGGAGTACAATATAGATGCCCAGACAAAATAGGGGGATTTGAGTGAGCCCTATTGGAAGAGATTTCCAAAATGATAAAGAAATAAGAGATGGAAATAAAATGAGATGTTAATTATTCAGACAGACCTTGGAATTTTTTCCTGCAATGTGGAATTTCTCACAAATTCTTGACTTTGCTGACTTTATTTTGCCATGGGGAAGAGAAAGCATGAAAGGAAACTACTCTACCCTAGTCCATAGGGAAGAGCTGGCAGGGAGCACAGAGTGTCAATAGCTTCAAGAAGACATGGCTGTTTCAGCTTAGAGCGCACAGAAGAGCAGGATAGAACATGATGGGAGGGACCTGTGATCTCCCCTCCCCACATGAATATCGATTTCAACTTTTTAGAGAGTTGATTGTGATGATTCCACAACCAGAAAACATAAAAGGATATCCAGATCAAGGGTGGAGTAGCTTAAAAAATCTTAATAATGATTTGGAGGGGAAATGGGGAAAGCACTTGTTGATGCAAACATGAACTTTTCACGTAGGAAGCTCATTCTTGAGTCTTTCCTATTTATGCAGGAAGTGGATTTAGAGCTTCCATCCCACCAGTGGGTGGTGGCATACAGTGTGGACTGTGTAGCTGATGGCTAATTAGCTAATGTGCTTCAGTCCAGGGTGCCATCTGAATCCTTAATTCTGCCATACAGTCCAATCCTCACGAAAGGGCCGCCATCTTGGCTTTTTAATGTAACATTTCTACTTTCCCTTGGGCTGTATTCTCACTGTTGACTTAGGGACTGTCTTCTTTGGCACCAGATGTCTCCTAAATACTGTGGAATTCTGGATATCTGCCTGAAAGGATCATCCGAACTATGATCTCAGCAGCCTTCTCTCAAGAATCAAGTGTGAATCTGTGTCCTAAAACTAGGACCACACCTGTATTTAACCTATATCACCATCATCTAGGAATTTCACTCCCTGAGACTGAGACCTTGCCTTCCCCTTTTTTAATTAATTTGTCACACACACACACACACACACACACACACACACACACACACACAGACACAGGGAGAAGCAGGCTCCATGCAGGGAGCCCGACATGGGACCCGATCCTGAGTCTCCAGGATCATGCCCTGGGCTGAAGGCAGCACTAAACCGCTGAGCCACCCAGGCTTCCCCGAGACCTTACCTCCCCTTAATGGTCTACCCTCATCAGTACCAATGAAGAGGGAGCTCCATCTGGCTTTGAGTATTCAGCTGCTAAGCAAACACCCTGGGCTCAGAAATTCTTGAATACTCTAGTTAAGTATGCCTTTGACACAACCCTTTGGATATTCAGTGTTGTATTACTACATACTCCCATTCAAGGGCCAGCCCTGCTGCCAGGCCAGGTCTCCTGTCATGGAACTGGTTTCCTTTCTTTCTCACTCTGAGTTCACAGGATACCTCTTGACCAAGCTCACTCCATTGATGACAGCTGGGCCTTATAAAACACAAAGGATGATGATCAACTATGTGACTACCAAACAAAGGATAAAGAGGACAGCTGCCAGGGCATATGGAGCAATATTCACAGATGACAGAGAGAAAGCAGGACTGCTCAATTCCATGTATACTTCTGGCTTCCCTATTAAGTCAAATAATTGTCAAATGTGGTTAAGAGGGAATTGATGCCTGGGATGGGTGATGAGTAGTAATAAGAGGGCACCTAAGTATTTAAATGAAAATTCTCTGAGGTTCAGGCAAATCACTCCAGGATTCTGGCAGACTTCTCAAATGGGATTATTTAATCTTGATGGATAATCTTTGATGAACCTGAGAGATGCAGGAGATAGTCAATCATATCATTTTCCAAAAGGGCAAAATCCAGATTTCAATAATTAAAGACATGTGAAATTAAAGGCTTTTCACGGAAAAAATTGAGGATACATTTTTAATCAGATGGTTCTTAGTGCTTAGAAAGAAATGTGTTGGTATAATCCAAGGGCAATAAATGGCAAGTAAGTCCTTAGAAACCAAAGCAGCTTTATCTCTCTTTCAACCTCTCTCTCTTTCCATTTACTCCTCTATCTACTTCTCTCTCTGCTCTGATTTGTTCCTCTATCTTTCTTTTGCAAAGAACAGCTGCTGTTCCCTCTGCTCTTCCTGCATGACACATCATAGCTGTCACCAAGTGAAGGGGGGGTATCCTCAGATTCTGAGTCTACATTCCTTCACATGTCAAGTACCTGTCCCTAGTAAAAATTCTAGAGCACACATTTTATGGCCCATTGACAAAACATCCATAGTTAACTCATAAGAGGGGTTAAGATGGGAGTACTTATATTCTTATTGATCAAGAATTAATCTATCAAGTGGGACTAAGACCACACCTTTTCTAAAGCTTCTATTCCCACCTTTCAGAATCAAAGGAGACTCACTCGCTGGTGTTAAGACCTTGCCTTTCCAAACCTTCTTAACCATCATCATCAAGGATGAAAAAGGAGCTCCTGAAATACCCCTCTTTCTACCACTGAACACTCACAGACTTGCCACTGGTTCCTTGAATCCATAAGGACCAATCTTATTTTGTATTTATCTGTGCTTATACACATCACTTCAAAAACCTTTTGACATACAGACTCTCATCTCCCCCACTCTAATGCCCCAAAGACCATGAACGTCCTCTAATCTGTTTTCATCTGCTATGCTTCCACATATCTTGAAACCCTTTACCACATACTCTGGATTTAATGATCTATCATCAGTAAAATCCCATGTATCTTTTATCTTTTCATTTTTTGCCATTTTATCTTAATGGAAATTTGGTTGTCTCTGAGGATGCTGTGTTTACTGTAGCCGTATCAAGTAATGGCTGCTTTTGTCCTACTACTTTCTCACTTCTAGGCCTGAGGGATTGGATAGGTGTCCTCTTTGCCTTTTATTGATGCTTTTAGACCATTTTCCTCCTCCTCCCCTTTTTCTTCCACTCTGAATCCAATTTCATCAAACTATATCAACCACTATCTCTCATTCACTGAGTCTAGACCATGAGGTAGTTCTCCAAATTTCTTTATGATTTTAGATTCTTGTCAACTATCCCTCTCTCTAATATTCTTTTTTTTATAAGATTTTTATTTATTTATTCATTCATGAGAGACACAAGGAGAGAGAGAGGCAGAGAGAGAGGCAGAGACACAGGCAGAGGGAGAAGCAGGCCCCATGTAGGGAACCTGATGTGGGACTCAATCCCAGGTCTCCAGGATCAGACCCTGGGCTGAAGGCGGCGCTAAACCGCTGAGCCACCTGGGCTGCCCTCTAATATGATTCTTATGCCCTAATGATTCATATATATTTAATATATAGCTGATTCTTTCAACTTTCTGATCTTTTATTTCCTTGATTTTATCTCTTCCAAAAAATCTTGTCTTCCATTCTACCTCAGCCATTATTTCTCATTATCATATTCTAGACCTTGTTTTAATTAATAACCATAAGTCTTTCATACTCTCAACTTCATGCCTTTCCTCTCTCACTACCATCTTGAAAATTTTCCAGTTCATTTCCTCTAGTAGCCCAACTTAAAAGGGTTTCCAAAACCTCCCACTCTACCACAAAACTCCAATGCATTGAACATATTATTTTTCTTCTCTTGCTCAATTCCTTGATGTCCTTTTTCTCCTCCTTATCAGGGTAAAAATTATACATTCTTTATAATCACTCTTTTGCATACATCTTCATCTCCTTTGCCTGTGTCTTGGTAAAAAAAATATAACCCTGGTGAATTTTGTCTTTTTGATTACTCCAAACTTATGCCCATGTCTAGCTGAACATGGCTAGAAAAAAAAATTCACAACCACATTGGCTAGCCTCATTATAAATTCATGATTAGAAATCACAAACAGGCCTTTAATGCTTTCAGGCAAACATAAATTCCTTATCCATTATTCTCCTACTCTTCTAGATGATTATGTCACCATCTCTGTCTCCTTAAAGCTCCAACATCTCCTCCTCCATTTTTGGTCTATGGTGATGATTTTGCTTTTGGCCTCACTAAAAACGTGAAAGCACTCAGAAGAGAACTGCCACTGACTCTACTACCACCTCTACTTACCAACATCTGAATTCATGTCCTATACTTTCCCTTTGCCTATATCAGCTCTTCTCTCCACTTGAGTACTTGATTCCATATCCTTTTGCTCCAGCATCACTCAGCAGTTCCTTCTTCTCTTGCCAATATCATCAATATTTCCTCTCTCTATGGGATTGTTCTCATTTGTTGTTTCTCAATTATAAAAACCCTCTTCCTGGAGGGTGGAAAGGTGGGAAAAATGGGTGAAGGGGAGTCGGAGATACAGGCATCCAGTTATAGGATGAGTAAGTCATGGGAATAAAGGGCATAGCACAGGGTATATAGTCAATGGTATTGTCATAGTGTTGTGTGGTGACAGATGGGAGCTACACTTGTGGTGAGCAGAGCATAATGTATACAGAAGTTGAATCACTATGTTATATACCCAAAACCATTGTAACATTGTGTGTCAACTATATTATAAACAAAACAAAACTCTCTTCTTGATGACACATTCACCAACACTTGCTACCCCACTTCTTTGCTTCCCTTTGGAGCAAAGGTCCTCTAATATGGTTTGAGCTTATTGGCTCCAATTCTTCTTACATTTCCTCAAACCACCCTAGTCAGGTTTTTGGCCTCATGACATCACTGAAGCCACTCTTGTCTATATAAGCAATGACTTCTACATGGCTACATTGAATGGTCAATTCTCAGTATCTATTTTATTTGATCCAATAGTGTCATCTGACCTAGTTGAAAGCTCTTTCTAGCACTTTGTTCATTTGGTTTCCAGGCCTCTACATTATCTTGGCTTTTTCTCTACCTTAGCAATTGCTTTATTTTAATCCTCTTCTCTGGTTCTTTCTCTGACTTTCTCTTTTTAATGTTACAGGGCCCCAGGGCTAAGTCCCTTGATTTACTTTCATCCTTTTTGAGCTCATTGAGTCTCATGGATTTAAAAACTATTTATATGCCAACAAGTTCCAATATATTTCTAGATTGGACCTCTCTCCCAAACTGCAGACTTGTATTTCCAGTCTGTCTAAAATAGACTTTCTGATTTTCCTCCCGCATTCCAAACTTCCTCCATCTCTGGCCTTCCCTGATCACAGTTGATGACAACAACTCCAAGTATCCTGTGTCTCAGGCCAAAAACCTTGGCATAACTCTTTTCTCTTTTTCTTAACCACGTGCAATTTATCAGCAAATACCGTGGACTTCATCTTCAAAATAAATGTGGAATTTGACCACTTCTTACCACTGCCATTTCTTACTACTACTGCCTAGGTCTGCGTCACCATCTTTCACTGAGATTACCACAATAACATTCTAACAGATATTACTTATTCCTTTTAGATACAGCAGCCAAAGTTATCCTCTTAAAATGTAAATCAGATCATGTCACTCTTTTTAAAACCATGCAGTAATTCATTCAACATATGAATTAAAATCCTTATGATGACCCACTTACATCTCTGATCTCATTTCTCAGTCTTTTCTTCAAATCCTTTACTCTACTGCAGCCACATTAATTTTCTTGTTCCTCGAACAAGCCATTTGCCTTTTGTCTTAGTGTTTTTGCATGGGTTCTGCTTTCTGCACAAATGTCCCTTTCTCAGAAATTTGCATGGCTGACCTCCAAGTCTCTGCTCAAATGTCACCTTTTCAAAAGGACCTAGTAAATCTACTTAAAATTTCACTTCTCACTCCCAAAACCCTTATCCCATTCTACTTTTCCTTTTTTTTTCATAGGATTTATCTTCTGTCATAGTATGTAATTTACTTATGTATTGTATTTAATATCTTGGTTTTTCTCCCCTGCTATAATCTAAGTTCCAAAGGGCAGAAATCTTTGTCTAACTTGATCATTGATATATTGCAAGGGCCTAGAACAGTTCTTGGTACATAATAGTTGCTCAGTAAGTATCTGTTGAATAAATAGATGAATCCTAATTTCTAGATGTGTCTTACTTTGTTAGGTGTCCCTTCAGCCAAGGTGAAGAGGATGAAGTCAAATGTAAGTAAACAGGATTATTTCCTCCAGAGATGGGGTAAAGTAGGTTCTCTAAGAAGAAACTTTTCTCTAAGAAAGTAGAATAAAGGTAGAAGGGAAATAATGAGCACATCTGTAAAGATAGGATCATGAAAGCGTTGAATAACCAGTAGGCTATGGGGCTTGGGGCAAATCTTAGAAGTTGGACTAAATGAGATTGATGACTCCTTCCAAATTTAACATTATACAATACTTGAATATTCCCAAGAGTATGGATGCCTGGATGAGATTTCTAATGGTGTTTGGGAAAATTCTCCTCTTGCTCCTTATCCATTTAATAGTTTTATCTTCAACTTTAGAGACTTAGAACTTGATAAAGTTATCAGAAGACATATACCGAGAGAGGTAATATACAAGATTGTAGAATCAAGGATTAAGGACATTTCAGTGGACTCCAATAATGGACCAAAACAAATAAGATAAAACTTAACAAAGATCAATCTAAAGTCCAGCATTTGGGGGTAAAAAAAAAATCAATTGTGCAAGTGCAGAATGAAGGAAATGAGGCTTGACAGCAAATTATGTGAAAAAGACTTAAGGGTTTTAGTTGATTGTAAGATCAATATGAGCCAACAGTGTGATGTCCTAAAAACAAAACCAAAACTTCTCAAATGTAATCTTGGGCTACATTTGTAGAAACATAGGCCTGGATGTATAGTAAGCTACATAATAGTCACAGGGTACTTCACATCATGGAGATGATGGGTAAAATGTTTTGTCTTTAATCTCAAGTTTTTTACTTAGTTGAGGTTGTCCCATTTTAAGAGGAGCATTGACAAACAGGCAAAATGCTGAGGACATCAGAAATGCTGGGTTTTTTCAAACTACATTTATTAAGTGCAGATATTATTCCTGGATGTAGTGAATAAGCACACCAAAATCCATGCCATCTGGAGTAGTCAAAGAAAGTGAGGATAGTTTAGTTTTAAAAAGCTAATACATATATTTATTTGCTAATGTATTCTATCATAAAACAGAAATACTTTAAGATATTTAGTTATTGTGCAAATTTTGAGAAGTACAAGAAATTGGAAAGAAGCCAAAAAAATTTTCTTCGTGGTTACCCTATTCACGGATAACCACATTTTTGCACACTACTTTTACTCCATGCAAATTTTCCGGAATCCAAAGAAAGTGTGGAAGTGTGCATGAATGGCTTGTGTGGGCCAAATTTGAAGTGAGGTTTTTCACTTCCATCCACAGTTGACTGACTGGTCAGAACTAATTTTAGGGTTCACAGTACTATCAAGGATGCTGGGAAATATGATGTAGCTTTGTCCCAGAAGAAAAGAGAATGGTGTTTCTTGTATAATCACAATTCTCTGTTGAGACTTGGTTACTCTAGTTGGCTTTGTTTTGATTATGATTCAGTGTATCTGCTATTAGAAATATCATTCTTGGGGCATCTGGGTGGCTCAGTGGTTAAGCGTTTGTCTTTGGCTCAGGTCGTGGTCCCAGGGTCCAGGGATCGAGTCCCGCATTGGGCTCCCTGCATGGAGCCTGCTTCTCCCTCTGCCTATGTCTCTGCCACTCTCTCTGTGTGTCTCTCAAGAATAAATAAATAAAATCTTAAAAAAAAAGAAATATCATTCTTTACTTGAAATTATTTTTGGATCAGAACTAGTTTAGTTTACAGTTCTCCTTTTTATAGTTGCCATTTTGTCTTTCTAGCTTTTACACTGAATTTTGTTCAGGTGATTTTTTGACTCCTGGGTTAGATGAGTATTTAACTTCCTAATTTTCTTCACATGATCCTGACTTTTTTTGTTTGTTTGTTTTAACCTATATTCCATTAGATGTAGCCTAGTAGAAAGTGCACTGCTGTCTGAGCACTTGAGATTGTTTTGATCAGAGCAGGAAGGTAGAAATCTGCCCTTCTCTCTACCTCAAATGCCTTCCTTTTTAGACTTCTTCAATGCTTCTTCAATTGTCCTGTACTAATGTCTTCTCTCACACACAGTTTCAACTCATTGCTTTTAAAGAGCAGCAACTTCATTCTTTTCTATAGCTCTGTTTTTGTCATGATTTTTCTATGTTCTGATCTCTGATCCCTTTTAGTCTCTAGATAGGCTTGTTTAACTACATCCCTTCATGCACCGCAGAATCTCTCTGCTGGATTTGGTTTCCTTAAAACTATATGATGCTTTGGGAAATCCCAAAGCTTGCAAAGTATCATTTAATAGAGGATAACTGAAGCATCTTGACTCAAAGTTAAAGTTTTAAAAATTTCTTTTCACTGGTAGGTACAAGAGATATTTCTTGTTTCCAAAACAGTTTGGCAGGTTAATAAATTAACAGGTTATTTTTACCAAAATAGTGATAATTGGGTAATTGGCCTATGATTCTTCAGCATAATATATTATATATACACATTTGTGTTCATTTTAATCCATTCACCAAAGCTAGTTGCTGGATCACACCCTCCAGAAATGGTTAGCCAGCATTTAATCCAGAGGCCACACTGCAGAAATGGTTACTCTAAGTATTTTACTTATGCAGATTTCTGATCAATACAACAGGCTTTGTTAATGAGTATAAGTTAGAAATGGACTTTCATTGGTAAACTTAGTGGTCAAGATGTAGGGTTTATCTAGAAGATACTCTCTATCCATGCATGAATAGGGCAAGGCTAAAATTCATGTAAGACATACTGTTATGCCTGTGCTAGTTGTTTTTAATCAACACCCATTCTGATGGGGTAAATGCTTATTTTTTAAAGATTAAATAAATAAATATTTGAGAGAGAGAGAGGGAGAGACATAAGGAGGTGAAGGACAGAGAGAGAGGGAGAGAGAATCCCCAAGCAGACTCCCTGCTGACTGTGGAGCCCAACATAGGGCTTGATCCCAGACTATGAGATCACGACACTCAATTGAGAGCACCCTGTAGCATTTTTTTAAAAAGATTTTATTTATTTATTTATTTATTTATTTATTTATTTATTTATTTATTTATTTTTGAGAGAGCCAGAGAGCAGAGGAAGAAGCACAGGAAGAGGGAGAGGGAGGGGGAAAGAATCTCAAGTAGACTTGGGGCTGAGTGTGCAGCTAGATGCAGGACTTGATCTCACCAGCCTGAGATCATGATGTGAGCTGGAACCAAGAGTCAAATCTTTAACCAACTGAGCCTCCCAGGTTCCCTCCCCTGTTTTGTTTTGATATTAGATAGTAGTTTGAGCATTGCTTCTTGGAACAAGGATATGAATGAGAGACACCAGGGGTGCTGGAAATGGAGCCCATTTAAGATTAGCTTTCTCTCTTTCTGCCCCTCCCTCCCACTCATATGCTCTCTTTCTATCCTTATAAAATAATAATAATAATAATAATAATAATAATAATAATAATAATAATAGAGTGAGAGAGCCCAGCAGTCAGTACCCTTAGAAATGGCACAGTCACTGCATTTGGTTATAGGGTTACACAGTGGTCAATCAACACAACTGTATGCAGCAGTCCTGAAAAGGGCTTTAGGTTATGATTCTTAGGCAGTCTTATATTAAGTCATTGATTAGAAAGATTCTTGGTTGCCTGACTGTACTTGAGGGTTAGTTGAGTCCTGGTGTTTGATTTTTGGCACATTTGGCTTGGGTAAGCCTCTCCCACAAGGTGCTGTCACATTTTCTAAAAAGACAGAGAGTTGGGATTTCATCCTGTTTAAAGAACAGGATACATGTTTGTCTTGGGACTGCCTGCTAATTAAATGGCAGGATTCCATCAGACATTTGCCTTCTTTGCTACTTTGTAACAAGATTGTAGAGAGATCTGGAACCATCTTTTGCCTCTAACGAGGAGCTTTCAACCTGTAGTCTATGGACACTTTGCATAGGTAAAATTCAAGATGTCCATGGTGTTAGATATGAAAATTGATTAGGGTTTTTCCTTACTAACTCTAACTGAAATAAGACTTTACTTCAGTTATAAGTGTAGGCAACACATACTTGTGTTACTAACTTCCTTTGTCACTAATAGAAATCACATTTATTTTCATCACATATAACTTTTATTGCAGATATCCCAATGTGCCATTTCATCTCACCTTTACCTTGCAATTATAGTGATAGCAGATCCACTAGTAGGTCTATTTTTAATTTATTAATAGAGAATTCTATGTATTTTTATATCACAGGTATTTAAAAATATTTCAACAACTGTATTTCAATGTAGTTTGTTTTCTTTTTAATTCCTATGCTTTTTGTCTTATACATTTAACATGTTATTCTGAGGAGACACAACAATGATGTAGAATTTCTGCTCTTTTAAGGCAATTGTTATTTACCAAAAAAAAAAAAAAAAGCCTGTTAGTTATTTAGGACTGAATTGATTTAGGTTAGTTCCCAACAAAGTGAACAGGTGGTGCAAGAATAAAGTCAATGGGAAAAATGTGGTAAGGAATTAACACAATTATCCTCCATGCAGTTTGGGTGATTCTAAGCTGGCCAGCACCATGGCAAATTTTGAAAATCAGAGGCAATATCTCTGCAGATATAGCATAGCTAAGTTCTGAGAGGTTGCGCAAGACCTGGCCCATTGGGTGTAGAGGAGGAGGATGGCATTCCTCTGCTGTCTTTTCCCGCTGTGCAATCTTGTTTTTATATCTCCCTTCAATTTTTTTCATGATAATTTTAAACAACACCATGTAAACATACTAATTTAAATATTATTGAGAAAGTGTCACTTTTGGAAAATTCTTAGAGGGAGCAAGTATACCCCATTCTCTGTCCCCATTCTGTCTGTTTCACTTCCGGACATTCTGGGAAATAAGTAGAATACAAAGGACTATAGGAAATGACTTCCAAAATGATTTTAATTTTAGAGAATGGCCTTTCCTTTTCTCAAAAAACTACTTTATCTTGGTGTACATTTCTACAGTAGTCATCACTATAAATACTAGGTAAGGAGTTAAGTTAGGTAGTTGAGGATGATAACAAAAGCTAAAAGAAAATTTCTCTTTATTTTAAAATTATATATAGTTCAGTAATTTTCAAAAATTTTTGAAATTTTTTTTGACCTATAGTCAGAAACGCATTTCACATCCTGAGCCAGTACACACGCATACATGCGCACACACATGCTTGGAACAAAACCTTTGGGAATCAATACTTAATCCTTATTTCCATTTCCATTTCATTTCTTTCTTTGCCATTTTATTCCATATTTTTCATTTAGAAAAAATGCTAGTATAGCAGAATCTGAAGCTTGAAAAAAAAATATTGGCTTAAGTGGGGTTTGTACCTTAAATTTCTAAACACAGTTCAGAAATAACACACTATATTTTCTCCTACCTTTTCCATAGCACTTATCATTGTGAAACAAAACTAAGTGAGGGGATTGTGGGGGACCTAACATTAAGAGCTTACTACGTGTTGATAACATTATATTTGTTTTGTTCTCTTTTCTATTCCTCTGAACAGTCTTCAGGAGTAGAAAAACCTAAACTTCATAATGGCTGAACTTTTTATTTATCTTCTTTTTCACTTATGTATCCATAGTACCTAAAAGAATGACTGGTATATATTAGGAACTCAATAGCTATATTAGTTAATTTTATTGTCTCAAATTTAAGGAAAGAAAACTGAAGCTCAGAAGGATTGGTGACTTGCTCAATGTCTCAGGGATTGTAGGGGGTGGATCTGGGCTTAATAGAATCTGTCCAGTTCCCAAGCCATGGGATGTGTAGTGAGAAGTGTAGAGTCAGCCTGTTAATTTGACTTTATGCATGCAAGATGGTATTGTGTACTAGGAAGTTTGGTGTGGTAGGTTAACACCCTGTTTTAGAGTAAGATCTGGTCCTGAAGTCTTGGGCCGTTTTTATATTTCTGATTATTCACTCATGCTGAGTCAGAACCAAGATCATAGGAATATTTTGGTCATGGGTCATACATTTTTTTTTAAAGATTTTATCTATTTGAGAGAGATAAAGAGAGAGAGAGTGAGAGCATGAGTGGGGGAGAGGAGCAGAGGGAGAAGCAAACTCTGCTGAGCAGGGAGCCTGACATACGGCTAGATCCAGGACCCTGAGACCATGACCTGACCTGAAGGCAGACCCTTAACTGACTGAGCCAGCCAGGTGCCCCAACAAGTCACACATTTTGACTAGAAACTTTTTCTCATCATCAACAAAACAATCACAGCTAGCCATTCTGCTGACTTTGTTGGATTACATCAGGTAAACACAATCTGAATCATCCAAGAGTTAAATATATTTACTTGAAGACAGGCAAACCCTTAGTGCTCTTCTACAAGTTCTAACCTGATGGCGTGGAGCCCCTGGGATAAAGTCATAGTTGGTTCTTTACGAAGGCAGAGACCTTCTCTAAATCTAGATCACATAGATTTCCAAATAAAATCATTCTGGCTGGGTCACCTGGGAGGCTCAGTCAGTTGGGCATCTGCCTTGGGCTCAGGTCATGATCCCAGGGTCCTGAGATTTAGCCCCACATTGGGCTCTCTGCTCAGCAGGATATCTGCTTCTCCCTCTCCCTTTTCCCTGCCTCCCCACTCGTGGTCTCTCTCTCTCTCTCAAATAAATAAATAAATAAAATCTTAAAAAAAAAAAAACCTCATTCTGGCCAAGAGAGACACTGAGCCAAATTAACAGTACCCCTCCCCCTACGTCTCTCTAAAAACTTTGGCAATAGGCTTTCTCAGATAGAGGTGGTACAGCTGTTGTCTGAGGTAGAACTATCACCCTACTGCCTAACAGTGACTACTAGCTCACCACCCCAGCAACAGAGGAGCCAACAAGACTAAGACATTTAACAACTAATCATGGATCTCCAGGAAGGAGACAAAGCTGCTTAGCAACTCCCCAAACAGAATTGCCTTTAACCATGTGAATAGAATTTGATTAATGGATTCAGAGAGTTTGGTGGTAACCATTGACATCCAAGCATAGAGTATGTTTGTAGGAATGTGAAGCTGGCAAGTTGTTTCAGGCTGAGATTGGGGTTTGAGCCATGGAGGAGGACGCTTGAAGCAGAGTGATTTGTGTCTTATATCTTTAAAGATGGATTCTCAGTGACTTTTTAAAAAGATTTTATTTAATTATTCATAAGAGACACACACAGAGCTGCAGAGACATAAGCAGAGGGAGAAGCAGGCTCCCTGTGGGGAACCTGATGTAGGACTCGTTCTCAGGGCCCCAGGGTCATGCCCTGAGCCAAAGGCAGATGCTCAACCACTGAGCCACCAAGGTGCCCCTCCCAGTCACTTTTAATTCAGCTGTGGTCTGACTCAGTGAGTGGGTAGCAAACTGGAAGGCAGGTTGTACATTTTTGGATATTGGGGCCATTATAGAGCAGAATGTTTATGTTCACTGGTCGATGTATATCATTTTTAGTGATAAAATCTTTGGGAAAAATTAATGAAGTCTGGTGAATACAAAATGCATGTAAAAGCACTTGATTTTTCATAAAGGCATATTTTCACTGAGTTGTGTTGGATCGTGGAGTCATCCTTTTCCATTGCAGGGGGTTACACATGAGTTAGAGATCAGAGGCTCTGGCACACTTTGGCCAGTCTTTTCTGAACTCAGTAAGGATTTATCTCTGGTTTTTGCCTGGTTTAGTAAAAAAAGAATGCCTCAATAGTTGCTCAGCATTTACAGATGGAACTTTGAGCCATTCCATTTTGTCTGCCTGTTCCAAGCACTGCTTCTGGACCTCCTATACCTTATTAATTTGATGCAATATGTACCTCTTTTTTACTTGTAATAAAAAACCCCAACGCATGGGGGTGGCTTGGGTGGCTCGGTCTAATTTCAACTCAGGACCTGATCTCAGGGTCCTGGGATGGAGCCCACATCAGGCTCTACACTCAGCAGGGAGTCTGCTTGTCTTTCTCCCTTTGCTTCTCCCACTGCTCATGTTCTCTCTCTCAAATAAATAAATAAAATCTTGAAAAAACACAAAACCCCAAACTCTTTGTAACAACCTCCTATTTGGTTTGTCACACATTGGTATCACACTACCATGTGATAGTGTTGCCAATTTTAAAGTGTCTTAAATATTTGTGTCTATTTATCAGAGATTTTCAGAGGTTTTTGAACTATTTTTATGAACCCTGGGATACTTACAGGAATGTATAGTGTTTCTACTCATTTCTCACATATATGGAGTTAGTTTATTTATTTTTGTCCAGTTAGCCCTGCTTTACTTGTTTGGCAATTCTTCGTGAATTTATAAATTTTTTTTTTTTTATTTAATTATGATAGGAACACAGTGAGAGAGAGAGGCAGAGACACAGGCAGAGGGAGAAGCAGGCTCCATGCACCGGGAGCCCGACGTGGGATTCGATCCCGGATCTCCAGGATCGCGCCCTGGGCCAAAGGCAGGCGCCAAACCGCTGCGCCACCCAGGGATCCCTTCTTCGTGAATTTAAATTTCATCTCCAGCTCTGAGTTTTCCAGAAGCAAACTCAAAAAAAAAAAAAAAAAAAAAAGGGTGCTTCCATCCTTTAGTTTATATACTGATAAAATTTGTCGATGCAGTGCAGTTTTACAATTTAAGAAATCATAATTTTGGAGAGCTATTCCTCCATTTTCTCTGTTATTTTGTTTTTTCACACGCAAAGCTCATTTTCCCCTAAGGATGCCAACTTATTTAGATGAATTTTCACCATTTTGATAGGATATTTCTTTTTTATACAATAGCCTTAATAAAGAAATAACAAATTTTTCATTGGATATGCCTGAAAACAACATTAGGCTTTTTTATGTTATTTTAGCACTGGAATGTGAAAGAAAGTGGTAAGAAATACTTGTCTGTACAATGGCCATTGATTAAGTATTTTGATACTGATAAACATTGTTGACCTGTTATTCCAAGGACACTATTTTAGTCTGTTTGGGCTGCTTTAACAGAATGCAACACACCAGGTGGCTTATAAACAATAGAAATTTATTTCTCATAGTTCTGGATATTTGGAAGTTTAAGGTCAAGGTGCTAGCAGATTTGGTGCCTGTTGAGAACCTACTTCCTAGTTCATAAGCAATTATCTTCTTGTCATGTCCTCACATGGTGAAAGGGACAAGGGAACTCTCTGGATTCTTTTTTATAAGGTCTCCATCCTCATGATCCAGTCAATTCCCAGAGGCCCTGCCTTCTAATACCATCACATTGGGTGTTAGTACTTTACATATGAATTTTGGGGGACAAACATCCAATCTATAGTATATACTAATATTGACTTTATGTAGTGTTACTAATTTTGTTTAAGCAATCCTTTGGCACATTTGCCATCACTAAATTAGTGTAGCAGTTTTAAACTTAAAAAAATTGAATTTTCTCCATATTTGACATACTTTATCTCATAATTATCAACTATAGTGGGAATTATTGCGTCCATTTTACAGGTGAGAAAACTAAGGCTCAGAGAAGTTAGTAACTTTTCAAAGGTCTCTGACCCAAGTCAAGATTTAGTGCAAGAATGAGATTGAGTCCATTTGAATTTACTCTTTCAAATCTCTTTAAAAAAGCATAACAATCATGTTCATTTTGACAGGTTTTCATGATAATAATTTTTAATGGTTTCATTTAGAAAGACTGTATGTAGTTGCTACCTAGTCAATTATAGGCTTCTTCAGAGGGCCTATATGTAGCAGATGCTCCCAGTGTCTCATTCTTATCCCCTTGGCGCTTATTATGTCCAGGCACACAGCTAACCTCCCATTACTAGCACATGTATGTCTTTACAGGCAACAGGTACCGGGAATTCATGCCCTCCCCCTCCCTTGACGTGTTCATTATTGTCTTCTGTATGCCAAATGTATATATGTACCTTCCCTCCCACCCCAAAATCCATATGTTGAAACTCAATGCCCAATATAATGGTATTAGGAGGTGGGACTTTTGGAAGGCGCTTAGATCATGAGGGTGAAGTCCTCTATAAAAGACACCCCATAGAGCTCCTTCTGCGATGTGAAGAATAGCTAGAAGGCACTATCTAGGAACCTGAAAAAGTGCTCTCACCAGACTGAATTTGCCTGGGTCTTGATCTTGGACTAGCCTCCAGAACTATGAGGAATATATTTGTTGTTTATGAGCCACCCAGTTTATGGTATTTTATTATAGCAGCCCGAACAGAATATGCCATTCACTTTCTTCTCTTTCCTGTTTTACTTCCCTTCTCCATTAGTGGTATTTTTTTTTTTTTGAATCACCTCCAAATGAACTACTTTCACTTGAATCCTTATTTCAAAATGTGTTTCTAAGACACCACCTTACCTATTTGTTATGGATATTGGAAGTAAACCTAGCAAACCTTATGGCCTGGAGCATCCAATCTCAGGCTGGGGCCCTCTCATTCTGGAATTTACAAAGATGGCTTCTCATTTGCCTGGCCAGTTGTCTGTTCCTTGCTTTTGCCTCCTTATCTATATTTTATTTGACTGCAGACTAGAATTCCCAGTTCCCTGCTCTGACTCTTTCCTTCCTTTTTTAAAAAAATTTTGATTTTTGGCAATGCATTTGGGGCTGACTCTCTGGTTAGTCACCTTATCCACCTAATCTCTTGACACTGAGCATTACTTCCATATATTAGTTATCTATTATTGCATAACAAATTACTACAAATCTTAGTAGCTTATGATAATAAACATTTGTTATCTTACAGTTTCTGCAGGTCAGGAATCTGGGTGCAGCTTAGCTGAGTGCCTCTGGCTTAAGTTGACAGTTAAACTGTCAGCTAGAAGTGTGGTCTCATATGAAGGTTTGATTGAGGGAGATCTGCTTCCAAATTCACTCATGTAGTTGTTGAAAAGCTTTGGTTCCTGGCCATACAGTTCTCTCCACAGGACTGCCTCATGACATGTGTATTAGTCTACTTGGGCTGCCATAACAAAATACTGCAGCCCGGGTAGCTTAAATGCCAGATGCTTATTTTCTCACAGTTATGAAGGCTAGACATCCATAGTCAAGGTCTTAACAATTTTAGCTTCTGGTGAGAGTGCTCTTCCTGGCTTTTAGACAGTGGCCTTCTCACCATGTCCTTACATGGCCTTATTCTGTGCATGTATGGAGAGAGAGATTTCTGATGTCTCATCTTCTTTTTATAAGGACACCAGCCTTTATGTCCTCATTTGACCTTAATTACTTCTCTAGAGGTCCCATCTCCAAATACCATCACATTAAGGGTTAGGACTTCAACATACAGACTTTGGGAGAGACATATTTCAGTGTGTGACACAAGGTACAGGAGACAGTGAGAGCAAGTGAGAAAAGCATCCATAATGGAAGCCATAGCCTTTTCTAATCTCATCTTGAAGGTGACATCCCATCACTTCTGCTGTGTTCTATGTGGTAGAAGTGAGTCCATAAGTTTAACCTACGCTCAAGAGGAGAAATTTAAACAAAGGTGTGAATTTAGTAGGTGAAAATCATTAGGAGTATACAGGAGAAACTCTCTTGCTTTACTCACACACATAATACTTATGACACTACATACATGGGTCTTGTTTCCCCCACACACCAAGGCAATTCTCTATGACTTCAGCTGGATGTCCTACAGTTTAATTCAATTTAATTCTGACTTGCTAGAGTTAGTGCAGATCCCATAGGTTAAGGGCTCATTCCACAAGACTGTTCTCAACTTCAAATACCAATAGTGAGTAGTAAGTTCCCAGGTTACCCACAACTTCTGTATGATTTGGTTACAAAAGAAGTTCCCACAGCCCCCTCCTTGGAGTTGATAATTTGCCAGAATAGCTCACAGAAACAATTACATTTACCAGTTTATTATATAATGAAGGGTATGATAAAGGATACCTATGAACAGTCAGATGAAGAGATACATGGGGTGAGGTGTGGAAAGATTCTGAGTGCAGGAGCTTTTGTCTTTGTGGAGTTGGGATGTGTCACCCTTTCCAGGAGATAGATATGTAGGTAGAACTTCCAGCCAGGAAGTTCTCTGAACCCCCCGCTTCAGGGATTTTAATGGAGCCTTCATCATGTAGGCAAGATCAATGATAAACTCCATTTCCAGTCTCCTTTCCTCTCCAGAGAATGGACAATGTGAGTATAGTAGATATGCAGTGTACCTCCATGGTAGGCTGCAATACCCCTATCTCAGTAGGTTGCTGTGAGAATTAAATAAGGTTATACACATATAGCACCCCAAATTTTATAATTTCTGAGAGCAAGCATTCATGAGGGATTTTACTAGTGACTAACAGGTTTGATTCCTGGAGAGAAGCATTCATGAGACAATAAACTAGGGAAGAATACTAACGTGATTGGGTAGATTTTAGAAACTGCATTAGAAGTTTGGCCATCATCTAAAATATGTGGGTTCCTTGACCCCATTTATTATCCACTTTACTTTCCTAAACTTCAGCAGACATTTAGCAATTCTGATATCAAATTCAAGAATGAAGTAAATAGTGTTTAAAGAGGAGAATGAACCGGTTGTATTTATATGCATATGTTGAGGAAAGAGAGGAGGCCGTGTTCTAACCGAGGGTGTTATAAATTGAGAACTTGGGTGAGAAAGGTACACACAGATTAATTTATAGAATCCTGTCAGCAATGCTACTTTTAAAATAGCACTTATAGGCTCTCTGGCAAAGGAAAAGTGAAACAGCTGGACCTGCTCCAGCCTTAGGCTTGTAAAACCACCAGTCAGTGAATCCAATAAGCAGATGCACATTCCTACCTTGAACCACACCTCCTCCCCCACACTTTTCCACAAATCCTACACACCAACCCTCACAAAAATATTTCATGTTGGTTTACAAAATTGAGGCCTCAACCCACACTCATTACAGCCACAATCTCTTATCTCCTCTCCTTTGGCTATTTCCCAATACACTGAATCTCTTTCCCGGCTTTGCATGCTTCGTCAGAGCAGAGCTTGTCTTGAGCAGAGTTATTCACAAAGGATCTTGAATAGGATGGAGCCTTCATCCATATCTGGATCCATTCTTTAGCTTTTTGTAGGAGTGTGATTCAACCATCTAGGAATCCCTATGGCAGAGTCATTAGTTCATTTGGTAAATGTTTTCAATTCAAATTTGTGACAAGCACTGTGCCAGGGACCAAGGACACAGCAGGGCACAAGCCTCAGACCTTTCCCTGAAGGGAAGTCTGATGGGGAGACAAACAGATGTGCAGGAGTGCAGGGCATCATGGGAGCACCCAGGACAGGGAGGGGTGGGCATGGTCATGCAAGGCTCCTTGCAGAAGGGGTGAATGGGAATTAGGAAAGTGCAGGTGGAAAAGAGAGATGTGAAAGGAATTGAGGGATGACTATACGCTATGTCCTGGGAATAAAACTCCAGATTAATTGGCCAACCAGGTGATTATTAGAGATTAAAGAGAGAACTGTATCCACTGGGTTCTGAATTCTTGGTCTACCAGCTGGCCATCAGGCTGCGGGAGTTGGAAAGAAGTCTAGCAATGATGGACAAGATGCTGAGTCCAGGGTCAGTTCTGTTGTGCTGGTAGGGTATTTTTGAAAGTTGAATTTCAGTGTCTTTGAAGATTATGGACTTTTTGTTGTTTGTCCCAAACCCTGCCACTTTTTAGGTTGTAAACCAGTGGGTTATGTATTATGTTGCCTATCTTTTTTTTTTTTTGTGATCCTGATCCCTGGTCTGTGCCATTTCCTTGATTTTTAATATAAGGAGCTCAATTGCTAGATAAATAGATCACTCATTTATTCTTTCATTCAACAAATATTTATTTTGGCTCTGTGAAGGGGGCTGGGTACACATCGGTCATTTCAGCTTCAATGAAGCTGATAGTCTGAAGATGAAGACAAATAAGTAAATAAGCAAATGGACATATATAAATTTTGCCAAGTGCTTTGAGGGTAAGGTGAGATGATAATAAGGGCCTACTTTAGAATGGATGGCTAGAGAGCCTCTCTGAGGGAGAACATTTAAGCAGAGACTAGAAGAAGAAGAAAGTTTTTGGAAGAGTTTGGGGGAAATGTGCTCCAGGCAGCAAAAGTGAAGCCAAATGTGAAATTGGGCAGTTGGTAACTTGCCCAAGAGAGTTTCTGCTCAGCAAGCCATGAACCCTGGCACAGGGTAGTGTCTGTCCAGAGGAAGGGGTATGCAAATTACATAAACTCCATGAGAAGGCCCTACCTGGGAAAGATCAAAGACCAATTTTTGAACTGTGGAGGACAGATGTCCTTTTAAAGTAACATGAATATGTGAGAGGTACGATGTAGGGAGGGTGGAGTTGGGGGATATATCAAGTTGCAGGTGGTGTGGGAAATCTAGCAATGGTAGAGGAAGGCAATTCATGGAGATGAGGGTGACAGGGACCCACTAGGGGGGGCATCTATGCTAGGAAGACCCAATAAGGCCAGTCATTTGGCTTCCCAGGCAGATCAATGCCCTGGGAAACAAAGATTTGGAAATACAAAGCAATGATGGGGAGGAGGCAGCCTTAGGCTGATGGAACCTGGTGACACTGGTTTCCAGCACCATGGGAAAGAGGAAGAAAGTAGAAGGAAAATGGGTCAGATTTAAGTAACAGGGCAGGGATCCAGTCACCAGAACTGGTCCCCTAGGATCAGAGAAGAGTCCCAAGGCTCTTGGCACATAGGTCATTGGGCTGCTGGCCTTTAAAATCCTTCCTTATAAAACTTAACTTTGGGGAGTGCCCAGAGCAGAGTTTGGTTTGTAGGAAGTAATTAAGCTACATCAGATTTGAAGATTAGATGGACAACGTGGAGATCCAGGCAAGTCATAACATGATCTACACATCTGGTGTTTTAAACAAAGCAGAGTATAAATGTAGTTTGATGTGACTCAGTCTGGGTGCACCAGTGGTGACTCTTAGTCATTTCTACATTATTTTTTTAGTTGCGTCAGGCATTTCTTATCCACCATGTCACATCCTCACAACGCTGCTGTCCCCAGAGTCCTTGGCCACTTGTTTTCCCCAGCTGCTGCAGCAGTTGGCTTCATAAGGGCACAACCCAACAGTGCTCTGCTTCCTGCCCCTGCTGTGCATTACTGGCTTGCTCCTCTGGGCTTTCCCCCAAAGCCTGTGAGGTGTGAGATGCTGAACTGGCATCATGTTACATACAACCTGAAAGTGTGGGGGAGTTCAAGTCCTATGAAGTGAACTTTAGTCAAAGAGAAATGGAAGCTAGCTGATAAACCCTTCCTTCTGCTGAGACACACTAGGTTATGTGTCTCAACAGATGATTGTGTGGAATGGAACAATTGTCCTTGTTTTCAAACAGTGGCCAATTCAGTGGCTTGCCTTTTTTGCCATACTCCCCCTTTGCCTCTTTTACTTCATGGGATTGCACGTTTAATAAAGTACATAAGCTTTTGCCCCAGGCTTTGCCAAGGTACAACCAGTTTCCAAATTGTGCTGGGGTCAGTGGCTTATAGGTCAGTAGCTGCATAGCCCAATATTAGCCAAGAGCCACATGTGGCTATAGAGCACTTGAAATGTGGCTGGTCCTAATTAAAATGTGATATAACTGTGAAACACACACTCAGATTTTGAAAATATACAAAAAAGAGAAAATATCTCAATAATTTTGTAATATTTAATACCTAAAGAAATGATAATATTTTTGATGTATGAAGTTAAATAAAATGTACTGCTAACTCTAATTTCATCTAGTTCTTTTAACATTTTTAAGTCTGGCTATAATATTTCCATTGGACATCACTTGCCTAGAGTTTGTGGAATCCAATCCTTATCCCATTAGAAAGTTTAGAATCATACCTGGTGGTTTCCCATCTCCTTTTGTTCTTTTGGGACTTCTCTTGTTTTCTATAATTTCTTTAAAAGCTATTAATCAGGGGGACGCCTGGGTGGTTCAGTGGTTGAGCATCTCCCCTTGGCTCAGATCACCCCAGGGTGTGATCCTGGGGCCCCAGGATCGAGTCCCACATTGGGCTCCCTGTGAGAAGCCTGCTTTTCCTTCTCCCTCTGCCTGTGTCTCTGCCTTTCTCTCTGTGTCTCTCATGAGTAAATAAATAAAATCTTAAAACAAAAGTTATTAATCAGGGATGTAGTCAATAAGTGGTATTTCCACACCGAGGGAATATTTTTATAGGGGTCAAAAGAAGCAATAGCTTGTGTATTTCATCTATTCAACTATCAAAATGGCCATCGTATTTGTTAATGCATAAATCCGCAGGACGTTATGTTTGTAATTTAAACTATAAACAAACAGGGTCCTAATTTGATGCCTTACCAGGCATATTAGCATAAGTGCAATAGGTGTTGAAAAAGCTTTTCTGGTATATTTTATTATATGTATTTTCTGTGCTATAATTGAGTATCATGAGTATAGTGCCTAAGGATTAACTTTTGTGCTTTTTTAAAATTTTTTTGTTCGCTGCTATCATCAATTACATGTTATGATTTGGCAAGCTAAATTAAATTTGTTGCAGGATTGGCCCTGCTCCTTTCTCTGGAATTTCCTTGTGGCTTTCTTGCCCAGGGAGGGTATTTCATCATCAAATTGTCTTATTAAGCTCTCATGCACATGACATTGGCTACGCACTAGATACAGTACCAGTCAAATAGCCATGGATTCCACTCTGTTCTATAAAAAGACAAGGTTCTGGCTTGAAGTCACATTCCTTCTCTTGAAATTTGGTTCTGGTTGGATTGAAATATTGTTAAAGAATAGTTTGGTGTGAAGTTGCTTGAGGGATAAGAGTTGAGTGAGTTCATACTTAAAAGGAATGTGACTTGATTGGGAGGGAGGAGAGGGGGGATAAGGAGTCAGCTTCAAGCTGAGCAGGGAATGGAGGGAACAGGTTTTGAAGATTCAAAAGAAGCAGTGGTTTTAAGACAACAAATCAAATTCACTTGCCATAACACCCTACCTAAGCATAGGCTTTTCGGTTTTAGTGTAAGTCAACATGATAGCAGACTATGTTCCTTTTATCTTTGGTGGTTAATTTCTCTTTAAAAAAAACCAGGAAACCTACTATTCAAGATTTTGAAATATTGATTTCGAGTGTTGAATTTATTCCAACACGATTCTAAAGACAACCTACAATATTCTCCTGGCAGACTCAGTGTTTGAGTTGATCCTGACAGCCAGGTTGAGAGATGAGTTTCACATGCTGCAGGTTTATTAATTTCCCTTATTTTCTAGCCTCTAAATTATGTTTTCATTGACATTTTTTTCTTTTTTTTCTCAAATACAAGAAACTGAATGTAGAGAACCAATTCTATCAAAAGCTTCATTTTGAGAAGAGAAGAATTAATGAAAAGTTGATTAAAGATGACGTGTAACTGAATTGCTAAATTAGTTTTCATTCAAAACCACAAACAAGCAGAGCATTGGGACAATCTCAGTAAATCAGGAATTCCAAACTACAGTCCCTAACCTGTTTTGCAGTCTTCTGGGGAGGTTAGAGTTACAAGTAGTACAGTAATAGAAAGGTAAAGCTTGTGTTGCATTCACAGCCCATGAGGATCTTTATCTACCCTGGAGAAGTTCACCTGCAAAGTAGACTTAAGCCCTTACCACAGTCTTGTTCAGTCTGGTTTTGTTACATTAAATAAACATCTTTTAAAAATTATACTATTAACAGCTTTCACTGTGCATAAAATTAAGGTTACTCTGTTAACATTTTATAACCCAGAGAGGTAGGTTATCACAGACAGAAAATGTGAAAGAAAATGAACTATAGCTCTGAGTTTTTTTTTTTTGTCAATCAACTTAAAGTATAATATTAACAGCAAACATCATCATGATAGTCACTTTTGAAATTATAAAGAATTACAGGGATGATATTCATGCTAGGCTTGAAATAGAAGACTTGGCTGACCTGGGAATGGTAAACAGCGGGAAGGTTGTGGCTTTGGTGTGTGGCCAGCAGGGCTGTATTTTATTCACTGTTATCCTCCAACCCCAGATAAAGCTCTGTTACATAGTAAGCCCTTGTAAATGTGTGTAGACTGAACGAACGATGGTAAGCTAGGGGTTGTCATTGACATTGCCAGCTCAGCCGGGCAAGTTCTAGATGTGATATCCAGATAAGAGCCAGGGACAGGACCAGGTGGAAGCCAAACAGGTAATAGGAGAGAGTAGTACAGGGAGACATTGCTTAGGTTTTCTGGTGCATTCTTACCTTCAGGGTTACACATGAGCTTTTCTTTTCTTTTTTTAAATAAAGAGTTATTTATTTGAGAGTGAGAGCGAGAGCAAGAGAGAGAGAATGAACAAGGGGAATGGCAGAGGGAGAGAGAGAATCTCAAAGCAGATACCCCACTGAGCTTGGAGTCTGACATGGGACTCTATCCCAGGACCCTGAGATCATAATCTGAGCCGAAACCTGAGTTAAGAGTCGGATGCTTAACTGACTGAACCACCCGAGTGCCACACTTGTGTTTTTCTGAGAGGCACCTCTGAAGGAGAGGTGGACCTGGATATAGGATGAAAGTGAGTAAGTTGAGTCACAACTGTGTTCATGGTAAGTGGAAGCACATTTTTAAGGACTGCAAAAGGAACCTGAGAAGAATTAAATATAAAGCTATTGAAAACTGAAAAAAAAAGCTACATTCACTTAGAAAGGACACATTTAATACTAGTTTTTTTAAAAAGAAAATGAAGCATAAGTTAATAATTGCATTTGCAGTAGGTATAGCATTTTCCTTTTAAACATAAAATGACGTTTGAGCTATCACACTTAGTGTAAGTTGCTAATGATAAGGGTGTGGTGGGAGGGCCAAGAAGAGGAAACTGAATATCTCGTGTGCCAGGCCTTATGATAAAGTCTTTGCATGTGTCGACCCCTGTGACCCTCACAATATATTACTAACTTGAGAGGTTGACAATGCCTCATAGGGAACATGTAAGAAAGCTTTTCTACCCCCTTGTAATAATTCCATATGTAATACATGCTTATTATAAGTTTCAAACACCAAAGAAGGTAGACAGGATAAATTATCTTCACTCCTCACACTTTCCATGATCTCACTTTCTTTCATATATGTAATTGCCATTAACAATTTATGGGTGGCCCAACAATTTTTTTTATTTGCACATATGCATATGACTTTTTAAATATGAAGATAATTGTAGAGGAGCACGATTCATTGGAACATATATAAAATGATTTAATTTTTAAAAAATGACTTTCACCCAAGTGTGATATTTTAAACTTCTCTTTCCTGTTGGGTGGTATACAGGCTCCTTAAAGAAATTTCAGTCCTTTTTCATACCTTTCCTGTTACTTTCAGTTAGTAGAATGATTTCAATATTGATGATTCTATATTTTTTAAAGACTTTAGTCTTAAATGCAATTCAGAGAGAATTTCCTCACCGGAACCCCAGTGATGGCCAGATCTATATGGGCTCCAGCTGTAGGTATGTGTGGGGATGGGGAGAGGGAAATTGCCTGTGGCCTTTTCTTAGTTGGCTGTATCTGCTATTCTAGTCTTTATGAGCTCAATGAAGGCATTAAGTATCAATATGCTCCTTGCAAGAGAGGCTTGCTTCCATTCAGCATTGGTGGGTGTCAGTAGTCCTTTGTCCTATTTGGATATCTCTTCCAGCCAAGGATGGCATCCTTTCTCATTCTTTAATAGGGCACATCTCTGTCCCCAACTATGGTGGTTCTAAGAAGAGTTCTTCCAGTCTCAAGTGCTTGCCAAAACTCTCTAAGGCTGACAGACACATGTGGGATCCCCTCTTCCATCTCTATCAGAAATCAAGAACTTGATGGGGATGGGAGCAGTTCTGATTTTCTTTCTACCTGATGCTCTCTGCCCCTGGCCACTTGCCATCTCTCTCCAGTTCTCTTCTATGCTGGGAGCACGGAGCAGATCATTAGATCTGCTGGCCAGCCAGATAGGCAGATAAGGAATGAAATGCCAAACTTTTCTCCTTGCAGTTACCCTCAATCTTTACAAGTAATTCTCCTGGAGCCTTACCAGAAATTGTCTACCTTGTTGTAGAGGAGGGGAAGCAATGTTCTCTCTCTCTCTCTCTCTCAATGGGAGGTGAGGGAATATGCTCTTTTCATGAACTGCTATTCTAAGCCTGGTGACCTTATCCCCTCTCAGTTCTCTTTTTATGTAGACTGGAAGAAGGTCATGTGGTGGTGGTGGGTGGTGGTAGGACTTGTTGTACATTTTTGTTTCTCTCTGTAAGGTCTGTGGGAGGGAGGGTGACCCCAGTTTTGGCTGCTCTGGGCACATAAAATATGAAGTGCTTAGTGCCTTCTATTTTCAGCCCTGACCCTTAGGTGCAATTTTGCACTGTGAGAAAAATCCAAGTTGACATCTTGTTTCATATCCTTATATACTAAGACCTTGCTCCCTGTGTTGGTTCTCTATTTGTCCCTTGGCCCACAATCTGTTTTCCACCTTTAGCTGTCCTGCAGTATGCCCTGGAAAGCTGACTTTTTTTTTTTTTTTTTTTTAAGATTTATTTATTTGAGAGAGAGAGAGAGAGAGAGAGAGAGAGAGAGAGGGAACAAGCTGGGGGAGGGGCAGAGGGAGAGGGAAAAGCAGGCTCCCTGCTGAGCAGAGATTCTGACCCAGGGCTCTAACCCAGGACCCTGAAATCACAACCTGTGCTGAACACTTAACCAACTGAGCCACCCAGGTGCCCTGAAAACCAACTTCTATTGATTACATTACTTTGGCTCCCTTGTCCTCTTACTTCTGGTTGGTTTTGGCTAAAAGAAACACTGGTAAGAGATTGGAGACTGGTAAAGAAGGAAGTTGTAATATTTATAACCTTGGCCCTCTCTCCCAACACATTTCTCTGTGGCTGAAGCGCCTGCCTAGATGCCATTCTTCCTTAGCCCTCTTGCTCCTTTGGCTCAAGGCTGGTAAAACTTCCCACTTTTGCTCATACCAGAGTGTATTACCATCCCGTGTTGCTTCCCTTAACCCTTTCTTATTCCTTTAACCCTGTCAACACCTCTGAAAAGAGTCCCTTCATTAAAAAAAAACAAAATTAGTTAAGGAAAGCCTGAGTGGCTCAGCAGTTGAGCATCTGCCTTAGGCTCATCATGATCCCTGGGTCCTGGGATCGAGTCCCACACTGGGCTCTCCGCATGGAGCCTGCTTCTCCCTCTGCCTGTGTCTCTGCCTCTCTCTCTGTGTCTCTCACGAATGTATAAATAAAATATTTAAAAAAATTTTTTTTAGTTAAATCTTTTGAGTGGACCATCTGTTTCCTGTTGTGACCATGACAACATGGTCCCCTTTTCCATTAGCAGAATGTTCTGAGGTCTACCATTTCATTAAAAATATATTTATTAAAATGAAAAATGGTCGCATAATCTAATCACATGGATACATCAGTCATACTCAGATTGAGGATATTCTACAAAAGAGCTGGCTTATTCTCTTTAAATATGTCAAAGTTGTGAAAGATAAAGGAAGACCAAAGAACTATTCCAGATTAAAGGAGACTCAAAATACCTGACAAGTAAATGCAATACCTGGCCTTGATCCAAAAAGAATTAGGATTTTTAAATTTTGCTGTAAACAACCAGTGTGTGTGTGTGTGTGTGTGTGTGTGTAGAAGGAGGAGGAGGAGGGGGCGTGAGGAGGAGGGAGGGAGGATAAAACAATTGTGATAAAATGTTGACATTTGGGGAATTCATTCTACTGTTTTTATAACTTTCTGTAAGTCTGAAATTATTTCAGGATGCAATGCATGTGCAGTGTACATGACTGCTGCCTTGCTGTGGGTCATTTATGTAGGTTGTCTCTCATTTTTCTGCTGGACAAGCAGTCCTGCAGTGAACACCCTTGTACACATATCTCTCTTTACGTGTGCCAATATTTCTGTTGAACAGAATTTAAGAAATAGAGCTGTTGAATCAAAGGTCATACACATTATACATTTTGGCAGATTTTGCTGAGTTGTGAAGACTGTTTAGTAAACACCTACAATCTGTTTTACATTATAGCAAAAATATGAGAGAGCTTTTATGAAAAAGTTAGATTTTAACCTGCATAAATCATTCCTTCAAAACTGATCAAATTTAAGTCACTAGGGTTAAGTTATTTGCATATATATGAACTGTTCCCTGCCTCCCCAGCCCCCCCAGATTTCAATGCCTTGCTATCTGCATCCCTCCTTTTCCCTGGAGTTTGTGACTCACATCTTCTTTTGATTGTCTTTTTCAACTCCATTTACTTAGGAGGGGTAAAAGAGTTAAATTACTACTTTCACAAGTGAATTATACCTGATTTTTGTATCAAGAATGATATTGTTTCTTTTCATGAACATATATAACCAAGTATTGGCAGTTAAAACCCTGTGAAATATCACCAAGTGACTTAATATCAAGAATGAATTCAGAAATGTTAGAAAATTGCTGTAGAGTTTAAATAATACATTTACATGTTTGCTCTTTGGATATAATCACAACACATTGAAGCTGGAAAGAAAGTTATAGACCATTTGGTCCTCTCTCTTCTTTTGTAGATGTGGAAACTGTGATTCGTGGAGTTTGATATATTGCCTGAAATCACAGTCCTGATAACTGGCAAAACAATAGTTAAGCCTAGTTTTCTGACTTTTAAAAGTGTTCTTTTCTGCTCCCTCTCTGAACTATCTTAAGTAAGGGTCTACGGACTATGCAATGGAATAAATCATGCTATTAGCTATGCTACAAGATTGAAGATGATGATTCAGGGTAGAATGGTGGGAAAAAATGTTTCAAGTACATAATGAAGAAAAATTTGCATAATATTATCAGTACAAATGATTTATACTGAACCCCTACCCAGGAATATTACTGGTAAAGTGGATACTTCTGTTTTCATTGCTCGGAACTGCATCAAAAGGTACAGTAATTATTGTATTACAAATATATTCATACCTTAACCTCAAAAAGGTTTTTTTCAAGTGGTAATTCTAGCATGCTTCATATACACATGTAAGATATTACTAAACATGTATCCTCTGCTTTCTCAAAATTTATGCTACTTCACTTTTACAGAAGACTTACACTAGTGTGGTAACAGGTTTGTTTTTGTAAAGCAAAAATCATCTTTGGATTTCCTTTCAGTTACAGAAAACAGCTACTAATGTAAGTCTTACCTAAAAGCAAAGTGGTCTAACATGAACTTTCAGAAAGCAGGGGATACTCTTCACTTTACACCATTTTGGCTTATGACAGATTTTACAGGAATGCTCTATTTTTGGGTAGTGGGAGAAACTTATATTTGAAAAATGATTAGATTTCCTAGATAATTTGTGAAGCTGAAACTTGGGTGATTCAGTTCCTAATTCTCTTTACAGTGCCATAATTCATACAAAGATCACATCATTTAATTGAAATGAACAATTATTTTGAGTATTTGTGTCATAAAAAGGAAAGACAACATATAATACAAGTGTGAGCACTAACCCCTCTCATCCTGCCAAATTATTTACTTTTGCTTTGGAAATGTATTTTTAAAATGCAGCTGGATATGGGAGCATGCACATTCTGGAATTTCAGAAAATTTCGTATAGAATCCTCAAGACTGAATGCCACTAGATCGTATCTATACCTTCTTTATAACTCTGGTGGGATCACTTGCAGAACATATTAGAATTTGAAAAACTTACATTGGTAATGGAAAATTTTATAGCAGGGTGGGGTTAATTTGTCAACAGTTCTGATTATCAAGAGAAAAAAGATGGCCTGCTAGGGAAAAGTTTCTATCCCAAAGAACCCTGGGATTTGGCCTTGATTTGGTTTGATGTGGTTATCCAAAGGGATCCATCTGGTTAGAGGTTGGTGGCAACAGGCATTTCAGTCAATGGTGATATAATATGCCGTACCTCTCATCCCGGTGACTTACTCATTTCATAATTGGAAGTCTGTACCTCCTACTCCCCTTCACTCATTTTGTCTATCTAGCCACCACTCTTCCTGTTGGCAACCATCTTTTTGTTCTCTGTATTTATGGATCTATTTCAGGTTTTTGTATAAGCTTAATTTAAAAAAAAAACCTGCGTGCTCTAATTATAAAATAGAAAAGAAATAAAAAAGTAACTAATAATATTTATTTAATATATAATGCTTGTGCACAACCACATTGGAACTGTGCTTCCCCAAATACACTAGAACAGCACTTCCCAAACTTGACTTTGCGTATAAATCTCTTGGGATCTTGTTAAAAAGCAGATTCCAGTTCATTATGTGCTGCTTGGATTCTGAGATTCCATATTTCTTACAAGCTTTCTGGTGATGTCAATGCTGTTGGTACATGGAATACATTTTGGTCCAAGAAGACATAATGAAGACTGTTGCACGGATAAAGAGAAAGCTACACACATAATCTGACAGAGGTGTGTTGAATTAGCGATTGAATTGCCAGGAGTAGTGTTGCCATTATTCATGTGAATCTTTGGAAATTCATGAACAATTTTTAGCAAAATTCAGATCAAAACAAAGTCAACTTTTCCCTTGATCTGCACAGTAGCTGAATTCTTTTTTTTTTTTTTTTTAAGATTTTATTTATTTATTCATGAAACACACAGAAAGAGGCAGAGAGATAGGCAGAGGGAGAAGCAGGCTCCCAGCAGGGACCCCGATGTGGGACTTGATCCCGGGTCTCCAGGATTAGGCCCTGGGCTGAAGCGGTGCTAAACTGCTGAGCCACCCGGGCTGAAATGTCAGGTATTTATTATGCAGCAGGTCGGGGATGTGACCTGAGACGCTGCATTTCCAAGAAGTTTTTAGGTGATGCTGTTGCTGCTGTGGCACAGTTTACTCCACAAACTGAGTAGCAACAGACGGAGTACCTAACTTCGTTGGCCATGGGTTGAAAACATTAGTGCCTTGAGCTGAGATGTGGACAGCCAGAAGTGAACAATAATAAGCCCATCTTTATTTCCCCCCATAAGGATTATTTTTTCATCATTCTTTTTTACTTCTCAAGTTAATGAAAATCAGCCTACTAAGGTGAAGCTAGCTTGTCTGCAGGGGGTTACTGATTCTTATCTTCTCTAGAATGGGAAAACTCTGGGTCACATTTTCTCTAAAGGTCCTTTTAGATCTTAAAGGTACAGAGTAAATTGTACAGAGATTCTATTTATGTCATCAGAGGATTTAATTAGGCATAATCTGACTTATTGTTAATGGATACTCGAAAGCCAGATTTTCTGAAGATAACATTCAATTCGAATAATTACTTACTGATGATTGAGAACTTTTTCTAAACTTTCTCTAAAATTCTATTGGAGGAAAAATTGTTATTTGGTTCTAGAGTCAAGACGACAGACATTCAACACATGTGTTATAAATCTCTACTCTTGTGCCCAGAGTTTTGCAAGCAGATACCTAACGCATGAAATTTAAGGAGGCACCTGCTTTTGGGTATATATACAGATATATATATCTGCATATAATTTTACATAGTTTGGAGTCCAGTGATGGATTCTGTTCTTTTTTTTTACTCTTTTAAGGAGTGATTCCTCCTTAAATTTCGTACCCCACCTCTGCTACCTTGCCCTAATTCTGATTCTGCCACTATCCATGAGAGACATTGCTAGGAGATAATGCCTGTGCTGAGGATTATATGGTGGATGTACCATTTACCTGGATGAAGATTTGTTCTATGTATCTTTGGTTGATTACCTGTTGTCTGGAATACTTCTAATTCATAAGATTTATAGTTTGTCCCAATAACCCCCACATAAAGCCATACCAGAGCTTTTCGTGAAGACATTATAGAGAAAAATCTCAACAATTCTCAAAGCAGATTTTTTGTATCTAACATCTCTTCTTAGTCTTCTTATAAATATATTATTTAACCAAAGAATTATGTAGCTTGTATGTTTATTATTTTGAAACTAGCCCATGGGTGAGAATATCCAGGTTTAGTGAATAAAAACAGGCAAAACAAACCAAAAACAGAACATAAAAGTAAAAACCACAAACCAATACTCCTTTCCCCACATGACTTGTAGTCATGATTAAGTTATGAAAAATTTGTTATTTTTGAAAGAGAATAAGATCCCAAAGGCCAAAACCAACACTTGAAATCCTTCTGTTAGAAAAGCCAGCCCAGAGTTCTATATAGCTAGTTTTTGACTGTTTGTTTCAGACCTGCTATATCAATATCTCTGAGTGAAGAGTAGACATTTGGAATGTATAAAGCTGCTGGAATGTATAATGCTGGTGCTTATGCAGAATTAAGAACTAGGGCCATTGAATATGTTTATTTTTAGGGTGTCAGAAAACAAAACAAAAACTTTTGTTTTATGTTTTAGGGTGTCAGAAAACAAAACATAAACTTTTGTTTTATGAAAACAAAAGTTTATTTCACTATATGTTGACCTAAAGATATGTTACCAATTTTTAAACATTTTAATTTAATGTATAAAAATGATGTTACAATAGCAATAATGAAAATAAAATAAACAAGTCCTATGATCCCTACAAATAACTTACTTGTTTTCATTTTTTTTCTAGCTTAGTCTGTCCCCAGGCTTCAAGAGTGTGTGACTTTTGCAGTGGTGGAGGATTCTCACATTCAGAAAGGCCCTACAAATTATGTAGCTTGTCATGTCTTTCTCTCTCTCTCCAGATATATATATCTGCATATAATTTTACACAGTTTGGAGTCCAGTGATGATTTGAAGTTCTGTTCTTTTTTTTTTTTTTTTTTTACAAAATTATATCATAAGTATTTTTTCATGACATTTTGTGCCATTTCACCATTTTCCTGGTGATTAGTTTTAATGAGTATATTATATTCAAATAATCTTATCTATAATTAAACTAACATTCTTATACCTTAGCTTAATTTTTCCCATTTAGGTTGCTTCTCATTTTTCACTAGTATATATTCTATAGCAAAGACAATCTTTGTGATGTAGCTTTATCCTTTGAAAACGTCTACTATAGGGTACATTTCCAGGGTGGGGAATCACTGGGCTGGGATGATCATACTTCTTGGTTTACCTAGGACAGAGATAGTTTATGCCTGGTATATTTATTAATAGTGCCCCCTTTGATCTTGGAAGTGCTCCCATTTGGGCTATAAATTTTACAGTTCTTGGCCATGACCAGTATTATGGCTATCGAACACTTTTAAAAGGGACAACTGATAACAAATCAAATGATTAACAATGAGATATTAGAACTCGAGTAACATTGAGAATAACCCCTTTAGAAAATAAAATACGAAAAAACTCCAGCTTCTTTAGGAAAGATGATCAAAATAATTTTAAATTCTAAATCACATACTAATTGAGAAGAATAGAATTAAATGAGCACTAACATTTTGGGGTATTCTTAACCTTAAAAATTTTTTTAAAAAGATTTTATTTATTTATTCCTGAGAAATACACACAGAGAGAGAGGCAGAGACATAGGCAGAGGGAGAAGCAGGCTCCATGCAGGGAGCCCAATGTGGGACTCGATCCCGGGACTCCAGGATCATGCCCTGGGCCAAAGGCAGGCACTCAACCATTGAGCCACGCAGGCACCCCGGTATTTTTAATTTTTAACAAATATATGGTTGTTAATGTCCCATGGTGGTGGAAAGTACCACTTATAAATCAAGATGTTAACTTTATTATTATAGTTTCTAAGATTTATATTATTTTACATTAACTTTATTTTTAAAATCTACAGATTTTATTTATTTTTATTTTTTTTATTTTAAAATCTACAGATAATTCAGGTATTACATTAAAATTTCTTTACTCTTGGCATTACTAGTTTAAAATTTGTGATAATTTGGGAAGGGTTTTAACCACGATTTCTCTTTGTCAAGAAAGAAAGGATATTGCTAAGTAAGGAATAGTGTACAGGAACAATTATTTATCCACTCTGGAGAATAAAGAACGTCAGTAATTGTACTTACCTGGACAAAGTGAAATGACACTGTAAACTGGGTCTTGTAGCTGCTTGGACTGATGCCCTAATTTGCCAGTTCAAATAATTCTAACTATTCATTCAATTAGGGTCTTCTTCCAAGTATGAGCAGTATGTCCAGCTCCAGTTAGTACATGAACATGGCCATGGCAAAGCCTCATTTCCCTGAAAATTGGGGATCCCTGGATGGCTCAGTGGTTTAGTGCCTGCCTTCGGCCCAGGGCATGGTTCTAGAGTCCTGGGATCGAGTCCCACATTGGGCTCCTGCATGGAGCCTGCTTTTCCCTCTGCTGGTGTCTCTGCCTCTCTCTCTCTCTCTCTCTCTCTCTCTCTGTGTCTCTCATGAATAAATAAATAAAATCTAAAAAAAAATTGTACATCATTACACTACTTCTCTCCATTTCAGACAGGCTTGCCCCTTAAATTTATTCCAAATTTATTATATTTTGCTTTTTTCCTTTGAAGCTAGAGGCCGTAGTTTCAGGATAGATGCAAAAACTCAACTGTTCTAAGACCTGCATTTGGATGTGACCTTTATGAAACAAAGTGTAGTCCAGGATTTACAGGGCATGAAAATTCTGACAGAATGTTTCCTCCCTCCGGAAGGAAAGGGCAAATGGAGGTCAGGGGTACAAACCTGGATATAAGGTAGGGCTGCTGAGTAGGTCAGGGAACCTGCTTGTGGAAGATTAAAGAGTTTCAGGGTTTCGATGGAGTGCACAAACTGTTAAGTCTGAAATAGCATCATTTTAATGTTATCCTCAACATCTGTTAACTCCATGACTAGGGATAAGTTCTTCATTGTCTGAGACTTAGTTTCCTTGTTTGTATATGACTGAGCAAGCTTTTCCCTGTAGTTACTGGGTGGTAAGTTTTGTCCCTAAAAGTGGAAAAGACAAGGATGTCCGAGAGGACAGTCAGGGAAAAATCAAGAAAGTTGGAGTTTGAGGAGATTCTCCTCAAGTAGAACAGATCCTCATGCCTGATGAAAGGAGGTAGGGGAACTTTGGGTGGGCTTAGCCATCCTGATTAGCTGGATCAGAGTGGATGATTACCCATTTATGCCCTTGCCAGGAGACAGGCATCTTTTAGGGCACTGCTGGCTTCAGAGTGTGGTCTGGAGATGACTAGGAGTACACATTTCAAGGACAGAAACAAGGATGGTAGGGTCAATAGCCTTTAAGGAGAGGCTACAGTTGGGTAAGAAAGTAATTCTGAGTCTGGATATCTGTTCTTTTTTTTTTTAAATTTTTATTTATTTATGATAGTCACAGAGAGATAGAGAGAGAGGCAGAGACACAGGCAGAGGGGAAGCAGGCTCCATGCACCGGGAGCCCGACGTGGGATTCGATCCCGGGTCTCCAGGATCGCGCCCTGGGCCAAAGGCAGGCGCCAAACCGCTGCGCCACCCAGGGATCCCTGGATATCTGTTCTAAGCCTGTAGTTTTGGATTCAGTGGCCCCTAAAAAGCACCTTTCGCGCATAGAATCATGCATAATTCTCACCTTTATTTATTGAGTACTGACCAAGTACTTAGCACTGAGAATAAAGAGGAATGAGATGTAATCTCTATTCCCAGAGCTCTCATAGTTTAAGGTGGAGACATTCATTATGGTTTAATAAATACATCAAGGCTTATTTATGGACCTTCCTGGATAAGTTGACCTTGTGCTGGAAGTAACAATCCTGCCTTTCCTTCCAAGAAGCAAGGCGTAGATGCGGTCTTTGTCTGGTGCCCCAGTGTCTGGGTCTTGTGGTGATTCAGCTTTGTAAATCTAACTCTCACTCCATGGAATCACTCTGCCAAACTAGTTCTGTCCCATCTGTGTTGTCTGATTTCTCTGCTAGTTTTCTCGTGGGAAGGGGACTAAAGATCTCCCAATGTCTTGAATCCTCTTGGTCACTGTCCCACAAAATAGGCTTTGGGTTCCTTTTCCTTGAGGTCAGCCCTCTACATCAGCTGTGGATTAAGGACCTAGTTCTTTATCCTGGTGTCTGTCACTTGTGCTGTTGCCTAGCACTAAGTCAGGACTTACTCCCATTAACTGGATTGTCTAACCCAACCCAGAAGTCCCTATTCTTTTTTCTGTTTTGTTTATTGTGGATCTGACTGCCTCTAGCCATTGACACCTGGAGGCAGGTGAAAGTAGTAAAAATAAGGTTGGGCAGCTAGTAAGTGGACACACAAGGAATTCAAACTCAAGCAATCTGACACTAGGGTCCAGGCTCATAACCACCACACTGTGCTGTCTCTTATTGTCCAGGCACTCCTCCATTGTGTCTACTATCTAGCGCTGCGGCTTTTGAGAAAATTCAATTCAGAGTCCATATTACTATTGCTTTGTGTCCTGTCTAGTTTTCTCCTTCCCTCCCTTCCTCCCTCTTTTTCTCCCTTCCTCTCTCTGGAAGCTTTTTGGATCTTAAATTTGTAGCAAGGGATGCCTGAGTGGCTCAGTGGTTGAGTGTCTGCCTTTGGCCCAGGGCATGATCCCAGGATCTGGGATTGAGTCCCATATCAGGCTCCTTGTGGGGAGCCTGCTTCTTCCTTGGCCTGTGTCCCTGCCTCTTTCTCTCTTTCTCTCTCACTGTGTCTCTCATGAATAAATAAATAAAGATCTTTAAAAAATTGTAGTGAGTGTTCTACATTCATAATGTGTCTTGATGTAGGTCTTTTTCTCTTTTCCTTTACAATTTTGGTCAGTATATCCTTTCAATTTATCAACTCTAGAGAAATTTCCTGATTCATTTCTTTGACAAATTTCCCTGATATCCATTCTCTACGAAAAAACAAATCCTAACTATTCAACTGATCTGATCCTCAGTGGACTCTTGGACTGATCCTCTATGTTGACTTGTTTTCTCTCATATTTTTCATCTTTGAATCCTACTCTTTAGGGAGCTTCCTCAGTTCTATTTTCAAATTCTTCTACTGAGTTTTTATTCGTGGCAATCATATTTAAATTTTAGAGAACTTTACTTATTTATATCATCTTGTATTTTTAAAAATAAATTCAATATTTTGTTAATTTTCTCCAATGCTACCACTTACAAAGTTTTGAAGCTCTCTTTTATTTCTAGCACTGTTCTTCCAGTTTTGTTTTTTGTTTTGTTTTGTTTTTTAGTGAACCTCTCTTTGTTCATGCTGGCCTTTCTCTTTTACATGGAAGACTTTTTACTAATGTCTGGTGATCCTTGATTAATACTTTAAAATAGCTTCTAAAAGTTGATTGGAAGTTCTCTTGCCAGGTTGGGGCTTGTTGATCAGTACCTTTGGCTGTGGAGTGATTAAGCAAGGAGCAAACCTGCTTTGGGACTCAGGGTATCCCAAATATGAGAATATGGAGATTATTTTGTTTAAGGGAAAAAGCTGATCCCTGTGTGGAACATTCTGTGTGAAGTTGTGTGGTGCTTGACTCATCCATATGTTGACTGTTCCAGCTATTACACCTGTGTAACAAATTTCTCCCAAGCATGGTAGTTTCAAACAACAATAATAGTTTTTTAACCCTGAAGGTTTCTGTAGCTCAGAAAGTGGCTGGTCATTCTGATTGGTGGTTTGGATTTGGGATTGCTCATAAATTGGGACTTCAGTTATCTGAAGGCTTGACTGGAACTGGAAGACCCATTTCCAAGGTGACTCATTCAGGTGTTTGGAGAATTGGTGCCAGTGCTGGCATCTCAACATGGACCTCTCCAAGGATTTTCCTCCCAGCATGGCAGCTGGCTTCTTCAGAGTGAGCGGTTCGAGAGAACAATGTGGAAGCTGGAAAGCCTTTGAAGACTTACCTTCCAAAATAATTCCTTGTCACTTTTGCTGTATTCTATTAGTCTTATAAAGCCATTCATTATTTAATTTAATATGGGAGGGGACTAAGCAATTGCATATCAAGAGGTAAGGGTCATTGGAGGGCCCTTTGGGAAACAAGCTATCAAACTCACTTCCAATTCATCATCCTGTCTTTAGTTTGACCTTTTGTTCTTACTTTGTGGTGTAGATTAGTTTCCAGTTTGAAGTCCCTCTGGGGTTCTGTGGAGAAGTCAGCTAACTTTGTGTGCTGTGTGCTTATTTCCATATCTACCTCTATGTATACATTATGCTATGCCTTCTCCCCAACTCCCCCTCCTTTTCATCTTTCAGCATTTTCTTGAAATCTGCCAGCGGATTCCCTCCTGTTTATAGTAGGTGTATATTATTCCATCACTCTCATTAATGAATTCTTAGGAGGAACAGAGAGAAATGTCTTTGGTCAATCTGTCATTTTTAAATTGAAGCCAGAAAAAATTTTAATGCAGCTCTCAGAATAGGACATAATTTTATTTCATAAACTAATTTTCTGATTATGAATAAATTGCCTTTCCCTAATACCTCAGAACCACTAGTTAATCTAATTGAAATTGAGGGATTAAAAGAAAAACTTTGGTTTATCTATTAGACATAAATAATACTGTGTGCAATATGCTGCTTGACAGTTAAATTTTGGTAGTCTTATTTTTTGGAATTAATGTAAAATTAGGGCTGCAATTTATAATGGACTGTGAAGTTGACACTGTATTTTAGAAGCTAGAGAAAAAGATGAGCTTGATGACTAGTGATCCTGTCACTTTTGTGGCTGAAACAACTCCATAATATACCTTTTTGTATCATTAAAAACATCTCCTTCTCTCACCAAAATACAATTCTCTCATAAATATTTATAGTCCTCCATTCCCTAAGCTTTTTATTACAGAGGCCTTCACTTACCCTGATGCACTGCTCTATCTTATTTATTTATTTTTGGTTAATAAAGGACATACATTGTTCTTTTGAAACCAGTAAGAAACCAAGTTGAAAAGTGCCCCAAATATCTAATTTTAGAGTTAATTTTACGTTCAGATTTCTCCTTTTTTTCTTAAAGTAAAAACCCAACTACAATATAAAGTTTATTGTTTGAAACATTGGAAAACACACATAACCAGAAATAAAAAGAATAAATAAAAATCACTCATAATATCACCATTTCCTCTTGGTTTATATATACATGCTCACTATTTTTTGTAATAATTGCATAACTTAATGGTTTTTTATGATCATATTCCCTTATTAAGGAATATAAGCCAAAAAATAAAAGCCAGTTATTTGTCAATATACTTTATACATCAATAAAGCTGAAATAAAGAATTAAAAAGAAATATGACTAAATAATCAATTTTAATATATGCATATATTCCATCTTTTGAATAGAGTAATATGTTTAACCAATTTCCTATTGATAGAATTAAAGTTGCTATAAAATCTTAATTATGATAATGCTATGATGACTTCATATATGTGTGTGTGTATACACACACAGACACATACACACACTGGCTCTTTGATTCTTTCTGAAGGATAGATCCTTTGAAGCAGAATATCTGGGTTACAGGATATAAACATTTCATATCGTCAACTTGACCGCCAGAAGGTGGAAATACTTACACAACAACAAACATATATTTGTGTGTGTGTGTGTGTTTTAAACATTTTATTTATTTATTCATAGAGACACAGAGAGAGAGAGAGGCAGAGACACAGGCAGAGGGAGAAGCAGGCTCCATGCAGGGAGCCCGTGGTGGGACTCGATCCCAGCATTCTGGGATCATGCCCTGAGCCAAAGGCAGACACTCAACTGCTGAGCTACCCAGGCATCCCAACAAACATATATTTGAACCCCAGTTCTCCATACTCTCTACAGCACCAGTATTAAATAATTTAAAAATATTTTCCAATGACAAGCTTTCCATTTCCACCTCCAGATTCATTCTCTATCCTTTTCCACTCAGCTCTTTGGAGCATCAGTGGGCTCCATGCCCTCTGGTTCCCTCTGGGTCAGCCAGTGAAGCCATTGGCAGGAGGTGGGCAGGCGGGAGCACAGCAAGGTCAAGGCATTTGTTCTTTTGCTTCCTCTCTGTCAGGTTGATGGCGGATGGGCTGTATCCTTACCAACTTCACAGCTCCAGTCTGGTGGTCTCCACTCATTTTGTGTGCCAGGAAAGGCTCCGTCCTT
This sequence comes from Vulpes vulpes, assembly GCF_048418805.1. NCBI lineage: Eukaryota > Metazoa > Chordata > Mammalia > Carnivora > Canidae > Vulpes > Vulpes vulpes. The sequence goes on from NC_132790.1 coordinate 71,241,627, forward strand.
ACTCTTTCTGACCTAGAAAGGGTGTGGGCTATTGTCAGCCCTGGGTGCTTCACCATCCCTGATTGGTTTCCCCTGACACTGTCCATACCTTTGTAAAAAGCCCCCTTATGTTAAGTCTCCTAATCACTCTGCTTGAGTGTGTTCCGTTTTTTGCCAGAATCCTAATAGATGTGAACAATAATATCTCATATTTACGGTATTTTTTTTTGCTTCATATATTACAATTTCCCTTCAAGTTTGTCATTTAACTTTGCAGCATTTTTGCAGTTCAGTGTTAAATAGCTTTATGCAGTCAGATTTGTTGACTTTTTCCTTGTTATGTCGTGTTTAGAAAATTCTTTCCCACACTGATTGTGCAAATACCCACCTGGATTTCCTTCTTTTTTTGTGTATAATTACATTTTAATATTTATATCTTTAGTTCATCTGGATTTTATTCTGATTGAAGATATGATTTAGGGATAAAATTTTCTTTTCTTCTTCTTTTTAAAGATTTTATTTATTTATTCACGAGAGACACAAAGAGAGAGGCAGAGACACAGGCAGAGGGAGAAGCAGGCTCCATGCAGGAAGCCTGATGTGGGACTCGATCCCGGGTCTCCAGGATCAGGCCCTGAGTTGAAGGCAGACGATTAGCCACCGGGCCAGGCATGCATCCCTCACTTCTTCTTTAAGCAGATTTTTCTCCCATTTTCGCAACAATACTTACTATTTCCCCACTCGTTTGAAGGTCTTCCTTTGTCATATTAGCCACTTATTTATTCTGTTTCAGTGATTTGTAGGTCTATTCTGATTCTTTTGTCTAGCCTTAACTTTTGTAACTTTAAATATGTTTAAAATCTGGTAGAATAAGTTTCATCTCCTCTGTATTCTTTTTCAGAAAATTTCTGGATATTCAATTTTCATGTTTATTCTTTTAAGCAAACTAGGAATTTTTTTCAAGGCTTCTCTATTCCAAAAGTGTCTTAGGCTTTTATATGGCATTATATTATATTCACATATTATTTTGTAGAGAATTGATGTCTTTTAAATTTTGAGTCTTCCAATCCTAGATGTATGGTCACTATATATTTACTTAAGTCTTGGTAAAATTTCTTCACACATCTTGTGTAAATTTTATATTAGAAATAAGTTGTCATTGCTATCATGGAATTTTTATTCTTGTTATGAAAAGTGAGGGAGAGAGAATTATTCCTATTCAAGTTTTGAAGAATCAGTAGCACATTTAAACTCAAATTCATTATAAACTACTTTGCAAAGCATTTCAATTTTTTCTTCTCATATTTGTGCTCATGGTAACTGAACCAACGATTTCACATCAATCTATAGTTAGATATCACATACCGTAGCTGTTAATTCATAAAAGTATAATGGGCTTTTACTTAAGTAAGAAGACCATACAGTACTTTAGTATTTATACTTTAAATCTTACCAAACATTAGTGGCATCCCACTATAACCTTATGAGGAAAGACATCCACATATATAAATTGATTATCTATAAAAATAAAAACTCCACATACATACATTTTCAATACAGCAACACCAATGCTAAATAAAAACTGTGTGCAGATTGAATAGCCCTAGATTTTTCAAAGCTTTTGCTAAATGTGAACAATTTTTACTGCAATAAGATGAATACTAACCATTAACTCTAGAGAATTTAAGTACACTAAACACATAGCTTTAAAAAGGCACCTCTAATTCAGTTTCAAAATGAGCATAGCATCATTGTAGAAATCATTAATGTTACAAAATCTTTATAGATACCTCAAATGAAATTTCTGAGCAGTTACGTTTTCTGCAACACACCTAAATTTTGTATGCATTGTTATGAATTTCTGAATTTAGTTAATGGTTTTTTTTTAAACAGACTTTAGTTTTTAGAGCACTTCTACATTCACAGCAAAATTGAGCAGAAGGTACAGAGAGTTCCCATATGCCTTTCACCCCCACACATGCACAGCCTCCCCCATTATCAACAGCCCCCACCAGAGTGGCACATTTGTTACTATTCATGAACCTACACTGACACATCGTAATCACCCAGAGTCCATATTTTACATTTTGGTTCACTGTTGGTGTTGCACATTCATTGGGTTTGGAAAAACTTACAATGACAAATTTCCTACTATATTATCATACATAGTATATCCTATCATTGCCCTAAAAGTTCTCTGTGCATTGCCTATTCATCTCTCCTTCCCCTTAACCCCTGCAACAACTGATCTTTTTACTGTCTCCATAGTTTTGCCTTTTCTAGAATGTCAAATCGTTGGAGTCATATAATATGTAGCCTTTTCAGATGGGCTTCTTGCCATTAGGGATATACATTTAATGTTCTTTCATGTCTTTTTATGTCTCGACAGCCCATTTCATTTTGGTATTGAATGATATTCCATTGCCTGGATGTACCACAGTTTTTTGTTTTTTGTTTTTGTTTTGTTTCTTTTGTTGCCTGGTACAAACTTATTCACCACGGTTTATTTATCCACTCACCTACTGAAGGTCATCTTGGTTGCTTCCAAGTTTTGGCAACTATGAATGAAGCTGCTGTAAACATCTGTGTACAGGTTTTTGTGTGGCTATGTTTTGAATACCAAGGAGTGGGATTGGAGGATTGTATGGTAAGAAAATGCTTAGTTTTGTAAAAAACTGCCAAACTGCTTTCCAAAATAGCCATACCATTTTGCATTTCCCACCAGCAATGAATGGTTGCTCCACGTCCTTCTAGCATTTAGTGATGTCAGTGCTCCAGATTCTGGTCATTCTAATAGGTGTGGAGTAGTGTCTCATTGCTCTGATTTGAATTTTCCTAACAACATCCACTGTGGAGCATCCTTTCATCTACTTATTTACCACATGTATATCCTCTTTGATGAGATGTCTATTTAATGGGCTTTTCTTTTTATTGCTAATGTTTCAATTGAGGATACAGCTGTGGGATGGAAGATATTATTGGCAAACCAAAACATGAGATTAAATGGCTTATATGATTAAGTGTTTTGCTTAATGTCCTAATTTGTCTCTTTAGACTTTTGTTTTCTTCAATTGCAAGAGACTCCTTGACAATCTGTCTTCTCTCCAAATTATTTACCTTGGCCCTTTGTGCACTGACCTCTCTGAGGACAAGTCAGGGTGTGTTCTTCTGACTCAAAGGTTTCAAAGAGAAGTGAGAAGCTTCAACATTTTTTATTGAGTTGAGTAAGCTGACCATGTTTAGGTTTGCACACAGTCTCCCCAAGTCTGTGTCTTTTGTAACCCAAGGCTTTGGCTGATCTGTCTTTTCCTTTCCTGTTTTCCTATGTACTCACGTTCTTCTGTCCTCCTCTCCCCCCTTTGAAGCCCCTTGAACTCCTGGAGGAGGTTCAGACATGAACTTTTTCATTATGATTTGGTTGGTTTTCTTCATCTGAACTAAATATTTCATTTTTTCTTTGTGCCTTTCACGTGCTTAATAATTTTTTGGTGCACATGCTTCAAGAATTGTTCTCTTTAATACACACCTTGGTGGCAGGTGAAATGTTTTATCTTTGTATGCCTTGCTGTGCCTAGCATAGTTCACTTCTCACACATGGCAGTTTGTAAAACTGAGTAGTAGTTTCTAATGCCAAGACTCATAGTACATGTTGACATTAGCCATAGTTGGAGTATGATATAATCAAGTATGCACAAATAAAGTTGTAGTTTCTGCTATTAATTTTATGTCAGAGAAGGGCAAAATGGAATTTTTTTACAACTATTTCATATACATTAATGTATTTCTCCTTCCCACGATCCTTTACTGAACCATATTAAGTGTTCTTTGAAAAAAAAAAAGTAAAATATAAAAGGATAATAATCCCAGTTTTCATTTGAGTAGGAGAAAATACTAGGCAATTGATTTTTTTAATAAGTGTCATATTTAGTATGTCTGAGTATGGCTGTTACTTGATTTTTAAATAGTTTACTCTTTAATACAAGTTCAATGTTTATTTAAGAACATTTTAGCTGTCCTAAGTAGAAAAGAGGATCTTGCAAATTTAAGTAGCGTGAAGATATTCATTGTGAATATTTCTGTGAATGGTTATAATAGGAAATTACCAATGGCTTAATTTTAATTATTTTTTTCTTTTGCACTATTTAATAAAAGCAAATTTTGTGTAGTAATTTTTGAATTGAATTATTGTGGCTACCATTTTGGAAGATCGGAAATAGCTCCAGTTCTTGTTATCACCAAGAAGGGCAATTTTACTGAAGAATTTCCAGTGGGTGGTATAATAATCTGACTGGTTAATAAAGATTTTTCCTATTGTGAAAAAGAGACAATTCTAGGGGTAGGATTTGGCCTAGCACTCTTGACATTAAACTAGCTCCAGATGAGGGAGTACCTCTGCAAGTACCACAAACGGGAATTCCATTTACTTCCACGTGAGTGCATATGTGCAAACATGCTAGAGAGCACTTCACCACTGGACATGGCCCAATTTAGTTTCATATGGTAGTAGAGAACATGATTTTAAAAATCTGCAGTGGATCAATTGGAAAGAAAAATTCTGGCTGCCTTGGGGGTTAGTGGACATACATGAAGTTATTGCCTTTTTTTTTTCAATAAAATGTAGTTCAAATTGGTTTGTCCTTAAATATTTTAGACAGAAAAATGGTAAAGTTTAAAAGGCAAGTAACAGTGGACTGTTGTCAGTATCCTGTGCATTTCAAAGGTAGAACCACTTTTTAAAGACATTTTATATTTCCCTACAATTTAGTTAGGCTGTGTGTAATTGTTCTGAACTGGTTCAATGATTACAAAATGAATTAAACCTACTTTTCCATGTCAACGGATGAATAAATGCCTTGCTGTGTGATGTCATATTATTCTCCGAGATAAGGCTGAAGAATGTGGCCAGCATGGATATGCTGGGAGTCAGAACTGAGTTCCGAGTCTTCCTCTTCTCTTACTAGCTGGGAGATCTTGGCACAGTTATTTCACCTATGCCTCAATCTCCTCCTCTGTAAAATCAGTGTAATGCCTGCTTCATATATTTGTTCTGCGGACAAGAAAAATACAGTAGATAGAAAATGCTTACAATTGCCTGGTACAAACTAAGAGCTGAAAAAATGCTAGCTATTTTGATAGCTAAAATCCTCCCACATATAATACTACAAATTTAAAAATCAATAAATTAGATATTTGGAAGGAAAATCAATAAGTCAGGATGGGCTGGAAAAAAAGAGCAAGAGAATAGGTGTATGTCTTGGTTTGGTCAAAATGGAGAAATTAAAAAAAAACAAAATGGAGAAATTACAGAAAAGATAGAGTTTCCTCTGAGCAATTTAAAATGAGACTTTCTTTTTTTTTTAATTTATTTTTTTATTGGAGCTCAGTTTGCCGACATATAGCATAACACCCAGTGCTTATCTCATCAAGTACCCCCCTCAGTGCCCGTCACCCAGTCACACCAATCCAGCACCCACCTCCCTTTCCACTACCCCTTGTTCATTTCCCAGAGTTAGGTGTCTCTCATGTTCTGTCACCCTCACTGATATTTTCACTCATTTTCTCTCCTTTCCCCTTTATTCCCTGAATAGTTTCCGTGAAGTGAGCAGTCCTTGCTTCACCATTTGGATGGTGCTGGATTTACTATTTTCATGGTTCCATAGCTGGTAACTTTTCAATCAACCTTGGGTATGTGGTATCACTCACCTTTTCCTAGCTCAAAAAAGTTCTTTTCCAATAAGACAGTATTCATATTGCCTTATGGTCAAAATGCATTTACATGCATTATGTAAAATGCATTTTACATTTCAATATTAGTTCATCTTTTTGGGGATAATGACATCTCTTGATATTGATAAATATTATCTAGTTGTTTATATTTCTCCACCTATTTAACCACAAGGAAAACTCTATAGCAGAATATCTGTCTTTATTTCTTTCTTGCTTTCTACGGATATCCTATTTTCCTGTAAAACACAGTCACAGTAGTTTAGGTAATTTCCTGAGGGATCTAATGTGGGTAAGTCATGGATCTTTTTTTTTTTTGGTGCTGCTGCAGTTTCTTTTTGGCTCTTGTGGAATGTCTGCTTTTGCCCTTTGAATGTTTAAAGGTCACAGTTTGTAGCCCTTGTACTCTTTCTAATTATAGAAGTAACATAAGAAAAATTAAAACTATCTATGAAGTAGAGAACATGGTCACAAACAAGAGTTGAGAGCAAAGAGGCATTGCAGTTTAATTGAGTATCTAAGAAAATTCGTGAAACACTTACCTGGGACCTGGAGATATTCACTTAAATGACAATTGATCAATTGATAGAGCATGAAATAAAAAAAGTTGGATACACTTGGAAAAATAATAATATGACTAAAACAAGGAGAAGAACAATTGTTATAAATACTTATAGTATACTTGTGATGAGCCAGACAAGAGAGAACACTCTATGAGAATAAAACAATGTTGAAATGCAACAAAAGAAAATGAAGTGATTAATACAGAATGAAAAGAGGCATGTAGAATACATGTCAACAAAAATGACGCTATTTGAGTAGAAAATGTTACAGTTTGAGTGGAAAACTCTTGCAGTTTGAGAGGAAAAGTGACCATTGTTTTCTTCTGCGTTGAAATAATATGAGATATAACATAAGACAGGGAAGAGCTATGCTAAAATAGAATATAAATTTTTGAAAGTACAAAGGAACAGAAAACCAGAGTTCTTAGATGACATATAAAAAGAGAAAATTACTATAGTTAATGAATGAGTAGTCTTAAAGGAGAAAGACAATGCTTCTTTTACATTCAGAAAAAAAAATCATTCCAAATGTTCAAATATAAGGAAGTTGTTAGCTTCCACATATTGGAAATCTCTGTTGCATTTGAATGAAGATGAAGATCAGTAGAGTCTGCCAAAGAAAGATGTTTATGAGACATTTTAGGTGAAAAAAATAGATAAAAAACCAGTATGCATGGTATGATCCTACTTTTTGTAAAGGAAAATATAAATGTGCTCACATAGGAAAAACTCTGACAGTGTATTAACTGAAGAATTACGTGACTATTTCTTAACAGCAAAATCATTAATTTGTTCATTTATTATATCATTCAATAAATGTTCATTGAACACCTGGTATATGTCAGGCACTGTGCAGAGCTCTGGATATATGTTTGTGAACAACAACAACAAAATGCTTCCAGCTTTCACGGCAGCTTTCATTCTAGAGGAAAAACAAACACTTAGCAAATAAATAAATGAATAAAATTAATTAGACATTATTGATAAGTGCTCAGAAGGAAGCACGCATATCAGAATGGTGTGGCACAGAATACTAGGGTAGAGGTGGGGGTTACTTAGATAGGCTGGAGGGTTGCCTCTCTCAGAAGACAATATTTAATCTGGTTTTTAAAGGAAGGGAAAGAGCCAGTCCTTTGAGCATCAGGAGAAAAACAGGAGAAGACAATGATAAAAGAACTTTTTGCTTGGAGATAAAAGAACGTGAACAGACATCTGGGATGTAGATTCAGGGCAGGGAATACCTTCGTAAAAATGGAATAAACTAGAATAAGTTGCTTGTAGCACTGATTCTGGTCCTAGCCGGAAACTAGAGAGATGAGACAATCTTCTTTGCGTCTCAGTGAAAGACCCAAGGGGACTTTTATCCATTGTTATGGCTTAGAAGGCAAACAGCTGCCATCAGGAAAGTATTCCTGGACCCAGAAAACATTTAATGCCATGAGTTAGATTCTGATTTAGCTCCTGCATAACCATGAGATGACATCAAATCATTGATGTATCTGGTGGCTTGGGGAGTCCAGAGGAGTGGGCTCTCTGAGGTCCTTTCGGAGGGTCTAGGAAATCAAAACTATTTTCTTTTTTTTTTCAAAACTATTTTCATAATAACATTAAGATGTTATTTGCCTTTTTCATTTTTATTTTTTTGTAGGTATGCAGTGGATTTTTTCTAAAGACTAAATGATATATGATATTGCAACAGAGTAAATGCAGAAGCAGTTGGGATAAAACAGTTGTCATCTATTAAGCCAAACATTGAAGAGATTTGCAAAAATGTAAAACAATGTTATTCTCTCACTATTTTGTTTTGGTTTGGGGAAAATATAGTTTTTTAAATAAAATATGCTATTTAGAGTATATAGTACATAAAAGTTCATTATTGTTTCTTCTTTTTCTGTTTTTATTATTGCTTTTTTCTAAATGAACAAATTGGTAATTTTTTAAAAAAGATTTTTGTCTATTTATTTAAGAGAGAAAGCACGATTGGGAGAAAGGCACAGGGGAGTCCAACTCTGGGGATGATCCCAGAACCTGAGAACATGACCTGAGGTGAAGTCAGACACTTAACCAATTGAGCCATCCAGGCACCTCTGAGTAAATCAGTATTTAAAATTTTTCTCTTTTATGTTCAAATATGGTAAACATTGAAAAATACCACCCATGTGAACAAAAAGCTTTTAGAAGTCCTTGATAATTTTTAAAGTGTAAAGAGATCCTAAGATCAAAAAGTTTGAGAACCAATAATGTACAAGAAGAAAGACTGGACTGAATCCTTAGGAAATGGTACAGCCATTTTTAAAGTGTAAAGAGATCCTAAGATCAAAAAGTTTGAGAACCAATAATGTACAAGAAGAAAGACTGGACTGAATCCTTAGGAAATGGTACAGCCAAGATTTGTTGAATTTCTAATTGTCAACTAGCATTTAACATATCGGATCTTTATGGATGCTTGCTTCCAATGCTTTTGAAGGAGAATAAATAAATTCTTAGAGCACTTAGAAGTTTTGCCTCAAACCTTTTAAGCGAAACCAGACACAATATGAAATAATGAACAAACAGGAAAAAAAAACCTAGACAAATGTTTCTAAAGAATTCTAGCAGGAGAGGAGTTCATGTGATGTGAATAAATTTTCATGCCTGTGTAATGGCATAGTCTTTAAGAATGTGGAATAAGTTTAAGTTTAGGGAACTTTAAAAGCTTCTAAAAAAAAGTTCTATTTTTATTTTAGAAATTGCAATCTAGCTAAATTAACTAATACATTGTTATTTTCTTTATTAATATTTTTCTTTATTATATGTGCCAACAGTTATAATGTGTTGTTTTAACTGCTATGAGAAAGAGGTAGCTGCTCAGATACCAAGCCAATGTAGTAATCATTTACAAAAGATAATTGGATTCTCAAAATAGAGGAGATAATTTTATATGTAGATTGATAGTATGTTTGACTACAATCTTTTAGTAGCATGAGTTATATGCCATGATTCATCTTTGTGAGTCATGATTAACAACATGACCTATTTGTACATGTTGAGTTTTTGAGGATTGGGTAACAATAGGCGATATACTCCAGTGGTATCATTAAGATTCAAGAGCTCTTACAAAGGCGAGTCTTTGGAATAACATTTCATTAATTGCCCACGTAGTTTTCAATCAGCAACTAACCCCTAATTATTCTGTAAGTTCATCCTTGAGCATGCTTTGCTTAAAATAACATTTATCATTTTTTTTCACATTACAAAAGGAATACGTATTCATTGTAGAAATTATAGTAAATATGGAAATGCTTAAAGAATCAAATAATGCCGGCACGTCCTTCTCTTGAAGATCACTCTACTAACATTTGGTACATCTCCTTCTAGTCAAATCTGACATGTACATACCTGTTTTTCTTTTGCAAATGGAACCATATTGTACCTACTGTTTTAAAAATAGCTTTTCCCCCAACACTATTTCATTAACGTTTTCAAGTATTCATTTTGTTAGTATTCACGTTCTCTAAAGTTTTCCAGATATTTTTATTACTATTATCTTATAATTATGAGAATGTATCATGCTGTCTTGAAGATTCTATCACTCAGAGTTATTGTTTGCAAACAACAGAAACTGATTCTGGCTAAATTTCACAGAGAAGGAATTTACTGGAAACATTGGCAGCTCCCAGGGTAGAGGGGAAGATAGGCCAACCAGGCTCAGAATATGAAAAACCAATGACTATGGTGAAACACTAGAAATTTCTATCTCAATATGTGTACCTACCTGCTTAATCTACAGAATTTATTCATTTGCTTAGGTTAGAATCAAAAGAGAATGGATATGAGCTGGTTGTCAAAATGGTAAAAGAGGAACAAGTCAGACACTGACATAAATGGAAATAATTCCTGCAGCTCTGAACCAGAGGGGTTATTATATAACAAGACCAGGTGACTAAAGATCCCTCAGCTTGCTGCCTTGTGAGTCAGGCATAAGACAGGCAGGTCTTCATTTCTTACTTACTGCTATTTATGAAGTGAACACCTTATTGTTATCTATTTGGGTGACAGGAATAGCCACAGTGGGCTGTCCCTGAGGGATGCTTGTGAAAGTCAGCTGGAAGCAGGCCTGCATGACTTGGAAGTCGGAGTCGTGGCCATGTGGAAAAGCAGAGGAAGCCAGGGTGTGAAGAATCTTAAGATTTAAGGCAGTGCTATATCAGAGTAGCAAATGAAGTCCTTTCATTCCCCCCATTCCCCTTCTCTAAATTGCTAAGTCTGAGACCATGTGTTAGTCTGACTGATAGAACAGCTTGAAACTAGGCCATTTGAAATATAGATGAATTCTTGAGGATAGGTGAGAAAATATGCCATTTTGAAAGCTGTCTTCTACTGAAATCATTGCATAATGGCATTCGGCAGCATTAGAAACGACATGGAGAAGAAATAGTGCTTCGAGAATAGAATTTCTCTTAGCTTTCTTTAGAGTGCTGAGGAGTTCTTCCAGAGAAATACTTTCTTGGTCGACTAAGTAAAACTGGATCTCCAACAACTGTTCTAACTGGGAGAAGTTGTCCTCCATATAGCACTGGACTGACTCTTAGTGGTGACAAAATGTGTTAGTCGCTGTCCTTCTCCATTCCCTTCCTCCACCCCATCCCCCCAAAAGAAGGAGTGTTTTAGTGATGTTTCTTTCTTTCTTTCTTTTTTTAAAAGTGCTTATTTTGAGAGAGAGAGAGTGCAAGAGAGCATGAGTGGGAGGGCAGAGGGGGAGAGAGGGAGAACCCCAAGCGGAAGCTCCATTTAGTGCAGAGCCCAACACAAGGCTCCATCTCAGCAGCCTGAGATCATGACCTGAGCCAAAACCAGGAGTCCCACGCCAGGTGTCCCCAGTGATGTTTAATTCTTAAAATGGGAGCTTGCCGAGAAAATTAGCGCCCTAGTCTCTGAAGTTTTTTTTTTCTTTTTTTAAAGTTTTTTTCTTTTAATTTACCTGTTTTTTTCAGCAACTGAGGACTTCCAAGAGTTGGCAATACGGAGCAAGAAATGAGCAGTAAATGGAGAAAGATAAAATAAGGTACTTATGCCTACTGAGAACTTACTAGTTCGCTTATTTTGCACATCACTTCTCAGTTTATTCTCCCAAACACTCTATAGTGGGTATTAGTATTTTTATGTTACAGAGGAGTTAACTGAAACTCAGTGAGGATAAGATTTGCTCATGAATGCAAATTGTGGTTTCTTCCCCTTTAAACTGTTTTCACCATAGCAGTTGAGGGCAACGAAAGGAAACAGGTGAAGGACATTGCATTTGGTGGGGATAGAGGAGAAGATGCAAGACTGTTTTATGACATTTGTAATTGACATTTGGTCAGTTCACACCTGCATTTGTATTTGATCACAATATAACCTCTAATGTAAAGTTATACAAATGTAAAGAACTGATTATTAACTGAATTTGTTTAACAGCATGGTTACTAACAACTAAATAGGAAAGCTGTGTCTGTGCTCTTTACATTATCAGAAACATTTTTATGATAATTTGTCCTAATATCTGATGATTTTTATAATGGCCATATCTATCCATCCATCCAACAATCACCCATTCATCCAGCTTTCCTCATTTGTATAGCATATATATATATATATATATATATATATATATATATATATCCACATAAGTGCACACTCAAAAAAGTTCTTTTTCCTTTTTTATGTTTTTATTTAAATTCCAGTGAGTAAACATGTTGTAACATTAGTTTCAGGTGTACAATCTAGTGATTCAACATTTCCATAAGTCACCACGTGCTCATCACAACAAATGAACTCCTTAATCTCCATCACCTACTGCACCCAACAACCCCACCAACTATCAGTTTGTTCTCTATAGTTAGTCTATTTTTTGGTTTGCCACTCTCTTTTTTCCTTTGCTCATCTGTTTTGTTTCTTAAATTCCACATAGGAGTGAAATCTTATGGTATTTGTCTTTCTCTATTTTGCTTAGCATAATGCTCTCTAGCTCTATCCACGTTGTTGCAAATGGCAAGATTTCATTCTTATTTATGGCTGAATATATATGTTATACATAACATATATCATATATATATAATTTTTTCATCCATTCATCAGTTGATGGACATTTGGACTAGTTAGGCTATTATAGATAATGCTGCTATAACCATTGGGGTCATGTATCCCTTTGAATTGGTATTTTTGTGTTCTTTGGGTAAATATCTAGTAGTGCAATTGCTAACTAGTAGGGTAGTTCTATTTTTAACAGTTTGAGGAATCTCCATACTGTTTTTTAGAGTGACCACACCAGTTTGCCTTCCCACCAACAATGCAGGAGTGTGCCCCTTTCTCCGCATCCTCACCAAAACCTGTTGTTTCTAGTGTTGATTTTAGTCATTTTGATGGATGTGAGGTGATATCTCATTGTAGTTTTGATTTGTATTTCCCTGATGATGAGTGATGTTGAGCTTCTTTTCACGTGTCTGTTGGCCATCTGTATGTCTTCTTTGGAAAAGTGTGTATTCATATCTTTTGCCCATATATAAAATGGATTATTCATTTTTATGGGTATTGAGTGTTACAAGTTCTTTATATATTTTGGATACTAACTCTATATCATATGTGTCATTTGCAAATATCTTCTCCCACTCCATAGGGTGCCTTTTAATTTTGTTGATTGCTTTACTCTGTAGAAGCTCTTTATTTTGATGAATTCCTAGTAGTTTATTTTTGTTTTTGTTTTCCTTGCCTCGGGAGACATATCTAGTAAGAAGTTGCTATGGCCAATGTTAAAGAGGTTACTATGTTCTCCTCTAGGATTTTGATGATTTCATGTCTCACATTTAGGTCTTTAATCCATTTTGAATTTATTCCTGTGTATGGTGTAAGAAAGTGGTCCAATTCCATTCTTTTGCATGTTATTGTCCAGTTTTCCCAATATCATTTGCTGAAGAGATTGTCTTTTTCCCATTGCATATTCCTTCCTGCCTGCCAAAGATGAATTGACCTTATAGTTGTGAGTTCATTTCTGGCTTTTCTATTCTGTTCTATTGACCCATGTGTCTATTTCTTTGCCAGTACCATACTGTTTTGATTACTACAGCTTTGTAATATAATTTGAAGCCCAGACGTGTGATGCTTCCAGCTTTGTTTTTTTCTTTTTCAAGGTTTTGGCTATTTGAGGTCTTTTGTGGTTCCATACAAATTTTAGGATTGTTCTAATTCTGTGAGAAATACTGTTGGTATTCAAAAACAGCTTTTAATTCTTGACATCTTTAAAATTTTACATTATTTAAAACAATATACAGTAATAACATTTTCTGATTGTAAAAATAATCTTTGCTAATTGAAGACAAGTTTAAAAGTATGATGAAAATAAAGATCACCTAAATCTTATAAACAGCGGAAACCACTATTAGCAGTTTTTCATATTTCCTTGTGTTCTAAAATATATATGTACAGAAAAAACCTTCTGTTTTAAGATAATAGATTTATAAGAAGTTAGAAAAATAGTGCAGAGCTGTCCTATGGATACTTACCCAGTTACACTCAATGGTTACATCTTACATAATTATAGTACAATATCAAAACCTAGGTAGGGGGTTGCCTGGGTGGCTCACTCAGTTAAACATCTGTCTCTTGGTTTCAGCTCAGGTATTGATCTCAGGGTTGTGAGGTCAAGTCCTGCTCCACTGGGGGGCTTGAAAACAAACAATATCAAAATCCAGGGATTTGATGTTGGTAAATGTGTATGTATGGTTCTATCATTTTATCACGTGTATATTTTCATGTAATCACCACCACAATAAAATTGTATAGTATATTTAAAAATTGAGATCATTGTGTATTATCTACTTTATAACTCTTTTCTCCATTTAACAATGCACGACACTGAGAATATTTTTCATAACAATTAATATCTCTCCTACAATGACAACATTTTTGTCTGTCTGGTTTTCCATTGTATAGACACACATTTGTGTGCATTTTGGATAATTTTTTATAGTAAATAGAATTGCGTAGTTAATGGCTATGAACATTTTAAAAGTATTTGCTGCATGCTACTGAATTACTTCTTGAAATATATCGGTTTAAACTCATGTGAGCCAAAATGAATGATGAGGCCATTAACCAGTGACTTGGCCAACATAGGTTTTAGCATTAAAAGAAATCAATACTTGGGGTGCCTGAGTGGCTCAGTCAGTTGAGCATCCGACTTAGATTTTGGCTCAAGTCATGATCTCAGGGTCATGGAATCGAGCCCCAAGTTGCATTCCATGCTCCAGCAGAGTCTGCTTATCCCTTTCACTCTGTTCCTCTCCCTGCTTGTGTGCATGCCCACTCTCTCGAAAAATAAATAATTTTTTTTGAAAAGAAATACTTATTTGATAGGTGAAAGTGTTATTTTCTTGTATACCAATTTGGATATATGTGATCCTAGTAAAGTTGAATATTTTTCATGCTTATTAAACATTTCTATATCTTTCTTATACATTCTTTATTCCTATAATTCAGCCAAATTTTTCTATAGGGGATTCTTTCTTTCTTTTTTTTTTAAAGATTTTATTCATTTATTCATGAGAGACCCAGAGAGAGAGAACTCTATATAGAATATATATATTCTTTCATATGTGTGTGTGTGTGTATGTGTGTGTGTCATTTCTGTGTGAAGGATACTATCCCATGATCCTATATGTAGTAACTTTTTGTATGCTTGTCTTAGTTTGTTACTGGGTTTTATATTTTGTTTACAATGATTTTGCTGTACAGAAGTTAAGGTTTTTTGTGTTATCAAAGCTATCAATCTTTTTTTAGTAGTTTCTGCTTTTGGAGAGTCCTTTTCTACCTTGAAATAATTAAGTTATATTTTCTTTTTGTTCTTAGAGGATTTCTTTTTTTATATTAAACTCTTTGAACCATCTGCCATCTATTTTAGTGTATAGTATAAGCTAAGAATCTAGTTAATTTTTATTCTAAATTGTTAGCTATCTCAGCAACAGCTTTCAAAGTCCTTTTCAGTAACCTGAAATGTCTTACTTATGTATGAAAATCAGATGTATAGTACATAAATGATAGAAAGTGGATTTTAAAAATTAAGATATAGTTGCCATGTAATGCTACATAGTTTCAGGTGTACAGCATAGTGATTAAAGTAGTCCGCATGTTATGCTATGTGTAGCTACCATCTGTCATCATACAACATTATTACAATATCATTGACTATTTCCCTATGCTGTGCCTTTTATCCCTATGACTTACTCATTCCATAACTGAAAGCCTATATCTCCCACTCCCCTTCACCCATTTTGCCCAACCCTGTCTGTGGCAACCAACAGTTTATTCTCTGTATTTATGAGTCTGTTTCTGTCTTTTTTTTTTTTTTTTTTGCTTTTTTGTTTGCTTTTTTTTTTGAGATTCCACAGGTAAGTGAAATAATGTAGTTGTCCAGAGTAGAAAGTGGATTTTAAACTCATGAATTCATTTCTTTATTTTTTTAAGATTTTATTTATTATTTGAAAGAGAGAGAGTGAGAGAGAGAATGAGCAGAAAGAGTGGCAGAGGGAGAGGGAGAAGCAGACTCCCCACTGAGCAGGAAGCCCAGGAGGTTCGATCCCAGGACCCTGGTATTATGACCTGAGCTGAAGGCAGCTTAACCGACTGAGCCACTCAGGCACCCCATATCAATTCATTTCATTTACTCACTTATTCTTCTTCCATTCACTCATTCCATAGACACTCATTTAGTACCCACTGTGTGCTTTAGTTGTAGTGATTAAAATGATGGGCAGGGTATTTGTCATTATAGGATTTTCTTTTATGATTGGATTTGGCAAGGGAAGAGGACATAACAATAAGTAAAAATCTATGAAAATTTTAGATAGAAGCTCTATGAGAAAGAGAAAATATGACTGCTTCTCATGACCTCACACTCTAGTACACACTCATACCGTCATATCTTCCTTCCTGCACACAATCGCTGGTAAACTCCATTAGTTTATGGATCACCTTGCTTATATGTCACTTCTTGGTGTCTCTAACCACCTCCCACCAAGTAAAGTGGAAAACTGTTCCTCTCCACTTCTACTTTTTCACTGCCCAACTCCTTTGTTCCATTTTTCTTCTATAGTACATGTTGCTTCTGACATGCCATATGTGCTGTGGGTTGTTATTTATCATCTGTCTCACCCTACTAGAAGTAAACTTCTCTAGGATGGGGATTTTGTTTTCTTCATGGCATATGCCCAGTACTCAAAATGGTGCCTGGCATAAAGCAAGCATTTAATAAATGTATATTGAGTAAATGGGGCTGGGAACTACTTAGTGACATTTTAGCTGAGTTTTGAATAAAAGACCTTCTCTGAAAAGATGTGGGGAAAGATTATTTCATGCAGATACATAAGAATATTTTTATATAAAAGCTTTTCTAAGCATTTTTCAAAAATTATTTCATGTAATCCTCTAATAATCCTATGATATATGTGTAGTTGTTATTCCCCTTATGCAGATGCAGAAATGAGGCACAGAGAAAGTGAATAACTCAACCAAAGGCATACACCTTTCTAAACACAGGCAAAAAGCCAGGCAACATGCTGCTAGTCTGTACGTTTATCTACTACGCCTTGCTGCCTTTCCAGGTGTAGCCAGTGCAAAGACCCTGAGGCTGGGACAAACCTGAAGTTTTTGGATGGACAGTAGGGAAATCAGTGTGGCTGGTGTATATTTAAGAATGAGGAACACAATATGAGTTGACTTCAGAGAAGTAGGTAAAGGGGAGAGCATAGAAGGCCTTGTTCTCCTTCTGGGGAAAGAGTGATATAAAGATTGTTTTTATTGCTGGAGGCTTTTAACAGTGCAATGATGTGACCTGATTACACTTTAAGCAATTTGCTCTAGATCCTGAATGGTGAAGAGAGTTCATGAAAAAAAAAAAAATCCTCACGAACAGTTTGTTAATTCTGTTTCCCCTGGAGATAAATATTTTAAAGTTATAGTAGTTTATAAATTACCTCCATGAATGTTTGAGTCTTTGTTATATTGGAAAATAGAATATCTTTATATTTTTATTATGTTTTGTTATTTTCAGCACAGTGAGATTTAATTCATGAAAATGAAGATGAAGTAACATTAGAACTTTTGAGAAGATGAACAGAAAGGCATAGCAGGCACAAATGTCAAACTGCAACTAATTCATAATATCCTGGCTCATTTCCTAAAATTCAATCATTTTTTTAAAAAACAGCTTTGTTGAGGCACAATTTACATTCCATAAATGTCACCCAGTTTAAGTGAATAATTCAATAATTTTCAGTGTATTTACAGGATTGTGCAGACATCACCACATTATCATTTTAGAACATTCTCATCACCCCAATAAGAAACTTTGTGCCCGTTATCAGTCACAGCCCTAGGCATTTATGAATCTACTTTCTGTCTCTAAACTTCCCTTTTCTGAACATTTCTTATGAATGAAATCATACAGTATGTGATCTCTCATGTCTGGCTTCCTTCACTTAGCATAATGCTTTTGAGGTTCATCCATGTTTTAGTATGTATCAATACCTCATTGCTTTTTGTTGGTGAATAATTCTCCATTATATGGATATACTACATTTTATTATTCATCAGCTGATGGATGGGTTATTTCCACTCTTGACTATTAAAAGTAAAAGCTGCTTTAGATATTCCTTTACAAATCTTTGTGTAGAGATGTGTTTTCATTTCTCGTGGGTAAAGATTTCTTTTGGAAGGAGTGGAAATACTGGGTTTTTGGTGAATCTTTGTTTAACATTAATTTTCAAAGTGTTTAAATAAAACCAGGATAACTTGCATCATGGTTTTTATTTTAATAAATTGCCATCACCAAATAATTTAGGTTGTTTTGCTATTAAACAACAATTTGTGAAACTAGCTTTTAGTATATACTTAAAATTTTAAGTTATTTAATAAGGAATGTCTGCATTTCAATAATATTTCAAATATTGAGAAATAATTTCTCTATGCTCAGATTTTTTTCTTGGTGCTCAATTTGAGAATTGATTAAAAAGATCTTTCAAATGAAGATGCTAAGTTATTTCAGAACATATAACATATGGAGTTATTTCTGTTTTTAAAACAATCTTCTGTGGGACAAGAGGTTTGCAAATCACAGAGTGAATATCTTTCTTCTTTGTTATTTTAGCTGCTGACATTTTAAATTCAATTTAGCAGTGGCCTTATATTTTTAAAGTTAATGAAGTGGGTTTCAGGTTCAGTTAACAGTAATTTAAGATGACAATTAAATCATTAGTGAAGCTAATTATTAAATGGAAAACTCACTGTAATACTCAAGCTCATAAAGAAATAAAATCTTATGTCCAAGTGCTATGCAGACTGTGAGCTGGTTGATGGGTAGTAATTTTAATGGAGCAGCATGGTAGTAAGGTTGACAGATGACAGTCCTGCACATGGAATTATTTCCAGCAAGCTGAACTTTAATATTTAGGTTCATGTTTAGTCACGATTTTATTTAGCTAAGTGACATAGGATATAAAACACTGTTTCATGGCATCTAAGGAAGTGTTTCTAAATAATGTAAATATATCTACTAGGTTTGCCCTGTTTATCTCAAACTCATATGACAAGCATAGTAATTATTATGTTTATCATAATAAAAATAAAATCAAAATGCTTTTAGACTTTTATTTTGGTAAGCAAGGGCATGCATTTGTATTGGGTATATACCTGGGGCAAAATTGTTGGATAATGAGGAATGCTATGTTTGATTTTGGTAGATAGGGCCATTCCATTTCCATAAGTGGTTAAACCTCTTAATACTGTTAGAAAGTATCTGTTGCTCTGTCTTAATTTAATAGGTAGAACTGATGACAACCCAGGTTCATTGACAGCAAAATGAATGACTAAGTGGTGGGATGTACAAAGTGGAGTACTATACAGCAAGGAAAACAGACTATAAAGTTCAGGTACGACCTGCTTGAATCTCAAGGGCATAATGATAAATGAATGAAGCACAGGTGAAATGTACTGTACAATCTCTATTTTTACAAAGTTATAGACAAAATTAAGCTGTGATGTTAGAAGTGAGGATAGTGGTTAATTTGGAGAGTAAAGAGGCTAGTGACAGAAAAGGGGCAGAAGGGAATTTTCTGGGTGGTGTTATATTTTGCTTCTTGACCTGGATGTATTCATTTCATGAGCTGTACACTTATGATCTACACATCTTCGTATATAAATATTAAAATTCAGTAGAAAGTAAAAGACAAGTAGGTATTAAACTTAGAAAAACATTCATTTTAAGTCCTTTTGATTTTAATTGTAGCATTGATTTGAACTTAAACAGAATCATTAAAGCAAAATTTATTTAAAAAACTCTCACACTAAGAAATTTTTTGATATATGCTATCCCATAAAGCACTTTTTGTCCATTATTTTTGTGATTTTTTAAAAAAGATTGTCTTTGTAGTTTTGTTCCTTTTAAATGTCTTTAAAATTCTGCCAGTTTTACAATACATTTTTTAAAAAGTTCTTAAAGTTAACATATAGTGTTTTTAAAGTTAACATACAGGGTAATATTAGTTTCAGGTGTACAATATAGTGATTCAACACTTCCATACATTACTCGATACTCATCACAAGGGCACTCCTGAATCCCTATCATCTACTTTCCCCATCCCCCACCCTCTTCCCCTCTGGTAGCTAGAGGGACAGTACATTTTAATTATGGACAATCATGTTACTCTTGTGATTCTTTTGTTAAAACAATTTAATTGTTTCACCATATAATTATTTTGTAAATTCCCCCCAAATAAGTAAGATTTTTATTTTGATTACTTTTATTTTAAATGAGTTTGGGAGGAATTGACAGTTTAAAAGATCTTTTCATCCAGGTTTATCTATAATGTCTCTCCATTTATTTAAGTCTTCTCTTGTGCCATTTAGTAACTTTTTCTTTTTAAAACTAAATTATGATCACATGGTTAAAATATGAATACATTCCTGTTAAACAATGAAAACTAATAAATTGTAATTCTGTATTCAGATATATCACTTTTCCCTCCATAGGGCTATTCAAAGTTATCAATTGACGTGTACCCCTTCAAACTTTTGTATGCATCTATATATGTGTAAATGTACCCAGAAACATAAGTATGGTATCATGCTGTAGTATTTTTTGGTCTATATGAACTGTATCATGTAATCTACATTTGTGTGTATGTGTTTTGCTTTTCATTTTTCTCTCCTAATAATATGGCTGACTTAGAACTTTTTACATACTAGAACATTAGAATTCCCTTATTCTTTTAAATTGTTGATTTGTGTTGTTGATCAATAGAATGGATGTACTATGGATTATTTATACATTCTCTCTCTCTTTATTTAGGTTTATCTATTTATTTGTCAGAGAACATGAGTGGGGGAGGGGCAAAGGGAAAGGGAGAAAATCCTCCTGCTGGCTCCCTGCTGAGGGTGGAGTCTGTCACAGGGCTCAATCTTGAGGCCCCCAGATCATGACCTGAGCTGAAATCAAGAGCCTGTTGCTCAATAGACTGAACCACCCCGGGACCCCTATTTTTATATTCTCTTAGTGGTTATGTAGATTGTTTCAATTTTTTATGATTATAAGCAATGCTAAGCCACAGCCTATCCATATCTCCTTGTACACACTTAGAAGTTTTTCTCTAAAGTAGATTTTGAGAGGTGGAATTGGTCAAAGGGTATGCATATATAAAAGTTTGATTAAAACTGTCTAGTTCTTCTCTACAAATATTTTTTTCCAATTGGCATGCTCGCCAAGAATGCATAAAAAATTCATTTCTATGCTCTCATCAACACTTTGTATATTAAACACCACAGGAGATGGTAAAAATGAATAATTATTGCTCTTGTGAAATTTATATCCAATGTGATCAAGTATAAAAATAGTCATAAGAAGGCAACAAAAATAATGCATTAAAAGTAGTTGAACTTGTGGAAACAATAGCTAAAATGCTTGATGATGAGAAAAAGGATGTTATCTTTAAGATGCCCTTAGTGAATTCTTCCCGGCCAAAAGGGTAGGCTCAGAAACTCAATTTGTTGGCCCACTGAGTGAACTCATTTTTCAGGAATAGATTCACAATAAACAAACTTCAGAGCCTGAAGTAATAAACCAATTTATTAATGTACAGGGAGATAAGGAGTGCCAAAGGTTTCAGACAGGCTCTCCAACTGTCACCTTCTGTCCATGGATACTCCACACAGAGAGCCAAATTATCATTCAAATGTCAGCTAACCCAGTTTTTAGAAAATATATGCATAAGGCAGTCCATTTAGCATGTGCTGTCTGTGAAGCCCTTCAACTTGGAAAACCAATTTATAATCTTGATCATTGAGCATTTAATGAGAAAGAGGAGAGGGAGTGGAGGTGGTAATGGGAATCACCATTTCCACAATGTGGGATATACCTGCTTCTGGTCAGAGAGATGTTTCCTAGGCAGAGACATCCTCTCCCTTGGATACTGCTGGGAGGGGCCCAGCCGATATTTACCTCTGTTGTTCTCTCTTCTCTGAGCTTACAAGGATGGACCTATCTGATGGGTACATTATATTTCATTACAATCAAGCATTATTCTCTAGGAGCAATCCATGTTTTTTAATCCTAATAATAAAATCAATAATTATAGTAGTAGTGTTTATTTAGGGCTTATGATATGCTAGGCACAGTTCCAAGTGCTTTAAATACATTGACTCATTTAATCCTCTTTAAAGTGTCTTTCTTTATCTCCATCTTTGTCCATCATGTATTTGTTTGACAGCTCATCATCTCTTTGAGGGAGCATTTATTTTAGTTATGCATTCTTGGAGTGGCCCTCAATAAGGGCACAATATATGGAAACACAAAATACATCGAGAATTCTAAGTAGAAGTGATTCTTTTTGATTAGGTCAATAAGGGAAACTTCTCATGAAGGAGAGGAAGGGGCTTTACAACAGTTTTTCTGCTTAAAAGGTTACATTTCACTTAACTGAAAAGTTTGCTTACATGAAATACTTAATTCCTCAATAATACCTGACACATAAAATCTATTTTATAAAGTTTGTGGGTAGCCCCAGTGGCTCAGCGGTTTAGCACCGCCTTCAGCTCAGGGCCTGATCCTGGAGACCCAGGGTCGAGTCCCATGTCAGACTCCCTGTATGGAGCCTGTCTCTCCCTCTGCCTGTGTCTCTGCTTCTCTCTCTCTTTCTCTCTCCTGTGTCTCTGCCTCTCTCTCTTTCTCATGAATAAATAAATAAAATCTTAAAAAAAAAAAGTTTGCTATTGAGGTTAGGGCTGGGGAGACAATATGGATATTTTCATGTAAAATTCTTATCATCTGATTAAATTAAATGGAAATAAAATAAAAGACTGTCATTGGCCTTTTCTTTCTAATTGTGTTTCTCACACACTTGCACAATTTATATCTTAATGAAAATGAGGCTCAAGAGATGCTTTTAAAATCCAGGAGGGGAAATTAGAATGCATTCCCCTTGATTGCAGCATTTGCTATTTTAGAGGGAAAAAACATCAGTGGTCACTTATAAATTGTGATTCTGACCTACATTGCAGAGCTAGCAAATTTCCCTGCAAAACTGATCAATAACACACTGTTGAAAGAGGACCTTGCTAACAGCCTTTCCTTAGAAAAAGCTAAGGTTGACAGTCCAGGAAACAATTTGTTCAATTTCATCTACTCTCTTGGAATTCCCAGCAGGTAAAATTGCTCCCTGTTTCATAGTCACAGAAGCATTTCCCTTAAAGTAATAATGTTGGTGTTGATTGCATTTTTTATTTTATTTTTAAAAAAGATTTTATTTGTTCATGAGAGACGCAGAGAGGCAGAGACATAGGCAGAGGGAGAAGCAGGCTCCCCACTGAGCAGGTACCCTGATGCAGGACTCTATCTCAGGACCCAGAGATCATGACCTGAGCCCAAGACAGACGCTGAACCACTGAGTCACCCAGGTGCCCTTTGATTGTATTTTTAATATGAAACTTATAAATAGGTGCTTCTGGGTAATCATGGTAGCCAGCTAGCTGTATCTGACACCCTTTCTCCCAGCTTCTGGTAGAGTGCCCTGAAAAGATGCACAGAGAATACTGAACTGCAGCAGAGGAGGAAACAAAAGGAAAGGCAGTGAGTCAAACGTCGCATGAAATTTCTGCTATCATCGGTGGAGCAGAATTGAGATTCTTGTTTTTGGATTATGCACCACCCATCCAATTTTTAAAAAGATTTTATTTATTTATTCATAAGAGACACAGAAAGAGAGGCAGTGACACATCCATCCACTTTTTATATCAGAATAGAATAAAGAAGCTCAAGGTTGATAGGAAGAGATATTATTGAGCTAACCTCTTTGTAAAGGCAGACGTCCCCTCAATCAGGATTTCCCAACTTTGGCCCTATTGACATTTGGGACCACACAATTCTCTGCTGTGGGGGACTGTTCTGTATAATGTGAATGGCTCAGCAGCATTCTGGTCTCTACCCACTGGATGCTAATAGCACATCCTGACCCCTGGTTGTGATCATCAAAAATGTCTCCAAACATTGTCAAGTTCCTTCAGGGAGGAAATAGTTCAGGTTGAGAATCATGATATAGATGACTAGCTTAGCTAGAGCCTCCAGCTTCTCTGTCCCACCTCTCTTTTGTCTCTTTTCATTTTTTTTTATGACAGGAAGTCAATGGGGAGCAGATTGCAGTGCCCTGACAGCTGAGGTAACTTGTCCCTAAAAAGATTTTAAGAAACTCATTTGGATCAAGATTCATCCATGGTGATAGAAGTTAAAGTAATGGTTATCTTTGAAGGAGAAGATGGGAGGGATGCAAAAGAGGCTTCTCCAGTGATAGAAGCATTCCATATCTTGATCTAGGTGGTGGTTATCCATCTGATAAAATTCACTGAGCCCAACTTTTAGGCTGAGTACAATGACTATATTTAAGTTATACCTCCATTAACAATAAAAATAGAGAAAAAGAAAAGAAAAAGAAACTCCAACACAAGGCATATCAAAAGGAAAAGGACAGGACTATTTCTTTGAAGATTGATAGTGAGAGTGAGCCTTTGAAAATGAAAAGATGTGAACATTTTAGAATGCATGTGCTTGCATCAAAGAGCTCTGCTTTGGGAGCCAGTAGATTATCATGTAGTCCATGCTGGTGGCTCTCTATCATTCCTATGAAGTAAAGAGGAAATTAGAATTAAAAGCTGGGGCTATAATTCAACCTTTTGCCATAATCTTGGAGTAATTTCAGCAAACTACAAAGATAATGGATTAGTTTTAAAAATGCAATGGATTAGTCCACCTGAGCCATGCCAACAGAAATGGAGTGCATATGCCCAGAAAGTTAAGAAGGAGAAGCTCCATATGAGCCACTCATCTGTCTCCTTGAATGCAAGCACTGTACTAATCAGTATCCCATGCAGGTCTTCTACTGCACAGGTACTGTTCTCTAAGGCACAGTCCTCTGTTGCCCCTCTCCCAGTGACACCAATGCTTTTACATCTAAATCTAGAAAGCAGTGTCCTGGGGCTAGAGTGTAAGCGGCCAGCCATGGCTTATTTGTTTGGGGAATAGAGTTCCTGCAAGTAGAGCATTATGTCCAGAGCAAGAACAGTGAACAGGAAGTATACTTGGAGTAAAGCTTGACATGAATGTAGAGCAGTTAGAATTCTAGAATGGTCAGTGCAATAGTGGCAGACCTGGCACCTCACATTACATATCATCTATGTAAAAATGGTGTGCCCACTACGTTTCATGACAATTTTTCTAGCCTTCCTTCCTGCCCAGGTCTCTACCTCTAACAGAGATCTGGAAGCTGCTGCTGTTGTTCAAAGCACCAGCGAGTGGGGAGGCATCAGACATCTGCCAGTTCACAAATCTCAGCAGGTTCATATTTGAAACATGATCGTTCTGTCCAGAGTGGCTGGTATGTCTGAAACCCTTTAGTGTGCTGCGTGTAGTTAATCTGTTAGATCTTCAGGATGTCTACAATGGTCAGTTTGTCCAGGTTAATGAGGTCTGTGCTCTCTTTCTTTCTTTCTTTCTTTCTTTCTTTCTTTCTTTCTTTCTTTCTTTTTCTTCTTCTTCTTCTTCTTCTTCTTCTTCTTCTTCTTCTTCTTCTTCTTCTTCTTCTTCTTTCTTCTCCTTCCTTCCTTCCTTCCTCCCTTCCTTCCTTCCTTCCTTCCTTCCTATTTCTTTTTATTTTCTCTGGTATCTCTTCTAGGTCTAGATGAACTCTAGTATGTTTAGGAGGCAAAGAGGACTGAGAACATATGTGCCTGGGCTTTGGATATGTGCATGGAGCTCCTGCATGCCACTGTAGGACATGGGTTCCTACTGGTCCAAGATTGTTCCTCTGGCATGTCTTAAATAGCTTCCTCCTCTTCTGAAGAAGGGGGAATCACCCTTGCCTTGCCTTGTCCTACTTCCTAGCTGCTCCCTGCCAGGGATATTCTGCAGAGGTGAGACAGTCTGGTTGTATCTTGCCCAAACCCCAGCCTGGGACCCAGGAGACCCGGGCAATGGAGACTTCTTCCCTTTGCCCTTTCCCAGTGTCTCACTCTCACCTAACACTGTCATAGATTAATGGATTCCCCATCAGTGGCCTCAACATTCCACCTCCCAGCTTTGTGTAGTAAGAGCCATTATTCATGGATTCACTTATTTATTAGTTCATGCATTTATTTAGTAAGCATTTATTATTTCTTGTTTGGCATCTATTGTGTTCCAGGCATTACTTTATGGGTGAGGGCTATAGCAATATATGAGACAGACAAGATCCTTATTTTCTAGAGTTTATTTCTTAGTAGAGAAAACAGACTAAGTGAATAAACAATCTAACAAACATATATTAGAAGGTGGTAAGTGTTAAATGTAAATAAGAACAGGACATGTGATACTGACTGGGATAGGGTGGGGAGTACTTAGAAGATGTAGTAGTTTGTCTACACAAATGAGACTGTCAAAGGCTTAGGAACATCTTAAAATAGCCCCAAGTTTACTAACTGTGGTCCATACCTGATAGCCTATTGGTATCCATTTTCTCCTGTTCTTTCCTAAACAAACCACTTTCCAAGTGTTCATTTGTCTCGGGGAAAGCTGAGTGAACTAGCTTCAGTGGTTGGTCCTGATTAATAGCACCCAGTCACAGTAACATCATTCCCTTGCCAGTAATTGGTCTAAGAATCTGAGCCTAAGCCAATCAGGATATAGTATTTTCCTGTCACTAGAGATCTGTTTAGGAATGGGCACCTGATCCATTTTGAGGCAGTGAGAAGTGCAGGGGAGTTTTCTGGAAATGTCTGGGATGTTTTCTGCTCTTAATGGGAAAAGATGGTCTGTCTCTTTTACTAGATGTGAATGAGGAAGTAAGCAGACAGTTATTCTTGGCAGGTGGCCTACAGCCATGAAGGAAATACTCCTGAGAAGAAATCTGACCCTCAGCATAGCTGAGTGTAGAGAAGGAAATTATCTGGTTCTTGAGGACATTAGTGAACCTCTAAGCCAGCCCATTTTGAAGGCCTGCTCTTCAGCACTCATCATTTCTGTAGAGGTCACAGCTTCTGTTTATGCACAGGGCAAGCCAGAGAGCCCCTAGGAGCAGCCCTCAACCAGTGGATGAGAGATGATGGATGACTTCCCCAGCTTTGTCTCTTGTTTGAGACAACTCTGAGCATCCTATGTGACAGAGAAGCCCTCTCCAAGTAGGGAACATTTACACTGAGCTGTGAATGACAACAAGAAGCCATCAGTGAGAAGAGTACTCACAGCTGAGGCACTAGGCTGGCAAAGACTCTAGTGTAGGATTTGTTTTGGCATATTCTAGAATCAGAAAAAGGAGAGCAAGTATGACTGGGCCCTGGTTAAAAGACAGCTGGGGTTCTAGAATCAGACAGTTTGGTTAAGTCCTCCTCCTTGTCTTGCTTGCAGTTTAGTCTCAAGCAAGTTCCTTAACCCTTTTGAATTTTAGTTTCCTCATCTTCAAATGGACTTAATAATTGTACCCACATGACAGCATTGTAATGAGAATCAAATGAGCTCATGAATGTGAAATGTTTATTATAGTCCCTGGCCCAGAGTAGTTATTCTCTCATCTAGATTAGGTTTGCTTGCCTAATATTCAATTTGCCATGGGTTTTACATCTTTCTGGGGTCATTGTCAGAATAAAGTCACACTCAGCTGAACCTTGGGACGACAGAGTACAAACCACTGTGCTGGTAAACCCTCAGGAACCATAACTAAGCATTTTATATAGAGAGATTATCTGGATCCATTCAGAGCTCTAGCTGCCCCAGAATTTTTCTCCTTGCCAGGAAATCTGGAAGCATGCCTTAAAAGCTTGCAAATGTGAGATCAGTGTATCATCTGAGCAAGAACACATCGCCTCTCCTGTAGCAGCCCCTGCTATAAACTACCAAAAGATAATCTGTCAAAATCCATAAAGACTGTGGCTCATGATAAACACTTGGCCAATTTGTCCATCAAATAAAATTAAAAACCTACTACAGACATGCTATTGAGGAAAACTGGAAGTGCTAATACGGTTCCACTGGAACACACATAATTTATTACCTGACTGGTCTTGACACATGTATTGTGGGCTGCTTTGAAAGCCTGTCTCTGGACTATGTGCTCTAAAGGATATTATTACTTTAGGAAAGATTCTGAAGTAACCCTTATGTCGATAGCCATCAAAAATTCTCCTGCCTCTTTAGGCCACGTTCAGCTTCCAAGGAAGCTACTGCAAAACTGCATATGTTTTTTTTTTTTTTTCCAGAAGAAACTGCATATGTTAATCGCACAAGTGACTATGCAAAGTAATTCCAAAGCTTACCTGCAAGAGACAGGAATTCCACCCAGAATCCTTTAGCTGTGTGTTATCGCGAGGCCACGGGGAAAGCTTATTGGATTTAATAACACATATTTGCTTACAACAAGGGCCAAGAAAATGGCAGGTGTTTCAATTCACCTGCCAGAAGTGATATTTTCTTTTGAGCTCCCTGTCAGAGAGTCTAGTAAAATAATACAAACTGCTAAGTAATATTTATCTAGGGCAAGTAATATTTTTCTGACTTCTAGAAAGCTCTTAAAATAATCAAGCCTCTCCACATTTAGGCAAAAGCAGCTAAGTGACCATTTCTGTCTACCATCACTTACTAATTTTCTATAATTATGTGCTATTAAAAGTGAAATGAAGAGATAGAGAAGGATACAATTACTCATTCTTTAACCTTATTAATAATAATAGTAATAATGACAATTGATATTATGACAGCTTACCAGGGCCCAAGCAATATGCTTAACACTTAACTTATATCCATCTCATTTGATATTTCCAAAAAGTCTTTGGGAGAGGAGGATGTATTGTCATATTTTCTTAATAGGTGAGAAACAGAGACTTTAAAAGGTTAAGACATTTGTTCACAGTCACACTCTTAGTTGATGACTTGGTTGCATTTCTAACTTGGACTGCCTGGATCACATATTCACCATATACTCCGCCTCCTCCGGGCCTAATTTACACATCTATATTTGTCTTCCTCTCCTAGGTGACTGGGGAGTCCAGGGTGCAGCCCAGACAGAGTTTCCAGACATGGTGTGGGAATGAGTGGGGCTAGCTCACAGCTGAGGGCATGGAGCAAAGTGTGACTGGACCAGAGCTGCAGGCCATGGGAGGGCCAGGCAGGCAGCAAGGGGATGTCTGAAATGCCCACTCCTAGTCCAGTGGCCAAAAGTGAAGGAACAGCAACAGAGAACCTGCAAAACGGAGCAAGCAAGTTTGGCAGGCGGCCTGGGGAGATTGCCAGAATCTGGGGAGACTTAGGTAATGCGGACTTATCAGAGGATGTCCAGAGCAAAAGTGCTGGTGGGCAGAGCTGGAAAGGATGCTGAGTACATTCCCATGATCTGTGACAAAGAGATAGTCATGTTTTCGCTCTTGCATAGATCTCATGAAGAGTAAGAGAAATAGCTCATGTGCAAGCACTTTGCAAACTCTGAAGTGAGAATGTTGTTACAAGGGTTGTCTGTGTTTGTACACCCAAGGCCAAACAATCTGTGCATCTGTGTTTCTCTGGCAGCAGCCTGGGCCATAGATTGCTGACCTAGGACACCTCAGTTAGGTTTAGAACTCGGAGATAAGTAAGAAGATAGTTTTAGCAAAGAAAGAGAGGAGGTAACTTTCCAGCTTTCTCATGTGTTTTTGGGGGAGGATATTCAAATGTACCAGGATAAGAATCAAAACTATTGCAAAATAATGCTTCAGTGTTGTGGTTTCTAGGTAATAATATGTGGCATATTGTGAACTGGATACAGGATTTAAAATGCATATGGTGGATTTTGTCTTGTAGCTCAATTCAACCTTGGTTAATGGCAAAGAGAATGTCCAGGGTTTGTGAATGCTGTCATTATTCTGAGCAGGACAGCATGACGGGGAGTTGCACTCAGATGCCATCAGGGAGGAGAGAACCTGATTGAATTTAACATCCCCATTTCTTTTTTTTATATATAAATTTATTTTGTATTGGTGTTCAATTTGCCAACATATAGAATAGCACCCAGTGCTCATCCCATCAAGTGCCCCCCTCAGTGCCTGTCACCCAGTCACTCCCACCCCCACCCACCTCCCCTTCCACCACCTCTAATTCGTTTCCCAGAGTTAGGAGTCTCTCATGTTCTGTCTCCCTTTCTGATATTTCCCACTCATTTTTTCTCCTTTCCCCTTTATTCCCTTTCACTATTTTTTATATTCCCCAAATGAATGAGACCTTTGTCCTTCTCCGACTGACTTATTCCACTCAGCATAATACCCTCCAGTTCCATCCATTTCTAAGCAAATGGTGGGTATTTGTCGTTTCTAATGGCTGAGTAATATTCCATTGTATACATAAACGACAGCTTCTTTATCCATTCATCTTTCAATGGACACCGAGGCTCCTTCCACAGTTTGGCTATTGTGGACATTGCTGCTAGAAACATCGGGGTGCAGGTGTCCCAGCGTTTCACTGCATCTGTATCTTTGGGGTAAATCCCCAGCAGTGCAATTGCTGGGTCGTAGGGTAGCTCTATTTTTAACTCTTTGAGGAACCTCCACACAGTTTTCCAGAGTGGCTGCACCAGTTCACATTCCCACCAACAGGGCAAGAGGGTTTTCCTTTCTCCACATCCTCTCCAACATTTGTGGTTTCCTGCCTTGTTAATTTTCCCCATTCTCACTGGTGTGAGGTGGTATCTCATTGTGGTTTTGATTTGTATTTCCCTGATGGCAAGTGATGCAGAGCATTTTCTCATGTGCTTGTTGGCCACGTCTATGTCTTCCTCTGTGAGATTTCTCTTCATGTCTTTGCCCATTTCATGATCGGATTGTTTGTTTCTTTGCTCTTGAGTTTAATAAGTTCTTTATAGATCTTGGATACTAGCCCTTTATCTGATACGTCATTTGCAAATATCTTCTCCCATTCTGTAGGTTGTCTTTTAGTTTTGTTGACTGTCTCCTTTGCTGTGCAAAAGCTTCTTATCTTGATGAAGTCCCAATAGTTCATTTTTGCTTTTGTTTCTCTTGCCTTCATGGATGTATCTTGCAAGAAGTTACTGTGGCCGAGTTCAAAAAGGGTGTTGCCTGTGTTCTCCTCTAGGATTTTGATGGAATCTTGTCTCACATTTAGATCTTTCATCCATTTTGAGTTTATCTTTGTGTATGGTGCAAGAGAGTGGTCTAGTTTCATTCTTCTGCATGTGGATGTCCAATTTTCCCAGCACCATTTATTGAAGAGACTGTCTTTTTTTCCAATGGATAGTCTTTCCTCCTTTGTTGAATAATAGCTGACCATAAATTTGAGGGTCTGCTTCTGGGTTCTCTATTCTGTTCCATTGAACATCCCCACTTCTGTTGAGTACAGGATGGAAATGTGTGGGGCTGCTCTTGGGGTCCTAGAGAACACACTGTTGGGTTTCTATTCCACTTCAGCAGCCCAGGGAACTAGAATTAACAGCAGTAGGAGGCAGCTGTTTCCATGCAGCAGCCACAGGGAACACATCCAGCAGGGTGGCTTGTGCCTGATTTGGCTGGCAGCAGGACCAAGAAGGGACTGGGCAGAGGCACGGCTGTTATCTGGCATGGAGGCCTGGCGAAGAGCAAGCCATAAGCAGAATGCTGGAGGTTTTGCAGCTTCACCAATAGTTGGGAAGAAGCTGTGTAGAGACATTTCTCTATTGGAAATGCCCTTGGCTTCTGCTGCATACCATTTACTTGAGGCTGAATAGGAAATAGACATTGACATCAATCGGCCCTCTGCATCATCATCTGACAGAAGAATGCCAAAGACAGTCAGGAGAAATAAGTAAACCCATCCTTTCAGTTTGTAGGGGAAACACCAGGCTAGAGAAAGCCTTACCTTTGTCTGGGCTGAGTAAGCAGGGAAAAACCAGAAGAGCCAATATTGAAGAGAAAAATGGAGAACTCACTTTTCAGGCTGGAGAGAAAAAGGACAAAGAATTTAATGACAAATGAATAGCTAAGAATCAGAAGGTAGTGATTAAACAGAGATAATTGAGGTTTCTAAAAAAAGGAGATTAGAGCAAAAGGCTGAGAGTGATAGTCAGATACATAAAAAAGGAAAACTTGCCTGATCTGTGGGAGCCCTGATTATGTATTTGGAAATCACTCATGCAGCATCTGCCTATATTAATGAAAACTTACCTAGGCACACCTTGGTAATTTTTAAAAATTTTAAATTCTTCCAAAGCATCCAGGGAGAAAATCAGGTGGCCTGCAAAGGAGGCAAATCCTATTTTACTCTGATATACTCTCTATAGTATTAAAGTTTAGAAGAGCATAGATTATAGGGAGATATGGGCAAAGATTTGGTACAGGGTACAATAATTTTATTATTATTATATATATAGTTCCATTTCTGAAAAGGTAAGCTCAGTAGCTACCAAAGAAGGTTCCCTAAAAAAAAAAAATGACTCTAGCTCGTCCAAAGATAGGAAACCCAGTAATGGGAAAATTCTTGTATAAAATGGTTTGCTCTAAACACAAGAGATCCACAAGTTAAATTTAAAGAACTGTTGCAAATATTGTTCTAAACCAAAGAAAAATATCAGAAACACAATTGGAAAAAATACATTTAATAATAAATTTGGCAGGAGAGGTTATGTATGTTTGTCCAAAGTACTTGACACATAGTACATTCTCTATAAGCATTTGCTGAACGAATATAGGATTTTTACCATGTATGCAGAAATAAGTTGGAGAAATGAGGATGGCCAGGAGTTGGAGGAAGCTGAGTCATTTCCTCTTTCCCCTGCGTAAAGCAGAAAATGCAGGAGGGTAAGTGGTGGAACTTTCTGTTCCTTTTATGCCTTGTTCTTTCAAAGTGAAAGTCAAGTTCATTATTTCCAAGTGATTATTATTGTAAGCTCAAAGGGCTTGGTCACATTCTCTGAATGAATAACTGAGGTCATGCATTTAGGAAGTGTAGAGCACTCTCAGAGCAGACAGGTACCTCTTGCCATATAAAAACAGTGCTGTCTTGGGGGGCAGGAGGCTGCTTCAAGATGAAGGTGAACATCTCTTTCCCAGCTATTGGCTGCCAGAAACTCATTGAAGTGTACGATGGATACAAACCTCATACCTATTATGAGAAGCATATGGCCACAGATGCTGCTGCTGCTGCTCTGGGTAAAGAATGGAAGGGTTACATGGCTTGAATCAGTGGTGGCGATGACAGAGTAGGCTTCCCCATGAAGCAGGCGGTCCAGACCCACAGCTGTGTCCACCTGCTGCTGAGTGAGGGGTGTTCCTGCTACAGACCAGGGAGGACCAGAGAAAGAAAGTGCAGAGCTGTTCAGGGTTGCCTTGTGGATGCCAGTCTCAGTGCTCTCAACTTGGTCATTGTGAAAAAGGGGAGAAGGACCTTCCTGGGCCTACTGATACTACTACACCTCCTCACTGGAAGTCCAAAAGAGCTAGGAGAATCCACAAACTCTTCAGTCTCTCTAAGGATGATGCCCACCAGTATGTTGTGAGAAAGCCCCTAAATAAAGAAGGTGAGTAACCTAGAACCAAAGCAGCCAAGACTCGGCATCTTGTTACTCCATACATCTTCCAACACAAACATCGGCGTATGGCTCTGAAGAAACAGCGTACTATGGAAAATAAGTGGCTGAAGAGTAGGCTAAACATTTGGCCTTGAGAATGAAGGAAGCTAAAGAAAAATACCAGGAACAGATGGCTGAGAGGTGGAGGCTGTCCTCTCTGAGAACTTCTACCTCTAAGTCTGAGTCCAGTCAAGGATGAGATTTTCTAAGTTTAACAAATAAGATCAGACATTAAAAATGTGTCTTCCTGGGTTTCTCGCTGTCAGCCAGGAAATTTTTCACATTGTTCCTCTGGATTTATATGATTCACTGAACTAAGTTAGCTAGAGCTTTCATTTGTAGAGAATTGATTGCAGATTGATTCACAACCATAATTCTTTTAAGGCAACCACTTAACAATGAGTCACAAAGTTGGCTTTTATAGGTGTCTGTATCTCTAGCTCACTCATTGCTGAGCAGTGCTATTTCTTCATAGAAACAGTTCACTTTGAGGTTATGGGGACTTTATCCAACAATTGATAGTGGTTTGTGTTTATAAACAACTCCAAAATGGTCTGAGTCCAGCCACTGCAGAGTGAGGGAAAAATTAGTGAGGACTATGTATAGTTTGTCCCAGGGAAGACAGGAAAGTTTTTTCTGGAGATGACTGATTTCAGAATCATTTGGTCACAAACCCCAGTGGCTGAAGGATTTTTTTTACCTTTGGGTTTGTCATTATTCACACATATTGGATCATCTTTCAGATAATATGAAGTTGTTCCCTGATTTGAGGGTGAAGTCTAGGGAAAGTCATTATCTTTGTTCTAGGAAAGAAGCTTCAGGAGGGTGTACAATTCACCTGCCTCCTGAATTGGAGCTTGGTTCAGAATAAATGTGGCAGTGGGTTGGGGATTTCCTGAGAATTTCTTTGCTTTGCTTGAGATGTGCCAGAGATGTACAACCCTGTTCTTTGTTTTCTATTCTCTATTATATCCAGAGAACATTTAATTCTCTGTTTGAAGAAGGCTAAGGCTGGATTATTTTTGCCTGAAGATTATCGACTTTGTGAGTTATAAGGGGGTAAATTTTACAACACTTTTCCTGAATATAAATGTTATATATATGTTGCAAGTGTGTTTTTATATATGCATACATGCATATGTATATACATATATAGTGTTTCAAAGCTAAATTCCATATTTGTATATTATCTATTTCTTTATTGTCAGTGCCTTTATGAAGTCAATAATTTTGACTTTATTACTATTAATATTAATAGAAACAAAGGCAGGAAACAAAATCATCTTTTAAAAATATTTTAAATGACAAACTCTTATCTCCTAGCATCTGTGTAATTTTCTCAATAATAATGATTTCTTATCTCCTAGCATCTGTGTAATTTTCTCAATAATCGTGGATCGTAATGACCCAGTAGTTTGCAGAATATTTCCACCCACATATGTGTTCAGGTACTATATATGTATATATATATATATATATACATATATATTTGAAAAATCACTTGATTTGATTCTATCACATAATATCCAAAAGACTTGGGACACCTGGGTGGCTCAGCGGTGGCTGATCCGAAAGCAGAGTGTGATCCCAGGGTCCTGGGATCGAGTCCCACATTGGGCTCCCTGCGAGAAGCCCATTTCTCCCTCCGCCTATGTCTCTACTTCTCTCTGTCTCTCATGAATAAACAAATAAATCTTAAAAAAAAATCCAAAAGTCTTAATTTGTCATGTGTTCCCAGTCCTATTGTTAGTAAAGAGCTCCTGTAATTGCAGGGTTGCAAGGAAGAATGGTAGTTTAGGTCACTAGTTTTCAAATTCATTCATTCACTTGTTTTGTCTGTTTCTTTGTTCATTCATTCAGTAGGAGGGAGAAAATAAAATTATATATATGAATACAGACACACACATACACATTCACACACATATATAATTTAAGGGAGATTGAATTTGCCAGCTCACTGCAGTCTTCTGATGTGTGTTAGGGTGCTTGGTGGTGGATGGGGTGTAGGGGATAAGGAGATTTTCGTAGAAAGGTAAGAGAGAGAAGAATCAATATTTGGGGGCAGCTCTGGAGTTTGGAGAAAGGATTTTAGGAAATGTTGCTATGGGTCTGTGTTGGCTACCCTTTGGCATTCTTGTAGAGATACCATTAGATATCTATTTTTGGCTACTGGGAAGGGTTTCCTGGAACAAGAGCCTGCACAGAGAGTGAATGTGTGTGCTAGATGCTGATGATACAATGGTGGCCATAAAACACATGCTCTCTGCTCTCATGAACTTACATACTAGCAGAGGAGCTGGCATGAATCAATATCCATCAAAGTATCATTCATTCATTCATTTATTCATTTATCAATTATTATTTTTAAAAAAGATTCTATTTTTTTATTTGAGAGAGAGAGAGAGAGAGAGAGAGATAGTGAGAGAGATGGTAAGAGAGAGCATGAGCAGGGGAGAGAGGGAGAAGCAGACTCGCCACTGAGCAGGGAGCCTGACAAGAGGTTCAATCCCAGGACTCTGGGATCATGACCTGAGCTGAAGGCAGATGCTTAACCACCTGAGCCACCCAGGCACCCCCATCAACTATTTTTTTAAAGCACCTATATAATGTTCCAGGCACTGTTTTAGGTCCTTGGGATTCTTATTCATCAGTAAAACAAGAAACAAGACAATACTATTCCTGCGTGTGGGGGCTTTATAATGTGCCAACCTTTTTTTTTTTTTTTTTTGGCTTTGAATAGAAAACTATTTATTTGGGGAGAGTTTTAGTTTTTTTGTTGTTGCTGTTTTGTTTTGCTTTTCTTTTTTAACATTAAAAATTTTTTTTTGGTTTTTATTGAAGTTCGATTTGCCAACATATATTATAACACCTAGTGCTCATCCCATCAAGTCCCCTCAGTGCCCATCACTCAGTTACCCCATTCCCCCTCCGCAACCATTTGTTTGTTTCCCAGAGTTAGGAATCTCTCATGGTTTATCTCCCTCTCTAATTTTTCCCACTCAGTTCCCCTCCTTTCCCTTATTTCCCTTTCTCTATTTCTTATATTCCACATATGAGTGAAACCCTATGATGATTTTCCTTCTCCAATGGACTATACAAATCAAAACCACAATGAGATACCACCTCACATCAATGAGAATAGCGAAAATTAACAAGACAGGGAACAACACATGTTGGAGAGGATGTGGAGAAGGGGGAACCCTCTTGCACTGTTGGTGGGAATGCAAACTGGTGCAGACACTCTGGAAAACAGTGTGGAGATTCCTCAAGAAGTTAAAAATAGAGCTACCCTATGACCCAGCAATTGCACTACTAAGTATTTACCCCAAAGATACTGATGTAGTGAAATGCCAGGACACCTACATCCCAATGTTCATAGCAGCAATGTCCACATAGCAGCAGTTGTCCTTCCAAACTGTGGAAGGAGCCACGATGTCCTTTG
Source organism: Vulpes vulpes (assembly GCF_048418805.1). NCBI lineage: Eukaryota > Metazoa > Chordata > Mammalia > Carnivora > Canidae > Vulpes > Vulpes vulpes. The sequence goes on from NC_132790.1 coordinate 71,278,436, forward strand.
ACAGATGAATGAATAAAGAAGATGTGGTCTATATATACAATGGAATATTACTCATTCCTCAGAAAGGGCAAATATCTACCATTTGCTTCGACATGGATGGAACTGGAGGGTATTATGCTGAGTGAAATACATCAATCAGAGGACAATCATCATATGGTTTCACTCATATGTGCCAACCTATCTAGGCCAGAACTACATTTCCCAGAATTTTCTCTGGGTTAGGCATGGGCATAGGAGAAATATGCATAAGATCTGAAAAGCAGGAGTGAAGCTGCAGTCATTAACCTCTGAAGGACATTGCAGGGCTCCAGGCACTGCTGTAGCTCATGCATGTTGGAGCTCATCTGCTGCATCACCTTCCTAGCGTGCTAGTGGACGATCTCTGGGTCCTGCTGGGTATCCTCCTCCTGCTTCTCTGTGGCCTGAGCCCAATGTGGTGCAACTTATGGCAAGTGGGCCCACTTCTCCTGCAGATTCCTACAGCACTGAGTTTGAGTCAGTGAGTGACAGATGTAGGTTCAGTTTGCATGTATTTGCCTCCTTGTGAAATCCACGTTGCCCCCTTTCTCATGCAGATCCAGGATTTTCTCCTGAATCAGTGACTCATGGTGACTCCAGGCTCCAACCAGAAGGAGAGGCAGTAGCTTACACAGTTGCCCCACTTGCTCTCACAACTTCCTAACAACAAATCCCTAGAATAAATCCCATTCTCTATTTCTTGTAGTGGTTCTGCTGCTCTGATTGAACCCTGACAGATACTCTGCACTTGTTCACTTTACATTCTGGGTAGACGGTAAATGGCTTAATAAATAAATTGTAAAGTATGCTTAAGTGTGAAAGGTACTATGGAAAGAAAATCAGAGAAGGGAACTGGAGAGGGAAAGAGTAAGGGTGATATAGGGTACCGTGGGGGTGGGGGTAAGGAGGCAGGCGCTCTATTAAATAGGGCATCCCAGTGAACCTTATTGAGAAGGTAAGATTTGTACAAAGGCTTGAACAAGGTGAGGGGGTAGCCAAAGGAAAGCTTGGAGGGCAGAAGGGACATAGAACCCACTCCCTAAAGCAGGAGAGTGCCCGGAGCATTCCAGCAACTTCAGGGAGCCAGTGTGACTGGAAAGGAGAGAGAGGAGGAGGACAGGAAGATATCAGGCTAAAACTGCATCAGGGGTCTGATTTGTACAGCAGGGGTTGGCATATATCAGCATGCAGACCAAATCTAGCCCCTCTGCTTGTTTTTGTACATCATCTTATTGGCAAATGGCCATGCTTGTTCATTTACACATCATCTAAGGCTGCTTTCTGGCTACCACTGCAGAGTTGAATAGTTGTGACAGAGACCATATGGCCTACACAGCCTGAAATATTTACTAAAAAATTGCTGACCCCTGATGTAGCAGCTCAGAGATTTTGGCTTTTACTCTGAATGAAATGGGACCCATCTCTGGGTTGTGGGTAAAGGAGGACCACGTGTTGGTTTATCTTATACAAGAATCATTCATATTGCTATATTGAAAGCAGATTGAGGGTAGAAGCAGGGAGACCCACTAGGAAGCTCTCATGGCATCCAAGCAGGAGAGGATGCTGGCTTGGGCCAGAATGGCAGTGGGGGAGGTAGTCAGATTCTGATTCTCTTTTGGAGCTTAAGCCAAACTGACAGAATGGATTTGGGTGTGGGAAAGTAAGGGAGTCAACAAATGTACAATTATAACCTATCATAAGTGCTAGTATGAAAGGTTTCCTCAGAGGTGCCTCAGGGACCAGTGGGATGGGAGCAATGCCAATCTCCCCACCCAATGGAGTAGGGCTGCTTTGTCTGTTTTGTGTATTGGGCTTTCTACTAATAGGGTTGTTCTCAACCTTGGCTGCATGTTAGAATCATCTGGGGAGTTTTACAAGGTACTGATGCGTGGGTCCCGCCCCCAAATTCTTATTTAATTGGTTTGAGTTTTGAACTGAGCATTAGGATTCATAAAAGCTCTCCAGATGATTCTTTCATCAGGCATAGTTGAGAACCACTGCTCTAATATTTTCTTTGAATAAACTTCCCATGCCTTCAGATGATGGAAAAGGACTGGTTTGGGACCTAGGAGTGTGTGGTGGAATTTGCCTTTTTAATTTTCATCTTTTTAGCACTTAGCACATTCATAATACCACCTTAATTTCCTCGGAAGGAATTTCTTCTCCCATTTGTTCATCCCTGGTAGAAATAGTGCCTGTCTCCCTCTGATCAAAGTGAACTTCCTGGATCTCTTCTCTCCCTTTCGTGATGCAGCCAAATGGCAGCTGTTTGACTTGAATCCAACCAGTTGGACACATGGGTATCAGAGGTGGTTACAGGTGATTTGTTGCAGCATTGACCAAAATGCTAGCACAGTACTGTCTAGGATTTTCCACCATGAAATGATTGCTAAGTTTTCTTCCCAGCATCTTGACCCTCAGAGCTCCCTTGGTTCTTTCAATCCATTCCCAAGCCTGATGCCCTGGTCTCTGGTACCCTGTCATTCTCCTTCCCACTACCTTATATCATGTTGATAAATTTCCTATTGCTTAAGTTAGTTTTTGCTTGTAGTCAGGAACCTTATGGGTACAGAATGCCTGGGTGGCATTCTTTGCTCTATTTGTATCATGACATTATTCCGCTCTATTCATTTGGCAACTGAACACTGTGATTTCTTTGTTGGAAAAGAGCAAACAAGAATAACAATCTATTGAACTATGCTTACTCAATAGGGAACAGACAAATATGAGTTGGTGCCAGGTCCTTTGGCGGTTATAATAATCATTTATAAAACTAGCATAGCTATCAATAATAACAACAATTTATTAATTATCTATTTCTTGAAAGTGCAAGATTTGATTTAATATTTCTACAGATGCAAGTCTTTGGTTGAAATGCAATATATGAAAAATCATCAAAACGGTGAGCAAAACACGCTCCTAATCCTGCGGAGGTATATGTGTCAGTTTGGGCCCTGTAGCAAGTAGATACCAAGACAGAATTAGAAATGCATGAGGTTCCATGTAGGAAATATCTATGGAAGATAAAGGACAGATGTCATAGGACCAGTTAGAATCTTCAGATCATGCTGCACGTGTGACACTTATAGAAGGAGAGGGTGGAGGAAGAAGGATCTGGAGAAAGAACCTGAGATTGCAATGAAGCTCTGAGAAGGTCTAGATCAGGCTGGTGGGAAACTTCAGAGCAAAGATTGCCAGGGAGAGGAAGCTTGTGTTGGCCAGGAAGCCCTGGCTCTAGTGGTCCTGTGGTGCTCAGTCATTGGCTGGGAGCAACCTGGGAAGGGCCTGGCCTCAGTGTGAATGCTGAGACAGATCTCAGAGATATAGCTAAAGGTGGCCAACTAACCACATTCCTTGCAGCAAGTTCTCTCTTGAAAGATTTGAAGTGTCTACTTCCACAGAGATCACAGAAAACCATAGGAAGCAAGGGAGAACTTTTGCCTTTCAAAAATCGAATTTCTTCCCCTACCTGCCCTGACCATTATTCAAGACCACATACTACGGAGTGAGAACCAAATAAATGCAAGGAAGTTTATTATAGTTTTTATGTGAGCTTTAGTAGGAAGTCTTTCAATCTGTTGTTTGAGGAGAGTGAATCATTATGAAAAAATAATGCTTTTTCTTTATCCTGGAATGGGTTAGAGGTGGGCTGCTGGGCAGAAAAGCAAGCATTAGGGTAAATGGGTAAGGGTAAACACATTTTGGGAGATCTCTATCCATTTATTCTTACTCATTCACACTCTGTTCTTTCTGTTTTCTCTTTTTCTCATTCACCATTTTTTGCTCCTTTTCTATTGAATCTTTCCTATCACTATATAAACATATTCTTACAAAGTGTCCCCTTGTCTCAAATTCCTTCAAACCACTCTCCCATTATTCCACACCTATTCATGGCCAAACATGCCAGCTTTCTCATCTTTTGCACCACTCATTCCTTACTCGGACCCCACCTTCACAGCCCCCTTAAACATTACACTTGTCAGGAGCATCCGTGACTTCCATGGAGCAAGATCAGTGGCTAGTTTTCCATTCTTGCCTTGTGTGACCTCAGTAGCACCCAACTTTTCTGACACCTCCTTCTTTTTGGAATGCTTAGCTTTCTTGGTTTCCCACTCTCCTGGTTTACTTCCCCCCGTTCTCTGGCTATTCCTTTTCTATATCATCAGTTGACTCCTCCTCTTGAACCAAATCTAAATGTTGGACTTTGTCTGGATTTGGTCTGAACTGAGTTCTCTCTCTCTCTCTCCCTGTTCCTTGGTCAGGGTGCTATGGCCATTTTGGGCAAGGCAGTTCTTCCACAAGATGACCCTGAAAAGAGGAATTTATGCAAGGGGTTTATTAAGAAAGACTTCCCAGGAAAAGTGGAAAGAGTATGGGGGAAGTAGGGTAGGGAAGGAAAGACACCAATACAGTGATATTTCAGACCAAATTCCAGCCTCCGTTTGATCTCCAGAGAAGCTCTAAGCATAAATTTTACCTTAAGGTCGTCCTGGCTTGAGACAGGGAGCTGGGTATTCATATTCCTACTTTTATCAGTCATTGGCTAAGGAGTGCTCTGTGTGTGTATGTGTGTGTACACATGTATGTCAGGCACAAGTATTTGGTATGAGTGGATCATATATGAACTCACAAGCATTTTCAATTGCCTGTGTTCGCAGCCAGAGCAGTCCAGTAGCTCAAAAGAAATCACTGAAGAAAGATGCAGGCACCAGCTTTTGGAAAACCTCCCAGAGGCTGGGGGATGGATGCTCAGAGTGGTAAGGAGGATTCCAGGAGATCAGAGTGGAGTGGATACAGTATTGTTACAATTGGATATGGATGGAATGGGGTGTGTGGAGGCTGAGTGCAAGGAACAGAAGAAGGGAGGATGGGTCTGATCTGAATCCCATTCATAAGAGAGGCCCCTTACAGATCTGTTTTGTGGAAAATTCTCAGGTGAGTAGCTAAGAGAAGGCTATATATGAGTTACAATGTGTGCTCATATGTGCTGTGTTGGTAGAGGCCTGCTTCCAAACTGTGGGTCCAGAAATCACTGTCTGGGGTCAGCTATCCACCTGGTTTGTACTGAGGCCTGGACTCCAAATGCCCTTCATTGCACATTTCTTGTCTCCTCCTAGGACTGCTCCAAGCCTCTCCTGAACATAACAAGATCTCTTGTGGAAGGAGTTGTAGGCATTCTCCATTAGGAATGAACAGGAATGTCTATATTGCTGTGTCTTTCAGAGTGGGTTTTATAATGAAGAGAATCACTAATTTGATAATTTTATTTATTTATTTATTTTAAAAAATTTTATTTATTTATTCATGAGAGACACAGAGAGAGAGAGAGAGAGAGAGGCAGAGACACAGGCAGAGGAAGAAGCAGGCTCCATGCAGGGAGCGTGATGTGGGACTTGATCCCAGGTCTCCAGGATCACGACCTGGGCTGAAGGCGGGCACTAAATGTCTAAGCCACCCAGGGATTCCCATTAATTTGATAATTTTAAAAGGACTGAAGAAATTTTCCTGTTAAAAGTTAGGAAATTGTTTAATAAATACACTTAAGCTTTTTTTTTAAAAGATTTTCTTTATTTACTTGAGAGAGAAAGAGAGAGAAGAGGAAGAGAGGGAAGGAGAGGGAGAAGCAGACTCCCTGCTGAGCAGAGAGCTGTGCATGGCGCTTAATCCCAGGACTCTGAAATTACAACCTTAGCTAAAGGTAGACAACTGAATGAACCACCCAGGCGCCCCAAACATACTAGTAAGTTTTAAAGGGTCATTGTATACAGACTGCATGTAGGTATGCTGTAAGCTGGGAATTGTGGAAACTGGATGCTTCATTACGTGGAAATATTGAAAAATAGAGAATGCTAACATTCAACTCTAACACCCAAAGGCAACTGGTTTTAACATTTTGATTTATTTCTTTTAAATATTTTTCCATTTATATTTTTCACATAATGCTTTTCCCATTTAATGTTATAATAGAAGGCCTTGTATATGCTATTGAATATTCTTGGAAAACATTATTTGGATTTAACTACACAATGTGTACATACACATCTTGCTTTATTCAACAGTTTCCTGACTATTGGACCGAAGGTTTTTTTATAATTCTGTTTTGTAAATACCACTGCAATGAATGACATCATAAAAATGTGTGTGTGCCTAGATCAATGGAAAGGAATAGAGAACCCAGAAATGGATCCTCAACTCTATGGTCAACTAATATTTGACAAAGCAGGAAAGAATATCCACTGGAAAAAGGACAGTCCTTTCAATAAGTGGTGTTGGGAAAATTGGACAGCCACACGTAGAAGAATGAAACTGGACAAATCTCTTACACCATACACAAAGATAAACTCAAAATGGTTGAGAGATCTAAATGTGAGACAAGAATCCATCAAAATACTAGAGGAGAACACAGGCAACAACCTTTTTGAACTTGGCCACAGCACCTTCTTGCTAGACACATCTATGAAGGCAAGGGAAACAAAAGCAAAAATGAACTATTGGGATTTCATCAAGATAAAAAAACTTCTGTATACTAAAGGAAATAATCAACAAAACTAAAAGACAATCTACAGGATGGGAGAAGATATTCACAAATGACATATCAGATAAAGGGCTAGTATCCAAGATCTATAAAGAAGAAACAAACAATCCAGTCATGAAATGGGCAGAAGACATGAATAGAAATTTCTCCAAATAAGATGTACATGTGGCCAAAAAGCACGTGCATAAATGCTCCACATCACTTGCCATCAGGGAAATACAAATCAAAGCCACAAAGAGATACCATTTCACACAAGTGAGAATGGCGAAAATCGACAAGGCAGGAAACAACAAATGTTGGAGAGGATGTGGAGAAAGGGGAACCCTCTTGTACTGTTGGTGGGAATGTGAACTGGTACAGCCACTCTGGAAAACAGTGTGGAGGTTCTGCAAGAAGTTAAAAATAGAGCTACCCTATAACCCAGCAATTGCACTACTGGGTATTTACCCCAAAGATACTGAGGTAGTGAAATGCCAGGATGCCTGCACCCCAATGCTCATAGCAACAATGTCCATAATAGTCAAACTATGGAAGGAGCCACAATGTCCTTCAACAGGTAAATGGATAAAGAAGATGTGGTCTATATATACAATGGAATATTACTTATCCCTCAGAAAGGACGAATATCTACCATTTGCTTTGACATGGATGGAACTAGAGGGTACTATGCTGAGTGAAGTAAGTCAATCAGAGAAGGGCAATCATCATATGGTTTTACTCATACATGGAATATAAGAAATAGTGAAAGGGATTATAAGGGAAAGGAGGGGAAACGAGTGGGGAAAAATTAGAGAGGGAGATAAACCATGAGAGACTCCTAACTCTGGGAAACAAACAAAGGGTTGAGGTGGGGGGATGGGGTAACTGAGTGACGGGCACTAAGGAGGGGACTTGATGGGATGAGCACTGGGTGTTATATGTTGGTAAATTGAATTTAAATAAAAAAAAATGTGTGTGTGTGTGTGTGTGTGTACGTGTGTGTTGAATGATTTTCCAAAATATTTTAGAGATTGTTGTCATTTAAAAATATGTCTGAGGTTTCTTTGATGACTCATTTCTTCAAGAGATGGCTCTTAATTCCCCTCCTCTTGAGTTTGAGCTGAACACTTAGTGACTCACTTCTACTGAATAGCCTAGGGCAGAAGTGATGGGTGTGACTTTGGACACTAGGTCATAATAGGCCAGGGACTTCTTCCTTGCTTTCTCTTGGCTCACTTGTCCCTGGGGAAGCTGATGACATGTGAGGATGGTGGTCAACTAATTCTGTGGAGAGGTCCATGTCTACAGGCTGCTCCAGGCTCTCCATTCCTACAGGCAAGGGAGTCATTGTGGAAATTAATCTTGTAGCTCAGACAAGCCTGCACAAGAATGCAGCCCTAGCCAACATATTGACTCCAACCTCATGAAAGACCCAGCTGGAGCTACCAAGATAAGCTACTTCTGAATCCCTAACTCACAGAATCTGTAAGATAAAAATGTCTGTTGTTTTTTGGGTAATTTTTAATGTAACAATAGATAACTAATATACGGCTCTTGAGGTATTCAAATTGCCTTTTCAAAAGGTTATACAAATTTATTCACTCATCAAAAAATAGATAAGAATGGCTGTTTTACTATGCCCCTTTCAATTGAATTTTTATGACTAAAGAAAAAAATCTTTGCTAATGCAGAACTAAATTATTATAAGTTCTATGTTCTTTCATTCTGCTCAGTTTAAAATTAGAGTTGCAATAATTTTAATGTCACTTAATAAAAGTTTGAAGTAAAGAAACCATTAATATGAGAACTTTGGAAAATTCACAACACTGATTTAAGTCATTGCCCTTTATTGAGAGAGGATAAGAAAGAGTAGAAAATATTTATATGTCATTTATCATAATATTTAAGTTAATCTTATGGTTATTCTTTATCTTATCATAATAAGCCTGAGCTTCTGTTGAAAATAGGTTGAGAATGGCAAAATATTTCCTGTAATCTTGAGAATTTTTCTTTAATATATACAAGGACTGGTGACCTGAAACTTTACCACTATTAATGTTTCTTAAATGTACTAGATTTTTTTGTGCTAGAGAACAGATCTTTTACTTAAAATCTTTTATTTCTTAAAGAACATGCATCTGCTCCTCAACCTTGTGATAATTAACTGACCATGACCTCACTAATCTGGTTACAGTGATCTCAAGCAGCTTTTAGAAATCCTGGTATAGGGGAAGTATTTGTAAGTGTTTCCTTCTTATGTAAGTCATACACTAAAAATAATCATTGTAATATTATAATAGTATCAGCACTTAAAAATGAAATCTCAATATCTCTACTTTTTTGACGAATTAAAAATAGAGAGGAGGTTTTTTTATATTAAGACATCAGTACAATCTTGAATAAAATGTGTTTATAGGTTTTCAAATAGCCTCATACATGAAAATATGCACAGCCTTATTATTTGTTTTTTCTAAAGCTCATCCATTTCTTTTCATCATTATTTTGAATTTGTAGAGCACTTGAAGCCCCTTCTGTGACTGAAACTGGAGAGAGCACTATCATCCAGTCATTCACAGAAGCCTAAGCTGGCTGTAATACTGTCATGCTAACAGTACATGCTTAGTTGCTAATTGGATGTGTGGTGACACAGGCATGGAATAGTAGGAATTACAGAGTAGAAGGAAAAACATGAAACTGAAATGAAAAACAACTTATAATACTTATTAGCAGTATCATATTCATTTAAAACTCCTGGAAAACAAGGAAATTTATATTTCCTGAGTTTACTCCTATGTAAAGTAGTAATCAGGGAACTGCTGGAGAGGTCTTTTGTTTGTATTGATTTTTCTGGCTCTTAAGTACATAAATGAAATCCTCCAACTTCGACCTTCTACGCCATATGGTTTTCATTCTGAATGTATAAATGGAAAGATAATACTTCATGAAGTTACATGGAGTGGTTCACTGAAAGTATTATGTTAGGTGGCTGCCTTATTATTTTAAAATACATTTAAAATACATTTTATATACATATTTTTTTAACTATAAATATTTTTATTTAAATATATTTTAAATGTGGCAATACTACTTATTTACTCTGTAGTTTAGGAAGATGGTGTGTCATACCTTAAGCTTATAGAGTGGTATATACTAACTATGTCTCAAAAAACTGGGAGAAAGAGTCGCTGTCACTATTCATTGTTTGGTAGAGAACTCATCTGGGATCTTTCCTCACAGGGTTGGCTTTGAACCATTCTACTTGCCTTCATCCTATTGCCTGTACACCTGGACCCTTCCTCTCTGGCGTATGTTTTGGACTCGACAGCCATCCAGTCCTATACACAGCCCTTCCTGACATCTCCATTGCTCACCACTGATACCTGATGCTAGTCCTGGGAACCTGGCAACTCCCATCTCTGCTGGCTGGGCCCTCAGCACTCTAAAAGCTCACTCAACCAGAAAAGGGAATTGGATATTTGTAGAGACTGGTCCTCCTAGTCGTTATAATTTAGGAAATAGTAGAAAGTTGCCAGGCATTGCCACTTCTATGAAGTGTCATCTCACACAATCATACATTTTAAGATTAAATAAAAAGAGAGAAATAATAGGTTTGAAAAATTAGCTCAAAGTGGTAGTGCTTTCCTACTAAAAAGATTCTCCTATCATTTTGGATGGCTTTGGAAAAAGAAGGAAAACAATACAGATCATCATGAAAACTATATTTCTTGTGGCAAGAGTTCACATTAGCTTTAATTCCAATTTTTGGTAAGAAAAACCCCAAAACTAGCATAATAGTCTTTTGTGTTATGGGTTAGTTTTTAAATAGCACCCCCCCACACACAGATTTAATGCTCTAGGTACTAAGTAAGCTTATTAGACTTTGTGTCTACTATTGCCACCTATTCCAACCCCCTATTTCTGCCAGAGTTGTCTAAAAAGTGAGTCTGATGGTTACACTTTCTCCTTAAAAATAAAGCAAATCTGCAACAGCAAAAATGTCCTCTTTAAACTCATGAGAGCCTTATAATCAAGCCAGTCCAAACTCCTGTGCATGTTCTCTCTTTCTAGATTCTCCATTGGTCTGCCTCTTTATCTCCACTTCTCCCTCACAATTCGCCTCAAACATTTCCCTGTGAAATCTTTCACTTTCCTCTCTTGAGTTGATCCTATGTGATGCCATGACTCTGTAGTGCATATAACACGATTTCTCATACTGATTTGTTATTATTCTGTTCCAGTCTTTGACTTCCTTGAGGGCGAGTCCTTATCTCTCTGGGTGCTCACAAAATGTGTGTGGAATGAATGAATGGCACTGAGGAGCATAGAAAAGCCAGATCCAGCAGTTGATTTCAAATACTAAGGCAAGATATTGGCCACCAGAACTCATGACACAAATTGTTTAGTCTTCTTTTAAAAATATAACATTAGTTTGTGGAAATTTGGGCCACACACAGCCCTGGTATGGGAAAGCAAATCTGATGGAGTTTCAATAATATTCCTTTGCTCCAGCTGGCTAAAGGAATGCTAAGTCAACGCCTGAGTTTACAAAACCAGTATGTTACTATTTGGTTTGCCATTTATCAACCTCTGAATAACTTGTTATAGGTAGAGTGATAGGACAGAAAGAGATATTTCTTTGAGAGAGGCTGGCTGGCTACTTAGGCTCCTGAATGCCATCATCCCAGCAAGGCTGCTCTGTTCTAGATTTGGTTTGTACAACCTTGATATTTCATTCAGCACAGAAAGGATCATATAACTGGAGCCATGAGACTGATACATATTCACCAAGATCCTGGTCTATTAATTTACAATGAAAAAAAGTGTGTTCTTACCACTTTAGGAAAACATGTTTGGGAAACTAATGTTTAAATCACTAGTTGTGTAGTGGATCCAAATAAAGAGAAAGGGGATAGGTGTCATTGAGCTGTGAGCCTAGTCCCTAAGCTTCCAAGCAGACTAGATATTTGTGTTCAGGGGCCCTGGATGGGGGGACTCATTAAAAAGTTCTTGTACCTTGACTTCCCACTTCTAAGACCCCAAAATAGTCAGTTCTTGCCATCAGCAGGATTTCCTCAGACAAGGCAAATTAAAACTGTGGTCTCAAATTTTTATATTAGAACTATAATCCAGTAAGACTTCTGTCACACTGCACATCCTGGACACCTTGATTGGACTTTCAAATCCCTGCAGCCCTATATTTTCTTGAATTAATTTCTACATTTAGCTAATCTCATCCATTATGTATTAACTCTTATTAATTCCATTCGTAGAAAATGTTATATTATTTATAGGTTTGGGTGGATCTGGGCTTTGCCTCTAATGTTGATAACACAGTTTTTGGGCACTTGGTCCACTGCCACACTCTGTAAATTCTAATTGATAATTAGTCCTTAAGTAGTGCTTTTCAGGCCACCAGTCCCCATGCATTAGTGTGTCATAAAATCAAATTAGTTAGTTCTGACCTGTGGCTTAAAAAATGAAATAGAGTAGAAAATATTAGAAAGCATGGCACAGAGTTAGGTTAACTATTATTTTATGTGTGTTCTGTGTACTAGGTTGTGATACAAAATGCTTTTCCGACTCTGGGTTGGGGTTAAAACATTTTATAAACCACTCCCTAGAACTCTGAGCTTCATTCTCTGCCTCAGAGTGAGAGCTATTCTTTGTGCATGAAGGTGTTAGCAAATTTATTTAAATAAAACCCTTGCCACGAAAAGCCCTGTTATTGAGGGGACAGTACAAACTGTGTCAGAAGGTTGCAGAGACATCCATATCAGGGAGTGTGTGACAGGAGCAGTGGTTGAAAATAGATGCAAGTCATGTAAAAACAAATGAAAGATGAGAAATCACCTGGGAGACAAGACAGCAGAACTTTTGTTGGACTCCAGTCAGTGCTTCTCTGTTGCTCCAATCTCTCTTTTGCCCTGGAGCCAGGGATTCCTGACTGTCACAGAAGAGCTGCACAGGACGGACCTGCTTTCGTGTTAGGCAGGGTCACAGTGATGCCTGCTCAGACTGAGCCAGTCAGAACAAATGAAGAGATTTTCAAATGAAATTCTAGTTTTCTTAGCAAATTGCTTTCATAAGCATAAAAATGCAGCATATACTTGGATACTTCAAGGTAAGTATTTGGCCAACTCTTCGAGGGACAAATACATTTGGATTTCTTTTCTCTTGAGTCCAGTTTACTTGATACAACTAGTATATTTGTGGACAGGTGGTGCTGAGTATTTGAGAATGTCAGACTGCATTAGTCATCTATCCATCCATCCATTTCCGTTCATCCATTTGGTCATTCATATGTGTGTTTATCTGTTCACCCATCCACTCCTCATTGAGCACTTGTGTATTCTGTGCAAGTGATTTGCCCTCTTGTGTATTTTGATGTCAGGGAATCTTAAGTTGCAAGGGAATTTAAAAGTTATTTGATGGATGTATCTTCTCTGTAGATCTGTGGGCAGGTGACAATTCAGGCTTCTGTCAGCATTGGAACACACCTCTCTGACTGAAAAAAGTTTTCTTGTGTTAAACTAAAACTTATTTTTTTGTAGCTCCCTTCAGAAACCTCTTTTCTGAGCCTCTCACAGCTAAAGATGCTGATGAGCTGCTCTCTATTTGGCCATCTTAGTTCCTGAGCTGATTCTTCATTTGGCTGGTTTCTGAGCTAATATATATATATATATCGTCCCCGTGCGACGAGGCTACTGGGGGAACAAGATCGGCAAGCCCCACACTGTCCCATGCAAGGTGACTGGTCGCTGTGGTTCTGTGCTGGTGCGTCTCATCCCTGCCCCCAGAGGCACTGGCATTGTCTCAGCCCCTGTGCCCAAGAAGCTACTGATGATGGCTGGTATTGATGACTGCTACACTTCGGCCAGGGGCTGCACTGCCACCCTGGGGAACTTTGCCAAGGCTACTTTTGATGCGATCTCCAAGACCTACAGCTATCTCACCCCTGATCTCTGGAAAGAGACTGTGTTCACCAAGTCTCCCTATCAGGAATTCACTGACCATCTTGTAAAGACCCACACCAGAGTCTCCATGCAGAGGACCCAGGCTCCAGCTGTGGCTACCACATAGTTTTATACAAGAAAAATAAAAGTGAATTAAAGCTTGTTAAAAAATATATATATATATTAGAATTTATTTACTTATTTATCAGAGCGAGAGAGCGAGCACAAGCAGCAGGATCAGTAGGCTGAGGAAGAAGTAGGCTCCCCACTGAGTAGGGATCCTGATGAGGGACTTGATCCCAGGACCCTGGGATGATGACCTGAGCCAAAGGCAGGTGCTTAACTGACTGAGCCACCCAAGGTGTCTCTGAGCTAATCTTAATCTAGCCTGATGGCACATTAGGATTTGCACTCCTATCAGAGAATGGGATCAAGAACAATATCTGATGTCTGATAGGTCTAAGGTGTGTCCCCATTTCAAGCTACACTGTTTAAGCTCTTACAGGGTGCCCAGCAGTGCCTAGCATTGTGCCTTTGTTTTTCTGTTTTGGGGTGGTTACTCTAATGGTCCCTCAGGGATTGACATCCCACTCTGACTTTTCTTTTTTTTTTTTAAGATTTTTTTATTCATGAGACACACACACACACACACACACACACACACAGAGAGAGAGAGAGAGAGAGAGAGAGAGAGAGAGAGGCAGAAATACAGGCAGAGGGAGAAGCAGACTCCATGCAGGGAGCCCGATGTGGGACTCAATCTCAGTACTCTGGGATCACGCCCTGAGCTGAAGGCTGACGCTCATGCTGAGCCACCCAGGTGTCCCCCACTCTGACTTTTAACTGGGATCTTGATGACCTTCCAGGTGTTCCCATAGGTCTATCCCCAGCCACTGGATAAATGGGATTCAACCGGAATGGCCTTCCACCTGGAATTCATCTCTGCCACTGCAGAGGAAACCGATAGGACCTGATGCCTTCTGAAATTGAGCTTGGGCTAGCCATACATCTTGGAGCATTCTAATCTAGATTCTTTGTTTATTTCCTCAAGGCCAGTCCTAACACCAGATGAGTCCCACAACTCTGATGCTTTGTTCTTCTGGGATTTCTCTAAGTCTTATCTTTGGAGTTCCAGCTTGCCTCTCAGCGAGTCTCTCCAAGTTATGCATATTGGTTCTAATTCTAGCCCATGTGGCCAAGCATATGATAGCTCTTCATATATTTGAAGATGCTCCTGTTTCAGTTTTCTCTTGCTGTATAACAAACTATCCGAACACTGACTCAACAGAAAGATAAGTTTTTTTGCTAGTGGTTTCTCAATTTGGCAAAACTCAGTGGAAAAAGGTCATTTTTGCTCCATGAAGCATCAGCTAGGGTAGCTTGGTGAGGCAAAGATCTAATTCTAAGTGGCTCACTATTATGAGCTGGCAGGGAGCTTGTCTGGAGCTATTGACTTGGTGCCTCAATTATGCTACATGAAGCTGTTTGAGATTTCTTAATACACGGTGACTGGGTTCTAAGAGAGAGGAAACAGAAGCTGCCAGGCTTCTTTGAGACTGGGCCTGAAACTGGCACAGTATCACTGTCCATTGATTCTCTTGGTCAAAGTGGTCACAGAGCAGCCCATATCTCAATGTTGGGATACATAACTCCACTTGCTGATGGAGAGAATTGACAAAGATTTTGCAGCCATCTCCTTGCTCCACCCCTGTTCCTACCCCTTCACCCTTCTCTAGGCTAAAAAGCCCTTATTGCTTTCTCACTAATGCAATATTTTAGTGTAAGCCTATTGTGGAGAATAGAACAAGGTTTTCACCTCGTTTTTATTAAAGCTTATATCTTTCTTAATGCAACTCAAGGTCATGTTAACTTCTGTACGAGTGACATTTCATTGTTAACTGACACTGAATTTATTACTGATTATGCCCCTAAGGCTTCTTTTCTTAATGTCTTGTTGGTATGACATGGCACTTTTATCTTGTACTTGGAAAGCTAGATTTTAGACTCAAATCAGTTATTTAAAAGCCGTCCTTGTGAAGTTTCACCTTGTTAGATCTAAACTACTGCTCTTGCCTGTTAAGATAATGTAGATTCTTATCTTTTGTTGAACATAGCAATGTTCAGTCAACACAAAGTTGATGGTTATGCCCTTACATGTTCAGGCAAGCAATTGGTAAAAATGTTAAACAGACCAAATATAGAACCATGTGATCTGACACTGGACATCTTTTAGGGTAACAGAAATCGTCACTCAATTCTTCAATTGTCCTTGCACTTATTCCATAAAATTTCACTTGATCTCACAGCATATCATGAAAAATCTCTTCAAATATCTTGCTGAGGTTCAGGACTTTGCATTTGCAAAGTCTCCCAGATAGTGCAACCCAGTAGCCCTGTTGAAGAAGGAAAAACTGCTAGATAAATGTGACATTTTCTTAATGAAAATTTACTGTGTCCCAATCAACTCTAGTGCTCTTCCAGGGTCTCTTTGACTTCAAGAAACCTTTTCACTTTTTGGTTATGTTTTCAAATATTAGTTTGATGGAGGTATAATTGATGTAAAATAAATTACACCTGTTTGAAGCATAGAATTTGATGAATTTTGGCAGAATTATGTATAGTTCCTTGAAACCACCTCCAGAACTGAGACACACAACATTTCCACCATCTTTCAAGGTTTCCTCAATGCCTCTTTGCAGTTCCCCCTTTCCTCCATCCCAAGTTTTCAGGCAACCACTGATCTTTCTGTCATGATAGGTTACTTACACTTTCTAGAATTTCGTATAAATAGAATTATACAGTAGGCACTTTTTTATATTTGGCTTCTTTTACTCAATGTACAGATTTGAGATTCATCCATTCTTTCGGTAGGGTGTTCATTTTTAGTGCTGAATGATACTCTGTTGTAGGGATATAACACATTTTGTTTATCTACTTCCCTGTTGGTGGACATTTGTTTCTACTTTTTGGCTATTATGGATGAAGCTGCTTTGAATATTCATGTATGCATCTTGGTGTAGACATGTGTTTACATTTCTGTTTAGTACCTGGACTACTTCTCCTTTTTTTTGTTTTTGTTTTTTGTTTTCTTTTTCACCAGACTTTTCCTGCCTAGAATTAATGTCACCATTCTGCAGTTTCTGAAGCCTAACATGCCCTATTTTGAAAATCACAGCAAAAGTCATCCTCCAACCTTCTGGTATAACTTCAAAACTTCTGGTAGTCCTCAAAATTCTCCATTTATGAGTTCTTCCAGTTCTTTGAATATAGTTTTCTGCTTAGAGAATTTGTTCTCTTTTAGTGAGCAGGTTTTGGAGTATATATTACTGAACACTTAAAATGTGTGCCCGACCAAGAACTATATGTACATTATCTAATTTCCTGTTCGCAACAATTATATAAGAAAGATACTATTATTTTATTTTTTAATAGGTGAAAAAACAGAAGCATAGAGAGATGAAGTAAATGCCCTAAGTTATGACCACTGAGGAGCTCAGTTTGTAAGCTGTGTATTTCTCTCTGGAGCTTGAGTCCAAACCATTTCACAATATAAGGCAGATGATGATTATGATAGCAGAACTGGGCAAACAATGTGATGACGGTTTATAAGAAAGAAAGGTTACTCTGGGTGAGAAAAATGAGGAACTTCCTTAAAGAGGAAGTGATAGCTAAAGTGTGTCTTGAAAACTGGGATGAATATGGATGATGAGGTGGGGACCAAATGATATAAAATTCAGATGGACAGGTGGCATAAACAAAGGTCCAGTGGCAGAAATAGGAGCATCATCCAGATTCTTCAGTGCAGAGGTCTGTGGATGGATGGGAGGCCAGGGGAAAAAAGTGGCTATGAGGTTAGATACAATGGCAGGGAGACTGTGGTCAGACCACCAGTTTTTGAATAATGAGCTAGGGAGCTGACCTTGATCATAAATTGTGATGTATAGTGGATATGCTCTTGCAGGCTGCCTAAAGGCTTAATATGACTTTAAATGGATCAAAGGAGGATGACATTAAAGTTAGGAAAGCCACTTAGGAATCTGCTGCACTTCAAAAAAACAAAACAAACTGAGGGCCTGAATCAGAATGGTGGCCCGAATTAGAATGGTGGCTGGGGCAAGGCTTGTATTGGAATAGTCAACTGAATTCTGCTTAGTATTAGAAATTCAAATGATTTTTGCATCATTTACTATTTTGGCCTCATCTTGAAACTGCTCCACATTAATATAAACTAGTTTTAAGTACTTAATTGCATTTATACCAGCTGATATTTTTCTGATTTTTCAATTTATAAACACAGATCTCTCAAGTTATGGTATTTGCATCAGAAGGAATTTAGATGTCAATAAATTGATATTATCTATTTTGTTAACTAGGCTGTTTCTTATCCTTAATTGGGTAATACTAGATTAGTAACTCGGGTAGCATCTCTTTTTGATTATATCTAAAAGACTTCATTACATTTACATAAATATTTAATAAAGGTTTGACTTAATAAAGTTTAAATATAAAATTAAAGAGCTTATAGAATACCATAGATTTTATTAATTGAGGTATATTTCATACACACCTTTTAAAATGATTATTAGGTTCAGGAGTAGAATTTAGTGATTTATCAGTTGCATATGACACTCAGTGCCCTCCTTAATGCCCATCACCCAGTTACTCTGCCTCCCCACCTACTGCCCCTAAAATTGAGCAACCCTTAATTTATTCTCTATAGTTGAGTCTTTCATGGTTTGTCTCCATCTCCATTTTTATCTTTTTAATTTTTCATTCCCTTCCCCTATGTTCATTGGTTTTGTTTCATAAATTTCACATATGAGTGAAATCATATGGTATTGTCTTTCTCTCACTGACTTTATTTCACTTAGCGTAGAACTCTCTAGTTCTATCCACATCCTTGGGAATGACTAGATTTCATTCTTTTTGATGGCTGAGTAGTATTCCATTATATATCTCTATCTATCTATCTATCTATCTATCTATCTATCTATCTATCTAATCACATCTTTATCTATTCATCAGTTTATGGACATTGGGAACTTTCCATAGTTTGGCTATTGTGGACATTGCTGCTATAAACACTGGGGTGCATGTGCCCCTTCAAATCACCATTTTTGTATCCTTTGGATCAATACCTAGTAGTGGGATTGCTGGGTCCTAGGGTAGTTCTATTTTTAACTTTTTGAGGAATCTCCGTACTGTTTTCCAGAGTGGCTACACCAGTTTGCATTCCCACCAATAGTGTAAGAGGGTTCCCCTTTCTCTGCATCCTTGCCAATGTCTATTGTTTCCCGAATTGTTAATTTTAGTCATTCTGACCAGTATGAAGTAGTAGCTCATTGTGGTTTTGATTTGTATTTCCCTGACGATGAGTGATGTTGAGCATTATTTTATACATATCTTAATGTATAGATCATAAATGTAGAGTTTGATGAATTTGGCAAATGTATATGTGAACAATACCTCACTCATTCCATCGAGATATGGAACTTATCATTACTCACAAAGTGCTCTTGTGCTTCTCCCAGACAGTCCTGCATCATTCCTACCCCATGACCACTGTTCTGATTTATCGCCATAGATTGGTTTGACCATCCTAGAATTGCACGAAAATGGAATCATGCATCATGTACTGTTTTGTGTTTAGCTACTTTTACTTAACATAGTGTTTTAGAGATTTCTCCACAATTGTTGCATAGGTCTGTGGTTCTTTCCTTTTTATTGTTGAGTAGTGTTCCAGCATAATGAAATACCTCCATTTCTTTAGTGATCTGCTTGTTGGTTTGGGTTATTTTCAGTTTAGGGCCATTATTAATAGAGTTGCTATAAATATTTTTGTGGACATGTGGCTCCATTTCTTAGATGAATACCTAGGGGTGCAATGGTTGTATCATATGGTAGGAATATGTCTAAACTTTTAAGAAACTGCAAAATGTTTTCCAAAGTATTTATATTTTTAAAATGTATTTTAGGATTGTATGGTTCCGGACTTCTTGTTTATATAAAACTGACCACAAGACTTGATTACGAATGCACTATTCACATTGGGCTTACAATGACATTTCCTGTGACAGTGAGGACTTTGTGATTATAGATGGCTAGCTTAGCCATCAACACCATTTTCCCCATAATTATGCTATAAATTAGGGGTGACCCCTGAGCCTCTCTCATAAGAACTTCAGTATCTGGAAGGTTAACATGAAATTCTCTAAGGTGTTCTTAAGTGGTACCTGAAGGAAAAACATGCTATAATGTCACATAAGTTAATAATTTTAAGGAGCCTATAGGCCTGGCAGTGAAATTAAATGCTTAACAATAATTCAAAAATGGCTTACAGAAACTTAAAAATGTGAATCATTTAGTGGGGCTGAAATTATGCTCCTGACATATATGTGTGACACATGAGAGCACTTACCTGGGAATTTATTACCAGCTTCTGAGCAAACAAAGCCTGACCTACATTTGACTAAAGTCAGCTGTCTTTGGTTAATCCTATGGGCTTCTTTTTATTAATGTCACAATTGCTAATGTGGTATAACATTGTCATTACTGAATAGCACCGCGGGATGAGCTGCAGCTGTTATTTCTCTTTCTGAACCTACTGAGTCATTAAATCTGAGTTTGGGGGAATACAAGTTGTAAAGATTATTCAAATTCTGATTGAGAAATAGGACTACTGGGAAATTGTAGGTACATAAAGTAAAACTTTGAATCAATCAAGGCTCTTTTTTTTTTTTTTTTGTAAGCTTGAATGTTCAAAATTGTTCCTTAGGTTTAATTTGAAATCGAATGTCAAAGAATAGAGGGTAGATGTAAGAAAATAAAAGGACAATGATATTTATATGCAAAGGCTTTTTTTGCTGATGGGAAAGTGATATGTGGTTATTGAGAAAATATTAGGAAGATCATTTCCTTCAAAAGACCATAACATTTTGTCTTAAGAATCCTAATGTTAATTTAAGAATATGCTTTTGTTCTAACAAGACAGAGAATAATTGATTTCTCTTTAATAGCTAAGTGAAATTTTATTGTATTGCTCTTGGTGGTCCTTGAAAAAATTTCTATCTTCTTTTAGAATTCTTACTTTGCCTTTGGTCATGATTAGTATTTTGTAAAGGGTATGATCCTGCAGTTTCTAAACTGAGCCTCAGAAAGTTTTCAGTTTGAGGACGGTATAGCAATATTCAATATTTCTTGGATTGCAAATTAGCTACTAGCTCAGGAAAGTTTTCAGTTTCTTCAATAAGATTGTACTACTACATTTCTTTCAGCGGTGTTATATATTTGCAAAGCTTGGTTTTTGACAGTTGCTGTGATAAATAACAATTACCACATGAAAAGCAATGGTGGATGAGGATGGCAGTGACCAATATGATTTCAAAGTTTGAGAAGTTGTGCAGTGCCCAGTAGATGCACACATCCAATTAGTAAGTACGTGTGGTTATTTACAGATGGAATAAAAACATACTTTCCTTCAGTTCATGAGTATCGTTGTTTTAAAAAAATGGCTACTAAATTGTTAGGACCAAAACCAAACAACAAACAGAAAAACAAAATACTTTACCAAGTAGGGTTCTAACTACTTTGTAAATAAAACAGTTGGTTATTTTCTTTGATCTGGGCATGCTGAGGAAGTCACAGAGTCACTAAGAATCCTTCCAAAGATAGAAATTTTGTGAACCTCTGGTATAATCTGATGATCATTTAAATAATTACTGACATTTTATGTTTATTCAAGATCTTTTTATGTTGGTCTGTCATGTGTTTTTTTAAAATTTTATTTATTTATTCGTGAGAGACACAGATAGAGAGAGAGGCAGAGACACAGACAGAAGAGAAGCAGGCTCCATGCAGGGAGTGCGATGCGGTACTCGATCCCGGGACTCCAGAATCATGCCCTGGGCCAGAGGCAGGTGCCAAACCGCTGAGCCACCTGGGGATCCTCGGCCTGTTATGTGTTTTTGATGTTATTTAAAAATGTTGCCCCGATAGTTCAGTGCACTGATAGGTCAGAGATTGGCATTTCTGAAGCTCATTCTTCTGGATGATATTTTGGAAGTCAGACTCCTGCAATGACTTCGTTGACTCCAAGAAAAAATTTTGAGTTGAAAAAGCTTCTTTATTTTTTGCATCACATCCATGGGTATAGAAGTCCTGGATACCTGGACTGCTGGTTTCCATGGTATGACTGAGAATGTGGTCTGTGGACCAGAGCTCATTAGAAATGCAGAATCTCAGGCCCCACGCCCAACCTGCTGAATGCGAACCTGCATTATAATGAGATCTCTAGGTGATTCACAGTCACATTACAGTTTGAGAAGTACCACTTTATCATTTCTATCCCATCCCACCTCAGTCTTCCCAGACAGAATCCTCCATTCCCTTTGAATGTGTCTTTAAAACCTAGTTTCTCTGTGCATTATTTGTTTGGGGCTTTACTATCCACTTGTTAAACTTTCTAAGAAATTAATGCTGGATAATAGTTGAAATGTGCTATCATTTTCCAGACAAGACTTTGACATAGTGTCACACCGGATTATTTTTGTAAATAAATAATCTTGTAAATGTCTTCAGCATCTCCCAATGTGGCCCAAAGCCCTTACTTTCTTATCTTCTAGCTATAGTTTTGAGGGTTAGGCTCTCTATAAACCCCACAATGGGTTTCCCCGGTGTGGAGCAGAAAGTGTGGATGTTGGCATGTGAGATGGGAAAAAAAATGCGATGTTCAAAGTGAGAAAGGGCCTTTCCATACTCCCCAGAGAGGGGTCCATATGGCATGGTTTTCGGGTCCCACCAAAACTTTAAGGCATACTTTCACCTTGTGCAGAGTCCTTGATGTCCTACCAAGGAAGATGTCCTCACATTCCTTGCAGCAGGAACCCACTGATACGGCACCCACCTTGACTTCCGAATGGGACAGCGCATCCTCAGAAGCAACGGTGATGGCGGTGATGGCGTCTGCATCACACATCTAAGACGCTTGTGCTGATAGCTCAAGCCCTTGAAAACCCAGCCAAGGTCAGTGTCGTCTCCTCCAGGAATCCTGGCCGGCAAGATGTGCTGGAGGTTGCGGCCGCCACCAGAGCCACCTCTGTTGCTGGCCGCCCCATCCTTGGGACCTTCGCCAAGCCAGCCCAGGCAGTCCTGCGAGGGCCACGACGCCCGCCGTCACTACTCCCACTGCTGACCACCAGCGGCCCCGCACCGCGTGCGTTCACCTGTGTCACACGGATGCTCCTCGGGGCTACCTGGACGCATTTCCAGCCCAGGCCGCAGGGGGGCGCTGGCCCCGAGCTTCTGCGCATGTGCAGCCCCTCCCCAGGCCCACTCGTGGAAGGAGGCCGCGAGGGTCTCTCCTACAGAGACCCTGAAGGGATGGAAAAGGAAGAGCGGGCTGCTGCCGGGGCGGCCATGACGGAGAAGGAATTTCAGGGTGACTGGGCCGCCCCGGCTCCCGAAGGCGCGGACACTTCCCGTGGGGCGGCAGGCGGAGCCGGGGGCGCTGGTGCCCTGGAGGCCTCGTGCAGCGCGCGCTCCCGGGACTGGCCCGCGTGCGTGAGAACCATCCCCCGGGGGTCTTAGGCTGTTCCTTCACAGACTGACACAGAACATGGCAATAAAGCTGACGGAAAATAAGCAGTTTCTTAAAAAAAAAAAAAAAAAAAAAAAAAAAAAAGTGGGAAAAAAGCCACTTTTCAGCGGTAGAAACGGAGGCCCGGTGAAGAGGGCTTGCTGTGCACTCAGCAGTAACAGCAGGGCTGGGAACAGAACCGGTGTCGTCTGATTCCAGGGATGCTTTTCAGTGAAAGTGATGAGAGCCGACGTTGGTTGAACTCTTCCGTGATCAGCACATGTGCTGTCACCGTTGCAGGTAGGCATATTATCTTGCTTTTATGCTGCATGTGAGGAGGTAGATACTATTACCCTCTTCATTTTACAGCTGAAGAGACTGAGGACATTATACCTTGAGCTAAGCGTCTTTTATTTACTGAGTATCAGATCCCACTTACCAGTTTCTTGTCTTTTGTTCTTCAGCATTTCAGGTGTGAGATTGGACTTTTTTTTTTTTTTAAATTCATTACAGACACACAGAGAGAGGCAGAGCAGGCTCCAAGCAGGGAGTCCTACGTGGGACTCGATCCCAGGTCACGCCCTGGGCCGAAGGCGGCACTAAACCGCAGGGCCACAGGGGCTGCCCTAGATCGGACTTTTTGGGGCATTTCTTCTTCTCGGTGGGGTGATGCTGAGCTTTGCCAGTAGAGGGCGCGGGAAGGACACTGCGGGAAGAAGGGGCTCTCCACCCCCTGGCTGCTTTGTTTACTTTACCCTGCTCCTGCTGCGGTCAGTCAGGGGTGCACGTTGCTCTGCCCCAGCTGTGCACCACCGGAGGAGGGGGCGGTCCCTTAGCGACTTAGCAGCCTGGGTCGGTGTCCACCTTGTTCTGGTCCTCCATGGGAGCATTGCATGCTCCAGTCCTTGTGCCCCCAGTGGCTTCCCAGCTCCTTCTGTGTGCCCTCCCACTAAACTTTGCTTCCTGTGGCTCTCCTGGTGTGGACACTGTGTGCTCCAGGCCTTGGGCTGCAGTGGTACTTGACTCCCTCTGCCTGCCTACTCACCAGCCACAGCTCGCTTGTACCTCGGGGGTGGAGGTGGTTGTTGTGGCTTGCATAGCAGCTCAGGTCCAGGCCTGATCCAGGCAACCCAGTGAACTTCTTTGCCATCTCATGAGCAGCAACCACATCTTCTTTGATGAGGCTGAAGCTCAGCCTTGGGGAGGGAGCCAAATTTGTCTTTTTTCTAAGTCTGTCCTTTCCTGGATTCACACTTGATTCAAGGTATCCTTTAGAGTTCTCTTTACAGTGCTCGCTTTGGCAGCACATATACTAAAATTAGAGTTCTCTTTTTTTTTTTAAATTTTATCTTATTTATGGTAGTCACAGAGAGAGAGAGAGAGAGAGAGAGAGAGAGAGAGAGAGGCAGAGACACAGGCAGAGGGAGAAGCAGGCTCCAAGCACCGGGAGCCGGATGTGGGATTCGATCCCGGGTCTCCAGGATCGCGCCCTGGGCCAAAGGCAGGCGCCAAACCGCTGCGCCACCCAGGGATCCCCTAGAGTTCTCTTTATATCTTTATAGTTATTCTCCTGAGTTTCATAATGCTTTATATTAAACTTCTGTTTAATCATTGTGTGGTTTCTATTTCCTGATTTTTTATTTGATACAATCTGGTACAGATTGTACAGTCTGATACAATCTCCTCCCCTCTCCTCCCCCGAATAATCTTTACAACTGTCTGCTTTGCTTTATTTATGTTTGATTTCTACAAAAGTATTTTTGTATGATACCGGTAAGTCAATTATTCTGTCTCTTTGAGCTCAGGGAGTGGACAAGGCAATCTCTAATAACTGATTGATTCCATAACACATTCATTCATAAAAACTTTTACTGAATGCATGTTTTATGCAAAATGTTTGAGTTCACAAGGTGGATTTGTCTAGATGAACTGGGTCCTGTAGAGGAGGCATAAATTTAAACAGGGTAAATTAGAATAAAATGTGATAACTATTATAGTTGAAATGTGAACACTACTTTCTGGGAACACAGTGACAGAATGACTCATTCTGTCTGAGGGAGCTGGTGCAGCCTCATCAGAACTGGATCTGGAGGAGTTTTCCCAGTTTCAAAGGATATGAAAGTCTGTATAGTTATATATGAGGTTATGTATATAATTAGAGACCAAGTTTCTAGACTTTCTTTATTGGAGAGAGAGATTATTAATATGCTAATAAAAGTAACACAGAAAGTGAGATGGTAAAATATTGTTCTGGACCATACATAGTCCTGGCTTTGTCATCAACTCACTGGGGGACCCTGGTCACAGGAAACTTTGTGGAACTATGCTTCTCCAACTATAACTTGATACATTTAGATTATATAGTCCTGGGTGTCTCTTCTAACTCTAAATGATATACAATTTAATGGAACGTATTTAAATAGCAGATGCTGGATTTACAAAACCAAAACAAAATTTTAATGAGAAACACTCTGCATTGGATTTTTAAAAAACAAGTAAGGTAATGTTTAGTTTGATAATAGAAGACGTCTTGGAGGAGGTCTCACAAATAGTTGTTTTAATTTGGATGAATTAGTGTTACTTATTATTAAATTATGCTTCTAAGAAATATTTGTAATCATGAAATGCTGGCTTTATAATGGATATTTTATATTTTCTGAGCAAATAATAAAGTCAGCCTTGCTGACAGCCCTCATGTTTTGACACATCTTTAATTACACCGGTGGCTATAGATAGATGTTCCTAGGGATCAAATGGTAAAAGGGCAAATCATCAGATCTCCCACTGTGGAAATTTTTCAGAGGCTGGGAGAGAAGCTGAGAAATAAATTTTTCAATGAATATCATGAGTGAGAAAGAAAATGTCCATAGTGCTTATATATTAATTTATCAGTATGGTGTTGTTAAAAGTCTCAGAAAATATTAGTATTTGAAATTATTTTAAGATACTTAACACTGGAGGTGGCAAATGGGATTTTTAACAGATTCTACTTGCTGTATCTATAATAGCTTGGTATTATGACTGGGGAAATGAGCTTTGGAGTGAGTTTGCCTTGACTGAAATTCTAGTTCCTGCACTTAGCATCTGTGATAGCTTTGAAAGGTCACTTAAATTCTCTTAGCCTTAAGTTTACAGGTCTTCAAAATAAGGACTGCAGTAATGGTACTTACATTATAGGATTAAAAGAGGTGATATATGTCATGAGTTACCACAGCATTTGGCTGGTATAGAGAAAGCACTCAATAAAAGTTAAGATTTATTATGATCACTAGAGCAGATATCTCAGGAAAACAATATCGAGGACAGATGCCAAAAGGATGGGTACAAGTCTTGGATTAGGAACTTACTACTTGTTTTTTTTTTTTAAAGATTTTATTTATTTACTTGAGAGAGAGAGAGAGAGAGAGAGAGAGCAAGCATAAGTGGGGGGCAGAGGCAGAGGGAGAAGCAGACTCCCCCCTGAGCAGAGAGCCTGGCCCAGAGCTCAATCCTAGGACCTGAGATGAAGGCAGATGCTCAAACGACTGTGCTACCCAGGCACTCTGGAATTTGCTAATTGTTATTATTACTTACTCATTGAATCCTTGTGTTAGTCCATTATGGCCTTCAATTTCTGAGTTTTTTTAATTTGTAAAATTTCACTTTTTATGTCTGCTTCCTTCCCTTATAGAATTGTTGTAAGGATAAAATGATAATGTGTATATGAAAGTAATTTCTGCATGTTGTGGACCAGTGATTACTGTAAGGCGAGATCATCTTTCCCCCTGAGGTTCTTCATTCTTTTCTCCACCATCCTAATGTATAAAAGGAGTCTTGAATAAGGCCTAATAAGAAGACAGAAACTGTTAAGCATGATACATATTTACTTTTTTTTCATCAAAATTAAAGATTTATTCTGTGAAAGACTTTGCTAAGAGGATGAAAGGAAAAGCCACAAATTGATAAAACAGACTTATAGACCTCATATCTGACAAAAAGACTTATTTCTAGAATAGGTAGAGATCCCTCGACAACCAATAGTAAAAGAATTAACAATAATCTAACTTAAAATGGGCAAAACATAAATAGACATTTCAGTGAAGACGATATGCATATGGCAAATAAATTTATTAAAAGATGTTCAGTACTATTAGCCTTTGGGAAATGGAAATTAAGAGCAGGTTGAGATATCACTACATATATATTAAACAGAATTAGAAATAGTAATAGTATTAATGATGGCAAGGATGCAGAGAACCCAATCTCTCATACATTGTCAGTGGGATATGCCCAATGGTACAGCCAATCTGGACAGCAGCCTGGCAAGTTCATATAAAACATGTGTACTTACTGTACAACCCAGCAATTATACCCCTAGGCATTTATTCCAGGGAAATGAAGACATATTCACATAAAAACCTGTGCCCAAATTATCAAAGAAGATTGATTTGTAATAAACAAAAACTGCAACAACCCACATGCTGTTATTGGGTGAATGGTCAAATAAACTGTGGTATATTTATACCATGAAATACTATTCAGCAACAAAAAAGGAAGAAAGTATTGATACACACAGCAATTGTGGGTAGATATGAAGAGAATCGTGCTAAGTGAAAAAAATCAATATCAAGAGGTTACATGTAACAGTTTTGAAATTCCAAAATTATGTGGATGGAGAATAGATTCATGGAGATGGTGTTGGAAGGGTCTTATGGCTGTAACTCTATAGAGTCAGAGTTGGCCACTGAGTGTGTTACCTTTAATGACACTCTGCTGCTTTGTGTAATGGTACCTCTTTTCCATGGCATATTCTGTTGATTCTCTCCAAAACATATTGAACTGTTCATGTTTTTACCTCCTTTGCTGCCACCATAGTACAAGATACCATTATCTGTCTTTGAGGAAGTTGCTGCTTCATTGGTATTCTGCTTCTACTCCTGACTCCTTTTAAGCCACTTTCCACTTAATTTCCTGGGCAATGTTACTCTTCTGCTTAATGCCCTCTAATGGTGTTCCATCATACTTAGAATAAATTCTTAACTCTTTACCACAAAGTCATGCATGATCCATGTTCTGCTTACTTCCCTGATCTAATCTTCTGCTACTTTCATGTTGCCTACTGTATGCTGGCCTTATGAGTGTGCCTTCCTTTAAGAAGACCAAGTTCATTCTTGACTTAGCATCAATTTAGTTGTTCTGCTATCCCAGAATATGTTACCTTCTTATGGCTTCCCTCTGATTCTCTTGCTATGACTATTTCTTATCATTTTGTGGTCTTCCTAGAGAGGCTTTTTTTTTCTGGCTATTTCATTGCACTGTCCTATTTTAATTTTCACCATAGATTTCATCACCATCTGATATCTTCTTTGAAAGTTAGCTTCAGAAGAACAGCATCCTTATCTGTCTTATTTGATGCTTCATTCCTAGGACCTAACAAATATCTGGCATACAATAGGTGCTAAAAATATCCAATAGTTGAACATATAAGTTAACCTTTGAAAGAGGTCAACATCAGCAAGAAAATAATGCTATTGCTGCTGCTTTGTCTTCTTTTGGTTGTTTCACTTAGAAGACTCTAAAGGACTTAAAATATCCTCCAGGATAGGATCTCAAAGGCTTGAATATATGTCCTTCATCTACTCACCTCATGGAGCCTGGAATTGCTCTCGGCTTTGAGAAGGGCCTGACTCTTTTTTGATATTATAGCTGATATCTGAGGAGGATAACAAATAGAGGAAAAAGCCTGAGGGTACCATCAGCAGTAAAATGGATCTTTAGTAGTAGAACGTCTCCAAATAAACTATTATTGTATGTATATTCATACAATGGTATATTAGAAAGGGAGAAATGTTGCTACATTCAACAACACAGAGGACTCATAGTCATAATGGTGAATGAAAGAAACAACAGTGTATAAACTGTATTGTGTAATTCCATTTATATGAAGTTCAAGAAATAGGCAAAACTAATGTACGGTGACTAAAGTCAGAACAGTGGTTACCTTTCAGGGGAAGATATTAACTAGGAGGGGGCATGGAGGAATCTTTTAGAAAGCTGGAAATACTGTATACTACATAAAAATGTATTCCCTTTTACATTTAATACAATGGAATAAAAGTATTTTATTTTTTAAAAAGATTTTATTTATTTATTCATCAGAGGGAGAGAGAAGGAGAGGCAGAGACATAGGCAGAGGGAGAATCAGGCTCCATGCAGTGGGACTCGATCCCGGGTCTCCAGGATCATGCCCTGGGCTGAAGGCGGCGCTAAACCGCTGAGCCACCCGGGCTGCCAAGTATTTTAAAATACTTATTTTAAAAATTCATGAGTGTAATAATAAAAAAAGACTGAGGGAGGCGGTCATGGGAGAAAAGAAGAGAGATCAGACACTGTGTGGATTCACTTTTAAAAAAGATTTTTGAAATTTATTTGAGAGGGAGAGAGAAGTACATGAACACAGGGAGAGGAGCAGCCAGAGAAAGAGAGAGAATCTCACATAGGCCCCCTGCTGGCTTCAGAGCCCGACATGGAGGTCTGTCTCATGGCCCTGAAATCTTGACTTGAGCCAAAATCAAGAATCGGACACTTAACTGACTAAGCCATCCAGGTGCCTTTGTGCAGGTTCATTTCAGGTAGATCTAGTATAGACCCATGAACCTTGAGTTCTATGTGTAGGTGAGATAAGCCAGCATGAAGCTTCTCCTTAGAACTTCACCTACACGTGCTCCAAGACTTAATCAGCCTAACCATGGGATCACAACTCCAGTGCTTAATGAATACTCAGGAGGTCCAGAATCTTTCAAGAATCAAGATTTTAGTAGCAGAAGCAAGCATAAGAAATGCTGATTTCTGGAATCTTTAAAAAGCAGCATACACAGTGACACATTTCATGCAAAATTTAGCTACATGATAATGCAAAAGTGACAAGGCTGACTGCCCTCTGAATTAAGAAAACAAAACAAAACAAAAAACGAGACAATGTAGATTTATCATGCACAGTAGTCACAGAGGCTTCGATGGCACAAATTAGTCAAAGGAAAAGTCCTCACCACCTGACCTCCCTTCATGTACCAATTCATATTTCTCTCTAGCTTAAAACAAAATGTCTTTCTTTAGTATCATGTTCCCCTGAACTCTGTGAAGGGAAGGTCGTGGGAATAGGGTCAGCTGGCAGGAGACATGGCATTCTGAGGCTTGTATAGCCATTTAATTAAATGAAATAACAGTCAATGCCAATAGACTGCTGCTTGGATGATTTGCATTCTCCATAAATTATGGGGTAGATATTTATCCTTTGAGGATAAGGGTTACTTTCCTCCCTTTTGGCTCAAATTCCCTCTGATTTTTCAGAATGATCAAGTGCTTGGAAATAAATTTTGTGTGGTTTGTTTTATTATTAAAGATGTGAGGGCAGGGTGTATGTGTGTGTGTGTGTGTGTGTGGCTGAAAAGCCAATTTCTAACATAAAGCCCTTTCCTTACTTGTGCACATGAAACTTGTATTTCCATGAGCATCCGTGGTTGGCATTTTGAAGAGCATCATGCTTGCAATTCTTTATAGAAGACTCAAGGTTGGCTTAAAGGGTTGGCTTGAAAAGCACAGCTTGTTTCCTTATTTCAACAGAACAAAATAGCTCATCTAGTTTGCAATCTGCAGCCATCCTGAATTGGGTAGCATTGCAGTAAGTGGTACATTAGTCCCTGTCTTTTAGAGTCCCTGTGGGTTTCCCTTTTAGTTGCCCTGTTTTCTCTGACCATTCATAAGTATACAGCATGTTCCTCCTACCCTTTGCTGAGATTTCTCCTGCCTGTGCTCACACATGGAACTACATTATTAAGAATAAGCTGGTTCCTCTGGCTTTTGCTTTTCTTATTCGCACAGGAACTTAGGTTCCTATGAGGTATTCCTCAAGGATTTCTAGGTGTTCCTAATTTGTATGTTAGTGTGACTACAAACCAGGCAGTCTCATGCTAGGTGCCACTGTGTCAATAATTATGTGTCTGCCACAAGTGAGGCCCAACAACCCTTGAGATGGCAAAGCCAAAGTGGGGAAGAATGTATGATGATTTAAAAATGTGGCTCCAAATTCTTTGATGTTACTTCAATCAAGTTGAGTTTGTGTCCCTCCTCATAGATTATAGGCAGGCCAATCATTGCTGTGACTAACAGAGTATGGAGAAATGATGGTATGTGGCTTCTGAGGTTAGGTCATAAGAGGCTATGCACTGCCACTTGGCTCTCTTGGAACATTATCTTACCAGGTGTTTCCTCTTGAGATTCTCTCTCTCAGAATCCAGCTGCATGCTGTAAGACCAAGCCTCACAGAGAGGCCATGTGTAGGTACTTTGTTCAACAGTCCTGGTTAAGTGGAAACTTTGAGTAAAATGAGTTGGATATGTGATTGAAATAGCCTCCAGATAATCCCATTGCCAAAATATCTTAATAACCCCATCCCTCTCACTCTTCCAAGCTGAGGCCCAGATACCATGATACGAAGATGAGCCTTTCCTCTGCCTGAGAGTCATGAGATATGTTAAAATTCTTACTGTTTTGCACTCTTCGGTTTGGAATGGTGTGTTATGCAGCAGTAGATTACTGAAGTAGAATGACTTAACTTTCCTTCTGGATTTTGTGCTCTGCTTTGTCACAGGGCCCCAAGTAGTGCTATTTATGCCTCTGAGTCACTCAGATTCAGAATTGTCCCTTCCATCCTATAGCTCAAGCTTCTTTAGTAGGAGAAGACTTGAGTGCTTGGTTTTCTCTTCCATTCATATAAAGGCTGAGAAGACTTTTACCTACTCCCTGGCTCTGTTCTACATCTTTTCCAGACTTCTGTCTCCTAACATTCATCAGCATCTCTGTGTCAACAGGCCTCTGGTGGGCACAGTTTACCAATTTCCAAATGTACCCAGATGATCTTAGTCCTAGTTGTTCTATTGGTAATACTAGTCCTATTGATACAGCTGACTTCCATTTAAATTTAAAAAGGGTTTGATGTTTATTGACTGGGGATGACATGAGTAAGTACAACAGGAGGACTAGATATTTATCTTGTGATCTGCACATGGAACCCAAATGCCTGACCCCCTCTACACCCTCACCACCAAAGTCTTCATAAGCACGTGGTGAGGACTTGGGAGAGAAAAAATTCTTTGCCCTCTCTTCTTACGTTCAGTTTTAAAATGGGCTAAAACAATGGAAATTTAACTTTTCTTATCTAGGAGATGCCACTTGAAAGTAATATCAATTGCCTAACCCCATAAAAGAAGGAGAAATAAAATATTTCAAAATTTTTTGTAAGTATGAAGAAGCACTGATAATACTGATCACCTTTTGCACATCATGTCACCCAGGCCACCAAGATTCTGTGGGTAATGAAGTAGCACAGTTGGAGGGCTGATACCTGAGTTCTGAATTAATTTCACACTGGCCTAAGAATTGAATCACTAGTACCTGAGGTGGATGGAGCATTGAGAATTACTAGTCCACTTTCTTTAATCACAGGAAAGTAAACTGAAGTTCTGTGGGTATTTTTTATTCTCACATTAATAAGTCCTGTGAGACTGAAGTCATGAGTTGTGCAAAATCACACTATGGTGGTGAAATCTGGACTTCTGTGAGGCAAATCAATGAATTTTTGGTAAATGAATAAATTTAGAAGTACCTAAAAGATGTAGATAGTGTGTTTAGGTTACGATTCCTCTGCCTGGTTTCTCATTTTAGAATCTTACCCTGCATCTTCCATTTACTAGCCTTGTCTTTAGATAATTCATTCAACTTCTTCGTGTCTCAGTTTCTTCATCTGTAGACTGGGATAATGATACTTGAAAGAATTGTGGAAGAAGAATTAAGTGGGATAATGAGGCAAAGAGACTGGTGCTCACTAATGTTTCTATCTATTCTCAGATTTCCCACCAACACTTGCAGTTAGGTAGGTCATGTGTCATTTCCTGGCTGATGAAATGTGAAAGTACTGTGCGTCACTTCTGGAGTGAGGCATTAAAAAGTTGATGACTAATCCACTAGTCTTTGTCTTCCCCTGCTGTGACAGATGAGAAGGTAGCATATTATAGGTGGCAAAGCTACAAGATGGTAGAGCTTTAGTCAGCCTGGGTCCCTGAGTGATAGTGTGGAGCAGAGTCCTGGCTACTATGATCAGATAGGTTGCAAACATTAGAAATAAACGTTTCCAATGTCAAGCCACTGAAAATTTGGATGACTTGTTACTGCAGCATAAGCTTAAGCTATTGTAAATAATACAGATCTTACAGGAAGTAGGGTGCTGTTGTAATAAAAGCATAAAATATTTATGTTTTAAATATTAGCCTAAGGGTTGGACAAAAGGCATTAAGGATAGTGATCTCAGAGGTCAGAAGAGTGGCAATTCATGTTATGTAGTGGCAAAATGTTTGGCAGTACTGACATCTGATAGAACTTGAGGAGGAGATCAAATTCTAATGAACTTTGAGTTCTAGGGGAAAGCCTGGAAAATAGAATATTTTCTGAAAGCATGCTTCACAAAGAACTATTGATGCAGATGTTGGTCCATGGAATTTCTGGCAATCAAAGAGAAAGTCTATTAAATATTTGAGAGAATCAAAAAAGAAACCACAGAATAGTAGAGCCTTGGTCAGATGGGTACCTGAGTATTATGTGGATTAAAATACTGTGCTAATCCCTATTAGATGTGAAATGCGTGCAAGAAATGAACCTTTCTGTGTTAAGTCATTGAGATTGGGAATTGTTGCAGCAGTGGAAGCCTTGTCTATACTGATTAACATAGTATATTACAGCATTAGTACAGTGCACAGAATGAACCCTTGGTAAGTGTTACCCTATACTTCTTATTATGTTTGTTATTATTGTTATTTTTTTGCAATAATTGTTAAAGTGTATGATTGTGGTCAGTGGAATCTAGATCAGTCTAACAGAAAAAGAGGATAAAGCTGTGGTAGTCAGAGTAGAGAATAGTGTTAATTTTGTTTTATACAGGGATTGCAAAATGAAATATAAATCAGAGAAAGAGAGGCAGTGTAAATAAATGAGTTGAGCTAGAAATTGGGAGAACAGGAACTTTGTGCTAAGGGTGTAGTCAATCATGTTTACAGCTAATACACGTCTAGTTTTTCCAAGAGAGGCTATAAAATCAAAGCTTTATATGAATTTTCCAAGAGTTTGGAGTGTCGGTAATTATTTAAATATTTAACAAATACTAGGTGGGCCAGGTATGACTCATGGACTACTAGTTGTTCTCCACCAGAAAATTGACCCTAAGAACCAAAATGTCTAATAGCCAACGAGGTCTCTGAGGATAAATCTCAATATATCATAATTTGCAGAATCATAAATGTTCAAGGTTACTGTTGTTTGGATTCATCTTCAACTCATTTGAAACTTACATTCCCCCTGCAGCATCTCTGCTGAATTGTCTTCCAGCTGAGAATTGAATATTTCTGGAAGTAGGTGGCTTACTACTTTATGCATCTTTGTTATCTTCAAATTGTTAGGAAGTTCTTGTGTATTTGAGATGAACTCTGCCTTCCTATTGCTCCTCCTATCCTCTGCCTCCCACTCCTCCCTACCTCTGCCATTGGCTTATACCCTATAATCAATTTTCTAAAGCTGGTAATCAATTCACATAGTGACACTATGGTAGATATCTTTTTTTCTTCTAAGCTACTCCTCTTCTTCCCCTCTCTGCCCACTTCTGGCAGTAGCACCTTCCTTTGAGTACTCTGTGTGTTGAAGAATTCCAAGTCGCCATACCTAGTTCCCTGCCTCTTGCCCCGCCCTCACCCCAAACCAAGCTACCAAGGATCCAGGATTGGTGAACTATTTTATCACCCAGGCTTTGGTGATTGGTGCAGGGGTGAGTATGTGCCCTGAACTGGACACCTTGAAGTCTTCTCCGTAGATTTAATATAAGGCATTGTGAGAGAAAAACTCTGTCTGTGGGTTTCCCAAACAAGGAATATCTGTGTTTCTTCTACCCCCAAACCATGCCACAAACAGTAAGGTGTCTGTAGCAGGAGAAAGTGATGGACAAAATTAAGAAAGTGGCAGAGCAGAAGAGAGAGAGAAATGAGAAAGAGCAAAAGAACAACTTCTATTTCTCTGTGACTCTTCATCCTTGTATCCTTGTCTTTCTTAGGTATGAAAAAAAAAGTTTCACTAGTTTGTGTTGAGTTCCTATCATTTACACCAAAAGGATCCTGATTTAAACTATGTTGGAGATCACGTGTGTAAGAACCCACACGTGATACTATAGTTTTAAACCCCTTCTTTGAATTTTTGTATTCTTTTATATAATATTATTCAGAGCATTTATGTTTTCTAGTCAAGTTATCTGCAATCACTAGCATCTTAATTTTATATTTCTGATAAGTTTAAATTATTATGCATTTTAGATGAAGCACATTCATTTTAACTCTTGAATATTTCTGTGTTCAATCATTTTATTTTTGTTGCAAATGTTTTTGCATTTTTTTTTGTTTTTGCATTTTTAAAATTTGTTATGTAAACTAACTCTATACAAAATTGATTCCATTTCTTTTAGTGAGCTTTTACTCTTTGACACTAACAGCAAAAAGATGTGATGGCTATGACGAAATGTTCTACATTTCATACATCATCAAGCAATGTTGCATCATGAAATACTTATCTGCATTTCTAATAAATATAGTTACTCATTTGAAAGAAATTGCAGGCACTTCTATTTTTTCTTTAGGTTGCTCCCACCCTTATGAGTTGGGACCAGGAACAGAATTCCGTAGCAGTTTGCTTTATTGCTATTTCAAAGCAGGTCTTTGTGGTTAAGTACAATTTTCTATAAGGATCACACTCAGGGTAGTCCAGTGGGCTATGTCAGCTGCATGTAAGGAGTGTGACATTCATGGAAGTTTAATGTGTTTTCCACCTTGACTAGTCACTGAGTGTCATTCATACTTTAGCACATTTTTTAGGTTTCAGACATGATCTATCACAATATTCCTGCCTGTCCAAGGGATGGTGCCATTACTATGGTTACCTTCTGGCTGACTGGCCCCATGTAGTTCCCAGTGTTCTTCACTATACACCAGCCCAGGTGCTTCTACTTGGAAATTCTAAACACACTGGAAATACATTGAGAATAATAAGTAGAGCTAAGAAGAGGTACAGAGAATTAAGGCAGTAAAGGTTTAACTTCGTCCTCAGGTAAAACATCCAGCTCTCCAGGGCTGAGCAGGTTTTCTTCTCCCTCTGGTTCACATCTGCATGGGATATCTCATGGCATGAAAGCTTTCTACACATCAAAATGGGTTGAAAATGAGATTTTTTTGGAACGGATGTGCCTTCTGAGAGCAATTTTCCAAAGCTGTAATTCTTATTAAGTAAGGGATTCAACAGTTAGGAAGTCCCTAATGCCCAAGTGGTTGGGGTTCTCTTTAATTCAAGTTGTCAGTCACCAACTATATATGGTGATGAATGAAGAGAATGATTATTTTTATTCACATCTTCCATAGTAGATAAATATGTCCCACTTCATTTTTTACTCTGAGAATGGAACGTCAAGATTTATTCCTTTTGTTCTGTTGCTGCGGATTTGTTAAAGACATTCTGTTATTTGATGGAATTATTTTTGAGGGAAGGAAAATACCTTATATCTCACTCTAATTTGTACCAGATGTTGGCAAGAATGTTACAGAAAACAGGTTTCAATGAGAATGTAACTATATCATACCCTATACCATATAGTACATATTATACAAGTACCGACTGCAAGCTGATAATAAGCTCATTCTTAAAAATGAACTAATTAAATTTCAAGCTCACATTTTAGATATTGCATTTTTTATTAATAAAGGTAGATTTTGAAAAAAGAAAAGATTGCCAGTCATTAATCACTATATGGAAACTAGTATTACCAAGGAGCTTGCAACCATACAGCCACAAGGAGGAGCTCAAGCATCAAATTAAAAATTAACACATCTGATTAAGTGTGGTGCATGCTGCCTTTGGCAATGATTTCAGGCAATATTTATTATATGAAGGTGAGGTGATCTGTAGGTCTTTTGCTCAGATTAATACCACTCTGAGGCATTTATGTTGATATACTGGTACTTTTCAGAACATATAAATGAGTATAATAATATAGACATAATACGCTCTTCACCCAGCAACCAGATGGATCTTTAAAAGAATGCAAGTGAGATTATGCCACTCCCTGGTTCAAAGCTTTTCAGTGGCTTCTTTCTGCTTTGAGAATAAACTGTGCAGTCTCTTCTGTGGCTCTGCATCATCTGGTTGTGATGTCCCTTTCTGATGCCATCTCATGCTTATGTCCCCACAAACCTGCAGCTGTGGCCGCATTTGCCTTCTGACGCATTGTAGAGTAGCTTCTCTTCTTCCTTAGGTACTTCACACTTCTGATTTCTTTTGTTTTTCCAGGTTTTTGCATGCCTGAGTCCTTCTCATCCTTTGGAATTTGGCTCTAATGTCACCTTCTAGACTTATTTCCTGACCACTACTGAATGAATATAGGTTGGCCTGCCCTCCTGCCTCTCATTATTCTCCATCCTCATTCTCTGTTCATTCTTTCTTAACTTTTTTTTTTAAGATTTATTCATTTTAGAGAGAGAGAGAGCAAGAATATGGGGGGAGGGGCAGACAGACTTCCCACTGAGGGCAGAGCCTGACAGAGCTCCATCTCACAACCCCAAGATCATGACCTGAGCTGAAATAGAGTCAGACACTTGATGGACTGAGTCACCCAGGTGTCCCCATTCTTTCTTAACACTTACACAAGCTGTAATTTCTTTCATCATTTATGTGTTTCCCACTTGTTACCTGACTTCTTTGTTTGAATATAATTAGAGTAGGAGCTTTGCCTGTTTTACGCTGCAGTATCCACAGTGCCTAGCACAATTCCAGGTATTAAGTATGTGTGCAATACTCATACATTGACTGAATTTTTATAATTGGAGTTTAATAGAACATGACTGGGTCTAGTGTGGGTCTGAAATCATAGTTGTGGAAACAGTTTTAAAAAATTAGTCTCCGGGGCTCCTGGGTGGCTCAGTGGTTGAGCATCTGCCTTTGGCTCAGGTCATGATTCCAGGGTCCTGGATCAAAGTCCTGCATCAGGTTCCCCGCAGGGAGCCTGATTCTCCCTCTGCCTATGTCTCTGCCTTTCTTTCTGTGTCTCGTGAATAATAAAATAAAATATTAAAAAAATTAGTCTCCTACCTCTGTGACTTACTCATAGTTTGAAGGGCCACTCACTGATGTCCCAACAATACACATTATATTCCTCCTGCTCCCAAGAAGAGGCAGCAAATGCCACACAGTGAAATCTAAATGGACACCAGTATAGATTGCAGCAGCATTGCTGGACAAACAAAATTAAAATTAAGCAAAGTATGCTACCATCTTTCACTGCTATCTGTATTATTTGACCTGTGAGAATATGAACTTATTTCTGAGGAGTAGCATCTTTGGCCCAATCAGTTGGTACTTAACTGTGGCAGTGTCACACCAGTTTTGGAGGTACAGATAGGACTGGCTCTTGGTGATCCCATCTGTTAGATGCAGAAGGATATTTCGCTTGTTTGGAGCTGCTGGCCTTCCATACAGAGGTCTTTGAGAAGGCCCTCATATCTTCGCTTCTCCAAGAGTCCACTATCTTTGAGTATGGACAAGTAGGTCCCTTTAAGACCAGACCTCCTGTTCGTGTGAATGCTCACAGGAAATTATTGGCTCTTCTAAAATCATGTCCTAGAACACATTAAGCTTGAGTTTCTGCCCAGTTTATTATTTCACTAGGTATAACATATTTCACTTTATGTGGGTTTTGTAAATAATTTCTGATTCTTTCAGTAATGACCAGTAATTATTCAACCTTGCTAATTTTCTCCTTCTTCCCAGGAACCTTAGCCAAAGCAGTACATTTATTTATCAAGAAAATAAACACATGGTTCTGGGAAATGTACTCATGGAAGATTTCCCAGTGAAATATATTTGATTCTTTCACAGGACGGAAGTTGACACGTTATCTGTTAGGATGACCATTCCAAAAACCACACTTAAATATTTTAAAATTTGTAGAACAACAAAAAAATGAACAACAAAAAATGTTCTTTTACTTTTGGGAGAGTTGGAAAAAATAAATATAATTGAAATAGAGTATCAGTTTCTTTGCACAGGTTATAACTTAATGGGGAACAGAGATAACCTGACACTGTATGACTTGTTTACCAGGGCCCAATGAGAGAGGAGACTAGGACTTAGGTGTCTTAATCTGTAACATTGTGCTACATAGGAGGTAGTTGATGAAGGTGCTGGGTTAAGATGTAATTGTTTCTGGGTGATATTAAGCATGTGATGGTGACATGCTTATGGTGTTTTATATTTGTGACCAAAAGACAGTGGCACTGGATGGGTCTTGTGCCTTTAACTGTTGGTGTAACTTGTATTTCCAAGTATATGTGGTACTGTTTCAAGTTATCTTCAGCAGGTTGGTTACAAAAATGGCCTTGATTCTCTATACATCCCTAGACCCATATCCTTTACAGTGGGACTTTGCAATAACTTTCATGCCATTAAGAGTAGAGTGTGTTCCACTCCCTTTTTGAATCTGAGTTCACCTTCCCACTTGCTTTGGTGAGCAGAACAAGACTGAAATAATTATATATTATAATTATTTATATATTATATATATTTATATTATTTCTATAATATATAATATAATATATAAAATATATATATATATATTTATATTTATATTATTTCTAAGCCTAGACCTCAAGAAGCCCAATGTATTACTGTTCATGTTGGCATCCCCCTTCCTTTAACATGAGCAAGCCTGGGCTAGCCTGCAGGAAAGTAGCAAATCATTTTTGGTAGAGCTGAGTCATCCTCAACCAGCCAGCTCCTACTTAACCTACCAGCTGATTGCAGCCAACGAACAAGTTGGGTTGAGATCAGTCAAACCTGGGCTACACCAAAAGAACTGTCTCATCCATCTGTGGAATCATGAGCAAAAGTAAATTGTTACCTTTTAAAGTCACTTTATTTTTTTTCTTTTTCTTTAAAGTAATTTCATTTTGAGTTCATTTGTTAAATAACATTATTGTGAAAATCGCTAACTTATGTATTACTGGACATATGTTTCTGGTGCTAGTGACTATATAGTTTTAGGCATTAGTAGTTTTGTGGTTCTAGATTATATTAACTATAGTTTTAAATAATAGTGGTCTTGTGGTTCAAGGTATAGGGTGCTTAATGATGATGGGATTTGGAGGTAATTATGGGAGTATGACCAACATTTATGACTTGATGTTGGTAATTTTAATTTAGATGAATATGATATTTATGCTGTGAGGTAGCTGTAGGTGTTGGCAGCACTTAGTATTGCTACCCATAATATGTTGGACAACTCAGATTTTCTGCCACATTTTGCCACAATTTAATAACTAAATGATAGCTTTCAATGCCACTGTATTTCCAGGAAAGCCCAATACACATTGTTCTTAGTTTCTTGATAAACTGGGAAAGTCGAGATATTGGTGGGCTTCTTTTCACTGCTTGTATGTGTGTGCAAGTACACATGCATACTGCATACACACACACATACAGACACACACTAGAGGAACACTGTGGGGGATCCTTGGATATTGCACTGTGTATGTGGAAATCAGCCTTGGCTATGTCAGTCTGGGTCCAACTGGCACGGATGCCAGAAGGGGACACCTTCTTATACCTATTTCCATGATTTTTTGGAAAACAAACAAAGCCAACCAAACAAAAGATACCTCTCTGGGCTTCAATTCAGCTTTTATAAAAAGGGTTGATAAATTGGTATAAAAATATCAGTCCTTTGTTTTCTTTGGTTAAGCATGTCTAGTGATGACAGCTATATCTATACTTCAGCATTGGGGCAGTCTATGCATGGCACCCCAAACAGGAGAACCCTGATCCCATCACTGAAACAGTCCTACTCTTCCAAGTAGAAACTGGTTATGCTTGTATTTGTTTTCTACATAATTTCTTTGCCAATGTATCCATCTGAACTATGGGGCCTCTTTATCTCTGTAGGGATCCCTGTATGTTTTCTGAGGATGTTTCCTTTGTTAACTTTTTAGATAAGTGGTTAACAAAACTCTTTCGCTTTCGGAATGAGAATTTGACCTATAATTTGCTAACTTAGTTCCCCTGGTAACTTGACAATGACAGAATGTCAACTATGTTTCTAGGCAGGATTGCTTGTGCTAAAAATGGTCTTTGGCAAATTGCATCTGGACTAGAAGGGTTATGAATGAACTATAAATACTTGACAGGGAAGCTATGCTTTGAGTGTCTTTAAGAATTGGGACTCATATCTGGGCACACATCTGCAGGAAACTTGGAAACTATGGGTCCTATGGGTTAGCAGGTTTTAGGCCATGGTAGATCCTGTACCTGTCTGATGTGAGTCTCATCTTCTTGTATCTGAGCTGTTAGATTGCTTCAGGACTATTGCGCATACAAAACCCCTGAAGCTGCCCTTAGGCAAGCTCTGGTTTTTATCCTTTAACATAATAGATGGATGTCGAGCCTGGCCTATGGTAGTCTTGTGAGTCTGAATGTTTAGTTGAACCTAAAAGATCTGTGGTGGACACAACATGGATCCATAGGTCCAGCTGCTGATACACTCGGGGTGTCCTCTTGCTTGAAAAGACTCTATGAAGGTGATCTGCCCATGTATGTGTGTTTGGGTATAATTCATCATGCATGAGGTATATCCCGGGTGATTAAGTGTCAGAATGCCTGTTCACCTGGGGTTTGTAGACCGTGGTACTGACATATTGGCAAAAGTGCTGTCTAAGCAATGTGCCAACCCACAACATCTCTAATCTGACTAAGAATATATGGAGAAAGGTTTTCTGGGAAGGAGACTGAGTGAGGATCTTGGGGGATGGGTATATTGCTGGCAGTACTGGCCAGGGATGACTGTTTCCTATTAAAACCAAAGAGCACTCACAACAATGGGCTCTCAGGATCCCACCCCCCCCACCCCCCCCCCCCCCCCCCCCCCCCGCCCCCAACCAATTACAGGAAAAACAGTATTAACATTCATCTCAGGCTTTCTTCTAACCACCAGAGGGCCTTATTTTGGAAGAACCAGGAGAAGTCCTGGCCTCACTGCCATGAATGTCTGCCCTTGCTTACAACGGGGGTGCAGATCTATGCAGGATGTTTCAAGTATTCAAGCAATGGCTTCTGAAAGCTTCTGTCAGGCTTTCCTTAGGAAGAGGAAGCATATGGCCACAGGCAGCTCCAGGCTTCAGTTTTTACCAGCTTAGCAGTCATAGAGAGAAGAGCTTGCCTCCTTCACTTCATCCCATCAGGTATGCTGTGGCTGGCACTCCTGCCCTGGCTTGGAATTCATGGGCTGCCTGAACAAAGAGGCCATGATGGTGAAAGCTCTCATGTGGCTGCTGAGGAGCAGGCTGTTCAGGACATTTGAAACATAGGGCCTGAGAATGGAGAAGAGTAGTTTCCCAGAGGAAGATTGAAGGGCTGGGATGCAAGGAAGTGGTACAGGATGCTGGGAAGGCTAAATGATAGTTCTCTACAACAGTATCTCTGAGCATCTAGAAAGAAAGTGGAAAAGCAATTGTTTGTATTCATTTACTATCATCTTAATCACCGAAAGCCACGGAATGGTGCAAGGTCAAAGACAAGGACAAAACGGGTTTTATTTTATTTATTTATTTAAAAGATTTATTTATTTATTTATTATTTATGATAGACACAGAGAAAGAGAGAGAGAGGCAGAGACACAGGAGGAGGGAGAAGCAGGCTCCATGCTGGGAGCCCGACGCGGGACTCGATCCTGGGACCCCAGATCGTGCCCCCGGCCAAAGGCAGGTGCCAAACCGCTGAGCCACCCACAGATCCCACAAAACGGGTTTTAAATATAAAAGTACCTTATTGTATGATAGAGTGCAGGTGAGAGAGATATGTGAAAGTTTTAGACATAAAAAAAACAATAACTGCCATGATGTAGGCAGAAACCCAGAGCTTATAAAAACCAGCAATGATAGTGACAGCTCAGAAAACACTGGAGAAGAATTCTGGCATTCTTGGCTTCCAGCCAGTCGAGTTGAACTCCTCAAACTTCAGTGTGCACACTAATCATCTAGAGATCTGGTTAAAATGCAGGTTCTGATTCAGTAGGTCTGGGGAGGAGCCCAAGAGCCTGAATTTCTAACAAGCTCCCAGATGTCTCTGATGCTGCTATTCAGGGACCTGGCACTGAGTAGCAAAGCAGGAGAGGGGTTAGGTCACTGCACTTCTGTTCCTACAGAAGAAGTGTTAGCAGCTGCCACCCAGAGACATTTGGGTGGCATTAGGTTAGTACAGAGTGTGAGAAAGCTTGTTGGAGGGGTCTCCTCTAAATGACAGTTCCTGGTGGGGCAGGTTGCATGACCCTGGAATGCTAACATTGGCAGTTTCTCTTTGTGCTGTGGCAGCATTTGCAGAAGCACATTATGCTGCTAAATGAATTATACACAGTGAGATAATCATGGACCTCCACTGCCAATGGGCAGCTCCCACTGGAATGAATTTGGAGAGGGAGAATATTAAAAAAATAGCCAAACTGCAGGATAATGTGTAACCAGAACTATTTTCAAAATGAGCCATAAAAAGATGTTTGGAGAAAGTTAATTTTTAAATGTCTGCTCCCACTCTGTTGTATGGACTCCCTGGAAAGCTGAGAATATCATTCCTTCTGTTTCTATAGCTCTCCCCCAGGCTGTATTCAGAAAATATTGATTTGTTTCCTTGATTTGTTGAGCATCAAATCCAACAACAAGTTTTAACTTGCTTCATAGCATGCTTCATAGCATGCTCTTATTCAGATGCAGCTTAAAGCAAGGAGCGCAATTGTATTCTAAATTGGATTTTTCTTTTATTATAGAATTGTCTCCTCAAAATATTCAAGGACCAATGTTTGTAACCAGAACTAGAATGATGGGGCATCTGGGTGACTCAGTTAGTTAAATGTCCAACTCTTGGTTGGTCATTATCCCAAGGTCATGGGATCAAACCCTGCGTAGGGCTCCACACTCAACTGAATCTATTTGGGATTCTTCTCTCTCCCTCTGCTCCTTCCCCTGACTCTCTCTCTCTCTCTCTCTCTCTCTCTCTCTCTCTCTCTCTCTCTCTCTCTCTCCCTATTTCTCTTTAAAATAGATAAATAATTACTTAATAAAAGAACTAAAATGAAACAAAAAGAATTATGGAGAAATATAACTCTGGGAATTCAGGACATACTGCAATTTAGGAACTACCAATCTTTCAGGAAGTCACTGGTTATTTCAACTTTGAAATCATTAGTTAAAGGCAGAAATTAGAGTTTTTGACTTAGACCAGTATGTTTAAAAAGGAATTGTTTAATAGTATTTTAGGTTAACTTTTCTCTAGCAGCTAAAAGTTTTGAAAAGGATCGAAGGTATGTACAACCACTAAATCAATGCTTTTTCCTGTTTCACTTCACTCAAATTAAATGACAAATGGAATGCAGTTGGCATAATGCACATTGGATTGTTCCAACAAATAATATGCTCAGCTGTAATTCACCTGAACTGTCCTTAGATCTGTTTTTGTTTTTTTTTGTTGTCTTGTCTTTTTTTTTTTTTTTTTTTTTTTTGAGTGTGGAGTGGCTGGGGTTATTCCATAGTCAGGAGTTTCATTATGCATAATGCCTGTTTGTTCCTGACACTGGAGTATAGTGAGAAGGCAGAGTGACTTCAAAGAAAGAAAAGCAGTTTGTAACTCAAGGGCTCAAGTTTCAAGCTCTGAGCTTGATGAGCTGATATTGTTGGGTTCATCTCTCCTCCATTTGATTTTTCTCATTCAATAGACATGCAAAGCTATGTCAGTGT
This sequence comes from Vulpes vulpes, assembly GCF_048418805.1. Classification (NCBI taxonomy): domain Eukaryota; kingdom Metazoa; phylum Chordata; class Mammalia; order Carnivora; family Canidae; genus Vulpes; species Vulpes vulpes. The sequence continues at coordinate 71,323,382 of NC_132790.1, forward strand.
TTATGCCTCACAAATATAATTTGCAAATACTTAGCAAATAAATTTAAGAAAATGAGATGGCAGCTGGTCTTCATAACTAGACAAGTTATACTTCTTAAGGAGGCCTGCCCTGGCCACTGTATATAATACCTCTGCTGTGGGTCCCTGCTTCCCCCAAGTCACTGCCATCCCCTTCCCACTGCAGCCCTGATCTCTCTGACTCTGAACTATTTTTTCCAATGTATTTTCCCTTCTCACACAATTTATCACTTTTAAATTTATTTTCCTCATTGGCTATCTCCCTCCTCTATAATGTTATCACTTATAAGAGCAGGAAACTTTGTATTGTTCACTGATGTATCCTGCATGCCTAGAACAATGCCTGCCTAGTCCTTGCTAGGTTTTTAGTGAAGAAATGACTATATATATAGATATATGGACATATTTAAGGTTTAGAATATGTCTATTCCTATTTTCTTAGACCAGGTTAAAATTAGGATATAAACCATCTACTTATGCCATGTTTCAAAAATGATAAGGATATCATAAAACATCATCTCCTAAACTTTTTTTCCAACCAAAGAGAACACATTTTTTTTCTGCCATGGAACAAAAGAGACCACTTGGTTATGGCATTGATGAGAATCCATTTGATCATAGTAAAAATTTTATTTCCACATAGATTAATTAAACACCAAAGCGTTCAGTTAAAACCAGGGTTTCACAACCATGGCACTATTGATGTTTTGGGTGGATAATTCTTTATTGTGGGAAGCTGTCCTATGCATTGTTTAGCAGCATCCCTGTCCTCAACCAGCTAGGGACCAGTGTGAATGCTCCCTCACTTCCACCAGTGTGACAACCAAATATGTCTCTAGCCAAATGTTCCCTGGTTGCAACCACTTATTTGAACCAATCAACTTAATTAATTAAATAGGATTATTAGCCTCCAAAAATTTATCTTTAACCATTAAAGAGATAACAGCTGTCTTTCATTAAGCACTTATATGGTAGACAGAATAGTAGCCCCCAAAGATGTTTATACCCTAATTCTGGGAATCTGTGAATATGTCATAGGGACTTGCTGATGTGATAAGGCTAAGGACCTTGAGATGAGATTTTCCCAGTTATCCAGGTGGGCCCAATCTAATTAAACAAACCTCTTTTAAAAAGTTAAGAGCCTTTAAAAAGAGAGAAATGTGATCACAGAAGGGTTAGTGAGATGCAGTGTGTTAAGGACTCAACTCTTGTTACTTGCTCTGAAGATGAAGGAAGGGGGCCCTCAACCAAGGAATGTAATGATCTCTGGAAGCTGGGAATGACCTTCAGTTGACAGCCAGAAGGAAAACTAGGACCTTGGCCCTACAACTACAAGGAATTTGAATGAGTGAGGAACACATCCTGTCCCCAAGCCTAGGATAAGGAATGTAGCCCTGTTGACATCTTGATTTTAGCTTGATAAGACCCATGTGGGAGTTAGGAGCTGCTGAATCATAAGATATAAATTTGTATTAAGTCACTAAGTTTGTCATAATTTATTATAGCAATAATAGAAAACTAATATAATTTATCATGCTGAAACCTTTCCATCCTCCCATTTTATAGATATTATTGGCTGAACTATGTCCCCACCAATTTGTATGTTGAAGTCCTATCTCTCAGTACTTAGAAGGTGACTACATTTGGAGATCAAGTCTTTAAAGAGATTAATTAAGATTAAATGAGGTCATTAGGATGGGCCCTAATGCAATGACTGATGTCCTTATAAGAAGAGGAGATTAGGACATAGAAGCATACAGAGGGAAGACCATGTAGGAGACATATGGAGATCACGATCTACAGGCCAAGAAGAAAAGCCTTCAGAAGAAAGAATTTGCTCATATGCAAAAGTGTTATTTTCTTTCCAAGATTACTTTTAGAATTAAAATGGACAATGAATGCAAAAGTACTCTGTCATGTGAGGATATCATGGAAATGTGAGGAGGTATTAATAAAATATTTCTACTGCAGGGAGAAGAAATTAAGGGAGTCTTGTTCTGAGAGCACCATTCAGACCTTCTTTCAGGTATTCTTAATAAATGCCCATTTTGAAACTCAAGAAGCAGTATAGGAAGTATTCTTTAACTAGGGGGAGTAAGAATGGACAAGAATCAGTATTTTCTTTCTGTGCTTCCTTCTAAAAGATAATTCACATATATTTTATTGTTTGGAATTCCCAGTAGAGGCATTATCAAGTAGAGTGTTTAGAAGGCCTGTGGGAAGAACAGTAGCTGTTTAAAAATGTGTGTGTGGGGGGACTGTTTACTCCAAGTTGAACTGTCTATATTGTCTGCTTTATTATGGGATAAGAATAAAAAACAAACAGAGAAACTTATGCTAAAGTTAACAAGATGGCTTTACCACAGAAGAGCAAGTCTGTGGTTCTGTGCAATATTGTAGGGAGGAACCATTTTTTGGTTTGAAACTCTATAACTTTCTCTTTCCATAATATCTACTCTCACAAATGATAGCCCTGGTATATAAGAGAACAGAAGCTTCAAGTGGCTGAAAAGCCTATCCCAATCCCATTAAGCTTGCTTCATCTGTTCCTTTTAGGAGAGGATTTTACAACTGCCCCCATCCTGCCATCGAATTCCTGATGAGGACAAATTTAGTATCAACATGGGGAGCTAACATACTTTCTTGTAGATGTTACCGAGATAACATTACCTACTGGCATTACCTTCTGGCATTAGCAAGTTACACACATGCTATTCATGTTCTAGAATGTCCTTTCCCTTCCACCCTGTCTTGAGTACTTCTATTCAGCCTTCTGAATATTCAGTTTAAGTTTCACCTTTTTTTTTTGGTGAATCCTTTCTTATCTTTCCCAGATACTATAAATTCCTCCTATCTGGGTGCCTGCAATATCTTATTCAGATCTCAGATATATTATTTACTATCTTATATGATAATGATTTGTTTATCATTTTGTGTAATAATGATTTGTGAGGTTTTCAATGACAGGTGTATTTTAGTGTCCCCATCACTGTGCCTGGGACAGAGCAGGCATACAATATATCAGTTAATTTTGGATCAAAGGAAGGGTCTTGGTTAGTGTGTATCAATAGCTATTTTAAGTAAATAAGTTGCTGGCTTACAGATAACTGAAATTACCTTACCTATCTATACACAGCAGTCATATAAGTTGGGTCTTTATGTTCCCCATCTTATGGATGAGGAAATTGGGGCCTGAGGTTAGGTGATTTGACCAAGGTAATTTGGCTAATAAGGGCCAAAGAGAAGTTTCAAAGGTAGATGAGGTACATTTATATGGAGAGTGGATGATGGTGTTATAGGCTCAAGGCAAGATGAAAGAGTACTTTTAAAAAAAGATATTTATTTATTTATCTGAGAGAGAGAAAAAAAAAATAGACGTTTTCTTTATTGTAAGCCACTGAACCTTTGGGATCGTTTGCAACGCAGAAAGAACTAATACACTTGGCCGTCTTTTTTTTTTTTTTTTAAAGATTTTATTTATTTATTCATGAGAATACACAGAGAGGAGAGAGAGGCAGAGACATAGGCAGAGGGAGAAGCAGGCTCCATGCAGGGAGCCTGATGTGTGACTCAATCCTGGCTCTCCAGAATCAGGCCCTGGGCTGAAGGTGACGCTAAACCGCTGAACCGCCCGGGCTGCCCTATGCTTGGCCTTCTAAAAGTACTTTAACCAAGACTTTCTGTTGGGAATTAAGATGGCAGATAATTAGGGGGACTCTGGGCTTTTCTAGTCCCTTAAACACAGCTGTATTGTGGTCAGGTCACTTAGAACACCCAGGAAATAGATAGGATCTCCATGGCTGGAGGGAGACTGTGTGGCAGATATGAGGTACAAGGAAGCGAATTGGGGAAGAGGAAAACTTTCACAGGTGCCAGGGAGAGGAGGGAATCCTTTCACAGAGAGAGAAAAGGGAGAAAAAGAGAGAGAGGTTGAGTGTGGCCTCAGTCTACACAAGGTGGAAACCTCTTCAGAGGACTGATTAAGGAGCGAGAGGTACTGAGTGTCGCAGGTTTTTTGCAAACAGTATGTGGACCTCACACTCTGAAGATTTGGAAATGTGGGACTTTTGCCAGAGCAGAACTGTAATGTGAGCTCCTGGAGAGAAGGAGGGTGCTGTCCTCGGAGTGCACACATTGGTGTAGGGATCTCCTGGATTGCATTGGGAGACAGTGTACCCCTTCCTGGAGTACATTTGGAAGAAGGTATAGTGCCTCTTCAAGGACAAGAGACCCTGAGGGCACCAGCACAAGGGCCTTCATGAGCAGGGAACAGAGGCCATGCACAGAGGGTGGATAACGGGGTTGCTGCTTTTCTTGCAGTGCCACACCATAGATTTTGTGCTATGTGCAGGCATGGGACTGAGGGTTTTTCTGGGACAAAGGATACCAGACATAGGGCAGCAAGGCTATCCTCTGGAGGAGAAGAGTGATTCCACAGGGTGCCAGCTCCTTTATGGTCTGGCATTTTGAATCCCAGATGTGTGCCAAAGATAAAACGCAGGACAGCTATGGCCTGGGTGTGCTCATGACCCTCCCTATTCTGTGAGGGCTTCTTGAACTGCAGGGTGTGTGAGGTCTCTTGTCTGAGGACAAGAGAGTGGGGTGGAGACATTATCCACCTCACCACCAACAGAGTGAGACTTCAGAGAGCAACACAGGGGCCCCCAGTGGAGGTGGATATCACTTAACACCAAACACTGCCCCCTGTACCTAGAAAGAGCAAAAGAGTCTTTCATTCTTTTGCCTCTTTGACCTTAGCCATAGCAACATTTATTTATTTATTTATTTATTTATTTATTTAATTTATTTATTTTATTTTTTGCCATAGCAACTTATTAGACATACTGCCAGAAGCAAGGAAACAAAAGGAAAAATGAACTATTGGTACTTCATCAAGATAAAAATCTTCTGCACAGTGAAGGAAACAATCAACAAAACTAAGAGGCAATCTACAGAAGGGGAGAAGATATTCACAAATGACATATCAGATAAAGGGCTAGTATCCAAAATCTATAAAGAGTTTATCAAATTTAACACCCCTATAATAAAAAATCCAGTTGAGAGATGGGCAGAAGACATGAATAGACATTTCTTCAAAGAAGACATACAGATGGCTAACAGACATGTGAAAAGATGCTCAGCATCACTCTTTATTAGGGAAATACAAATCAAAACCATGATGAGATACTGCTTCCCACTGATCAGAATGGCTAAAATTAACAACTCGGGAAACAACAGACCTTGACGGAGATGCAGAGAAAGAGGAACCCTCTAACACTGTTGGTGGGAATGCAAAGTGGTACAGCCATTCTGAAAAACAGTATGGAGTTTCCTCAAAAAAGTTAGAAATAGAACTACCTTAGGATCTAGCAATCAGAGTACTAGGTATTTATCCAAGGGGTACAAAAATAGTGATTTGAAGGGGGTACATACATCCCAATGTTTATAGCAGCACTGTCTACTATAGCAAAAATAAGGAAAGAGTCTAAATGTCCATCGACTGATGAAAGATAAAGAAATGGTACACATACAGACACATACCTTGGAATATTACTCAGCTATCAAAAAGAATGGAATCTTGCCATTTGCAATGACATAGATGGAACTAGAGGGTATTATGCTAAGCGAAATGAGTCAGTCAGAGAAAGACAAATGCCATAAGATTTCACTCATAGGTAGAATCTAAAAAATAATGAGTGAACAAGCAAAAGATATAATCAGACCTATAAATATGGAGAACAAATTGATGGCTGCCAGAGGTTAGGGTATGGTGGATGCTTGGGAAAAATGGGTGAAAGGGAGTAGGAGATACAGGCTTCCAGTTATGGAATGCATAACTCATGGGAATAAAAGTGTATAGCCTAGGGAATATAGTAAATGATATTACCATAGTATTGTATGGTGATAGATGGTAGCTACCCTTGTGGTGAGCATAGCATACTGTATAAACTTGTCAAATCACTATATTGTACATCTGACACTAATGTAACATTGTGTGCCAACTATAGTCAAAGAAAAAAAATAAAGTGAAAGTGCTCTGTAATCATTTGAGATCTCATCTCTCACCTAATCTGTCAAAGGGGAAAGAAAATTCTATTGAGTTAGCAAATAGGAGTGTAAGCTTTCAAAGGGCATCCTAAAGGTTGGTGCATAATATGAGGTAAAAAATGAATGTGAGATGCTGCAAATTTCTCTGAATGCTTTCTCCATTCTCTCCTTGCCTTATATTGCTGCTTTATCGACAGTTCCTTATTTAATAATGCCTGCCTTCTCATTCTGGCACCTAGGATGCATCTCAAGAGTGTTGCCCAAATAATGTTGGCTTCTTCATTCTTCTTTTCGGAGAGAAAGAGTATCCTTGAAGGTCCTTCTCTTCTACCATGGTGGCCCTGGTCATTTCCTGTCCCACATTATGCAAAAATGTGTATATGTGTAACCTCCACTTTAAAAAAAAGATTTATTTATTTATTCATGAGAGACACAGACTGAGAGGGAGAGGCAGAGACATAGGCAGAAGGAGAAGCAGGCTCCTCACAGAGAGCCCTATGCAGGACTCGATTCTGGATCCCGGGATCATGATCTGAGCTGAAGGCAGGTGCCCAGCTGTTGAGCTACTCAGGCATCCCATAAACCCCACTTTTAAATACACTTGCATTCCCTTCCCTCCCTGGAGCTCAGACACTGATCTGGAGTGAAATGAGGAGATGCTCAGTGCATCACGCCCTCAGACAGAGCTGTCTTTTTGTCTCATTCTCCCTACCATGTCACATCCATCCCTCCATTCTTTCTTGGTTACCCATATCCTTCTCCCATTCCATCCTGTCCCCTAAGTCCTGGTTATAATTAGGTGTTTGAAACAAGTCTTATGTTTCACTTGAAATACTTGGCTAATGTGTGCAACTTTGCTACAGCCTCATAATGACTTGTGAAGATAGAAATTACTTTCCCTGATCGTACAGATAAAATAATTCATCTCATTAATATTGGAAGTTCAGTTGAAATCTCAGGTCTGTCTGACTCTATCTAATAGATCTATGATTTTCAAAGTTTTGTCCAACAGCTGAGCTCTTTGTTTTCCTTAAATTAAATTTTACCTGGAGTCTTTCATTCATAGAATGCCTTGGGCTACAAGTAATGAAACCCTGATTCAAGCTGGCTGGAATGATGAAAAGAATTAAAAATCTCCCCCAACAAGAAGTTGAAAGGTGGCATGAGCTATGGTGTTTTGGGCTCCAGCACTACTTCTACATGTTTTTTTTTTTTTTTGCTTTTCATTCCCCTATGTGATGCTTTCATCCTCAGACCGGAAGCAAGACAGCTGTAGTGATTCCAGGATTCTAGGCATCCCACTGGGATTAGAAAATACACAAAGTTGGAACAGAGGTAATCTCACCTTATGAGGGAGGAATATTTCCTAGAAGTTCCCTAGCAGACTCACTTTGTGTCTTATTGCCTACATCTGGGTCACATGCTAGTTTTAAATAAATTCCTGGAAAGGGGCCATCATGATTGGTGTATGTAAAACAAGATTCACTCTGAAGCTGAGAATAGGGTTCCCCTTGCCCTCAAAATTCTAAGATAGTCCCTAGGATTCCCATCTCCTGATGCACATGTCTTACATAATCTCCTAACTTGGAGTGTGTGTGAAAATCGTGAATATGATAGGATAGTCATTTCTTTGATTCGATTGTTATGTGGCCAATAGTGATAGAGTAAACCCTCTGGTGATTACACTGTGTAAGATTGTGTCATGGCAGATGGGAGAGATACTGGAAGTGTGAGAGAGGTTCAGTACAGTGAGGATTCTAAGCCACTAGCTTTGAACATGGAGGGGTCAAATGGCAAGGATCTGAGGGTGACTTGTTGGAGCTGAGATCAGTCCCTGATTGACACCAGTAGCCACTAGGAACTGAATTCTTCCAACAGTCTGAATGAACACAGAAGATTCTTCCCTAGAACTTCCAGAATTCCCTAGAACTTCCAGAAAGGCATGTAATGTGGCTGACACCCAGATTTCACCCTGTGAAACACTGAGGAAAGAACCCACACACCATTCCCAGATTTCTGATATATGGAACTATGAGATAATAGATAGGTGTTTTTTTTTAAAGGATTTTATTTATTTATTCATGAGAGACACACACAGAGAGAGGCAGAGACATAGGCAGAGGCAGAAGCAGACTCCTGGTGGGGAGCCTGATATGGCACTTGATCCCAGGCCTCTGGAATCATGACTTGAGCCAAAGAAAGGCGGACGCTCAACCACTGAGCCACCCTGGTGCCCTAGATGGGTGTTGTTTTAAGCCATTAATATATGACTTATTTTGTAACAATAGAAAACTGAAATAAACCATAAGGTACCAAACTCTGCCAATGGCCTGAATGGACTTAGAATAGACCGGTATTCTTTGGATGGCCTCTCAGTCCCAGTTAACACCTTGATTCAGCCTGAGAGACCCCGAGCAGAGAATCTAGTTTCTTTGTGTTCACACTTCTGACCTATGGAAACTGTTAGACAATAATGGACATTGTTTTAAGTTGCTAAACTTAAACAGGTTTGTAGTAACCATTGTGAAGCAATATATGATTAATACACTCCCCATTCTTTACCCTCAGGTCACATTGGAGGTGGACAGCTGAAAGCACTGGGCTCTGTCAAAACAAAGTGGAGGTTAGATGTTGAGTATAAAATAGATAACAGTAACATTTTATTACCATAATTTTATTTTCTAAATTCATAAACATAATAAAGTTAATAAAGGAAAATCATAGTATTGTTCTACAGAATGTATGAAATTGAGGGTTATGAATGACAATTACTACATCTCATTTGTTTCCTATTTTCTGTTGGTTGCACACATCAAGACAATCCTGACTCACACATATTTAGTAATCATGCAGCCAACTTAATAATTTTAGACATGCATAGGCTTGAATAAAAAAAAAGACCACTGTAGAGACATAACCCCTGTAATCACTGAGACAGTTACAAGAAGTCTAATTAAATACAAGACATGATAGAATTTTTGTACTAGGATTTGTATAAAATCAATTTTTTTTGTGGTTGCACAATTATTACTGTTTCTAGAGTGTTTCAATCTGATATGACATTTAAATATACATGTTAATTTTATTACAGTATTTATAATAGCTGAATATATAAAATATTTAAAACAGGTGAATATATTATGCACATATAGGAGTACATATATATTTTTATGAAGTTTGAATCCAGCTTTGTGGAGCATTAAAGCACCTTGCTAGTCCTCTAGAGTTCCACAGAAAATAATTTGAAAGCTCTTGCTCCAATCCCATGGTTCTTTGCTGACTTCTGCTGATCCTTCAGGATAGCTCACCTCATCTAGGAGAAAGCTAAATGGCTTACTTAACTAATAAATACCTCATGTTAAGCTGTTGTGAAACTAAAATTCTGGGGAGAAGAACTTCAGGTTTTGGGTGACAACAGTTCTCAGCCCTTTTGAGCTCATCTCCTGGGATGGATGCTACCTCCTAGAGGGGAGGCCAAGCAAGGATTTCATGTACCTGAGATTCTACATGTTTGTGGGCCATTCAGTAGTGGAACTTGCCTACAATAGAACAGACAGATGTGATCTTGGGCTGTGGAGCTGGTCTGGCCTCACCACATGGGCCCTGGAGGTGACTTGTTCTTCTAGACTCCATTGACTATAAAGTGTGGCTTAATTTTCCAGTTAGTCTAGAAAACTAAATGTCAAGATGTCTATGAAAATTTTAACCCACTATCTGGGACCTATTTAAAACTCAAGAAAATGGCTCAATATCCCTAATCTAAAACCCTGGGGCCAGATGTTTTTGGGAACTTAGAAATTTTTGGATTTCAGAAAGAAAATTTGGTGCAGATACTCATTGTAATGTCCCTGGAAAAGTCTAGGACAGCAGCACATAATCAAGCATGGTGATGTATCATTTTTTAGATCCATATTAAGTGTGAATATTCACACCAAGTGGGCTAAAGAAAAACCACAATAACTCCCTGAGTTAGAGACATTTTATAATAAAAGAGTTATAAGAAAGTTTCCAGGAAAATTTAACAATTATAAACATGCATGCATCAAACAGGGGAATCCCAAGCACCTGAAGCAAAAACTGGCAGAATTGGAGAGAGAAATAGATCTATCAACAGTAGTGGTTGAAGACTTTAACACCCCACTCAAAATAACAGATCAAAAAATTAGATAGAAAACCGGTCATATTTAGAGGCTACAGATGATAACTAAAGATTCCCAAACTATAGCCCAAGTATCTTTCTTTTTTCTTTTTTTAAATATTTATTTATTTCAGAGAGAGAGAAAGTGCGTGCAAGTGGAGGGTGGTGGTGGACAAGCAGACTTCCCACTGAACAGGGAGCCCATGTGTGGCTCCATCTCAGGATCCCAGGACCCTGAGATCATGACCTGAGCCAAAACTGAGAGTCAGATGCTCAACTGATTGAGCCACTCAGGTGCTACTAGCCCAAGTTTGGACTAGCCCAGCTTCCTTATCTAACCATATGATATTAATTTCTGTACTTATTAACTTAAGCCTCAGGGATCCCCAGACAATCTATTTGTGGCTTTTAAGGGCTTCATAAACTTGTAAAATAATATTTAATTTTTTGTGAGTGAATGTATTTGGAGAAGGTATGTTTATAGTTTTCGTCAGTTAACATTTATGCATTTGAGGGTGCACTATATATCAGGTACTGGACTAAAGTGTTACAGCTGTGAATAAAATGTTCATATGGAGGTGAGGTGGCTAAGACATTCAGACAAAGATCATAAGTAAATGAGATTACTTTAAATGCTAATGTATGCTCTGAGAACAACAGGATAGAATAGCGTGATAGGTATCAGCTTTGAGGACCACTAATTTAGCTGAGGTATCAAAGAAGGCTTCTCTTAGGAGGTGATATTTGAAGGGTGTAAGGAGAAGAGGGAACACTTAATATCTTGAGATAGGAACAAATGTATTATGTTCAAGAGGCTGAACAAAGACAGAGTGGCTGGAGCGTAGCAACCAAATGGGAACCTGGAGAGAGGTGGTATTGGAGGAGGCAGGGTTCATGTTTGGGATTTCCCTTTATCCAACCATATCTTGCAAAGATACAGGCATATTTTCTAAGATCAGCTTTGTAAAGCTAAATTATGTTACAAGATAGATAACTTAGTTGCTGGTTTGAGGGTCTATTAGCAATAATCAAAACTTGTACTATAAGTAGAATATGAACATTTAGATCCTGTAGAAAGCTTAGAGCCATGGGTTCTATCCTACATATTTGTACACTTTCTGACTGGGTTACTATATCTAGCATCTCTGTTGTTCTATCTTTAATTACAAAAGTAATAGCTGATATTTATTGAATACTTTCTATGTGGCAGGCTTTCTTCTATTTTACATGGATTATTGCAATCTTTACAAGTAATTGTGAGGTAGGTATTATTTTTGTTATAGTTGGGGAAATTGAGCACAGAGAGATTATATACTGTTAGAAAAATCATAGATTCAGGGCTGTCAAATAAGATATCTTTCAGGAAATTTGGAGAATCTTTCTGATATAATTTTTGCTTGTGAATTTTTGGAGAAAGATTTTTTTTTTTTTACTTTTCTATATTAAAGTGTCAGTAACAAATTAGACTTCCCTCACCTTGTTTCCCAGTTAGTTTCACAGGAAGAATAATGTCAATGCTTTCTGGCTCCATAGCATATATCTTTACAAGTATTCTAGATGCTTCCTGTTAGCTAGTGATGCTCATAATATTGACAGTTTTGTTTTCAAGGACGTGATGGGCTGAATAAACATGATTCTTCACTATAGACCCATTGCACTCTTGGCATAATGTTTCTGAATACTTGGATAAAGTCATTTTTTCACAAGAACATCTTGCTTGTGTTACCAAAATTATACTCTGCTGAGGAGACAGCTCATGACTCATGTGTAAAAGGAACCTTTGTAACTCTTCTGGGAAAAGTGCTCATTTTCAACTTGCATTTATTGGCACTGTTCAATTTAGGTGAGAATGCTGTGTGAAGTAGCTCTCCTAAAAAATCATCTTAGAGTTTATTTAGTCAGTAACACAATCCAGCACTTGTCAAATCCATTTACTACTATTTACATATGAGCCATCTTAAAGAGGGCTGAAAAATTATTAATAGGCTATTCACTTTTCAGATTGTTCAAAAATGAGATGCTAAGACAGAAATTGATTCTTTTGCATTTTTATATTTCCTCCTAATTCTTGGCTGATGTCCCTTGCTCTTGTATACTGTGGGAAACTTTCCTATGGTGTTAATGAGCTCTGTCAGGAATCATAGCTAGGGAGCCCAACCCACGGTCCCTGTCAGACCCAAGAATTCGCACAATATTAAATTTTTAACGTGAAGTCCTTTAGGTGGGACATTCCTGCCCCATTTTACCCTTGTCACCATTACAGTGTTTTGTATGACCCAAATTATATACTTATATGATGGGCTCGGCTTCTGAAGAATACCTAAGGGTACTCTTCAGTTTGTAGAGAATAGTTCCCTAATTTTCTCTTTTTCAAAATATGAGTGCCTTTTCAGCCAGCTCATCAACTGAGTACATTTTGGGATTTCTTAAACATGTCTGGCAAGGACTCAGCCTTATTTCTTTTTGAGGTCCAACATTTTGTAACCAAGCATTCTACAGGATTGAGAAATTAGCTATTGGAGTTGGAGTCTGTTAATATCAATCAAGATCTGGGCTCCACATGTGGGATAATGACTGGGGCCAGTGATATGCTTGGCCCTAAATACTATTCTAAATATTTATGTAACTTCTGACTTGATGTATCAATTTTTAATCACCGTGTGCCTTGGGGGAAGAGTTTGAAGTTAAGAGACTGCCAATTATTTATTCGGTAATATGTAGCACACTTTCTTATCACTAATTTTCATATAAGCCCCAAGTCCTGAAAAAAAAAATCTCTAAGATTCTATACTTGTACTGTTCAATATAGTAGCCACTAGCATGTAACTAATGAGCACTTGAAACATGGCTGGTCCAAATTAGTTCAAAGATGTACAGTAAATGTAAAATATTCACCAGATTTCCAAGAGATAGTATGAAAAATAGAGTATAAAATATCTTCTTAGTAATTTTTATATTGGTTACATATTAGAATGATAATATTTTGGATATAATGGGTTGAATACAATATATTATTAAAATTAATCTACCCATTTCTTTTTTCCCTTTTTAAATGTGACTATTAGAAAAATTAAAATTAATGTGTGGCTTGTATTTATGACTTGTACTATATTTATATTGGACAACATTGATCTAAATAGCTAACAAAGACCATTATAACCCTAACACATATTAATGTTTAGCACAGATCACAACTGGGAAATATTAACATTCATTGGTCTTGGTGTAGTACTAAATGTATTTGTCATAGGGCAGTCATAATTTAAATGCCAATAAATTCTCATTGACTCAGTATACTTATTTGTTGCATGAGTTCCTCCATTCATCTTCCAATACTTCCACTTTAAAAAAAGCTCCCCAAAATACAGTTGGATGTGGATGTTCTGGTGTCTGAAATAGTCTCATTGCTTTTAGTGGATTATAGTTGAGAAGCAGGAGGCACATGGTTTGTTTTGACAGCTAGGAATGCAAGAGACTTTCTAGTTTAGATTTAACATTCCATCTGCTGTGTTTTGCAAGTGGAAGAGCTGAAGCTCAGTGAAGAGGAACCTGATGGAATAGGATGGTGGTAGCTCTGTTTTATCCTATGTCTTCTTTAAAAAAAAAAACTTATGAGCTAAAGAAGAGACATAACAAACAATATCACTGTGCATTAGCAACTTTGCCAAATTTAACAGATGAACATACTCTATTGAGTATCACTCAGATTGCTCACTGCTCTGCCTCAACTACTAGGGAAAGCCACCTCTTTAAAGCTATAGATTCCATTTCTGACTTAGAAAGCCTGCCTCCTCTGGACTGCTAGAATAAGTCAAACAAAGCAGAAGATTGCTTTTTAGAGAAAATTGAATAAATTTCTGATTGCCAGGTCTCTGTGGAATCATAGGTGAAAGGGATTCAGAAGTAGGGACTCAAAGGATTTATTTCTCACCCTAACACTTAGGCCAAACTTGTATCTTCTAAATTCAGATATCTAGTAACAGTGTTCTGAGTGAATGGCTGGGGTGAATAGAACAGTGTTCTGAGTGAATAGCAGCTGCTTTTGTAGATTGAGTGTTAAATTCCTTAAATGAACTAACTACAGTGGCAGAAAATATTAGCTCTCCAAGATTTGTTCTTCCTTTCATAGTAATAGGATTATAGTTGGAATGTGACTGGTCAGCTAGACATTAACATTTTCAAACTTCTTTGAAGTTATGTATACAGTTATGTGTTTAATTTATCTTTAATGGAATGAAAGAGGAAGTGAGATGTACTATTTTTAGCCCAAGCCTTTAAGTTGCTGAATGTGCTTTCTTCATATATTCTTACCCCTTCCTGTGAGCCAAAAAGGCAATGACCATATTGACTTGAAACTTGGAGATACAGAATCTTTATCAGCCTAGGTCACTTAATGACCATGTAGAACAGAGTTACCTGGTCTGGGCTGTTCCTTGAGAGAGAAATACATTTTTATGTGTCTGAGCTGTTTCACTGTGGGATGTGTTACGGTTATTTGGTCTATCTTAACAAATGGAAACCTATTAGGTGTTATATTGGTATAATTATCTGATTTGAAAATAAGGAAATATAATCACAACAAAGATAGTTTTCTTTACTATTCGGATACACTTTTATCTGCAATAGACATGAATTATTTTTCTTGCCTTCCACTTGAGATGGCTGCAGACATTAATCATAGAGATAGAGGATATTTGAACTGGGAAAGGATCATTTAGTCCAACCCATTTTGCAAATGAGGAAAAACCTATAACTTGCCAGCCTGACATGGCTAGTGAGTTGCAAGAATTAAACTAGAAATCAAGTTTCCTATTTCTCATGCCAGTATATTTACAATATATCCAAGAGATATATTAATTTTCATCCAACATGGCAACTGTGACTGATCAATAGTGCCTTTCAGGACTAGTGTTTTTTTTTTTTTTTTTAAGATTTTATTCATGAAAGACACAGATTGAGACAGACAGAGGCAGAGACAGAAGCAGGCTCCATGCAGGGAGCCCAACATGTCTCTAGGATCACACCCTGGGCTGAAGGCAGCGCTAAACCACTGAGCCACCGAGGCTGCCTAGGACTAGTGTTTTCAGGAGTATGAAGCCACTTTCTGGCCCATGGGGGAGGGAAGAGAGTGGACACAATTCTGCATTGCATTCACCAGTTGTGCATTATCCAATGCAGCTTCACATCAAGGTAAGTTCTGTGATTAATCTTGGCAGTATTAAAAAAGTTCTAGTTTTATTTCTCTTTTGAATAGTGAGAGTCTAAATGGAAAATTTTGGTAGTGTCATCACTGGTTCAAATGGTTCAAACGGTTCAAATTTTTGTTATTCTTTAAGTGTATTTTATTGATAGCATTCACAAAGCATAGGTCACTGCTCTCATAAATATATGTTTATCTTTCATAACTATCAGTCAACATAACCTTCAAGAGATATTTAACTGAATTCACTAAAAAATCTGTAATATTACAATTAATTATCATAAGAATATGGACTTCTATGGAGCCTTTATGTTTTTACATTTGATCTCCATAACAACTCTATGATATTGGCAGATCTTTTTTTATAACATGGTATGTGTGAAAAAGGGATTCATTGACAGGTAATAAAACTGGCTTGGGAAGAGTAAGTGACAAAAGCCTAAATCACATAACAGTAAGTGAAGAAATAAGAAGTTGATTTCAAAGTGGATGCACGTTTTCTCTAGATCACACTTCCTCCACAATCGTTGAGAATTAAAAACAGTTGTAGTTTGCTTTGAAAAATGTTTATAGAGACTACTGTGTATGTTTCTAGGGTGATTCAGACTCCAGACATTTTTAATTTTACTTATGTGAAATTTTTTTTATTGTTGTTGACATATGTAATAGAGATCACCAGTGTCCTCTTTCTCCTGTTTTTTTTTTTTTTTTTTTGGCTGGTAGAATCATACGTGCTACCATATATCATCAGAGGTTTCTCTTGGCCCTATTCTCTGCATGTTCACTGTTGGCTCAAATTAACCCATCTGTTGAGTCGTGGTGGGTCTTCGCCACAGCTTTTCAACCTACTTTCAGTGTGACCCTTGGGTAGGAAGCAACTCAGAGAAGCTCATCATGATCCAAGATGCTTCAAAGAAGAGCATGGGAGGATGTAACATCTGTACTGAATCAAAGTAATTGGTTGTCAAAATGCACTCCACATGCTTTCCACTTTTCTTTCCGAGTTATGCTTTCATCAGATAGCATTTAACAGCTGAGCTGTTGGATGGTATGGTGGACTCCAACAACTGGTATCTGTCCTTATTGGAAAATCTTCAGAGTGCTTTACAAAGCAAACACTCATGTGTAGACTGTCATGGCAAATGGTTCAAAAAATTACTTTGAGGATTCTGTTATCTTCCATTCAAAGGGAAGTATCTAGCTTTTTTGATACCTCTCATGATGTTGTTTTGGATTAGATGGAAAAATATGGGCCTGATGTCAAGGCAGTTAGGCAGATACTTACCTGCTTAAAAAATGTTAACTAATTGGATCAACCAGATCACTAGTGCTAGTCTAATTTGGGCCCTGTTCTGTTTGGCATTTTTATTACAATTTGAATGAAAGACACATAGAATTCACTTAACAAACATTGGAAGTCACAAAAACTAGAACAGATAGTATATCAGATATCAAGCTGTTTATCAAAAACTATGTCAATAGTCTATAATGATGACTTAAAACTAACAAGATATAACTCCTGAATTTGGGTCTGAAAAACAAAATTCTTTGTGAATGTTCACAAAGAGGAAAACTGAGTTGAGTATCATTTTATGTGCAAAAAATTTTAGTTGATTACAAGCTGAATATGAGCCAATAGTATGGGCACAGCTGCTGGGAGGCTAATGTAATCTGAGAGCAGTGTTAAGAGAATATGATGTTTGGATTTATAAAGATGATGGCTTCATTGTAATGGGCAGTGGTTAGAAATCATTAGGACTATTGCATTATTTTTGGTGACATATTTTAAGTGGATATTGTCAGATGAAGGAAATTGGATACTGAAGAAATCAGAAGAGTTCAAAGAATTTGGGATCTTTAACCTGAATAAGGGAAACAGTGGTGAGACTTGATAACTAGGTGACCATATGTTTGGGTTCTCCTGGGTCATTTCCTGTTCATTCCTGTTTCTCAATATCCCATCTCATTTAGCATCTGCCCCCTATTTCATTTTTACATTTTTAGGAAGAGATTTAGTTTCAAAAATGCTTTTTGGATTATAACTTTTAAATAGGTGTCCCACTATGTTAAAGATTAAGGTTCAATTACTAAACACAAATTTCAACAATTACAGTATTGTAATTATTTTAGTACTACCTTTTACTTTCAAAATTGTCCCCATTTTGGACAGTAAATTTTATTGTCACCTAATAACCATTTTGCTATTTGGAAGATTTTCTTGTTGAGATATTTATTTTGTGTAAAGAACGGCTTTTATGTAGTTCACAAGAGAGGACTTAGCTCAAATGGCAGCCATTATAGAAAGTCTTGTTTCAGCTCAATACAAACTTTGTGAAGTGATAGGATCTCACCTCTGGGAAAGCTAAAGTGAGGCTTGAAGATATTTTGCATGCCGGGGATTTAAACATACTTTATTGTGGAAAACTTTCAATATGTATCAAAATGGAGAAAACAGTTTAATGTCAGTAATGTTTTAATGTGAAGTATTTTAAAGTAGATTTGCATATACTGTAATACCAGTGTAATCTTATATGAACTCCATCCAATGGACTTAGCCCTGCCTCTTTTGCATGATTCTTGTTGGATTCAGTGTTATTGGTGTCCAATGCTGGTATTGGTTTTCATTTTCCAATTAATATCTTGCATCTGATGTTTCCCTTGGCCTCATTATGTCATTTGTCTGAAGCTATGTGGCCATCAGGACTTCCTGTGTATGATATATATGTGCTTGATATTGAACTGGAATTTTGTTAATGCCTGCTGAGATTTGCTGTGATGTATTGTTGGTCTTTACCCTTTCTGGAGATGAGTGCCCAAGTGCTTCCCAATAAATAATTCCTAATAACCCAGATACAAAAAGCAATAATACTAGGTTCTATTCTTTTTTTGGTCCAGTTTCCTTAACTCAGCATACTTACATGGGATTCATTCATGTCATAGAAGTTGGTTTATTTTTGTTACTGAAGAATATTCCATTGTTTGGATATACTAGTTTGCTTATCTATTCATCTTTTGAACAATTGGATTGTTTCTACCTTTTGGCTATTACCAAGTTATTTTATCAACATTCATGTATAAATGTGTGCATGAACATACGCTTGCTTTTCTCTTTGAAAAAATACCCAGTAGTGGAATGGCTGGATCATATGGTAGTTTTTAAGAAATTCTCAAGTTGTTTTTAGGAGTGATTATTCTGTTTTACACTCCCACCAGCAATGTATGGGTCTTCCAGTTTCTTCACATCCTTGGCAACACGTGGTATGCTAGTCTTTTTAATTTAGACACTGGTTTTAATTTGCATTTCAAAGATGACTAATGATGTTGAACATATTTTTTGTGCTTATATGCCACTGTATATTCTTTGTGGTTAAGTGTTAAATCTAATGCTTATTTTTATTTTTTTTAAGATTTTATTTATTTATTTTAGAGAGCAAGAAAGAGAGAGAGAGAGGAGGAGGAGAGGAGCACAGGGAGAGAGAGAATCTCAAGCAGACTCCATGCTAATCATGGAGCCTGACATGAGGCTTGATCTAATGATCCCAAGATCAAGATCATGACCTGAGCCCAAACTGAGTTGATCATTGAACCCACTGAGCCACCCAGACACCCCTAATGCCTATTTTAAATTGGGTTGCTTTCCTATTACTGAGTTTTGGAAATTCTTATAAATTCTGGATACAAGTCCCTTATAAGATGCACAATTTATAATTTTTTCTATTCTTTGACTTGTATTTTTATTTTTTTAACAGTGTTTTTAGAAGAGTCAAAGTTTTTAATTTTGAGGAATTTCAGTTTATTAATCTGTGCTTTTACGGATTATACTTTGATATGGTATCTAAAAAATTCTTGCCTAAACTAAGGCCACAAAAGTTTTCTCCTGTATTTTCTTCTATAAGTTTTGTATTTTTAGGTTTACGAGTCCATTTTGAATTATTTTTTGTATATGGTATAAGTATGAATTAAAGTTCTTATGTGTGTGTGAATGGGTCATTTTTTCAGAATCATTTGTTGAAGAGTGTTCTTTGTCCACCGAATTGTCTTTACATCTTTATGAAAAACCAATTTTCCATAAATGACTGGATCTATTTTTGTACTTTTTCTTTATGTTCTGCTGATGTATATGTCTACCTTTATGCCAATAGCATTGCCTTGATTATTTTAGCTTTATAATAAGTCTTAAAATCAGATTGACAATTTTTTTTTTTACTTTTAATAACTTAATCCATTTTTTAATGATGAGTAATCCTCCATCAACTTTCTCTTTGTTCTCTTATGTGTATTGTATCTTTTTCCTATGAGTGTTTTTATGATTTTCTTTGTACTTTTTCATAGTTGTTTTGGCTCCTCTGATCCTTTTGTGCTTCTATGTGAATTTTCTTCATTTTTTATTTTTAAAAAAGATTTTATTTATCTATCTGAGAGAGAAAGAGAGAGAGAGAGAAAGAGAGAGAGAGAGAGAGTTTGCAGGAGCATGAGTGAGGGGAGGGGCAAAGAGGGAGGGAGAGGGAGAGAATCCCAAGCAGATTCTAAGCTGAGTCTGGAGCCCAATTCAGGGCCCAATCTCACAACCTCAAGATCACAACCAGAGCTGAAACCAAAAGTTGTATGCTTAACCAACTGAGCTACCCAGGAGCTCCCCACTTGAATTTTAGAACCACTTTGATAATTTCTACATTTCTAGGATCTTACTGAGATCATATTAAATCTATACATCAATTTGAGAGAACTGATATGGAGTCTTTCAACAAATAAATCCAATATATCTATTTATTTAGGTCTTTCTAATTTCTCTCAGTAATGTTTATACTTTAGTGTACTGGTGTTTCACAGATTTTGTAAGATCTATCCCTGATTATTTCATGTATTTTTATGCTATATAAATGATGATGATTTTTAATTTCAATTTCTGATTCTTCATTGCTAGCATAGAAATACACATGGAGTTTTATTTATTGACTTTTTTATTTTACCACTTCTCTTACTAATTCTAGTAGGTTTTTTTGTAGATTTCACCAGACTTTCTACAGAAACAATTATGTCATCTGCAGGTAAAGACAATTTGAATTTTCCCTTTCCTCCCTGGGTTTTATTTTTTTTTTCTTGATGACTTATACTAGTTTGGACCTCTAGTACACTGCTGAATAGAGACTGTGATATTGAAAAACTTTTTTTTTTTTTTTTTTTTTTTTGCTGGTCTTAGGGTTCTCCTAAAATAATTCAGTCTTTTACCATTAAATATGATACTGACTATAAGTTTTTCATCACATTGATTGTAAATGTATTTATCTTTATAGCTATTAACTGTTCTAGGAGTAAAAACTATTCCTAGTTTGATGAAAGTTCTGCTTATGAATGGATGTTAGATATTGTAAAATACTTTTGTTATCTACTGAAATAAATATGTGAATTTTCTCTTCTTTCTTTTTTTCCAGTTTGTTCATATGTTTCATATTCATTGATTTTCAAATGTTAAACCAACTTTGCATTCTTCAGATTAAATCACAGTTGGTCATGATGTGTTGTCCTTTTTGTACTTTCTTTAATATGCTAACATTTTGTTTAGAATATTCATATCATATTCATAAGGGATATTGGGTTGTAGTTTTTTTTCTTATAATGCCTTGTTTGATATTAAGATATTGCTAGGATCAAAGATTAAGTCAGGAAGCATTCCTACCTCTTTAGTTTTCTGTGAAAGTGTTTGTAGAATTGATATTATTTCTTTTTGCTATAAATTTCTACTTAAGTATTACATTAGCAGCATCCAACTAATTTTTATATGCTGTGTTTTCATTATAATTTAGTTAGAAATTCTAATTTTCATCTTTATTTTTTTCATAGACTCATGGATAATTTAGAAGTTCCAAATTTAGGTTGGAAATTTTAGGTTATAAATATTTAGGGATTTTCCATATATCTTTCTGTCAATGACTTATAATTTAACTCATTTATGATGAGGTTATACTTTTTATAACTTGAATCCTTTTTTATTGAGACTTGTTTTATGGTCTAGAATATGGTCTATCTTGATAAATGCCAGAAGAATGTATTCTTTATTTTTTAGGTGGAAAGTTCTATAAATGTCAATCAGGACAAATTGGCTGCTAGAGTTGATCAGATCTTCTATCTTCTTACTGACTTCTGTGTACTGGTTCTATTGGTTGATTTTTATTTATTTAACGGATTTCAAAGGAAGATTTTATTTATTTATTTGAGAGAGAACAAGAATGAGAGGAAAACTGAGAGAAGGAGAAAGCACAGAGGGAGAGGGAGAAGCAGATTCCCCACTGAGCAGAGAACCCACTGCAGGGCTTGATCCCAGGACCCTGAGATCATGACTTGAGCCGAAGGCAGATGCTTAACTGACTGAGACACCTAGGCACTCGAATTCTATCATATATTGAGAGAAGAATATTGAGGTACTAGACTATAATTATGGATTTGTGTGTTCTTCATAAGGTTATATCAATTCTTGCTTTATGTATTTTTAAGCTATGTTCTTTAAATGAATCAACCATTTATCATTATGAAATAAACTTCATCACTGCTTCTGAAATTTACATGGTCTTATATAAATGTAGCCATTTCACTTTCAATAAATAATTTCAGCATGATATATATTATATGCTACTTTTGCTTTTAGACTATTAGTATTTTTGTGTTTGAAGTGTGTTTCTTGTAGGCAGCATGTAGTTGAATTTTTCTTTTAAATATATTAATCTTTGCCCTTTTTTAGGACTATTTATATCATTTACTTTTGGGGTAATTATTGATATGTTTGGGTTTAAATATATCGTCATGTTATTTTTTATTTATCTTATTTATTTTTTGTTCCGCTTTTTACACTTACTGCTTTCTTTTGAATAATAGAATATGTTTTTGTGCTTCATTTTATCCTTTTTTGTTGGCTTATTAGCTGTAATTTGTATTTTATTATTTTATTAGTTTTTAAAAGAGTTTACAGTGTACATCTGTAGGTCACCATAATCTACCCTCAAGCAATATTATATCACTTCACATTTCATATGAGATCCTTTAAACAGTATACTTCTGATTTTCCTCTCCTAGCATTTGTGCTATTGTTGTCATACATTTTATTTTTACACATATTATAAACCCACACTACAGTATTACTGTTTTTATTAAGCATTATTAAATTTATTAAAGGTATTTAATGAGGGTATTTAAATAATGAGAAAGATTTTAAAAATATTTACTCACATAGTTACCATTTCTGGTGCTCTTCCTTTATTTGTGTAAATCTATATATCTAGTGTTACTTTCATTTTGTCAGAAAGACATCCTTTAACTTTTTTGGTAGTACAAATCTGCTGGAGATGAATTCTTGCAGCCTTTTAATGTCATTTGTGAAAGATGTTTTCATTGGAAATTGAATTCTAGGTTGACAATTTTTTTTACTTTTAATAACTTAATCCATTTTTTAATGATGAGTAATCCTCCATCAACTTTCTCTTTGTTCTCTTATGTGTATTGTATCTTTTTCCTATGAGTGTTTTTAAGATTTTATTACTGGTTTTGAGCTATTAGACTATGATTTGCCTTTGTATAGTTTTATGTTTCCTGTGTGTGGAGTTTAATGTGCTTCTTAGGTCTGTGGGTTTACGGTTTTCATGAAATTTGGAAAGTTTTTTCACTGTTATGCCTTCAAATATTTTTTCTGTCCTTCTCTCCTCTTTTTGGGACACTATTTCATATTTATCAGGCCATTTAAGTTGTCTTGCAATTCACCAAGGCTCTGGTAATTGTTTTGGATAGTCTTTTTTCTGTGTTACATTTTAGACAGTTTCTATTGCTATGTCCTCAAGTTCACTAATCTCTTCTGCAAGGTCATTTTGTGCTGCAGCTTACTTCTTGTTATTACCTCTACCCTTATTGCTGATTCCATATTTCTCCAGCCATAGGATATACTTCAATTGCTTCCATTCTCCCAAACAGCAGTAATATATTCAAGACACTAGTGTTTGAACTTTTCGGAGGCCAAATGCAGAGATTATCTCATGATTTAGCAAAAAAATTTAAAGTTGACTGTTAGTATGATTGTCTCTTAAGTTCCTTTATTACTGTACCAGTAGTTTTTTTTTTTTTTTTTTTTTTTTTACTAGTTCTCAATCCTCACACCAAAGGATTATGTTACTCAGGATTCCTTTCTTTCTAAGATTTTTGCTCTCTTTTTTTTGGCTTCCTCCAACCCCCATGTCATTGTTAAATACTTATTCAGAGATCCTTAGCTTTCCCAATTCTACCTCAAACTAAATTCTGTGTTTTCCTTTCATATCTGAAGATCTTGCTATTAAAATTCTCTGAATAAATCTGTTGACTCTGGGTCCCTACTTAAGGATGATATTAATACTGTTTTACAACTCCCTGAAGCTATGCCAGAGATTTCATATGGAGCCAGGCTTAACTCTAGTAGTTGAAGGCCAGGGGGGAGTAAAGGAGTAAAGTTCAAGGCAGGGAGCTAGGGTAATTATGCTATGGAAGGGTATGGTGGTGGTGGCTAAGATAGTACTTATTTATAAGCTGGTAGGAAAATCTTTCAATATTTTAACAACTCTGATATAGTGATTCTATTGCCTATCTATGAATATCAGGCCCGTCTGTACACAAACCACTGGTAGTACTTTGAAATTACAGGATTTACTTTATGTGTTCAAATACTTAAGCAGGGCTATGTCATCCAGCCCTCTCTGTTAGCCAAAGACAGGCTATGTAAATTTATTTTTTCTGTGTCCAGAGTCAGCCTAAGAAGCATTTTTTTCCTGTTCCAATTACATGAATCTATGAATCACATGAGTAGTTAGATATAGTACTTCTTTCAAATGATGATAGCAATTTAAAAATAAAACCTATGCAATGATGCATTGTGGTCACTGTTTGATGTCTTCTTCCTCACCAAGCAGTCCTCCAATCCTTAGAACACCACCTAGTGTTTTAATTTGAATTAAATTCCCACATGTATGTTTCTTCATTTAGAATGAAATGACACTAAGAAAAACTATCAAAATAAAGAGATTTTTTCCATTTTCATTTCCTTGTTCCTATTTTTGATAATTTAAAAGTAAATTAGGTTTATCTGAGGTAGCCTATTACTTACAAAGAAGTGTATTATTTACCTAGTTGCTGGGATTTTTGAAAATCCTTTTGACTTTAATTTTTCTTTTTTTTTTAAGATTTTATTTGCTTATTCATGAGAGACACACAGAGAGAGGCAGAGACAAAGACTGAGAAGCGGGCTCCATGCAGGGAGCCCAATGTGGGACTCGATCATGGGACTCCAGGATCATGTCCTGGGCTGAAGGCAGGCACTCAACCACTGAGCCACCCAGGCATCCCGACTTTAATTTTTCATAAACTAGCATTCTCTAGGAATATAAAATGAAGGAACATTTTTGTTGAGGAAACTTTTTCTCAGGCATGAGTGTGGAACATTTCTTAAATATTCTTGTCTCCAAATACTACCTTAATTTCATAGATGCTTAAAATGTCAGCTGTTGATTATCTGAAGACCTTGAATGATTATTTATATACCCAAGAATATAATTCATTTGAGCCTAGGGATTTAAATACCTCTAGCTTGAATAATTCTTCAACTCTGTTTTGCCTATGTAATTTTCAGTTCTTGATGCATTTTGAAAACATATAAACTTGGGCAATTCATAATCTTCTCTTTCATCTCTAAAATAGGATAAAATATGTATCCTAGGAAAGCACTGGAAATAAGATTAGGTTGCACACACTCAGCAAACTACAAAATGTAAATATTATTTTAAAAGTATGTAAAATTATCTGAATTTATTATTGCTCATATTGTAATTCTTTTCCCCTTACTTTAAAATGATGTATGTAATCATTCCTGAATGATTATACTGCATTTGCAAGGATTTATTATTATATTTTAGGGCTATATTGGGAGGATTAAAACTTTAGAATAAGGTTTCAAAGTTTTAATAGCTTGTTATTATTCATAATAATTTGTACTTACTTTTATCTTGAGTCAATATTTTGAATGACATTAGTGGGTTAATTAATGTAACTGATTTTTCAGCAATAGACACTATACTGAGTGACCCTTACTGAGATGGTGGAATTTATAGAGAGACCTTTAAAATGAAAATTGGAAAACCATTCTCTAGACTGGGTTCTTAAAACTGATAAATATTAAAATTCTCAGACAAATCCACAAATGTTGCACAATGAAATGTGTATATTACCTCCTATTGGAGTTATTTTAAAGTGGCTCACATTTTTGGTTGGTTGTCAGTTTTGCAAATTCATTTGTCTCACATCCTAATTTTTCTCTAAGCCATTGAAAATCCATGTTCATATTGTTGTGTACTGACTTGTTATGATTTCAAATCTGCTTTGAAAGCTTATTTTGGACAAAATTGTTTGTGATTTGAATTTGCTTTGAATAACTTGTTTTGATGAAATTGTCTTAAAGCTGGATATTAGGATTTTCTTATCAAACTCTTGCATCTGGAGTGAAGAGAACCATTACATCATTGGCACCATAGTAATGGCAATGCTATCCATCAGGCAATTAACTTTTAAACTTTAAAAACCAGGAGATCTGACCAGCAACTCAAGAGTTTGGTCTGGGCGAGAGACTGCTGACCAAAATAACTCTCTGAAGATCTTGAGACACTTGCTTCTCCTGTGGCTGGGCTACTCTTGGTTGGCAGTGGTATTAAACTGTATAGCAGTCTCAAGAAGAGAAGGGGCACCTCTTCCTGTCTTGGTAAGGCTGTTCTATGTAGGCAGTAGCAGAAGCCCCATGTCAACCTGAAAATAAAGAGCCGCAATATTACTTATTCATGACACACACACACACACACACACACACACACACACACACACACACAGAGACAGAGACACAGGCAGAGGGAGAAGCAGGCTCTATGCAGGGAGCCCGAGGCGGGACTGATCCCGGGTCTCCGGGTCTCCAGGATCACGCCCTGGGCTAAAGGTGGTGCTAAACTGCTGACCCACCTGGGCTGCCAAAGAGCCACAATAAAAGGCAAGTAAGTGTTTACTTAGGATCAAAGAATTGCAATTCAGAGAGCACAAATTCAAGTAGATGCCCAAATAGTGTTCCTGCTTGTAGGGTTAAAGCAAGGAGTTTTTATGAGAAAAAGAAAGGAGGGGGCATGAGTTAAAAAGAGAAGTAAAGTTTTCTTTGAGTGTTTCAACAAGCTAAGCTATTCTCAATTGTAAATTTATTGACTACTGATTCTATCTTTAGAAAGTCCACAAGCATCAGACCTATGATCAAGATGACTATTTTGTTAACGTCTTAAACAACTGGTTAAAACAGTTGCCATTGTGTCCACTCTAAAGGTTTTGGCCCCCTTCAAGAAAAGTAGATATGGTGGTTTCTCTCTAATGACCAGTCCAACTTCATTTTAAAATGGTTCCAGTCATGTCAATTTTTCACATTTGTAATGGTCTCTGGAGTATTTACCTTCAGAGCAGCCCACCTTGCTTGCCAACACTGGTGTTGATGTTCACTAGCTCTATGCCCTAGCAGTGAGGGACCTAAGCTGGCAGCTGATACATACTTTTTAATTTGGAAAGACTGACTACTGAGAACCAACTTTTAGAAAGATACCTCTCAACTAAATTTGAACTTTACTTCTTTCATGTTCCCTTTGTCTGGAACAATAATATAATTAATCTATCATTGGTTTGGAATATGTTACTTTTTTATTGGCTTATTAAGAGATATTATCTTGTGTGCTATTGACCTGTGAAATAATATTGCTATAAATTATAATTCTTGCCATGAACTTTTATTAAATAAATTATTTGCAAAATGGTTTAGGCTAGGAATATAATTTGCCCAAAGTAAAACACGTACAAAAATTATAAATTCCCAGAATTTTTTTAATTTCAGAAGAGAATTTTACAGTCTTCTGCAACAATTCTAGAAAGTGTTGATGGCATAAAATTAGTCTTTATTTACTGAAAAGTGATGATTTCTGTTTCATAAGAATTTGAGAGGATACAACCATTAACTTAATGTTAATTTTTGGCCAAATCAGTTTCTGGTCATTATTGGGGTGTGCTTTAGATCTACTTGGTCATTAAGATCAAAAGTAAGTGTGTACATTTAAAAATAATTGCTATATCAATAAATTTATTATGTTAAGATCTGTCTTATATTGTGCTTGAAAGGGAAACCTAACAATAGCTTATGTAATTTTATAACTTCTACCAAATTGTAGTGTGCTGTTATTACATTTTGGGGTATATATACAAGTCAGTATATAACATTATTTACAATAATATTCTGTAATTAAAAATCTGTAAAGTGGAAACATAACTTTAATAAGTGAGCACAGCTTCTGGTTTGTTCTCAAGGTAGATAAAATCACAAGGAAATCTGGTTTTGTTATTCATTTAATTTATCAATTCAGTTAATAAAGGATACATCATGAAGTCAAAAGCACTATAGTATGTCATTCAAAGCCATTGTTTCCTTGTTGATTTGCTGCTTAGAAGATCTGTCCATTGCTGTAAGTGGGATGTTAAAATCCCCTGCTATTATTATATTATCAATGAGTTTCTGTATGTTTGTTATTAATTGGCTTATATATTTGGGTGCTCCCAACTTGGGGGCATAAATATATACAATTGCTAGATCTTTTTGATGGATAGACCCCTTAATTATGATATAATACCCTTATTCATTTCTGGTTACTGTCTTTGTCTTAAAATCTAGTTGTCTGATATAAGTATGGCTATTCTGGCTTTCTTTTGATATTCATTAGTATGATGGATGGTTCTCCATCCCCTCTTTCAATCTGCAGGTGTCTTTAGGTGTAAACTGAGTTTCTTGTAGTCATGATATAGATGGATCTTGTTTCTTTTTTTTAATCCATTCTGATATGTTATGTCTTTTGAATGGAACATTTAGTCCATTTACATTGAGTGATTATTAAAAGATGAATTTAATGCCATTATGTTACCTTAAAGTTTGTGTTTCTGGTGATGTTCTCTGTTCCTTTCTAGTCTTTGTTACTTTTGGTTTTTTTTCTTCACTCAGAGTCCTCCTTAAAATTTCTTGCAGGGCTGGTTTAGTGGTCTTGAACCCTTCAGTTTTGTTTGTCTGGGAAACTCTTTATCTCTCCTTCTACTGTGAATGACAGCCTTGATGGATACAAAATTCTTGGCTGCATATTTTTTCTCATTCAGCACATTGACTATTTCCTGCCACTTTATTCTGGCCTGCTAAGTTTCCGTGGACAGATCTCCTGTGAATCTGATCTGTCTTCTCTTGTAGGTTAAGGACTTTTTTCCCTTTCTTACTTTCAGGATTCTTTTCTTGTCTGTGTATTTTGTGAATTGGACTATGATAAGCCTCGGTGATGGTAGGCTTTAGTTGAATTCTCTGTGCCTCTTGGATTTTGATGTTTGTGTTCTTCCCCTGATTAGGGAAGTTTTAAACTAGATATCTTACTTGTATCTGTATTGATTAAATCCCTGGCTGTGAGTTCTACTTGCTGTTCTTTCTTTTGAGGTAAATTTCACTCTCTTGTCTTTTTGTCCAGAAAAGAGAGGAATTAAGAAACAACAACAACAAAATAAAACAAAAACACAAAAGAAAACACCCCCCCCCCCAAAAAAATCTAGATCCTGGGTGTGTTTTCATTTACTTGTTAAAGGAATATAGATTCCAAAATAAAAAAAAAAAAGGACACGAAATAAATAAAATAAACAGAAAAATAAATATAGGTATATAAAATATATATAATTAAAAATTTAAAAATTAAGAATAAAAAAAGAATTAAAAAAATAAAATAAATGAAAATAATAATAATAATAATAATAATAATAATAATAATAATAAAAGAATGAAAGTAAAAAGGAAGCTAGATCTTGTTTCCCCTAGAGTGGAAGCTTTGCAGCACTCTATGATCAGTAGACTTGGTATGTGTGAGTTGTTTGTACTGATCTTCTGAGTGAGGGGCCTGCTGCATTGATTCTCAGGTTGACTTATTTCAGTGCAAATGAGCCTCCAGGGCTCAAGGGGTTGGGGCTTGGTGTCAGCAGCTCTGGCCTCCGCTAGGTGGCACTGTTTTGCTTCCTGAAGGCTTCCAGCACAGATGGGCGGAATGAAAATGGCTGTGCCCTGCGCTCTAGGCCTGGAACTGAAAGTTTGCACCCTCTACTCCTCAGTGAACCCTCACGAAGAGCTATCAATCGCCCTTCTTGTGTATCCAGTTTCTGTCTGAACCCCGTGTTCACTGTGCCTGTGTCCAAGCTTTTTGAACTCAGGTGCATGATAGAGTTTCAAAACTCCAAATTTTAAGGACTCCTATGGCCTGGACCCATGTTGT
The DNA here is from genome assembly GCF_048418805.1 of Vulpes vulpes. Lineage (NCBI taxonomy): Eukaryota > Metazoa > Chordata > Mammalia > Carnivora > Canidae > Vulpes > Vulpes vulpes. Next base: position 71,353,146 of record NC_132790.1, read on the forward strand.
TCCTTTGGGAGAGGGTCTCGCTGTGCTTTTGCCAGCCCATCTCAGGAAATCAGTGGCATGATGGCACAGCAGTTTGCAGTTTATGGCAACAAAGAGCAGAAAGCCAGCACCAAGACCTGCTGTTTTCAGCCTACTTACCGGCCCCTATGCTTGAGAACAATGCAACATGTTGGCATCACCTGTTCTTCTTGTGACCCAAGGGATCCTCAGACCACCCTGTCACTCCTGGGATTCCTCCCCACTTTGCCACCTGAGCACCTTCAAGTGAGGCACGTTCCTCATGGTAGCAGACTTCTAAAAGTTCAGATTTTGTACTCTGCTATTTATAATACTTTGTGGTAGCCTTTGTAAGCCAGCTTCCTCCCTGATGCCTTATCTACATCTGTATCTCCCCCCAAAAGACTCTCTATAATTCCTACCTTCCAAAAGGTGGCTACTTTTCTACTTACAGACTTGCAGTTTTTGTTCTCTCAGACCTTCAATTGATTTCTTGCATGTTAGAATGATAACTGTCTAGTTGTGTTCCAGGAATGAAATAAGATAAAGACCCCCAACTCCTCCTCCATCCTCTCAACTAACCTGAACTCAAAACCACATTATTTTTAAAATTTTTAAGAAAGATTTATTTATTTATTTGAGAGAGAGGTAGAGAGAAAGAGAGAGAGAATGAGAGTGAGCATGAGCAGGGGAGGAGGGGCAGAGGGAGAGAAGCAGACTCTTCACTGAGCAGGGAGCCAGATGTGGGGCTCAATCCCAGGACCCTGGGGTCATGACCTGAGCCAAAGGCAGACAACCCACTGAGCCACTGAGGTACCCCTATTTTTTAAATTTTATATATTTGAGAGAGATTGCAGAGAGAGAGAGAGAGAGCGAAAGAGAGAGAGAGAGAGCATGAATGGGGGTGAGAGCAAAGGGGCAGAGGGAGAGGGAGAAGCAGGCTCCCCAATGAGCAAGGAGCCCAATGTGGGGCTCAATCCTAGGACCCTGGGATCATGACCAGAACCGAAGGCAGATGCTTAACTGACTGAGCCACCCAGGTGCCTCTCAAAAACACTTTAAAATTCACCATCATAGACTCAAAGTAGTGACCACAGAGCAATAGGACTTTTATAAACAAAACAGAACTTCAAGTGTCTTAGGTATTTGCCTCAGCAAAAGCTAAATAATTGTGATACTGGTCTCATTCCTCAGCGTATTTGTGACTGATCTCTGAGGCACTGTTTTCTGAGTATTGGATCTCATTAATAAGTCCCCCTCCCTGCAAGTTTTTAAATTATCTTCAGTAGTGGCAAAGATTTATCCTTTGCAGGTGGATTTATGTTTTGGTGAGAGCTAGGTATTAATCACGACCAATTTCACTAGCTTGCAGGCCCCTTGAGGGCTTGTGTCTTATATTCTGGTGATTTATCTTTTGCATTTTCTATCCTTGGAGTGGTGACTGGAAAACCCTCCACACAAGCTTGTGAATCTGTTAGCAATGTGCAAGGTCATGGATTTGGCTTCATGGTGTGATCTGTGTGACTGTACAGTGAAGTTATTTGGAAGGAGAAAGGCAGGTGCAAATACTGGCTTCTTGGTAGTTCTGTGACTTGGGACCACTTTAACTGTTGAAACCTTTGTTAGCCTCAGTTTTTCCCATCTGGAACACGGAACTGATAATTCCTATCTCATGCAGCTGTTGTGAAGAACTATATTAGGCAACATGTATAAGTTGTTTGTATAATGTGTGGTATATTGTAAGAGCTCAGTAATTGGTGGTTACTGTTACTTGTTCTGAAGATGGTTCACAAAGAGGATTTACAAAATATTCTGGGCCAAAGCTATGTATATCAAGTCATAATTTTCCTAGAGAAGACTATGAAGAGGAGACTCATTTTTAAAAATTGAGATATAATTGGCACATAATGTTGTATTAGTTTCAGGTATACAACGTAATAACTTGACATATGTACATATTGAGAAATGTTCATCACCCTAAGTTTAGTTGACATCCATCACCAGATACAGTTACAGTTTTTTTCTTGTAATGAAAACTTTTAAGATCTATTCTCTTAGCAACTTTCAAAGATACAATACAGAATTGTTAACCATGGTCACCATGCTGTACATTATATCTCCAGGATTTATTTATCTTATAACTGGGAGTTTGTACCTTTTGACCACCTTTACTCATATCTCCCACCCCCCCGTCGGGCAATCACCAGTCTCTTTCTGTATCTATGAGTTCATCTTTTGTTTTTGTTTTGTTTTAGAGTCCTCATATAAATGAGATCACATAGTATTTATCTTTTTCTGTCTGACATTTTATTTAGCAAAATGCCCTCAAGATCCATCTACATTGTTACAAATAGCAGAATTTCCTTCCTTTTTTTTGGCTGAATAATATTCATATATATATATATAGTATATATAGCATATATAGTATATATACAATGTATATTATGTATCATATATTATATGTTTATCACATTTTATTTATACATTCATTCATAAGGGAAGCTCACTTTTTAAATGATTTATTTACTTTTTATTTTAGAGAGATAAGGGAGGGAGGAGCAGGAGAGAGGGAGAGAGGAAATCTCAAGCAGACTCCCTGCTGAGTGCAGAGCCAGATGTGGGGCTTGATCTTACAACCTTGAGATCATAAATCTGACCCACAATCAAGATTGGATGCTTAACTGACTGAACTACCCAGGTGCCACTGGGGAGGCTCATTTTTACGTGTACCTTTTGAAATAAGTTTCACTAAGTTAGAGTTATTCATTATAGAGCCTCCTAGGTGACTCCTCTTAGAAGGAACACTGATTCATTTGATTATATTTTGGAATCAGCTTGTTTGAAAATCAGCTTTATTCTTTTTTTTTTTTTTTAGCAATAATACATATTTCCTGTATGATTGATTTTTGGTCTTACGTAATTAAGAAATATGCATCTCTTGCTGAAGGAAGGATGTTTAGGAAGATTTCTGAGACCTCCTTACCCTAATATATGCTAGAAGTACTGTAGTTTATTGTAACTAATTGGAGTTTTATTGGCTAGACATTGATTTTCCTTTGCCATCTTATTGTTCTTTAAAAGCCCTATTTTGTACAAGATATGACCAATGTATTTTTAGAAATGTTGCAATGCCCTTGATCAGTGACTGCTTTGCCAGTCTTTTCTGACCCATGGTCATCTCTCATATAGTTGAAATGCTAGTCTTTGATAAGTGGGTGCAATTCTGCAATTGCTAATAAATAAATATTCTCATTGATGTTCTGATTTTAGTCCTCTAAACTTTGTAAAACTTTGTAAAATTTTTCCTGATAAAATGTTGTCATGCCACAAAATTGGGTGCACAGGAAGAAAAGCAATGAGGCATGTTAAGGAAAAGTGGGGGAGACACTGGACTTTACTGACTTTGGTCAGTAAAAATCTGTAAGCAGCTAATGACTACTTTTAGGGGCAATAATATGTGGTTGACTCTATTGTAAAAAAGAGCTCTAGAGATGAAACCCAAATTCAGGAGCTCTCTCTAGAGGCCAAATGTAAAGGAGGAGATGTGATCATACATCTTAGAGGCAGGGTGGTGCAGCACAGCATGGCACCAAGACTCAGTGATTAATGACATTTGTCAAGCTTGAAAAGTTGTCCAGCTTTTATCAGCAAAATGAGTTTATTTGGGAATAGCAGAGGAATTGCAATTCAGGACAAGCAAACTATGGTGAGCCATATGCAAGTCCAAAGAGACAAAAGGATGGTCACCTTTGATTAGGTTTTAGGAAGAAATTGAGAAGGCTTGTTTTTTTTTTTTTAATTTTTGTTTGTTTATGATAGTCACAGAGAGAGAGAGAGGCAGAGACACGGGCAGAGGGAGAAGCAGCCTCCATGCACCAGGAGCCTGACGTGGGATTCGATCCAGGGTCTCCAGGATCACGCCCTGGGCCAAAGGCAGGCACTAAACCGCTGCACCACCCAGGGATCCCCAAGAAGGGTTGTTTTAAAGAAAAGCAATGGAGGACAAGTTTGAGGTTGTAGCAGTTTCTCATTGGCTGCAAGTGGTGGTTAGGTGCATTGAGCTGAAACAGAAAGGAATCTTCCTTCTTTTTCTTAAAAGCAGGAGATAAAATTTCTATGAAAAATGTCCTTCCTTGACAAAACAATTCTTACTTTCCTTCTTTCTGCTGGTTGTGCAGCCTGCGATGAGCGATATGTGTGTGAGAGTTCCCTGCAGGGCTTCCCGACTTCCTTTTAAATGAGGTTTCCTTTATTTATTTTTGCACATTATTGTGGCAGACACATTCCCATAGGCTTTTCAAAGCCCTAAACTTTCTTCTTCCTGCTCTAGCCATTTCCTTCTTACTGGAGAGAACATTTCCGAACACAAATGAGCAAGAGATAGGTTTTTAAAAAATTTTTTTAAATTTTTTTTATGCAGACAACTGCTTCTTATATATAAAGTAAATCATTTGCAAGCTTTACATGTTATTTCTAGTAGCAGGTGATTTGTGACAGTCTCACAGTGGATGGCAGTACCATGGTTGACATCTGCTGGTGTGATGTTAGACATGTTTGTATACTTATAATAGATGAAGGACTCACTCTTCTCCCTTCTAGCTGTGTGATGTTGAAAAAGATCCCCTAAACTGCCTGGGTCATGGTTTGTACCTTTTAAAGTAGAGATAGTTATAATCTTTAGCTACTTTACAGAATCATTGATAAAATGACAAAATAATGTATGTGAAAGCACTTTATATACTCTAAAGCAAAGGCATCAAAATGAGAGAGTTAGTCTAAAGGGACAAATAAATTCACACAGACCCCTAAATTATCCTGTTTGTCTAAATTTGCCAGATACTTGCTGAGTCCTTAGAATGTTTTATATTATAAAATATTGCCTTAGATGCATTTCTAAGTGTAATAGAAAGAAGTTTCCTGCAGTGACTCTGGACATATTTCCCCTTTCTTCCTCATTACTTTCTAAATATAAGTCTTTCTATTTATCATTGTGATATGACCAGTAGAGCAATGGAAGAGATACAAACACACGTTTAATTAGTTTTGAGAATAAAAACTGCTGGGGTTAGGGGAAAGCAATGTGATACATGTTTCAGACTTGTACAGGAATAATACATGAGAAATAAGGAGCTTTAAATGGTTCTTTGCTTTATAGAATTACAGTATGTGCAACAAATAAAACTAGATCAAACTCTGGTGCTTAGTGGAAAGAACATTAGATGTATTTGTATTTAGATCTAATTTTTAAAAAAGATTTTATTTATTTATTCATGAGAGACACACAGAGAGAGGCAGAGACATAGGCAGAGGGAGAAGCAGGCTCCATGCAGGGAGCCTGATGTGGGACTCAATCCCAGGACCCCAGGGTCATGACCTGAGCCAAAGGCAGACACTCAATCCCTAAGACACCCAGGTGCCCTAGATCTAATTTTGGATAGTGGGCTGCAACTGGCCAAAATCTCCGCTACAGAGCTGAAGGATTTATTCCCTCAATTGCTGTGAAGACTGTCTTCTGAGATGTCTCCTCAGCCCTCTTTGATAATTGCTTTCACGAAAGAGCATCACTTTGCCCAAGGGTGCCTGCTTCCCAGAGCAGCCCACATTGAGTGACTGGGCAGTTTAGGGATGTAAATATCTGGTTCCCTTCTGGCATGAACAGGGATATCACAGGCCCGAGCTCCCCACGTGATCAGGCCTGAGTCCCCACTGCATTGCAGCCTGATTTCCTTCACTGCCCTGTCCCTACAGGTATTGTCCTTGAGCACACCTCCAACAATCATGCTGCACAAAAGTCTTTAACCCAACCTGCACCAGAGGCTCTGACCTCTCAGATTTTTCTGACCATTCTTCAGGCAATTAAAGTTAGCCTTTGATTAAAACTGTTAAATTATTTCCTTGGAAGAAGAACTTGGTATCAGACAGATTTGGTACCATATTTTCGGAGTCATGCTTAGGTCCAAAACAAGAAGCTAATATGAATTAACTGGCATTTTATAGTCTTGTCTGATGTTTTAAAATCTGATTATGGGGGGAAAGTATAAAGGTTATTAAAAGATCAATCCCAGATTCTAATAATTGAATCCGTAAAACCAGCAGAGAACACTGAGATTACAACTTTTTTTTGCATTTCGTTCATTCAGCCAGTAATTACTGAGGTTCTATTATGCTGTGGGAGAGAGAGCAATATAAGACACAATTGCTGTCCTTTTCATCTTGTCAGGAAGATAATGTATGCACCTATTTTAAAATTAGTAAGACAAAATAATACAAAGCAAAAAATATATGGGAATTTAGAGAAAGAAATGACTTTGAATTGTAGTGATTAGGGAGGGTTTCAAGGATTGTGTGGCATTTGAGTAGAGCCTAGAATAATAAGCAGAGATGGTTGGTAAAGAATGTGTCAAATAAAAGAATAGGAATATGATATACACCTGAAGAAATATAAATAATATTGGAGTGATTCAGTTTAGATGAAACACTTGGTTTATCTAGACTAGAACTTGTCAGTAGTTTGGAATTAGATTGTGAACATCTTGAATGGTGTGATAAGAAATTTGAATTCTTTTTGGGAACCAGTGAGTAGCTACTGAAGATTTCTGTGAGTGATGTTGTTAAGTGGTGCTCAGTGAAAATGGTGTGGGAAGTGAAAGAACAAAACCTTGGACATAAGACATAGTCTAGGGGCAAGCCACACAAATTTCCTGGAATCATGAAGCCTGATTTCAATATTGCTCTTCATTTACCCATAAACCTAGATGTCTGGGAACTCTCTGGATTTGAGAGTAAGGATGTTTTTCTAGATGAACAACAACAAAATGCAATTTCAGCTTCTTTCAATTTACTTTGGGTAATGTCTTTAAATCATATTCCCAGCTGAAACAACTAGCTAATAATAAAAATAATTATTATGAAAAATTTAATTGAAGTTCATAATTAGCTTTTCCCATCATTTTGTGCCAAAGTATAGCTGTCCCAGTATTTAGGTGCTGAGGCAGATTATCTCAAACAAATATATACATAGAAAGAAAGGAAGCACCCACATTCCCACTCTTTGGAACAACTTCACTGTTTTTATTTTTAAGACAACGTACTTTTTATACTACATAAATTTACAAGTTATTCTTTAAAAGTAAATTTCTCAGAAAAGGCTGACTCCACAGCTATGTCTGGCACCCTCTTTCTATCTGTGCTGATTTCTTTTCACTTTACAAAGACTTTATTTCATGTTTCTCAGATCTTGTCTAAGCTGGCCTAGAAAAATATTTACTGTGTTAATTAATACATTTTTAAATTTTGAATGGCTCCTTGTTTTTTTCTTTTTTAAATACTCTGTAATATTCCATGAAATACCAAGGTATCTATTATTATGTTTTTCAAAAGTTCTTTAAATTGCCACATCACAAACAATTTTTTGGTGTATATATAAATATCAGTTTTTAAACATACTTTTAATTTATTTTGTTGTAATTAAAATTCAACAGCCAGCTTGTTGCTTGAGCTCTCATCTAGTCAAGAAAACAAAATAAATATTTAAAAATAAATGAAATCGCAAAGATGCAAGAGTAATAATCCAGGCTATAAATGCCTGATAAGTTTGAAGAAAGAGAAGGTCCTTGCTAGGAAACAGGACTAGAACAAGAACTTGAAGGGGAGGTAGGATTTTGATAGGCTTAGAGAATTGGCAGACATTTCTGACTGAGTACAGCAGTATGAGCAATGGAAAGAAGAATGAGAAAAGGTTTTTAAAAAGTGATTAATGTTAAAGTATGCTTTCCAAAAACTTGGAAACATAGATGTTTTATAACTTTTAAATGAACACACATCAAAGACTCTATTCATCTTATTAATTAACGAGGAAACCAGTATGATGGCGTGGCTGTTCTGAGAGCATTTGAGGAACAAGATATCCTTAGAAATTTATTTTTTATTTTTTAAAAGATTTTACTTATTTATTCATGAGAGACGCAGGGAGAGAGGCAGAGACATAGGCAGAGAGAGAAGTAGGCTTCCTGCAGGGAGCCCAATTTGAGACTTGATCCAAGGGCCCCAGGATCATGACCTGAGCTGAAGGCAGATGCTCAACCACTGAGCCATCCAAGCGTCCCTATCCTTAAAAATGTAATGAAGGAAAGATAGGATATGATTGCTGGGTTAGATATAAAACTAGATAATATTCTATAAGGCAATAAACTGTAATCTTGAAGTTGTCTTTTCTAGGAGACAAAAATCTACATGTCAAAATATGACTTCATTATATCTAGGTCTTTAATAGTAAACAATGAGTTAAGCAAAGTATATTAAATAATCTTAGGGTGAACCTTTTAAGAAATGCCTCCAAATGTCATTGGAAGGACATGGTATTAGTCCTTTTGCTTTATTTCCAAGTTTGGATGGCTTTGTTACTAGGAGGAAGGTCAGCATACTTGGGAGATTTTGTTTTCTTCAAGTGGAGAGGATGGAGTAAACAATAAAAAGAAAGCAGAGGAGAGTTTAGAGATCTTTGAGTGGTAGACTACTGAATTTGGACCTGTAAGAAATGATGGAGAGGAATTCAAAGTTTGGATGTGGACTTGATTAAAGGGTATTTTAGAAACATTTATTAGGCTAAGTGACATCAAATTTTTGAGCCATTCTAGGATACTCTTTCAACAATTAAGGATTGAGGCCAAATGTCCAGAATAGGAAGGAGTACATGTGAAGGGCCAAGGGTAGAAGCCTCTAGAGAATATACTGTAAGTGTGATATTAATGGAAGTGGGTCATTGCTTCATTATAGAAGTCGAGGATTAATCTATTGATCCTGAGCTGGAGACTGATAACTGTGAAAGAAGTATGCATGACAGGAGATGGAACTGATTTGAAATAAGAGATAATGAGCCCAGAGACTAAGTGGATCTGAATAAAGTGTCATAAGTCATTCAGGCTGCTTACTTCATACCTATCTTGAACCCAGTCCTCCATTGCTCAAATAGATAGTGGGTGAACAAGACTTAGAATCCAGGTCTTCTATCTCCTAACCTAGGTTTTTTTTTTTAATATTGGTGGCTGAGGAAGACTGGGTTATTTTTCCTTTTTTTTTCATTTCCCTGTAGTAGTTTTATATATCCACATTCTTACCATCACTTCATGATGGGCAGAATGTATTTCCCTAACTCTTGACTCTGGGCTTGGCCATAAAACTTGCTTTGACCAATGGATTGCCTTGCATGGTTGGGTTTGCCTTTTTGAGCTGATTCCATTTCTATGAAGAGAGCATGCCCCAGCAACTCTATAGCCTAGACTACAGAATGAGATAGGTAGTCATGCTACCAGGATATATATTTTTTTAATAATAAATTTATTTTTTATTGGTGTTCAATTTGCCAACATACAGAATAACACCCAGTGCTCATCCCGTCAAGTGCCCACCTTAGTGCCTGCCACCCAGTCACCCCACCCCCCGCCCACCTCCCCTTCCACCACCCCTAGTTCGTTTCCCAGAGTTAGGAGTCTTCCATGTTCTGTCTCCCTTTCTGATATTTCCCACTTATTTTTCCTCCTTTCCCCTTTATTCCCTTTCACTATTATTTATATTCCCCAATTGAATGAGAACATACACTGCTTGTCCTTCTCCGATTGACTTATTTCACTCAGCATAATACCCTCCAGTTCCATCCACGTTGAAGCAAATGGTGGGTATTTGTCATTTCTAATGGCTGAGGAATATTCCATTGTATACATAAACCACATCTTCTTTATCCATTCATCTTTCAATGGACACTGATGCTCCTTCCACAGTTTGCTGTTGTGGACATGGCTGCTATAAACATCGGGGTGCAGGTGTCCCGGCTACCAGGATATTCACTCCGAAATGTCTTGTGACTAGTTGGCTCTTTGGAGCTATGGTTTTTCTTAAATGTGTGATTATTGAATCACCAGAGTGAATGTGATCATCACGGGGGAGAGTAGATTCATTATAAGAAATTTCATAATGAAATTCATATGTAGGTTTTAGCTTTACCTAAATTACTATGTGATCCTTGCATTGACAAATGAAACTGCTAGATTCAGATTGATGCAGAATCAGAGACAGCTCATGGATGAGTGAAACCAGATTTATTTATCTAAAAGATAGATAAGTTCATTTAGTCAAGATACTTGGCAGAGAGATCAGGTATATTCTCCAAAAGTTATAAGTTTCTGGACACCCAGAACTTTATTAGAAAAGCACAGTTGCAAATGATAATGCCTGAATGGACAATTACACCAGAACTTTTGGGAGCTCAAGTGTGCCTATAGGTCACCTAAAACTGGACTGATTCTGCATGCAAGTGGCTCTGGATCTGTGCTGGGTACCACAGAAATTGGTACAGTACATTTAGGAAATATCAGTTGTTCTTTTATTTCTGTTAATTATTTCACAGAGACTCTCAAAAACTTGGTGGATTTTCTCTCAGGAGATGCTAGGTTCTGCAGGTCTCCAGTGATTATTGATATAGCCATATCCATATTTATATTCACTCACATGTGCATACTTGTATATATGTAGTATTTTCCTGTGCTCTGCTGTGCTCTATGGTTTATGTCTGTCAATAAACATGGTAGAAGGAACTGACAAGTGACCTACTGTCTTCTTGATGAGACAGCTCAGTGGGAGTCACAGCACTGTATTCAGAGCTATAATCAGGTTCACCCAGGAAGGTACATGCAAGTCCATGTATTTTCACATTTGCATTCAACTTATAGGAATTATTTCTTATTTTTAAGGTGTTTCACAGGCATGATTTTATTTCAACTCAGGATAGTCATTTGAATCTGAAATTAACATCTAATTGTTGGAGTTCCTTGAGGACTATGATTCATCATTTTATTGATATACTTGACTCCATTTAATGCTCAGGACTTTTCAGACCTTGTATTTTGCAGACATAACAGCAGATCTTTGGAATTTCCATGAAATAGATGGGTAAGTGAGAAAAATCACACCTATAATTTTGTCCCTACAGATGGTAATAGTACTATATAGCTATTTTAAATGCTCCAGTAATTACACTCTGAAAATATCAGAAAGCATCATATTCTAGCTGTCATCTAGCTTTGTGGGGAAGAAAGGCATAGCCCACATTCTTATTTTCCCAAGGAATTATATATCCAATAGATTCAAGTTCTGCTTTCTGTACTTCAATTCCTTCCACCCACAGTTTGAGTCACAAGTATTTTCTGGATCAAAACTGGGATACTTGATCTACCATAAGATCCAACATTTGTAGGAATAGGGGGAGATTACTTAAAATGCAAATAAGAAAATTTGGGGCATGTTGTTGGTAAATACACCTGGACACAATTTGCAAGAATATCCCTGGGTTTCATTATAATCACTTGGGCTATCTATTGAAACTACATCCTAATTATGGCTATGAAAATACAAAAGCACTGTTCTTTAAATTATATGTTTAGAGTCAGACTTCTCAATATTTTAGGCTGACCTATTTATTTAAGTAATATTATTGTTTATTTTTTCTTATTTTGCATAGCAAACTGTTTTAGAATCAAACTTCATGTATTCTAAAATACTACCTGTTATTCTCTAGACTAATAAAAGAATGTTAATTTGCATCTTACTTGATATCCAAAATCTAACTCTGTACTACATATTTCTAAACTCTGGCCACTAAATCATACTTCCTACATTTCAACAACCACTTTCATACTTTCAAGGTAATTCAATAAGTTAAGATGAGAAGGGAAATGATAGCATGTAATCTGAATGACTCTAGAATGCATTGTCTATAGAGAACAATGATTTTCGGATGTGCCACAAGTGTTAGTTGATTTTGGCTCAGACTGGGAGAACTGGGTTTCTTTCAAGAATTGTTTGCTGATAAAGCTCATGTACCATCCAGCCTCCTGGTGATTCTCAAATTCAAATAGATTCTGCAATACCAGTACTATCGAGAACATCCATTGGAGGACACTAGAACACAACAAATAGATGAGAATGTAGGAATACATAAGTAACTTTAAGTTCTTTGCACAAAATCAGACAATTTACTTTCCAAAATTAAATCTAATTGCTGTTCAACTCTAAAAATATGATTGATTATTAATATTTCTACTGAAAAACAGATTCTATCACTGGTGCTCTTAGTCTTCCAAAGTTGTAATTTTAGAAATGTGATGGGTGGCTTACCCAGGAGGTAAATGGTTAGAATATTTTAATAACCTGAACCTTTACATAGGAGTTGCTTGCAAGTTCTACTTAATAGCCTAACCTTAAACCTTCATTGATAGGCAAATGGAATTCTTTATAGGTTGTTAAATGGAGTTTGTCTGACAATCCCTCTGATAATGGAAAACTTAATTCCATGGAAAAAAACCAAACTCAGGAGTTTTATTTGCTGCAGAAAGGAGTTACCTCAGGCAAATTAATTTAGGTTAAAACCCTGGTGAGGAAATCTTTAACATCCATGGTGAGGGTTTGTAAATGTTCTAATATTTCTCAAGTGTGTGAACTTTGTGCTAACAATTTTAAATCTCAAATTATACTTATTTTTAAGATGTGAATATCATTTAGATATTTGGGCCTTTAATTTTTGTTTAGAAAAAAAATGAGGCTTGTGTTTTAGACTTGTCCCCATTTCTGAGATCTTCTCAATCCAACTATAAATAACATATAGCTTTGAGTTGTAAATAGTGATGCCAACGGTACGACAATTTATTAAATAATATTTGTGCTTAAAAACTGTCACCAAAAATAAATATTTTGTCAGAAAAAAATAAGCACTCCTACATAAATTTACCTTGGTAATAAGGACAGCAGTGGGGATTTATTTCCGTTTTATACACTGGGGGGCACTCTGGATTCTGTTTGCAAAGAAGATGAAAAATTCTGAGAGTAACTTCCCTCAGGCAGTCTCTGCTTGACCCAGAATACTTAATCTGGAGTGGAAATGACAAGGCAGCAAACTTTTTCATTGGAGGATATTATTAATTTCAACTCAGCTCTCCTTTCGCATTATAGGTTGTCAGGCAGTGAAAGGTATCATTCATGTTAGTGTGCTAACAAAGATTTTGTTAAAACAGGCATTTAAAAGCTTGTAGGTGGTAGTTCTAGTGAGCTAGAAATGTCAGAAACCATTTAGAATACTTGTAGTGAGTTTCAATCCCCCAAATGGTGGTTCCAGCCTCTTGTGAAACATTTATGTTGCAAATCATTTAATTGTTTTGGGCCACGGCTCTATTTCTTCATTTTTAAGAATGACTCATTATCTGTCTTAAGCTGTTACATGTTTTGGGGTGGGGATATAATTGACTAAATCATTTAAAAGGTGCTCAAAAGCCTTCTACAAAATATAAACTTGTTTCAAAAGCATGGAGTAATTACAATTAGGGTGCTCATAAAGCAGACATACCTCAGAGATGTTGCAGGTTTATTGAGAGGGTTAAGACTTCTCAATAAAGTGAATATTGCAATTGAGCAAGTCAAATGAATTTTTTTGGTTTCTCAGTGCATATAAAAGTTATGTTTATGCTACACTGTAGTCTGTTAAGTGTGCAATAGCATTATGCCTAAAGAACATACATAGGAAACAAGCTGAGGGTCACTGGAGGGGAGTGGGTTGGCGGAATGGGGTAACTAGGTGGTGGACCTTAAGGAGGGCGTGTGATGTAATGAGCACTGGGGATTATATAAGACTGATGAATCACTGACCTCTACCTCTGAAACCAATAATTCATTATATGTTAATTAATTGAATTAAATTAAATTAAAAAAATGTACCTGCCTTAATTTAAATATACTTTATTGTTAAAAAAGTTCCTGAGCTTTCAGCAAGTTGTAATCTTTTTGCTGCTAAGGACTCTTTTCTCCATGTTAATGGCTGCTGACTGATTAGAGTGGTGATTGTCAAAGTTTGGGGTGGCTGTGGCAATTTCTTAAAATAAGACAACAGTGAAATTTGCCATATTGACTGACTCTTTCATGAATGATTTCTTTGTAGCACACAATGCTGTCTGATAGCATTTTACCCATGGTAGAACTTCTTTCAAAATTGGAGTCAATCTTCAAACCCTGCTGCTGCTTTATCAACTATGTTTATTTGATATTTAAAAAAAGGTTTATTTGATATTCTAAATCTTTTGTTGTGATTTCAACAGTTTTCATAGCATCTACACCAGGACTAGATTCCATCTCAAGAAACCACTTTCTTTACTCATCTATAGGAAGCAAATCCTCAACTGTTAGTTTTACCATGAGATTGCAGCAATTCAGTCCCATTTTCAGGCTTCACTTTTAATTCTAGTTCTCTTGCTATTTCCACTACATCTGCAGACTTTCCCCACTAAAGTCTCAAACCTTCAATTTGTGAAACATAAAAAGTGCAATAAAGTGCAATATGATGAGATATGCTTATAATTTAGTATTTTAATTGTATAACATTTACTTAATTTTTTTTTTTTATTTTTCACAGAAATAGAAACATACCAGTTGGTGGTGGGCAGGAGGGTTGTGTGGCTGATTCATCAATAGATGCTTAACATTTGTGCATGTGCCTCCTCATTTCGATATTGCACTTTTCTTCTTTTTTTCCCTGTCCCAGCAGGATATTAATGGGACCTTCAAATTGGATGATTTGAGAAGAGTCTAATAAAAGTGTGGGCAAGATTTAGGGAAACAGTGCAGCATCCTGAGAAAAGCAATTGTGGAAAGCCCATGTCTACCTTTGGACAGGGAAGGGACAGGGAGCTCTACAGCCAGGGCTACCCAAAGAGCCTCAGCCTCAGGTAAAGTCAGGGTATCCACTGCAAACTGGGGAATGGGGAGCCAGGGACAGAAATATCTGACCTCATTATTACCTTAACCCTGTCCCCTGCTTAGCTATGTGGGGCTTGGCTATGTGTACACACACACACACACACACACACACACACACACGTATGTATGTATCTGTATATATGTATATATATGGTATATACTGTATATATGGTAGTTCTAGTTTTCATTTTTTGAGGAACCTCAATACTATTTTCAACAGTGGCCACACCAGTTTGCATTCCTACCAGCAGTGCACAAAAGTTCCTTTTACTCCACATCCTCACCAATACTCGTTTCTTGTGGTTTTGATTTTAGCCATTCTGATAAACTAAGATTCATTATTTTAAAGATTTATTTATTTATTTTAGAGAGAGACAGAATGTGTGGGTATGAGTGCGGGGTGGGCAGGGAGGAGCTGAGGGAGAGAGAGAATCTCAAGCAGACTCCCTGCTGAGTGTGGAGCCCAATGCAGGGCTCAATTTCATGATCCCAAGGTCATGACCCGAGCTGAAATCAAGAGTCAGACACTTAACCGACTGAGCCACCCAGGTGCCCCACATTGCTATTTTAATTTGCATTTCCCTAATGATGAGTGATGTTGAGCATCTTTTTATATGTCTATTGCCATCTGTATGTCTTCTTTGGAGAAATGTCTTCTGCACATTTTTAATTGGATTATTTGTTTTTTGGGAGGTATTGAGTTGTATTAGTTCTTTATATATTTTAGATACTAACCCTTTATCAGATATGCCATTTGCACATATCTTCTCCCATTCTGTAGATTGTCCTTTAGTTTTGTTAATTGTTTCCTTTACTGTACAAAAGCTTTTTATTTTTATGTAGTCCTGATAGTACATTTTTTTTTTGTTTTTATTTCCCTTGCCTTGGAAGACATATCTAGACAAAAGTGGTTATAGTTGATGTCAGAAAAATTACTACCTGTGCTCTTTTCTAGGATTTTTATGGTTTCAGGTCACATTTAGCAATTTGAATTTATTTTTGTGTATGGTGTTAGACAGTGTTCCAGTTTCTTTCTTTCTTTCTTTCTTTCTTTCTTTCTTTCTTTCTTTCTTTCTTTTTTCTTTCTTTCTTTCTTTCTTTCTTTCTTTCTTTCTTCTCTTTTTCTTTCTTTCTTTCTTTCTTTCTTTCTTTCTTTCTTTCTTTCTTTCTTTCTTTCTTTCTTTCTTTCTGATTTGTATTTATTTGTGAGAGACACACAGAGAGAGGCAAAAACATAGGCAGAGGGAAAAGCAGGCTCCCTATGGGGAGCCTGATGTGGGACACCATCCCAGGATCCCAAGATCACAACCTGAACCAAAGGCAGACACTCAACCACTGAGCCACCCAGGTGCCCTGAAAGTGGTCCAGTTTCATTCTTTTGCATGATGTCCAGTTTTCCCAACACCATTTTTTGGAGAGACTTTTTCCCTTTGCATATTCTTGCCTCCTCTATTGAAGATTAATGGAACATATAATTGTGGGTTTATTTCTGGGCTATTTTGTTCTGTTGGTCTATATGTCTATTTTGTGCCAATACTGTACTATTTTGATTACTATAGATATGCAGTACAACTTGAAGTCTAGTATTGTCATATATCTGGTTTGATTTTCTTTTTCAAGATTGCTTTAGCTATTCAGGATTTTTTGTGGTTCCATACAAATTTTAGGATTGTTTATTCTAGTTCTGTGAAAAATGCTATTGGTATTTTGATAGGAATTGCTCAATTCTGTAGATTGCTTTGGATAGCATAGACATTTTAACAATATTTATTCTTCCAATCCATAAAGATAGCATATCTTTCCATTTGTTTGTGACATCTTCAATTTATTTCATCAATGTTGTATAGTTTTTAGAGTACAGGTCTGTCACCTCCTTGGTCAGGTTTATTCCTAAGTATTCTTAAATTTCTGATGCAGTTGTAAATGGGATTGTTTTCTTAATATGTCTTTCTACTGCTTCATTATTAGTGTAAAGAAATGCAATGGATTACTTATATTGATTTTTGTATCATGCAACCTTCCTGAATTTGTTCACCAGTTCTAGTCATTTTTTTGTGGTCTTTGGGTTTTCTGCAAATAGTGAAAGTTTTACTTTTTGCCTTCTAATTTGGATGCCTCCTTTTCCTTTTTCTTGTCTGATTGCTGTGGGTGGTACTTCCAGGATTATGTTGAGTGAACGTGGTGAGTCTACATAGATATCCCTGTCTTGTTCCTGACTATTGAGGGAAAGCTTTATGTTTTTCCCCATTTAGGTTGATATTAACTGTGGGTTTTTAATAGATGGCCTTTATTATGTTGAAGTATTTTCCCTCTAAATCTATTTTGTCAAAGACTTTTATCATGAATGGATGTTATACTCTGTCAGATGCTTTTTCTGCATCTATTGAAATGATTGTATGATTTTTATCCTTTCTCATATTGATGTGATGTATCACGTTGATTGATTTGTGAATATTGAACCACCCTTGCATCCTGGGAATTAATCACAGTAGACTGTGGTGAATCGTTTCTTAAAATGTATTGTTGGATTCAGTTTGCTACTATTTTGTTGAGCACTTTTGCATCCAATCATATTATTGTTTTGTTTTTTTTAAAAGTGAAATAGTTCAAAAATATATGACAAACACTCATATATCTGTCACCTAGCTTTATCAAGTCTTAATGTTTTAACATATTTGGCTTTAATTTTTTTCTTTAGCAAAATAAAAAAACATTAAACACAGTTGAAACCCTCAGTTCTCCCTGTTGTCTAATTCTCCTTCCTTCTTTAGATGTGAATGCTCTTGAATTCAGTGCTTATGAGTCACACGTGTTTTAGTTTTAACCAGGGCCAGTTTTATGACTATGTAACCTGTGTAGTTGCATAGGACAAAGATACAGATGCAGTGAAACACCGGAACACCTGCACCCCAATGTTTATAGCAGCTATGTCCACAATAGCCAAACTGTGGAAGGAGACTTGGTGTCCATCGAAAGATGAATGGATAAAGAATATATGGTATATGTATACAATGGAATATTGCTCAGCCATTAGAAATGACAAATACCCACCATTTGCTCTGACATGGATGGAACTAGAAGGTATTATGCTGAGTGAAGTAAGTCAATCGGAGAAGGACAAACATTATATGGTCTCATTCATTTGGGGAATATAAAAAGTAGTGAAAAGAAATAAAGGGGAAAGGAGAGAAAATGAGTGAAAATATCAGTGAGGGTGACAATATGAGAGACTCCTAACTCTGGGAAATGAACAGGGGGTAGTGGAAGGGGAGGTGGGTAGGGGGATGAGGTGACTGGGTGATGGGCACTGAGGGAGGCACTTCATGGGATGAGCACTGGGTGTTATGTTATATGTTAGCAAATTGAACTCCAATAAAAAAAAGAAAAAGAAGAGTCCAGTGCTTGGTTTAATGCTGTGCTGTTGCTCTTTTCAAATCTTAACAAAGGCAAGTGGCCCCTGTTTTGTAAAACCTAAACATTCCTTTGGTGGTAGGATATAACATGCTGACACACAGATGGATGAAAGGCAGAATTCTTTCTTGCTGCAAATGAGAGAAGGCTGCCATGCAAAGCCACAAAGAGGGTTGCTCCTGGGACAGGGTAATAGCAAGCTGGAGCAGTTTAATGTAACGGTTTATATAAGGCAAGCTGTGGGGTTAGCTATGTTTCCTGGGGTCCCTGTGAATTGACTAATTTGAATATTTTCATATGCTTCTGGGAGAAGGGACTGTCCCTATTTGTACCTGGCCCTAAAGTATTGGGCTCTTGATAAGGGAGGCAGTTGATTATGTGCACAGTGGCCCCAGAGAGTGAGTTTGACACGGGAAGTGGTTGGCATTGGGGTTTAGCAAACTGCTGGTGAAGGGAAGTTGAGGTTTTCAGCCATGACTTCAGAACTGGCTCAGGACAGCACTTGTCACATATTACATTACAGCCCCACATTTTAGTTTTTCACTAAGCCCTGCAAATTATGTGGCCAGTTCTGATTTTAACTATATATTTATTTGTAAGTATTAAAGCGTATTGTTCTGCCTGCATTTAAATATTCATGGACATTTAGGTTTTGATTTTTCTTTCTTTCTTTTTTTTTTTTTTTTGGTTATCATAAATGATGCTGCAATAAAATTCTTGAAGATATCCTTTTGTATATATGTGAAATACAACTACGAAGGTAATTGCTTGACACAGACTATGTACAGATTTAATATTTATAATCCGATGTCTCTATAATCCTGACATTTATCTTAATCTCATTTCTACAGTTAAATACATTTAATGTATACTATCAGTCATTTTGCTGTGGTTTCCGTAGTCCTCTCTCAGTTGACTGGAATTTGTTGCCTAGAGGTTCCCTTGGGAAGGGATCATTAGAAAAATACTCCCTGAGTTAAATACACAACACTGTTTTTCTGTAGCTTTTATTTAGAAAGATAGCTTGGCTGGCTATAAAATACTTTACTCACACCTTTCTCCTTGAGAGTCTACTTGAGGTTGCTTTGCTGGGGGATCCCTGGGTGGCTCAGCAGTTTAGGGCCTGCCTTTGGCCCAGGGCGTGATCCTGGAGTCCTGGATTAAGTCTCGCGTCGGGCTCCCTGCATGGAGCCTGCTTCTCCCTCTGCCTGTGTCTCTGTCTCTCTCTCTCTCTGTGTCTCTCATGAATAAATAAATAAATAAAATATTTAAAAAAAAAGATTGCTTTGTTGTCTTTGACTTTGAAGGATGCTGTGAAAAATCTGATCTGAGGCCAATTTTTCCTTTATGAGTATCTTAATCATTTTGCCTGACAAATGCAATGATTTCTTTTAATCTTTAAATTTCAATAATTTTACTAGTTTGTTTCACTTCTGACTTTCCTGGGTCAGTTTTCTCAGGTATATGGTATGCCATTTCAATATGTAAATTCTTATTTCAAGAAAATTTTCTTGAATTGTAATTTCAAAAATGTGTTCCAACTTACTGTTCAACAGTTATATCTAAGGTAGAATTCATTTACCTGTTTTTTTCTTTCATCTTCCCATTTCTTCCTCTTCTTTTTTTAATGTTTGCCTTATTTTTCTTGTTTTGATTGCTTTTCTAACATCTACAATCGATAGTAATCACTGTTTTTTCCTCACAATATTTATCCTCTCTTGTTTTCATTTTAACTTGGCCCTCATTTATAGAATGCTTTTTTTCCTTTTAATTGTTTTCATGAGTTCTCACAATATTTAATTCACCTCATCCCTTTTTCTCACCATTTCCTCTTGTTCTTTTATAATCTATTACTCAAGTTTCTGCATTTCTGCTTCCTGGGCTTACTTTTTAGCAAAAAATAACTTGAAAAAAATTCATGGCAAAATACATGGTCACTATTTATATCTGTTCCGTGGTGAGCTTTCCCTGGGAGATGTTTTTGTCTGATCAGTTTTCCTGTTTGTTTATACCATTTTTCTTGTAGTATTTGAAGTTATACCAACTTTTTACTACTCTTTAGAGAATGAGTTGCATTTTCCTGGCCTAGCTATTCACAAGAACTCCCTTCAGGGATATTGTTTGTCCTGTTGTGTTTTGAGATATTTTGGCCCTAGATATTTCATTTCTCTTCTTGAGTCTCCTGTGCATGTAACTCCTATGGAGCCATCTCTGTCTCTACCTGGTTTTCCCACATGGCTCAGCTCTCAAAAATCATCTAAGTTTCACTTCAAGGCAAATCCTTCCTCTAGAAAAGCTTTCTTTTTTTTACACGGTCGTTTTCTGAGATTTCCTGCCATTAGGATGAACCTATTTATTGCTTCTGTGCATGGCAATTACTATACTTCTTGACACATCTTTCGAATTTGTCTTACATTTTTTTTGCCTGCATTGTCTTTGATCACCTTTTTAAAGAGAATAGAAAGATACATTAGTTTTTTTCTTCTGTAATGAATTATCAATGTTCCTTTTTAACTTATTTATTGCTTTTATTAATTTAATTAAAATTTTTTATTCATCTTTTGAAGTTTCTTTCAATTTCACCTTGTTATGGAGAATACTATGTACTTAGTGTTGTCAAATTTGGCAAAGCTTCTATCATGTTTCTTTCCTATATGGGAGAGAAAATTTGGAAGAATTTTCTAAAGACTGGTTTCTGGTTCCTTGCATTTTCATATCTGCTTTTCATCCATAACCCATATACTTCTGGTGCTAGGTACTGTAGAAAGTGTTGATATCATAACACAACCCTGGCCTGGCAACTTTATGGGTCATGATGCTGGATGAGATGATACAATGGGCATTAGAATTCCCAGAAGCCATTCTTCTACTGAAGGATAATTTTACTATCTCATAATTGACTGTGAATCACACAAATAAATCCCACTAATCCAAACCAAATGTATCCCCAGTTCAACTCCTCTTTGCCTTGCAGGATTGCCTGAGGCCACTTCTATACCACCTTACATTAGGGGAAATGCAATGGAGGAAAGTCAAAGTAGAAATAAATGTTAAAATATCTTACTTTTGTAAGTTTTAAGAACATATGTCTAACTGAACACAGTGTGAGGACCTTGGAAATGAGGCACTAAGCTTTCATATTTGCCTGTGGGGGTGAAGGAAGGGAGGGCTTTTTTTCTTCTTGGTGTGGTTGCTAACATTCCAGGAGAAAATTTTGAGGCATAAGCTGGATGGGTCCTCCTGGGGCAATGTGTGAAGGGAAGTGTTAAAGTTGATAAAGTTATTCATGTGTTTTGGCACATGAATAACTGCTAGCCTGTGGTTTTAATGCCAGTGTAAGTTTTAACTCTACTTGTACAACTTATTTCATTGAGAATAATTTGGTGGAGGTGGTTGATGGAGGTGATTTTAGGCGGTGAAGAAAGTGAGGATTTGTGGATGTACCTACTCTAGAAGCCTATCTATATCTTTTAAGTTCCATTAGATTTTAAGCAGGTCTAGAGGACAAATATTAATTAGTATATATGTATATATGTGCATATATAGGAACTGAATAATTATTCGTTGCTTTAATGTTGAATTATGTATTTTTTTGAATTTTTATCAAGGGAATAAACATAGATAACCTATAAGCTCATGGACATTCTCAAAAGTACAATACATTATTTGATAATGTCTTATTTCACCAGTGAGAAATATTTATCACTTATTATCTAATATTTATTGGCATAATTTCTTTTAAAATGCAACAATTGATATGAAATATTAAAGCAGATTCTTCTCCCTCCCCAGCATATATATATTTTCTAATGGAAAACATACAAGCTATTTTTGTATTAGTAGGAGATTTACTTACATGTACCTTTTTTTTTTTTTTTTTTTTGATGATAAGCAGCATGTGAAATCTCAGTGCTGTTGGAGGGAGCTAAGGCCATTCAGGATCAAATCAATCTCTGTGTTAAAGAAATATCTAACCTATATTTTTATAATAATATGATTTGATCTAAGAAAATTCACCAGTCATTGGTTCATACCTGTCTGGTAGTTATTTTTAAATTCCCTCAGGCATTAAATATTTTCTCATAGATTTATTAATTAAGCCAAAGCAATGGCATAAAATAGGTATCAAATATATTTTGGCCACAAAAGTCAATCATTAAGGGTTTATTTAATTAACAGAGGTCCAGTGTTGGTTAGGTTGTATGAGAAGGAGAGATGTGTTGCCCCTTTAAGAAGTTTGTAGTCCAGCCTGGTGTTTCTCAAGTGAGGTCACTATCCACTGGGCATTGTGAAATCAATTTAATAGGTCAGCATCATTCTGGGAAGTGAACTGGGGGTGGTGGAAGGGGAGGTGGGCGGGGGGTGGGGGTGACTGGGTGACAGGCACTGAGGTGGGCACTTGACGGGATGAGCACTGGGTGTTATTCTATATGTTGGCAAATTGAACACCAATAAAAAATAAATTTATTAAAAAAAAGAATAAAAATAACAGAACAGAAAATACCAGGGCACATTTTAGATAATAATAGTCAATATCATTTTGTATGATATATATATGGCTATGTAAAATACTTTGCTTACTGAGCTTGCTGTTAAAAAAATTTGGAAAACATTGATTTCTAGGTGGAAAAATGATACAAATGCACCAGAAACAATTGGCCACTCAGAATCATCTTAGTTTTCTAGGGCTGCAGTAACAAAGTACCACAAACTGAGTGGCCTAAACAATAGGAATTTATTGTCTCACAGTTCTGGAGGCCAGAAGACCAAGATCAAGGTGTTGGCAAGGTTGGTTCCTTCCATGGGCTATGAGGCAGAATTCGTTCCATGCTTCTTGCCTAGATTTTGGTGGTGAGCTGGCAATCTGTGGTGTTCCTTGGCTTTTGTAGATGTATCACTTTAACCTCTGCCTTCATCTTCACACAGCATTCTCCCTGTGCTCATGTCTGTCTCTATGCCTGAATTTCCTCTTATAAGGACACTAGTCATTGGATTAGGCCCACCCTAATGACCTCATTTTAACTTGATTACTTTTGTAGAGGTAAGGTAAGGTCACATTCTGAGATATTTAGGGTTAGGGCTTCAGTGTATCTTTTTTGGGAGACACAATTCAACCCATAATAATCATAATGACCACCATTTAAAAATATGTATATGCTAGTCCTTGTACTAAATGCCTAAGTAGTAGTCTTTATAACCACTCTAAGAAGTAAATTTATTATGTCAATTTTACAGAATAATAGAGGTAATTATGTTCATATTAAATGTTACAATTTGGGTCTGTTTTACTTCAAATCCTGTGTTCTTTCCACTCTGCTTGTTGATTCCTGGGAGGCTAGAGCTGGCAGGGGTGTTAGAGGCCATCTGGTACAATCCCCTCTTTTCACGTGTCATGGGCCAAAAGATAAAAATGGTACTATTTGTAAAAATCTGGTGTGTTTTCTACATTTCAGAGAAGCAATGAAATTCATCTATGGAGAATGACCATCTTTTTACCTCAGGAAACTCTGGAATGGTTCACAAATATTCTTTCTTCTCCAATATCCCCCCAAAGGTGGGGAAATTTGGGAGGACATGGATTATATATAGAGAGGGCAAAATTAAAGTACACAGATGCTAAATCTCTTGCCCATGGTCCCCAGCTTATGTAAGATAGTACTTGTATAAGATAGTATTTATGTGATATGAAATGAAATCCAAGAGCAACATTACTATATGAGAGATAGAATGAGAAGAAGGAGGAAGAAGAGGAGGAAGAAAGGAGAAGGAGAATGAATTCAGGCTGCCTATTTTCAAGTTTCTGCCAAAAGACAAGTTAGCTCAATAAGCTAAGCATATATTTGTCTCTTTTTCAAAAAGAAGTATGAAATAGATTTTTATTGTTAAACTTTTACTACTATACAAATATTTTTTTCTCCTTGATTAGTATGAAGAGCAGAGAATGGGTAGTTTTTTTGCATAAAATATAACTGGAATCTGAGAAATTTTGCTAGTGTATCATACATTATTTTGATCATGAATGCCTATTTTCTATTGCCAATTAAAAAGGGAAATGAAGAAGAATGATGATTTGATAGCAAACCAGTGTGATTGTAGGAAGGGGGTCCCACAATCAGACCTAGATTTGCATTTATTAGCAGTTTGACTTAGGAAAATTACTTAACTGCCTTGAATTTTTGTTTTATTGACTGAAGGACATTTGAGATTATCAACACAATCCGTTGAGAGAGATACGGATTAGATGAAGTAAGATAACACACATAAAGGTGGCTAGCATAGTGCCCAGAGCAAGGCTGACTTACTTAATGCCTACATTTCTTTATCAGTTTGGTTTGGGTTTAGACTTGTCTACTTCTCAGTGATTGCTGCTCATTCATTCATTTCACAATTTTTTGCTGAGTTCCTATTTTAGGCAAGGCACTACTTTTGGTACTGGGTATTCAGTGGAGACAGCGATAGTCAAGGTCTCAGTTCTCTTATAATGTACAATCTAGTAGGGAAGACATACAATAATTGAATAAATAAACAATAAAGAAGTGACAATGATGAGGGAATCTGTAGAAAATTAAATTAAGCGGTGTGATAAAAGTTTTTAATATTTTCTTCATTTTAGGTTGGTCAGGGAAGGCATCTTTAAGGAGGAAACATTTAAGCAAAGATTTGAGTGACAAGAAAGAGCTACTGGTGTGCAGACTTGGGGTATGAACAATCAAAGCAGAGAAGGAATTAACAAAGGCAAGAGGATGGGAATGATCTGCAATGATTAGTGCGAAGAATTGGTGGTTGAGGAACAGAAGGAAGGCCAGTAGGACTAGAGCATCATAGGAGAGGAGAGTGATGTAGTGGTGAAGATGTAGATTTGAGATATGTTTGTAGACTAACTGAATGTAGGCAAAGGAGAACCAGGGATAACTCCTAGATTTTTTATTTGAGCAAACACAAAGAAGCTGGTGTAATTCACTGAGATATAGGAAACCCCGGGGAGAGGAGGTTTTGAGGAAATGTCAAACATTGTGCAATATTTGGGATCCTTATTTGACATCCATGTAGAACTTTTAGTAGGAGACCCACATTTCACAGGAGAGGTTGTGATGTGGATGTAGATTCGGGGCTTATGAACATATAGATTGGCTTAAGGTCCATGGTACTATGCTAAGAGACAACATCTTATCCCAGGACAGCCTCTTCTCCTCTCAAAGCTGTGGCCATGTAGCATCCTTTAGTACTCCTTCTTCCCCACCACTTTCTACCCCATTGTTAAATCAGGACTCTCAGCCAATGATGGCATTAAGTTACAGGGAGGGAAATTGTGTGTGGTCCAGATCCTGACTCTTTCCTAACACAATCTCCATTTCTGTTTTTTTGCCTTGGATTCACGTGAAACTTACATTGAAACATTCAATTAATCACTTTATAGGTGTATGCAAATGTACAATATGTTATTTATCTTTCCCAACAGAATAATAAAAAGAAAATTTATCCCTTCATCAAGAATTATGGTTAATGCTAAGTTGTCAATATTGATCTCACTGCAAAACTAAATTTAATTATCTGGGCACATATTTACCTTTGATTTGCATACAGCACTCCAAGTGATGCCAAGAGCAATGTTATATGTCAATTTAAGACAAATTAGAGTCATAAAATCTAACCTGCTGTTACAATTTTTGTATTTATGATTTAGGCTCCATTTCACATGTTTTATGTCTAGTTTTATAGCAACACAGTCATCACTAGCACCTCTGGGCACAAGTACAAAGCACCACTTACAAAAACAGCAGATTGGTAAAAATCAGGCTTGAAGGCTAACCCCCATCGCCCCTTTTCAGGCACAAACTCTAGTCAATAGATGAATCTCCTTCTGTGAGCCCTGAAGGCCTACATACTTGGACTTTTAATGAACCAAATCAGAGAGGAATTGTTTGATTCAGGGACCTTGTACTCCTGAACTTCTTTGTGTTAAAAGTTAGAGTCCCTTGGAAATTTGTCTAATCTTAATGATCAATTTAAGTTGTATAAAAATAGATGAGTCAATTTGCTACCAAGTGGTAAATATAAGAGTAGTTGAGTTAAAAAGCACTTGCCTTATGCCAGTTGCTGTCCCATTCTAAACACTTTATATGTGTTAATTCATTTAATTTTCATGGTACTACTGTGAAATAGGTCATATGATTAGCCTTATTTTGTAGATGATGAATCTGAGGCACAGAGATCTCACAGAAAATGAGTTGTTGCAGATTGGGTGCCACAGGAAACTCTGGCATGGAGATTTGCATGCAGGAGGTATATCAGGGCATGCTGGGTTCAACACCCAAGAGGCAGAGAAGGAAGCAGGACTGGGCGAAGGAGGAGTTGGAGTGTGACGCAATCTCAAGGAAGGCTTTAGTCAACCCCATGAGGAGTTCTGGAGCAAGGATGGCCCTACATATTTTTCCACAATTGGGATGAGGGCAATGGCCTTTTTATTAAGCAAGTTGTGCCTGGAAAGGGATTATGACTTTAGGTGAGGCAGCTGTTTTCAATTGAGTATTGTTCCTGGCATCCTGGATTGTTCCCAGAAGCTGGGGGAATAGAATAAATTTCTTAGTCCTGAAGAGGGAGCTGGGTGGGATGTCACAAAATCCACTATGTAAGTGGAGCTGGGATTCAATGCTGGGATGTCTGGCTGTAGAGTTTAGGTTCTTAATCCCTATACTACATTGTAGTATGTAAAAAATAACAAGCAGTGCTAATATGCTTGGTTGGGTGGTTGGAAATACTTCTAGGAGGAGACTAAAAATAGGATCAGACTAAATGATACTTAAGTATCTATTTTTTCATTTAGAAAACTTCTAGGACAGTAAGCTCAACTATTAATCAGTTTATTTTCTTCAGGATACATGCCACAGATATTGACTCAGGCTAGCTTAAAAACAACAACAACAAAAGAAAGATAATGGGGTATCTCATGGAGTCAAAGGATCTAAAGAGCACAGGTTGTGGAAAGAGCAAGAATGTAGCTGGACCTCAGGCAGATGGAACTAGGGACTTGAAGGCTTCCATATCCCTGCATCCTGCTTCTCACCCTACATAGCTTCATCTCATATAATGGAAACCATGAAATATTGGAACACCAAGAGTGACTATTATCAATTTTTTTTTATTGTCCCAAGTCCTGGAGAAGGGACCCATTGGCTCAGTTTGCCTAGGCAGCTACTCCTGGAGTCCGTTGTTGCAGTGAATTTATAAAATAGCAGTTCTGGATTTTACCGTGTTGGTGGGGGAGACAGACAATTTCTAAGAGAGGGGTGCTGAGTATATAACCCTAATACCACAGGGATGTTCAGCATAATGTGTATGAAACACTGCTTTTAAATAACTCCAAGGAAGCCTAGAGACCTATACTGCTGTACCAGTTCTCCAGCAGAGATCATGAATAAGGCAAAAGATCCAACCTTTCTCTGTATGTGTTTTGCATTGATCTATGGTTTGCTGGGCTCTCTCTACATACGAGAGGACTATTATGCAGAAGATTGTGATCTTCATTCTCTGTCCTCTGCTATGACAGACAAGAAGAAAGAAATGTTTACCAGAGCCTTCAAAATTCAATGCTGTCAGAAGCTAGCACTATAGATGATGTTGTTAAAGTATCAGAGGGGTCATGAAGAGTCTTTGGGATCTCTATACCATGGACTGGTACGCTTGTTCATTTTCAAAAGTGTTTAGGGAGATGGAAGGATAAGAGTATGTTCTCCAAGACAGTTGGTCACTTAACTGATGATCAGTGTAATAAAGAAAATAGAACACTTTTTGACTCCTTAGTATCTGCTAGAAGTTTTATATACATATGAAATAATTTTCTTCACATCTGACCAATTTGAAACAACTCAGAATAAAAATGATTAAGCATTAACCCAATGTTCAGCACTAACTTCTGAATTTTAGCCATCTTTCTCAGCTTCTCCATCTATTTGTGGGATTGTGGGATTTCAATCTTCCATGAAAACCTTGTGTGTTTGGAGATATTGCTGATGATTCAAACTGAAATTCTTTAGATTCTACTTAGTGTTTTGGTTTTCCTGGTTGTTGAGTTAACTCCTCCTGGTGAAATCTGAACATTTGTGTGACTGATGTTTTTAAGTGCTTTGAAAACATTTCCCATTTCCCACTGTCTACTGTGTCCTGAAACACAAATTCTGTGTCCAGGGCTGAGACATGGCTGGTGAAATGGCCTGACATTAGCATAAACCAGAGTTAAGTAACATCTTGAGCTCTTTTTATATGTTTTGTTTTTGCTTATTTGGTCTCTCTAGTTTCAGCCTCTCTCCAAACAGAGTGCGTTTCAGTCTTTCCCATAAAGTACTTTAATCCATGCCTACCATTCTCCTCATCTTCTACCTGTAAGTCACCACTCTTCTACAGACATCTGTGGGCCAACATGATTCAATAGAACACTTTCCCTTTTCCTGATTTTTACAACAGAGGAAACAAGTTCAGAAGAAGTAAGCAAATTACTCACTGTTATATAGCTAGGAAGTGACAGAGCAAGTATATGATCCCAAATATGTCAGTCCGGAGACTTATTTTTCACATAAGAACAATATATTCTCAAAATTTTTGACAAGTATCTGAAATGTTCCTTAAAACATACATTAAAAAAGTCTGCATACTTTATAAAAAGAATAGAAATCATTTATTTGTCCTGTCAACAGAAGCAAGAATAGTAACTATCTTGATTTATTTTCTTCTTCTTCCTTTTCTTGACATGGATTTATGTTTGTTTCACAGAGCTACATCCTGGATTTTCCCGTTTTCCCAGATGAGGGAGGGATCATCTGTGGATTGTTATCCCTGACAGCTTTGTCTGGTCAGTCTGGCATCCTGATGTTTTCTGAAACTTAATTGCAGAAAACCAACAGCCTGTAGGACTACATGAGTCCATTTTATATAGGTTTATTGCAAATGTGTATTGCAGTGGTTCTTAAAAGTTTTGTGCATCATAATTACCTGTGAGGTTTTAAAAACATATGCTCTAGCATAACCTAGAACCTACTGAATCAGAGCCCTGGGGATCATACTAGAACATAGATATTTTACAAAAGCTTTCTTGATGATTCTTAAAAGTATCCATTATCCGTTAGAACCATTAGTATATTTTAAAAACTGCTCTTTTTCCTTAAGATGTACTTGGCAAGACATTTGTAATCTGAAGTTGTTTAATTGTGATGTTAGGACTGATGTTAGCAGAGCATGGAGAAGTTGTCATAGACAGAGATGCTGTTTCTCTCATCTTCTCTCTATTCCCTGCTCTCTGTGATACTTTCATATTTTAAAAAGATGTCAGATGTTTCCTTTAGCGAAAGCTCCCTTCTGTGGAAGGGTCTGTTTTGTAGAACTTGGGCATCAAGAGAAGTGTCAAAAGAGAAAACAAAAATAGCTGCTGTATTTCTAGAAACCAGTAATTATTTTTCTGGTCCTTCAGCGTGTGTGCAGAAATTAACAGCTCAATCCTGGTATATGGCAGAATTAGTAGAAAGTGAAGGCACAGCAGCAAAAGAAAACAAGCCTGGTTACAGCACATAACTGAACTTTAGGTTATGTGTGTATGTGTGCATTTGCATGTACTTTTGAAAGCTTCCGGGGGAAATGGATGCATATGAAAAAGCTACATTTGAGAATGACTGAGGTAGACACTGTATCTATTGGAGAGTAAGAATAAGCAAGATAACATAGAGCCTTGACACTTACGTTAGAGTTTGAGCATATTTTAAGAGCGCTGGGTAAAATGGAAGGGATGTAGTCATGAAATGACAAGAAAGATCTTTCTGCTGCTCTGAAGAAAATGTTTTGGAGAATGACCTAAGTTGAAGGAGGAGGCCAGTAAGGAGGCTAATGTAGTAGCTTGGGCTAGGATGGAGGCAATTGAAATGGAGACAAATGGGAAGAGCAGAGAAACATTTAACAAATAAGATCTGTAAGACTCATTGATTCATTGAATGTTGGGGTTGAGGAAGAGAAGGGGTGGAGTTTAGGATGACACATAGGTTTCTGGTTGGGAGACTGGAAGGTCATTTTCTAATGTAGGGAACTTGGGAGGAAGAGTAGATTTGAAGTGGAGAGAACTCCATCAGTTTGGGACATGTTAAGTTTGAGAAATCTGTGGGGTAAGTAGGCAGATGTCAAGTAGGCACTGGGAGACATAGGGCTGATGCTCTGGAGAAAGGTTGGGGTAAAGATGGAGATTTGAGAATTATCAGTGCTAGGAGGAGTTGCATTTGCCTAGAGTGTGTGGACAGGAAGAGAAGAGGACTTATGACAGATCCCTGACAATTAACATTTAAGGTAGAAGAAGAGGACATTCTAAGGCAAAATTATCAGAACTAGCAAGAAAATCAGGGACCTCATGTGTTGAGTGAAGGGAAGAGAATTTTCAAGACAGAATAGATACTCATGTCACTGGGGAGAAGAATTCCTGTGGTAGGCAGAACTTAAATTGGGTTGTGAGTTGAGGAGTAATAGAGAGGAAGGGAGAAGGAGAAGGTGGAAGTGAGGAGGAGGGGAAGGGGGGAAGAGATTGGGGGAAAAGGAGGAGAAAGAGGAGGATGAGGAGAAAGCTAATAAAAGGAGGTTTGGATGGGCCTCTCTGGATCTCAGTTTCTTCCTGTCAGCAAAGGGTAGAAGAAATGATTTTCTAAGATTTCTATTTACTGTTAACACTCTGTGATTAAATTGTATTTAAGCCACACTTATCTACGTAGCCACTTTTATCTACGTAAAGTAGATACTGCAATTTTTGTGGTAAAGCTGAAGGTCTTGTGGTTTACATGCTGAATTTTACATATTGTTTCTCTGCATGCATCATGTCAAACTTCAGTGTAACTCTATATTTCTTTCATGAAATCACAAAAATTTCATTAGTGGAAAATCAAATCAGATATGCTTTGGATTATCTTTGACTTTTCCGGAAGTGAATGCAGATTGGAGCCATAAAACCACTTTGAATACAGTCCTAGGAGAAACCATTTGAATTAACTTCTTAGAAGTAATTATATCCCAGTTTCAGTCTGAAGTTGCTTAACTAGGAGCAAGTTGCTTCCAAAATGACATTTTTTCCTACTAATTCTGAATCATTTATTACTTTTTCTTCTTTTGGTTAGTCAGATGTTATCTTATCTAAGAATTATTTTGGTAATATCTCATTTTAACATTGATCTTTTTGTTTGTTTTTTGTTCCTATAATATTGGAGCAAACATCTCTAGGCCTTTCTGTGTGGTCTGTGTTCTCTAGTTTCCTAGTTAATTTCGGAAGTGACTAGCAAAACTTGTGATTTATGTGAGGTAGTTTGGGAGGAACAATGAAATGTTTAAGTATCATTTTCTTTGTGATTGACCTTGTCTGGTGAGAATGGAGAGAGTCATTGTAGACATTTCAGAGGTTGACTGATGACCAAATAAATCTTAATTAGATAGTTAGTAGAATGTTGTCATCCAGACTGTTGGTTTAGAAGACGTAGACATTGACATCTAGTAGTTATTTTAATTGAGGAAATTTCCAAAGCTTTTTAACACTAAGATCTAATATGCCCACCTTCACAAAACACCCAGTTCTACAGTTTTCTGATATTTTTTCACCGAAAAAAAATTTAAGAACAGAATAATAAAAGGTGAGTTTTGTGATATAACAAGAGGCTCCCTTGAGGTCCCTTCTTGAACTTGAAGGGAAGGAGCAGGAGTGATAGGAAGTCACTTAGCTGGTGAACCTACAGGGCACTTAATGCAGCTCTTGGGACATTTGAGGAGTCTCCTTTCATTAGCAGCTTCTGCAATGTTTTAATAAACACCCAGGTAGGGACACCTGAGTGGCTCAGTGGTTGAGCGTCTGCCTTTGGCTCAGGTCATGATCCTAGGGTTTCAGGACTGAGTCCCACATAGGGACTTCTGCCTCTGCCTATGTTTCTGCCTCTCATTCTGTGTCTTTCAGGAACAAATAAATAAAATCTTAAAAAATAAAAAATATCCAGGTAGAACTACTTTCTGGTTCATCATTTTGCAAATGGGGTCAAATAAAATTGGGAAGATTTCAAACTCACCAAATCTACCAGGGAAAACAGACTTCCAGGTTGAAAGGCTTTCAATTAGGAGAAATACAGCCCAGTGTATAGTGGGTCCCTGGAATAGTGGATTCAGAGTTTAGATGTGTGTAACAAACTGAAATAGGAATTGCCTTCAGCAAAGTCTTGAAGTAGAAATTATGATTTTCTTAAAAACAAACAAACAAAAAAACCAGAGGTGTTGTTGATTTGTGCTCCCAAAATAGGTGTGGGCAGAATTTACTGAGAGAGTTTTGCATTTTGTAGCCTAGAATGCACTGTTCTTCTGCAGGTAACTTCTATAAGAAGAAAATTCCTGGGGGTACCCTAGTCTACCCTAGATAATACCTAGTGGAATTATCTGGACCTGAGACTCAGTCAGCTTCTGCAGGCCAGTTTGGAATGGGGGTCACCAGCATGCTTCACAGACAGAGGGTGGCAAAGAGGCTAATCTAGGAGGGTAGACAGGTGGAGCCCTGTGGGTTCAGCTACTAGGGCTGTGGTCATGGTTAACAGGAGCTGAGGCTCTCTGGAATAAATCAGGTGTGGACCCCCCCCCCACCCCCATGACCTTTGTCTATTCTCATGCTTCCAGAGTTCTTTGGAATGAAATTTGCACAAATAAAACACTTTGAGTTAAAGACAAAAAAAAAAAAAAACTTCCCTGCCCTTCCATCCTTCCATCTTCCAATCCTTCCTTCTCTTATCATTTGTGGCTTCCTCTACCTCTCTGCATCTGAGACTAAGCTCAGATGTCTTTTCCTTTGGAAATCTTTCCCCGAAGCCTTCCACTTTTGTTTCCTCTCTGCCCCATCCCATAATCTGGGTTAGCTAACTTTAGCTTTTAAATACTTATCACACTGTATGATAATTATTGGCTTTTGCAGCTGCCCTCACCATCATTTGACTCTCTAGGGAAAAGTATAGTCCATCTGTGTAGCCCCAGCACCTATCAGTGCCTGCATCCAGTGGAGAGCCAGTCTTGGGAGGGACTGAAGGACTGAAGGGAGATTTGGGCAAACTGCATTTTATCCACATTTAATATATGTGACTTGTCCCTTTTCTACTTCAAAAGAGGCAATGGAGATGGCCTCTAATTACCACTCTAAAAATACAGCATATCGATCTATGTCAGCTCCTGTCCCACTCTCTTTATGGTAGCTTGAAAAACACAATGGTCCTTGAGTCAATATATTTTTGTGATTCCTAATAAGTGCTTTAGTATTTAAAGTTCTTTATAAACTTACCCGTACTGCAGGAGACATAGCTTCTGAAACTTTTACTAATACACATCCATGATCTGAGTGGGATTATAATGGAGGCAGGGGTATAGATTAAAATTGAGAAAAGAACCACAAGGTTGAGGGTGAGCTAGACTGGCATAGGGTAGGAGGGGTGGTACTGGAGCTGGAATGAAGTTACCGCCTGTGGAAACAGAGGCTTTGAAATAGGAAATGCAATGTTCTTCTCTTACAACTTTCCCTGGTACTGACCCTGACAAATTCATCCAAAGGGTAAAAGGCAAACAGTCCTAAGGGAGCAATTTAAAGTCTCTGCCAGATAAGCGGTTTGCTAAGTGAGTTTGCCAGAGCAAATGCTACTTTCTGATATTTGCACTGGATTAGTAATCACTACATGGCTTTGTGAAGATCTGGTTAAGTAGATTCAG
This sequence comes from Vulpes vulpes, assembly GCF_048418805.1. NCBI lineage: Eukaryota > Metazoa > Chordata > Mammalia > Carnivora > Canidae > Vulpes > Vulpes vulpes. Next base: position 71,387,085 of record NC_132790.1, read on the forward strand.
TGAATTCAGATGGAGGAAATGTGTTTCAATTTGTCCTAGAGAGGAATTTAGATTCTCTCTGCCTGACCATACCACATGCGCACCATTAGCAACAGTGATATTACAGTAATGTTATAATTACAATAATATTCAGTAAATATTTTATGGCTGTGGCCAAGAAGCAATATACATTATAAACTTGTGTGTCTAAAAACTGTTATAGTTCATTGATAATACTCACGTGTATTATTGCTAAAGATGAAAAAATCCTACTTCATAAACAAGTTGACATTTAACAAAGAAGTAATTGTAAATAATGCCAAAAAGGAATTAAAAAAAAAAAACTTAACTTTCAGAACAACTGAGTAAAACTGAACCTCAACTGGAAAGGTTCGCAGTGCTTTAGATGTGTGCCCACTGGGGGGAGCTGTTGGAGGCTGGTTCACCTTCAATAGTCAAGTAAGTTCCTAGAGATAAATGCACTGGCTCTTGAAATTAACAATACAGAATTAAGTCAGTCTTGGCTCAAATAACTGACATTGAACATAAAAATATAGACGATCTTACTTACAAAAGAATACAAGTTTATTTGTGAAATCGTAAGATAACACATTATTATATTTTAAAGTCTACCTTTCTAAGCAGGTATTTATAGCCCATTTTATTCCTAATTTCACTCATTTACTTTTTTCTTCTTTCCTGACTCACTTCCTCCTCCCTTTATTTTTATTTCCTTATTTATGTATCTGAATCCTGTGCTGGGAATTTAGAGTAAATAGATATTTAAGGTCAGGAATCTAATATAATAAGACAAGTTATTTGTAAAAGATCAGCATTGTAAGCAGAACAAAATTAAGTTTATATTTAGCTGTAGGCCAAGAAATTGGAGGGTAATGGACAGGAATTTGTTTGAGTAGTTTATTTTGTATGAAATAAATGGCAAATACAATACAATTTGTTTTCATAAATTCTATATACATTTTTGTTGTTGTTGCATATTTGCTATAGTGGAAAAGAACAGCATCTTTAGCATCAGCCAGATCTGAGCTTGATTCCTGGGCCGGCTACCTACTAGCTGTGTGACCTTGGTTAAATTAATTAACCTGGCTGAACATCCAATTCCTATCTCCAACACTGTTTACTCTGTAGGTGGTAATGAGGATTCAGTGAGCTAACATATAAGGAACTCTGGGTATAGTAGGGATGTATTATTATAAAGAACTTTGTGTGTCAGTGGTAATACAAATGAGATTTCATCTTGCTCTTATGCTTATTCTAGGTAGATGGACTTTCATTAAGAAGGGTGTTACAGAAATTTAGGCCCAAAATAAATTTTGGGAGGCAATATACTACTGCAGTTAAGAGTAGTCTCTTTGGAGCAAGACCAAGCTGGTTTTGAGTCTCAGCTTTGCCACTTGCTAGCAGGGTGTCTGTGTACTGTTATACTCGCTCTGAACCTCAGGTGTCTCATGACACCTGGAGTTAGGGTTTTAACACGGTCTTTGCTGGAGTGTGTTGTGTGTGGAGGGATTGGGGAGTGGGGCTTCACATTAGTTCCAGTCTGTCTTACCTTGTTTGTTTGAAATGTGCTGACCAAACTCTCAGGGCTTCACTGGGCATCATTTTCAAGTGATCATCAACCAGGGACCTGCGGGCCATTGTTGAAGGAACGTTATTGAGCTGTTCTTGGCACAAACAATTCTCAGGGTTCACTTACAGGGCAGTAGAAAGCCTGCTATTGGGCTGGCCTGGCACTTCATCAGTGTTAAGGAAATGTCTATGCAGACAGAGGCTAGCACTCTTTTAAAGTGGATTCCTTTCTTCTCCCCAAGACCCCTCCTGGCTTCATCACTGTCCTCCTTGGTAGTTTGTCCCCTCCATTTGTCTTCCCATTGCAACTCAGACAACTCTCATCTACTTTAGTTTGTAACATTTCCTCTTTTCATTCTAGCCTTTTGTTTATGGCATAAACTCCAGGCTCTGTTAACTTCAGGTCTTATCATTTTGGATTCCCAAATTGTTCTTTCTTCAGGAAGGCTGACTCTTAAAAATAAAATGCTTTGGTTTTAAGATTGCTGTCTCTTTTATGGATTTTAAAATTGATTTAGAAACTAAAGGCTTGAGTATTGTTTCTTCCTTTTTGCACTCCTGCTAAGTGATCTTGGTCCTCCTCAGGACTTGTGAGGCTTCTGGGGGCAATATGGGCCTGGAATAGGAGATCATGGGGGCAATAAGGACAATCTCACATTTTATTTTGCAACATCTATTTTAATCTAGAACATATTTTACTTTGATTAGTTCAGCAGAGAAGGCTAAAAAATAACCTTGACTTAGTTTTTGTGCTTCAGGAGTACCTGATTAAGAAATACTGATTCCTAACTTCACAACTCCCTTGTGAGGACAAACGTGTTTTATCTTGGCCTAGACCTTTTACTATATGTTGTTGTGGCTGTAGAATGAATGAAATTGTTAGAATTAACATAAGCACATCACATTTTTTTCCTTGGCAAAATAATTGCAAAAATCATGCCCTTCAGGTTGGGTGACCACATGCCATCCTTTTGCTTCCAACATTCTCAATTCATTCGTAAACTTCTATGTCACATGGCTGACATAAAGTCTTTGTTATTTACCTTCTACCATGATTAGTATCAAATGGGGGCAGTATAGCCTTTCAATACTTCTAATTGAAATGAGATATTATAAATGAATTAAAATGAAATATACCATAGTCTAGTCCAGGGGTTGGCAAACTATAACCCATGATCCAAATCTGGCCTGTGGCCTGCTTTTAAGCCTGAGAACAAAGAATGTTTTCATTTTTAAAGCTTCAAACAAAGCAAAGCAAAACAAAGAAGAATATGTGACACATGGCCTGCAAAGCCTAAAATATTTATCAACTGGCCTTTTACTGAAAGAGCTTACTGACCCATGGTGTAGAACAAAACAAAACAACAAAGTTTTCTGGCACCCTACCTATCCTTTTAAACAAGTTGTTTAAACAATGACATATATTTTAAGCCATAAATCAAGTTACTAAACTTGTTTTCTCATTTACAAATTGAAGATAATAACTATCTCTTAATGAAATGATAGGAATCATAGTGTTTGTTGCACAGTAGATTCTGAAAAGAAAGATGCTCTTTATTTCATTTTCGACTTCATATCTCTGCAAGTTTGGAGACGGTCTGGCACCTAGTAATTATAAAAGAGAAAAAAAAATCACAAAGTGATTTTCCTGGGATAAGAACAGAAGAAAGCTATCAATAAGAAAGTAAGTCTTAATTTACTACTATGCAAAAAACACCTGAAATCTGAAGGCTTTTAAGTATTTTCATAGTAAGCCAAAGGGGAAAGGGCATGTATGTTAGCTTGTACCCCAACAGCTTCCTTTTAAAATGGAGGAAAAAAGGATCTATAAGTCAGGAGACATATGGTCGTTCTTTAATGGAACAAATCTCTTAGGAATATATTAGGAGAGCCATACTTTTAATCATTTATTTTTTAAACTTTATATTTTAAACTTTATATTATATTATGTATCAGTTTTTTAGATTCCATAGCCAGCATGGAGCTCAATGTGGGGATTGAACTCATGACCCTGAGATCAAGACCTGAGTGAGATCAAGAGTCAGAGGCTTACCCGACTGAGCCACTTACATGCCCCAAACTTTATATTACATTTATATTATTAAACTGCATTTTATGGAAATTTTGAACATATACGTGTTCACTAGTTCAACAGTTATCAGCATATGCCCAATGGTGTTTATATATATATATATATATATATATATATATACATATATATATATATATCTCCATAAACCCTCCCATTCCTCATCACCCTCATATAGATTATTTCATATCAGTTCCTAGAGATTATAGCATATGAGCTGTCCTATTTTCAGCATATATGGCTAATTATTTCTCTAAAGGAAACTTTAAAAAACATAATCACAACACCATTATCACACTAAAGACATTGACAGTAGTCCTTAATATCAATGAATGTTGAATAAGTGCAAATTTTTATGATTTTTAAGAATCAGGATCCATACACAAGCTACACAAAGCTTCTAGTTGCTATATATCTAGTATATAAATTTACTCCTCTTTTATTTTTATCTTTTGAAATTCATGTACTGCTGCATTAACCTGCTAATATTTTGTTGAGACACATTTCTGTCATGAGAGATATTGGTTTGGATTTTTTCTTTTTCTGTAATATTTTTGCCTGGTATTTGTATCAGTGTAACACTGGCCTCATAAACTGAGTGGGTAGGTGTTCCTTCCTAGTCTATTTCCTGGAGTTTTTGTGTAGAATTGATATTATTTGTTTCTTACATGTTTGGTAGAAGTGAAGTCGTTGGGCCTGGAGTTTTCCTTGTGAAAGTTTCTAAATCACAAATCTAGTTTCTTTAATAGATACGGTATTTTTGAGTTTTTAAAAAATTTTGAGTGAGCTTTCATAGCTGGTTTCTTTCAAGGAATTTGTTTACTTTTTAGGCTGTTGAGTTTCCTGGTATAAAAAACTCTGCTTATTATCCTTTTAATGTCTCTAGGACCTATTGTGATGTCTTCTCTTTCATTCCCATATTAGTAATGTGTATCTTCTGTCTTTTATTTTCTTGGACTGTCTTTCTAGAGGTTTATCATTCTTATTGATTTTTTTCAAATAACTAGATTATAGTTTCATTGATTTTCCTTATTATGTTTTTGTTTTTTATTTTATTGACTTACTTTGTGAGTATTTTCTTCCTTTTGCTTGCTTTGGGTTCAGTTTGCTCTTCTTATTCTAGTAAGGTAGAAGTTTAAATCATTGATATGGGACTTTTTTCCCCCTAGTATAAGCATTAAATATCATACATATATCTTAAAGTGTTTTAGCTCTATCCCACAAATTTTCATATGCTGTGTTTTCATTTTCATGCAATTCAAAATACATTCTGATTCTCTTGTGATTTTGTTTTTGACCCATGAGTTGTTTAAAAGTGTTATTAATTTCCAAGTACTTGAAGGTGTTGTGATATTTTTGTTACTGATTTCTACATGAGTTTCTCATAGACAATATACTTTGTATGATTTCAATTATTTTATTTTATTATTTTATTTATTTATTTATTTATTTATTTATTTATTTATTTTTGCAGGATGGATTTTTAAAATTTTTTTAAAAAAATTTATTTGTTCATGATAGACATAGAGAGAGAAAGAGAGGCAGAGCCACAGGCGGGGGGAGAAGCAAGCTCCATGCAGGGAGCCCGACGTGGGACTTGATCCCGGGACTCCAGGATCGCGTCCTGGGCCAAAGGCAGGTGCTAAACCACTGAGCCACCCAGGGATCCCCAACTTCAATTCTTTCAATTTTTTTGGTTTGTTTTATGGCCTAGAATGTGGTCAAACTTGGCAAATGTTCATATTCACTTGAAAAAATGTGTATTTTGCTTTGTTGGTTGAAGTGTTCTGGAACTGTCAGTTAAGTCAAGCTGTTTGATGTTGTTCAGGTCAGTTATACCCATAATGATTTTCTATATACTAATTCTATCAATTACTGAGAGAGGGATATTGGATTTTTTACTGTAATTGCAAATTTGTTCATTTCTCCTTTTAGGTTTACCAGTTGCTGCTTCACTTTTGGAGCTGTGCTGTTGGGTATATATGTATTTAGGATTGCTATGTCTTCTTGGTTAATTGACTGCTTTATTGTCATGAAATGACCCTGTTTATCACTGATAACATTCCTTGGTCTGACATGTACTTTGTCTAATATGAACATAGCCACTCTAGTTTTCCTTTGATTAGTGTTCACATGGTATGTCATTTTCTATCATTTTACCTTTAACTGATTACCTTTGGATGTCTTATAGTGTATTTTGCTCTTGTATTCAATCTGAACAAATCTCTGTCTATACTTGTGTATTTGCATTATATTTTTATGTAATTATTGATATGGTTGGGTTTAAATCTACCAAATTGTTGCTTTTTTCTATTTATTCCATCTGATTTTTGTTGTTGTTGTTGTTGTTGTTCTTTTCCTTAGTTTTTTGTCCTGTTTTGGGTTAATTGAAAATTTTGTGTCATTCCCTTTTATCTCCATTTGGTTAATTAATTGTACTTCATTTTCTAATGATTTTAGGGGTTTGTCATGGTCTACTTTTGAGCTATTTTATGTCACTTCATGCATAGTTCAAAACCCTTACAAAAGTATACTTTCTGTTCTTCCTTTCTGCTCTTTGGATTACTTTATGACTTAAAGAAACTAGATCATTTGTGCTGTGGACTTTTCCACATCCTGGAGTTTGCTTATCAAATACCTATGAGATTAACATTTCCTTTGTCTTCTGTATTTTTAAAATTAATTGGTTGTTAGAACTAGGAGCTTGGGCAGATTCAGCTACACTTTTTATTACATATACTTCCATCAGGAGGCATATAAAATCCAATTATTCCTATTTTATTATGTTAACAGTCATGAATTATTATTGCCTATTTATTATTTCATTAAGAGTATTTAAAATGGTGATGTTCTAATTCTATAATTTCTTTCTTTATTAGCTAGAATATTTCTATAAAGACAAGCGTTCCCTCATTACTTATTTGATTACCCTGCAGTACAGTTTATACAAGTAAGCAGCTCACAGGTTTTATTCTTTCCTGTCATTTACCAGTTTCCAATATGAGTTAGTTCCTTAGCCTTCTCGAAAGGTAAGTAATAAGTTTTTGCTTTTAACTATCATTATGACTTCACAGATTTTAAAAAATATCTGTTTGATCTCTATTTTTTAGGTGTGCTCAAATATTCCATTTGCTTTCCAGATTTTTCAGATATGATCCCAGTAATCTCCAAGATTTCTCTCACCTCATGAGCTTCTAACCTCATCTTATTATCTTCTGTCACAGACTTGGAATCAATCATTTCTCCAAGAAATCTTGGTTTATTTTGGTGAATATGGAATTAGAGAAACAATGTGGTTGCCCAGAATATTTGAAGTAAAAATACCCAAAATTATGACTGCCAGTATGATTATTAAAAGGAGTTTGGTGTTAGCTGTTGATTTTTCATGGATATCCTTTATTAGGTTGAAGAAGTTACCTTCTGTTACTAGTTTAATGAATGTTTTTTTTTTTCTTAAAATAGTGTTAGATTTTGTCAGATGCCTTTTCTGCATCTATTGAGATAATCATAGGTTTTTCACCTTTATTTTTTATTAATAATTGTGTTTTGCTTTGATTAATTTTTGTATGTTAAATTGACCCGGCATTACCCAATAAAACCTGCTTGGTCATTGTGCATAATCTGTCTTATGCATTGCTGGATTCAGTTGGCTATGATTTTGTTGAGCTTTTTGCATTTATGTTCATAAGAGGAATTGGCTTTTTGTTTTCTTTCTTTCTTTCTTTCTTTTTTTTTTTTTAAATGTCTTTGTCTACATTTTGGTACCAGGGCAATTCTTACTTAGAGTGAGTTAGGATGTGTTCCTCCTCTACCACAGTTTAGAAGAGTTTATGAATGCTTGGTGGTGTCAATTCTTCTTGAAAAGTTTGGTGAATTCAGTGGAAGTTAACTGGGTTTGGACTTTGTGAGAAGCATTTTGGCTATTGAGTTTTTTTTTAACTTATTATAGTTCTACTTAGATATTTTGTATCTTCATGAGTCAGTTTGGTAGTTTGTATCTTTCTAGAAATTTGTTCATTTCATCTAAGTTATCTAATTTTTTTGTGTATAGTTGTTCATAGTATTCTTTTAGAATTCTTTTATTTCTGTGTTCTGGGTAGTGATATCCCCATCCTCATTCCTGATTTTAGCAATTTAAGTCTTCTCTTATTTATTCTTGGCTAGTCTAGCTAAAAATTTGTGAAGGTGCTGGCTGATTTGATTCTTGGTGACCTTTCTTTTTCTGGCTTGAGGCATTTCACATGACACAGAGAGAGCCCATGTATTTCTTCCAGTTCTTCTGAGGGCACCAGCTCTATGTGAGACTAGGGCCCTATCCTTATGACCTCATTAATCTTTATAAACTCCTCATAGGACCTATCTCTAGATACTGTCACATTGGGGCTTAGGACTTCAACATATGAATTTTGGTGAGACATTCAGTTCATAACAAATATACATATGCATTTTATTTCTACTTCCTTTTTAGATAAAAGCTAGCATACTATACTCAGCTCTTCCTCACTGTTCTTTTTAAATTTAGCAATATATCTTGTTCATCATTCTAAAGTGATATTTAGACATATTTCTCATTTCTTTATATAATTGGAGTCATCAGTTTAAGTTTGAGTAACAGGATTATGTTAACAACAAACCCACTGCTTATTATGGGGAGATTTCTAACACTTAAAAAATAAGTATTTTTTTACTGGTTGTGGTAGGATAGTTTCCTCAGAAGCAGACTCTGATAGAAGGATTCATATATGAATGAGTTACAAATGAAGTGCTCATAATTGAAATCACTGATGATGTTGGGGAAGCAGGGCAAGGCAGGGGCCAAAGCCAAGGTAGAGAGTATCCTATAGAGGATAGCTTCAGCCTGATCCCATAGGAAAACTCTGGAAAATAAGTCATATCTCAGATTTGCCCCATGTGAGAGAGAGAGAGCTGGGCTTTCATAATCCTCCTGTCTTCAATCATTAGCAAATTCCTCTTCCTTCCCCTCACATCCCAAGGGACATGTAACTTCTCAGGTACCTCCTGCCCTGGATTGTTGTTGAAAGGGGAGGTAGAGAGGGGAGTGTTACACAAAGAGCCAATATAGGATATAGCATCCATTTGGTGGTATTTTCAGTATATGAGATGGTATTTTCAGTATATGAGAGGAGCACTGACATTGTCTACTTTAATGGCAAAATTACGTCCAAAGGTCATTTTAATCAGCAAATGTGGTCTACTGTACAATAGATTCATCTCTTACCTTACATGCCAGGGCAACTGATTTGAATATAAGTGATGGTCCATGAGGCTATTTGTGAGATAAAAATCTAGGAAATAGAAAACAACAAGCATCCATATAAAGCAGGGCTTTCTGGGGTGCCTGGCTGGCTCAGTTGGTAGAGCATGTGACTCCTGATTTCAGGGTTGTGAGTTCAAGCCCTACATGGGGTGTGGAACCTACTTAAAAAACAAAACAAAAAAATATAAAGCGGGGCACCTGGGTGGCTCAGTCTGGTTAAGTACTTGCCTTTGGCTTAGGTCATGATTCCAGGGTCCTGGGACTGAGCCCCACAGACTCCCTGCAGAGCAGGGAGTCTGCTTCTCCCTTTCCTTCTGCCCTTCCCCCTGTTTGTGCTCTCTCTTTAGCTCTCTCTCTCTCTCTCTCAAGTAAATAAAAATAAAATAAAATAAAAATAAAGCAAGGCTTTCTGCCTAGTAAACTCACTTATTAGCTTTCCCCCCCAAATATATGATTTGCATAATAAAAGACATTAAAAATAGGATTTAGAAGAAAATCTGGAACTTGGATCTACTGATGAAGAAAAAATCTTTTAATTTCCATCTTGCCTCTCATTTTATTTTATTTATTTTTTTAAATAAATCTTTTTTTTTAAAGATTTTATTTATTTATTTATCAGAAACATACAGAGAGAGGCAGAGACATAGGCAGAGGGAAAAGCAGGCTTCCTGTGGGAAGCCTGATTTAGAACTCAATTCTAGGACCCCGGGATCATGACCTGAACCCAAGGCAGATGCTCAACCCCTGAGCCACCCAGGTATCCCTCATTTGATTTTTAGTATGGTTAGAATTTACCAGCTGATTGGTGGGAACTCAGAAAGGTTAGATTAGATTCTCCAGTGACTGGACTCACCCTGTAATTGGACTTAGATAAGGAAATGGTGGGCTCATTAGAGCTAAGTATAGATTTCTAGATTGTCTAAAATGATAGACAAAAGTAATAAAAATCTATCTCAACTTTTGTTTGGAAGGAAGGGAGTCAATAGACTAATTCTTTAGGAAATGCTTCTGGAGATGTACTCCATGGAGACTATTCCTCATTTGAGAATGCCATCAGCTGAATTATCAAAAATTGGGCTGAAATAGAAAGAGAACATAGAAAAACATATAGTGTTCATAGCCAGAAGGTTTTTTTAATATCTTGGTGATGTATTAGGGTCAAAGTGGATCAGACCTTGGTAATCATGTTTATATTTGTTTTCCTGAAGAAAATCACTTAATAAAAAAATGAGTAAGATATAATGATTAAATTAAGATGACCACAAGGATGGTTTCCAATGCTATGTCTGAAGGAGAGATTTGTATTGTTACTTTGATGGGCTTCAGGAAGAGCCCAGAAATCTCTCTTCTTATACTTGTTTAGAAAGGGGGTTATTGAGGGAGATCAATTACTTTTTTCTGAGATTGAATAGAGAGATAATTATGAAGGATGAAGATCCATGATAGGCATCAGAATTAGTTAAGCAAGCTCATATTATGGGCACATTTTAATAAGATAAACCCTTACAGTCCTATTCTGTCTTCTCTAGTCAGTCAACTATTCATTCATTTTATTATACCTTTATTCAATATTTCCTAAGCACCTTCCATGGGCTGAGGAGATGCTGATAAATGAGACAGTCTAGCTACCCATCAATTCCTTTCCTGGTCTACCAGCAGTTTAAAGAAATTTCATTGTTCAATTTTGCTATCTTCATTTGCTCTCAAGTGTTTGTATGTATGTTCTTTAGTGTTTACTTTCAATATTTATCCTTCTATCCATTAATTCCACAGAAATGTGTCAAACACAGGCCATACATTTGTACATAATAGTTAGAAGATAGAAATTATAACCATTCCTTTGTAGCTCCTACCCTAGAAGTAAGGTAAGGAAGCAAGCAGTTATGATTCTGTGTTATAAGTCCTGATGGCGACTCAGTATGCTGTAAGTAGTGTGTGTGCAGAGAGAGTGAGCTCACTTAGATCTGAACTGGGCAGGAGTCCTATTATTCTACTAAGAGTAGATGACTTCTAAGATGAAAATGGAGGATTGTGCTTTTATATTTAGGTACAGGATAAGTGACTAATTATGACCTTCTGCTTTAAATGAAAATACCCCTATTATCAAGTCTTTGGGTAACATTTCATATTGTCTTCTTATTTCTATTTTAATCACTAACTGTATGCACTAGGGAATAGGAGTCATTCTGGGTTGGTAGCTTCTATCAGCACAGATTAAGACTATCCTCCCATGCTTTTTCTCCCTCCTCCCTCACTCTCATGAATCAGTGCATTTAATGATGTGCTTTTACCTCATTGGATGTATATTACAAGTCATTCTTCCTTGTGTATAAGAGTGATAAGAATATCTGTAATTTCAGAAAATACACAAAATTATCATTATTTTCTACTTTATTACTGAAATCTTAGACCAGACTTTCCATGAAATATTTCCATAAAAGGGCCACTTGGTTGTTTTTTCAGTCTGTTTGTCTCTGCTTGCCTTCTTCTGGGCATTCATAAATGTGTGAAAACCTGTATGACTAGATCTGCTGTAAATGCACTGCTGTACCTTTCTTCATATGAGCAAGTGGTCCCTAGGTAGAATCAACATTTGTTTAGGTCCAATTAAAACCAATGACAGTGTCAATGGCCTTTGGAAGCAGATATATCTTAATATAAGATATCAAGATGGCTCTGATTTGAAGGAAACAGGAAAACAAGCAAACCACTGTGAAAGTCACAACCTCGGAAATCTTTGCTTGAATGAAAATCAACCCATATGGCCTGTAGTGTCTGGTGGTCACTCCAAATGACCTATTACTTGGCTGTTCTCTGAATTGGTAGGACTCTAGATGAAAAGACACCTTTAAATTGTACTTTTTGGTCTGTTTTATTTAATCTATATTTAAATGCTTGGGACAGTGCTTATAGGAGGAGCTTAGTAAATATTTGTCATATGTGAATAAATATTCTATAGCTTTGCAGAGAATTTGGTTTTATGTTAAGTCAGAAGTTTCTAGTTTGTTTTGCCTATAATCATTTATTTATGCATTATATAGATAAATTCATAATAATCCTGCCTTCCTGCAATCCCTCTGAGGGTAAATACTAAGGCTTTTAATATCTAATAACTCACCATAGTCCTTGGGCTATTATATACCATTAAAAACAACAACAACAACAACGGCCCCAAATGGAGTTACTTTTGCTAAGCCTCACCAAGACTTAACACCTAACCTACCTGAAGTTTTAGCTTTGCCCAAGTGTGAAATTATATAGCCTGGAATTTCCCAGTCAGTACTAGTGAGGTAATCTGCATAAGACCCCCTGCCCTTCCCAAAGAGGGAAGGTGATCTTGCCTGAAACAATTCTTTTTCTTTTTCTTTTATTTTTTTCCCTTTTTCTTTTTAAAATAAGCTCTTTGTCCTGCCCTTTTAATTTTGTACAAATCCTCAGAGCTCCCTTCTGTTTCCTAGATGGGATGCTGCCCAATTCAGGAATCACTAGTAAAGCTTATTAGATCTTCACATTTATTTAGTTGGATTGTGTTTTTTAAATAATACCAATATGAGAAAAATACCAAAGGCATGTGTTATTGATGGTGAACAGCAACAAATTACATTTTTATATTGTGATACAACATCTCTCACATGCTTATTTTGATCCTAGCATCCATTCTTGACAAAGGCAGAGCCAGTGGTGGTGTTCTTAGTGTGAGAAAACTGACGTCAGATGTTGAATGGGCTTACCATAAGTTTCATGGCCTGCAGGTAGAAGGAGGAAGAGTAGGACCCAAGACCTCTGCCTCTGTCTTCAGTTTTTCTGCTATTATAATCAAACTAGCATGAATTTACTCCTTGGTGATTACAGATAGAGGTTATACCAGGTGCAGTTGTCACACAAAGGAAACTTTACCTATACCTGCATTCTATGTTATATTAATGAAGCTTATGATCCTTTTAGGACAGAGACTTCAACATTATAATGAGGCAGAGGTAAAGGCTGGACAAGGGGAAGGGGCTATGGGCATGCTCTGAGAACCAGTGTAAACTGGATAAGATCTATGGCTCATTATCTTGGGTAAGAATTATAGGATTTTGTTTACCTTTGAAACAGCACTGAGAATTTTACCACTGATTTATTGTCTCTGTCATGGTTAGGCTATTTCCTGGCCTGGTAGAGCTGGTTGGTTTTTGTATTCTCTTTGTTCCCTCAAAATCCTTAGCCACTGAGGTTTTCGCATTTCTCTGTAATTCTGACACCTCTTAGGAAGTTCTGCAGGAAGTGTGCTTAGATAAATAGATACTGTAGGACATACATGGAGGAAAACAGTTGGGAGCCTAAAATGACTTTTCTTGTATCAGGAATGGTAGATCTCTTTCTTTTTCTGGGGATCCCTAATTCTTTCTGCTGACACTATCCTGCACTATGTTTTTTTTTCTATCTGAAAGGTAGGTTATTAAGGTTAGTAAAACACACACCTGAATTTATATGTTTTGTAGAAGTAGTGTTGAGGGAAGATACTTATGTGATCACAAATTTAAGTACTATATTCCAATTTTGGCTGAAGGAGCTATTCTATAAGAAGCACTTGCTTTTTAAGGACTTTATTTTCCTCATTTGTAAAGTAGGAAGGGTGGAGTCTCTGAACCTTGATGTACATCATAACTATATCACACCATTATTTTATTCTGCTTCTGTTTACATTTCTTCCTAGTGGTGAAGGTCCAAAAGCCATTTGTGTTTCAGGGATTACTGAAGATATTGAATTGGATTCATTTTTTAAAATCCATATAGAAATGGATGGATATGATAGGTTAAGTGAGAAAGATAGGAGGCAGCCAGTTCAGGTTCAAATATGTGTATCTAAGACATTGAAGGAGATGGAGAGGATTTTTCATGAGGGGAAACTAAATTATTATTATCATGACCTATAATTATGATTCTGCTGTTATAAGTGTTAACTTTCATTATTACTATTATTATTATTATTATTATTATTATCATGGGTTGTAAGTCCCTCCCTTTATCTCCAGCCTCATTTGATCTACTAAGGTGTTGAACCTGCCATGCAATAAACAGCAATACAGCAAAATTTTATGCACATCATTTGTGGTCAGTTAGGCTATTGCTCAGCAAATATTCACTCTATTTTCTCCAACTCCATGTGAGATGGATCTACTCCCCTGCCCCTGGACTTTGCATATGACCATATGACTTGCTTCCTCCAATAGGATGTTAACAGATGCTGATGCAGTTGGACTATGTCCTTGAGCTTCTGCCATCACCATGAGAACAAGTCTTAGCCGCCAAAAGATTGAGAGCCACATGAATCAAACCTAAATCGAGCCTACAACCTGGAGCCAAGCCCAGGCAAGGCCAGGTGAGCTCAGAAGGAGATTTCCACTTGGGTAAGAAGAAGACTGAGAGGGCATATGTCATTAAAATAATACCTCTTTCAAAGTCTTGTTGATGTGAGAATAAAATTCATCACCATGAGAATAGTTTAGCTATGATACATTTTATGAGTGGAGTTTATTTAACCCTCTGAGATGTTTTATGATCAGAACTAGAATTCAGAGTGTTGCCTTGGACCTTTTATTTTAAAAAGGAAAGGATTGAATGGAAGTGGCTGTCAGGGCACATAACACTGGCTCTTAATCTAGTGACTTGATAGAGTCATTGCATTCCACATGGTACTCAATGTTCCACAGCAGAGTGTGTTTGTTTAAAGAGCATCTCACAAGAGTAGTGGACCTAGACATAGTATCTTGAGACAGTCTTTGAGTTTAGTCTAGTGTTACATTCAGAGGCAGTTCTGAACTGTGGAGAATATTTATTCTTATACACAAGTGAAATTAGTAGGTCATAGTTGTAGATAATCTGTGTGCTTAAGTGTTGCAAAACCTACAGACATAGATAGACAGGGTAGGACTAGAATAGCAATATTGGCTTTGTCTTTTACTGTACTGGCATAGTTCACTTTTATTCGGATTGTGTTTGGCATATGAGAGGACTAAGGTTTAGTTCTTTCCCAGTAGCTATATAGGTTATTAGTGGTTGTAGGAAAGGATATTATCTCTATATTCAAAAGGACATGCGCCTGGTGTCCTTTCAAGCTTAAAAATGAGCTGAAGATGCTTTTAATATGTGAACACCTTTTCTCATTTCATACTGGTAGAAAATAGATCTTGATATGTATATATATATATATTTTTTTGAGAGCTCTGAACCATTCATTATGATTCAAGAAGCTTTTTCCACAGATTATTCCACAATTTTTTTTTAAGAGAGAGCACCAGAGAGCATGTGCACATGCACAAGTCAGGGGAAGGGCCAAGGGGGAGAATCTTCAAGCAGACTCCCCACTGAGCATGGAGCCCAACTTGGGGCTGAGTCTCATGACCTGAGCCGAAACCAAGAGTTGGACACTTAACTGAGCCACCCACATACCCCTATTCAACAATTTTTTTTTATAGATAGTCTACCATGTGCCAATTACTGAGAATTACATTAATAAGATGGTTATTATTTTAAATATCTGATGATATAAATGGAGAATAAAGTTAGAAGACAATTAGAGGACAGCATGATAAATCCCAGGATAAGGATTCTTTGCATACTCCTTCAGTACCCAGGATCATCCAACCTAGTCTTGGAGGTAGACAAGAAAAGCTTCCCAAAGGAAGTAGTTTCTAGTGATGAATGCTTAGGAGTTATGTTTCATGGAGGGAAGTAATTTGAAGAGAGTTTTTTTTTTTTTTTTTTTTTTTTTAGGTAGAAAGTCCTTAAAAAGCCTTTGGTGATAACATGAGGTTCGAGTCACTGTCAGCTGGAACCAGAGTCATCAGCTGAATGGGTTCCTCTAATCAAATTAGAAAAGCCAAAACCCCATGGTAAAAGCACTATACCAAAATGAGAAAGCCTTCAACCTCACATACAGAAATGCATTTGTTGCTCTCCTGAAATGTTATGATCAGTTCTGGTCAATTGAAACTAACAGATTATAAAGAGAAGACACAAAGACAGGTATCTGAGTCACCTAAGTCACCTAAGACATCTGAGTCAGTGTAATGCTTTTGTATGAGTGAAAACCAAAGAAATCAGGATTTCCAGTTGGGAAAAATGAAAGCTTAGAGGACATGTGATCAAAATTAACGAAATAAAAAAGGAGGAAGTCAAAAGCCCTGCTGGTTCTTTCTGTACCTCCTAGTCACCATGTGATAAATTGATTAATCTCTGGGGGCCTCAGTTCTACATCTGTACAAAAAAGGCACCAGAATAGTGAATTTTGTAGTGGTATTTGGCCTGGGGGCTTTTACTACTAACAACCAGCACCTCTTTGTTTAAGCCCTCTCCTCAGGCTTCTAGAATCTGCTTGCTTTGAATACATGGAGAGTAAGAAATAGGTGGGAATTTAGTCATCCCTCACCCCAAAGTAACCCTTAACCCCAATATGATAGGTGGGGGCTAAAAATACTTCAGGTCCCTTGCCTCCTACTGGTGACCTCATCCTCCCCAACCCTGGGTTGAGCCAATATCACCCTTTGTGGAGTTTTGCTTGATATTGTACCCTTTACTTCTTTCTCTGTGCAATGCTATCTCCCACTACTCTTGTTCTACCAGCCTGGTCTAATTTAGATAGTAGCTTTGGTATTCTTTAAGATCTTTAATATTTGTTTATTTATATACACTAAACACATATTTGTGGCAGATGAAAAGAAAAGAAGTAAATACATATTTGTGGCAGATGAAATGAGAAGAAAAGTAAATATATATTTGTGACAGATGAGAAGTATCTTATGCTTAATATTGTTTAGAATCACTATTAACATATAAACATACCCACTAATTAATTTATTAAGTGCTCACTAATTCCATAACTGATATTTTTATTTATTTTATTTATTTATTTTTCCATAACTGATATTTTACATGTTTGCATTCTGTAGAGATCCTTGGTGTACTGTTATATAGGTATCTGAGCATTTTAGTGATATTTAGGGAAGTATGTTGGGGATTTTTGATGAGTTAGGAACACATCCTTTATTTTTTCAATTCAAAATAATTGAATAGAATCTCCTACTATCTGGAAATTCACTGTAAAATACATTTCCAGGAATGGATTAGATTTAAATAAACTATCTTACAAAAATTCCCTTGGGTTGCAATGAGCTTGAACTAATTAAACCCTGATAATCTGAAATTCTGTGTAGATGTTAGTAGCTACCAAATAAAATCACATTATTCACTGTGCTTGGTTTTTCTTTGAAATAGACTCAGTTAAAATACAACCTATTTGTAAGAAGTATATCAAAGTCCAAAAAAAAAGAGATGCTACTATGGGTATTGTTAGGATCAGATTTTAAATAGAAACTGAAATATATTATTTACCATGAACTAAGTTTTGGTTAGAAACAACTCTAAGGCTTCACTTTTTTGAAGTCAGAATTAATGAACATGGAGCATTTGTATATATATGTGATTCTTATATTAGAATGCTTAGGACATAAATAATCCCTTATTTTGAGGGATCTTCATACTTCTTTTGATTGGAACATAGAAGCCTGGGAGAATTTTGCCCTTTAGTAGTTGGGTATTTTTTTTGGCACTTAGAACTCTGACCTTGCAGTATTTTCTCCACTTCCCACTATAGCTAAAGAGTAGATGCTGAATGGCAAGATTCCAAAGTTCTATAGCCCCTTGTAGGGTACTGATAGTATCTGAGGGCCTATCTTCGTTTGACTAACTGTCCTACTCAAGAGAAGGAAATGTTTGAGCCCAAGGGGATGACTCCACAAGTTCTCCATCTCTCAGCCTCTCTGCTTGCGTGTGCTCTCTGCTGGGGTTTGCCTCCAGATCTGTTGCTATATTGGTATGCTCTACTATTTCTAGATTCATTTTTTGTTCTATCAGTTTCCTGTGGAGCTGAGGAATTCATATTAATTTGCTGCACCAGCAAAGTTTTCAAAATGAAGAATTCTTTCTCTTGTTGAAGCTCTACCTGATTGCAGTTCCGAGATCTCTATGCCAGATTCAGTGTGCTAAACCTCAAGGGGGCTAATTGCTAGTCATTTATTTACTCATTCATTTATTCAGTAAGCCAATAAACCAGTAAACATTTATTTAACAATTATTTTGTGTTTGGTACTGGGGACAAACTCTGACTTCAAGGAACTGATAGACTCAGCTAAGGTAATAATATTTATACTAGTCCATGTGTATTTTCAATTTTCCTAATATTATTTTGGACATTTGTCTCCTAGAAGAGTACTTATAATGGAGTTAATTGCAAGACACCCCAATTGTCTCTTGATTTTTGAATGTTAAGGCCTTTGCTTAATGAATTAGAATGTTGAGGGACCCCAGTGCTTTTGTGACTCTAGAATTTATATTCTAGAGTCAGATGACTTTATCATTGTATTTAAAATTAAGGAATTAATTGAAGCCATCAGAGAGGAGTATCTCATATTTAGACTGCCTGTGAATGGCTCTAGCTTAGGGATAGGCTATCTCCTTAAATGGCTTAAAAAGGTTAAAAAAAGTATGTACAGCATATAATTTATTTTTCCAGTTTAGGGAAAACTATATATATATATAGTTTTGTTTTAGGCTCCCTTTGTTCTTTCCAACTAAGATGAGAATTAAAAAAAGAATTAACACATTATCTAGAATCAATTTTAAATTGCAGGGCAGAAAAGGCAATTTTCTCATTATCTTCTATAGTCAGAGTAAATCTCTTCTTTGATGCTTTGAGGCAAAATCTGAGTAAGAACACAGCCATACAAATACAAAATATGTGATTTTGGTCTAGTTTCTAGAAAGTATAGGTTCCCAGGAGCCCATGGAAAAGACTAATTGACCTAGAAATTGAGAAGTATGTCAATATGATCCTCTTATTGGACCATAGGGTAGGGTCAGATCATACACTCACTATTCCTATTGCAAGTCTGCATTAAGTTTGGGTAAGGGAAAAGAACAAAGGGGGGATTGGCCATAATCTGGAAGAGAAATAAGGAAAGTGTTTCTTCTTGTTTTTTCTAAATGAGGTTGAAAGTCAATTGGGCCAATTCTGAGGTTCTGGAAGGCTTTGGTGGAAGGGAATGACCCTTCCTTGGCCAGATAAGGCAGATCTGGAATGAGGCAGGAAGCTGGTCTTTGAGAACTTATTATGCAAGGTCTGGTGTGTCAAAGAGGGGAGGTGAAACTGAACTCATTGATGTCAACAAGATGTCAGTAAGGCTCTTGTCTACCAGTGTTAACATAACTTAGTTACTTGCTTTAGGAAACCTTTGCCTGGGAAGGATAACACCAATAAATAACCTATTTGCTTCAGGAAATTCCTACTGATCAGTTTATCTGAGCCCACACTCTGCTTACCTGGGCAAATAGCTTGCTTATCAAACAATAATTTACTTAGCAAGATCCACTTCCAGACACTCACCTCTGCGTTCACCAACCCTAAACTATTATATCACAGACATTGCTCAATCCCAGTCAGTCCCCCACCTCAAAGGTTGGCCTTAAACCTCTGAGCCCAGATCCTAATGCCCTATAAATACCCTACCTTTGATTTCCTCCTCCTAAGACACTAGTAAGCCTCTGTCAGGATGATATTTTTCCTTACTGCTTTGAACTTGAATCAACTTTGCTTTGCTTTTTACCAGATTGTGGACATTTTGGGGAGTTCAGCAGAGGCCTTTGCCTGTCCTTGCTATGGAATAGGACAGGAAGACCAGATTCCCCTCAGACAAAGTTGGGAACAGTGGCAGTAAGGGGCAGAGGATGGCTATGTCATATGCTTATTGATACCTGGTGGGTCATGGGCAGTAGAAGCCCCATGATAAAGATAGCAGAAGGGGAGAGGGGAGCTAGTCACAGTTTCCACATCAGCATGAAGATGGAGTAGGGGGCTTGTCTCTGAATGCACAGATAGCAGGCAGCATCCAGGGACATTATTAGAAATGGCTGAAAGTTGTTTGGAGTAGTTGTCTGCTGTATGGGTAGTAGCCGATTTCTGGTGATTGAGAAAGGACTTTGGTGTAAAAGTTTGGCTGTGCAAAAACAACTGTGATTTCATTTTGTAATCTATTGTAGGCGAAGGAGGCCAGGGACATATTGGTTATATAAAATCATTGGCTTATGATTGGAGCATTTTCTTCCCTATATAAATTATGACTTACATTTCTTTCATTTAATGGGTTCTGTATGTATTTTGGAAATGCAAAATGAAAATCTTTCAGCATGGGGTCATTCAGACGGCACTAGAAATCAAAGTACATATACAATATTTGAAAAAAAGAAGATCTGTAAATTGCATTTAGGCATTTTTATTTGCTTAGTAGAAAATTAAATCCAATATGCAAAAATTGACTGTACTCTGCTTGCAATAAGCAGATTTTTTAAACACAGAAGCAGTAATAGGCAATACGGTAATAAAAAAAGTCCCAAAGTATCTCTTTCTGCATACTTAGTAGTAGTATTAAAAGCCAGAATCAAAACAAAATTTGAAATATTCACAGTGAAATTATATTTTAAGTTAAGCTAGTCACAGTTTCCACATCAGCATGAAGATTATTGGATCATTTGTTGCCAAATTCCACCCTCTGTGGTCTTTGAAGGTTAAAGCTCAAGTTTGCAGAAGGCTAGGGATTTATTTGAAGCCTTCAAGTCACCTTGTTTCCAAGGCATGTCCTTTTATTATTGATCATAGACATGAGTTGGATAAAGGACAAATTTTCATGATTTGGTAACAAGTGTTTAATTCAAAATGATAGATGGTTTTCTCATCCCTGTTTTCTCTCTGGGTTAGTTCTGGGCTTGAGCAAGTTGATAGATAAATAAATCACATGCTCTGGGTTTCCAGTCATTTGCTGTAATAAATGAGTTAGGGGAAAACCACAGTCAAAGGTAAGATGACTTATCTCATGTCAAGGTGCTATAAATTACTAAATACATGGGATCCAAAGTTCTCCTCCCAGTTGGAGACTTCCCTAGTCTTACTCAGCCTTCCCAGATCCCCACCCTTGCTCCCCCTCCATCCTCCTCCCCACGAGGCCTCTGTTTTACAACACATTGTCTTCTTGCTTACTCTTTAACAACACAGACTCCAGGCTTCATTATTGTTTCTTCCTTTCTGCACACTCTTTTTGATTAATCCTATTTCTTTCACCAAACTGTGTTTAACAGAAATATCCTGGCTAGAGGAGGAAAAGAGAAATGTACTTTAGGACTTAATTCTGATCATCTCTTTCATCTCAACAATTTTAAAGCCTGCTATAAAAGTTCTCAGCAGGCCTGGTAAGGGAAACACTTCCTCTTGATTTTCCCTCCTCTCTGTTTCTCAGCTGTGGCAACCTTTCCGTTGGTTTCCTTGATATTACTGGTGCATTTCTTTCTAGGCCATAGAAAACCTTGGTATAGTTACATCCTTTTTTTTTTTTTTTTTTTAATTCCATAGGAGAACTTTTTTGGGGGCAAGTATCCTAGGCAGACAGGGACATTTCAGGTAGAAGGTGCTCACCATTGCAAACTTGGTAATGGTCTTCTTCCTAATTAGCAGCCCCACTGGGGCAACATTAGTAGTTGTCTGCTGTCATACTCTCCAGACAACACGTCACAGCCTTCAGATGCCAGCAAGAAGTCAGGTAGCAGTTATCCCGCCATGGATACTGACATTGATGATATCAATATAGATACTGATATTGAGGAATTTTTGGATTAGCATGTATTTATTTGGGTATACAAATAAATAGAACACTCTGGAAGCATAACTCAGGGTAATTCTGGCAGAAGTTGGGATATTTTTACTAAGCATTAGGAAACTCATGTTCCAAACTCAAAGGAAATGCACATGAGCACCTATTGAAATAAGGTAGTCAGATGTACGCTAAGCAAGTGAGTATTGCAAGAGATGATTTAAATCTGTTGGACAGTAAACTTATATGTTAAGATTTATAGGATAGGTGCTGTTTAGTATAGGTTCCTCGAAAAAAAAGTAGAGTGTGAGATAGGACTTGCAGAAGTTGTTTATTTTGAGAAGTTATCCCAAGGAATTGGAGCATGGGGCCTGGAAAAGCAGAGCAGAGAAGTTAAATAAAGCCAAACCAATGACGTGTAATTAAACTGGGTACTGCTAGACACAACTTGAACTCAACTCTATTGAGAAAATTCTGTAGGAATCTCAAAGAATGTGCCTTGGGATTATCCACTGAGACTTGTAAGATGGAATCATTTGTCTACCTTCTTCTGTTCTGTTGGATGAGGGTTTCCCTGAACCAGCAATAACACTCAAAGTGTGGTCCTTGGACCAGCAGCATCAGTATCACTTTGGGACCTGTTAGAAATGGAGGTTCTTTGGACTCACTCCAGACCTGCTGCCTCAGAAACTGGAGCAGGTGGCTAGATCAGTTCTTGGTTTTTCACATACCCAGGTGACTCAATGAGTCTACTGCCTCTCCACCTGTAATGCCCATCAGAATTACCTGGAAAACGTGCAACCACACATTGCTGACCCTACCCTGGAGTTTCTGTTTCAGAAGGTCTGGGATAGGGCTAGAAAATTTGTGTTTCTAGCAAGTTCTAAAGTGATGCTGGGGCTATTAGCCCAGGCCACACTTTGAGAACCACTTCCCTAGAGGTGTTAACTCTCTTGAGTTTTCAAATTCACTTGGTGGCTCCTGGCATGCATCCAGCATAGCTAAACCCTGGGCAGGAATACTGTCAGGTGTTACCTGCCTACAACTGCAGAAATGACCTCAGCAAAGTGAGGGCATAACAGATGTCTGGCTTTTGTTGTTGTTGTTTGTTTAACTAAAAATGATTGTGGCAGTATTTTAAGGAAGAAAATGGTATTTGCCCTAGCTATCCACTCTGGGGAAATTTGCTGGTGACTTAATATTTATACCAGAGATACTGCTTCCTCTTTGGCATGTTCTGTTGTGTTCTAAATGGTCTTTCTGGTGCTGTGTAAGATTTGTACATCTGCATCTGTGCTAGAGAGATAGTTTGTATAATCTGTTATATAGTGGCAGGGGCTGCCATGGTATTCACTGGGCCATTTGCCATTCCTGGCCCATACTTTGGACACTAAGAAAATCCCTACGGTGAGTGAGTCTAGGGCAAGGCAATATCATAGGCCTTGCTGCAGTTGAAACCAAACCCAACATTAGTGGTCTGAAAGTTCTGAGAGTTTACTTGCTGCGAGTGATTCCCAAACTTTACTGTGCAAAAACTATCATCTGGAGAACTTGTCAAAGAAGCAAATTCTCAGCTTGTCTCTATTCCCTGAAAATTTCATTCAGGAGGTTTGTGTTGGTGCTCAAGAATCTACATTAAAAAAAAAAAAAAAAGAATCTACATTTTTTTTTTTTAAAGAGAGCAAGCCAAAGGGAGTGGGGGAGGGGAGAGGCAGAGGGAGAAAGTCTTAACCAACTGAGCCAACCAGGAGCCCCCAAGAATCTACTATTTTAAGAAAAGTTCCTAGAAATTGTTGGTGTGGGTGCTCTAAGAAACACCTTTTGATAAATACTACCTTAGAGCTGTTGGCACTTGCTTTAGGAATAGTGTAGGACTTCTTAACGGAAGGCTCTGAATTAAGAACCAATTTGGGGTGTAACAAATGGTTTCTGGTGTTTGCATCAGGATCTAGGAGGGATCCTGATTTACATTTACATAGAGGAACTCAGAAAACCAAAACAAAGTGAACTTGTTATACTTAATGTACAAAGAGCTTTTATAGATCACTAAGGAAAAGATGAACACCTTAACAGAAAAATGGGCAAAGGATATGAGCAAGTAATTTATATGTGCAAAATAATTCATAAAATAAGAAATTTAAAGAGCCAAAAAATTATGAAACTTATTTAACTTTTCTAGAAACAAAGAATGAGGCAGTGTTGAAATGTTATATTCTGTTTTTCAAATTTACCGAGGTAAATGTTTGTCTACTCACTTAGAGCAAAGAAGGTGGGAAAAAAGACATTCTTATGAGTATGAATTAATTCAATCTTTCTTGAGAGCAATTTAACATTATGTATAAAAAACCATAAAGAGGCACACATCATTCATATTTTTTATTGGAGTTCAATTTGCCAACACATAGCATAACACCCAGTGCCCATCCCATCAAGTGCCCCTCTCAGTGCCCATCACCCAGTCACCCCCACCCCCCGCCCACCTCCCCTTCCATTACCCCTTGTTAGTATCCCAGAGTTAGGAGTCTCTCATGTTCTGTCTCCCTCTCTGATATTTCCCACTCACTTTTTCTCCTTTCCCCTTTATTCCCTTTCACTATTTTTTATATTCCCCAAATGAATGAGACCATATAATGTTTGTCCTTCTCCGATTGACTTATTCCACTCAGCATAATACCCTCCAGCTCCATGCATTTCGAAGAAAATGTTGGGTATTTGTTGTTTCTAATGGCTGAGTAATATTCCATTATATACATAGACCACAGCTTCTTTATCCATCCATCTTTCAATGGACACTGAGGCTCCTTCCACAGTTTGGCTATTGTGGACATTGCTGCTATAAACGTCGGGGTGCATCTGTATCTTTGGGGTAAATCCCCAGCAGTGCAATTGCTGGGTCATAAGGCAGTTCTATTTTTAACTCTTTGAGGAACCTCCACACAGTTTTCCAAAGTGGCTGTACCAGTTCACATTCCCACCAACAGTGCAACAGGGTTCCCCTTTCTCCACATCCTCTCCCAACATTTGTTGTTTCCTGCCTTGTTAATTTTCCCCATTCTCACTGGTGTGAGGTGGTATCTCATTGTGGTTTTGATTTGTATTTCCCTGATGGCAAGTGATGCAGAGCATTTTCTCATGTGCTTGTTGGCCATGTCTATGTCTTCCTCTGTGAGATTTCTGTTCATGTCTTTTGCCCATTTCATGATTGAATTGTTTGTTTCTTTGCTGTTGAGTTTAATAAGTTCTTTATAGATCTTGGATACTAGTCCTTTATCTGATATGTCATTTGCAAATATCTTCTCCCATTCTGTAGGTTGTCTTTTAGTTTTGTTGACTGTTTCTTTTGCTGGGTACACATCATTCAACCCAGCAAGTCTACTTATGGGAGTATGTTATTGGGAAATGTCAGAGATTCATAAACAGATTTATTTGCATAAGTAAAGTTGCAGCGTTATATATATAATAGTGAAAAATTGGAAATACCCTTCAAGGTCTAACAATGTGAGGAGATGGTTAAATAAGTAATGGCATACTCATAGGTTTACTATGGAAAAGTTTATGGTCTTTTAAGTGAAAAAAAAAAAAGATACAATATAGTTGTGTAATATTATCCTAATTATAAAAATATACCAAATATTGATAGTGTTTGTCTCTGGGTGGTAGAATAGGTGATTTAAATTTCTTCATTGACTTTTATGTATATTGTATTTTTTTAGAAACATATTTCTAATCATTAAAAAAGATTTACAATGGAAAATTTATATGTTTTCAGTCAGACACTGTTTTCAATAACTTGTTTCTATTTGAATTGTTTTTTTCTCTGTGAATGTTCTTCCTTGGTGACTTCAAACAGTCTCAGCCTTAACACCATCTCTAAAATGATACTCTCATGTCATATCTGCGGTATAGACCTCTCCTCTACCTCCAAACTTGTACATCTGACTATCTGCTTGATTTCCCATGTGAACATTAATAAGCATCTCACAATTAGTATTCCTGCCTGAGCAACTACTTCTTTCTTTCTCAGTCCTCCTCATATCAATAGATGGGACTTCTATGCTCAGGCCTGGAATTTTGGAGTGGTCTGTGACACCTGTTTCTTTCACTTACCCCATAGGATCTGCCAGAAAATTATATTTACTTTAACTTTAAAATATATCCAAAATGTGACATTTTCACAAACACCACTGTTACCATTTTGGAAAAAATGCCATCTTCTCTCAGCTGGATCACCTCCCTAGCCACCTTTGTGGTTTCTCTGGTTCCACCTTCGCCTTCATTAGTCTTCTCTCAATGCAGCCACCAAAGTGATCCTGTTGAAGCATGAGACAAATAATATCATTCCTCTACTTGAATCCCTGCTCTATTTATTTTACTTGGAGTAAAAGCCAAGGTCCTTAGGATGGACTACAAGGCCCTACATGAATTGACCACTCCATTCCACTCCTTTTGGATCCCACATCCTATTGCTCTTCCTCATGTTCACTCTGATTGAGTCACTGTAGCTCCTTTACTGGTTCTTGAACAAGCCAGATACGTTCCTCCTCCAACACCCTTTGTATTTGTTTTGTATCTCCTTGGAAAACACTCGCTTCATATTCCTTGTAGCCTTACCAAGAAGCCTCATTTGTCTACTGGATTTAAAGTGGTAAGTCTTCTCCTTTGTACTTTCTGTTCCTTTTACATGATTTATCTTCCTTCTATTTTAGAAATTTTCTTCTATCTCCCTCCTCTGCTCTCTGAATATAAAGTTCATGAGGGCCTGGATTTTTACTACCTAGTGGAGTGCCTGGCTAATTTCTTCTTATTTGATACATAGGTAATTAAAATAACTATAATAATAATAAAATAATTCACCGCCCCAATTCCCCTCACTTCTTTTAGCACAAAGTATAATTTACACTAAAAATGTACTAATTTTTATTATTTTAAAAATATTACACACATGACTTACTATTTTATATCTAGCTGCTAAGGTTTTTAATGAGATAATGTGATTTTCTGACATGCAGAGAAAAAGCCACTCACTTGTTTCGATTTTTAGTAAGAACACAGACCTTGAGAGTGTGGAGTCATGGTCTCTATGAACTTTTGGGTCTTAAATAGAAGGTATCAGGCATAACTATAGTGAAACAGTTAATATTTAGAAAGATAAAATCTTATTGATTACAA
The DNA here is from genome assembly GCF_048418805.1 of Vulpes vulpes. Taxonomy (NCBI): domain Eukaryota; kingdom Metazoa; phylum Chordata; class Mammalia; order Carnivora; family Canidae; genus Vulpes; species Vulpes vulpes. Next base: position 71,413,870 of record NC_132790.1, read on the forward strand.
ATAATGAAAACATTGGTCATTAACTACATTTGGATGTATCTCTTTACATGTATTTAGGAATTCAAATTAAATGCAAACCAAATGTTGTTTAGGTCATTGATTCTGAAATTGGTTTATCTACAAACAGAAGCTTCTATGTCATATCATAAGAAAATAATGTGCATACCTTCACACTCCTTCCCATAGTGATCCATCAAGATATTCTTTTTTTTTTTTTTAAATTTTTTATTTATTTATGATAGTCACAGAGAGAGAGAGAGAGGCAGAGACATAGGCAGAGGGAGAAGCAGGCTCCATGCCCCGGGAGCCTGATGTGGGATTCGATCCCGGGTCTCCAGGATCGCGCCCTGGGCCAAAGGCAGGCGCCAAACCGCTGCGCCACCCAGGGATCCCCATCAAGATATTCTTGAAGTGAACATTCTTGCCTATAGATCTGTGACTGAACTTTGACTCAAAAGACCAGTTGCATAGAATATGTGACTGACAGAAATAATATATATAGCTATTGTCATAATGTGTTTCATCAGTGGGGGACTAGTTTGAACATTCTCTTCTATAATTGGTTTCCCTGGTTAAATTTTTGTCTGTTGTAAAAGCTTAAAACAATTTAAATATTTTGAGTTCTCAATCAGGAAAAACACTGGTTGCTATAGTCACTAAATGGAAATGGTGGTTAGTTTGGTGTGTCAACTTGACTGGGCTATGGGATGCTTAGATATTTGCTCAGACATTACTGTGGATTTCTATGATGGTGGTTTTGGATGAGACTGACATTTAAATTGGTGGACTGAGAAAAGTGGATTGTACTCCCTAGTTGTAAAAAAATAAAAGTAAAGATTTATATTGACAGAAACCATCCCACAAAGCCTAAAACATTTATTATCTGGCTCATTCCAGAAAAAACTTGACAACTCCTACCTTGGGGTCTCATTGTCTTCTATAGGCAGCAATCACAATGAGAAAAATTATGTGGAGGGGCCTCAGCCCCTTTATAAATGTCTCGCCCAAAAATGACATGCATCACTTTTGATTTCCTTCTATTGGCTAGAACTTCAGTCACATGATCACTTCTAATTAAGGCAGGAAAATATAGTTCAGCTGTATGTCTTAGAAAGAGAAGGAAACAGGTTTTTGTGGAGAGCTAACAGTCTCTGTACACCCTGTTAAGTTGTTTAGATTTTCTTCAAAAGGCAATGAAGAACTATGAAAGGATTCTGAGGAGAGAACCGATGTGATAAAATTGTTTAAGAGCATCTCCTTACTGAAGTTGTAATAAGCGGCCACCTGCAGGAAGCAGAATTCATGTATTCTCAAGTCAGTAAGGCACTAACACAGACTTAAGTGCACCTGGCAAACGGCCCAGACCAGTTTTTAAAAACTACCCATTCGTCAATTAAACTCCTCCACAAGGCAATTAGTATAGTGATTTTCACTCTCCAGAGAGCACAGGCTATAGAGAAAAATCAGGAGTTCTAAGAATTTACAATAACAGTAGATTCTTTATGGGATGTTATATGAAAAATGTCAACAGCACAGTATAGATTTAAAGATAAATTTCCTTCAGTAGAGAAGAACAGAACTAATACCAATGGAAACACAAGCACAGCATGGAAAACAGGCAATTCAGGACATGAAGCTCTCTTCATCATATAACAGTAACACAGGCTTTCAGATCAGAATGCCCTGGGTTTAGTTTTCACTCTGATTGCAGCTGTATGACTTTGGGAAAATCCCTTAGTGTCTCTGTACTCTGTTCCATCATCTGAAAAATGGAGGTAAAAGAAAGAAAAAAACCCTTCTTACAAACTGCTGTAAGAATTAATAATAATATACAAAAAACAGCTGACCCCAGTACCTGGCAGAGAATAAACTCTCAACAAATTTTGACTGCTATCATTACTATCATCATTTTCATGTACGTTTAAGGTAACAAAAATGAGGTCATTTGTATCCTAAAATGTGTTTACACGTAATTCACTAATATTAAAATATGTGATTACAATTTGCTCTTGCATTTCAAATTTATCAGGAAGATGTTCAAGATCTCTTTAATTAAAAGAAATCTGATATTCAACCCAAAAGCAAGGATTTAGAGCTGTTGAACTGGATCCGGTCCATTATACACTTTTTTGGTTTTTCCAAACATACTTCACCTGTAAATACTTGGAACCTAATGGTTCCTGGATAGGTAGAGTCATTTTCCACTATGGGACACCTGCATTAGTTATGTGAGTCATTATTTAGTAGACGGAAAGGAAAACGCAATGCATATACAATAAAACTATTCTGTGACCTTCATCTGAGGCTTTTTGCTCCACGACAAAGCCAATTATCAACTTATTAAAAAATTATGTATTATGGAGACACATACGATGCATTCAGCAAAAATTTGTTATTTAGGTTTTTTTTTTAAAGATTTTATTTATTTATTCATGAGAGACACACACAGAGAGAGAAAGAGAGAGGCAGAGACACAGGCAGAGGGAGAGGTAGGCTCCATGCAGGGTGTCCGACATGGGTCTACGATGCCAGGTCTCTCAGGATCATGCCCTGGGCTGAAGGCAGGCACTAAACCACTGAGCCACCCAGGCTGCCCTGTTATTTAATAAGTTAAAGGTAGATGCAGGTGGCCGCTTATTACAACTTCAGTAAGGAGATGCTCTTAAACAATTTTATCACATCAGTTCTCTCCTCAGAATCCTTTCATAGTTCTTCACTGCCTTTTGAAGAAAATCTAAACATTTTAACAGGGTGTACAGAGACTGTTAGCTCTTCACAAAAACCTGTTTCCTTCTCTTTCTAAGACACACAGCTGAACTACATTTTCCAGCTGCCTTAATTAGAAGTGATCATGTGACTGAAGTTCTAGCCAATAGAAGGAAATCAAAAGTGATGCATGTCATTTTTGGGCGAGACATTTAAAAAGGGGCTGAGGCCCCTCCACATAGTTTTTCTCATTGTGATTGCTGCCTATAGAAGATAATGAGACCCCAAGGTAGGAGTTGTCAAGCTTTTTCTGGAATGAGCCAGATAATAAATGTTTTAGGCTTTGTGGGATGGTTTCTGTCAATATAAATCTTTACTTTTATTTTTTTACAACCCTTTAAAAGTGCAAAGTCATTCTAAGCTCACTGAAATGCAAAGCCACATTATCCTTATTCATTCTGTCTTACCCTTAGAATGATGAAGCCGCATGGTGCAAGGAGCCTAGGTCACTGACTCACAATATAGAGAAGAGGTAACCACTAACCTAGAAACTTCTGCTAGAAACTGTTATATAGATGGAAAACAGGTATTTACTATGTTTGAGCCATTAGTCATACTGGGGCTAATAAGCGTAGACTATTTTATTACAACTAACTTTTTAAGTTTGGGTCCAGGCCTTTATTTCCATATGAATTTCCCTACATTTTTTTAATGCTTCCTGTGTGTTGGCCCAACTGAAATACTGTCTATTTCTTCATTACATACTCTGATTTCTCATTTTCATGCATTTACTTATGTGATTTCCTTCTGAGTGTAAATTTGCTCCATCCTATCTGTATTCTTTGAAGTCTTTCTTCTCCTTGAAGAACCGTCTCAAATGCCACCTCTTCTAAGATATCATCCCTTTCACTGGCAGAAATGTTGCTTTATTCTTTGGGTTTTTGTATTTCAATTAATAGTTATTATGGCTTTCTGCCTAATTTTATAGTTGTTTGTGTACATGCTTTTATCTTTACTACCCGTGTCAGCTTTAAGAGGTCATCTTGGATAAACTTGCCATATAAAATTTGGCACATACACGTTCACTTCACTCAGGGAGTAGGATGTAAAATCAAATCAAATCTTAAGGCAAAAATAGTGCAGAGTCAAAATATCCTTGATAAAACCTTAACCAAGCAATAAAATGCACAGCTGAGTTTAGGGGCCATGTGCACAAAAATATTTTACTTAAAAGATTATACACCTGAAACTAATGTAATATCGGTGTCAGCTATACTTCAATGATAATAATAAAGATTAGATGATTCTCATAGCAAAGAGGTGCTCAAATGTGGAGGAAAATGGGACCAGTTGTTCTCTCTGAGGCACATATGCTTACTGAGTAGAATAGCAGGCAGGATAGCTGGCACTCTTTCTATAGGGTTTCCTGTTTCTTGCTGAATGTATACATTGGAATTCATGAAATTTAGATATCCACAGTGGCAGGGCTCCAATAAATCTGTGATTTAATTAAATGGTTTAACCATGTATTTTCTTGTAATAATCATTTTGGGAAGGAGTTATTATTTTGGCAGCTTCACTTAAGGAGGGGGAAGAATGAGGCTGCTGGGTTTGCCCTTGAACTTCTGAGTGAGAGTGGTGTACTGCAAGATAACTCTTGGATGATCTCCAGGGGAAAACGTCTCCTGGGCTCTGTGCCTGTCCCTTCTGGGGAAAACAATGATAAACAGAAAGGGAAAGAAAAAGCCAAATTCAAACCAAGTATTTCTGTGTCTCTCTTAAGGTACAATGTAAATAACATTGAAACACAAAATATTTGTGCACATGTTCCTTTTAAAATAACCCTTTTCTCTTAAGGTCAGTTAATATTGTTCACACAGATTGCTGTAGCAGTTGCCTAAGGTGGTATGGAAGTTGAAAGGGACCTGCTTTGAGGATCATCAGTTTCAAAACCCTTAATTTATTTCTTTGATGTGAGTATTGTAGATAAGAAAGCTTGAGCTTCTCTAAATTGATGGAATCATTAGCCCAAGAGACTGGGCATATTAGGAAGAGCTAAGGATACCTGAGAGTTGTTGGCTGCTGGTCCTCCGACCAACTTTCTCAAGCCAGGTATAATTGTTTCCCTATTTCTAAGTTCCCAACACTCTAAATCAACACTGTTTAAAACAACTTTCTGAGGTGATGGAAATGTTCTGCCTCTATGCTGTTCATTACATAGCCCAATAGCCACATGTGCTATTGAACATTTGAAATGTGGCTAGTGCAAATTAGATGTCCACTGGATTTCAGTGACTTAGTATAAAAAATATCAAATACCTATTGATAATTATTTTTATATTGGTGATATGTTGAAATAATGTTTTAGATGTGTGGGATTAAGCATAGTATATTAAGACTAATTTTACTTGTTTCTTTTAATTTTTAAAAATGTAGTTTCTAGGAAATTTAAAATAGCCTATGTGACTTGTGTGTTTATCTCTATTGGACAGCATTGCTCTAGAAGATGCTGCTATTGATTGTACCAGTGTGAAAATTTTATACTTTGCCTTCTTCTATTCTAAATCTCTTAGAACCAAATGTCAACAGAACAAATCAGAAGGCTTTTGGACCTCAAAATAGAAATAATACTCTGGGAAATATGGGCTTGTATTTGTCTTCACACAGGTGTTTCCAACAAATGTAATGCTACATCATTGTCCTTTAATACCACGCCATGACTGAAGTACAAGGAGGTTATGAAATTCTCATAAAGCCATTCAACATGCTATGTCCACAGCTGGGGCTATATATTTCCTTTACTTTTTACCTTGTTATCTTTACTGCTTTTGAGATGAGTGTGCTGTCTCCAACTGACATTTGTGCTTACATTTAATTCAGGAAATATTAATGGAACTATTTTTTTTTCAAATATCATCAAAATACATAACTTATTATGTTGGTGAGCCATTTAGATGTGCTGACAGATATGAGTACAGACATCTGAATATTACTTTTCTCTGATAGGAGCACTTCTTAGGGATGACTTCTTTGAAGCTATTGATTTTTCTGTTCCTTAAAATCTCAGGTATTTGGTCTGGGATATTTGCCTAATGAAGTGAAAAAAATACAAACTAATATAATTCAGAAAAGGAAGTCGCTGAAAATGTATGTATATTTTAAAAGGTGGAAAGCATACATTTTGGGATCATCTCAGTTAAACAAGAAATAAAATGAAAGATCTTTTTTTTTTTATCAAGTTATTCTGAAAAATTTCTCTGCTTTCCACTTCCCATTGAGAATTTGGATGGAAAGTCATTCTAATCAACAAGGAATGGAATGCTTCTCCAATTTTCTTTTCAGAGTTCTCCAAGGTATTTAGGTAGGTTCTTTTCTTTTGAAAGATCTCTTTTCCTGCCAACTTTGCCGCCAGAAGTGGTCTCCCAGGACTACAAGGGATTGCCGAATGTTGCAAATAAAAATCCAAATTCTTGGATCACGTCTGTGGGTTTAGAAAGTGCCTGTGGGGAAGAGCACAGTGGCTATTTTACCCATTATTCCCAGTGGGGAATAGCAAAACCAGGGCTTGTGTTGAGAGCTGATTGTGTGCAGGGTAAGCGGAGTGCTTACTACTGGTGGGTAAGAACTTTCATGGACATTTTTCCTTTCCTCTTCATAATCTGAAAAAGATAGTGGAGTTAATAGTACAGGGCTACAATAAATAGTAAATGCATGTGATTTCCTAAGATTAGGGTATGTCACATAATAAACAATGTTAAATGCTGGTTTTGGTTTTCTCCTCTCTCCCTACTTGTTGAGAGTAGGAAGTATTAACCCACTTCTTGTGACCTTGAAATCTATGTCTCATCTGCTCCCCCCAACCCCCCGCACCTTTCACCACAGAATGTGGTTTTTATTATTTCTACGTTATTTTTGCCTTGATGTGTTACTGTGCTCTTGCAAGCTTCAGGAAACCCTTTTGGAATGACAAAAGTATAGCTCAGTACCAATAAATTGCAGTGAAACAAAGAGCCAAATGTCAATACTTTTTTGCTGGGAAAGTATGCCAATTTAGGGTTACTCAGGCCCAATGAGGGTGGTATAAGTAAGTACATGGGACAAAGAGATCCTTTTGGCTAACACTTATTTACTGTGATATATTAGTTGGTCCCACTCTGGGCAAGCCAGTATTTCCAGATTTGTGAATGAGTCAGAACATGACAGTATGAAAGATTCAGTCTTTAGTTATATCCTTTAAACCAGATATCTTTTAAACTTGACGATATGTCAGAATCATCTGAAGAACTTTAAAAGATAGATTTTTTGTCAGCTACCTAAGGATTCTGAGATGGGTTAGTGTGGAGCCTGGGAACACACACAGCATATGATTCTGATAAACTAAGGGGATTTCATAAAATCATGACGTGTGCCATTATGAATATAAAGCTCTTTTATTATGTTCATAGACATTACACAATGTCTTTCCTTTCTACACTATTTGAATGCATAACACATTATTATTTTGATTATAGAATTCTTACTGCTCATTCAGAAAACTAAATTCTTTTAAGAAAATTTACTAACGTGTGAATTTTTTTTCCATTTTTAAAATGCGTATACAGGAAGATTTTTTTTTTCAGGGTTTCTTCTTGTTTATGTGGAGCTCCTCATGTTAATCATCTTTGATCTTGCCCTCCTAATTGCTTGGCTGGTCATGGGTCTCTGAACCTTTTCTTTGGGGGCTAATATGAGTCTTACTGTAGCCATGACTATATGATATACATATTTCATCAAGAGAAACAAGCTACCAGTTAATTAGGTGTTTATTTTTACCTGCTGTGAAACCCAAAGACCAGATTTCTTGCTTTTTTGAAGTGTTCACCTTCTTCTGCTTTGGGGAAGGGGAGATAAATGAGGGCTAGTATCACTTAACATGGGCTTACTCTGAAGTGGCTTTTCATGAAATGGCTGTTATCCTACAACTGTATATCACAGTGCAGCAGCTTCACATTTTAAAACCATTTTACTAGAAGCATTTTCAGTTTTCTCCTATTTCTCAATAAAGAATGATTATTTGTCAAGCATAGAAGTGAAGCTGCCCAGGTCCCAAATCATTTTAGAAAGAACAACATGAAATGACATTTTTCAAGTGTTAGACGTGCAGCTCAAAGGAGAAGGGCAACTTCACTTGGGAGAAGATAGTGGGAGAAGAGCAAATAGAGTATTTTCCTGGAGGAAAAGACTGACTCTTTGTAATTGAGGAACTCTCCCAATCGAACTGTAGCTTCAAGCAAGATGAAACAAAACAAAAAAGTATACTGTGGCTCTTTTGAAATTTGGTTCAGAAATGTGGAAATATTGTCTACTTAGATAAAATGAATACATTAAAATAATCTACATTAGATTGCAGAATTTTGTCATCTAAAAATGGTTTGAAAGTTTTCCTGATCTAGAATGTTTAGAAGTAAAACATTGAAACTAAGAATCATGCTTTAGTATACACACTGAGAGTTTGAAAACTTTAGAAAACATACCCTCCAGTTTTTTTCCATTGGCAAGTTAATAACTTAATATCTTAGATTTAGTTGAAGGGGAATCCAGTATGAAAACTTAACAACGTTACCTTGACTTTGAAAGTTGACTTTCTAAGGTGGAAATGAAATCCCTTGGGTCTTAGTTTGCTCGCAGAGTCAGCTACTAGGAAGTAGTCGGTGACTACACTTCTTAGCTTGATAATGCATTTAGAGAGGGATCAATAAACCTGACTTTGAGAAATACAACTCTTTCCCCTCTGCCTTTCTTCACCAGATAAATAAGTAAAATAGGAATTGGCCTTTTGGCAACCTAGATGCAAATAATTCTTTCTGTTATTTCATTAATTCGTTTTGAAATGTAGGTTGCTGACATAAGATGACAGTATAATTCTCCACTCAGATTTTTTTGTATTCATTGCGAAAACAGACTTGCCTTTGAGTATGTTAGTGCAATTTTAAAAAATGAGATTGAAGATGTTTCCTCCCAGTAGTCACTGCTTTTTCTCCTTCTGAAACTCTGGAGGCTCCTTTTTTCCCTCTGTCAAGCTATGGGACTTTTCTTACTGTGGTCTCACTGATTCTCTTTTTTGGTTAGAACGATGATGATTATGATTAAAAATGGTAGCAGTTAAATCTTAAGAGCTTCTTATGAGTCAACACTGTGCTAAATAATTTTCATAGATTATCTTTTTAAATGATTACTACTATATAGGTACTGACTGTCATTATCCACATTGATAGAGGAGGAACCCCAGGCTCAAGGAAGTGACATAAGCTGACTAAAGTTGTATAGGACAAGCAGGACTCAAGCTGGACTTGAATTCATGTAGATGGACTCTGGAGGCAGTTGTTCTAACTATCACATTATTCCAGAGTTTTGAATTAGTGCAGTATATAATATTTTATGGCATTTTTCTCCACTGCATTTGAGCACAGTAGCTAGGATGAGGCTGAGTGGGCTTTTGCCAGCTCTAGGACTGGCATTAATGAGCGAATAATGGCAAGCAGTAATGAGTACAAAGCCAGGCTTAGCTATGCTGGCTTCTGCTTACTTTGCAATTACAATGCTTGTTTGAAAATTATAGGCGAAAGTGCTTAGAAATAACTGTTCTCTGATGCAGGCAAAATTCCCCTCCCATCTTGTTTATAGCATTAATTAGCTTAGGAGGCCCTCTGTGACTATAGAACAGGGGATAAAAGTCAGCTCAATCTCCTCCCAGAGTGAGTTGTTTAAATCTCAATTATAAGATTGCCTGACTTTTAAGAGTATTTGAGGTGAAACTTTGAAGAGCAAATCACTGTGGTTATTCAGGGACAGATCATAATTTCTTATTTGTGCTGTTCTCATCACCATTGTCATATTACCACCCCATCATAATCATTATCACCATTATCATCTCTGTATGATGTTCTACTAGAAAGTTAATTTCATAAATGCAGGACTAGTAATGCTTGACATATAGTAGCAACTCAATAAATGTTTATTAAATAATGTGAAATAAAGGAAGTTGTTGAGCACTTATGTGCTGAGCAGTGTGCAAAGTGCTGTACTTCAAGATCACATTTAATAATCCTTCCCAACCTATGAATGGGTCCTATTATTATCCCATTGTACAAATGAAGAAACTGAGGCAGAGAAATTAAGTAACTTGCTCAAGTTCGCTCAGCTAGTGAATGGGACGATTTGGAATGGCCCCAGGCCTGTAGGAGCCTAGAACCCATGATGCTCTATTACCCAGTATCATCACTATACAGACCATTTTCCCTTGTCTTACAGATCCTTTAGAGAGTACAGCTTATACTGTACTGGCTCTTGTAGAAAATGAAAGTCCAGCAGTACTACTTTAAAGAACCAGATGAAAGCAGCATTACCTCTGTCTTCTAAAAGCTTTAAAATAATTTCTAATCTGGGAGTGATCTGCCATGATAAATACTAGCAGCAGTTAAAATCTCATCTCCCTCTTGGGCATAACCCCAGTGCCATCTCTGAGAAATTTTCCTGTGAAATCCTTTGGGAAGATTTTCCACATGCAGAACATTTTCAGAGGCAGAAGTCTCAGAGATGTAGACAGGTAACTGTGTTTCCAAAGAAATGCAGCCTGGAGAATATGCCATGCTGCTTCAGGACATGAGAAACCAATCCCACTGCAGCTCCTTCTGCTCAGCCCTTTCACCATAGCCATGGTCACGTGGGTTTGGACTTCTTTTTCTCCTGTGAAGTTAAACTCTTTGGGCTCACATATATCTAAGAAATATTTGATTTTGGAGGGGCAGCCAAGTTGCTTTCTCTTACATCATCATAAAGGTTGTGTACGTAATAGGGAAATGTTTTTATGTAATTATAGTGGCTATTAATCCAGTTAGCAAGGGAACTCTGTCTTCCTCAGACCCTACTATAACTTTATATCCTTTGCATTTTAGTTTTAGAAGCTTTTAATTCCTGAAACTCTCTTATGAGTGTGGAAGTTAATGGGAATTGTTGAAACTGTAGAAGATAATGAAAATGAGTGGTTTTAGTACTACTTTTTTTCCTGGGGTGCATACACATGCTGTCTCTTCCTGTGTATTTATTTACTCTATTCTTACACACATAAAATACATTGGGCAGAAATTTTCTGAGCCAAATATAATTAAATTATATTTGGATTAATGGAAAAGGAGGAAAGTCTATGTGAAGGAAAAGAAAGGACTCCCTAAATTGGAGGTAGGAACCTGGGATTGTGTGCAGTGTATGGTACATAAAGAATAGAATGTACTTCTTTGTTCCTCAGTCATCAGTATAGCTTCTCTAATGGTGACTCTCTGACATTTAATCATCCATCTGGAATCTTGTAGCTCACTGAATTTTGTAGCTTTCCAGGTGCTACCTCTCACCGATAGTGTCATTTTTCTTGATTGAAATAGTGAGAATTATAATTAATTACTTTGTACTGTTAAATTTTGCTTTAATTGTCTCTCTCCCATCTCCTATCAAATCTAGAACTTATAGGGGGAAGAGCTGAGCCTTTGCTGCTCACCATTTGTTCAGGGTGCTTGGCATTGGGTCTGGCACTTAGTAGATGTCTTAGGTTGGATCCCCTAGAAGCAGAACCTGAGATGGGGATTCTTGGGCAGGTGACTTTTGAAGGAGTGTTTTCTGCAGAAGTGGGGAGTAAGGGAAGGAGCTGGGCAAGGCCTCAGGTGGAGAGGAGCTTCATCATGATCTCAGGGGCTTTATACCATAGAATGAGTACTGTCTTAAACTCTTCATATCCCAGCGTTATTCTTAGGCCCTGGGCTTCCCCTCGGGATTTCATTTGCATACCCTTTTGAACAAGGCCACTCCTTTTCTGCTGAGAGCAATTCTTTAACACTTCAATGAGGGCTTTGGGGACAAAAGGGCAATTATGCTAGACATCTCTGTTTCATCTTTTTACTATGCTATTGGTTGCATTCTGCTTGTTCACGACTTTTGCTGCTGGCTTTTTTTTCCCTGACTGCTTCTTGGATTCTATTTTTGTTTTTTTCTATACTATTGACCAATTTGACTTAACTTCATTGCTTTTCCATAAATCATGACTTTCACTTCCTTACTTCTTGCTATTGTCTTTGTGACTTTTCATACAGCACGTTTAAATTCTTCAAGAAAGAGAAAAAAAAAAAACCTAATTGGTTGACCAGTTGCCATCCAAGCAAAATGTTTACTGTTAATTCATTTCTTCTTCTTCTTCTTCTTCTTCTTTTTTTTTTTTTCATTAGCTGGCTTGACGCAGATTTATTGAGTAACTACAGTGAATCAGGCATTATGATAAGTGCTAAGGCTACATGGTAAATAAAACCAAATATAGTCCTTGCCTTCGTAGAGTATAGAGATTAGTGGGTAGTGTCTGGACCTGTGCCCAAGGCACTGTTTAGAAGATTGTGGACCTGGTTCATAAATTGTGATGTCTCAGACATACCCTCAGCCCCCAGTAGGTGGCTTGCATGGTCTTCCTAGAATAATGTGATCCTAAGTATTTTGTTTTGGTTTTGTTATCTGCCTCACTCTGTTCCCTTCCCTCAAGTCCCATATGATTCCAATTTGCTCACTCCTTTCACATCCTCATTCACAGAAGGATAGATGCTGTGAGTGTTGCATTTGTTTCACTTTTGATGCAGGGGTTATGATGTCATAAACTCAGGTAATCCTTCTAGAAGAGTTGAAAACAAGGCCATCAATAATTATTTTAAACACATTAAAAGTCACCAAAGGGATAAAATGAGTGTGCATAGCTTAGGGACTCTGTAATGGAGTTTTTCATATAACATAGAGTTGAAACCAACGAAGAATTTTCTGTTAAAAAATCATTATATACTGACAGCTTGGTGTGAAATGTGAATTATGTTAGTAATTGATTCCAGAACAGTTGTGTGGTTTTATGCTTTTTTTATTTTTATTTTTTTGTTTAATAGTGGAGGATGCCTTGCTATCATTTAACTTTTGGCTGTCTTATCACTAACAAAATACATGCACAAATACACACAGGGAAATCAACTCTTCTATCTAGAGATTGACTTTTCAGCTCAGGGAATGGATAGCTTGGTTCCTAGACACCTCACATTAAATGTCTTCAGTTATTTGGGCTTTAATTATGTCTCCACTTTTTTTCTCTCAACACTAACATTGCCTACCTTCTTCTATGATCCTTTTGCAAAGGCACTAGAGAATATACTCCAAATTTCTAACTAGAGACATACTAGTATGAGAAGACTTTACATCCTGCACATCTAAGAAGATTCTTCATTAAAAGTGTGTGGCTGATTGTGTATGTATTTAATCCATGCTGAAGGGATAATTCTTCTGAGTGAGTTTATTTGGAACTGGTAAAACAATGAAAGTCATTAATTTAATCTACATTTCAGGAAACGTGTTTGAGTAGAGAACTGTAAGATTGTATCCAAATAGTATCCTAAGCCAATCAGGAGGGTTTATTAAACTGGCATAGCAGAACTTTTTTTTTTTAATGGAAAGATGGGTCATGCTACATGAAAATCTTTTTTTTTTTAATATTTTATTTATTTACTCATGAGAGACACGGAGAGAAACAGAGACAGGCAGAGGGAGAAGCAGGCTCCCTGCAGAAAGCCCGATGTAGGTCCATCCCAGGACCCCAGGGTCACGCCATGAGCCAAAGGCAGATGCTCAACCTCTAAGCCATCCAGGTGTCCCGCTACATGAAAATCTTAATTGAATTATTTGTATGTAATATAGGGCACTGTGCATATTCATGTTTATAGAATTTGAGAGAGTTTCCAAGACAAGTAACTCTTCTTCAATTTCGGTGTTAATATCATTAACTTGGTGTCATATTTCACAGTGAAAATTTGATTTAGATTGTTCTTATTAAGTCCAAATGACTAAGTGGTTATGGAATAACCTTTAATAATTATGTATAGAACTTTCTCTTACTTTATAAGTTCATTTTGTGTAAAGGCTAGATGCTAGTCCTGATTATACTACAAATGAGTTGCCCAAATAAAACCCTGGGCAATTATTTTGGTTTCTTCAGGCCTCCATTCTCCCATATGTCAAATGTGTATGATGTACAGAGCAGTGGTTTGCAAACTCTATGGAGAATAAGGATTATCTAGGGAGCTTGTTAGAATTCAGTCTGCTGGGTCCTACTCCCACAGATCATAATCTACTAGACTTGACCATACACCTCTGGTTTCCGACTAGTGTGTGTGCCCATAGTGGCTGCCCCCTCTCCTGAAAGTAGGAATAAGCTGCTAGTGTAGGACCAATGCTCTCCTTGTGCATGACATTCTTATTATACAAGAAACAACATATTTGTGTGCTGGGTGTATAAATCTGTGGAGAGGGAGGGCAAAGTGATGTTCTTGTTTCTTGTTTCTGGTATCTTAATACTGTTCTTCTGGATTTCAATACCCTTCTCATTACCAAGCCATTTCTTTCCTCTCCTTTACCACTAGAATACATTAGTCACAGATATTTCACCTCAGACCATTTTTATTCTCTTTTTCTACCTTGAGGAGAATTACACTGAGAGTAATACTACTTTATTTACATCTAATAATGGCAAGAACATCTAGCATTGATTGAGTGCTTGCTATAGTCTGAGACTTTCTGACTGTCTGCCTCTGGCATTCCTTTAATGCACAGAGCACTGTTATGAAGTTAATGACTTCCTTTGGCCTTTGAATTTTTAATTAAGTCCTCAGGTTAATGGTTTACTCTTCAAGATCAGCTTAAAATCCTATTTTTTTTGAGTTTCAAAATAAAATCCCATTGGAGTTCAGATTGAGTTTTCCTAAATTGATAAATTTATGTTGAGAGCAACGGTGTCTTTATGATATCAAGTCTTACCCCCTAAGCACCTCTATTAACATAAATCTTTACTCTTTTAAAAAACTAGACTTTATTTTTTTTAAGAGCAGTTTTAGGTGTATAGTAAAATTGAGTGAAAGGTACAGCTTCTCACACTATCCACATCAGAGTATTACATTTGCTACAAATGATGAACCTACCTTGATACATCATTATCACTCAAAGTTCATAGTTAACTTTAGAGTTTACTCTTGGTGTTTTTATTCTGTAGATTTTGACAAATATGAAATGACATCTACTCACCATTATATTATCATATAGAATAGTTTCATTGCCCTAAAAATACTTTGTGCTCTGTCTATTCATCCCTCCCTCTCTCCAGTCCCTGGCAACCACTTAACTTTTACTGTCTCTACAGTTTGGCCTTTCCCAGAATTATAGAGTTGGAATCATATGGTATGTAACTTTTTCAGATAGGCTTCTTTCATTTAATAATATGCATTTAAGGTAACTCCATGACTTTTCATGGATTTATAGCTCATTTCTTTTTAGTGTTGAATAATTTTCCATTGTCAGAATATACCACGGTTTACTTATCCACTCACATATTGAAGGACATCTCAGTTGCTTCCAAGTTTTGGCAATTAAGAATAAAGCTTTATAAATATCTGTTTGCAAGTTTTTGTAAGGACATAATTTTTCAACTCATTTGAGTATGTACTTGATATTTACCAAGGAGAATGATTACTAAATCATCTGGTTAGAGTATGTTTAATTTTGTAAGAAACTGCCAAATGTCCTGCCAAGCTGTTTTCCAGAGTGGCTGTACCATCTTGCATTCTCATGAGCAATGAATGAAAACTGCTGTTGCTCCATGTCTTCACCAACATTTGGTGTTATCATTGTTCTGAATTTTGGCCATTCAGATAGGTGTGTAGTGACATCTCACTGTTTTAATTTGCAATTCCTTAATGACATACTACATGGAGCATCTTTTCCCATGCTTGTTAATCTTCTCCATTTAATTACTTTTGTTAAGGTTATGTAGTTTTTTTTTCCATATGGGTTTTGCATAGCTTCTATTATATTTTGTGGCTGATTGTTTTGCCAAAAATGGTCACAATGGTAAAATCCAATTTGGGTGGGTTTTTGGCTCACTTGTAACCAACAGAACACAGTGGAAATGATGCTGTGTAACTTCTAAGGATAAGTCATAAAAGGCTTTTGCTTTCCATGAAAGACTAGGCCATGATGCCTTTTTTTTTTTTAGTTGGAATATTTACTTGTAAGGCCTTCAGCTTCCTTGAGGCTGCCATTTTGTGAGATTCCAAAGTACTATATGGAGAGACTGCATGTTGAAGCCCTCAGACTCTAACAAAGAGGGAGAAAGAGATATCAGCTCTCACCTGTTTCCATGCACTGTTTCAGCTCTAGTCACTATCTGACTGCAGTTTCGAGAGATCCTTAGCTAATCTTCCAGTTGGGGTCTTTTTGAATCCCTAACCCTAAGACATCATGAGATATAATAAAATGATTGTTGTTAGTTTTGTAGGTCACCAAGTTTTAGGTTATTTATTTTATTTTATTATTATTATTTTTTAAAGATTTTATTTATTCATAAAGACACACAGAGAGAGGCACAGACACAACAGAGGGAGAAGCAGGCTCCATGCAGGGAGCCTGATGTGGGACTCGATCCAGGTCTCTAGGACCACACCCCGGGCTGTAGGCGGTGCTAAACCTCTGTGCCACCGGGGCTGCCCAAGGTTATTTATTTTATAGCAATAGATACTAGAACAAATTTGTCCCTGAATTCTTAACGTTCAAATTTACTGTAAAAAATATTAAATGAACCTTTTTATTTTTACCTGTTTAATCATTCTTGTCTTTTATAATTTTGTGTCTCATAAACCATGTGCATTTGTACACTCTAAGATATAATGATACACCCAAACTGCTTTTCATTTCCTGAATTTGGACTTTCATCTCTTAACTAAAGGACACATAATTTTGGCTATGTTTTTTTTTTTTAAATGACCTGCTTGCTTTGAGTCATTAGTTGAGTTTTAGTGGTTTGAATATTTTGATATCTCTATTTGAATATTAATTGATTTTTTCATACCATTTTGTAAAAATGAGTGGAAAAAATGAAAAATAAAAATGCCAATACTAGTGATAAGAAGCACAGGTCTCCAAAAATTAGTTGTAATTGAGGCAAAAGTGAAAATATTTGGACATGCCCAAAAGCTCAAACTAGCCTCAATTGAGTATTCGTTTGAAAAAATGACATTAAAGATTGTGTTTAAAAGGTGGGTTGTTAAATAAATAAATAAATAAATAAATAAATAAATAAATAAATAAAATAAAAGGTGGGTTGTAGCTGGAGATTTTATAATTATCTTATGACTCTGGACTCATTAAGGCCATTATTCTATTCATTTCTAACTAGTACTATGTGAAGTTTTGGTGAAGGTTTTACCAAGTAAACTGCTGAATTCCTATGGAAAGAGAACCTTTACCTCAGATAATGATGCAATGAGAGAAACTGATGTACAAAAGAAACTAATGAACTTTGACCCTGATGAACCATGCAGGATCCAAGATTTCCTCTTCCATTCCCAGTGTGAGAAAAAGAATTCAGGATCCAGAGGACAGGAACATGTTAGCTTCTAGCTTACTGTGAAAATGCATATGCTTCATTTTAATTGCCTTACTTATTAACTAACTTACTAATGAAACACCTCTACTTACTTAATATGTTCATAAAAATTTTTATGTTCCATCCCACATTCTCTTTACTGTAATGTAGATTCATTGTTTGACATTGGTAGTGTTTTTTAGAACCACATTATGCATAAAAGTAGGGAGATATCTGTGAAAATAAGGTATTGATTTTGCACAGAAACGTTATTAATAATTTTTAGAAGATATATCTTATCATTTTAATTATTTTAAAATGGATAATCTTAGGTTTTCCTAATAGACAATCATATCATTCATAAATAATTTAAAAATTTGTTTCTTTGCTTTAATATTTATATTATTTTAAAATAGTTTTTATATGTTAAAGTAAAATAGATATAGATGATTTGCTAATTATTTTTTCACAATTTTCCTACTTGGAATTTAGCAATCTTTAGACCTGTAAAATAAAGATTGAGTAGTTGTTATTGTTTCATTTGATTGGTGAAGCCTCCTTGGTAGGATAAACTTGATGGAAGACCATTAATGACCACTCTTGCCTAGAATGGCTTTAAAGATAAGGAAGGAAGAGAGAAGGCATTCAGTTAGGTCAGTATAGAAAAAGAAGTGTGAGTTGCTTTTTGGTCATTTCATTTTAGCTAATGCCAAGGATTTAACTGCTAATTTAGAACTATGCCCATCACAAAGTACACAAAAAAAATGAATTCCTTTAAAAAACCTTGGAATTTTGTCAAAAGTAGTTACTATGAAAATCCTGAAAAAAGACAATAAATAAAATTATGTGAATTATTCTTGATTTTCTAAGACGGGTCTGTGGAAGCAGAATATCCAGGGCTTGGAAAAAAAGAATAAATATAATTTTGGGATAGAGCAGTTTATCTAAGTTCTTAATGACGTGGAAGGAGGTCTGATATCCAAAGACTCTGCAATATTCAACTATGTACTCTACATAAGCTTCCAGGGATCATTTTGCATCCTCTGATTATGAGACTAAAATTGTTTCAAGACTAATAAAGAAGCATTATTGAATAGTTTTAATGTTTAACAACATAAATCCCAGAGGGGCTATGTTTTTTCTAAAACTACCTCTAATAAGGATATGTTTGAAAATCTGAGGATAAGTATGCAAATAGATGTGTTTGCGTTGTCAAGTGTGCATAATGCTAATACCGAGGTGTTATCTCTAGCTGTAAAATTAATTGTTTGCAAATGGTAAGCCTATTAAATGAGGTTTATTTACCTCAAATAATAGTGATTTAAAAAATAATGCAAGATTGGCTGACAAATCAAATATATAAAAGGCTATTTATTTCCTGAATAAAAATGAATTGTCTTACAAAGTGGAAAGTTAAAAATTTGTTTAAAAAATAATTTCATATAATTTCTGGAAGGTAGACTTTTACAAGCAAAAAGGAGATTAGAATAAAGTACTAAGAAATTGATTTTAAAATTTGAGTAGGGAAGGAATGGAAAGTTCTTATAATCATAAAAAATATAGCAGAGGATACATTTCAAGACTCCTGTTGGATGCCTGCACTCACAGAAGTACAAAAACCTCTAGCTATACTATTTTTCTATTGCACATATACCCATGATAAAATTTAATTTATAAATAAGGCACAGTAAGAGATTAACAACAATAACTAATAAAATGAACAATTACAACAGCATACTGTACTAAAATTTATGTGAGTGTGGTTTTTCTATCAAATTATCTTATTATGTTGTACTCACTCTTCTTGTGGTAATATGAGATGATAAAATGTCTACAGAATGAGATGAAGTTTGGTAAATGACATAGGTATTGTGACTTACTGTTAGAATACTAATGACCTTCTGACTATTATTTGAAGGAAGATCACCTCCAGACCACTGTTGACTGCAGGTAACGGAGATCATGGAAATCTGAACTATGGTTAAAGGGAAACTACTGTATTTCTAAAAAGCTTCCAGGTGATGCTGATGCTTATGGTGTGGGGATAGCACACTGAAAACTACTGGCATGAGCAATAAAGATGTTTATTTTAAGTAGCAAGAAATCATGGGACAGGGTAACTTCAGGACTGCAGAATTAAGCAACTCAGAGATTCCCAAGTTAGCCTCACTGAACAATCTCCTATCATTGTAACATGATATCTGTGGTACAATGTACCTCAAGAAGTAAGAATGTCCAATGAAAGAAGGACCATCTTTTCTGGTGTGTTTTTTCTTTTTAATTCATGGGAAAGTGTCCTCAATGTCCCTAGCAGACCACTGGTGATCACAAATGCATCATTTATATCTAGCTCTTAACTAATTACTAGGAAGGGGAATGGGATTACCATACTAGATGTGAATGAATAAAGGTTTACTTTGAGCAGAAGATAAGGGCACATTGCCAAGTGAAGGAAGGTGAATACCCCAAACATAATTATGACTTGGTCAGCAAGGGAGATTTGAGTAAGGGGCTTGGATTGGTACCAATAGCATCTATTCCACTATACACTTAAGATCTTGTGTAGTTGAGAGGCTGGGCAAGATGGCAGAAGAGTAGGGTCCTCAACTCACCTGGCCCCACCAACTTAACTAGATAAGTTTCAAAACATGTGAACATCTATGAATTCAACCTGAGATTTAAAGAGATAACAGCTGGAATGCTACAGAGAGAATGGTTTTCACTTCTACCAAGGTAGGCAGGTAGAAAAAAAAAAAAAAAAGGATCAAGTGGGGGAGGAACCCCATGAGGAATGGGCTAAGCCCGGGCAGCAAAAGCCTTCGTGACAGGAAAGCCCAGCCCCAGAGAATCAGGAACTTTTAAAAATCTGCACTGGATTCCTCCAGAGGGAAAGGTGCTCAGCAGGGAAACCGGGCAGAACCGCAACGGTGGGCAGTGGAGCCTCCAGTCTCCCGGGGTCACTAACAGAGGAGGGGCACCCGGGGGAGAGTGGGCTGAGCGTGGTGAAGGGCTGGAGCGCCTGGCAGGGCCTCGGGAGAAGCCGGTGGGTCAGGCGGGGGCTCCGGGTGGAGGGGGCTGCTGCCCTGCTGCCTTCATGAGCCCCCGCCCCAGAAGCGTGATTCCAGTAGCACAAGCCCTGGATCCCAGGGTGCCTGGGGACACAGCCCAGGACCTGCGGTCCCCCCGGGACAGGCAGAGGCGGGGAGGGCACAGGACAGCCAAGACTCTCCTGACACCAGACATCCCCAAGCTGTGCAGATCAGCGACCCCTCCCCCGGGAGCATCTAGGCCAGTGTACACTGGGAGCTACGGTAGTTACTGCAGGAGCTGACTCTAGGGCTGGAGACCTGGCCACTGCCAGTGGGGTTGTTCCTCCTGGTGTCATCCTGTGCCTGGGAGTGGCGGGGCTGCCAGGAAACAGGGGCCTCACCAGGTAAACAGCTCACCTGAGCCCAGCACCTGGCAGGGGGAGGGGAAGCTCCCCCCCCCCCATGCACACACCTGAGAATAACCACAGCAGGCCCCTTCCCCAGAAGACCAGCTAGAAGGACAAGGGAAGAAAAGTTCTTGACCAAGCAGCGCTGGAAAGCTCCAGGACCAAGAGAAAATCGAGGGAATATAGTATATGGAACTAGAGGGTCCCCCCCTTTTATTTTTCTTTTTCCATTTCAACTCATTTTTTATATCAGACTAAAAATTTCCAATATTTTTTCTCTTTTCCCACCTTAACTACTATATTTTGCCAGTTCTTCATTTTTAAGTTTATTCCTTTTTTGACTTGCGTATTTCTACAATAACATATCTTAGATATATTTTTTCACTTCTGGATTCCTTTCCTTTCCTACTCAATTTAACTTTGGGAGATATATGAGATATGGGTTTTTGTTTTGTGTTTTTTGTTTTCTCTGACGTGTTTTGTTCTACAATGGCGGAGGTTAATACTTTCTAAAACATGACTAACACACACCCAGAACCAAGTGTAATACTGTGCTGGTTCATTCTGTGAGATTATATTCTCTCTTCATTCCCATTCTGCCCCCCTCTTTTATCTTGTTTATGTTTTGGTGGTCAATGTTGGGGCTTTCTACAAGTATTGCTGGTTTATATAAATTTGGGATTGAGCGTCTTTTAATATACAGAAATTAATACACTGAGAATCAAGAGTCCTCTAGCACCCCTCAGGTAGACTACATTCTCTCTCCACTACAACATCTTCACCACCACCATCTCCCAGTCTCCCCCCTACCCCTTTTTACTTTATTTCACTTTCTCCTCTTTTTTTCTTTTTCTTTTTGTCTTCTTTGGGATTTTTTCCTTTTAATTTTTACTACTTTGTTTTAAAATTTGTTTTTCAAATCTTCTTTTTCATTTTCTGGTCTTTGACTTCATCATAATCATCTAGGGTGAAATTTACTTAAGTCATGGTTGATCTTCTTAACTCAGCCTGCTCACACAGCCACTCTGCACTGAGCAAAATGACTAGAAGGAAGAATTCACCACAAAAGAAAGAATCAGAAACAGTACTCTCTGCCACAGAGTTGCAGAAATATGGATTACAATTTGATATCAGAAAGTCAATTCATAAGCAGAATTATAAAGCTACTGGTGGCTCTGGAAAAAAGCTTAAAGGACTCTAGAGACTTCGTTACAGCAGAATTTAGATCTAATCAGACTGTATTAAAAATAAACTAAATGAGATGCAATCCAGACTGGATGTCCTAACAGCTGGGGTTAATGAGGTGGAAGAAAGAGTGAATGACATAGAAGACAAGTTAATGGTAAGGAAGGTAGCTGAGGAAAAAAGAAAAATAGTTAAAAGATCATGAGGAAAGGCTAAGGGAAATAAATGATAGCCTGAGAAGGAAGACTTTACATAAAATTGAGGTTCCAGAAGAGGCTGAAGGGAGAGAGGACCACAAAGTATATTTGAATAAGTCATAGCTGAGAACTTCCCTAATTTGGGGAGGGAAACAGACATTCAGATCCAGGAGATAGATAGGTCCCCCCCACCAAAATCAATAAAAGTTGTTCAACACCTTGACATTTAATAGTGAAACTTGCAAATTCCAAAGATAAAGAGAAAAACCCTTAAAGCAGTGAGAGACAAGAGATTCTTAATTTATATGGGGAGAAATATAAGATTAACAGCAGACCTCTTCACAGAGACCTGGCAGGCCAGAAAGGGCTGGCAGGATATATTCAGGGTCCTAAATGAGAAGAACATGCATCCAAGAATACTTTATCCAGCAAGGCTGTCATTCAGAATAGAAGGAGATAAAGAGCTTCCAAGATAAGCAGAAACTGAAAGAATATGTGGCCATCAAACCAGCTCTGCAAGAAATATTAAGGGGGACCCTGTGAAAGAAAGAGGGAGCCCAAAGAAATAATCCACAAAAACAATAGGTATTATGACAACACTAAATTCATATGTTTCAATAGTTACTCTGAATGTGAATGTGCAAATGATCCCATTAAAAGATGCAGGGTTTCAGACTGGTTAAAAAAGCAAGACCCATCTATTTGCTGTCTACAAGAGACTCATTTTAGACGTAAGGACACCTCCAGCCTGAAAATGAAAGGGTGGAGAACCATTTACCATTTAAGTGGTCCTCAAAAGAAAGCTGTGGTAGCAATCCTCATATCAGATAAAGTTTATCCCAAAGACTGTAGTAAGAGATGAAAACAAAAGAAAAAAAAAAGATGAAAACAGACACTATATCATACTTATAGGGTCTATTTAACAAGAAGAATTAAAAATGATGAATATTTATGCCCCTAATGTGGGAGCTGCCAAGTATATCAATCAATTAAAAACCAAACTAAAGAGATACTTAGGTAATAATATGCTAATAATAAGAGAGTTCAACATGGCACTTTCTGCAAATGACAGATATTCTAAGTACAACATCACCAAAGAAACAAGGACCTAAAATGATATACTGGACCAGATGGATTTCACAGATATATACAGAACTTTCCATCTGAACACAACTGAATACACTTTCTTCTCAAGTGCACATGGAACTTTCTCCAGAGTAGACCACATACTGGATAAGAAATCAGGTCTCAACTGATACCAAAAGATTGGGATTGTGCCCTGCATATTTTCAGACCACAATGCTTTCAAACTAGAACTCAATCACAAGAAAAAAATTTGGAAGAAACTCAAGCACATGGAGGTTAAAGAGCATTCTGCTAAAAGATGAATGGGTCAACCAGGAAATTAGAGAAGAATTAAAAAGATTCATGGAAACTAATGAAAATGAAGATACAACCATTCAAAATCTTTGGAATACAGCAAAAACAGTCCCAAGAGGGAACTACATTGCAATACAAGCCTCTCTCAAAAAATTGGAAAAAAACTCAAATACACAAGCTAACTTCACACCTAAAGGAACTGGAGAAAGAACAGAAAGTAAAACCTACACCAAGAAGAGAGATAATAAAGATTCGAGCAGAACTCAATGAAATAGAGACCAGAAGAACTGTAGAATAGATCAACAAAACCAGGAGTTGGTTCTTTAAAAGAACCAGTGGGTTAGATAAACCACTAGCCAGTATTATTAAAAAGAAAAGAGAAAATACTCAATAAAATCACAAATGAAAGAGGAAAGATCACAACCAATACCAAGGAAATACAAACGATTTTAAAAATGTATTATGGGGATCCCTGGGTGGCGCAGCAGTTTAGTGCCTGCCTTTGGCCCAGGGCGTGATCCCAGAGACCTGGGATCGAATTCCACATCGGGCTCCCGGTGCATGGAGCCTGATTCTCCCTCTGCCTGTGTCTCTGCCTCTCTCTCTCTCTCTCTCTCTCTCTGTGACTATCATAAATAAATAAATAAATAAATAAATAAATAAATAAATAAATAATTAAAAAATGTATTATGAACAGCTATATGCCAACAAATTAGGCCATCTAGAAGAAATGGAGGCATTTCTGAAAAACCACAAATTACCAAAACTGGAACAGGAAAAAATAGAAAGCCTGAACAGGCCAATAATCAGCGAGGAAGTTGAAGTAATCATCAAAAACCTTCCCAAGGCACAAAAGTCCAGGGCCAGATGGCTTCCCAGGGGAATTCTATCAAATGTTGAAAGAAGAAATAATACCTATTCTGCTAAAGCTGTTCCAAAGGATAGGAAGGGATAGAATGCTTCCAAACTCGTTTTATGAGGCCAGCATCACCTTTCCAAAACCAGACAAAAACCCCACCAAAATGGAGAATTATAGACCAATATCCCTGATGAACATGGATGCAAAAATTCTCAACAAGATACTAGCCAATAGGATCCAACAGTATATTAAGAAGATTATTCACCATGACCAAGTGGGATTTATCCCTGGAATACAGGTTGGTTCAACACTCGTAAAGCAATCAACATGATAGATCGGATCAATAAGAGAAAAAACAAGAACCATATATGTTCCTTTTAATAGATGCAGAGTAAGCATTTGACAAAATACAGCATCCATTCCTGATCAAAACTCTTCAGAATGTAGGGACAGAGGGAACATTCCTCAGCATCTTAAAAGCCATCTATGAAAAGCCCACAGCAAATATTCCCACTGGGGAAAACCTGAGAGCCTTTCCCCTAAGATCAGGAACGAGACAGGGATGTCCATTCTCACCACTGCTATTCAACATAGTACTAGAAGTCCTAGCCTCAGCAATCAGACAACAAAAAGAAATGAAAGGCATTCATATTGGCAAAGAAGAAGGCAAACTCTCCCTCTTTGCAGATGACATGATACTGTACATAGAAAACCCAAAAGACTCCACCCCAAGATTACTAGAGCTCATTCAGCATTTTGGCAGTGTGGCAGGATACAAAGTCAATGCATAAAAATCAGTGTCACTTCTGTACACTAACAATGAGACTGAAGAAAGAGTAATTAAGGAGTCAGTCCCATTTACATTTGCACCCAAAGGCATAAGATACCTAGGAATAAATCTAACCAAAAGAGGTAAAGGATCTATACCCTAAAAACTACAGAACACTTCTGAAAGAAATTGAGGAAGACACAAAGAGATGGAAAAAATATTCCATGCTCATGGATTGGAAGAATTAATATTGTGAAAATGTCAGTGCTACCCATGGCAATTTACACATTTAATGAAATCCCTATCAAAATACCATACACTTTCTTCAGAGAGTTGGAAAATAATCTTAAGATTTGTGTGGAATCAGAAAAGACCCTGAATAGCCAGGGGAACATTGCAAAACAAAACCAAAGCCAGGGGCATCACAATGCCAGATTTCAAGGTATACTACAAAGCTGTGATTATCAAGACAGTGTGTGGTACTGGCACAAAAACAGACACATAGATCAGTGGAACAGAATAGAGAACCCAGAAATGGGCCCTCAACTCTATGGTCAACTAACATTTGACAAAGCAGGAAAGGCTATGCACTGGAAAAAGGACAGTCTCTTCAATAAATGGTGCTGGGATATTGGACAGCCATGTTAGAAGAATGAATCTAGACCATTCTCTTACACCATACACAAAGATAAACTCAAAATGAAGGAAAGATCTAAATGTGAGACAAGAATTCATCAAAATCCTAGAAGAGTATCATAGGCCCCAAAGTGGAAGATTGACTTCCCTCAGGAAGAAATGGATTGCATTAGAAATATTTAAAATGACATTTAAGCTAATTTATTAGGAATAAGGCTTCTAGGTTTTGATTTTCTTGCCAAATGAAGATTAGAAGAGGTGCTGCTTGCTTAACAAACAGGGTGATATTGCAGTATTTGGGCTGAAGGAGCATGAAGTAAACAGGACTTGTCACTCCTAGAGGTAAGATTTTCTGTTTTACATTCTTCCCCCATCCTCTTCCTTCTTTGCCCTCTTTGTGTTTCCAAATATAACAGAAAGACTGTAAATTTGGATATGAGGAGAGAAGGAAATTCCAACAGTAATTTGAAGGAGAAAATTGCAGATGAATTCAATATGTCTATTGCAGATCCATTTGTCCATGAGTTCCTAAGACTGTCTTTGAGAAATGTCGGGATTGGTTTCTGTCTCTGTGTCAGGTGATGTGAAGCCCATAGTAGACAGAACAAATAAATTCTGGGCCTTTAGAGATGCTATTTTAACATTGATGAATTAGTAACCTGTAATAAAATAATTAGGAATAATGAGTTTTGAGTATTTATTACCTTTATTTTTAATATAATTTGTTTAATTGCAAGTTGACATAAATTTATTTTAATATGGTGTATTTAGCTGGCTCAGAAATTTCCTGAAAACTTATGAGCTGTTCTGAGCCAGCTCCAGTATAGCACTGGGGATATTATACACAGGGAGGAGGAATAGACTTGTTTAAGCCAAGGCCACTGTTATTGCATCTGTAGGGCCTCCACTTCAAGCTTATGCTGTTGAAATGAGGGAATGTTCTAAAGGGATGTCAATTCTGCTAGCTGGAGCCCACGTCAGGAAGTCTATTTCTGTCAGAACCCAGGCTGACCCTGTGCTTTCATGGTTTGGAGCATCCTAAGTAAAAATCAACTATAATTCAAGTCCTAAAATTGCATGACAAGTGACAATATTAAACCCTACTTAGCCCTCCTCCCTGGTGTGGAGGGCTCCTCTGAGCCAAGGCTATCCCACCTAGTACTGTGGTCCCATTTATTGGTCCTTGATCATCATTTGATGCAAGCCCAAGTTTCCCTCTTAAAGTATGAGTGAAAAGAAAAAGAAGAGGGATAAAGTCATTGTTGGGTTGAGGGTCATCAGAAATTAGATATGCATCAGAAATTAGATATTAGATAGTCTTTTTTTCCCATCCTGGCCTCAAAATAACTTTATATAAACTAATAAGATAAAATCATTATTGACAACCAGCTTTAAAAAAAAAAAAGACTTCAGATTGTATCTTCTGCCTTGCTTATCATAGTTTATACCTTAAAAGCCAAAGATTCAGAAGATATTTGAGATTTGGCTTCTTATTATTTGACCTCCAAAGAAAGTCAGCAACTCTTATCTGCTTGAGTTTCTAAAATGTATGAATTGTACGGGTAACTGGACATGATGAATGGGCCAGAGCACAGACTTGGAGAAGCCAGTGTGAGGTGTGGTAGGAATGCTATATATGTACATATACATATATTTATACATATGTATATATTAGCATATACCTATATTTTCTGGATTTCTAGGGTCTAGAAGCTTTATGACAAAGAACTTGAAATGTGCCTTTCTTTTCAGTTCAATCAAAAAAGGATTTTCCTAACATACATGGGAAGAGAGGTAGAAATCCTTTTGCAGAAAGGGACAATTCCTTGGCAAAACATAACTATTGGGTAAGGAGGAAATTTGGCATGGAGGCTTACACTGAGCTTCAGGATGTACAGATCAAGAAGGAGCAGAAGTTCTAAGTAGACGTGCTCTTTGGTCTACATGACTGCCTGCTCTGTGAGGAGGAGAGATGCATATACTAAGACAAAAGGGTATCGAGACAAGTTTAACCTTTAATGGGAAACCCTCCCAAACTGCTAGAGGTTCATAGTGGTTGAATGATGGTCCTTCTCCTCTCCTGCTCCATATATGTCCATCATATCCTGGAAACTGAATTTGACTTCGTTGAGGAAAAGGGACTTTGCAGATGTAATTAAGTTAATTAATTCAGATGAGATCATCCTGGATTATCCTGATGGATAATAATAAGTGTTTTCATAAGCATTACACAGAGGAGAGATCCAGAGAAGATGAAGGTGAAGATTGGAGTGAGACAGCCACAAGTCAAGGATCCTCTGCAGCCTCCAGCAGCTGGAAGAGGTAGGAAGGATTCTTCCCTTAGGCTTGGGAGGGAGCATGGTCCTGCTATTATTTCCTTGATCCTGGACTTCTGACCTTTGGAACTGTGAGGAGAAAATTTTTTGTTGTAAGCTACCAGTTTGTGGTAATTTGTTACCACAGTCCTGGAAAACTAACGCAACACTGCATGAGAAAACAAAAGGCTCTGCACTGCTGGAGAGCCACCCAGGTCTGCCCACATGTCCTCACATGACAAGTGTTCTCCACCATTTCTCTTAGCACATCAGACTTACTCTTTGTTGTCTTTAGACATGTGAGCAAATATTGCTACACTCCAGTCATGCTAAAATTTTTGTGGTTTTTCAACCCTCTATGGTTTTGCTGATCTCCCTAAGTGCATGGAATTCTTTCTGCCTAGAGTATACTTTTCTACCCTATCTCCTTTTTTACTTTGTCTATTGTCCTTTATTCAGACTTAAAGCCTCACTTCAGGTGATCTCCCTTAATTCCAAGATGTGGCTTGGAGTCCTGACACGTACTTTGTTTTAAATCCTTTTTATAGCCAGCCTTTAACTGGGATGCCTTCTGCGTAGAAGGCCCTATACTAGGGGCTATAGAAGAATAAGGAAATTATAAACCCAAACCTGAATCAACCCTCCTTTCTTTGCTTCAACTATAAAATGGACTGTAAAACAAGAACTAACTATAGGTTTGTGCTATAATTAAGAGGAAGAATTGAAGTAGGAGAAACGTTGCCAGGGAAGAAGAGTAGGTAATGAGAGGACTTCATGGCAAATATTCCACTGAGCTGATCTTCAAGTCTGGGAAGGATTTTAACAGGGCAAGTTGTAGGGAGAAGGCATGACATGACAAGCACATAGAGGCTAGAAGGTTCAGACTGAGTGTTTATTAGTATAATACTAAGCCCCTCAGCAGCTGGAACTTTCCCTGGTTTCCCAGGGAACACAAGTAATCAAGAGGCTGATCTGTTTTTCTGATTTTTTTTAAGACTTAATGGGAGCTGCCATCACATGGCAGCAAGTGATGGTTTGCAAACATCAACTAAGGTTTTGATGAATGACCACCCCATATTCTTTGCATTGGACTTCGGGCTAAAATCACACGATAAAACTTCTATTTCATAATATAAGTAATCAAAAATGGCATCATGAAAGATAGAAAGAGAAAACCTGCTGTTGTCACCTTGGCCACTGTCTGGAAGTGTTTGCCCTCTGAGCTCTCATTAGTGACTTTATCATCCCCTGGTGGGTGCTTGGCATTTTCTGATATACAGTACCTTTCCATGAGCATGGAAAAATTCCCCTAGGTAGATTTAGCTACTCCTCTCACTGTGTGACAAAGGCTCTCACTCAGAGCTCTTTGTGTTCTGTTCCTGTAATGCCAAGACCACTTCAGTTCTAAGCATCCCTACTCAAACCACCTATTAGGACCCTGATCTTTAACAGACATGACACAGTTCTCTAAGACAAAAAAGAAACCAGACTGTAGAGAAAATGGAATTTTTCTTTCTGGAGGGAGAATTAGTGGTAAATAGCTGCTGAATTTAAACATCTGCACCTTACCCAGAATAGCTCCCCCCTATTGTGTTTCTGTTTCACTCTTTTATGTACTCTCCCCCAATAAGGCAGAAGAGTGAATAGGCCAGAATAGCTGAAATATAGGATGTATGTCCATGAATCCCGGGAGATCAGACAGACAAAACAACTTGCTCAGAGTAGAGAGAGCCTTTAATATCAGATTCAGAAGTTTCAGTTTTATTTGGTATATAACTGAGAGTTTCCCAAAGGTTTTGCTAGGGGGAAATCATATTCTTAATGGTACATATTACTAGATAGATTGACCTGGAAGCTAATCAATCAGGTGTGTTGGAGTTAGGAGGTTGGGGATGAGAAGTTTTAGGAAGGCATTTTCATGATCCTATGAGAGATAGCAGTCTCGGGCAGCCCCCGTGGCGCAGTGATTTAGCACCTCCTGCAGCCTGGGGTGTGATCCTGGACACGCAGGATCGAGTCCCACGTCAGGCTCCCTGCATGGAGGCCTGCTTCTCCCTCTGCCTGTGTCTCTGCCTCTCTCTCTCTCTCTCTCTGTGCCTCTATGAATAAATAAATAAAAAATCTTAAAAAAAAAGAGATAGCAGTCTCTGAGGGCTGATAGCAGAGAGAAAAGAGAGGAAAAGTCAAATGAGAATAACTTTCAAAGAAATTATAATCCTGGGACACCTGGGTGGCTCAGAGGTTGAGTGTCTGCCTTCAGCTCAGATCATGATCCCGGAGTCTGGGATCCCTTGGGGAGCCTGCTTCTTCCCTTGCCTATGTCTCTATGGACTCTGGAGAGAGGCATAGCCTCCCTGTATCCTTCATGAATAAATAAATAAAATCTTAAAAAATAACTATATGCTTTTCCTATTACAGAAAGTTAACTTTCTGTGAACAAGGTATATTGCTGTTTTTCCTAAAAATATTATTTTGTGGAACTTGAAAATATATTTTGCTTGAAGAATATGGAGTAAAAAAATTGACTAGGTCTAGGCAGATGTTTCATTTTTCCAATAGTCTGGCACATTTTCTAATTATGGATTATATTAGCCAGATTTTTAAGGCTAGACAGTATTATGCACAAATGGAATTTCAAAGGCTGTACCTTCTTTAAGGCATACTTAAGTTCTGGAGTAAATCTTTATGTAGTTGGCTAAAATCAAGTGAATGGTTAACTAATTTTATTCCTACTGATTCCTTTACAAATATGATTTCTATATAGTATGTCTGCTTAAATCGAGTCAATTCCATTGGGTCAGTGTATCTTTTTTATTTTTTTAAGATTTTATTTATTCATGGTAGACAGAGAGAGAGAGAGAGAGAGGCAGAGACATAGGCAGAGGGAGATGCAGGCTCCATTCCGGAAGCCCGACATAGGACTCTATCGTGGGTCTCCAGGATTGTGCCCTGGGCCTAGGGCAGGCGCTAAACCACTGAGCCACCCAGGGTCCCCATGGGTCAGTGTACCTTTAAGTGAATATCTGCAGGATTGCTTATTGCCAGTACTGAAATTCATTTTACAGTATTGTCTAGACATTAAAGGCAACCTTTTAATCATAAGCATTATTTTAGTAAGAAAGGTGATTTAAGATGGTCACATTTTTCCATCAGCCAAATGATCATTTTTCTTATTGAGCTTCAAGGGAAAAAAAATCAATACAGGGGACATATTGGAAAATTCTGTTTAAATGTTTTCAGGAGACAGGAGTTGGAGAGACTGTAAATGTGGTTCTCCCATATTAATTATAATGCAGTGTCTTGAGTCCTTTATAGGAATACAATCCTAGTATTTCCTTCTTTTCTTGTTTCTGTTTTTGTTTTTGTTTGTGGGGGCATAATAATAATGGGACTGTCTTGTCAGTCTCGAATGGGAATGGATATAATTGGCCCACATTTCCTAATGCTTTATTATAGTTCCCAGGGGCCATCCCCCCATAAATGTGACCCTGGGGTTCTCTGTTAACACAGGAGATACCAGAGACCATCTGATGAGAAATATCTCTGCGTATTATCTGGGCACATGATGAGCAATGTGTTTTGGGCATCAAGCGATTCCCTATCTTTTCCTGGCTTTTAAATTTCATGAAATCTCCAAATCTCCCAATTTGCATTTCATTCCGTCATTCTAACATTGCTGTATGGGACAGATGGAGACTCTTTCTGATGCTTTCATGACAAAGTTCAGTACCATATTACACACAGTAAAAATCCTAAATTGTTTACATTCTGCAGACCACTTCAGGAACTGTATTTTTTTTTTCTTTTCTCAGTCATTTTTTGGCTCACCAAGTGTTATAACTCATCTTAAGTAAAGAAGCTCCCAGATTACAACAGTGCCATTCTAACTAACCCAATTAGCTAAGACAACAAAACAAACAACAGCAACAATGAAGAAAAAAATGCTGTTGAGCACCTCACATATATGTTTCCACTTTTTTATTTAGCAGATTTTTATTGAGAACCCTGTGTGTTTCAGCAACTGTTTTAGGCACTTGAGATGCTTTAGTGATAGAAATCCCTGCTTTCATTAATTTCCTTCTAACAGGGGGTCAAGGGTAGGAGATTTGAGCTTAGGTAAATCCTAAGCATTATGGTTAAAAAAACAAATAAAAGCAAAGGGACTCAAGAAAAGAGGGATCTGAAGTCTGAGGAAAACTGCAGTTTTAAATAGGTGATCGGGGAGGGTCTCATCAAGAAGTGAAAACTGATCTGATTTCAAGGGGTAAGGGAGGAAGCCATGGGGATATCAGAGATAAGAGTGTTTTCAGCAGAGGGTAAAGCCCCCAATTCAAAGCGGGAACAGGTCTTGTGTGTTTGAAGAATAGTATACAGACTAGGGTGTCTCTAGCAAGGTGAGCAAAGGAGAAATAGAAGGTGAAGTGCAAGGGATACAGAGGACTAGGGGAAACGGGGTTTTGTAGGGCATACTAAGGGCTTCATTCAGATTTTATCCCAGCGAAATGGGATCCATTGAAGGGTTTTGGGCAGAAGAGGAGCAAGATCTGGTTCACATTTTAAAATGATCACTGTAGTTGTTGACTTGAGAAGTAACTTGAAACAGAGACACCTTTTTGAGGCTATCATAATCCGGGTGAGAGATGCCTGCCTATGGAAGTGGTAAGAAGTGGTTGTATTGGAGATTCCTTTTGAGAGTGGAGGAAGAAGGAATTATGAACAGATTGGATAGGAACTGTGAGGGAAAAGGAGAGTCAGGGATGACATCAACCTTTTGAGTTTCCATTTTCATTGTAGGAACATCTTTCTTTATTTTTTTTTCTCTCTCTCTTTTTTAAAGATTTTATTTATTTATTCATGAGAGACACAGAGAGAGAGAGAGAGGCTCAGAGATGCAAGCAGAGGAAGAAGCAGGCTCCATGCAGGGAACCCAACATGGGACTCGACCCCGGGTCTTCAGGATCACACCCCCGCTGAAGGCGGTGCTAACCTGCTGAGCCACCTGGGCTTTATTCCTTTCTTTATTTCTCAATGTAATTATGACAATCAGATAAGCATGCATGAGTAAACAGTTGGTAAAGGGCAAATCTGCAATTTTTATTTTTTTTTGTTAGATGTACTGCGTTTTGATTTCTAAGTCATATTTTAACATTTTAAAGCAGACAGAATATAGAAAAAGTTCAACTAACTGAAAGCCTCTCAGTGGCAATCATTTTTACATTTGATTTTAACTGGAGGGGGTAAATAGAAAATAAACTAAGATCAGAGGTTTGGTAACCACATAGTAGAGTCCAGGAGAAGAGTTTGGATTGTTTTTATGTTTTATGCCTAAGAAACAACAACACTGTGATATTTGGCATTTATAGTGGTGACTTCAAATCTCTGTTCACTCAAAGGGCTGTATATAATTATCCAGCACCTGGAAAGGGTTTATATTCAAATCTAAGTCCATCAGAAATTTAATAAAGCAGAATATTCCCTGATTGAGACAATCCAATTATTGAGGTCTTTTGGTCCTTGTGTACAGTTTTTACTCAAATAAATTTACTTATTACTAGAGATTAACAAAAGGCAATAATATTGATCATAGGTCTTTTCTTAATATCTTACTGCTTGCGAATATTCTGAGGTAATTTATCTTGGGAATTTACACAAAGAAGCAACAAAAATTTGGTATTTAGTTACTTTGTTATTAGCAAGCCTTTTTCTTTTTTAAAACACACCAAGTACAACAGTGTTTTAAGGATTCACTTTCAACATACTGTCCATAAAGAATTGTTGACAATGGTAGATGCCTGATGTCCATATAATCAGTAATCTTTTCTTGGCATTAGATTTCACTCTTCCACATGTGACAAATCAACAGGTAACTAGCTCAAGATATGCTTGAGGGCAAGTGTTGATTTAGTAAATCCTTGATGATTTTTTTTTTTATTGTAGGCAAAAAGTTCTCAATAGCAATTTTTATGAGGTTTAGTAATCTCCACAGAGCAAGTCTACAGATGACATTAAACTAGTAAGCCTCCACTTCTCTTGATGATAATGATATATAATGTTAACTGTGGCATTTTGGACAGGCCACGAGGCACTCCATCTCACACATAAAAGGAATCAGGAAGACTGCACCTGCCTAAAGGCAGGAGCCTGCTGTATTCCCAGTGGACTTAGATTCTATGTCTTGAGGATTTTCTTCAGTGCTGACTTCTATGATCAACACTGTCTTTTCTTATGAAACAGCATAATAAATTGATGAGTCTGGACATGATAATAGAAATGTCCCATCTGCTGTTATGTGCCATTTTTACTTTATGTTCCATCATCAGCAAGATGCTGTAACAGCATTGTCAATCGGGAAGAATGACTTGAAAATTTTTCCTTCTTTCCATTTCCCCTCAAGAATGCATTTTACTTCTGCATCCTTTACTTCTCTTCTTGGGCTCATCAAGTTTCAGCATAAGTACTTTATCAACCCTGATTTGAGTTTCTAATTCACAGATACTGCAGCTCTGCACTGGTTTATATTTTAAGGATCCATGCCACTAAATATTCCTTCTTCTTTCTTTAATGAATAACAATACATTTGCCTCTAATCTATGTAAATTATTTGGAAGAATAATCACATACAGTTTTATTCAAAGAACAATCTTTTTAGTCACTTTTTAAAGTTTTAACTGAGTTTATTTTTTCTGAGTTCAAATTTTGAGGCAATAGAATGTGATACTACATATTTTATTATGAATAGTTTTATAATAACTATTGGTCCAGAGTGATATTTTTTTTATAGTGAGAGTTGTAGGTATAGTCTCAAAGCTCTTGATGCACTTACCACTTAATATAATAATTCTAAGTTATTCTTTGAAAGGTTATTTTAAATTAGCTTCTTTGAGTTAATTTGCAGATACAAGTTCAACATAAGAATTAAAAAATAAGGAAAACTTTTTTTTTTAACTAATCACTCTAAGACAAAAATGACAACTGATGTGCTTTGCGATGCTACTACAGTTTGCTGGGAGAAGCACTAATTAGAAGACCTAACAGGTTCAGCCCCACATTGGCACCCAGCTTCATGACCAGACCAACTCACTTAACTGCTATGGGCTTCATTATTCCCAAAAATCTTTCTAGCTTGAAGCCTATTGTTTTATTCACTGTTTTTTTTCAGCTCACAGTTTTATATTACTGTGAGCTTTATTCAACATTTTTTCTTCTGAGCCCTTCTTTAAATATATTTCCCACTGACTTTTATTGTAATGACTGTTCTGGTTGTCTATTACCCATTATTATTTTGACTAGGTAATTAAATCTTTAACCAACTTTAGTTGTGCTATTCTTCACTTTCAAGGATACCAACTGGAGGATGCAATCCTGCATTCATGGTTACTCCTAGAATTCTTTATAAAATGAATCCTTCCTATTGGATCCAGTACTAGTTCAAAGCACTAGTGATTATCATCTAAGTTGGTTGCCTCATTGTGGAGATGCCAATCATTCTAAGATCATCCTATCATCTTCTGCCTCCTGTGAGTAAGCCCCACCCCTAGAGCATCACACATAGCTCAGTAAGCTACTGGAGTAACTATCCTGTGGGGAGATTCTAAAACTTGCAGTTAAAGGCTTAGAACTATAATTTGAACTAGTTACCTATTTGGTATCTAAGTGACTGCTATGACATATCTCTTCTGCCTCTCATCCTCCTCTGTTTCAGTTGTCATGGAATGAAAGTATTCTTGGATAATCCATACTGTGCAGACCCTTATCCCCACTCTGCTCTGTTCATTACCTAGTCTAATATCCTCCAACCATTTTCTATAATCACTTCCCTAAGGAGCTTTCTTAGATATTTTTTTCTTAACCAACCTCTCAACCCTCCCTCACCAACATGGAATTTTAATGCCAATAGATATACTACATATCTGTTAATATATTGTATGAATATGTATATATGTGCTTTAAACATAAAAAGAGTAGGATTTTTTTTCACCTCTCAAGAATCAGTTCTCATCCCTGTTAAGAATGTACCCTGTAGTCTGACTCTATTTTCCTCTCCTTTGGCTTCCCAATCTTTCCTCTGTATGAATATTTTACTCTTCTAGATTCATTCTGTGGATGCTGGGAAATTGGGTTGTTTCTACTTTCGGTTAATAAAAATAATGTTTCTATATGTATTTATATATATGTATCCTGGCATGTCTGTATGAGTTTCTCTACAATATATTTATATTTTAGGATGAGTGGAATTGTGGAGTCATAGGGTATTTGTGACCTCAATTTTTCTAGATAATGTCTAAGTGTTTTCCCAAATGCTTGCACTAATTTATAGTCTTTTTACCAACTTATGAATTTCTTTTATTCTACATCCTTACCACTTTTTTGGTTATCTTTAATTTTAATATTATATGAATAAGGATATCTTGTTGTTCCTAAACTTGAATTTTCTTGATTGTTAATTAGGTGAATCACCCTTTAAATATGTTTATTGGTCATTTGTGTTTCCTTTCTTTTGGAATCTGTGTGTGTGTGGGTGTGTATGTAAAATGCCTATTCAAGTGTTTTGCTCATTTTAAAATCTAATTGTCTATTTTTTACTATTGATTTTTAATTCTTCATGTATTCTAAGTGCAAGTTCATTGGCTGTATGTGCTATAAACATTCTCTTGCTGTATCCGTTGACTTTTTACTCCTTTTATGATGTCTTTGGGTAGTTCTTAATTAAAATGTAAGTAAATTTATCTTTTTGCTTATGGTCAGTGCTCTTTAAGTGTTGTTTAGCCTATCAAAATGACAGGAAAGTATTGTCCTATAATGTCTTCTAAAAGTTGTAGTTCAGTTTTTCACATTTATTGAAAAGGTTATTCTTTTCCTAACAATCTTCAGAGCCATCCCTACCGTATTACAAGGGTCAAATAAATATAGGTCTATTTTTCAGCAATCTACTATGTTCCACTGGTCTATTGACTATCCCTGAACAGTAATGCACTGGCTTAATCACTGTAGCTTTTTATAACAGGCTTTGATAACTTGAAGAACAAGATTTCTTATCTTGTTTAGCCAAAAAGTGTGTTGGCTAGCTGTGGCCCTTTTTATCTCCATATAAATTTTAGAGTCAGCTTGTTTGGTTCCACAAAATACATGGAGAATTTAATGGAGATTCTCTTGAATTTATAAATAAATTTGGAGACTAAATATTTGAATCTCCCAAACCAGCAACATGAATTTTTTTTCTTTAATGTTTCTCAGTAAAGTTTTTTGGTTTACTTTGAAAAATTCTCACACATCTTGTTAGGATTATTCTTAGATATTTAATATTTTCTGTTATAAATAAAACATTAAAACATACTTAAATCTAAGTTCTAATTTGATACATAGAAAAACAACTGAAGGATGCCTGGGTGGCTCAGTTGGTTAAGTGTCCGACTCTTGGTTTCAGCTCAGGTCATGTTCTCAGAATTGTGAAACTGACTTCTGAATTGGGCCCTGTGCTGGGCATGGAGCCTGCTTAAGATTCTCTCTCTTTCTCTCTGCTCCCCAATTGAATTTTCTCTCACTCTAAAAAAAAAAAAAAAAAAGAGTAAATACAATTGATTTTTGTTTATAAATTTTTATTACCCCACCTTGGTAAATTTCTTCTTAATTTATCTTTAGAATTTTTTAAATGTTCCAAGGACATAATTATATCATACAGATAACAGTAGTGCTTCTTCCTTTATAATTTTTATGTATTTTAATTTGTTTTCTTGCCTAATTTTGCTGATTAGGATTTCCAGAACAATGTTGAATATTGTTCTTAATACCATAAGGAAATATTTCAGAATTACACAATTTTATATGATGTTTGATGTGTACATTTTGCAGTTACATTTTTTCCCTTCCAAATAACAAATTGAGTTGTTTGTGTTTTATTGGTGCCATCACTGTTTACAGTTTACCACTGGCTATGTGGTTTCCTGGCAACCTCCATTCTTTAAGATATCTAAGAGAAGTTATAGTTTTGTAGTTTATTTGGATTTTTCTCATTGTTAAAATAGGGGCAAGATTCTTGCACATGGACATATTGCTTGATGGACTGAGATGAAAGTC
Source organism: Vulpes vulpes (assembly GCF_048418805.1). Classification (NCBI taxonomy): domain Eukaryota; kingdom Metazoa; phylum Chordata; class Mammalia; order Carnivora; family Canidae; genus Vulpes; species Vulpes vulpes. The sequence continues at coordinate 71,451,885 of NC_132790.1, forward strand.
CTGGCTTCCTACTTTCCTTCTTTGATATCACGCTGGAGGAGAGATGGACATAGTCATTATAGTTGAGCAAGAGTAGAAGTCTGGACTCCCAACTAGGCTCTTGCTGATAGAATGGGTGTGGGGCCACCTTTCACTCCCATAGTATTTAGATCTAATGAGGAAGTTATTGTTTAAAATTTTTCTGTTTGGGGGTCCTTCGGGGGCATATTTGGTTAAGCTCCTGACTCGGTTTTGGCTCAGGTAGTGATCTCAGGGTTGTGAAATTGAGCCCCATGTTGGGCTCTATGTTCAGCACAGAGTCTCCTTAAGATTCTCTCTCACTCTGCCCCATCTCATTTGTAAATTCTCCCCAATTTTAATTGTTATTACAAGCATTGTTTATACTCAGTGCTTATTTTAACTTACTAATATGCTTACCAGTTTCTTTATTCAGCATTTTTTTCTTGCTTCCCATCCCTCCCTTCCTGGTTCAATTATATTCGTGCTAAAATATGTGCTTAATAGCTTTTATAAATTGAGAGTAGTGGTGACAGTCATTTTTGTTTTTCTTTTTACTCTAGTGAAGTTAGCCTCAACATTTCTCTCAGCTTGAAAAACTTTAGACAGGCTTCTTTCAGACTCTAGTCCCCATCCATCTTCTTTTTCTTTTTTTTTTTTTTTTCCATCTTCTTTTTCAAAGAGCATTTACTTTGGAAAAGTTGTCATTTCAAATTCCTTCTCTACTCCTTTGAGGTGTTATTCTTCTCCTGGTCTCCAGTTTTACCACCCAGGATGGGAGCCATCCCATCTGAAATGTAATCATCAAGAAAGATAGTAACCTCTACACTTGGGGTGAGCATAGCATAATGTAGAGTCATCAAAATCCCGTGTTTTATATCTGAAACTAGTCTAACACTGTATGTCAACTATACTTCAATAAAAAAGAGAAAGTGGCCTGGTCTCCCAGATTTTGTGGAAGGATAGGAGCCTAACTTCCATAAGCAATTACCAAAGACAGATGACCTAATTACAATGACCAGCCTCTTGACTGACTAACTCCCAGTACTTTCCGACAAGCTCACCCCAGCACTTGAAATTCTTCCTGCTTTTTGTTTCAATGGAATTGAGTTCAATTTTTCTCACCTGTTACAATAATCTTGAGTGAAGTCTTCTTTGCCTGTTTAACTCCATCCATCTGGTGCAATTTTTCTTTGATAACTCTTAATGTGTTTATTTCACCTCTCCCGAATGATAGTTTAACTTAGGAGAAAACTGTGTATTAAAGATGACATTATTACAGAAAACAATGCATTCTAATGATTTTAATTGCTTTTGAAGGAAATGCCTTCAAGGACACATATCTTTAGAACATTTTTAGTATTGTAAAATATATATAACAGAAAATTTGCCATTTTAGCCATTTTTAAGTGTGCAGTTCTCTGGCATTAAGTATATTATTCTATGCAACCTTTACCACCATAATCTCTAGAACTTTTCATCTTCTCAAACTTATCCTTTGTACCTGCTAAATAAGAACTCCCATTTCTGCTCTCTTCTAGCCCCTGGAAATTACAATTCTGTTTTGTGTTCCTACGAATGTCACTGCTCTAGTTACCTCATATAAGTGGAATCATTCAATGTTTGTCCTTTTGTGTTTGGCATATTTCACTTAGCACAATGTCTTCAAGTTCATTCAAGTATGGCATGTGTCAGAATTTCATTTCTTTTTTTTTAAGGTTGCATAATACTGTATTTTGTATGCATATACCATATTTTATGTGTTTATCCATCAATAGACTCTTGGGTTGTTTCCCACTTTTGATTACCATAAATAATGCTGCTATGTACAAATATCTCTTTGAGACACTGCTTTCCATTCTTTTGGGGTATATATCCAGAAGTGGAATTGTTGGATCATAGGATAATTCTATGTTTAATTCTTTGAGGAATTATCATATTTCTATAGTAGCTACACTACTTTACATTTTCACCAGCAATGCACAGTTTCAATTTTTCAACATCCTTGCCAAAACTTGTTATTTTTTATTCTTATTTTTTAAATAACAGCCATCCTAATGAATATGGAGTGATATCTCATTGTGCTTCTGATTTGCATTTCCTAATGGTTAATAATATTGAGCATTTTTTTATATTGAGCATTTTAAAAATGTGCTTATTGACTATGTATCTTATTTGGAGAAATGTCTATTCAAATGTTTTGTACACTTTTAATTTGGGTTGTTAGATTTTTTATTGTTGAGTGTAGGAGTTCTTTATATATTCTGAATATTAACCCTTTACCCTTATACATGATTTCTCATGACTTTTTAATTTTACAGACCTGTAATAGGAACCTCTTGGAAAAAGTTATATTAATATATATATTCATAATAAATTGCGCTGATATCTTTTCAACCTGTAAAAGTTACTTTGGAGCATGCTGTACATGTATGATAAATCTTAAGGATCCATTGACTGACTAATTAATTCATTTACTCATTTAACATTTCCTAAATGCCTATTATATTCCTAATGTTAAATGTTTGGTCATACAGAAGTGAGAGGCAGAGTTCCTACCTCTAAAAATCTCACAATGAAGAGGCAATGGAATGATAATCCTGAAAATGAGGTTAAATATTATGTATTTGCATAATGTTGGCACCAGCATATTTCTTGAGTCTGATCTTTCAGCTCTGCTTCCAGCCATGCTCTTCTAGTTTCCTGGCCTCTGCACATCTCCTGTACTGGAAAACTTCCTTATTCTTCTCTCTTAACCTCTGTCTTTCTCCTCCCCCAACAACTAATTTCTGATCATTTTTTGAGTTCTAGTTTAAAAGTAATTTCTTCACCAATTCCTCTGCTGACCTTCTAATTCTCCTAGTTACAAGTGTTCCCAGCAGATCTTGTTACACTCATCTTGCCATTTATCACACATTATTTCTTCAAGTCTGTCTTCCTCACTTGATTTTAGATTCTTTAAGGTCAGTAAATCTGCTTACCATTGTTTTTGCCCAGCCTTATCTCACTCTTCCCTTTCAGAACACATGCACTGGCTTTGTGTGGTTCAAGAATTCCCTTTCTAGTATGTTTCTCATGAAGGGAGCTGTAAAGGAAATTCTCTCTCCAGAGCAGGAGACTGCAAAGGAGATTGCCACCATTTTGCAGTATATATGTTGTTGCTCCTGACCTGCTCACTTGCTTTCTTGATGTGAAGCAGCAGCTGGGCCAGGTGCATGTGATACAGCCAGCAAGAGTCCTGCTTTTACAAGATTCTCTTGTCATCAAGGTCAGAGGCAACAAGAATGGACATGGGTTTCACTCTGTCCTTGTGGGATTCCAGCCTGATCTTCATCTTTCCCTCCTGTCTGACTTTTGTGTAAACTTCAAGCTCCAGCCTCAGATATAGTCAGAGACTATATATCTCCTACTGGTTCTGCTTTCTGGTCAAACCCTTAGGAGATGGAGAAGATTGTTCTTTTCCTTCATAGCTTATATAAATTGCATATTTATGAACTTATTTATTGCTGCTTATCCCACTAGGTGAAATATAACATGGTAGTTAACACAAATTCAGAAAAAAGTGATTATGTTTGAATTCTGGCTCTACCACTTATAAGCTGTGATTTAGTTCCCCTATCTATAAAATGGAAAAATTTCTAATGTCTACCTGATATGTTATGAAGATTAAGGGAAGTATTATTTTTATAGACCAGTGTGTGGCACATACACATAGCATATGTAGATTTGATAAATAAAAATATAATAAAAACAATGTGCTGTAGAGCTTTTCAGGAAAGCAGATATCTTTTTTCTTTTGCTTAGCACCTACATCCTATCACCCTGAAGAATTCTTAGCACATAGAAGGTGCTCAAGACTTGAATTCCTGTGTAAAACAATATCAAGGACTGACCATTTTTTCAGTCTATTTCATTTTTTATATAAGGACTGAGTTTTTAATATATTGATTTTTTTCTGTGTTTCTCAACTTTTATCCATCCAATATGTCAGAGAAATACACCTTACCTCCTTCAGTAATAGTGAGTCAGTAAGATAATGATTCTCACTCTGAGAAAGTGATGATTCAGAATTCTGGCATCCTGGGGTAGGAAAGGATAAGGTGAAAAATCTCCATAGGTGATACTATGTATCTCTTGTGTGATTGTGTCTTCCTCAAAGATGATTTCACTGTGCCAGGGTCAATGGTACTAGACTTTTCACAAAGAAGTAAGCATTGTAAAAACAATGACCTACTTATTAAGTGCAAATACATTCTCACTGGAATGCTCTGTCAAAGTAAAGATTATAAAATAAAGATACAGGGTTATTTTATTTAGTATTATTGTAAATACAAAGTAATTTATTTATTCAATAATTCTTCTCCCTGAAAATTTGTTCCTGCCTTTTTTTTCTGAAAATTTTTAGCTTTTCAAAGTTTGAGTTTGCTTCCTGACTATAAAAAAAGCAATATGTTGACATCTGAATTTCTTAAAATTAACAAGACTAAGCCACCTCTATCCTGCTGGTAGCCTACTTTCATCCAAAGATTCTTTTATTACTAATTAAGTATGCTAAATCAATTATTTTCTTAAATAGTTTTCCAGTCTTGTAATTGAGTTTAAAAATGACGGTCTTTAACTTAACGATATCCACTATGGAGAATCTAATTTCAATTTCAGTGTTGTATCATAAGCCAAAATGTCATCTAAACCAAATAACTTGACCACAGTAAGTCATGCAAAATATTTTCTCATTAACCTTTTAAAAATTACTACCAATTTTTTACCCAAGAAATATATGTCAGATTTCTCATTTGTAGTCTAGTACTATCTTTTAAATTTTTTCTGATGGAATAACTATCAAGCTGCTCTCTGGAAACTTCCATTCCTCTTCTTAGCAATTCTTGATTGGAAGGGGATGTATTGGGTATCTAGAGTCACTAAGTCATTTCTCTGCTCCTGGAATTATGAAGTAGTCCTAACCAAATTCTAATCTAATGAGAAATATCTTTATTTCTAGTGCTTAAATTGCTGGATCAATTCTTGCTAATCCGCATGAAAAAAAACTGTTTAATCCACTTAGTATGGTAAATTATATCCTCAGACCTTTACTGTGTAGTATGTTCCTAGCTATATTCTTCTTAGCCCTAGCTAATGTGTACTCAGGGAAGGAAATCTTACCTGGATATTTGCCTAAAGCAAAGACAAATGGGAAAATTAACTTGCTTAACTAAAACAAATATAAATTATTTTTGGATAATCTCTTGGTTTTGGTTATATATATGGCCTTTTTTCCCTCTATTAACCCAGCTAATTAAATGTACTTGCTTAAGGCCTTATTGGATCTTATATTTATCTTGTGCAGCTTCTCAGTTCTTTTCATTAGAAAGTAAAGGAGACACATTTATCTTGGTTTTGCTTCAAATGGAAGATTTCATGTTTAGTAGATACTTTAAGGGGAGAGAGAAAGAATGGAGGAAACTAGGCCAAGAGAGTATCCTTTCTTGGTACAGAATAAATTTTAAGTAATTTTCAATATGTTTCTAAGGGATAATATAGAATTTGGCACTGATGACTCCTCAAAGCTGCCATGAATCTCCAAAGTTTCTGCTGAATCTATGACTATTAGCTACTTCACTTGTAGTTCTTTCCTTTCGAATCCCAACATTGTAGGTCAGGTTTCCTCGCAAAAGCAAAATATAGGATAGGGTTTTTGTGTACAGGTGATTTGTTGTAGATGTGTCTAATGAGGAATATAAAAAAAGATGGGGGCTTCGGACAGAAAGAGGAAGAAGCTAGGAAAGGGTAGGTCCTCAGGACAAAATTCTACAGTGTCTGTGCCTTCATACTTAACATGATATGATGGGGTATAAGATATACCTTAGAGTTGTCACAAACCAAGGCAAGGTAATTAGGCAAGAGAATAACTCCCATACATGTCAGTCACTGGCTAAAGTCTGATCGAGGTAACCATGAAGTCCTGAACACTTATCTCTGTGTCTGTAGGCAAAGTGGATATAGTAGCCTGAAGGCAGTGTCTTCCACCATAGAGCTTCAGGTTCTGCCTATTGAAAACATTGTAAATCTGAAGGTGGGGGTGCCTGAAAATGGTAAAATAGAGATAAGAGGGCATCTAAGTAGAGCACTGATGTTGTCTACTATTCCAGGAAAATGCAGCATAGGCTTGACATGTTCTTTCATTAGTTCTCGTTATGTCAGAAAAAGCACTTCATAGAACAAAAAGGGACAATAATTTCACTGGGATGTTCATATAATTTTCTTGGGCTTGGTTCCCTATGGTCCTGATTTCCATAACTGCTAAACAAGTTGGGCCTATATGGGGGTCCATTTTTTTTAAATCCCAGGTATGAAGTAAATCAGTTCTGACCCCAATGATAATATCTACTACATAAAATATGCTTCCTTTTCTTTCCTCTCAAGATGCTGAACTCCACAGAGGTTCTTGAGGACTAGGTACATAATTTCTGAATTAGAAGCTCCAAATACTGCAACATTTCTATTCAAACTTCAGGAACTGGGGGCTTATAGAGACTTTTGGCTTAGAAGACCTACCTAATGATTGCAGATGCATCTGGCTGATATGATTGGTTCTTTACCTTAGATCAGCATCCCATCCTCAGATTCCAGATATAGTCCTATAGCCTGACCTCATAGGTACCTAGGGAGTTTCTGCACCCTCCCCCTGATATGAACATAGAGCAGGGTTGATATCAGCTGCTATGAATTGGTTCAGAATTGTGGCTAGCTTCTTTTGTAATTATCTGGCATCTCACTCAGTGCCCACGTTGAATAACTTGTTAAATATTTTGATTATTTCTTCAGATCCAGAGTGACTTTTGATTTTTTGAAATTAAGTGCTTTTAAAAAATTATTAGAAAAAAATCATCAATGTCAATGATGAGACATCAATGATGAGATCATCAATGTCAGATTATTGTGGGCCTAATCAAAATGAAATAACACAATGGGGGATTTTCCACTTCATATCCTGGCAAGACTTTGCTCAGGATACAACTCCATTGCAGGGAAAAGTCAGTATGATGAAACAGCCCTAAGGGGCTGGGAATTGGGTATTCTTATCAGGGTTTTATGATGTATTTCAGAAACCAGAAGCTTTTCCCTATCACAGTCTCTCTTATTTTAGACTTGTTGTAAGCAAGAAATTAACAACTGTTGTGTTTGAATCATTATTTTCTTTGTGTTTTAACAGCTAGCATTGTCCTAATAAATAGGCAATGACTTTCTTCTCTTCCCTTTTATGAGTCTTAAGAAAACTGACTCATGTCACCATATGCTTAAGTATCCCTAAGTATGCCATCCAAGTTATAGAACATTGTCTATGCAGAACACACAGATGACAGGCAATACATTTTTTGATTGGCTTCCTGTCTTTTTTCTCTTAGCTACTAGAAACTTATTCAGCAACTCAGTGGTATATTTCAGCCAAAATTAAAAAGTTTCTTTGCAGAAGTTGGCACAATATACTGCAGTATTTAGAATTTTGTTTTCACAGGAAGCTTGATGACTCTTTTTGTGCCCTCTGTTACAGAATAATGATTGTATTCTCATATTACAATCCCAGGCTTGGGTCTTCAGAAGTCACCTCATACTTTAGTGTTCAGCCACAATATATTATGTCCTTCTTTTTTCTAGACAGAGTGTCAGTCTCTTTGGACTTCACCATCTCATGTTGGGGGTTAGTTGAATATGGAGACTTTTTGAAAATAATATATATGGGATTATTAACATTCTGGGGAGGTTGGAAAGTTCTACTTTAAAATATTACAATTCATTTGTATATTTCTCAAAAGAAATGATCTCTGATCAACTATACTAATGAGTGAGGAGAACACAAGATTTTTCCAAGGGTCATTGGCAAAATGTCAAAAAGTACTATTTAGTTCACAGAGAGACAGCTGCTATACCCATTTCTAATTCTCCTGGATGAGTGTTGCACTTGGCAGACCTTGAAGATGACTGTGCAATTCCATGTGCTGCTATACCCTTGTTGCTTTGTGATCCTAATCTATACTTCCTTTCAAGTTGCTATTGCTTATACCTTGTAGATTGAAAATTAGTACACCTATCCTGGCCAGTATTGATTAGAAAAGGGATTAGGCACTAAACCAAAGGTGGATCATATGGTTAGAATGAGTTCTTTTGACCTGACTGTTCAAACTGTCTGGTAATGTCTTCCATATTGCCATACACAGGTGAACTGACCCACTCCAAGTCTTCACGTGGGATGTATAAATGAGGGGTTGAAAAAGAACAGTAAGTCTCTACACCTCATAAGGTATTCCAGTAGACTTTGAGCTACTGTTTCAGTTCTCCATGAAACCTTGTACAAAGGCAACCTCCCAGCCTAGAACCTAGAGGGACTATATGGATGAAGAAGCAATATTTTCTATGAAACCATGACAGACTTCATTTCTGAGAGTCATAGGGGATGAAAGCCATAGTTTTTTAAAAACACCCTCTCCAAATACAACCTATGTTTTCTCATGACCTACCAGCTAAAGGACAAAATCGAGCCTGCTAAAGGACAAAATCGAAAGTGATATTCTAACAAGATATAACTATTTATACCTATTGCTTCTCTGCTTCATATGCAAAACTGTATCCCAAAAAGTGTGTGCTTATGACCAGTTCTCTTGATTGCAATAATAATGTATCTATTTTTCAATCCTGCTTGGATCTTCTGAAAAAAAATTTTTTTTAGAAAGTGCTCTGATGCCTTCAAGCCATGCAGGGGTGGTATGAAACTGCAGTTCTAACTCTACAGAACCATAACCCCGTGATGCTCTCAACCATCAGTGCAATATCCTCCTCTCTTCTTTTTCTGGTCCATGAGGAGCCTGTTCTGACCTGCCTTTAAATCTGCTATAGCTGTTTTATTCTCCAGAGAAATCTCCAAGTGAAAAAGAGTGCCTCATTTTCCACTAGTGCTGACCTCTGTCATATAGACCACAAAGCTATATGACTTTTTGTCCTCAATATCTTAAATAGAATTTGTGAAAGAACACTTTTAGTATTTCCTCAAAGCTTCTCTTCTAGGACTCATATATGAAAGCAGAGGCTGGGTTGGGAGATCTTCTGAGTTACTGGCATTCTGTACTTTGTTCATAAATTTCCATCCCCTGTAACACTGAGGGGTTTCTTTTGTATCCTAGCTGTGACTCTGGGTTCTCTTTATTCCCTGTGGCTGTAGTCTTTCCTAGAATAGGATCTTCATGCAAATAGTCACCTATTGAGCTTTCCTTACTGCCATCCATAGATGCCAAACAAAACAGAATTTTATGTGAACTTAGTTCCAAGTTGGGACTACTATGAGTCAGGATTCTGACAGACAACAGAATCTACTCCAGCTAGTTTCACCGGAAAGAGATTTTTAAAGGGATATCAGGTAGCCAAAAGTCTATATCCAGCTTTTTTATACTCCTTGAGGAAAACTTTCAGGTACAGCTTCCAGAACAACACCACTGCAACAAGGGAGCTGTTACCTCTGGCCAACCTAGATACACACTGTGTCTGTCAGGAATTGGGAACTATCTGCCTGCAATTATCAATGCTAGAATCTCTGTCTCTTTCTGCTGATTTCAAAATCAGGTTCTGCATCATCAAAATGTGCTCCTTGTTCACAGCTTGTTTCCTATCATAGTTTAAGTACATTTATGAATCTTGGGCTCTCATCTGATTGGTGGGATGTAGGCTGTATGTTTACATCATAACTGTAAGGAGTCTTGGGAAATATTATATTTTGGATACCAAAGTAAAAGGGGCAGTATTTGCAATGTGGGTACTATCATAGTTTGGAGAGGGAGTTCAAATGTTATTGGATGACTACAAATAAAGGATGTTCACCACAGATCACAATCTTAAACTATCTTGGGGAATTTGAGTAGTAATAGTATTAATACAAGTAAAACAATAGTACCAGCTAGCATTTATTAAGTTCTTGTTATTGCTAAGCACTGTGTTAAATGCTTTATACACTTTATCTGATTTAATACTTATAACAACATTGAGTGTTTTAAAATTCATTTTGGAGAGAAAGAACCAAAGTCCAGGTTAAGAAATTTATCATGGCCAAACAATTAGGAACTGGTGGAAACAAGCTTCAAAACCAGGTTTTAAATTCCAACTTTTATGCTGTGCTGCCTCCTTAACTGATACCTTTTTTCAGGGCAGTATTTCTATGTACAAAACCATTGTTTAGAAGTTTCTTTAAAAGACAACAAGAACTCTGGGACGCCTGGGTGGCTCAGCGGTTGAGCGTCCTGGAGTCCTGGGATTGAGTCCCAAATCAAGCTCTCTGTGTGGAGCCTGCTTCTCCCTCTGCCTATGTCTCTGCCTCTCTCTCTGTGTGTCTCTCATGAATAAATAAATAAACAAAAATCTTTAAAAAAAAGACAACAAGAACTCCAATAAAACATATGGTTTATTTAGACCACATCGTTTGGCTCATTAAGACTATGCAAAAAGACATAACTAATAGTCCTTATGCTGTATACACTACATTTATCTCAAAGTTTTTAATAAGATGAATCTGTTGCTTTGGAAAAACCAACATTCAACATTTTTTTCTGTCAGAAGGATTTGGTGAGTTTTCCTTTTCAGATCTAACTTTCTAAATAGCTTTTTCTCTTACTTGTCTTTTATCATCTTCTAGACTGTTGATACTTTCTATTTGTTTCCATGAGAAGGTTCAAATTCTTCTGCTATCATTCTTTGAACACTTTCAAACAGGGGTATAACACATTTTAATTCATTTTGCTTTGCCTTATTGCTTTCCTATACATGTTTTATGTTGCTTGAAAAATACATTATTTTGTCATTGTCACCTTCAGCCTGTATGCAACCTTGGTAGCCATTTCATTAATCTTTTTCAAAATTAATTTTTCCTAGTGTATCCAAGGGTAAAAAAAGATTTTTAAAACCATCAGAATTCCCCCCAAACATTAGTCTTTGGAAACATAACATCATGAAACTTGGCAATTTTTTTTAAATTAAAATTTTAGAAACAAGTGTTAGTGCTAAGAAAATTGATCATTTCTTTCAACTCCATATCTAATTTGTGGTAGGAATTTGCACAACAATTATATTCTTTTGCAGTATTTTTTAAGTTTAAATTATCCCTTGCCCAGACAAGTAGAGGAAACATATTGCATATTTTTGAGTTGTTAGAGATGACATTTTGGGAAAGGCAAATTCCAGTTAATGCCAGGACACACACGTGCACACACACACACACACACACACACACACACACACCCTTTCCACACAACTGCTTTAGTCTTATTAGATGTCTTATTAAATGGGAAAGATTATAATTCAGTTTTATTTATGTTGGTTTGAGATGTGTTTGGGACATTTGGCTAGAGTTGTTTACTAATATGAAGGTCAGAGTCTGTAAGCAAACACAGATTTGCTCATTTCCACTATAAGAGGGATAGTTATATCAGTTATCCATTGCCATTCTAAAGGTATGTAACAAACAACAAAAAAACTTTAGTGGCATGCAATTATGAGATTATTTATTAACATCTCTGGAACCTGTCAGAGCTAGCCCTCTTCTCTGTGTTTCTCTGTCTGATAGCTGATTTAGAACACTTTTGGCTGAAACAACTAGTCTTAGCTCTGTACTACATGGTTTTCTTCTCTAATAGCTACCATGTGCTTATTCTCAGGACAATGGGAGAAGTGCAACAGCTTGCAAGGCCATTCTTTTTTTTTTTTAAAGTATTATTTATTTATTAGAGTTACAGAGAGAGAGGCAGAGGGAGAAGCAGGCTCCATGCTGGGAGCCTGACGTGGGACTCGATCCCAGGTCTCCAAGATCACACCCTGTGCTGAAGGCGTTGCTAAACCGCTAAGCCACCAGGGCTGACTGCAAGGCCATTTTTATATGTGCTTTCTAGTTTCTGTGTCTATCACATTTTCTAACATCTCATAGACAACTTGTATATAAGAGCAATAGGATGTTACAAAGTTATATGACAAAGGTGCGAATATAGGGATGGGTGAAAGTATATTTCGGTGAGTTGAAGAAGGAATGGAAGATAGAAGGATGTAGGCAGCAAGAAGAGTTTAGGAAGGAGATAGACTAAGGACACATTCAAGAAAAAAAGATCTTATTTACCTTTCTTAAGTTATTGGGGAAATGAGCTTAATATATGTTAATACAAAGAGTACCAATAGATTGAAGATGGGATGCCTGGGTGGCTCAGCGGTTGAGCATCTGCCTTTCACTCAGGGCATGATCTTGGATTCCTGGGACTGAGTACCACATCAGGTTCCCTTCATGGAGCCTGCTTCTCCTCCCTCTGCCTGTGTCTCTGCCTCTCTTTCTGTGTCTCTCATGAACAAATAAATAAAATCTTAAAAAAAAGAAGTTGAAGATAGAGAATAATCAGGAAAAGAACTGTAGTGGGGAATCTCAAATAGAGTGGGAGGAGATATATCATGGGTACAGGTGGGAGATTACCATAAACAAGGAGGTGGAACACACCGTCTATGTTTGGAGGGAAGAAAGCAAGAATCGAATGAATATGAACACATTTTGTGTATAGATGGGATGATGAATCAGTGCTCAGGCAGGTCATACATTATTATTATTTGCATTATTTATTAAATTTAGTGCAGTATAATTTACATACCATAAAGTTAATCCATTTTTAAATGTACAGTTTAGTAATTCTTAGTAAGTCTATGGGGTTGTGCAAATATCACCAGAATATGGCTTTAGAATATTTTTTTCTATTACCAAAATCTGTCATGCCCATTTGCATTCAATTCCCAAATATCTGTCATGCCCATTTGCATTCAATTCCCATTACACTCCTGACTCCAGGTAACTTTTGGGTTTACCTTTTTCTATTGTAACGTAAGTTGTCTTTTGTATCTGACTTCTTAGGGTTTTTTTTTTTTTTTATGTTATCCATGTGGTAGCATGTATCAGTACTTTGTTATTGTTGAATAGTATTCCATTGCACAAATGTATCACATTGTATTTAGTTTTTTTCTAGATCATGGATATTTAGAACATTTCCAATTGTGGGCTGGAATATCTGTCATGCCCATTTGCATTCAATTCCCATTACACTCCTGACTCCAGGTAACTTTTGGGTTTACCTTTTTCTATTGTAACGTAAGTTGTCTTTTGTATCTGACTTCTTAGGGTTTTTTTTTTTTTTTATGTTATCCATGTGGTAGCATGTATCAGTACTTTGTTATTGTTGAATAGTATTCCATTGCACAAATGTATCACATTGTATTTAGTTTTTTTCTAGATCATGGATATTTAGAACATTTCCAATTGTGGGCTATTTTAAATAATAAATCTAGAACATTGAATACAGTCCTTTATGTGGACATATATTTATTTCTCCTGGGTAGATACCTAAGTGGAATTTCTGGGTCAAATGGTAAGTTTAAGTTTAACATCTTGTTTTATTTTCTCTTCTTATTTAATTAGCTAGGACATCTAGTATGATGTTGAAAAGTAGTGGTGAAAGGGGACATCTTTGCTTTATTCCTGATGTTAGGAGGAAAGTATTTTCTTACTATTAAGTATGATGTTAGGCATAAGCTTTTGTAGATATTTGGTGTTAGATTTTGTAAAATGTTTTTCTGCATTTAATGATATGATCATGTAATTTTTCTTCTTTGTCCAGTTTTTTTTTTAATTTTTTTTTTATTTAATTATGATAGTCACAGAGAGAGAGAGAGAGAGGCAGAGACACAGGCAGAGGGAGAAGCAGGCTCCATGCACCGGGAGCCTGATGTGGGACTTGATCCTGGGTCTCCAGGATCGCGCCCTGGGCCAAAGGCAAGCGCCAAACCGCTGCGCCACCCAGGGATCCCTTTGTCCAGTTAACATGATTAATTACACTAATTAATTTTCATATGTTGAACCAGTCTTGCATATTTTGGTCATGGTGTTTAATTTCCTTAAATACATTGTTGGATTTGATTTGCTTATTTTGTTGAGGTTTTTTATATCTATATTTGTGAGAGATACTGATCCATAGTATTGCATTCTTGTAGTGTCTTTATTTGATTTTGTTATGAGTTAGGAAGTGTTCACACTGTTTTTTTGGAAGAGACTATACAGAATTGGCATCATTTCTTCTTATGTATTTAATACAATTCACCAGGGAAACCATGTGGGCCTAGTGCTTTATTTTTTGGAAAGTTATTCACTGTATTTAATTTTAAATTTTTAAAAAATATTTTATTTATTTATTAATGAGAGACACAGGCAGAGGAAGAAGCAGGCTCCATGCAGGGAACCTGACGTGGGACTGGATCCTGGGTCTCCAGGATCACACTCTGGGCTGAAGGCAGCACTAAACTGCTGAGCCACCCGGGATGCCTGTATTTAATTTATTTAGTAAATATAGGCTCTTCAGATTATCTATATCAATTTGTGTTTCAGTAAATTAGTGTCTTTTAGAGAACTGGTCCCCTCATCTAAGTTATTACATTTGCAAGCATAGAATTATTCAGATATATTCTTTTGTTATCCCTTTAATGTCCATGGGGTAAGAAATAATGGTGTCTCTTTCATTTCTGCTTTTAGTAATGTGTCTTTTGTCTTTATTTCTTGGTTTGCCTAAAATTATTAATCTTTTCAAAGAACAAGTTTTTTATTTTACTGCTTTTCTCTATTTTCTGATTTTAAATTTTATTGATTTCTTTGCTCATTTTTATCATTTTAACTGCTTGCTTTTAAAAAATATATTTATTTATTTGAGAGAAAGAGAGAGAGAGAGAGAAAGATAGCAAGAGAAAACATGAACAGGGAGGAAGGGCAGAGGGAGACAGAAAAGCAGGCTTCCTGCTCAACATGGTACTCAATCCCAGGACCCTGGGAACATGACCTGAACCAAAAGAAGACGCTTAACTGACTGAGCCACCCAGGTGTGCCTTAACTGTTTGCTTTAAGTTTATTTATATTACTGTTATTTCTTTAGTGGTGGCAGCTTAGATGATTACTTCTATATACTTATTCTCTACTGTATGCATTTAATGCTATAATTTCCTTCTAAGAATGTCTTCACTGCATTCTACAAAATTGGATAAGTTGTATTTTCATTTTCATTTAGTTCAAATTATTTAAAAAAGCTTTTTGGAGACTTCTTCTTTGACCCATGTGTTAGAAGTACGTTTTTTAGCTTCTTTTTTGTTTTTTTTTTTCCAGATATATTTCTATTATTGATTTCTAGTTCAATTCCATTATGGTTGAGAGCATCATTTTTATGATTCTCTTAAAAAATTTCAAGGGTGTTTTATGGTGTGAAATACAGTCCATTTTGGTGAATGTCCCATGTGAGCTTGAGATGAATATGCATTCTACTGTTTTTGGGAGAAGTAGTCTATGAATGTCAATTAAATCAAGGTGATTGATGAGGCTGTTCAGGTAAACGTTTAACCAAGGAGGTGAAGGACCTATACTCTGAAAACTGTAAGGCATTGATGAAAGAAATTGAAGATGACACAAATGGATAGAAAGATATACTATGTTCATAGACTGGAAGAATTAATATCGTTAAAATGTCACAAAACCCAAAGCGATCTACAGATTCAATGTAATCCTTATCAAAATACCAATAGAATTTCTCATCGAATTAGAACAAATAATTCTAATGTATAAAACCACAAAAGGGGGATCCCTGGGTGGTGCAGCAGTTTAGCGCCTGCCTTTGGCCCAGGGTGTGATCCTGGAGACCCAGGATTGAATCCCACATCGGGCTCCCGGTGCATGGAGCCTGCTTCTCCCTCTGCCTGTGTCTCTGGCTCTCTCTCTCTCTTTCTGTGACTATCATAAATAAATAATAATAAAAAAACCACAAAAGACTTGAATATTAAAGCAATCTTGAGGAAGAAGAACAAAGGTAGAGGTCACAATTCAGATGTTAAGATATGCTACAAAGCTATAGTAATCAAAATAGTATCGTACTAGTACAAATAGTACTAATTGACTATATTCCTTATAGCATGCAAAAGAATGAAACCAGGCCACTTTCTTACACCATATACAAGAATAACCTCAAAATGGATTAATGACCCAAATGTGAGACTTGACACCATAAAACTCCAAAAAGAAAACATAGACAGTTACCTTCTGGACATCAGTCTTAGCAACATATTTATGGATCTGTCTTCTTAGACAAGAGAAACAAAAGCAAAAATAAATAATTGGAATGATACTAAAATAAAAAGCTTTTGCACAATGAAGGAAACCATCAGAACAAAAAGGTAACCTAGTAATGGGAGAAGATATTTCTAAATGATATATCCAATAAGGGGTTAATATCCAAAGTATATAAAAAATTATACAACCTGACACCAAAACCAAAATAATCTGATTAAAAATGGACAGAGCACCTGAATATACATTTTTCCAAAGAAGACCTACAGATAACCAACAGACACACAAAGATGCTCAATGTCACCCACCGTCAGGGAAATGCAAAATCAAAGCCACAAGATATTACCTCACACCCGTCAGAACAGGTAGTATCAAAAAAGATAAGAAAAAACAAGTGTTGGCAAGGATGTGGAGAAAAAGGAACCCATATATACATTGGTGTAACCATAGTGAAAGATGGTATGGAAGTTCCTCAGAAAATGAAAAACAGAACTACCAGTAATTCCACCACTGGATTTGGAAGAAAATAAAAACATGAACTTGAAAAGATACATGTACTCTTATGTTTATTGCAGCATTATTTACAATAGTCAAAATATGGAAGCAACCCAAGTGTCCATTGACAGATGAATGAATAAAGAACATGTGGTATATGCAATGGAATATTACTCAGACATAAAAAGAATGAGATCTTGCCATTTGTAACATGGTTGGACCTAGAGGGTATTATACTAAGTGAAATAAATTAGACAAAGGAAGACAAATATCATATGATTCCACTTACATCTGGGATTTAAGAGCAAAATGAACAAACAAAAAAAATAACAGACTCTTAAATCCAGAGAAGAAACTAATGGTTGCCAGAGGGTAGACAGGTTGGAGAATGGGCAAAATAGGTGAAAGGGATTAAGAGGTATAAACTTCCAGTTATGAAATAAGTCATAGAGGGCAGCTCGGGTGGCTCAGCAGTTTAGCACCACCTTCAGCCCAGGGCCTGATCCTGGAGACCTGGGATCAAATCCCATGTCAGGCTCCCTGCATGAAGCCTGCTTCTGTCTCTGCCTGTGTCTCTGCCTCTCTCTCTCTCTCTCTCTCTCTCTCTGTCTCTCATTAATAAAAAAAAATCTTAAAAAAATAAAAATAAAACAAGTCATAGAGATAGAAAGTATAGCATAGGGAATAAAGTCAAAACAAATAAGTGTTTTATGGTCTGGAATGTGGTCTTAGTGAATGTCCTATATAAGTTTGAGAAGAATATGTATTCTGCTATTGTTGGATGAAGTATTCTATAAATATCAATTAAATCATGTTGATTGATGGTGCTCTTCAGTTCAACTGTATTTTTACTGACTTTCTGTCTGCTGGTTCTGTCAATTATTGATTGAGATATGTTGAAGGCTCAACAGTAATTGTGAACTTAATTTCTTTATTCTTGCAGTTCTATCTGATTTTGCTTCACATATTTTGATGCTCTGTTGTTAAGCATATACACACTAATGATTATCTTGTCTTGGAGAACTGACTTCTTTATCATTACATAATACCATCTTTAAAATATATAATTTTCCTTTTTGAAGTCTACTATTTTCTGAAGCAATGTAGTTACTCTGGCATCCCTTTGATCAGTGTTAGTATAGTATATCTTTTTCTACCTCTTTACTTTTAATCTATCTGATCTTTATATGCAAAGTGAATTTCTTATAGACAACATATAGTTGAGTCTTTTTAAAAAATCCACTCGTCATTCTATGTCTTTCAATTGGAATATTTATTTGTAACTGTTTTCCATTTATTCTACTTGTTCTTTGTTATTTTCTCTACTTTTTCTGCCTTCTCTGGTTTTAATCAAGCAGTTTATGTATTCCATTTTCTCTCCTCCTTTAGCATACTAATTACAGTTCTTTAAAAAATTTTTTGGGGGGATCCCTGGGTGGCGCAGCGGTTTGGCGCCTGCCTTTGGCCCAGGGCGCGATCCTGGAGACCCGGGATCGAATCCCACGTCGGGTTCCCGGTGCATGGAGCCTGCTTCTCCCTCCTCCTGTGTCTCTGCCTCTCTCTCTCTCTCTCTGTGACTATCATAAATTAAAAAAAAATTTTTTTTTGGTAGTTTAGTACATATAACTAATCTAAGTCTACTTTAAAAAGACTCTATACTATTCTATGAGTAATGCAGTTACCTTATAACATAGTATTCCAATTCCTCCCTCCCATTTCTTACATTGCTGCCATTAATTTCACTAATCCATAAGCTATAACCACCCAATTAACTGTTGCTATTATTTTTATCCTTTGACTATTAGGTCAATTAAGAGTAAGGAAAGTAAAATGTGTGATTCATTTATTCTTTCTCTAATGCTCCCCTTTCTTTATGTAAACCTGAGTTTCTGAACTTACTTATTTTTCCTTAATAAAGTTTTTTTTTTAATGATTCTTATGCTGCAGAAACACTGAAGACAGATTCCCTCAAGTTTTTGTTTTCATAAAGCTTTTATTTCTCCTTCACTTTTGAAAGATTATTTGGCTGGATACAGAATTATAAGATAGTGTTTTTTTTTCCTTTCAATATGTTAAAATTTTCAGTCCATTCTCTTTTTGCTAGCATGATTTCTGAAGAGATGACCAATTGATCTTACCCTTTTTCCTCTTTTGATAAAAGCGTTTTCCCTCTTAGGCTTCTTTAAAGATCTTCTTTTTGTCTTTTGTTTTCTGTATTTTGAATATGATATATATTGGTGTAATTTTGTTCCCCCTCTGTATTTATCTTTCTGGGTATTCTTTGAGCTTCCTGGATCTGTGGTTTTATGTCTGTCCTTAATTTTGGATATTTTTCTGTCATTATTCAAATATTTTTTTCTGAATTTTTCTGTATCTCTCCTTCTGATATTCTTATTATATATATAGTATACTTTTTCCCCTAATTGTCCTACAGTTGTTCTCGAATATTTTGTTTCTCTTTTTCATTATTATTATTTTTTCATTTCAGTTGGGTAACCCCTAATGACTTATTTTCAAATTCATTGATTTTTCCTCAGGCATGTTCAGTCTTTGATGAGACTGCTTAAAGACATTGTTAATTTCTCCATTTTTAAAATTTTAGCATTTCCTTTGGATTCTTTCTTAGAGTTTTCATCTCTCTGCTTTTATCTGTTTTTGCTTGTTGTCCACTTTTCCCGTTAGAACTCTTACCATATTGATCTTAGTTATTTTAAGTTCTTGGTCTAATAATTTAAAAATCTCTGCCATATCTGTGTTAATTCCTGATCTTTCCATGCATCTTCACATTGCTTTTTTTTTTTTTTTTTTTTTTTTTTGCTTTTTAGTGCCTTGTAATTTTTTTGTTGAAATCCAGACTTGATGACATGATGTATTAGGAACTGAGGTCTTTAGTGTGATTGTTTTATGTTTATCTAATTAGGAGTTAGGCTGTATTTAATGTTTGCTATAGTTGTAGGTGTCAGATGTTTCCATTCTAGTGTTTTCATTTTTATCTCGCTGGTTGGCTTTCAAGTTTCCCTAGAAACTCCCTCTTAAATAGAATTCAGGTCTTACAACTCTTAATTATATTTTACTATTATTATACTGGAGCCTTGTTGATGTTGTTTTGGGAAGTATTCTATACTCTTACGAATAATAAACTTCTATTTATTTAAAAAATTGGGCTAGAGTCTCTGGACTGGGATCTTCAGAAGAGTTTCTGATTCTTCCACCTGCCCCACCTATTTTTTCCCCCTTAACTCCTCATATGTGAAGCAGGAGGAAAAAAAAAAAAAAAAAAAAAAAAGAAGCAGGAGGGCTACAGGGGACTAGAGTTGGCTTATTACTTTTCTGTAGGTAAGAAAAGATCCTAGTGAAGTGGTTTTCCTTGAAGGAAGGCCTTTGTTTTATAGAACAGAATGCTCTGTGTATATTTCAAAAAGTTTACCTTTCCCTTTCTCCTTCCCAAAGTACTTGGGCAATTTTCCTCCAGTCTTCATAAGTGGGAATCTGGTGGGGCACCTAGAGGTAAAATTCATGAATATATAGAGGCTTCTAAGACTGGTCAGGAGCTTTAACTCTAAAGCTAGTCTACACTCAATCTCTGGATATTGTCAATTACAGTTTTTAGTGTACCTACCAATTCGTGATTCTAGTGGTGTCTGCCCCTGGTAAGCTATGATCCTATGTCTCTCTGGGTTTCAGGGCAGTGATTTGCTCTGAGACCTCAATTCTCTAATGAATCTAAGAAGAATTATTGGGTTTTTGTTTTTAAGCTTTATTCTTGTTATGAAAGGAGTTATGACTTCCAAATATTTTACACGTTGGAGTGGAAACTAGAAGTGCCAGCTATTATCATTATAGTTTTCAACTCAATGATTTCCTATTTTTCTTTGTACAATTTTTACCTCTTTCTTGATATTCTTTATTTGATGAATAATTATTAATCACATTTCTCTTTAATTTGCAAGTATGATTTTCTTTTGTTCCTTAAGCCTACTTATAATAGCAGTTTTGAGTTCTTTGTGTGTTAGGTGCAATATCTAGTTCTCCTAGTACATGTGCAGTTTCTCTTTGCTGCCTTTTCCCTTGTGTGTGGGGAACAATTTTGTGTTTTCTTGCATGCATTATAAGTTTTTGTTGATAACTGGGCTTTTTAGATGATATATCACAGCAAATGTGAATTTTTTAATAATGATTTTATTTATTTATTCATGAGAGACAAAGAGGGGGGGTGCAGAGACATGGACAGAGAGAGAAGCAGGCTTCACACAAGGAGCCTGATGCAGGACTCAGTCCCTGGACTCTGGGATCATGCCCTGAGCTGAAGGCAGACACTCAACCACTGAGCTACCCAGGGGTCCCACAGCAAATGTAAATTTGAATCTCCTCTGAATGTTGTTTGTGTTTGTTTCCTTATTGGTTTATGATTTGTTTAGACAAATTCTGTGGAGTCTGCCTTCCCCCAGAGTGTGTGACTTCGGATGTCTCTGCTAAAGTTTTTGCTTTTTCATTATTACTTTTATTTTAAGCTTGACTTCATAAGGTTGCTCTCATGTCAGAATTGCTTAGTGTTCACTCAACAATTACAAATTATATTTGTCTACCTTGAGCCATTAAGACTTCTGCTCTTGTTTATGGACCTGCGCATGAGTTGGGAACATATTTGAATTTCAGACTGTTTATTCATTCCTGGCTTTTACTTTCTCTAGCACAGTCCTCACATTTATCTAGGTATAAATAGATATCTGCCTTCTTCCGTCTCTCCTGAGAATGTGTTCAGCTTTGCACATGCCACCATCTTCCAAACTCCCAGAAATATGTGGGAGTCCATCAAGGCCTACTCTTGCTATATATTTCCTGTTAAATTTATACCTATTCTGGTTGCCTGTGGTTTTTTTTTTGTTGTTTGTTTGTTTGTTTGTTTGTTTCCAAATAGGATCAAAGCCTCAGGCTAACTGACATTGGCCTTTCTTATTTGTCACTAAAATTCTACTGTATCTGGCAATGCCAGAAAAATTATATGCCAGAAAATTATAGGGATTTTTCTGTGTTCTGGTGAATGTTGGCCTTTACCTCTCCTGATTGAAAAGCTGTTGGTTTTCATGGCTTGCATCATACTAGCACATAGAAGGCATCCAGTATATGGATGGTGGGTAGCAGGGGAGGAATTGTAGCAATCCCAGGCTAAAATGCCACAGAGAAGTGCTTGTCTGAGCTACTTTAGCAGTTTTGCTTATGTAGATACTTCTCAAATTGTTTTATGTCTTTGTTCTATTTTCAGCATCCTGAAATTTTTATTTTGACTATTTTATCCAATTTTATCATTGCTTTTTGGGGAAAGATTTGCTGGGCTCCTCACTCCACCATTCCAGAAATGTTGCCCAGCCATACGTAATTGCTTTGTTTTCCTTAAGGCAGATTGTTTGCTGAGGCTGAACAGGGAACTTAGGAAAGCTAGCAGGGCTGCAGTGATAGTCAGGAGGTTTGGGAATGGAAACTCACCAAGGATGGGTGGCGGAACTGATTGCTGGCTCTTCTGTCCCAGATGAAGCTGTAGAGTGGGAATTTAGCAAGGTGGCATTTGACATGCTACTGTAAGTATCTAGTACACCATCACCAAAATTGGAGTTGGAGGAATTAAGCTGGTGTTGGACTTCACCTAGCCAGTTTCTCAGAAGATAGTGGCCAGAAGAGAAGAAAGGATGTTGGGAAGAGATTTGTTCATTTGGTTAACCTTGAGGTTAACAGAGATTGTGAAAGAGAGAGAAGCAATGAAAGTGCTGATGGCTTAGAAGAACCTGAGGGAGTCATGGTACTGGAAGCATTGGTAATTTTGCATTAAAAAAGGTATTTATCTTGAAGTCATGAGTGACTTGGAAGTCATTAGGAATTGGGGCTCAGAAGCTGAGATGGAGTATTGTGGACCAGAAGCTTTAGAGGAGCCAGTTATTTGCTATTAGTTGTTCTTCCTAGCACCTTCAGATGTGGGATAGTGAAGACCATTGTTTAGTGGACTATAGGGGAAACTGGAATACCTATATGATTAAAATGAGTCATAAAAGAGAGTGGAATCAAGTACTTGAATTTGATTACTTAGGCTTTACTTAAGTTTTCCTTTTGCAAATTGGTAAAAATAACAAAAACAGAGAAACAGCCAATAGTTTACTCTCCGGTGTCATAGAGTTAACAGTCTAGTCTTCCTCTTTGACCTATTAGGCAGGATACTATGGCCTGTCTCACCCCCTTGAGATCTATTTCTTTGACCTCAATGGCTCTTACTGGAGGAGGCACCTTGGATATGAGAGACTTTGAAGATAAGATTTGGACCGTGATAAAATGATTAGTATTAAAAATTTTGACAAAACAGTCATTTAAAAAAATATAATGGCCTAGAATAGCATAACTTGAAGAGATTATTTTAGTATTCTGGCCAAAAGTGTTTCTTTTTTTAAAAAAAGATTTATTTATTTTAGAGAAAGAGAGAGTGAGCATATTCACATGAATTCCTCACATTCATGAGGAAGGGGCAGAGGGAGAGAGAGACAGAGTCTCAAACAGACTCCATGTTGAGTGCTGGTGGGGCTTCATTTCATGACTCTGATATCATGACCTGAACTAAACTAAAAGTCAGACGCTTAACCAAGTGTAGCACCTAGATGCCCCCAAAGTGTTTCTTTTTTAAAAGCTGGCTTATTAGAATACAAGTATTTGATTTAGTAAATTTGACTCAATTATTTATCATCAAGACATCTCCCCTACTCTATTTTTTTTTTTTAATCATTCAGCAATCTGTCATGGCATGAATAGGTAGAGCCGGGAGGCCAGATAGGTCTCCTGTACTATATCCTTGGTCTTTAATTAATTTCCTATATTTGTTGTTGATTCTTCTAGTGAAGGGACTCTGCAAGAAAGTACAAGAAGCAAAGTTATAGAACTAATGTGTGTGTGGTTTTTCTTTTCCCCGGTAGAATAAATACCTGGTTTGTCATTCATGAACTTGATCATTGGCTCCATAATGAATACGGGCTTTATGTATTCCGATTCCATGTTCTTTGAGCTTTTAGAAGAAAATTAAAAATTTTTAAATCTGTTTTTTTATTGATTTCTATGGCAACCAGTTTATTTTTTTATTATTTATTTTTAATAATAAATTTATTTTTTATTGGTGTTCAATTTGCCAACATACAGAATAACACCCAGTGCTCATCCCATCAAGTGCCCCCCTCAGTGCCCGTCACCCATTCACCCCCACCCCCCACCTTCTTCCGCTTCCACCACCCTAGTTCATTTCCCAGAGTTAGGAGTCTTCATGTTCTGTCCCCCTTTCTGATATTTCCTACCCATTTCTTCTTCCTTCCCTTCTATTCCCTTTCACTATTATTTATATTCCCCAAATGAATGAGACCATATAATGATTGTCCTTCTCCGATTGACTCATTTCACTCAGCATAATACCCTCCAGTTCCATTCACGTTGAAGCAAATGGTGGGTATTTGTCATTTCTAATGGCTGAGTAATATTCCATTGTATACATAAACCACATCTTCTTTATCTATTCATCTTTCGATGGACACCGAGGCTCCTTCCACAGTTTGGCTATTGTGGACGTTGAGCTATAAACATCGGGGTGCAGGTGTCCCGGCGTTTCATTGCATCTGTATCTTTGGGGTAAATCCCCAGCAGTGCAATTGCTGGGTCGTAGGGCAGGTCTATTTTTAACTCTTTGAGGAACCTCCACACAGTTTTCCAGAGCGGCTGCACCAGTTCACATTCCCACCAACAGTGCAAGAGGGTTCCCTTTTCTCCGCATCCTCTCCGACATTTGTGGTTTCCTGCCTTGTTAATTTTCCCCATTCTCACTGGCGTGAGGTGGTATCTCCTTGTGGTTTTGTTCTGTATTTCCCTGATGGCAAGTGATGCAGAGCATTTTCTCATGTGCATGTTGGCCATGTCTATGTCTTCCTCTGTGAGATTTCTCTTCATGTCTTTTGCCCATTTCATGATTGGATTGTTTGTTTCTCTGGTGTTGAGTTTAATAAGGTCTTTATAGATCTTGGAAACTAGCTCTTTATCTGATATGTCATTTGCAAATATCTTCTCCCATTCTGTAGGTTGTCTTTTAGTTTTTTTTTTTTTTAATTTTTTTTTTTAATTTTTTATTTATTTATGATAGTCACAGAGAGAGAGAGAGAGGCAGAGACACAGGCGGAGGGAGAAGCAGGCTCCATGCACCGGGAGCCTGATGTGGGATTCGATCCCGGGTCTCCAGGATCGCGCCCTGGGCCAAAGGCAGGCGCCAAACCGCTGCGCCACCCAGGGATCCCTGTCTTTTAGTTTTGTTGACTGTATCCTTAGCTGTGCAAAAGCTTCTTATCTTGATGAAGTCCCAATAGTTCATTTTTGCTTTTGTTTCTTTTGGCTTTGTGGATGTATCTTGGAAGAAGTTACTGTGGCTGAGTTCAAAAAAGGTGTTGCCTGTGTTCTCCTCTAGGATTTTGATGGAATCTTGTCTCACATTTAGATCTTTCATCCATTTTGAGTTTATCTTTGTGTATGGTGCAAGAGAGTGGTCTAGTTTCATTCTTCTGCATGTGGTGTCCAATTCTCCCAGCACCATTTATTGAAGAGACTATCTTTCTTCCAATGGATAGTCTTTCCTCCTTTACTGAATATTAGTTGACCATAAAGTTGAGGGTCCACTTCTGGATTCTCTATTCTGTTCCATTGATCTATGTGTCTGTTTTTGTGCCAGTACCACACTGTTTTGATGACCACAGCTTTGTAGTACAACCTGAAATCTGGCATTGTGATGCCCCCAGCTATGATTTTCTTTTTTAAAATTCCCCTGGCTATTCAGGGTCTTTTCTGATTCCACACAAATCTTAAAATAAATTGTTCTAACTCTCTGAAGAAAGTCCATGGTATTTTGATAGGGATTGCGTTAAAAGTGTAAATTGCCCTGGGTAACATTGACATTTTCACAATATTAATTCTTCCAATGCATGAGCATGGAATATTTTTCCATCTCTTTGTGTCTTCTTCAATTTCTTTCAGAGGTGTTCAGTAGTTTTTAGGAGATAGATCCTTTATCTCTTTGGTTAGGTTTCTTCCTAGGTATCTTATGCTTTTCGGTGCAATTGTAAATGGGATTGACTCCTTAATTTCTCTTCAGTCTCATTGTTAGTTTACAGAAATGCCACTGATTTCTGGGCATTGATTTTGTATCCTGTCACACTGCCAAATTGCTGTATGAATTCTAGCAATCTTGGGGTGGATCTTTGGGTTTTCTATGTATAGTATCATGTCATCGGCGAAGAGGGAGAGTCTGACTTCTTCTTTGCCAATTTGAATGTATGGCAACCAGTTTAATTATGAATCATTAATTACCTCATTTCAATTCTAGTTTCATCAAAGTTTCTTTATTTTTTAATTGGGAAATTTTCAAATGGAACAAATCTCTCTTTTTTTTTTTTGTATATATTTTTTTTATTAGATTTAGATTTGCCAACATACAGTATAACACCCAGTGCTCATTGCATCAAGTGCCCCTCTCAGTGCCTGTCACCCAGTCACCCCATCCCCCCGCCCACCTCCCCTTCCACTATCCCTTGGAACAAATGTCTCTTGAAAGATTCTCATTCTACCTATCATGGCTTCTGATGATGGGTCTAAAGCCTAACCAGTAAAGCTGACCATGAAGTGTCAATTATTTATTTATTTATCTCTCTATTTATTTACTTATTTATTTATTTAACAACTGATGAAATAGTTTAACATAAAAAGTATGTTTTCTAAGACATCTATTTAAAAATAGTTAAATCACTTATTATCTATCTTATACACACATAAATACACACATTGTGGGCATGGGCAAAAAGGTATGGACTTTTTGTAAAAGAATAATTAAATTTATTATTTTATGTTAGTTTGAAGCATATACTTGCAATATGCAATACTGCTGTGAAAATGGAGATTCAAATGTGTGTGTATGTGTACATTTAGTTGACATGTTTAGAATTATATGACCATATCCTCCCACCCTTAAGTAGAAGATTTCTTAATCATTCTCATTTCAGAAACATTTTTTAGTTCATTATCATATGGAATTTTGATGCTATCTTATTACTTCCATAATTGCCAAATTCAATGATAACATTTCTTCCTAGTGTTAGAAGTTTAAATTCACATGGACTAGCAGTTCAAACTTCTATGTTTGTGATAAATAATTCTCTATTTTATAAGCTCCCTGGCTTGGTGCAGTCAGTCCTGGGACTATCCTTGGTGATCCCTACTCCCAGAAGCCCCTTAATAATGGACTTGCCAATTTGTCTTACATGTACTAGCCCAAGGATTGTGGAAAGCAACATCAATATCTAGCCCTTGCAGTCATCTTCCCTCAGTCTCTCCCAGATCTTTCCAATTAATGTTTAAATTTCTTATTTTGTTCTGTATCCTATCAACCTTGGAATGATTTACAACTTTCCCATGTAATTTTCATTATGGTTCTCTCCAGCAGTGAAATTCCTGTCTCTCCTTATATAAGCGACTTCTCCACTTCTTATTTTGACCTTGAGAAATGTTACTGACTTCCTTTACAATTTTGCTATGTTTGACAAGAGCTGTCTCTTAGTTTTCATGCTTTCTTTACCTGATTGAATGCATTTTCAATTATATTTTACTCTGTAAGAGTGATTTGGGGGGCACTAACAGGATGCAGAGTATGGAGAGAATCTTTCTTACTAATCTATCTCATTGTGGGCAATGAATCTTTTGAATGTACATAAGACAATTGTTTTATTTAGGAGATTTATCTTTCAAGATGTTCACAGTAACTGGTAGATATTCTCTTTATGACAGCTTGTCTTTGTACCTTTTGTGGAGCTTGTAGGTGGGACAAAGATTGGTTATTCCTATCATTAACAAGGAAAGGCCTTTTCCATAGAATGCTAAGTAAGAATACTGGGATTAAATTTGAGAGAAATGCATACAGCCTAGCACAAATTACAAGATGAAACACATGTATTGCATAAGATTTTCATTTAATCAAGATCTCTTTCTTCTTCAAAATAGCAGGATTGGATTTGATCAATGATTTTTAAAATTATATTTTTTAAAGATTTTTTAATTTATTCATGAGTGACAGAGAGAGAGAGAGAGAGAGAGAGAGAGAAAGAGAGAGAGAGAGAGGGAGGCAGAGATACAAAGGGAGAAGCAGGCTCCCCGCAAGGAGCCCAATGTGGGACTCGATCCCGGATCCCGGGATCATGCCCTGAGCCAAGGGCAGATACTCAACCACTGAGCCACCCAGGCATCCCTTAAAAATATTTTCTTTAAACCATTCCAGATATTCCCCTTTAACTTTATGGGTATGTGGAAGTTTTAAAATAATGCCTCAAGTTATTTGACAGTATTTTCATTGAGGTTAGAATCTGTGTCCTCTCTTCTTGGCTCTGGGTAGTTTTGTGATTGCTTCAACCAATAGAGTATGGTGGAAGAGATACTGTATAACTTCTAAGGCTATGGTTGTAAAAGGCCGTACAACTTCTGCCTCATTTTTTGGAACACTTGCTCTGGGAGCTGTGAACCTATGAAAGTAAGCATTCTGACTGCCCTGGAGCTACCAGAATATGTATTAGTCTGAACCACAAGGAGAGGTCATCTACTGAGACTCTGGTCAATAGTCTCAGTCAGCCATCCCAGCCCAAATTCTGGGATTTCATTCCTCATCCCTCATCCACTTGAGTTGCTTTTAGATGTGTGAAACTTCTCAGCAGAGGCTTCAAACATTATAGCCATGCCTACTATGCCTTATCTGAATTTCTGAGACTCACTGAATTTATGATAATAATAAAATGAGTGCTTAAAAAAATTCCAGTAGAGGTTTGGAGTAGGTAAACAGCAATATATGACCAGAACAAAATTATAAAGATAATATTAGAGTTACTTAGGCTGAAGTAAAGGATCTTTGGAATTCTGGAAATTGCCATTCTGATAAAAAGTTTATGATATCTGGCAACCATAAGAAATAGTGGTCCAGGGATGCCTGGGTGGCTCAGTGGTTGAGGGTCTGCCTTTGGCTCAGGTCATGATCCTTGGATCGGAGATCGAGTCCCACATCAGGCTCCCTGCATGGAGCCTGCTTCTCCCCCTATATCTTTGCTTCTCTCTCTCTGTGAATACATAAACAAAATCTTAAAAAAAAAAAAAAAAGAAATAGTGGTCTAATAACAGTCTTTTGTGAATTAATGATAACCTATGTGACCTAAGAGATATACTCCAAATATTTCAAAATGTTGATTCTTAATACTAAACATTCCCTGGAAATATAGTGTGGTTGTAAAAGACCTCTGATGAGAAAGGTCAACATTTAACATTACTTCCTGTGATCTGAGGTTATAGAGGATCCATTTCTGAAAATGACATTTCTTTTGAAAATGTGGGTGTTGTTATAGCGCAGGTGGATACCAATTACTTTATATAAAATTCAAGGCAGTAACTCCATGCAGACACAATCTGAAAGTTTGTGTGACTCCTCTTTTAGCTATGTGTCTCAGAATCAAGAATATTGTTCCCAGGAAATTAAAAAAACTGGTTATGCTTATTCCTAACTAATTATATTTTGGAAGTGAAGTCATTGTTTTAAAATTTCAGTACAGACATATTTTTAAGTTTTTATTTTCAAAGAAAATTCAAGGTGGCAGATATAACCCTTGGATGGATTATCAGTGAAATATTTACCCAATAAAATATTCCAATATAGTAAAATTATTAGCATACATAAAGGTTTGTAGATCATAGAAATAGGGTTCCAAAACAGCATAATTTTTTCTTTCTCAAAGAAGATGAGCTATGGTTTGACAACTTTGATTGATAGAATATGAAATGGGTAGCATTTGAAAAATAGTTATATTTCCTAGAAGCTTATTTTTTTTCTGAAATACAATGATTAAAGGGATGTGAAATAGGATTTTGGTAATATGACTTTCAGAGAAGTTTGCATGATAGCAAAATCATGTTTTTTGTTTATTCTTTTTCATGAATCTACACATAAACACACTGTATATAATCTTTCTAACAGGAGATGGGAAGAGAATGAATTAAAAAAATTAAATGTCTGGGGTGTTGAGCAACAAATGAGTCTCACAGCTAACTTGCTTTCTGAAATAATCTCATGTAGTTAAGCAAGGCTCTAATTAATAGTTACAGATGTTTTTGATGTCTTTGAACTCTCTTTCAGAGACACAGTTACAGCCCATTAATAATGTACCTGTAGATAAAAATATTTTAGATAGTTATCTGTGTAGTGTGACAAGTTGGGGAAAGGGACAAATTGGTTTAAAAACTGATGCTGCGTTACATCTCCAGCTGTGACTCTAACGCTAATCTCACACTTTATTACTGAAAAGAGAAGGGAAGTAATAGGGTTCACAAAAGGCTGCCACACAGGATGCCGATGGCCATAGAATCACCACCAATAGGTGTCTGCCCTAACACTGCCCCTACAGCAGGTAGCAGGGGGATTAATGGGATAATGTATGTAGAGGGCTTTGATTCTTTAGAGGAAGTGGCTGTACAAACCCAAAGCTTTATATTATTGTTATGACTTTTCCTCTAACCTATGATTTTAACACATTATGCAGGCTTGTCAATTATCCACCTGTGCCCTGTTCATGCCACCACGATTTTATTTCTCATTTTTAAGGTTTATGATTCTAATTGAGAGACATTGATGTTTCCATATTCAACCTGGCAGATTAATACCCAGCAAGAAAGACCTGCTGTCAATGGGCATTTTGAATTATGTGTTTAAAATTGCCTTTGATGGCAAGAATGTCAAATTATGCTCTTCACTGAAATGGTTTTGTGCTTCTTTGCTAGGTATGTGATTGAAAATCACAGATGTTTGATATCACCTTTTACTGCATTTGTTTGGTAAGTGAAATCTTAAATATATTATACTTCTTTGAAATCCATCTTCTGATGCCATTTAGAGAACATTAAGAAAAAATAAAAAAATAAAAGACTTAGTATCTGTGACATTTAGCTTGTAGAAAAGTCAACCTTTTAAGTCATATTCTGTTTCTGAGTACTTGTTTAGGATGCAGAGCATTCTAATGTTGTACCAGGAGCAGATGACAGAGTGGAGCTGTATTGGGCATTCATGGGGAGTATTTTGCACCCTTAAGCACTCATTTTAGTGAGAAGGTATACCAGAAGACAAACCGGGTTAGAAGCTCCCAATGGAACATAGTGTTTTTCTTTCTGGAGTCTTTAATGACTTCAAAAATGAAAGTCTGCCAGTTTCTTGAGTTTCTCCCTAGAAATGGTTACAGTGGTTCAGTGAGTAATGGTCTTTGATGAAGCATGTTCTAGTAATTTCTTACTTTAAAAATAAAGTGCAGATTAGTCACATTTCTAGGTGCAAATGTAACAGGCATAACTTTCACAATTCTCTCTGCTTGTGGAAAAGCAATAGAGATAGAGAAACAAGAATGAATAAATATCTGGAATTGTTGGATCTGGATTCAAGGAACATTCTTGAAATGTGAAATGTCCTGTGTTATATACTTTTTATATACATTTTTCTCTTGAAACTCTTGATATCTCTGAGGTAGGGTTATTATCCCAGCATAAAATGAAGTGAGAAATACTAATAGTAAGTGACTTACATTCACATAGTAATAAATGATGGAGCATCAGTTCAAGCTCTCAGGTCTTCAGACTTAGAAATCTAGGACATTTAACAATGTAACATAGTCATGAGAAAAACTGGTATTTAACACTGTATTCTGGCTGTTTATTACTGTATAACCACCCCAAACTCAGTGTCTTACAACAACAGCAACAGGGTCAGCAACAGAATTGTTCCCAATTCTGCGATTTGGGCTGAGTTAGCTTGGTGGGAACCTGTTTCTGTTCCATGCAGCATCAGTTTGACTGCAATCACCTGGAACACCAGGCCTCTCTGACTCTATGACTGGAGAGTCAAGACACACACACACACAAACACACACACACACACACACACACACACACACATGCACAGTAGAGGGTAGGGATTCTCCAGCTGGAAAGGAGTTATATCACCTTTTCTTCTAAATTAGCCTAGCAAGTCCACAGAGTCACTTGTATGACATTGTTATTTATTTGAACTGAGTCACTATGACTAGACCATATTCAAGAGGAGAGGAATTAGACTTTACCTTTTGATGAAAGGTGCTATGGATTTAATGTGAGCTCCCAAAATTCATATGTTGAGATCCTAACCCCCAATGCAATGGTTTTTGGAGATGGGGCCTTCAGGATATGACCTGGTCATGAGGATGAGGCTTTCATGAACAGATTGGGCTCTTATGAAAGAGATACCAGACAGCTCTCTTACTCTTCTGATATGTGAGGACACAGTGAAAAGATACTGCCTATGAACAAAGAAGCAGGCTCTCACTGGACACTGAATATGCCAGTACCTTGATCTTGGATTTTCAAGCCTTCAGAACTATGAGAAATAAATTTCTGTTGTTCATAAGCCATCCAGTGAATTGTATTCTCTTATTACAGCCTGAACAAACTAAGATGAGAACTGTCAAAGAATTTGCAGACATATGTAAAACAACTAAATTTTACCTAACAACAGAGAATTTCCTTAAATTTGGTGAGCAAATGTAAGTGGTGGGCAAATATCTACCTTGTTCTGACTAGCAGATCTGTGTTGCTTCTCATATTCACATATAGTAGAGCTGAACCAAAGGATAATTCAACTCTATTAGTTCCTGGGTCCCTCTGGAGACTTCTCATAAATAGCTGTAGAGACCCTGTGGGAATGCAGGCCAGTCTGTGGCTGTAGCATAAGTTATAATTTTTAAATATTTTGACACATGGTACACAGCCCTCCATTTGTACGTTTGCCTTGGACTCCACAAATACCTATTGTAAAACCAACAGTCACCCAAGAGAAATTGGGACTATCATAAACATAGAAGTTAAGGTTTAGGGTTCTTGGGTGGCTTAGCCAGTTAAGCCTCTGCCTTTGGCTCAGATCATGATCCCAAGGTCATGGGATTAAGCCCTGTGTCAGGGCTCAGTGGGAAATCTGCTTCTCCCTTTCTCTTTCCCTCTCCCTCTGCACTGCCCCCATGCTCTCTCTCATACTCTCTCTCAAATAAATAAAATATTTAATGCACCAAGTGTTTATAACATAAAGGAATATGTGGTAAGACTCAAATCTTCAGCTTCTCATTACTACAGAGCTAGTGATAAATCTTAACTTCTTAAAAAAAATATTTACCAAGGTAAATAACCCCTCTAGGTATTGTTATGCTTTAATACTTTTGGATCATACCTGACTATTAGAGTTAATATCTTAAATCTTGAAGTAGGAGAAACCAAACAAGTAAATTCATTCCAAGAAAAAGTGCCTCAAAATGGCACAATGATATTTCTATGTCTGAATATCCTATGCCTTACATTAATTTCTAACAGGTGTTTACTCATGCAATGATAGGTGTTTACTCTAGATAGGCCTGTCTACAATAATGCCTCTTACTGATTATGTGGAAACATTTTTCATTTCACAATTTCTTATAATGTTCCTCAATGAAAAGCCTACTTCATGATAACAAAACAAAATGAAAACATGTTTTCAGGACATGCTTTGATAAGAGTCATGATTTTCAGAGAGTCTGAATGAATAGCTTCAAACAGATCTTTCTCTGAAGTCTTATGTATTATCTTTGAATGTTTTGAATATTTTTGATCTATCCAATAATATAACTGTGGTTGATAGATATGTATAATTATGTTTATATATGTATATATATTTACATGTAATTATACTAAAATATATTTATATACATTTTTTATATTTAAAATGTATTCATATTTTGTTTTACATTATATATAACAAATATATAAATAAATACATTAAGCATGTGATAAAAGTATAATAAATATATATTTATTATAACAATTATAAAACAAATAAAATAATAGAAGTATTAGCTCAGAAGTTAGACTCAGCATTAAGTCCCATTTTTGCCACCTAGTCCTATGATGAAAAAGTTACAAAATCACTCTTTGCTCTAGTTTCCTATCTTGGAATAGTATAAATATACTTACTTCAAAGGTTTTTCAAAGGATTAAATGAACTAATACATGAATTTTTTTAAACACTACTTGTCATATAAATATTATATACTTGATAAATAAAATATTATGTGCTCAATATTATTATAGCTCAGTAAATATTCACTTTTAATGGGATACCTGGGTAGCTCAGTTGGTTAAGCACTGGACTCTTGATTTCAGGCTTAGGTTATGATCTCAGGGTTATGATATTGAGGCCTGTGTCAGGCTTCTGCACTCAGTGGGGAGTCTGCTTGTCCTTCTCCCTCTGCTCCTTTTCACCGCCCCCCCCCAGAATAAATAAAATCTTTAAAAAATATAAAATATATTTTATAATATATTAAAAAATAAAATAAAAAAAATCTTTAAAAAATAAAAAGTAGCTTTTAGCTATTGCTGTGTAACAGGGCATCACAAAACCTAGTGATAGAATAAAAACTAGCAATTTACTTTCTCTCATAGTTTCTGTGGATCATGAATTTGAGAAGGGTTCAGTTGATTGTTTCTGATTTGAAGGGTTGTAACTGAAACAATGAGGGGCTGGAGTAAGCTGGGAGTTGACTGGACATCTCTTTTCAAGCCCTGAGTTGTCCTTTTGTTCTTACATGTGGGCTATTTTGGGCTTCCTCACAGCATGGCTGCTTCAGGGCAGTTAGTTTACAAGCATAGAAACTCAGAGCTCCAAGTGTGATTATTCAGCAGCAAGGTAGAAACTAAATTGTCTTTTATTACCTAGTCTCAGAAGTCAGGCAGCATCACTTCCACCATACTCTATTTGTTGAACCTGTCATAAAAGCTCAGCTGGTTTCAAGGGGAAGGGTTATAAATTTCACCTTTCAATGGATAGAGTTGCATTGTAAAAGAATATGTGTGTTAGGAGATATTATCTAGGCCATCTTTAGAAGGCACAATGTACCATAGCTATTATTATTATCTAGTGCTTTCTTGACACTGTCACAAACCTCAAGAGGATATATACCACAGTTGAAGAAACATAGTACAAGAATATTTCTCTCATGAAACAAAATGAAAATTGTCTCAATCAAGCTATTGCCTGGTGCTAAGGAGTAGTTGATTCCATAGAATTTTTTCACAAATGGAGATATTCTATGTTGTTGGTTGAAGAAAGATACATATTCTGCTGGTACCAGATACAAAGGGATCCTACCTCATACTTTGTTAATAATGGAGTCTAATGTGAATTATTGTTTAAAAAGATAGTTATTTTTTTTTAAATTTTTTTTAAAAATTTTTATTTATTTATGATAGTCACAGAGAGACAGAGAGAGAGGCAGAGACATAGGCAGAGGGAGAAACAGGCTCCATGCACTGGGAGCCTGATGTGGGATTCGATCCCGGGTCTCCAGGATCGCGCCCTGGGCCAAAGGCAAGCGCCAAACCATTGCACCACCCAGGGATCCCTAAAAAGATAGTTATTATTCCTTTTTAGGATAGTGTGCTCTGAAAATGCCTTTAGGCGCTTTGTATTCATCAACAAAGAAAAAAGAAATGTGTTTTCTTCCAAGAATAAAGAACCAAATCTATCAATTTATATGGATGCCAGACATTCAAGAAATCTGGCAATTTTTTGGGCAGCCCCAGGGGCCCAGTGGTTTAGCGCTGCCTTCAGCCCAGGGTGTGATCCTGGAGTCCCAGGATCGAGTCCCGCATCGGGCTCCCTGCATGGAGCCTGCTTCTTTCTCTGTCTTTCTCTCTCTCAATCTCTCTCTCTCTGTCTCTCATGAATAAATAAAATCTTAAAAAAAAAAAAAGAAATCTGGCAATTTTAACCCAAGAAATCCCTCCATAGAGTTAATAGTTTTCTCAAAGTCAACTCAAGAATCTGAGCACATAGTTATTTAAGAATATTTAGCACAAAGAGATATCTAAGGAAAAGATTTTCTAGACACTATCATGTCTTTCTGTCTAATTCTCCCCTCTCCAAGCTTGGGATAAGTGATACAATTTTGAGACAGTAAAGGTTTATTAGTACTCTCAGAATTTTTATTACCAATAAGCTGTTGATGACTTTGGACATCAGAACTTTACCCTTCCACCATCATTTTGAAGGCTATTGGGAAACAGTTGACCTTGTACAACATAGGTTTGAACTATACAAGTCCCAATTAGATTTTTTCCATAAATTTACAGTACTGTAAATATATTTTCTCTTCCTCATGATTTCCCTAATAACATTTTTCTCTAGTTTACCTTATAGGCATATAGTATATGATACATATAACATATAAAGTATGTGTAAATCTATTGTTTATGGTATCATTAAGGCTTCTGGTCAACAGCAGGCTATTAGTAGTTAAGTTTTTGGGGATTCAAAAGTTATATTCTTAATACTGACTGCACTGAAGATTGAGGAACCATGTTGTGCAAGGATCAACTGTAGTTGAAATAGAAATGTGAAAAATAAGTACTCATGCAATGAAAATGCTTCAAAATCAAAGAGATGAGAAACTTCTCTGTGGGAAAGAGTCTGCATTTCAGAAACTTGCTGTTACATGGTATGCTTAAATAAAGGGAGAAAAGAAGTTGGTGACACATTCTTGTTGCTAGAGGAGAAATCTTCTAAATGTGAACATAATGAAAAGAAAATGCATATGTAAAAAGTAAATCCCTTCAATAGTCAGTTATCTCTTATTTCTTCCCTCAAAAATGAATTCCGTGGATTGTAAAATGACATCGACAGTCTGACTCCATTCATATTCAAATATAGAAAACAGCACACACGCACAAACACACAGATGCACAGAAAAAACCTGGACAACTAAAACATACCAAACTGAAATGTCCTCAGTAGTTGCCTATGGCAGAGGGAGTGGAATTGGAGTCATGAAAGAAGCATGAAAGGGAAGTTTTCACTTTTCACTCTCCTTCTGTATAAATTGACCTTTTTTGGGTGGTATAAATACATTAATTATGGTTTTGTTTTTAAATAATAAGAATATTGTCTGTATTATAACTTTTGTTTGTGTCAAAATCAAGATATATTTGTTACTAGGTAAAGAAGTCTTTTTAGCATTTATTTCACAGGAGAACACAATATTATTTTAAAAGTGTAAAAGATATAATTATTTATATTTTGGGATTTCAGAGCTGAAAACATAATAGTGAAACTGTCACTTCTCAGGCTATTTCCTACTCTAAGCTCTTTCTTTAAAATTCCAATGTATCATTTATCTTTTCATGTATAGGAACAACTCTCCTCACCGCCCCCCATCTCAAACAGTAAGTTATTATTTGTCATGCTTCGATGGGTTGATTGGACAGTTCTTCTGCTCCACATGGTATCAGCTGGATCAGCCACATGGCCTTGTTTTGCTGGCACATGGGCTGGGTTGTAAGAAAGCAGCTGTCTCACCAAGGCCCGGAGACTGCAGTACCTTGAATCTTTCCCCATATCCTCTTT
Source organism: Vulpes vulpes (assembly GCF_048418805.1). Taxonomy (NCBI): domain Eukaryota; kingdom Metazoa; phylum Chordata; class Mammalia; order Carnivora; family Canidae; genus Vulpes; species Vulpes vulpes. The sequence goes on from NC_132790.1 coordinate 71,489,057, forward strand.
CTCCTCATGGTATTTCATGCTCCACGGCATCTCCAAGTGGCATCTGTGTGTAGCAAGACAGCCTGCACTTTATTACAGTGTGGTCACTGGGTTTTATGAAACAAAGGGAAGGCTGTCCAGGCTTTTATGGGACTGCTCAAAGTTCTCACTGGATTCTATTGGTCAAAACAAGTAACAAGACCACCTAGATTCAAGAAGAGGGGAAAATCATATCTTGAGAGGAGGAATGGCTTATGCACACAGAAAGCAGAAGAACTATTGATGGCTCTCTTCGGAGCTGTCCACCACCTCCTCTATATCATCACTGCCTTTTAGGGGCAATCATTTCTATGAATCCTGTTAGGTATACTCAAGATATAAAACTTAAGTTCCTTAAGGTAATGCTTGCTGTTGTAACAAGCTCAGCACCAAACATCAGAGGCTTAAAACAATAAAATCTATTTCTTGTTTATATAACAGTCCAGGTGTTCCTGGTCAAGGCAGCTTTTATGCATCTGGTAATTTAGAAATTCAGACTCATTTGGTCTTATCACTTTTTCATCTTCACATGTGGTTTCCAGGTTAGCTGTATTTGTAGGCAGTGATCTATGAAAAGTTAAAGAGTGTAGATAATCACACAGGCACCTTTTTATGGGCCAGGGGAAGAAATGGTGCCCTTCATTTCTACTCATATTTCACTGGCTAGAAATCAGTCACATGGCCATACCTCGGCCCACAGGAGGGGATGAGAAATGTGATCTGATGGCTTTGTGTCCAGAACAAGAGGAAAGGGGTTTAGTAATTAGCCAGCATTCTCTACACAAACTGCTTCCCCATCCCCCCAAAAAAGGAAAAAAAGAAAGATAACTTGATACTAGTCATATTTGCCTCTGCACTGGGAGAAACTTGTTCTTTATTGGAATTTTAAAATAAACCAAACATGCCTTTTATTGAGTGTTATGAGGCCAAGATACCAATGTATTAGAGATCAAGAATAATAGTACAATGGTATTTAACTTGAATGAAATCTAAATAAATAGAAATCAGAATTTACCAAACATAAATTAGAGCATAAGTATAGGCAGAAAAAGAAGATTCTCTTGCTTGCTTTTTGTATTTATCCAGTGATTTTAAAATGTGTTTGTTTACAAAAAATAAATCTGTCCCAATTTTCTTTTGTATGGAGTACAGGTGTAGGTCACAGTTGTTGTAGTAACAGGCATCCAAGTAGGATTAGATGGGAAGAGATTTACTGAGAGAAGTGTCAGTGAGGGAATGTACAAGAGAACCAGAGAGACTGAAAGGACTTTTGCACTGTGTTGCAGGTCTGACGTCTCTGACACTGAGATGGAAGAAAGAAAGGGAGGATAGGAGGAAGGAAGAAGGAAGGTGTTAGACTACAGTGCAGTTTTAAGTGTTTAAACAAGGCTTGACAGGGAGCTCTCCAGCCAGTCTTCCCATCAGTGAATTTGCAGGAATGGGTTCAGTCACTGGCTAAAGAGTGGCCCCATCATAGACCCAGTGAGGGATTTCAGAATGCAGCAGTCTGGGCTGTTGCCAGTCATGCTCCTAACTAGGAGATCTGATAGATGCATGCTCATGGTTGCCATAATATGTTACAAAATGGAATCAAAATAGCTATTTAGCAGTTTTACAAAGGACACTTATGTTCACTTATCTATTTCCTGACTGGATCAGAGCAGTAGAATTTGAATTTGAAAAATTCTAGTTGGGTATGATTAAATACATTTTATTTTAGCCTAGACACATGTTTCTATACTGTTGGTGCCATATGAGAATATCTCATGTTTCACCTCACTTCAAAACTAATAAGAGAAAAAATATACTCTGAATTTGCATCTTGGGAAGAGTCAGCTGTCCCTTTCCATTCTTCACTTCACTGCTTTCAATACCAGTATCCTGTTTGATATGAAAGGTATCATTTCTCAAACTAAGCTTCAAATCTACCTCCCTTTGCCTCTTTTGTATTTTTGTTGTGTGTGTTTCATCATAACAGGATGCTGGTAGTAACAAACATTCTCAAAGTTAAATGGTACTTTCTTATCAGAAATACTTAATGGGACATGGAAGATTAAGCTAAATTTGATCAATGACTTTTATCAATAGCACATGTGAAAATGCTCTGTGATTTGAGCTAATATACTATTTTCTTTTGAATTGTTTAGAACAGAGAGGTTATTGAGGAGGGGAAATTCAGAATGCTGTGTCTTTGAATTATAGTCTTATTCGATTTTATTTTAACTCATGGAATGCAAAAGAATTTGAAATGAAAAAGAAGTATAGAAAAAGTTTTGGTATGTCTATTTTAAAATGGATATTTCTTTTTTTCCCCCATCTTAAACTATTAGATGAATAGAGTAATGGTCATAATCCAGATTAACAGGCAACTCTCTGCAATGATTTGGATCTTAAGCAAATATGTAATTTGATCATAAGGTAGGTAGACTTATGAGAAAGTTGCTCTAGAATCAATTGGCTATACCTGTGTAACTGAGCTACCTTCCCCAATTTAATGTACTGGTCTGTCACCCTATAACCTTTTATGCAGGAGAAAAGCACAGTGCATTTAGTAACTTTAGGGAATTTTAAGTAGATCAGTTCACCTACTATTATTACTTATCTTCCCAATCATCTTTGTGCTTATCATAGAGATGATAAATGGATTTAGAAGGAACATATTGACAGTAGGAGGAAAATAGCCTCCTTAAAATTTCAAGTATAATAGCTATCTCTACATATGAAGACTAGTTTTCTGGTAAAGACTGGGAAGAAATGGAGACCAAAGATTGTTTCACAATATAGAATGCCAGATTTCATGAAGTAGATGGGAAAGAAACTAAAATAAATATAATAATGCTAAAACATATTCATTTGATCATTCATTCATTTATTTGGTATGTGCTATTCCAGGTTAGTGGACAGATACCAGGGAACATATAGAAAAATAAAGATTTCAGGGAGGAAAAAAATCTTTTTCTTTATATCCAGGCATGTTTATGTATTACATCATAATGTATACTTTAGGGACTGAATTCTTAAAAAGTCAAGATGGTAATGACAACAATAAACTAGTTATACTTATTTTGAAGACTATGCCAACTATTTTATATAGATGATTTAATTTTCACAATTACTTTATCCAATAAGGAGTTTTAGTTGCTCTCATTTTGCTGGTTGAAGAAATTGGGGCTTAGAGAGATCTGAGGGCATTGTCAGTTCCATTTGCTTTTAGAGAACAACATGGCTAATACTATTGTTCTTCATTATGAGTTAGAAAGAACGTGCCTTTCCTAAACTTATACTCAGGTTTATTTGAAGAGCTAATTCAATTGTCTTTGGCATCCTGCTTTGGCTAACCCTCAGTGTCTAGACCTTTTTATTCAGATCTTTAGAGATTCCTCAGCAATGAATGCTTTTACATGGAGATTTAAGAAGCTCTGCCTTCTTCTGAATGGAACTCAGTTTTTGAGTATGTGCCACAGTTGTCATTTTGTCTAAGTCTGCATCTGTGGTGTCAGAACTGTAAGCTCTGAGGCTCTTTAGGGAGTCTTTTCTGGTTTCTCATCAAGATACCATTTGTAAAGAGAGGACAAAAAAATGGGATGATGTGAGTGCAGGGGTTATATGTGATGCGAGCATGGCTGGGACTTTCAAAGTAAAATATGTAAACATTAGAATTGTTTGAAGAAGACTACCAAGTGACACTGAACAAATCACTCATGGTATTTGGTTCTCTTCAGCAACAAAAACCAAGTCCAATCTTTGAGAATCCCTGGGGTAAACGTTCACAGAGCAAACACAGAAATCCCTTTCACCTACATGATGAGAGTCCATTACATGCAGCCTAAGGCCAAGGTTACAGTGATGAAGGTTACTAAGGAGCAAGTTAGCCTTTTATTCATACATAATTTAAAAATGACAACAGTAACAGCAACCAGTATCACCTCTGAGTTAACATACTAAAGAGAAGAATGTTTGGAGATGTAGGGAAAAATTATCTATCTATCTATCTATCTATCTATCTATCTATCTATCTGTATCTATCTATCTATCTATCTATCTATCTATCTATCTATCTATCTATATCTATCTATCTATATCTATCTATCTATCTATCTATCTATCTATCTATATCTATCTATCTATCTATCTATCTACATATCTTGAAATTTTATTTTATTTTTTAAGATTTTATTTATTTATTCATGGAAGACACAAGGAGAGAGAGAGACAGACATAGGCAGAGGGAGAGGTAGGCTCCCCAAAGGAAGCCTGATGTGAGTGAGACTCAATCCCAGGACCCCAGGATCATGACCTGAGCCAAAGGCAGATGCTCAACCACTGAGCCACTCAGGTGCCCTATATCTTGAAATTTTAATTTAATTATCACATATGGATTTAAAGCTTAAAAAAGAGTAAAATGTGAGTGGGTGTGTATATGTGACCTGTATGCATATTGTGGAACACACTGAACCTATAAAGATTTCCTTTACACTGGGAATTAGATTTCAATGTTGTTGTTGGTGGGATGACAAAAAAGAGTTTTACATATACATATGCATTGATTGTGATTTTTTTAAATAGTGAACTCTTATACTCACTATATAATATAAGCAAAAAAATATATAAAACTATTTCACAAGTAAGATAGTAGTAAAAGATCTATTTATTTTGGGTGGCTAAGTCATTTACATATTGTGCATTTTGGCATCCTCCCAGTGTTATTTTTTCTTGTGAGCAGTTTTATTTTATGTGGTAATTGTCAGGGGTCTTTAGTGCCATGATGGTTAGCTTGAGGTAAAGAAAAAAGCTGTATTTCTGAATGACAGAAAGTAACATCAAATATGATGAAAACTTCTCTGAATATTAGTAAATAGGCTACAAGTGAAATAACATTTTGGAAAATAATTCTATTTCAAGTCAATTAAGGATAATGTTAATCTACATAAAATAAATGAATTACATTTTGATTATTGCTCATTATATCGCTTCACATATCTTCCCATATTTTATCTGAAATAAAATGCATCCAAGATGTAGGCTGTTAATTTCAGCCATCTAATTAGTTTTACCACCTGTTTGGCCATATAATGGTTTATTATTAAAGTATCTTTGAATGGCTCATTTAGTTGAGCACATTAATAGACATTCTGATTCCATTTCAGGCAAAAGTGCCTGGTGGTAAGGAAATGGTGTAAGACAAATTCTGTACTAGATGTCCATTTTATGGAAAATCTATACTCATGGGAGATTTCCATGGTTCTATAGTTGACATATTCAACTGGAGGATCACCATCTATTTAGTGGGTATTGATTTATCTGGATGAGTAGTATTAAAGATTTACTTTCTTCCTTATATTAATAAAACATTAAAAAGTGTTTTTATAATTCTAATGTTTGAACAGTATAGAATGTTTGGTATTCTTAACAAATTATATATACCTTAGGAAAGAAAAGTTATTTATTTTTGTTTAAAATTTCTTATGAAGCAGTTTATGAAAATGTGAGAAAGAAATTAATGCCTTGATATTAATTTCCCTCTCCTGAAATTGCTTAATGACTTAGAGAGAGTCCCAAACACTTTGAATTTGAACTCAGGACTTTTTTTTGACACAACTATTTGTAAACACTTGAAAACAATAATTTTTTACCTGATTGATAAAATATTCTTTCAATCTCTACTGTGACCAAGGTCCTTTGTGTTTTATGGGCATCCAAAAGAACAAAGAGATGTGGTTCCAATATTAATATTCTCTTGGAAATTATTAGTTAATTGGGAGGTCTTTTATATTGTCTTTAAATAAGTATGTTGAAAATAATTTATAATTCAGGAATTTAATTAATAAAATTGGTAACATAATTTTTTTATTAATACTATTCTAGTTAGATTTTTTTCTTAATTGAACAGATTAATTTTCTTGATGATCCTAATGTGAATGGGGAAGAATAGGAAAACTGGTTAGGTGTAGGATTCAAAATGTTTAGAGCTTTTATCTTAGCTCTTGTAGTGACTATGGGTAATAGCTACCATACGTTGTAAAATGATAATACAAGCTGATTGATGTATATAGTTTCAGGTAGGTTCAGACATACTACAGTGGAAATTGCTAAGGCATGTGAAAGCATTGCTGTTCTGTAATTTTGTGCCTCATTCTTTCAAGGATATTTTATTATTTTACAAGGTTAAGATTTTAAGGAGGATCTGAATATAACATAAATGAGAACTATAAGTGGGTAGTCTGACCAGACAGGTAAGGATTGAGTTGGGATCAGAAAGAGATAAAGCACAACTATCGGAGTTTGTTCAGTTTTATGTCTCCTTTTCTGTCTCTTTCTGATCAGATGCTTTGGGCCCTCTGTGATATTCTGAGAAAAACATGATTTGCAAAAATTGGCCACCATAATTGATACGGGCAGAGAGCCAATGACAAATGTTGTAAGTCTCCAAAGGAGTAATCGAAAGAAGAAAAGATATAAAGCTAGGAAGCAGCATGTATAGAGATTAAGTTTCTGAAACCTGGAGCCATATGTACTTAATTCTTGGGTTTATCATGTATGAACATGATCTTGACTAATTTATTTGACCTCTTTGAACTTGGTTTTATTATTTGTAATTTGTGGCTAATAATAGTAACCAAGTTATTATGAGGATTAAATGAAATAATACAGAGACTAGCACATAGTAATCACTATATACATGTAAAATGTTATTGCTGTTTATGATTATGTACATAATGATGGCATAAGAAAAATGGAAGTCTAGGAGAAGCAGGAAGAATGTAAATTGAAAGGAGAGATAACACTGTATCCCTAGGAACCATTTTTGAAAATGTAATCAGGATAGAAAGTTGTTATTGACTCCTTGCTGTTCTATGGGAATTGTTTTGTAAGCAATACTTAGAGTGTTTGTCCTGTGGGGCTTTAGACTATTAATGGATCTCACTGCCTGTCACCTGTTCTTTTGTACTAAAGAGCTTCTGAGGCATAAATGGTTTCTTTACTCCTGTGCCCTGGATATAGATCTTTGTCTATTTCATTGATAATGGGAATGAGGATCCCCAGAGGAGTAGGTATTTTGACACAAGGAAGACAGAGGGAGAATATTGGGGGAAAAAATCACTGCAACTTTAAATAAAGATTTTTGGGGAAAAAAAATTCCAAAAGAATGCTATAGGATGGATCTAAGGAGAAAGAAGAGAGAGACCAGATCTGCAGAGGGACTACCTCATAAGGGGAAAAATCATGGTCCTAAAGACAAGCTGAAACAAGAGAAAATAAGATACGGGAACTCAGAGGAAGTTGATTATTTATTATATTTCAACCTCAGAGAAGATTTTTCTTTAGAGTGCTCCAAGGCCAATGCCTTATTTGTAAAATTTAGTAAACCTTTAATTTTAGATTTACAGAAAAGTTGCAAAGGTCAAACAGGGGGTTCCCATATACTCCTCACCCAATTTCCCTATTGTTTACATATTACATTATGATACATTTGCCACAATTAAGAAACCAATATTGGTACATTATTGTTAACAATACTCACTTTCAGATATCACTAGTTTTCCCCAATGTCTTTTTCCGTTCCAAGATCCCATACAGGATGTCACATTGCATTTACTTGTTATATCTCCTTAGACTCTTCTGGTCTGTGACAGTTTCTCAGAGTTTCTTGTTTTGTTTTAAATATTTTATTTATTATTTGAGAGAGAGAGAGAGAGAGAGCATTAACAGAGGGAGGGGAAAAGGGAGAAGGAGAGAGAGAATCTCAAGGAGACTCTGCGCTGAGCACCAAGCCAAGCTGGGCTCAATCCCATGGCTCTGAGATCATAACTTGAGATGATACCAAGAGTTGAGCACTGAATGGACTGAACCACCCAGGTGCTCAGAAACTCTAAGAGTTTCTTGTTTTTGATGACTTTAACAATTTTGAGGAATATTGGTCAGGTATTTTGTAATCTTCAATTGGGATTTATCTGATGTTTATCTCATGATTAGACTCGGCCTTTAGGTTTTTGGGAGGAAGATCATGAGGTAAAATGCCACTCTTATCACATTGTATCCAGGGGACATGCTATCAACATGACTGACTTACTATTGAAGTTTTTTTTTTTTTTTTTTTTTTACTATTGAAGATGTTGAATTCTGTCACCTGACTGAGGGAGAATTTGTTAGGTTTCTCCACTGCAAAGTTTTTTTTTTTCCTGCTCTCCATAGGTAAGGATTTATGCTCCACCTCCTAGAAGGCAAAGTATCTATATAAACTATTTAGAATTATTTATTATGAGAGATTTGTCTATTCTTTCCCTATTTATTCATTTTATTTTATTCAGTCATTTATTTAAATCAGCATGGACTTAAGGATATATATGTTATATTTTAGGTTATAATCCAATACAGTTATTAATTTTGTTTGTCAAATTGCTTTGGCCCTTGGGAGGCTTTCCCATTGGCTGCTGTGTTCTTTTGATATGTCCTATGTTGTTGTTTTTGAACATTTCCATACCTTCTGGAGGGATTATTATTTTTATTTCATTCTAGAGCCCTGGAATAAGTCATTTCTCCAAGGAACACTTGTGCCTTTTATTGAAGTATTTGTTTGCTGTTATGTTGTGAGAAACAACTTTATTAACTACAGAACACGATTTATGTGATTGTTTTTGTCTTTAGTCTTGCAGTTTCCAGTCAAAATATTATTCTCTGAAGTTACTTAGATTAGCACTTTTTCCCATTCTCTTCAGTGAGGTTATGTCATCTATCTGTAATACAGTTACATTCTTTTGTCACAGTATGCATTCCATGTTAGGATCCTTCAATTCCCTGGTTGAATTTTAGGAAAATTTGCATACATTAAGATTGACTCTCTGTATTATAAATTTCTATGGGTTTTGACATATGCATAGTATTATATATCTAGCATAAAGTTCTATCAATCCTAAAAAATTCCTAATGCTTTCCCTAGTCAAACTTCAAGCCACCACTGATGTTTTCAACCTCTATAGTGGTGAAAGAGGACTTCTCTGTCTTGTTCCTGGCCTTAGGGGAAAGTATCTAGCTTCTCCCAATTAAGTGTGATGTAGATTATGGGCTAATTTAATATGTGTGCATGTACAGGAGCCCTAAAAAGGTATGAAACTCAAAGGAGTAACCAGAGCAGGAAGCTTTTATATCTTTTAGGCAAAGAAACAATAAATTTGTGATGAACTGACAAGACAAGAGAGTTTGGGCTAGGGGTGGTAAGATGGTGAAGAAGTAGCAACATATATTTATATGGCCTTTTTTGCCCTAAATTACCTGTCTTTAGTGATACGGATGCCTTCTACCCTGCTGGTAAAGGAAGGTTACCTTTCATCTGAGAGATATATCTCTTGCTTTCAGGGTGTTTCTCAAGTACCTTTAATTCAAAATAATCAATCCCCAAATGGCATATTTTGGAGTGATAACATTTTAAACCTCTAGATTGGCTTGTGTTGAATGGCTTTCTACAGTGAGCTCTCTCACTTACAGATTTCACATGACTACTGACTTACTTCAAATCATGCCAATGAGGTTTTTGGATCAAATCTATATAGTTTCTTTGAATGTTTCCTCAAATGTTTAGAGCTTAATAAATCTAAACTTGAACATATTTTTACAGATAATTAGAGATATTTTTCACCCAACTTTGCCTTTCTTTATGCCTTTCTCTTCTCCAGTCAGCTAATCTAAAATTGAGCAAAATGTATACCAATTAACAATTTTCCTCCTTAATGCAATGCTTGTAGGCTGTTTGAAAATGGAGGCGTCTGGTATTTCACCTGTAGCTCCTGGTCATCTCCCCATTCCTTGATTTCAAGTGGCAATGGCTTAATTTGGTGTTCCCATTGTGTGATCTATATATAAGGGGTACAACTTTCATTCCTTGAGTTGTATTTTTTTATGTTAAAAAAACCAATTTCCTTTGAAAATGATGACTGTTTTCTCAGGATTGTCTCTGTAGTGCTGAATTAATAATACTTACAAGTTTTCCACTTGATTTCCTTCCTGGAAGAGTCCAAAATGTTTATATCTCCTTAGAAATACTACTTGAGGGTCCAAAGACATTTCTTTGACTTGGTGTTTCCTTTGAACTTAAAGAATTATTTTTCCCCCTTCAAAACATCTTCCAGGAAAAGTAATGGCAATGTCTCTGAAATAGTAATCAGTTTCCACAATCCTGCTACATCTTATCATTACATGTACATTTTAGTGTAATCTTTTAAAAATTGCATATGTTTTGAGGTATGGTTTATAAAGGGAAATAGCTAATAATATTGATATATTAAGTATTACATGTTGTGGGCTCCTCTCATACAACGCAGAAAAAACATGCATTGTCACATTATTTTAATGCTAATGGGGTGGGATGTGGTGAAAATAACAAAATACAGAGTATTTAATATGGAATATCTGTTCATACTGTGTATGCGTTTTTAATGTACAATGTTTCACATAAACATATAATTCTTTAATTTAGAATTTACAAATCAGTTATTTTTAAAAATGGTTATGTGTAGTTTGGGTAAATCTTTTGTTGTTATCCAATTAAAAGTGACATTTTTTTCTGTAGTTGATTAATATAACTCAGAGTTCAGTTATAGAGACAGCTAAATCAGATGAGCCCAAATACCAAATCAGATGAGTTTAAGTACCAAATACTCCATGCTACAGTGCAGGATTTTTAAACCTACTTACAGATTACAATAAAATATTACTTTGCTTCCGTTTTGAAATCACTAGTTTTTTTCTAATGTACTTAGTTTGCTCCATTTTCAGGATCATTTTAGTGATTAAAAATTAATTTTAGTTCTACTGTGTCTGATGTAGGTATTTGGTGCCCTGGAGGATATTTTTAAAATTAGCATTTCAGTTTTAGCACATCCAAAATAAAACAATTAAAGTCTTTTCCTTGATGTTCAGAATGAGCTGGCATGAAATTAAAACAAAAGAAGGTTGGCCCACATGGTTGCTGCATTTGAAAGCCTCATCTGAACATGCTTTTATGGGCTCTTGGCTACTCTATACTATTGGCTGAGAACCACTCTGGTAATTATCAAAGTTGTGAATTAGAAATTATGCAAAGCTCTCTCAGACAATCTAGGACACCATGTACTTTATTTTTAACAAATGACATATAAGTATAAAATATTTATGATAATCCTTCACATTACACTAGTAGGTATCTCATGTACTTCTGTTAGGACATCTCAGTGCTGTGAAATTTCCTTTAAGTTGGTTATATTTAAGTCTGCTGACAACTGGCATGAGAATGTCTGCCTTTATTATAATTATTAGGCTTTAGATTAACTCCTTAGAAGGGGTTTAGACAAGTAAAACAGTATATGTTTTAAATTGCTCAGGGAGTTGTTAGATTACCTGTAAAATGTTTTCTTAATAAAAGTACTAGAATTAAAAATAATTTCAAAATACTTTTAAAAAGTATCATAAAATAGCAGAAGCAGATTCATTTTGAAAAGTACACTAATTGATGGAGAATAATATGGTCTTTTAAAATAAATTATTTGTCATCTATGTATATGACTACTTTTATAATGACTATCCCTGTTGGATCTGGGATTTTGGTCAGTTCCTATTTTGGCACCAAGAAATAATTTAGGAAGGGGGAAGAATATCTTATTTAAGCATCATCCTATTTTGGAATCTTGCCTGTTGAACTCTGAATGTTTCAATTTCTATTTACTATATAACAATGGTACAAATTTCATATCAGAATTGCTGTCATATTGGTCTTTTTTTTTAAAGCTTTTTAAAGGCATTTCTTTTCTTTGCTCAAAGACTCACTTTCATTGTTTCATTGTTCACTGCATATAGAATAAAGTTCAAAACCCTTACCCTGACCCTTTAATGTTTTGGATCCTAATTTATGCCCCGTTTTCTGCTCTGACTACTCTCTCTGCTTGGAATGCTTTTGCCCATCTCTGTCTCTTCAAATTTTATCTATCCCATCAGGGCTCCATCTAAATGCAAACCTTCCATCATAGTCTCTTTCAATTTCAGCACTGGACCCAAGAGTCCATTTGCTATGAGCTGTGTACCATTTTAGGCATTTCACATACGTGACACAGATATTTTAAACACATTAGACTGATGATTTTAATTTCCTCTTCGATTATGTTGGCTTGTAGCCTTCTATTTCAAGGCTGAGAGCCATGAGGCCCACGGTACCAGGGGTACAGAACAGAAGTATTGGCCTGCTTTAAGTCTCAAAGGGGACTTCTTGTACTGAGACAATGATCTTTAAATCCAAGCCTTATGGAAATTTCTTAATTTCCTCTTTTACCCAATCAGTAGCCATGTCTGGGTCTCCAAATCATAGAGCTTTTTTTTTTTTTTAAAAAAGATTTTATATATTTATTTATTTGAGGGAGTGAGAAAGCAAGCAGGAGGGACTAGAGGGGCAGAGGAAGAAAGAGAGGGAAAAGCAGACTCCTTGCTGATCAGCAGCCCTGTGTGGCTTGATCCCAGGACCCTGGGACCCTAGGATCATGACCTGAGCCAAAGGCAGACATTAACTGACTGATCCACCTGAGTGACCCTCATGGAGCATTTTTATATGGTAGGGTCTGAGGGAACTCTTGATGTGATATAGAAGGAGAGAACATCCCATCTCATTTGGCTGGGGCCATAAAGATAAAAAGTGGAAGGAGAGACAGAGCAGAAGTAAGAAATAGGCATTTATGTTTTTTCTCCCTTTCAGGGTAGAACCCAGATGGCACGTCAGATAGTAGAAATATCCAGATAACTTTGAAGTAGCATGAAAACATTAGGAGAAGAGTCTAGTGGTATGGTTCCTTAATAAGCTTCTAGGGAAGTCTCCATACTTATGCATGGCACAATCTAGATTAAATGGCATTGACAGAGAAAAAAGTCTTCAGAGACACGACAGAAGAAACTCTCTGGCTTCCCATGGTCTGTGGAGTACCCAGAGGATTCATGGGTTCAGCGGAAGAGACAAGCTATGGATGGCCTATGAGGGGCAGGAAGACTTGAGCAGAAGAAAATGGCTGGGACAAGGATTTCAGCCAAAGTTAGCATCATGGTATTACAAAAACTCAAATGGGGCTATTGCATCCCATTGTTGTTAATTCAGGGAGCAGACCTACTCAGCCACTTTTTTTTTTTAAATTTTTATTTATTTATGATAGTCACAGAGAGAGAGAGAGGCAGAGACACAGGCAGAGGGAGAAGCAGGCTCCATGCACCGGGAGGCCAATGTGGGATTCGATCCCGGGTCTCCAGGATCGCGCCCTGGGCCAAAGGCAGGCGCCAAACCGCTGAGCCACCCAGGGATCCCTTACTCAGCCACTTTACAAAAGGAATCATTAAAGCTTTAGAAGTTCCCTTTTACACATCTACTATAGGGACATACTTAGCACATCCGACCCAATGTACACTGATGCCATCTTGGTAAGTAGAAACAAGGGGATGAAAAACTGGGAGGATAGAGTATAGTTTAAATCTGGAAGGTCTTTTTCTTTTATCAACCAATTAAAAGTTGATTATTAATTGTGTATATGTTTTTTCAGGCTCCATACTATTGTCTAGCTTTAGAGGCTTGTGAAAAGATTGGAATGGTTATAGAGTATAAAGCAGCTACATACTTTTTCATTTTGTTTGGTCAATCTGCATTTAGTAGGAGTGAAATTTTGATCTTATTACAATTTAATGGTAAAAAAATCTTGCATCTGTCAGATGGAGATCTCAAGACAAGAATTTTAGTGCAAGTTATTTAGTTGTGAGGTGATTCCAGGAAACCGCGGGAGGTAAGTGAAATAGGGAAGGGCAGGAAACCAATTAAATATGATTAAGCCAATTAACATTGTGGGTAGCTCTTTTTTTTTTTTTTTTTTGTGGGTAGCTCTTATCACACAGACACACACACACACACACACACACACACACACATTATGGGTAGCTCAGATTGGTAGGCTCAAGATTGTCGAATAGCAGTGAGTTATCCTAGCTGATACCTGGCATTTGCAACTAAGCCAGTAGTTCTCACCTAATATGGCCTCTTGCTTCTGGCTTGGATCATATAGCCTGACATCATGTAATGAACCTATTTACTCTCAAGGCTTTTTCCTTGTCATTGTGGATATATATTTTAATAATAATTAGGGATTAAGTAGGAAATATAGGGGTGATGCTGCTGCTTAGGTGCAGAAGCTAGGGAGGAGCTATTCTAAATATTCTAAACTATTCCTAAACCAGTTAGACCACCAGAAACTTTCTTATTTGGAATATACTATCTCAGCTCTTTTTAGAGCCACCTTCACTAAATTGTGTTTCATTATTCCTTGGAGGTTTTTTAAAAAATAGCTATACAATTATAATAATGGTTAGCATTTATAGAGGTCTTATGCTTTGGGCACCTTGTTAGGTGTCTTAAATTGGGTTCTAGCAAAACTATCTGCATAAATTGTGGTCAATAACACTTAAACTCATTGAATTGTTATAAAGATTAAAGCTCATGCATCTAAAGTGCTTGGCACTAAGTAAGAACTCAATACATAGTATAGTGGTGATTATTGTCATTGTTATTATTATGTCTTATAATAATACATCTCTATAGGTATGACTAATTAAAAACTATAGTTGGAAGCCCCAGGACTTCAAAAGACAATGAGTTCTTCTTAATAAACAGAACCAAATATTGCATATGACTTTTTTTTTTCTAAAAAGGTAGTTTTGGGGACTAAGGGTGGAATTATAGTTAATTAAATATATGTGAAATTAGATTTGTCTAATCAAAAAAGGCTTATTGGAGAAAAAAAGCAAGTATAAAAAATTCTCTATTTTTTTGTGAATTTCCCTAGAGGTTCTGTTTGTTGATGGGCCTCTTTAGCTGTGGTAATAAGTTTAAACACTTCATTGTACTGAACTTCTTTATTTATGATGGCAGCTATAATGAGAAGGAAATGGCCAGAACCATTACTTTTCTGGCTACTCACAGTGTTTAATCTTGTTGTCTTCTTTGGAGGTAAAGGGAGTAAAAGGAACTAATTGGGTATTTCCAATCAAAGAATGTCTCCTCCTTTAAATGATCACATGAATCTTTCTTCTAGGAACAATAAGTGGAGTTAGCAAACTTGTTTCTGAATGTGAAGTAATGAGGTAAAAAAAGTCTGTAAAAAAGGCAATTAATGGAATAAGTGTTTTCTTTTACTTAAGAATGATAGAGATTTTGGTAAACTTGGAACTCAGGAGGTTAGAAAGTTACCCAAGGGTTTCCCCATAAATGGAGATAATGAGGGATTTGTATATTAATAAGTAGCTATTTTCACTCATGTATAATTATAAATAAAAATGAATATTATAGGTATCTGCCTGGATTGATATAGGTTCAAAGCCTAGGGAAATTAGATTTAAAAAAGAAGTCTGGCTTTGATATTTTTCTTCCCTGAAAACCACCTTTATTAACATAAAAAACAATCAATAAGCCAAACTCATCCCCTCATATTTATATCTCCTCCAACCCTCCTTTTTACTTAAAGGTTTCACAGAAGTACATTGTAATAACCTTTGTTATCTTAAAATCTCAGCTATCTGATGGGTCTGGGAAAGTGACCCCTACTTCCATGTCTGAGGATGATGACTCTGTGGCTTCCATAAAGAAGAGGATTGCTATGGGGAAATAGAAATGGAGCTGCTGAGCACATACTGATAGCAATTCTGCTAAATCTATGGAACTCTTGGGGATAAATGGTAATGGAGAGGGGAGAGCTCATCTCAAGATTCGCCTCTCAAATTCCTTCTCTCATCTATCTAGTCATGCACTTCAACAAATATTTGAGTACCTAGCTTTGTGTTAGGGGCTGTTTATGGTAGTGGACAAGATAAATAAGGAACTAGTGTTATCATGGAGATTACATTCTATTAGATCCTTCTAGGAAGACTTCCTGATCATTTTGACTTTTATTCATTTTCCTCTTAATAATGTGCTCATTCATCTTTAATTAAGAACACTTAGTAAGTACTTATTAAATGTGAAAATGTCAGATATTGCTAATTCTCAGTGAGACAAAGGTAAATGATCATTTCCATCGTCATGGAGAAATTAAACAAGTAAACCAATTTTGGCACTCTGAGAAAAGTGCAATGACAGAGAAATTCAAGGTGCAATGAGACTGAAGACTAGGAGAATTAATTCTGCCTGAGTAGATCCAAAAAATATATTTTTAAGATTTTATTTATTTATTCATGAGAGACAGAGAGAGAGAGGCAGAGACATAGGCAGAGGGAGAAGCAGGCTGTCTGCAGGAGCCCAATGTGGGATTCAATCCCGGACCCTGGGATCACACCCTGAGTCAAAGGCAGATGCTCAACTGCTGAGCAACCCAGGCCTCCCTCCAAAAGATTTTTAGAGGAGGATTATTGCTTTACAATCATCACCATGCTCTGTAAGAAATTACTCTAAGGGACACCTGGGTGGCTCAGGGGTTGAGTGTCTGCTTTGGCTCAGGGCATGATCCTGGGTTCAGATTGGTTCTCTGCATTGGGCTTCTGCAGAGAGCCTGCTTCTCCCTCTGCCTATGTCTCTGCCTCTCTCTGTGTGTCTCTTATGAAAAAATAAATAAAATTTTTAAAAAAGAAATTACTCTAAAACTCAGCAGCTTATCCAGCTACCATTTATTATTTTTCATGAATGTAACTGTTGGCTGGAGGGTTCTGCTGCTATTGGCTCAGCTTGCTCATGTGTCTACCAGATGAGGGTCAGGTAGGCAATTTGGCTGATTTTGACTGAGAGCTATCACATATTTGGGGGTCAAATGGCTGTTAGCTGTTCTAGTATGGTCTTGGCTCTTTGCCTTGTTTCTGTAACATCTCTTTACCAGGCTGCCTGGACATGATCTTACAGTGAAGGCAGAGGTGCAAGATAAAGCAAGAGAATAGGCCTCAGTGTTAAGTCCTTTTCAAGCCTTTGGTTGCATCGTATTCGCTAACTTTCTCCTGACCAAAGAAAGCCACCTGCATGAACCTAGAATCAAACTCAGCATGAATTGAACACACTGTCCACAATGGGAAGAAGAATCAGGGCTATTCACATCATCAGGGTACTACTACATTACAGGTACATTACTACAAGGGGTAACAAATTGGCTGAGCTTTGAAAGGTGAACAAAGAATCAGATAAACATTCTAAGGAGAGGTACTTGCACATGTGATGACACTGAATCCTGAAATATTTCTAATTTAGGGAGCCCCAGAGAAATTGGTATGTTTGGAGGAAATAATGCCTGTGCAAAAAGGTATTTCAGTAATGCCAAGTTCTTTCCCCTCTCAAACCTCCTTTCATAATGCCTTTTTGAAGTATTCTCCTTTGAGCACTCTTACTAACTTCAGGTCATCCTTTAGGTCTTAACTCAAATGTCACTTCTGAAGATTGATAAACTCTGACCATACCACAGTTTGTATTATGCTTCCCCTAACCAGGCTATTGTGGCTCATGGCATCCCATCTTTACCATTTAATGCTTTAATCACAGTTTGTAATTATATGAATGTAGGCATCTATTTGTCTAATATTTGTCCATCAGAAGCTCCATCAGGGCACATATTCTTTATTTATTATTGTATTTTTAGTGTTTGCCAGTGGATACCTAGGTATTAAGTAATGAATGAGAGAGTAAATGAGTGAATGAAAGAATATAACTAGAGTGTTATGCAATAGCTAATCATCAACAGCCTTTGGTGCTGAGTAGAGGTATCTGAACTTTGTCCTGGAAGCTAAAGGGAGTCCTTGGAGGATTTTCAATAAGAGGCTAACATGATAATTCTGAACTTTAAAGATATAATCTTATTGGAAGAAAGATTGGTACAAAATCTAACTGTAGGCAGAGAGACCAGTTAGGAGGCTACAGATTCCAGATGAGAAGTGATAAAAATCTAGACAAAGGATGTGAAAATAGAAAGAAGATTACATAGAAGAGGGAATCCATAGGACATGTTTTCTCATTTTGTCTGGTGTTCTGGATTTCTTACTTTCAGAAACCATCATAAAGCAACAAAGAGAAGAAGCAAAAACATGCCAATACATGTTTGATGAAACTAAAGTCTTGGTAACTCCAAACCATAATATATGAACAAGGGCTGTCAAATAGTATGTAATTAAAGAAGAAAAGTGTCAGAATGTTCTAGAGAGGATGGCTGTAGCTATAGACCCCAGACAACATTGATTTGTCTGTTCTCACTAGTAGTGGCATATCTGGGGTTCAAAACCAATAATCCTCATTCAGCCACGCCCGCCGCCCGCCGCCCGCCAGGGCCTCTGAATCATGGACCCTGCAAAGTGAGCGAGCTTCGGGCCTTCGTGAAAATGTGTAAGCAGGACCCGAGCATTCTGCACACCGAGGAAATGCGCTTCCTGCGGGAGTGGGTGGAGAGCATGGGGGGTAAAATACCACCTGCTACTCATAAAACTAAATCAGAAGACAACATCAAGGAAACAAAAACAGATAGTAAGAAGACGGAGGAAAACATAAAGACAGACGAACCACCAAGTGAGGAAAGTGATCTAGAAATTGACAATGAAGGTGTAATTGAACCAGATACTTGATACCCCTCAAGAAATGGGAGATGAAAATGTAGAGATAACCGAGGAAATGATGGATCAGGCAAATGATAAAAAAAAAAAGTGGCTGCCATCGATGCCCTAAATGATGGTGAACTACAGAAAGCCGTTGGCTTGTTCACAGGTGCCATCAAACTGAATCCTCGCTTAGCCATTTTGTATGCCAAGAAAGCCAGTGTCTTCATCAAATTACAGAAGCCAAATGCTGCCATTCGAGACTATGACAGAGCTATTGAAATAAATCCTGATTCAGCACAGCCTTACAAGTGGCAAGGGAAAGCACACAGACTTCTGGGTCATTGGGAAGAAGCAGCACATGATCTTGCCCTTGCTTGTTAACTGGATTATGATGAAGATGCTAGTGCAATGCTGAAAGAAGTTCAACCCAGGGCCCAGAAAATTGCTGAACATCGGAGGAAGTATGAATGAAAACGTGAAGAGCGAGAGATCAAAGAAAGAATAGAAAGAGTTAAGAAGGCTTGGGAAGAACATGAAAGGGCCCAGAGGGAGGAAGAAGCCAGACAGGTGACAATCAGGGGAACTCAGTATTGGCTCTTTCCCAGGTGGCTTTCAGGGAGAATGCCTAGTAGTAATTTTCCTGGAGGAATGCCTGGAATGGCAGGGGGGATGCCTGGAATGGCAGGAATGCCTGGGCTCAATGAAATTCTTAGTGACCCAGAGGTTCTTGCTGCCATGCAGGATCCAGAAATTATGGTGGCCTTCCAGGATGTAGCCCAGAACCCAGCAAATATGTCAAAATATCAGAGCAACCTAAAGGTTATGAATCTCCTCAGTAAATTGTCAGCCAAATTTGGAGGTCAAACAAATGCCCTTCTGACAGCGCCCTTGCTGAAGGAAAAGCAACTTCGATCACCTAATGGATGTCGCAATAATACAATCAGTGTACTTCTGACCTTCTCAAGAAGAAAGCTGGGGTACTATGAAGAGAATCCCTACCCCTCTGCCCCACATGCAACTGAAACATTCTACAGTGGTTTGCCATTAGGGTATTCATTCAGATAACGTTTTCCTACTAGGAATTACAAACTTTAAACACTTTTTAAACCTTAAAAATATTTAAAAACATTTAAAAAAACCAATAATCCTCTCTTTATCAAGTGGGAAGTAGATGGGAAGGTCAATGCAAGACTTTCTCTGGATTCAGTTTTACTTGAAGTCATAATAGGCAGAGAAGGAAGAGTTCAGAGGGGATGCAAATAGTAAATCATGTTTGCTGCAAACTATTGGTAGGACTGAGAGGAGGGAGGAGAGTGTGCCTTGTGATCAGGTTTGCAGTGTTAATCTTTATTGGCTGCAAGAAATAGATATTAAGGTATTCACATCCAAATTTTTGTCATAACAAGAGTTATTGCTAAGAAGGAAAATTCACCTTAGCTCCTCTCTGATAAGACAACCTCCTCCATAAAAAAAAAAAAAAAAAGACAACCTCCTCTATCCAATGGCCTAAGAGGAATTCATCTCACAAGAGATGGATAATAATGAAATATTAGTGTAAAATGTATGCAGTGATCCTAGAAGACAAAGAGAGGAAAAAGTAAATGAAAGAATAAGACATTTACCAGGAAATTATTTCTCAGAATAGATGAAATTTGTGACTAAATGTATCAGTGTGAATTAAAAAATGATAATAAAGCAATCACCTTTTTAACATCAAGGGTCAAAGTAGAGATGTAAAGTTCAGACACAAATATAGGGGAAAAGGCCTTCACTTACCTTTCTCTGTCATTTCTACATTGTAATTATTTGTTTCACTTCATTTTAAATCACATCTGCACCTGAAATCTTACCTGATTCATCCAGGCCAGGAGTTCTCAATTGGTTATGGAATCAGTTTCTGACCCAGGAGGTCTTTTGTGGGAGCAAGAAATTTGTATTTCCAAAATATTTCTAAGGAATGGATACTGAGACTCCTGGTCCTAGGACTTTGAGAACAATTGACTATTTTTTTCTTTTGTTTGCTTCATTGCTTACTACTTAAGATAAATATTTCTTTACCAAGGCTTGTTCTCCCATCTTCAAGCTCTAGAATCAGCTTCACTCTGGCTGGTAGCCTACCATGTCTCTGAGAAACTCATATAGATGGAATGGAGGAGCAGGGATCAACATGGAACCATTATGCAGGTCTTGGTATAATTCTCAGGTTTATGAGCTGCTTACGAGAGGATTTAACCATTGAGATAGATCAAAGTTTCCTTTCCTTTAACTCCTGAAAAAGTATGAGGAACTACTGTGGCTAGATGCTATTTGAAACATTGTCATGCTTTAAGAAGTTTCCCTGTTAGAAATATGTGACCCCAGTTCTGGAAATGTTTAGATATAATTCTTAGAATGATAAGTCTTTACCTTTAAGTTACAAAGGTGTTGCTATTACACTAATTTTAAGTGAAAATTACTCAAGTGATCTATTTTCAGACCTCTAGAAAGAAAACCATAAAGAAGGTATAGTTGTATTCCATTCACTGTGCTAGACTCATTTTTTTCTCTACCTTTTTGTTCAATGTGTTTACCATATAGCATTTGAAGTGAAATGGGTGTCAGAAAAGGACTCAAGGATGATAATGGCAGCAGGAGGAAATAGAGGATTAGCAGAGGGAGAAGGATAAAAAACAACTAATGGGAAAGTTGTGAGCAAGGAAGGGGAGAAGAGAACAGCTGGTGGGAGAAGCAGGGAGAGGAGAAGGCAGAGAGGCAATGGACCAAAAAGGGAGCAGTCAGCTTTATGAAAGCCAAAGCTCTCTAACTCAATGTGCTTCTTTCATTGCCACCATTTCTGGTTGAGAGCACAGTCAGTTTATAGACAACTACCATCAGCATGGAGGACCAGACTAATGTGGCAGAGGAGGGAAACCGATGGTGCCAGAATGGACTAAAAAGGCAAGAAGCAAACGACAACACATAGGCCAAGGGAACTCAGCGATGGTAGAAACCAGTGTCCATTCACCTGATAGATTTTTACTGCTTGGTGAGCTGTAGGCTGCCACTGACTCCTCATTGCTTCCTCTTGCCCTTTTCCCAGGTAGCATTGCTTTCTCTTGCCCTCTTCCCATGAGTGCTGCAGGGCTACCAGGAGTCTTGCCAGTAATCCTGTTAGTCCCATCAGGCAGATCTTCCCTGACCATAGTAACTTTAGAGAACAATTCTGGCAATGTTTGATCTCCATATAGACAGAAAGAGGGGTATGTCCATTGTGTTGTGATTCAAGGATGAAAAAGACTACCTGACTAGGTGTTCAACTGGTTGCCTGCTATGAAACCTCAATTTTGTTTAATAAATAAAAACTTTGTATTTTCGAAAAGGTACATGTTAACCAAAATACATTATTTTGAAAGGAGTAATAAATTTAGCCAGTGATAGCTGTAAATACATGTGGGTGAATGAATTAATGATATTTATTGAACCACTGCTATTTGCTAGACAAAACTAAATAGTTATTTTTACCAGACACTGTACTTGGCATATTTAAATATATAATAAGTTAAACCCCATAACAACTCTGTAGAGTTTAGAGGTAAATGAATAGAGTCTCCCTTTGTATTTTATTCACTCAACATAATTTGACTGTTTATACTGGTACAGTGCCAGACCCTGGGGAATATAAGTGTGAACAAGATGTTCATCTCTTCTGCCTCCTTGGAGTTGAAAGTTGGTGAGAGAAAGTGAATTTGAAAGAAGATAATTACCATGTATGATTAGTGCACTTATGAGGGAAGTGGAGAATGTCAAGGGATTGCATATAAGGGGAACAAATGCAAACTTAGGGACTAAGGCAAGAACTTCTTGGGGAGGGATCATCAAAGTAAGAGTAAGGCAGAAGGGGGCAGTGTGAAGAGTGATTCTAACAGGTGGAACAACATGGGAAAAGCCCTGGAGATGTAGAGGACAATCGAAAATGATGCTTTATAATAAAATGTAGGGAATGAGGAGTGATGTACTTAGTATTGTAGGGCATTTATATAGCAGAGTTGGATCATGAGCTCAGTATTCCAGGTTCAGTAACCCTGCTTTTTCCATTCTCCACATTCTTTTTAGCTCATCAACTTACTTTAGGAAATTGATAGCAGGGACTTGAAGAATGGGATCAAAAAGGACTTTTAGGACGAAGATTGATGAAAAAAGGAATAGAGCTAATTCCAGAGATACCAAAATAGGACAGGTGTAGGTGGGGTAAATCTTACATCTGGTGGACTTTGATGGTGGTTTTCAGTAGGATGAAAAAAAAAAAAGGCAAGAGGTGGAGGGGGATGGGGGACCCAAAAGAAAATTTTCATGTTTTTTAGTTCTATGTAAATAATGTTGCATCTGATGTGATACCTCTGGTGTTATTTTCTTCTTTAGAACTGGATGACAGCTAAAGGCTTCTGTTTCTGGATTTTCATTTTAACTCACTCATATACACAACGACAGGTAAGAGGTGAGTAGTTAGCTGGTCTAATCTCCAACCCAGCAGTGTGAAGTTCCTTGCATGAGAAGAAGCATGACATGTCTAGGGAACTGAGGGAAGGCCAGTGTGTTTGGAAAGCAGTGAAACAAAGGTAGACCTGTATTATCTAACAAAGCTGAGAAAGAGAGGTGGGCTCATGTTTCACTTGTTAGACAAATTAAGGATTGAAAATTTCCAAAGAGAACAATAGGAAAGCATAGAAAGGCTTTAAGCAGGGCAATACAAAGATTAGCTCTTTACTGAAGAACACTGTGGGTATTACGTGGAGTATCGTTTGGAGGGGAGCAAGTGAGGATGGGGGTAGACAAGACAGATTATTGGAGTGATCTGGGCAGTGGATGATATCTTGAAGTATGGGGGTAATAGAGTGGATGGAGTCTTGAGAATGGACTGGGGAGATATCTAAGTAGGTAGGGCAGAACTGGTGCTGGTTTGGATGTGTTGGTGGGTTGGTAAAGAGGAAGAGACAAATGTTAAGGACAACTCCCAGGTATTCTGACTTTTATAGTTGAATACATCTTCATGCCATTACCAACATTGAGAACACTGCTTTGGTATTGGGGTTTGTGGCAATGAAAGAAGCGTTCCTGATTGAATCAGGTTTATAGTTGGCAAATTTTAAGTGTTAAAAATTCCTCCTTCTTACCCAAGAGTCTGATTTCTTACATTTTTTTCTGTTTTTAATTCTAGTTCTGCCCTCTGAGCCATGAGCAGTACTATTGTGAGATTCTCTTTGTTCTAGGAATTCAGTCCTGGTGTCTCATCTTACTGCAAATGCCTGTTTGCTTTTGTGGGAGAATTTGCTGGATCTTGAGCTAAGTTTTGCCTGTTTTTTGTTTTGTTTTGTTTTGTTTTTTTTGATTTTTTTTTTGTGAAGCATTGTCTATTGAGTTTCTAGCCCACAGCACTGAGTTTGGCATTATGGCTTTTGAAATGATGCTAGTGTGTAGTCCTACTTTCAAAAGAATTTTCTATATTATTATGGATACAAGAGATGGATCCAGAAAAAATAATAGGAACAATTCATGACCTTTCTGTGCATGATTTAAGAAAAGGGAACATGAAGACCCATGTGGAAGTTCCATCTCTTTTTTGTACATAGAGGGTACATGAATAAAATTTTCATGAATAAAATTGGAGACTTGAAAAGAATATATTTAGAGCAGGAACTATAGGGCATACGCTAGGAAATTAATAGGAGATTTTTAAAAATATCATGAAGAAGTCCAACTTTCTCAACCAAAATTCAGCTCTGGAGGTGTACTTTTAAAATTGTCTATGATAAACCCCAAGGATGAGGGAAAACAAAGACAAAGGAAAGAAGATGTATATTAGCCTACAGTTTTGTTTTATTCCCAGCACCTCATAATACATATTAAAAGAAAATGAATAATGGAGATATGGGTCAATGGATGATTAAATGGTGCATGAATGGACAGATGAATAAATGAATGAATGAATTATAGTGCACTCCAGGCAAGGAGTTACATATGGGACCAATTGAGTAGGTGTGGAAGGGTGAATTCCCAAGGCTGACAAGATTACCCATGGGGAATGTTGAGAGGTTGTCAGGGAAGAAAACTGTAAACATTAAAATGTCATGAAAGCTACCTTCCTTTAATTGAATACCCAACATCAGAGGAAATCAGGAGAAAGTAATTGTAATAGAAATTCCACAGAAAAGGACCTAGGAGATTTTGGCATTCCTGACAGCCTATCCTCATTCCACATGACAATATAATTTAGACATCTGCTCTTAACCAAGGTGAATAACACACCTCACTATGCAGTTTGTAGTAAATGCTGTACGTTTTAATAGGACAATAAATGTGCACTTTTAGGATTCAGATGATCATTTCTGTGTTATTTTCAATCCTTGCAATTTTTTTCCCCATGAGAATGAATTTTCTGAGCTGTTAATAAAGGCCAAGACCTAGATTCTGGCACTTTTCTTCACTTCTTCATTTTGAAAGGCTTTCATCTTTTATTTATCCCTCTTCCTTCTGTGATAAGGACAAGAGTATGAGTAAAGCCAGCCAGTGGACTAATAGAATGCCAAAGAATTAACATTGATGTATGACTTGCAATATGACATTTTAATTCTAGAGTCAGGATTTATTCAAAATCTATTTTCTTTAAAGTAGAAAGAGCAAAATTTTAAGAAGACATCTCCTTGACTTGTGGCATTTCTCTGGTCTCCCAGAGAGCCCTACTTGCAGTAGTAAATGGGTCAGATGCCACTTTGGAACAGTTTTCCAAATCATTCATGAGCTCTCTAAATCTGCTAGGAAAGTAAATACAAAATGTCAAAGTGAATTTGCTGTCTTAACAAATGCAAAATACTGTTGACTAATGATGAATGACTTCCTTTGTTTCTGGAAAAGCTTCTAACCTCTTGAGAAGAGGGGAGGGGTTTTTTATAATACTCTGTGTTCCAGAAACATGCTGGTTTAATCCAACTTATGCTCATTCCTGTCAAGGGGTAGGTTAAGTGCTTGTATTAACCTGAAGTTTTCCCATGAGAAATAGGACATGAGAAATAACAAAACCATGCATTAGAATAATTCTTTTTCATTTTTTCCACAGATCTCTTATGTATACTCTCTATTTTATACTAATAATCTATGTGAGGCATGAAAATAATCAGCCTCATTAAAGAGATAAAGCAAGTAAAAATATTTTTATGTTGTTTGAAAGTTTATACAGTACTATCCTAAATATAACCTCATGTAATCCTTGCAACAAAGCTGAGGGGAATGAAGGCTAGATAAAAACTAAGGCACAGGCTAAAGAAATGGTTTGCTCACAGTTTCAGATGAGCATTTCTGTTTCTGCTGGCTTTCCACATCTAGGCAATGCTAGCACACACTTGTGGAGAGCCTACACCATGTGCCAGGCACTATGATGAGTGTCTTACACACACCAGATTATTTCTATCCTTCCAACAATTGATTGTACTCCTTTTGGTTAGCACAAAGACTAGAGCTTTGTGAAAGTAAATAACTTGTCTGTGTCACACAAAGTCTTGGAACTTAGAGTTGGTATCCTTGGTCCCAAAGTTCAAATTGTTATCAGCACTTTTTTGATGTCTCCTTGCTCCAGATTCCATTGCTAATACAACTGGTGAATTAATAGTTTTGCTTTCCAGCCATCCTATCACTGAGTATGCTCTCAGTAATGTGTTAGACTCAGGGAGGACAACAAGGTGAGGTACTCTATTTTGGAGGGGCAGTGAAAATTAAGAAATATTTATGAACGTTTGTCTTTATTGACATACTTATCAAAGCTGCCTGAACTCAGAGAGCTCACTGCTTATTTTTAGTCATTTGCAATACTGAGCTGATGTCCTAGAGATTAGTTTACAACTGCATCTCATAGGCGCTTCAAACTTTTGATATATTTGCTGCTGTCACTTTAGGGAAGTGTTATACAATAGACTTCTCTATGATAACAGAAACGTTGTATGTCTGCACTGTCCCACAAGGTAGTCTTTTGTTACATGTGGCTCTTCAGCACTTGAAATGTGGCTAGTACAACTAAGGATTTGGTTTTTATGTTTAACTGATGAAAATCTGCATTGAAATAGCCATATGTGTCTGGTTGCTATAGTATGGGATGGTGCAGCTTTAGAAGAAATGAGCCCTGAGAGTCTGGCCTTATACCTAGTAATCATAGTAGTTTGGTAAGAAAAATGTATCTTTTCTCCTTATTTTTAGAAACATGGTGGAATAGAACAGGACATCCTATGCTCACCTTTGGGTGAAGAAATAGAGTTCTTGACAAGCATAGAATTTCCCTGGACTTTAGAAGGTGTGAGTGAGGGAGATTCCATTCCTTATAGAGGCAACAATGTTCAGGGGAATAAAGCAGTGTAAATTTCTTGAGAGTCAGAGACAATGTTTTAGTTTCCATTGTATCTTCTGCAAATAATCACATAAATATTATTAATGAAATAAGTAGTACTTCCTGGGTGTTTACTAATGCCAGACACTTTTCTAGGGGTTTTCATGTAATAACTCATTTAATCTCCATAACCACCCTAAAAGTAGTTACACTTACTGTCTTTATGTCACACAGTAGACTCACAGACTATTAAATGAACTTTTTAAAAGCTTCTCTTTCCTCTTCCACATTAACATCAGCAGTCAATGTTTGTAAAGCACCTAACAAGTTCTAATTTCTGGCGTAAAGTCAGAGTTACTACACTGCACTACTCCCAGGATACCATTCTCATGGCATGAGTGATATCCCCTGCAATAGTACAGTGGACAGCCTGGGCTCTCCAAAAACCTTAGCTAAAGACAGTTTTTCTCTTTTAGAATCTTTATACTCTCTAGTCATATTGAAACACTCATCAAGTGGAGAGTATCATACTCTAAAAGGTTCATTGTAATAAGAAACTACACTATAAGAAATAAAGTTTCCCATAATCATATGGACTATTTAACAGATGATCCCCTATTACCAGAGATATTCATGATAACATGTAGGTCACCTTTTATTTCCATAATTCTCTAACGTTACGGTGGTGAAGTAGCATGGGAATGGCATGGGTTTCGGGCTTAAGAAACCAGAGTTAAATCTTAGCTCCACTACATTATCAAGTGCTGACTGTGAGTGTTTGTTTCCTAGATGTAAATATCAATAATTTTTTTCTTAGTGTTTTCATATCTATTAAATGACATTGAGTAAATACTTTATAATTAGTGGGGGTTTGATATGTAGTAGGTATTAGTTTTTGTTACCAGTAGTATTTTTCAAAGGTATGTGGGGCTACAGATTCTGTCCTCAATAATATTAAGAGGGGAAATGATATAAACACAAATAACTGCATTACAATAGGACAGTTACATGTGATGGGTATTTAATAGCAAGAATGAGATTACCTTCAGGGAATTACAAGGAAGAATTCCTCAGAAAGCAGTGATGGGTTGTACACCTTTTAAATGGTAACTTTTGTTAAATAAATAAAGTAGATGCAAATAATATTCTGGATCTTGGCTGGCTGTTGGAAATTAGCCCTTTTAGGCTATTACTGCCCTTTTAGGCTTTCTGCTTGAACTTCCTGCTGTATGGAGGACTTCCTATACTCCGCTCTCCTAGCACTTCCAAAATTTTATAAGCATCCTTATTGAATTCCTTCCTGCTTGAGTAATTTTGTTTCTCTGAGTGAAGCATTGTGTGTTTGAAGAGCGAAATTGGGGATTCTAACATCATTGTTCCTTGGGCAGACCTTGGATGTTGAGGCTCTCTCTGACTTCCAGAAATGTTTGTACAGGACTTTGGAGTGCTCTGAGTAAAAGCTTCTGAAAAGTGTTATGATGTGCTAGCAAAAAATGTTATCATTTGTTAAAAAAAAAAAACATACAGCATCCTTGAATCAGTTTCCTACATTCAAACTCAAACCATATACAAACTCTGTGCCTAAGTTGTGCTTAGGGGCTAGGATGTTTGCCATCCCACAAATGGTAAGTTTATATTTATTGAGTACCCCTAAAAGAAATAGAAAAATAGCATATTTATAGATGTCCCAAACAAACCCCAGCAATGCTTCCATCCAGAAGCCCAGGAATAGCTCTTCGGTTTTCCTGCCTAGACACATCATTAAATATGGTCATAATGAGTGATGATGAATCCACTGGGTAACAGCAGAACTGGTATTGACGTCAGATTATGCAGCCTTCCATGCTTGCAGCAATGACAATGAATTTAATGGTCTCTTTTGAAAAAAGCAGTTCAATCCAATAACTGCTGAAATGCCTGCTACCTGTTTATTATAGGCTCTTTTGTCCCCGGGGACCTTCGCCAGCATATTTAAAAAGCCAAAGTCAAGATCACTGTGCAATACTCACTACTAACAATATGTGTTCTTTTTCAGACAATGAATAATAAACATAAAGAATTGTTAGCTGGGGAAAAAGCTGAACATTCTTTATGGATTTTCAAAAAGTATTTTCCCAAGCCTGCCAGATCAACTCTAAATGGAATTTGTGGAAAAAAATCAAAGCTGGATATGAATCACTGTATCAATCCATCAGACATTTCATAAGGAGGCAGTAGGCATCAAGAAAAAAAAAATAACCAAGGCAAGTGGTAGGCCTCTCTTGCCTTTTAAAATGAATACAATAAAAGTTATTTATTTGCAAGAATAACATAAAAATCCAGATCTTTCAATCTACAAAGTTTCCTCCATCACATAGATCCATGGGATATGGGTTTGAGCAGTCAGACAGAATTACTATATTATAAGATGGTAGTTTAAAAGTTAACTGCAATTTTAAATAGTTAAGACAGAACTTTTAGACTTCACACTGAAACACATACATCATCCATATGATTCTTAAAGGCTTTTAAAAATGTATAATCTCTAGGATGTCACTGATGCTTAGTAAATCTTCCAATGAGTACAGACTTTGAAACTCCAGATAAATGTGATTACTAAATATAGGGGAGTTTCTGACTCTAAGAGCCTTGTTGTCAATTAGGTCTTTAGACACAACATTTGGGTGTCCAGACTTAGTTTTGGGGGTTTCTCAGTCCATGAATGGCTAATAAAATGGATAACCCTTGAATACTGTATATACCTGAGGCTCATTAAATTAGCAGGTATTCATTAATGCCTTACTATGAATCTATTGTAATTTTCCTATGTGTAATGCCCAGAATACTCTGTTCATTTCAATCCATATTTCTGCAAGAAAAATGAGTCTTGAACAAGGGTACCTATATTTCTTTAATGAATAGTAAAAACTGTTCTTTCCCTAATAATTGTTATACAAAGACAAATTCTAGAATGTGGTCATGAAAAGCATATATTACTGAGTATAAAGGAGCCCACTAGTGGGTATTCTTTATGACAAGTCCAAGTACTCCCTGCTTTTATTTGTTGTTGCTGTTCTTTCTCTCAGAGATATCAGGTACTTAGTCCTTCTGTTCAATAATCATTTAAAAGGATTTTGCTTCCCTGAAGTTTGAATTCAGAATGAGACACAGTAGGATTGTGTGCATTCACCATCTCCTTGCTACTCCCCAAAGCATGTACTGTTTGTAGGGAATTGCTTTTGAGAGGTGGCCACATTGTGACTGCCAGATTATAAAGTGATGAGACAAAGACTTATCCAAGAATATCATACTCAGCCAAGCTGGTATTCTTATGTAGAGGTAATAGGCAGACATTTTCAAACATGAATGCGTTCAGATAATATAGCTCCCATGAGCTTTCTTAAAACACACACACAAACACACAGACACACACACAAACATGATAATAGAATAACTCCATAGCAGTCATAAGTGAGGAAGGTTAAACAAAGGTTCTGGTAGTAAGAACTGAATCAATCCATAAAAGAAGAGATCTAAGTCTGTTACATCTTTTTTTCCACTTAGCATGATTCTTATTCTATGAATATAACTGTGCAAAAATATTACTCAATTTTTCTAAGTAATTAAATCTGCAAGAAGTTTTGTTGTCTGGATGGTGGGAAATTCAGTGTCTTGTTCTAGTCTTGTTGCTTTGTTTAATTGTACAATATGAGTATGCTGTGTACAGTGTTCTGTATTGTCCTTTATTCTTTTTTTTAAGACTATGTTTAGAACAGTTTTAGGTTCATATCAAACTCAAGGGAAGGGTACAGAGTTTTCCCATATACTCCTTGCCCCACACAAGCACACAGCTTCCACCATTATCAACAGCCCCCACAGAGTGGCACATTTGTTAGAACTGAGAAAGCTACTCAGAGACATCATAATCATTGGGAATTCAAGGATTATATTATGATTCACTCTTATCCCACATTCTATAGGTTTGGATGCATATATATGGGATGTGTATCCATCATTATATATTATGATAACACACATAGTATTTCTACTGCCCTAAAAATCCTCAATACTCTTCCTATTCATCTTGCCCCATCCTCCAAGACAGCCACTGATCTTTAACTGTTTCCATAGTTTTGCCTTTTCCAGAATACTGTGTAGTTGGAATCATACAGTATGTAGCCCTTTAAGATTGGCTTCTTTCATTAAGTAATGTACACTTCAATTTCTTTCATGTCTTTTCATGGATTGGTAGCTCTCTCTTTTTTTTAGTGCTGAATAATATTTAATTGTCTGAATACACCACAGTTTACTCATTCACCTACTGAAAGACATTTTAGTTGCTTCTAAATTTGAGCAATTATGAAAAAAATTATGAAAAAATTATGGGCTTTAAACATCCATGTGGAAGTTTTAGTGTGGGAGTAATTTTATTTTAGTTTTGTATATTAGGCACAAGCCTACTGGAAGATTATTAGGTGATTACAGAATTACTCTCTCAGTTTACATTTATCTATTCACCAGTGATCCCCTTATTGTCCAAGCCTACTTAGTTTTTCTGAAGTCAGAACTCCGGCTAAGCTCAGGGATGAGAATCTTGTAAGGGCTGTTAGCTTATAAAAACACCCTTGTGTAGCTTCTAAGATCCTACCAGCTACCTTAAAATGTATGCTCTGTAACGATATAATTTTTTATCTGTTTTTTGTTGACTTCTCTCCAGTTCCTAGACCAGTGCCTGGCATATAACATATGACTTCATATATGAATGAATCCAATCAGGGAGGAAGATATGATGACATATCTGCTACTCAGTTCCCAAGAGCCCTGTGGAATCTCCCCTGCCAGGCACTCTTCCTGTTCCCATTTTACCTTTTCTCTTCCAGTCCTCCTCTAGACTTTCACCCTTCTGTATTTCCATTTTTTTAAATGAACGAATATTACTTTTGTAATTGGAAATAACTAGGTAAATGTTATTAGAAGAAGAGTATGGAATCTGGGACAACTCAAAATTATCCCAAATTTTCATTTGCAGAATGAGCCATGATAGAGTTGGGCAGAAAGGTTGTAACCTGAGTTATAGATTGTGTAACTGGGAATATTCATGCTAGTTGTGTTAAAAAAAAAAAAAAAAGGCAAAACCAAACTGCTCCTTAGAGTCTTGACGAAATAAATCTTTGTTCTCACTCAAATTATAGTCCACTTAGATTGATGATGTACTCATTGAACCTTCTTTGCCCTCAAGGACCAAGATGAAGTTGGATAACTTATAAGGGAGAGGGAGGTGTCAAGGATAATCATTAGATCATTGACTCGTGCATGTCAGTGAATGTCATTTGTTGACATGGGTACCTTTGAACATCCAAGTGGAAGTGTCAAGGAGACAGTTAGTAGGATTTCCCATTATAGCTCAGATCACAGGGAACCAAGGTCTGGCACCAGTCTTCCCAGCTTATTCCAATCCAAAACTGAGGGTGGTCATGTGAGCCATGTTCTGAGCTGGGTAACTTCTCAGCTGCTTTCTCATGTTTTAGTTATAGAAAAGTAGAGGGATACATTTATATCTCTATCTATCTATGTACCTAGCTATCTAAGCTCTGGGAAATCAGACTTGTGATGTTAAACTAGTACTAGAGTAGTGGTTGCTGGAATAGCAAGCAAGAGCAGCAACTGGGACATTGTTAGAAATGCAGTCTCTTGGGCTCCACACAGACCTGCTGAATCAGACTTAGGAGAGGGGGCTCAGAATTCTTAGTTCTGAGGTAGTTAATCATCCTAGATGATCTTTGAGGAAGCTACTGTGAACTCCTTTGTGATTTCTTCTTGTGCCCATTTATTCCTTTAAACACAATTCTGAGTGCCAGCTGTGTACCAGCCACTGCTGGATTATTCATGGACAGGATTGTCACTATTTGCTCACAGTTTCCACTCCTCAGTACCCTCCAGGCACAATTTCCATAATTATCCAGGGGAGTCATGCTTGTGGAATGTAAATCAGGTTTAATACTTACTGAAATTTAACAGGTTTAGGAAAGTAAATCTGCTACAGAACCTGCATGAAATGCATTCTAAATAAAACACAAGTTCTGCATTACTCACTATTTGTATTTATTATCTTTACTAATAGTCTTCCACATTTGCATTAGTAATTAAATGTTGTCTGAAAACCAAATGTTTAGATTTTGTCTATGAAAGCATATGTCTCCTCTAAATTTTGCAAACTTATAAAAGTTATGTAAGTTAAATTGATATTTCCTGTGAAAAGAAAGTGAACTGAGCAAAGCTGACTATACTTGTAAGCGTTTCCCACCTTCCCCTCCAATTATAGTTAGTAAAACAATAAATGTATAACAGAGTGAGTTCTTGAGAAATCAATGGGTACCATGTCTTATAATGAACTTTTACTCTCTCTTCCTCACAGAAAAGGCAACCAGGATGTAGATTTCTTGATTTCTGGGCTTACTTTGTACAAAGGTAGTTAGCAGTTTTTAATGTTCCAGGGAAAAAAGAAGTTGCTACACTTTGGAGACAACCCAAACGGCATTTCTACAAACTGTCCTAGCAAAGTATGTTCTATGTAACTCTACTTCTCAAATACTTGAAGAATCTGTGTATTAACACAACTCTTGATGTTTGAGTACATTTGGTCTCAATCAACAGAGATTGGATCATTTGAAAAAGTCGAGGGTAGAATTGGTGCGTTGAGGGGAATAAAGGCTGGTCTGACTGCAGAACTATAGAGATTCCAGTAGACTGAGAGGATGCAGGGTTCCAAGAGTGGTAGAGAGCTATGATCTTTTCATTCTCTATACCCTAGATCTTTAAATAAGGGTGATTTCATGAGTGGCTGGGGTCTAACAACTTTGTCTACGATTTGGAACTTTCAGTAAAGGTGACTGTAGCAAAATTTGGCAAAGAAGTAATAGATAATTCTAGGCAGGTGCCTTCAAAGGGACCAGCATTGCTTGGAAAAAGACCAGTTTTTCGTAACATAAAATGAGATTATGATCAAGTCTCTCCCACATTTTTACTGCATTGTATGAGCCCTCAGGTTTGGTAAAACCCAAGAATGAGAGAGTAAGGCATGAAAAGTGACTAAATTTGAACTTCATGCTAACTTTTTGAGTAGGGCCCCAAACTTTGATTTGATTTAGAGGGGAAAACGTATTTCTTTTTTTTTGGGGGGGGGGGAGTATTTCTTTCATTTTAGAGCAATTCATGAATTTGTTCAAAATATTTATTTATTTATTTTGCCTCCTGGCATTCTTTAGCTTAGGGTTCTATTATATTTTACAAACTCATTTAATACTGTTTTCTGGTTCCTACTATATCCTTTTATACTTTAATTTTGCATTATGTTTTCTTGAAACATTAAATTTGAGTCTTTCTTTCCACAGCAATATAGCACTATATATATAGGGAACCAAGCAAAGGAGATGGCTAGGCTATTTTTAGAGTCCAAACTATTTTTGATTGACCTGTCTTTAGCAAACTCTTGATGCCTCACTGATATCCGAATCTACCTTTTGGCCTAATTTCTAAAGACCAGCACTTTTTTTTTCTTTTAATTAGGGCCATTGGGCTTTCTCTGCCATGGGATCTTGCTTCCTCCATGTCCAAGGCAAGATGGAAGTGTGTGAAATCAATACCTCCTCTTGGGTCCAGCAGCTCTCACTCAAGACCAGTGAGAGTGGTGTGTAAGTAACCCTGCTGCCTCACTCTGTAGGTAGGAAAACTCTACTGCACATGTTGCACTTTGGCTCTTGGAGTTGCCCAGTAGGGTTAAGTTCCAGTTAACCACACTGATAACCTGCTCAATAATGGGCTTTCTGTTGGCTCCCTTCCTTTCCCACTTCCCTATTGGCATTTCCTGGTCTCACCTCCCAAATGAACTATTTGCACTCAAATTCTTGCCTAGGGTCTTTTTCTGGGGGCACCTAAAATATGAAACTATGTGCCCTAAGTTTGAGGGTGTTTAACTATCAGGATCTTTGTCTTGTGTCCAAAATATCAGAAATGAGGAAAGGGTTCAGTCCTTATCACTTTTGTGAGCATAAACATAAAATCAAATAGGAAAAATAATTTTTAAGGAATTTGATTTTAGGGTTCATTTATTAAATTTCATTCTCTTAAATGCAAACATTGAGTGTCTGCTGAATACACAAATTGCCCTAGGCAACATGGAAGATATAGAAACTTTGGCTTAGAAGCCCACATCATCCATTAGGAAAAAGGATGGATACTTCAGATAACATACTTGTAAATCCCCAGGACTGTGGACTGTTGTGCAAGCACAGTAATCTCTAAAGTCTGGCTTTAGTCATGAAAGCATCTCAGAGTGGGTCAGTAGTTTAGGAGAGGAGATGGAAAAATGGTCAGGATGGAGAAATATAAATATCATGAGCAAATTTTGTCTTAACAAATGTCATTTTAAGGGACTAAAATTGAGGAGCACCTGGGTGGCTCAGTCAGTTGAGCATCTGATTCTTGATTTCAGTTCAGGTCATGATCCCACTACATCTATGTCAGGCTCCATGCTCAGTGGGGCATCTGCTTGAGATTTTTTTCTCTTCCTCTTTCTCTGCCACCCTCCTTCCCAGCTCTCTCTCACTCTCTCAAATAAATAAGTAAATAAATAAATATTTTTAAAAGGGGATTAAATTGATTTAAAAACAATTTTCTTAAAAAAAAAGTTTTTATATTTAGCCAGATCAGAAAGCAAGTGCCATTCAAACCTTTAAAATCTGGCAGCAAGAAAACCAGCATTGTTTAATTGCTTTGTATCATATTAAACAATGCCAGTGTATTCAAATGGGATTAATGTATTTAACAATGGGTAAGAGAACAGAGCCCTATTTGGCAGTTGATTCAGAACTCTAAGCATTCATCATTTTTTCTCTAGAGGAGAACAATTGAGATGGTGCATTGTGGAGCAAGCAGAACAAATGTCTCTCACTTCTTTGTTTTACTAAATTAACCCTCTTGTGAGGAATGAGGTGGCTCCCTGAGTTGTTAATGGGATGCAGTGCATTTCCTCTCCCTATCACTAGCTGAGAGCAAGTCTGCTCAACAGTGACCAAAAGTCATCCTGTTGATTGATTTTACTAATTGAAGAACTTATCTGCTTCTCTAGATGCTTTGGGCTGAAGGATAAACTATTAATTTGCTTTCTGATCACAAAAATGGTTTCCAGTTAAAGTAGAATGGTACCTTTTTATCTTTTTCTTTTACTTTTTCAATCCCTGCCATTTTTCTAGGAAACACTGAATTGGTCCAGGCATGAGACCCTTATGCAAATGCAAACAACAAACTAATTGAGATCTTATAGTATTGAGACCTAGGGATTTTGAAATTAGCACTGACATTTTTGGCTCCGTGGCTTGAAAGTAAGACAATCTAGTCTTTTATTTTTTGATTTGCCACAGGGTTATTGTGAAAAGTCTTGTGACAGTCATTTATCCTCCTCCCTGCTCCCAAGCCTGATTCCTGATTTGTAAAATGATTTTATTTGATTGATATATATAGAGAGAGAGACAGAGAGAGAAAGAGAGAGAGAGAGAGAACAAAGGATCCAAGGCAGAGGCAGAAGGAGAAGCAGTTTTCCCAATTGAGCTAAGGAGCTCAACATGGGGCTTGATCCCAGGACCCTGGGAATATGATCTGAGCCAAAAGCAGATGCTTAACTGACTGAGCCACCCAGGCACCCCCTGATTCCTGAATTTATATGTTACAGAATTTATATGTTGAGAGTATTAAAAATCTAAATTTGTCTAAGACTTAAATTTCTTGTTTGTAATTTAATATAACTCTTAGCATTAAACTGCCATCCACAAATATGTGTTTAGGATGCCACCTTCTAGATAAGAATAGATCATATTTTACAAGCCTCCCAGAGAATTAAATTCATCCCAGGAAAAATAAATCTTTGTTTAACTACCACTACATCTTAGTAAATAGTCTCATCTTATTTCCCAACCTGCAGAGAATGAGAGAATAAAGGAAGATGCAAAATAAACCATGATTTCAGAGGGCAGCTGGGTTAATCCTACAGGTGGTAGTTGGTTGGTGGTGGAGGCTTGCTGGGTGTGACAAAAAATAACATCAGTTACTGAAACTGATATTAAAGCCTGCCAAAATTCAAATTCAAAATTTCTACAAGTCAAGTTGTAAATTTTGACTCCCATCAAGTCCCAAATGGAGCTAGATGGCAGTGTGACAATTCTATGGGAGGTTTAGGAGAGGAGGAAGCAGGTATAAGCAACTGATAAGTGGCATAGGTCCAGCTCCAGATTATGCTACAGAAATGTCAAATAGTGAATGGCCATATTGAGGGTATTAAAATCTCAAAACAATTCTTATCCCAAGACCACAGTGGATATAGGCAATTAATTTGCTTATATCTAACAGCTGTGCCCACTTTTCTGTGGCAGACCCTGAGTGATGATACATCCTTTGAATCCCCTACCCACCCTGGGAATGGACTTTGTTTCCCAGTTGTTAGGAGTGCTGCCACAAGGCTGCCCTCAGCTATCAGCCTCTTTGAAAGCTGGATCCAGCTGTAGAGAGCTGCCTCATTCAAGTGCATGCTCCATTTTTAGGGTGGTCCACTTCCAGTGACTGATAGGTTTGAAGGGTAAAGGTTTTTAAGGTTAGTCTTTGTTTAGTAAATACTCCACTTTCCAAGATTATAAGAATACTTCTCATACTTAGTTATAAAATTTTAAAGTTTTATTTTTAATCAATGTGGAATTGATTTTGTATTGTGTAAAGCAAGGATTAATTTCTTTTTATGCCCCATATGGATAATCAGTAATTCCAGTCCTATTGCCTAACTGAAAGGCGAGACTGCCTCCATTATAAATTATGGGTCCATATTAGTGTGAATCTGTTTTGAATTTTGTGGGAGTTTTTCTCATTGACTTGTTATGCCTACCTCCATTCCAATACCACATTATTTTAATTGTTAGAGCTTTGAGTTAGCCTTGATGTGGACTAGATTAATTAGCTACTCTTTTTCCTTCTTCAGTAGTTTCTTGACTATTGTAAGTCTTTGTACTTATAAATAAAATTTACAATGAATTTGTCAAGTTCCATTAAAAATTCTATTGGTGGGGATCCCTGGGTGGCGCAGCGGTTTGGCGCCTGCCTTTGGCCCAGGGCGCGATCCTGGAGACCCGGGATCGAATCCCACGTCAGGCTCCCGGTGCATGGAGCCTGCTTCTCCTTCTGCCTGTGTCTCTGCCCCTCTCTCTCTCTCTCTGTATGACTATCATAAAAAAAAAAAAAAAGACGGCATTATTTAAAAAAAAAATTCTATTGATATTTGACAGGAATTAATTTAGACCTCAAAATACAGTTGTAGAGCATTGGCAACTTTATAATGTTGTGCTCTGTTAACTTACATCATATGTCTTTTCAATTATTTAGGTCTTCTATAAATGTCTTTTAATCAGCTTTATAATTTTCTTCTTAAAAATTGTATATATTTGTTGGATTTATTCTTTTGTTACTTATATTTTTGGGTTATTATAAATGATTATGTTTATGATTATATTTTTTTACTGATGTCTAGCAATAAAATTTGATTTTATATTTTTGTATTTATTTGCTGAGCTCATTAATTTTCATAGTATTTCTGTAGAGCCTTTTTAAAAAATGTATTTATTTACTTATTTATTTTAACACTATTATTATTTTGTATTCTTTTCTGGCCTCTTTTTTTTTTTTTAAGTGTATTTTTTTTAGTAATCTCTACACCCAGTATAGGGCTTGAACTCATGACCCTGAGATCAAAAGTCACATGTTCTTCCAAGTGAGCCATCCAGGCACCTCTTTTTTTTTTTTTTAAATACACAGAATCTTATCTTTGAATACATCAGTTTTTCTTATCAATTCTTCTATATTTATCTTTCTTATTCTTTCACATGAGATAATTCTAGTACAATATTTCTAGAAGTGGTGATAATGAAGGAACCTGGGTGGCTTAATCAATGAAGCATCAAGCTCTTGATTTCGGCTCAGGTCATGATCTCAGGGTCTAGAGATCCAATCCCACATAGGGCTCTGTGCTGAGTGTGGAGCCTGCTTAAGATTGTCTCTCTCTCTCTCTGCCCTTCTACCCCCACAGTCACGTGTGCATGCATACTTTCTCTCTTAAAAAGGAAAGAAGTGGTGATAGTTTGTACTTTTGTTTTGTTCCTGATTTTAAGGGAGATGCTTTGAAAATTTTTCCATTAAATAGATATTTTTAAGGACTTTTTTCCTACATATTGTTTAACACACTAAGAAAACTCCCTCTACTTATAGATCAGTAGGGTGTTATAGCTCTAATGGTTGCTGAATTTTATCCAAGACTTTTTTAGTAGCTATTTAATAATTATTTATTAATGGTTTTCTTCTTTTATTGTTTAGAGCAATAAATTATATTAAGAGATATGTCTGATGTCATACCAACTTTGAATTCCTGGAATAAGCCCAGTTCAGTCATGATAAATCGTCTTTTCATAAACATTGTTGTTAAATTTAGCTTAGGTTTTCTTTATATGTGTACTTTGAAGTCACCTGCAGAAATAGCATGGGTTCTCACTGAAATTTGGTTGAGCAGCAAAGACTAATGATGGCAAGTTTTAGATATCAGTCAGAGTGAATTATAATAAAGAATTTGAGGGGTTCCTGGGTGGCGCAGTGGTTTGGCGCCTGCCTTTGGCCCAGGGCGCGACCCCGGAGACCCAGGATCGAATCCCACGTCGGGCTCCCTGCATGGAGCCTGCTTCTCCCTCTGCCTGTGTCTCTGCCTCTCTCTCTCTCTCTCTGTGACTATCATAAATAAATAAAAATTTATTTAAAAAAAATAATAAAGAATTTGAATTCATCTTTTGAATGCTTGTTGTTTGACTTGTGATAGCATTTAAGTCTCACCTCTTCTTCTTCCCTTTCTGTTGTATGTATGGATAATCCGATAATAAGCAGAGTACTCCTTCCTTTGGAGCAGATAGGAGATTTAAACCTCACAAGGCTTTCCCTCTTCGTGGGACTCTCATTCTGGAACCACTCCCTGACCATGGTAAATACCCCAAGCTAGTTTCCTTTTCTAGCTCCTTCAAGCCATTTTTGGACCAATTGGGGAAGCTTGCCTTGCCCTCTCCCCAAAGCTACATATGTGAATAATAACCCCCCCTTAAAAAAAAGACTTTATTAACTTATTTGAGAAAGAGAGAGAGAGAGTGAGAGAGTGGACAAATGGGTGGGGGGAGGGGCAGAGGTAGAGAGAGAAGCAGATTTCCTACTGAACAAGGAGCTTGACATGGGCCTCCATCCCGGGATCCTGGGGCCATGACCTGAGCCAAAGGCAGAAGCTTGTATGACTGAGCCATCCAGGTGCCCCAGTAAACCTTTTCATACCCTGTTAATATATGTGGGGCAGCATCAATACTTACATTTGCAACAAATTTCGAGTAGGGGTTTATCCTGTGTCTGTAGTGTGGCCACAAAGCAACATGCTAATACATGAGATTGGACTGTAATTTTACTTTTGCTACCTTTGCCTGGTTTGAATCTAAGTTATACTAGACTTATTTAATGAATTGAAAAATGAAAAAATTAAAAGTCTTTACAGGAAAGAGTTCATGTAAGATTACACTTAACCTGTTCTTTAATTTTTGTTAGAACTTATCTGGGCAAGAATATTGTATGGGTATTTTTTTAAAATATAAATTTAATGTCTAATGAATTTAAAGTGAAAGATTCTTTTCGATCTGAAAAAAAGAGAAGATATCCAATTTTCCTGGGTGATAATGTTGGGTGTTGGTGGTGGTATGAGATAGAGACAGAAGGGGTAAGGGAGTTCTCTGGGGTCTTTTGTGCAAGGTACAGATTCCATTCATCATGGCTCTACCCTCATGACCACATCACTTCCTAAAGACTAGCTTTTATTAAAGATTTTTTATAATTTTTGGTGTGTAAATAAAAAACCTAATGTTAAATTTATTCCTATACATTATATATTTTGATGCTATTATAAATAGAATCACTTTTTTAAAATTTCATTTTTGGATTGTTCATAGTACACAGAAACAATAAATTTTTGTATATCAATATTATATTCTGCAACCTTGCTTTTCAGTGAGTTCTTTAGGAATTTCCATATACAGTATCATGTTGTCTAAGAATAGTTTTTACTTTTTTTTTTAATACAGGTGGCTTCTCTGTCTTTAGAAAGTGTTTGAAAGGTATTAATTTTTTATTTGGTTTCTTTGATAGAGCCCTATTCAGATAACTTATTTCCCATATGTTTTGGTAGTGTGTATCTTTAATTCAAGTTATCAAATTTGTGGACATAGAATTATTCATAGTATTACTTCATTATCTTTTAGTGTTCATGGGATCAACAGTGATGATCATTTTTAAGTTTCTTATGTGTAAATCTCTATTGTTGGTGTCTTCTCTCTTTATTTTTTGATTAGGCTGCCTGAAGGAGATTTTCTCTATTGTTTTTATTTTTAAAGATTTTATTTACTTGTGGAGACACAAAGAGAGAGGCAGAGACATAGGCAGAGGGAGAAACAGATTCCTTGCAGGGAGCCCAATGTGGAATCGATTCCAGGACCCCAGAATCACAACCGAGTGGAAGGCAGACACTCAACCACTGAGCCACCCAGGTAGGTGACTCTCTCTATTGTTTTTTACTTCATTTTTTTTTCACTTAGTTGCAATTCTTATCTTTTGCTTTAGGTTTAATTGAGTATTTGTTGGGATTCCATTTTGTCTCTTCTTTTTAGCATATCAATTATACTTCCTTAAAAATTTGTTTTAGTTTTGCTTTGTGTTTTCCAACATACACCACAGAGTGAAAGTTGTTTCTCCAGCTGGTAAGGCTGGAGCAGTTTTAGGGGAAATATTTTTAACTTCTCATCTCTGGGTATCAGTATCCTCTGTTGCTTACTGTCCTGTGTCTGGAAAGTATTGTGTGTATATTTTATTTGGTATGTTTTTAAAAAATTCTTTTAGGTGGGAAAGTAAATTCAATACCTGTTACTTTATCTTGGGTAGAAGAGGAAGTTTGTTAAGAATATAGATTAGCTTCAAATTAATGCATTTTTACCACTTACATCTTAGTAAACTTTATCTTCTATATGGAAATAAATTTGAGAGACTCCTAGTTACACATCAGTTTCTGACACACATAGATTCGACTCTGTGTGTTTATTTCAAAGTAAGGTCACAATGATTTGAAACCATTCAAGCTTGCTTTGTGTACAGCTGAAGCTCCAAATTCTGTGATAGTACACCTCCTGTGTTTAAACAACAGATTGAAAATAAACAATGATAGCACAGAGATTATAAGGATGAAGAAGCAGTACTTAAGTTACTTCAATTATGTCATTTTACGTGGTAACTTGGAGTTTTTATCTGAGTTTAGAATTTAGGAGATTCAGAGTAGGAACTATAAGGAATAATATTTGTGTTGGCAAATGCAAATTTTAGTTCATAAATGAAATATTTTACTCATTTTGACCAGTAAAATTTAAATTTAGTACATTTAAATTATTCTTTTCAAAGTGAGGAGTAAACACAAATAATATTGCTTATTATTTCAAGATTTTTAGTAAAAAAAAAAAAAACCTGTTATTTAGAAGAGGCAAATATTTGAAAAACAATACACTGTGGTCGTCAAAAATACTAGGCATCCCATTGTGCAAAGGATATGTCCAGTGGAATCACTTCCCTCAAGGAAGTCCAAAGCCATTGCTTCTCACCAAGAATTTATAGTTTTAAAAAAAAATCTTACAAGTAATAAAATATTATATCAATAGGGAGCCATTTCTGCCATAACCAATATTAACTGGTGACAATCTGATCTATCTTTATCAG
The DNA here is from genome assembly GCF_048418805.1 of Vulpes vulpes. NCBI lineage: Eukaryota > Metazoa > Chordata > Mammalia > Carnivora > Canidae > Vulpes > Vulpes vulpes. The sequence goes on from NC_132790.1 coordinate 71,531,808, forward strand.
GTTTCTAAGGAACCCACCTAGAAAGTTAGTTCAAGATCAAATATATCCATAAAACAAAAGAAAATGTTACATTTACCCTTTATTTAGATATGTGTATATAAATAATATATTTATAATTTTATGAAAATATATGTAAGGTATAAAATTACTATATGAATTTAGAAAATGGTGATTAATTCCAATTGGAACAATGGAAGAAGACTTCCTGAGGTTATAAATTTCAGTTAAGCCTTGAAAAATTATCAGGAATATTTCCAAAGTTAAAATAGAGAGTCCTTAGAGGAAAGTATATTCCAGATTGAGTAGGGGGCCTGCCTTGTTACTACTAATAAATAAGTTACTACTGAAAGCTGTATTGACTTTTAAAGTGTGCTTGGGCTTTCCTATGGGAATGGAATGGAAGAAACAAAGTTATTAGATACTCTTTTAAGGTATCTAATCAATGAACTATTAATCTACTTCCAGGCTTATTCTTTTATTTTTAAAGCTTTTTTTTATTTAAAGATTTTATTTATTTATTCATGAGAGACACAGAGAGATGCAGAGACATAGGCAGAGGGAAAAGCAGGCTCCATGCAGGGAGCCCGATGTGGGACTCCATCCTGGGACTCTGGGATCATAACCTGAGCCAAAGGCAGACGCTCAACCACTGAGCCACCCAGGCATCCCTTTTGAGTAAATAAGTAAAAAAAAAAAAAAAAAAAAAAGGAGGACGCCTGGGTGGCTCAGTGGTTGAGTGTCTGTCTCAGGCTTATTCTTTTAGATAAAGAATCTAGTACTATATTTCATGAATGTAAGGTGTCATCCAAAAACAGACTATTCCTGTTTCTGAAATTTTTTTCAACTTCAAATGTTATTAAGGAAGAAATTATGAGGCATTCCTTCAGCAGAATTAAGTTCGTCTTCTATTTTGTATGATTTCTACATTTCTAGGCAGCATAATATCATCACAGACTTTCTTCCTAGTAAACACTCAGTGAAATGGCACCATAAATTTTTTGGTTTTGTTCTAAAAGAAGGGTAAAAGTTTCACAGATTTTTTTTTCTTTCTGCCTTAATGGAAGTCTTCAATTACACAAGAGAATATGATGGCTTTTAGAAATCTAAAACCATGAAATTAAATGTAATTACTTTGTTCCTTTTTATTTTTAAAGCCATTTGTGTTCAAATGTTAGAAATTAAATTAAATTACTCTAAATTAAAAGGCACACTTTCGGCATTTTGAAAGATGAACAAAAATGCTTGCGAGAAATAAATGCTAGTTGCGTGGACAGTATGGAATGAGAAGGCTCTTGGTACTCTCTGTCAATATCTGCTTTCACTGCTATTTCCTTTGCATTTTAAGTCAGTACCTCGAAGTTTTGGACAGCTGTACAATGCACAGCTGATACTAAACAGGCCACCTACTGATGTTTAGTGACTGGAACACAATTATTTAGACATATAACTGCAGACTATCACACTTTCTACTTCGAAATGGACTTACCTAGTGAAGATAAAATTGAATGGATTTTCTACATTAAAAAATATCAAGAAATTTATACGTATTTTTAGAAACAGCAAATGTCTCAACCTGGTATTTTCAAACATCAGTAATACAAGAATGAGAAGCTAGCTGGAAGAACTGTGAAAGTGGTATGTTTTTTAATTGAATCTAATTCTTAGGTCTTGGAAGAAAAACAAACCTGTATTAGGCTTCCCTAATAAAAGCTTTAATTATGTTACTTGATCAACAATCTGTTTCTCATTATTAAAGACAAAGGAGAAATTCCCCTGTGGAAGTTCTTTCTCCATTAGAGCCATGGTGAATGCCAAAATAATTGCAGTATTACAGAAGAGAAATATGTGTGTGGTATTTGAATGGATATTAAGTAAAGAAGGCTTAGTTTAGTTAATTGATGTGTGAAGCCCACAGAAATATCAGAAACTTTAAAAAACAAATTGTAAATGATTTCATTAAGATGAAAGCCTATGTGTTTGTAGGTTACAGGCAAGTTTCTTCAATATTTTGATGATAATTAAAAATTCTGTTGAATTTTATCATGATCTTGTTTTCTTTAGAAATGTTTTGATTTTGTAAAGGTGGGATTCTTCTCTTTATTAGTATTAGAAATCTTAAGAAATAATCTAAACTACCTTCTGGCTGTAGGTCTTTTCTTAAGAATAGGTGCTTATATTCTATTAATGGAGTGTATCTTACACTTTTGTACACAAAAGTTAGGGCTTACTGGAATACTACCTCCCAGATGTATGTGCTCAAAGGACAATACGTATTCTACTGAAGAGTCTATTATATCTGTGTAAATGTAAGAAGCAGCAACATATTGTAATATATTGTACAGATCTCCCAAAATGTAAGACATGGTTTCTTTTAACATATTATATGACTTTGGCCAAGTTAGTTAATGAATTAATGCAACTACTTCATCATCAAGTGTCTGTGAGACACGGTAGGATATACCTCATGAACTTAATAGTCCAAGTATTTCTAACAAACAATACAAACAAATAAAATCCAAATGACAAAATAAAATCCACAATTAGGGATGTATTTGTGCTTTGAAAGAAGTATACGTGATAAGTGTGAGAGTGTATAAATGGGAGGCTTATTTTTTTTAAAGCATCAAGTGCAAATGTTTCTGAGAAAGTAATTCATATGATAACTGAAGAATGAGGGGGATTTACTAGTTTTGAAGGAGTGTGGGTGAGAACTTTGTATACAGAGTGAAAAGCATGCAAACCCAATGTGGTAGAAGGCAGTGTGACACAAAGTACAAGTTGTCTAGTAAGATAAAAGAGAGGGAAAGATAACCTGAGATCAATGTTAAGATCCAGGTGGGGGCCAGCGCAGTGAAGGTCTAATTGACGAGGTATCCAATTGGCCTGAAGGAATACTATTTATATTTGGCCTGGAATAGTTTTTAATAGCTCCTTTCCCCAGTCAAACATACACAAACACAAGCATGAACATGCACATGCACATGTGCACACACACACACACACACACCTCTTAAAAGTATCCCGGTTTTGGCCATGTATTTTAAGAACATTTTACTTACAGTTCACATTAGAGATTTTAGTCTTTAAGAACTAAATGTTCTTTCTCTTTGTTTCGAAGCAAGAATTGTTATGTTTATATTTGTGTTTTACAAAGAAAATGATCAATAATTTGGAGAGGAATCAGTTGATTGTTAGTTGGCAAAGTGGATGATAGCATTCTAGTGGAGAGATACATGAAATTTTGGAAGAGAGAAGATACTATTAGTGTAGATGACAAGACATGAATGAACCAAAGATATATTCAGAAAATCAAGTCATTAGCTCATGGTGGTGGACTGCATAGATTGATGGAAAGAAAGGTATTAGGGATGACTCCTGAGTTTCTGGATGAGTAACATTTGGTAAGATAAAATATCAGCTGAGAGAACCAAGTCTGGAGGAAAAATCATAAGTTTGAGTTTGGATCATCTGAGGTTTGAAGTACCATTGAAGCAGTCAAATAGTAAAAGTCAAATTTGATATATGTTTCATATGTGTCAGAAACTCACATGAGGGCTAGAGATGGAAATCTGGTGCAAATGGCAAAGAGCCTAGAATTCAGATGTGATTACATAGAACAGGCTAACTCTATGTTGGCACTATCAACATTTTGGAGTAGATAGTCTTTGTTGTGGGGCATTGTCCTGTGCATTTAGGGTAATGTAATGGAGGCAATAATTCAACCTTTCCCATTTGGTGGCAAGGAGGTCAAGGGAAGAGTATGTTTTAGACAGAAAGGAGCGGTCATCATTGTTGAACAAAACTAAGAAGGCCAAATAAGATGATTGCAGATGTCTGTTGGATTTAGCAACAAGGTGGTAACTAACAAATTCAAGGAGGACTTTTGTTATTGCTGTTGTGGAATCATGGGGAGGAAGCCTTAGCTGACACCAAGATTCAATTGCCAAATTTAGATTTATATGTATCAGATATAATACTAGTGTCCTTTTCAAATATTTCAAGAATACATGCAATCAAGAGGCAAACAAATAAGAGAGGAGTTTGTGGCAGCCTTCATACTTACACTGGCACTTTCTTCCATGTGCTCTCTGGTTCAGAATAATAGATGAAGGTAACCAAGTGAGGTTTTAAGAGTTATTACATCACACAGCAAAGAAATAAATATGATATAATGTTAATTATTTTATAATGCTGATATTTATACAAGTTATTTGACATTTTCCAGATAGCTGTGCTTCATAGAGACATTGATTTTAGATTTATTCACATAAGTAATCTTTAATAATCCTGCTGAGGACACTATATATAAAAGGACTCATTCTAATGAAATGCAATTAGTCTACTGAGAAGTCCAGTTGAAAGGAATTTAGAAGAAGGCAGTTCACTTGCCTTCTTTTACCAGTTAACTTACCAAGAACCCTTGTCCTGTAATCAAATATGAGGTGTAGAGTAGGACTGTAACAGATGTCAAAATCCTCTATGAATGATGCACAATGAGCCAAAAGTGTGTAGTAACTGCAGATAGAAGGGTAAGTAGGTGATCAAGTCACATGATGTCCTTAAACATATCTTGGCATAAAACAGGTACTCTGTATTTGCTGATTGAGTTAAGATGTGAATGAATGAATGAATGAATGAATGAATCTCAGAGGGACAGAATTTTCAACAAGAGTGTGAGTAAAGGTGTGGAGCACCAGTTGAGAGAGAGGAGAATATTAATGCCCCTCTGGACACTGAAGTGCGTGCAGTACACAGAATGATGATTCACTATTTATGAGAGCTGTAGAAGAAGTCACACAGTCAGAAGACAGCTAAGTTTCAGTTGAGGATCAGAGAAGAGGTTAAACATATGGGTGGTGCTGCAAAGAGCAGAGTGGAGAGCTGGGAAGGTAGGAGGATGCAGGATACTGAGTCAAGTGTAATAATGTGCAGCACATGCATGGATGAAATGCTCAAGAATCAACTGGGGAAGGATAGGGTTGTGACTGTCATCTTCAGGTGTACTAATGAAAAAAAGAATGCTGCCTTGATAAATTTATTTTCATTTTGTAGAGAGGTTTTTGTTATTTCTTCCTCCATTCCTAATCCTAGACCTTTACTTACCTAAATTAGAGGAAGAAAATCTGGTCATGGTTTAACAGAGTACAATGATTTAATATTTTGGTAATGTCTCTTTGCTTAAGGTAAATTATGCCTCTCAAATTAGAGAAAATATGTCTTCTTTGGTCCATGATGATATAAAATTCCATAGTACTATGATTAGCTTAATTTAAAAAATCTTTTTCTACACCCATGGATGTATCCACATAAGTTTCCTTATCTATATATTAAAAAATCCCACTCTTCTGTCATAGTAGCTATATGTTACTGGGTTTTCATTTAATCCCTCTGATCTTCAGCCTCTTTGTTTTCTTTTTTTGTTTGTTTGTTTTTTAGCCTCTTTATTTTCAAATAAGATTTTAGAATAGGGCCTATCATTTAACTGATAAAACTTGGGGAGGAATATAAAGAAATTGCAAACACAGAGTAACTAATGCTGCACGTGGTATACAATTAGTACTTTTCTACCTTGAGAAAGATTTGATATTTAGCAAATACATCTGAAGTCCCCTCAAAGCCATTTCCTTCCATACATCTTTTTGGGAGTGGGGCAATAGAGAAGTGGGTCTTAAATATCTGTAGGATCAAAGACTTTATCTTCTTCTTTTTTTAAAAAAGACTTTATCTTAAGTTCAGTTTTATAGAGCAATCAGGAGAAAGAGAGAAAGGTGCTCATGATAGAAATCATCAATTTTTATAATACTTTCTCTTCTTAGGGATTTAATGGATGACTTTCTCCACTAAGCTAATGACTCTTTGAAGGGACTCATACTCTCAGGGAGAACACAAGAAGCCCACTGTTCTTTTCTGTCAGCCACAAAGAACATGGTTATTTAATTGGAAACCGTAATGACTTCTTCCGTGTTCTTAATGAAAGAACACATTTTATATCTGCAGGTATCCCTGTTTTACTCTCCGTGGCACTTTAAGAGTTGATAAGTGAAATTTGACATTTGAAGATTTAACGAGAAAAATCGCTATATGTCAGTATATCATTGCTTCTCCCACTATACTAAGTCTATACGCTTTATGAGGATAATAAGCTTTCATTGGCTTCAAGTTACCAAGGTGAACATCATGTAGTAATTTTCTCCTACTGTTACCTAAGATACATTTGGATTATAGAGCAATTTCCTGCTACTTTTAGCAAAAAATCAGATTATAGTTAATTTCATTAAAGTAAGTGGTAGTTATAGACTGCCCTCTCTCCTGCAGCTAATGTAGTCACAGGAGGTACTAAATTTAATTCAAGTCCTTAAAAGATACACAATATTCATGGCATTAATGGCCATAGTTATTCTGAAGCTCTGTGTTTCACCCAGTTAAGTTATATAAAAGTAAGGAGTGTGTGTGTGTGTAACCTCCATGATTAATATGATGCCATAAAACACCATTTCTCAGAGCTTTGCAACACTTAGTGAATGCAGAAAAATTTCAAGGTGGTTGTAGGTAACAAAACTGTAATTACAAAAAGGTGGAAATCAGTTCTTAAAGTGTTGCCAAAATTTTCTATTTTCTTTTGAATACAGGCCAAAAAGGTTTTAGTCTGTAACCTTTTCCTAAACAGATCTTATCAAAATCGTTAATGACTGGGAAATTGATAAATCTAAGGGCCCATTTGTGTTTGTTTGTTTTTCAGCCTCTTAAATATGTTATCTTATTTGACTCCTTTTTTAAAAAGATTTTATTTATTTATTCGTGAGAAACACAGAGACACAGACACAGGCAGAGGGAGAAGCAGGCTCCCTACAGGGAGCCTGATGTGGGACTTGATCCTGGAGCCCCAGGATCACACCCTGAGCTGAAAGCAGATGCTCAACTGCTGAGCTACCCTGGCATCCCTTATTTGACTTCTTAACACCATTTGATCTAATTGATTATTTCCTTGCAACATGATTTGGTTCTGGTCACCAACTCTCTCATAGTTTTCCTTTTATCTCACGGTTTGCTTATTCTCACTCTGTTTTGCTACTCTTTCTTTTCGTTCCCCTTTCCACTTCCTCCTCTTCTTAACGTTGAATTAAGGGCTCATTCTTTGAACTGTTTTTCTTTTCAATCAACATCAGGTAATCTCATCTAATCTTTTTTTTTTCCTATGATTGATATGATGATAGCATCCAATCTATATAGTTAGCTTGAATCTAAGTAGATTCAAAACTCAATTGCTCATGAACATTTCCATCTGTCTAATAGTCTCAAATTTAATATATCCAAACTGCATGGTTTTTTTCCACTCAATTCTACTTTTCCTCCAGACTTCTCAAATACTAAAGTGGCAACGTCAGCCTGCCAATTACATAAGCCAACATTTGGAGTCATTTTGACTTTTCTCTTTTTCTCATATCCCACATTAAATTCATTGGCAAATCTAGCTGACTCTACCTTGAAAATATACTCAGAGTTCTACCAATTTCACCATCACCACTGCTACCACTCTGGCTCAAGTTACCTTCATCTCTGCCCTGGATTTTTGCTGTATCCTTCTAATTAGATTCTCTGTTTCTGTATTTGCTCACATTTAGTCTTATATCCTATACTTCTGCCTGGGTAATCCTGCTCAAATATGTTATATTATGTCAACCTCTAGCTGAAAGCCTTCCAATGATTCTCTGTCTCACTCAGAATAAAATCCTAAATCCTTTAAATTGCTGATGGGGTTTTGTATGATCTGGCTCTTGCTGCCCCTCAATCTAGTTTCTCCTTTACTTACTACACTCTGGTCACATTGGCCTCCATTGTTGTTCCTCAGTCACCAAACACATGCTTTCTTCAGGACCTTTGTACTTCCTCTTTCCTCTGCCTGGAGACACTTTCCACCTATGTCTATGTGGTCTGGTCCCTCATATCCCTCAAGGGATTGTGCACATGTCCTCTCACCACTGAGCCTTCTCTGACATCCTATGTCAAATTCAACTCTTCCCATATTCCCACTCTTCCCCTTGCCACTCCTTATACCTTCTTTTCTTCATATCACTGTCACATTAAATGTTCATTCATTTAATTGTTTATCTTGGGGGAAGATTTTGTTTATTTATTTATTTATTTGAGAAAGAGAGAAAGCATGTATGTACACACATAGGCAGGGGAAGGGGTAGAGGGAAAGACTCTCAAGCAGACTCTGGGTGAAGCACAGAGCCTGATTACAGGACTATCTCATGGCCTTGAGATCATGACCTGAGCTGAAACCAAGAGTTCAAGGCTAACCTACTGAGCCACCCAGGCACCTTTCATTTAATTGTTTATTATCTGTTTCCCTCATTGGAATGCAGACTTCTTGAGGACAGGGAACTTTGTCCATTTTGATCATTACTCTATCCTTATGCCTAGTGTAGCATCTCATTTATAGAAAGTATTCAACACATATCTGTAGAATGAATGAGATTGAGTGAGAGTAACCTTTTTATATGTGTCACGGTTAAGTGTAACCTCATGACTTTCATTTCCAGAGTCTTTCTCTGATTATTAATTCTCCTGGTTCCTAGGATCAGTTGCATTTCTGGGCTCTAGAGCTTATATAGGTTGGATGGAAGATTTTTAAAAATTGTTATCATTATTAAAGGTCATGCCTGGGAAGGTTGGCCCCAGAGATTGGGTGGACCCAAATGAACAGAGCAGGAATTGGGATAGGACCCAGAAGTAGTTGATAGGAAGAAGCTCCAGAAGATAGTTCATCTCAGAAATCTGCAAACAGGCATTCAGAAATGTCTCTGTTGAACAGAGGAAAGGGGCAATTCAGTCAGATAGTCAGGAAGTTCCAATGGTCAGGAAGGAAGGTCAGGAAGTTTCCAATGCAGGTAGAGCCTAAGCCATATTGCTGAGGGTCAGAAGCAAGGCTCTAGTTCACAGCAGTGAAGACATGTAGCCAAGACATAGACTTATAGATGAGAGTTTTTCTGAATTGAGGAAAGAAAACAGTCCTCATTTTGAAGGAGCATATAGAGTTCTAGGTGACATAAATAAGTAAGACAGAGGACTGGAAATTAATGGAATAGACATTTATGCTTATCAAAATTTCAAAGACCCACTTCTTTTAGAATCATGCAGGCTATTTATTAAAAATGTAGAATTCTACGCTTGCCTTGGTTTATCAAATTAGAATGAATGAGAAGAAGCTCTGAGCTGCTGTGGTGCCTCCATCATGGATCACCTGATAGCCATTTGATAAAGAGAAGAATAAAAGGGAAAGGCACAATAGATACAGCTAGGTGTTAAAAGATTGAACACTTATGAAAGAAATTGAAGAAGACACAAAGAAATGGAAAAATATTCCAGGCTCAAGGATTAGGAGAATAAATATTGTTAAAATATCTATGCTACCCTACCCAATGCAATCTACACATTCAATGCAATCCCTATCAAAATACCATCAGCATTTTTCATAAATCTGGAACATACAATCTTAAAATTTGTATGGAACCACAAAAGACCCCGAATAGACCCAAATGTTGAAATAGAAAACCAAAGCTGGAGGCATCACAATTCCATACTTCAAGCTATATTACAAAGCTACAGTCATCAAGACAGTATGGGACCAGCACAAAAATAGACACATAGATCAATGGAACAGAATAGAGAACCCAGAAATGAATCCTCAACTCTATGGTCAACTAATCTTTGACAAAGCAGGAAAGAATATCTAATGGAAAAAAGACAGTCTCTTCAACAATTGGTATTAGGAAAATTGGATAGCTACTTGCAAAATAATGAAACTGGACCACTTTCTTACATTATACACAAAATAAACTCAAAATGGATGAAAGATCTAAATGTGAAATAGGAACTCATCAGAATACTAAAGGAGAACACGGGCAGTGATCTTTGTGATCTTGGCTGCAGAAACTTCTTTCTAGACACATCTCCAAAGGCAAGAGAAACAAAAGCAAAAATGAACTATTGGGATTTCATCAAGATAAAAAACTTCTGCACAGCAAAGGAAACATTCAATGAAACCAAAAGACAACCTACTGGATGGAAGAAGATATTTGCTAATGTCTTATCAAATAAAGGGCTAGTATCCAACATCTATAAGGAACTTATCAAACTCAACACCCCAAAACCAAAAAATCCAGTCAAGCAATGGGCAGAAGACATGAACAGACATTTCTCCAAAGAAGACATACAGATAGCCAACAGACACATGAAAAAATGCTGGACATCACTGGGCATCAGGGAAATACAAATCAAAACCACAATGAGATACCACATCATACCAATCAGAATAGCTAAAATTAACAAGACAGGAAACAACAGGTGTTGGGGATGATATGAAGAAAGGGAAACCTTTTCCCACTGCCGGTAGGAATGCAAACTGGTGAAACCACTCTGGAAAAAAGTACGGACGTTCCTCAAAAAGTTGAAAATAGAGCTACCCTATGATCCAGCAATTCCACTACTAGGTATTTAACCAAAGGATACAAACATAGTGATTTGAAGGGACACCTGCACTCTAATATTTATAGCAAAAATGCCCACATTATCCAAACTATGGAAAGAGTCCAGATTTCCATCGATAGATGAATGTATAAAGAAGATGTGGTATATTTATGTAATAGAATATTACTCAGCCATCAAAAAGAATGAGATCTTTCCATTGCAACAACGTGGATGGAAACAGAGGTATTATGCTAAGCAAAATAAGTCAGTGAGAGAAAGACAAATACCATATGGTTTCACTCATATGTGGTATTTAAGGAGCAAAACAGATGAACATACAAGAAGGGAAGGAAAAATAAATTAAGATTAAAATTGAGAGGGAAGCAAACCATAAGACATGCTGAACTCTAGGAAACAAAATGAATGTTGCTGGGGGGGAATGGGTAGAGAGAAGGGATAATTGGGTGATGAACATGAAGGAGAGCACTTGTTGTAATGAGCAAACTGGGTGTTTTATTCAACTGCTAAATGACTAAATTCTACCTCTGAAACTTAAAAAAGAGACTGCAATCAGAAATTTTGGTAACATCATACACTCTATGAACTCTCTTAAACATGAAGGGGTGTTGGGAGGTTAATTGATAGTGTGGTAAGAACCAGATTTAGTTTTATTGGGAGCACGCTCTCAATTCTGGTTAAGACTAGTGGAAGGATTACCTACTTCTATGCATATACACACACATTGACAAAGATACTTATGACTGTTCCTTTTATTATATCCATCTGATTCTAAAAAAGAGGTAAAAAACAGGTGTCCTGAAAAGCCTATCTAACCTATGAGTCATTTATTTAATAAAGAGTGTCATGGTTTTAGGAATTATAAACCTATAGACCTTTTAAAAGTTTGGGGATTTTTCTTAAAAGTCAGATTTCCAGCTTGTGATAAATCTAAATTTATGGCAAAGTTAGTCTCCCATTTCACAGGAAAACTAGTATGGTGGCTGTCTCCTTTGTATGAAACCTTCCTTCTCTAATTTGCAGCTTTCCCCTTTTCCTCTACACTTACTTCATTCATTTGAGTGAGTCACTTCACTCATTTGAGTTTCTTGCCTGGTCCATTCATGTGCTAAAATAATTTAATTCAGTGAATTGATTAATTCTTCAACCAACTAATTGGTCTACTCAATCAAAACAGATGATTAAGTAGACCAATATAGAAATATTGTCTGACTCATGTTCTTGACAACTTTTTCAATTGAACCTTCTATTGATTATTCTGCCCTTGGGTCTTTAAATAAATTAAGTTCAACTTCTAGGGAAAAGATGTTGGCTTTAAGAGGGAATATATCAACTTCCTCCTATAAAACAAGAGAAATGTCCAGAGAAAAGAAAAGAAAGTATAGTGAATGTTAATATTTGTGAATTTTTTTCAGATACAACATACATGTATCAATATGAAGGATGACACAAGAAACTAAGTTACAATTCACCTTTTTTTTAAGAGAATAGGAATTCACTTCATTTAAAAAAAACATTATGCATTTTGTAAGTTTTTTCATGATGAGTGGTTATTACACTTTTAAAAATCCCACAAACTATGAAGGGTGGAAAAGAAATTGGACATAGATGGATTATTAGCATAGAGAAAGGGCTTTGCGCTGACACAATTCAAATAGACTAACATATGTATAAAGGTGTCCTAAAGATGTAGCAAGTAGTAGTTACCTTGCTAATTGAAATGCTGCCATTACATCCAGCTTAGACTTAATATGTAAAAGGACCTCTTTAAGTTAGCATAGCAAAGCTGTGAATATAGATGAACCAAAACTCTAAAAGAATCTACCTGATCTTCTTTCCTTAGTAGGAGGAGCTCACAGACTAATGGGTTGTAATATCTCCCCCTATGGTGCAACACTTCTCACTTTCTCTGTGAAGTTCTGGAGACAGGACTGAGAGAGTGCAAAATATTCCATACTCATGGATTGAAAGAATTAATATTGTGAAAATGTCAATGCTACTCAGAGCAATGTACACATTCAGTGCAATCCCTATCAAAATACCGTGGACTTTCTTCAGAGAGTTGGAACAAATCTTAAGATTTTTGTGGAATCAGAAAAGACCCCAAATAGCCAGGGGAATATTAAAAAAAGAAAACCAGAGCCGGAGGCATCACAATGCCAGATTTCAGGTTGTACTACAAAGCTGTGGTCATCAAGACAGTGTGGTACTGGCACAAAAACAGACACATAGATCAATGGAACAGAATAGAGAACCCAGAAATGGGCCCTCCATTCTATGGTCAACTAATATTTGACAAAGCAGGAAAGACTATCCACTGGAAAAAGGACAGTCTCTTCAATATATGGTGCTGGGAAAATTGGACAGCCACATCCAGAAGAATGAAACTAGACCATTCTCTTACACCATACACAAAGATAAACTCAAAATGGGTGAAAGGTCTAAACGTGAGACAATAATCCATTTACATCCTAGAGGAGAACACAGGCAACACCCTTTTTGAACTTGGCCACAGTAACTTCTTGCAAGATACATCTATGAAGGCAAGGGAAACAAAAGCAAAAATGAATTATTGGGACTTAATCAAGATAAAAAGCTTCTGCACAGCCAAAGAAACAGTCAACAAAACTAAAAACTAAAAGACAACCTACAGAATGGGAGAAGATATTTGCAAATGACATATCAGATAAAGGGCTAGTATCCAAGATCTATAAAGAACTTCTTCAACTCAACACCAAAGAAACAAACAATCCAATGATGAAATGGGCAAAAGACATGAACAGAAATTTCACAGAGGAAGACATAGGCATGGCCAACAAGCACATGAGAAAATGCTCTGCATTACTTGCCATCAGAGAAATACAAATCAAAACCACAAGGAGATACCACCTCACATCAGTGGGAATGGTGAAAATTAACAAGGCAGGAAACAACACATGTTGGAGAGGATGTGGAGAAAGGGAACCCTCTTGCACTGTTGGTGAGAATGTGAACTGGTGCAGCCGCTCTGAAAAACTGTGTGGAGGTTTCTCAAAGTTAAAAATAGAGCTGGTCATAGACCCAGCAATTGCACTGCTGGAGATTTACCCCAAAGACACAGATGTAGTGAAACGCCATGCACCTGCACCCTGATGTTTATAGCAGCAATGTCCACAATAGCCAAACTGCGGAAGGAGACTCGGTGTCCATCGAAAGATGAATGGATAAAGAAGATGTGGTATAAGTATACAATGGAATATTACTCAGCCATTAGAAATGACGAATACCCTCCATTTGCTTTAATGTGGATGGAACTGGAGGATATTATGCTGAGTGAAGAAAGTCAATCGGAGAAGGACAAACGTATGTTTTCATTCATTTAGGGAATATAAAAGATGGTGAAAGGGTTTGGAGGAGAAAGGAGAAAAAATGAGTGGGAAATATCAGTGAGGGTGACAGAACATGAGAGACACCTAACTCTGGGAAAGGAAGGAGGGGTAGTGCAAAGGGAAGTGGACGGGGGGTTGGGTGACTGAGTGACGGGCACTGAGGAGGTCACTTGACGGGATGAGTACTGGGTGTTATGCTATACGTTGGCTAATTGAACTTCAATAAAAAAATATACAAAAAGCAATGATTAAAATATACTTATGCCTCTTTTCCACTTTCTTACTAAATTTTGATAAATCTGCTCTCTTTATGGCCTTTAGCCTTACTTTGTATATCAGCCTGATCAGTATATTTTAATGAAAATGTCTGATTTTAAAAAAGAACATTAAGAACTCTGTTAAATGTTATATTCTGAATAGTATCTCTTATGTTAGGCAAATTAACAGAAATATGTTTGGCTTTAAATTATAATCTTATTTCTATTTGACCAATGAAATGTCAGAAATAGGGGTACAAGTATCCAAGGTGGTTTACACTTAATATATTTATTTAACCAATATTTTATAACACCTAATATGCAACATCCACTGTGTTGCTATTAAGTGCACTGTAGGGAGCAATGAGGATGAGAGGGTTAATAAATAAAATACTCTTAGCCCTCAAGGGACATGTAATCTAATATGAAGGATTTAACACATACATGTTAAATGATTAATTACAAGTATGGGATAGTAATAATTTCAAAGGAAGAGTGTACTGTAAGAGTTCAAAGCAGGGGGTTCACTTGTGGGCTTAAGGAAACCCACTTTTGGGGAGAAGTTTCCCTCTGAGAACAAACAGCCCCTGGCAGCTGAAAAATGGGCCATGAGTGAAGAGATTGATGAGGCAGAAATAGTGATTTAAAAGGAATTTGCTTTAAATACTCGTTAAATCTAGAAGAATATAAAGTCATCCGTGGAAAGAAAAGAAAAATAAAAGAGGCCTATGCCTTAACTTTGTCATACAGGCATTTGCACATTGGGGTGCTGGGAGGGTCACTTAGGATTAAATGATTAAAAAAAGGATTAAATGATTAAGTGAAGGGCACTAAAAAAAGAAAGGTTTAAAGATAATGAAGATAGTATCTATCATGAAAGTAAAAGTTTCAGTGAGAGTTTCAATTGTTCAGCCCCAATTTAGTGCCTTTAGCAGAAAGCAACACCCCCAGTGTGCAGTAGGGGCTAGCCCTGAAAGCACAGCTTTACTCATGAAAAACACCCTGGATTCTCTAGACTCCTTTTTACATTACTGTTTATTTCACACTCTCTTACACTGATTATTTCCAGGCCTCTGGCTCCTTTTCCCTTTTAGCCATATATCCAGGTCAGTGTTTTTGAGCATTTCAGCATCTGTAGACCATTCATTTGGCATTTGATGCACACATAAGCAACCAATTTTAGATTATTTTTAAATCCTTTCCAAAACGATAAAGCAATATTGTAAACTAGTATTACTACTATTATTAGTTTAATAGTGATGAAAAGTAAAGTTTTCTTTCTGCAAATTTTCCACAGCAACTATACATGATGCAATGCTGAATAGCTTGGTGCGAAGATCTGATTTTCTCTTCACACAGTTTCAACTTTTTTTAATTCTTTATTTCTGTTAAATATAAAACTTCAAAATTACATATATCATCATCAGTGGAAGCAATGGCCCAAACAGGAGACTAAAAATTATGGAGACATGTCTTCTTGATATACTACTTTAAGAGCACCATCAGATGCTAAAAGGATAAATATACTCCAACCAAAAAGGGAAAAAAATGCCTATTTCTACTTGTGAAATAATGGAGACTTGTGTCGTAGTTTGTGTTTTGATTGCACTAAGCTTTAAAGGTTATTTTTACAGTTACATTCAATAGCAAGCTTTAGATATGGCTTATAAAATGACCAATATGTCATTGTTTTGTTTCTTCAGTAATAAGTAAAAATCATAAATTATAAAAGAACATCAACTCTGGACAATCACACCATTTTTGGTTGTGGTATCACAATATGGTATTCATTCCAAATTCTGGTATTTCATCAGTTCTTCCACACAATGACTTTAAAGAACACTAACATGGTTTTACTGGCATTACCATTATTATGAAATTTTTAGAAAAATCATCTCTCATTGTAAAACTTTATGTGTGCTCCAAGCTGAAATATCTATATAATATACTCACATTGGATGCAAAATGAACTTATTAAAAAATGTCCTTTTCCATCAAGGCTGACACGAGATTAGAATAAGTATTTTCATTGCCAGCCGTTCTGGATAAGCAAACTGGTCCTATCGATGGACATCATCATATCTGCCTTTATATATGTAGTAATGCCCATCCTTCTCTGCACACAGCCAGCGCTCCTTATCTACCTACTACTCCCAAAACAAATTTCTTATTTACAGCCTAGCTTAAACACACACACACACACATACACATTAACTTCTGGCAGCACAGGGTTTCACTGAAAAACAGAACAAAAAGGCATCAATGTGCATCTGAAGCTGATCTGTACTGTCCACAGCTGTGGTTTCAGCTCTCTGTAAATATCTATTAATACATACATAGGAGTAACTATATCTTCATGCTGACTGCATTCTATATTATGTAATAGTTCATAGTGTAATTTGTTTTGTTTATTTATTTTTATTTATTTATTTATCCATAAGAGACAGAGAGAGAAAGAGAGAGAGAGGCAGAGACACAGGCAGAGGGAGAAGCAGGCTCCATGCAGGGAGCCCGTTGTGGGACTCGATCCCGGGTCTCCAGGATCACACCCTGGGCTGAAGGCAGAGCTAAATCGCTGAGCCACCCGGGCTGCCCTCATAGCGTAACATGAAGAGGAATTTTTCCAATGCCTCTTCTACTTTACTTCCAGTCTGGTTTTATTATCTCCAAATTGATGTACTTTTTACCTGATGCTATGAGGAGTGCCACTTTGATTATACTACTATAGTTTTACAGGTTATCCATATCAAATGACTAATTCATTAATTTTATACTAAAAAGTATTTTGCCCTTGTTTGGGAAAAAGATAATTGTTTTAACAAAGACATTTTAACAAAGACATTTAAAGATAAGGGCTTCATTTACAAGTGCTGTTAAATAGTCTGATACATGAGTTTGTGTCACTGACTGACAAATTCTCATACAAAAAGAAAAAAAAATTGTTACCAGCCCAATAAAATATACTGTATGTGTAGTTTCATTATCACATTTCCTATTTCCTATTTATACCTCATATTTTGGGAAATAAATTCATCCTCAGCAACTTTTATTTGCCCATCCAGTACTTGGCTAGATCCACTTTACTGTTTTCATCCCATAATTTTCCTATCTTTCCTTAATCCTTGTCTTTTGTTCCTAACCCTAGACTTGGGTCTTCCTAATCTAACCCCAACTTCTCTGACTCTTAAGTTCAGCACACTCTCCCTTTTTTATTATTTTTTTTTATTGGAGTTCAATTTGCCAACATATAGCATATCACCCAGTGCTCATCCCACTCAGTGCCTGTCACCCAGTCACCCATTCCCCCACCCCCAAACCCCCTCCCCCGCCTACCTCCCTTTCCACTACCCCTTGTTTGTTTCCCAAAGTTAGGAGTCCTCATGTTCTGTCACCCTCACTGATATTTCCCATTCATTTTCTCTCCTTTCCCCTTTATTCCCTTACACTCTTTTTATATTCCCCAAATGAATGAGACCATATGTGGTGGGTATTCGTCATTTCTAATGGTTGAGTAATATTCCATTGTACACTTATACCACATCTTCTTTATCCAGTTATATTTTGATGGACACCAAGGCTCCTTCCACAGTTTGGCTATTGTAGACATTGCTGCTATAAACATCAGGGTGCAGGTGTCCCAGCGTTTCACTACATCTGTATTTTTGGGTAAATCCCCAGCAGTGCAATTGCTGGGTCTATGACCAGCTCTATTTTTAACTCTTTGAGGAACCTCCACACAGTTTTTCAGAGCGGCTGCACCAGTTCACATTCTCACCAACAGTGCAAGAGGGTCCCCTTTCTCCACATCCTCTCCAACATGTGTTGTTTCCTGCCTTGTTAATTTTCACCATTCCCACTGATGTGAGGTGGTATCTCCTTGTGGTTTTGATTTGTATTTCTCTGATGGCAAGTAATGCAGAGCATTTTCTCATGTGCTTGTTGGCCATGCCTATGTCTTCCTCTGTGAAATTTCTGTTCATGTCTTTTGCCCATTTCATCATTGGATTGTTTGTTTCTTTGGTGTTGAGTTGAAGAAGTTCTTTATAGATCTTGGATACTAGCCCTTTATCTGATATGTCATTTGCAAATATCTTCTCCCATTCTGTAGGTTGTCTTTTAGTTTTGTTGACTGTTTGGCTGTGCAGAAGCTTTTTATCTTGATTAAGTCCCAATAATTCATTTTTGCTTTTGTTTCCCTTGCCTTCATAGATGTATCTTGCAAGAAGTTACTGTGGCCAAGTTCAAAAAGGGTGTTGCCTGTGTTCTCCTCTAGGATGTAAATGGATTATTGTCTCACGTTTAGACCTTTCACCCATTTTGAGTTTATCTTTGTGTATGGTGTAAGAGAATGGTCTAGTTTCATTCTTCTGGATGTGGCTGTCCAATTTTCCCAGCACCATATATTGAAGAGACTGTCCTTTTTCCAGTGGATAGTCTTTCCTGCTTTGTCAAATATTAGTTGACCATAGAATGGAGGGCCCATTTCTGGGTTCTCTATTCTGTTCCATTGATCTATGTGTCTGTTTTTGTGCCAGTACCACACTGTCTTGATGACCACAGCTTTGTAGTACAACCTGAAATCTGGCATTGTGATGCCTCCGGCTCTGGTTTTCTTTTTTTAATATTCCCCTGGCTATTTGGGGTCTTTTCTGATTCCACAAAAATCTTAAGATGATCTGTTCCAACTCTCTGAAGAAAGTCCACGGTATTTTGATAGGGATTGGACTGAATGTGTAAATTGCCCTGGGTAGCATTGACAGTTTCACAATATTAATTCTTTCAATCCATGAGCATGGAATATTTTTCCATCTCTTTGTGTCTTCTTCAATTTCTTTCAGAGGTGTTCAGTAGTTTTTAGGAGATAGATCCTTTATCTCTTTGGTTAGGTTTCTTCCTAGGTATCTTATGCTTTTCGGTGCAATTGTAAATGGGATTGACTCCTTAATTTCTCTTCAGTCTCATTGTTAGTTTACAGAAATGCCACTGATTTCTGGGCATTGATTTTGTATCCTGTCACACTGCCAAATTGCTGTATGAGTTCTAGCAATCTTGGGGTGGAGTCTTGGGTTTTCTGTGTACAGTATCATATCATCTGTGAAGAGGGAGAGTTTGACTTCTTCTTTGCCAATTTGAATGCCTTTTATTTCTTTTTGTTGCCTGATTGCTGAGGCTAGGACTTCTAGTACTACGTTGAATAGCAATGGTGAGAGTGGACATTCCTGTTGTATTCCTGATTTTAGGGGAAAGGCTCTCAGTGTTTCCCCATACAGAACCAACCTTGCATCCCGGGGATAAATCCTACTTGGTCATGGTGAATAATCTTCTTAATGTATTGTTGGATCCTATTGGCTAGTATCTTGTTGAGAATTTTTGCATCTGTGTTCATCAAGGATATTGGTCTATAATTCTCCTTTTTGGTGGGGTCTTTGTCTGGTTTTGGAATCAAAGTAATGCTGGCCTCATAACGAGTTTGAAAGTATTCCTTCCCCTTCTATCCTTCAAAACAGCTTTAGTAGAATAGGTATTATTTTTTCTTTAAACGTTTGATACAATTCTCCTGGGAAGCCACCTGGCGCTGGACTTTTGTGTTTTGGGAGGTTTTTGATGACTGCTTCAATTTCCTCCGTGGTTATTGGCCTGTTCAGGTTTTCTATTTCTTCCTATTCCAGTTTTGGTAACTTGTGGTTTTCCAGAAATGGCATCCATTTCTTCTAGATTGCCTAATTTATTGGCATATAGCTGCTCATAATACGTTTTTAAAATCGTTTGTATTTCCTTGGTATTGGTGGTGATCTCTCCTTTTTCATTCATGATATTATTAATTTGAGTCCTTTTTTCTTTTTCATAAGGCTGGCTAGGGGGTGTATCTATCTTATTAATTCTTTCAGAGACCAACTCGTTTGTTGATGTTCTACAGTTCTTCTGGTCTCTATTTCATTGAGTTCTGCTCAAATCTTTATCCATTCTCTTCTTTTGCTTGGTGTAGATTTTATTTGCTGTTCTTTATCCAGTTCCTTTAGGTGTAAGGTTAACTTGTGCATTTGAGTTTCTTCCAGTTTTTTGAGGGATTCTTGTATTGCGATGTATTTTCCTTTTAGGACTGCTTTTGCCGTATCCCAAAGATTTTGAACAGTTGTATCTTCATTTTCATTAGTTTCCATGAGTCTTTTTAATTCTTCTCTAATCTCCTGGGTGATCCATTCATCTTTTAGGAGGATGCTCTTTAACCTCCACATGTTTGAGTTTCTTCCAAATTTCTTCTTGTGATTGAGTTCTAGTTTGAAAGCATTGTGGCTTGAAAATATGCAGGGCACAATCCCAATCTTTTGTTATCTGTTGAGACCCGATTTGTGACCCAGTATCTGGTCTATTCTGGAGAAAGTAACATGTGCACTTGAGAAGAATGTGTATTCAGTTGCCTTTGCATGGAAAGCTCTGTATATATCTGTGAAATCCATCTGCTCCAGTGTATCATTTAAAGCTCTTGTTTCTTTGGTGATGTGCTTAGAATATCTGTCAATTGCAGAAAGTGCCGTGTTGAAGTCTCCTACTGTTAGTGTATTATCATCTAAGTATATCTTTACTTTGGTTATTGATTGATATAATTGGCAGCTCCTACATTAGGGGCATAAATATTCATAATTGTTAGGTCCTCTTGTTGGATAGACCCATTAAGTATGATATAGTATCCCTCTTCCTCTCTTACTACAGTCTTTGGGATAAACTTTATTTGATATGAGGATTGCTACCCCAGCACTCTTTTGAGGACCATTTGAATGGTAAATGGTTCTCCACCCTTTCATTTTCAGGCTGGAGGTGTCCTTAGGTCTAAAATGAGTCTCTTGTAGACAGCAAATAAATGGGTCTTGCTTTTTTATCCAGTTTGACTCTCTGCGTCTTTTGATGAGATCATTTAGCCCATTCATGTTTAGAGTAACTATTGAAATACGTGAATTTATTGTTATCGTAATACCTATTCAGTCCCTGTGTTTGTGGATTATTTCTTTGGGTTCCCTCTTTCTCTCACAGGGTCCCCCTTAATATTTCTTGCAGAGCTGGTTTGGTGGTCACATATTCTTTCAGTTTCTGCCTATCTTGGAAGCTCTTTATCTCCTTCTATTCTGAATGAGAGCCTTGCTGCATAAAGTATTCTTGGCTGCATGTTCTTCTCATTTAGGACCCTGAATATATCCTGCCAGCCCTTTCTGGCCTACCAGGTCTCTGTGGAGAGGTCTGCTGTTAATCTAATCTTTCTCCCCATATAAGTTAGGGATCTCTGCTCTCTTGCTGCTTTAAGGATTTTATCTTTATCTTTGGAATTTGCAAGTTTCACTATTAAATGTTGAGGTGTTGAATGGTTTTTGTTGAATTTAGGTGGGGATCTCTCTATCTCCTGGATCTGAATGCTTGTTTCCCTCCCCAAGTTAGGGAAGTTCTCAGCTATGATTTGTTCAAATATGCTTTCTTTTCCTCTGTCCTTTTCAGCGTTCTCTGGAACCCCAATTATACATAGAGTTTTCCTTCTGAGGCTGTCATTTATTTCCCTTAACCTTTCCTCATGGTCTCTTGTTTTTCTTTTTCCTCAGCTTTCTCCCTAGCCATCAACTTGTCTTCTATGTCACTCACACTTCTACCTCATTAACCCTCTTTGTTAGGACCTCCTGTTTGGATTGCATCACAATTAATTTATTTTTAATTTAGGCCTGATTAGATCTAAATTCTGCAGTCATGAAATCTCTCGAATCCTTTATGCTTTTTTTCCCAGAGCCACCAGTAGCTTTATAATTGTGTTTCTGAATTGGCTTTCTGACATTGAATTGTAATCCAAATTCTGTAACTCTTACAGTAAGTACTGTTTCTGATTCTTTCTTTTGTGGTGAGTTTTTCTTTCTAGTTATTTTGCTCAGTGCTGAGTGGCTGTATGAGTGGGCTGAGTCAAGAATATCAACCACGACCTGAGTAAATTTCACCCTAGATGATTCTGTTGAGGTCAGAGACTGGAAATTGAAGACAAAGATCAGAATGAAATAAAACAAAAGGACTACTAAAGTGGAAAACAAATTTCCAAACAACGTAGTAAAAAAATAAAAGGCCAAGCATCCCCAAAAAGAGAAAAAAAAGGAAAAAAAAGGGGGTGGGGGACTGGGAGATGGTGGTGAAGTTATAGTAGAGGGAGAGTGTAGTCTATCTGAGGGGTCCTAGGGGTGATCCTCTGGTTTCTGAATATTTTAAGTTCTGTATGTTAGAAGATGCTCAGTCCCAAATTTATATAAACCAAAATACTTGTAGAAAGCCCCAACACTGACCACTGAAACATAAGTGAGATAAAAGAGAGGGGGAAGAATGGAATGAGGAATCTCACGGAATGAACCAGCATGATATCCCACTTGGTTCTGGGTGCATGCCGGTAGTGTTTTAGAAGGTATTAACTTCCACCATTGTAGAACAAAATGAGGCAGAGAAAACAAAAAACACAAAACAAAAAAAGTATCTTGTATATCTCCCAAAATTAAACTGAGTATGTTGAAGGGAATCTAGAAGTGGAAAATATATTTAAGACCTATAATTGTAGAAATATGAAAGTCAAAAAGGAAGAAACTTAAAAATGAAGAGCTAGTAAAATATAGTAGTTAAGGTGGGAAAAGAGAAAAAAAATCGGAAATTTATAGTCTGATATAATAAGGAGTTGTACTGGAAAAAGGAAGAAAAAAAATAGGAGAGGTATCCTCTGGTTCTATATACTGTAAATTGCTCGACTTCCCCTGGAGCTTTCCAGTGCTGCTCCGTCAAGCACATGCTCTCCGCTGCCCTTCCAGGTGGTCTTCTGGGGGAGGGGCTGCTGTGCTGATTCTCAGGTGTGTGCACCTGGGGGAGCTGCCCCCACCCCATCAGGTGCTGGGCTCAGGTGACCTGTTTACCCAGTGAGGCTCCTGTTCCCTGGCAGCCCCGCCCCGTCCCAGGCACAGGATGACACCAGGAGGAACAACCCCACTGGCAGCGGCCAGCTCTCCAGCCCTTGAGTCGGCTCCCGCAGTAACTTCCGCAGCTCCCAGTGGGCACTGGCCTAGATGCTCCCAGGGCGGGGGGCGCTGATCTGCACAGCTCCGGATTGCCTGGTGGCAGGGGTGTCCTCGCTGTCCTGCTCCCTCTGTGCCTCTGCCCATCCTGGGGGACCGCAGGTCCTGGGCTGTGTCCCCCGGTCCCCTGGGATCCGGGGCCTGCGCCGCTGGAATCGCGCTCCCAGGGCTCCGGCTCCTGAAGGCATCAGGGCGCAGCCCCCTCCGCCCGGAGCCCCCGCCTGACCCACCGGCTTCTCCTGAGGCCCCGCCGGGCGCTCCAGCCCTTTACCGAGCTCCCACCGGGTGTGTGGGGCGCTCTCCCCGGCGCCCTCCTCTGCCAGTGACCCCGGGATCCTGGAGGCCCCGCTGCCCTCCTGCGGCTCTGCCCGGGTTCCCTGCTGAGCACCTTTTCCGGAAGAATCTGGTGCGGATTCTCAAAGTTCCTGCTTCTCCCGGCGGGGGCTCTCCTGTCCCCAGGCTCTCATCACCTCCTCGCGGGGCCTCTCCTCCACCGGATTCTCTTTTATTTTACTCTACCTTCCTACCTTGTTAGAAGCGGAAACCCTTCTCTCTGTAGCATTCCAGCTGTTCTCTCTTTAAATCTCAGGTTGAATTCATAGGTTTTCAGGAGGGTTTGAAAATTATATAGGTGAATTGGTGGGGCCAGGTGAGCTGAGTCCTCTGCCATCCTCCCCCTTAATTAATCACTGTTAACTCTTCTAAATAACCAAATAGTCAATATTGAAAGAAAGGAGTAAGTTGTGGGCTTCTGTGGACACGCATGTCAAGATACTTCAGCAATTTTATTATCTTAGTAACTTGATGAATTTCCTGTATTTAAAATTCTAATAAACTGGGCAGCCTGGGTGGCTCAGTGGTTTAGCGCTGCCTTCAGCCCAGGACGTGATCCTGGAGACCCGGGATCGAGTCCCACGTCGGGCTCCCTGCATGGAGCCTGCTTCTCCCTCTGCTTCTCCCTCTGCTTGTCTCTGCGCCACCCCCCCCCCCCGTCTCACGAATAAGTAAATAAATCTTTAAAAAATTCTAATAAACTTACAACCATTTAATGGAGTCTGTGCATTCTCTTGTATTTTTATTTCCCTTGCTCAACTTACTCATTTTTTCTTTCTTTATAAAATAGATGTTATAAAGCCCATTGTTGATTGTGCAGTGTTTTGGACATAAAAATTTGTGAGCTAATACAACTTTAAATATCTTTAAGTGAATCCCTTAATCTTAGATAGGCTTAATTGTTGTGCCCGAGATTGCAAATCCGAGAAACCACCGAGGAGCCGACACCGATGCAAACACACGAGGGTTTATTTACAGGCTGGAGCTTGGATCCAAGTATACCCGACACAGCGGAGCAGCGACTTGGACCCGGAGTCTAAGGGGCGTAGCAGCTTTATAGGGACCAGTGGCCAACGGGATAGCAGAAAGTTGCACAGTCATGTCGGTCCACACACAGGTGGCCGGTTGAATTACATTTTACCCTAAAGTATCCATTTGAACTGGCCTATCACTGAGCCATTTCCAATTAGGGTGTGCCCTGTGGCTTGACTAGGGTGGGGCAGCGCCCTAAGCAGTAAGCAGGTCATGCAGCATAAAATGGAGTCAGTCCTGCTCTGCTTGTCCAGGGGTAGGGGATTTTTGTTAAATTTCCTGGGTCCCACATTAATGAGTTTGGGTACTTCATTTGTCTAACACACACATATGCATCAGAAAATACAATATTTTTAAAATCCTTACAAGATCCTTTTATTAAGATTCCTCACCTGGGTAAAACAAGAGAATTGGAACACGCATATACAGACAGATGCTTAAACACACTAATATACATGCACACATGCACACATATATTGTCATGATTTCTACTCGGTAGTCAAAATGCATGGGTCAAGTCCAATGGGTGGAGGTGGAAGTAGCACCCTTTATTAAATTACACTTATTTGTCCACTATAAACATTTTTGTTTGTTCTTTGCTGGGCCCCTGGGCCCAGTGAATTTGGGGGTCTTAGTGTTCAAGCAAGGAGGGTTCTCACCAGGTAACACAGTTATAGTTCCCATGAATCAGGAGCTAGAACTACTCCTCTGTATATAATACCAGGCTTTTTTTTTTTGCCACCGAACCATTGGTGGAGAATAGTGTCATCATTTTGGCAGGGGAAATAGATCCCAATTATCAGAGAGAAATTGGATTGCTCTTCTATGGTGGGGGCAAAGAAGACAATATCTGGGATCCAGGGAATTTGCTGGATGGACTTTTGATACTTCCTTTCACAATAGTCCTGGCTAATAGAAAAATATGATAGCCTAATAAAGACAAGACTGCTGACTCACTTCCCACAGGAATAAAGTTTGTGGAGTAGAAGGAAGTTAATTATAAACGAACCAGGTACAGAAAGAACAACTCAAGCAACTATGATTTATGCTACTTAGTTGCTTTTTTTTCCCCCACTTTTTCCTTTTCCTTTCTTTGAAGAACCCCCATTTTGGCTAGCATATTAAGTTTTGGGGTGGGAATGTGACTTGAGTTGACATCACTCTATTTTACAGTGGAGTCCAGTAGGACTTCAGACATTCCCTGTGCTGGGGACACATTTTACCTGGACAGAAGGCAAGAAGGATGCTGAGAGGGAAGAGGGGTTGACTTTGATATGTAATTTCACTGTCACCTCAAGACCCATTTTCTAATCTTTTTCTGCTCCAGGCAACTAAATCATAAGGCTTAACTTTATGGCCCTTTGTGTCCTCCACCTTCTGGCTGGGTTTGACCAAGGCTGCCGATCAGCAGGAGGGAGAAGAATGAGATTTAAGCTTTTAAATTTTGTTGCTCAAGTTGCCTCCGACTGGCTTCTTGGACTAAAGTTCAATGTTGTATGCAAAGTAGCCTCCTCTGCATGATCCCTTCTAAAGCTGTAGGTCATTGCCTTTACTCTGGATTAGTTCACTAGTACCTCTGGTTTTCCTACAGCCTCTACACATGTTCTTAGCCCTTCTCAAATTATCCTAACTTGCCTGGTCATCTGCTTTTAGTTAGGAACTGCACTGATATGGTCCCTTTATAGCACTTGTCAGTAAAAAGAACCTAGGCCATGAATAAGAGTTTGAAGTGGAGAAGAAGTTATGAATTGTGGCGTGGGGCTTTTAGAAGGAGAGGGAGAGCTAGGGATTAAGAATATAGGGAATCATTGTGAATCTCTTCTTTTTTTTTTTTTTTCTTCCAAATATATTCTCCCATTCAGTAGGTTGCCTTTTCTTTCTTGTCTTATTATACTCTTAAAAAAATTAAGATATAATTGATATGTGACATTAGTTTCAGGTATACTACATAATGATTCAATCTTTGTATATATTGTAAAATAATCACCACAATAAATCTAGTTAACCTCCATCAACAAACACATATAGTTACAATTTTCTTTTGTGATGGGACTTTCAAGATCAACTCTCTTAGCAACTTACAAATTTACAAAAAGTATTGTTAACTATAGTCCCCATGCTACACATTATACTTCCAGGACTTATTTTTCTTATAGCTGGAATCTCTTCTTGTATAGCTGGCCTATTCTATGGCTCTCTTGTCAAAATAGCTTGTTCTCCTTCAAATTTTTATAGTTCCTGATTTAGCCTGAAATCAGGACCAGCTCTCTAATTTATGGGATTCACTGAAAATGAAATGCAGAGATACTTATTAAACAATTCTTAATCATTGCAAGAGGGCAATAGCAAAGACATAAAGCAAATACAGGGCCCCTCAGAGTGCTTCTGTGCTCCTGCAGTTTGCATGCATGTGGAATGGGCCCTCCCCGAAATCCAAGGATATAGGAAAGAGAAGCCACCAATTTTAAACAATATAAGCAAGTCCAAAGTACCAGGATGAAAAGTCTTAAGTAAAATGCGTATTTTGCCATAATACTTGAAGGCAGAGAGAGATGCTATTGTTCAAAGTTTTTATTCCTTTCTGGGACTCTTTTTGAGAAAGTAGATGCATTAGGAAGGGATGAAATAAACTCAGAGGTTGGGGCCTTTGAGTCACTAAGGCAGCGATTCTCAGGGCTGGCTGGTAATTAGAATGTCCTGGGAAGCTTTAAACACAGTCCAATTAAGACAGAAGGGGTGCAGTGAGGTGCTCTCATCTCACTGTACCCCTTCTGTCTTAATTGGGCTGTCCGGGGACCAATGTAGCTTTAACAGCTTTCAAGGTGATACTAATTTGTAGATTGGTCTGTGAACTCATCCTGTAATTTTTTTCCCTTGCAGTGGAAAATTGTTGGGAGTCTCAGTCACTTTTAAAGAGAAGTTGACACTTTGCTTTTGCATTCTTAAGGAAAAAGGTAAAGAACCAAATTAATAAAGCAAGGAGTTCTCTAGAGGATTAGGAAAATATAATTGAAGTTGGAAAGATGTGGCCTCTCTTTGAGCCTGAGGTTGACTTTTCTTTAAGTTTAGCTTCAAATGGTGTTTTCATATCAAATTACCATGTGGGTATAAATAAGTGCTTCATTAATAGACAAAATGATATTTTAGTTATATATATTTTTTCTAGATAAAGCATTTCTTTGATTATCCAGTGATTTTCAAAACATGGTGCAGAGACTCTTTCAAGGGTTCTGTAAGTCAAAACTATTTTCATGGGATTTCTAAGATGTTGTCTTTTCCATTCTCATTCATTCATGTGTGTGCAATGGAGTTGATACAACAGGTTGAGTACAGAAGCAGAGAATCTATTCGTTTTCTATTAAGTCAGAAGTAAAGGAATCATTTACCATTGTTTAAAAATAAACAACTATTTAATTATTTAAATATTCATATAATTGTAAATGTTTAATTATGAAAAAATAATAAAATCAAGTATAATTTCTAATTATACTAGTTATAGGTATAATGTACATACAAGTTGAATTCTTTAATAATTTTCTTCACAGTTGTTTACTTTTGCCTGTTCTTTAAATTTTTTTCCATCAAGATAAGTGCACTCCTTAAATCCTCTTCACTTATGTCACCCATCATTTCTCCACCCACCTTCCTTCTGGTAACCATCAGTTGGTTCTCTACAGTTAAGGGTCCGTTTCTTGTTTTGCCTCTCTCTTTTTTCCCCCCATTGCTCATTTTGTTTCCTAAATTCCATGTATGAGTGAAATCATATGGTATTTGTCTTTCTCTGACTTATTTTGCTTAGAATTGTACTCTCTATCAACCATGTCATTGCAGATGGCAAGATTTTAATCTTTTTGATGGCTGAATAATATGCCACTGTATACATATACCACCTCTTCTTTATCCATTTATCTATCTAGTGCTTCAACAATTTTTAAGAACAAGGCAACTCCAAGACCAAGAAATTGGAGAACCAATTCCAATTACACCATGCCAGTTTTTCACTGGAAAAGAACATTTTAACTTGCTTTTGGCCTCACGTATGAAAACCTCTACTATCTGTGAACCACAGGCTTACGAGTCTGTAAGACAATAAATATTGGCTAAATCTTTCACTTATTCGTTCAACACATTTTTATTGATTGTTAAGTCAGATACTGTGCTAGTTCCTGGGAATATAGCAGAGATGAAAACAGAGGCTTTTGTCAGGTTTGCAGCTAGTCTCTCCCAGGCTGTAGCTTGCCTCTTAATTCTTTTAACAGTGTCTCTCACAGATCAAAGTTTTTAATCTTGAAAAAATCTAATTTATTAATTTTCCCTTTATAGATTGTGCTTTAAGTTTGTATTTAAGAACACTTTCCTAACCCAATGACATGAAGATCTTTTTGTTTTTTATTTTTTTCCTAAAGGTTTACAGTTTTATGTTTTGCATTTAGATCTAGGATTCATTTGAGTTAATTTTTACTTAAAGACATGTAGATATCCAGTTATTCCAGCATTGTTTGTTGAAAAGATTGTTCTTTAGCTGGTGAACTGACTTTCTGCCATTGAAAAAAACAATTGTATTTGTGTGAGTTGATTTCTAGGTTCTCTAGTTAGTCCCACTTATTTATCTGTGCATCTATCCTTTCACCAATACAATACTGTTTTGAGTTCTGTAGCTCTATAGTAAACCATGGAATCAAGTTGTATAATCCATTTTTCATTTTCAAAATGGTTTTGGCTTCGAATTCTTTTGCTTTTATATGTTAATTGTAGAATCAGCTTTAAGTACCTACAGAAAATCTTGCTGAGGTTTTGGCTGGCAAATCATTAAGTCTGTAGATCAATACAGAGATAACCAGTATTTTAACAATATTGAGTCTTCCAATGTATGAATATGGAACAATCTTCTTTAATGTAGGTCTTCTATTTTTTCATCAGTGTTTTATAGTTTTCAGCATATAGATCTCACACATGTTTAAACTTGCAACTGTGTATCTCATTTTTGATAGTTGTAAATTATATTTTTAAAAATTTCTTTTTCAAATTGTTCATTGATGATACAAGATTGTTATATGTAAATTGATTTTTTATACTGTGAAAATTCAGTTATATAGCTTTTTTGTAGCTTTTTGGGGATTTCTCTATGTACATAAGCATGTCATCCATAAATAGAGACAATTTTATTTTTTCTTTTAATTTGTATTGCTTTTATTTTTTTTATTTCTGAATGCTGTTTTTTGCTGGATATAGGATTCTGGGTTAACAGTTCTTTCCTTCCAAAACTGTTGTTCTAAATGTGCCTGGGTGGCTGTCAGTTAAGCATCCAATTCTTGATTTTTGGCTCAGGTTGTAACATCTCAGGGTTGTGAGATTGAGTCCTGTGTTAGGCTCTGAGCTCAGTGCAGAAAGTGCAGAATCTACTTGAGATTCTCTCTCTCCCTCTGGCACTCCTCCCCACACTTCCTCTCTCTCTCTCTACAAACAAAATCTCAAAAATGTATGTATATACTGGTGTTCCATGTTGTGGGAGACAGAAAAATAGACCTTCAAAGATGTTCATGTTCTAATACCTGGAACCTGGGGATAGCTTACCTTATTTAGAACCTTGCAACTTAATTATAATTAAGTGAAGGACTTTGAAATGGAGAGAAAAATCCTGGGTTATTAGGGTGGGGTGGAGCGAGGCTTCATTTAATCCTTTAAAAGCAGAGAACCTTTTCAGCTGTTGTCAGAGTGAGGAATAACTGGATGATGGTTAGGGAGATGTTGTGTTTGAAAATGGTGGAAAGGTGTCACGAAAACAAAGAACATGGGCAGTCTCTAGAAGCTGGGAGAGGTAAGGAACTTGATTCTGTCCTTGAGCCTCCAGAAAAGAATGCAGCCTTACCGATGCTTTGATTTTAGTCTCATGAGACCCACATTAGACTTCTAACTACAAAACTCTAAGGTAAGAAATTTATGTCTTTTAAAGCTACTAAATTTATGGTAATTTGTTATAGCAGGAGTAGAAAAGGAACATAAAGGAACACAACTGTTCCCTGGTTTCCGTTTATGGTTTTGTTGAGAAATCTTCAGTTACCTGAATTATTCCTTTTTATGTAATATGTTATTTTCTCCATTTTCTGGTAGTTTTGGTTTTTAGCAGTTTTGTTATGAAATGTTTGGATAGGGTTTTCTTTGAGTTTTCCCACTTGGGGTTTTGCTGAACTACTTAAGCTTATAAAATTATGTTTGCTCTGGATTTGAAGTATTTTAAGAAAAACTGGAAAATGCAATGGGCTTAAATAGGTTGAAAACTTTTTCCCCCCAAGGTTGTTTATACTGTGCTGTGTCCCATGCATTTTCATTTAGTTTTGGAATCAGCTTAGCAATATATACAGTGAAATCAGCTGGAGTATCAAGAAGGATTGTGTTAATCTGTAGGCCAACCCATTCAACAATATTGTTTTCTGATGTCTTCCCCTTTGTTGAGGTCTTTTCTAATTTTTTCCGGAAGTGTTTTGTAGCTTTCAGAATGTGAGCTTTGTATTTTTTTGTTAAATTTATTCTTTTGTATTCTTGAGACTATTTAAGTGGAATTTAAAAAAAATTTCTATTTGTTTACTTGTTACTCTAGAAAAACAGTGGATTTTAATATGTTGATTTTTGTTTTGTTTTAAGCTTTTATTTATTCATAAGAGGCACAGAAAGAGAGGCAGAGACAAAGGCCGAGGGAGAAGCAGGCTCCCTCTGAGACCAATACGGGACTCGATCCCAGAGCCCCAGGATCACGACCTGAGCCAAAGCAGGCACTCAACTACTGAGCCACCCAAGTCTCCCATAATATGTTGGTCTTACAATACTGAAAACTTGAACTCCCTTATTCTAATAGGTTTTTGTTTGTTTTAACAGATTCCTTAGAATTTTCTATTAACATGATCTATTACATGAGCTGATTTTTGGATATTGAGCCTATTTTGCATTCCTGGGATAAATCCTATGTGGTCATGATGTATAATAATTTTCTTGATATGTTGCTAGATCTATGATATTTTGCTAAGGATTTTTGCATCTATATTCATAAAAGATCTGTAGTTTCTCTCCTGGTAATGTGTAAAGCCTGAAAACAACCCCCAGGGAGCTATAAGATACCAGACTATCTCTCTGCCTTAGGCTGAAAGGAGAAAACCTGGAGATCCAGCCTAAATTAAGAAAACCTGGAGATCCAAGGGTTACAGTTAGAAGCAGATCAGGTGACCTTCTCCAAAAAGTGGTTGGAGGAACTATTGGTAGTATATGGGGTTTTCCAATATTATCTTCAAACTTTGCTTTCTTGCCAGGGGAGGGCTAAATTCTTCTTGGTTGCAGGAGACAGGGAAGTCTGGAGACTTTCTTGAGTAAGGAGGAGATGGTTAGTGATATCCAGGCCCACGAATCCCTGTCTCCCATCGTGGGAGACATGAGCCTGCTTTAACCCATCAAATGCTCCATGTTCCACAGCAGATTGACTAACTATCCTGGTTTGTTCTGTACTGAAGAAGTTCCCAGGACACAGGACATTAGATGTTAAAAAGTGGGAGAGGCCTGGACAAACTGGGACAAGTTGGTCAGCCTACTTAAAAGTGACCCTCTCCTAGTGAAAATATTCTCTCTTGACTTGCCTAGCCATACAAGAAGAAAAAAGCAGTGCTATTGGAATGACCCACACATAGGAATACATGATTGGTAATATGGAAATCTAGGGTTTCTCATATTGAGGTCTGGGAGTTAGCATAACATGTTTTCACAATTCTCTGGAAATAGTATTTTTATTTCAAATACAATAAAGTTAAATATAAGATTTTTTTTTCTTTGAGAACCTGAGAATGTCTACCTTAAAAGAGGATATTGCATAAAATTTTCAATGCTTGAAATTTTGGCTGTTGCACCAAGTAGTACTGCTTTGGTTTTCAGGTTCTAATAAGTAAAAGGCAAAATCAGACTTAACAGTAAATACCAAGTGGAGGCCAAATGTCTTTCTGGCAGGTTGTTCCAACAAGGCTTTTCTAGTCCTTTAGGTACTAGCAGGTACCTAAGAGAGGCATCTCTCTTAGATTAGCTGAGAGAGTTGTGAAAATTGAATTATAGCAAAGCACAAAGTAGTGAAGAATGAAGAACTCATTTTTGCACATGTCATAGCAGTTAGTAGCATAGTCAGGTTGTGACTCCTGGATTAGTTTCAACAAAAATATCATCAGTTATGTTAAATTACTGCCTAATTGTTTTGATTGGCTTAGTAACTTCTTGAGTTTTAACTTGATTTTATTGTTGAATGAGAGCAATGGTTATAATTAGTTTATATTAAGATTTTTCTGTATATACAAGTAAATACTAAAGTCAATAGTGAGAGTCTAAGTATATGTAATATGTTTTCTTTTTAAACTGGCTATATAAGGTAATATATACACTCTGGTGAGACACTTGAAAAATCTTTGGTTATCTTGTGAAGCCTCTTTGGGGGCAGACTTATTAGGAAACCAAGTCTTATATTAAGCTGGTAGGATGTAGGCATGGATAGCCAGGTGCCATCTTGCTTGCCATGTAGATTGAGCCTATCTATCAAGCTATGGTTATCTTTAATGTTTTTTAGTGAATATTTTTAGACACATAGTAGGTTTGCATTTCCAGGTTTCTTTGTGGTTGATGGCATCCTGTTACTTTATCTGCACAATAAATCATGAAAGAAAATAATGTATCACTTCTGGGTGAAGATTTAATTACTAATGTAAGTCTCCCCAGAGTACTTTCCCTTTAGCACAGCACTCAACAACATTAGAAATGGTGCTTGTTTATAGAAGTCTGAATTATTCTGAGTTATTACTGTGATCAGGGTCCCCCTGTTGGATCCAATGGGTATATAAGCAAATACTCTTCAGTTTTAAGTCAGATTTTTGGGTTGTCATTTCACCATGATCTAATCTATCCTGATAAACCTAAAAGTATGTAAATTCTATATCAGCTAAACATTTGCTTATTCTTAGAACTACTGTATGGGTGAAGTACTGAGGCAAATATTGGTAATGTTTCTATATTTTTATCAGCTCTTTAATTTTCATATTTAATATACATAGAAGGTTTGGTGATCAACTGTTCTACATATTCCTAAAAGATTTGTCATTGACTCCATTGTCTTTTCTAAAACTAAATACAACAGAAGAAATAAACTTCCTTCCAAACTTGCTTTTGGCTTAAAGTCTGAATGAAAAAGTTATGTGCTTTAATGTTAACATTCTAAATGAGAAATAACTCAGAGACCAAGACTGTACAATCTTCCAAGCTCTTCTCTTATGTTGAAATCATAAGTTATATTGATTTATAAGCTGTATACATCTACTTTCTTCAGGGACTCTTTCCCCTTGCAGCAGCAGAATGTCAAGGAAACACTAAGTTTCTGTTGCTTATTAACCAAAGGCCTAAGAAAACAAATTGCTGTACTGAAATATTTAAGAACAATACGAGGGTAATATGTTCACGTTCATTTTTCTGCAACTGGAAGTTTCAGCAGAGAAATGAGGGTATAACATAAAATTTCTAATATGAGTTAGAAAATCAAGATGCAAATTTACGAAGGAAAGAAATGAAGAGACCGTTTCAGCTGTAAGGTAAGTTCACTTGAAAAAGGGTGATAAAAGAATTGATTTGGTGGAGATCTTTAGGATTTGGCGAAAAGACTTTCTTAGGTGTAAGGTGTGCAGTGATTCTTGGCCCCGATCTTAGGGGTTTGGGAGCATGATAGTGGAAGGTACTTCATCAGGACTGTAGAGATTGTGACAGGATGTTTCTGAGTTACAGGCACAGAGACCTAGAGACTGATAACTAGCTGCTTTGCCAGAGGAGTTGCTGTGCTTGGGTTTGGATTGTTATGTGCTTCCAGAATTTGTCTGGGTAAAGGGTGAATGAATTTTACCTGTGGATTAGAGAATGACCACATGGGAGAACCAGCCCAGAAGGGTTTGAAATCCAGCCAAAAAGGTCTCTTAGAAGTTCTATGGACTCTGTAAAGAGAGTGTGTGTGGTGCATGGTTAAAATCAATGGGCTAAGTGGGAGCAG
This sequence comes from Vulpes vulpes, assembly GCF_048418805.1. Taxonomy (NCBI): domain Eukaryota; kingdom Metazoa; phylum Chordata; class Mammalia; order Carnivora; family Canidae; genus Vulpes; species Vulpes vulpes. Next base: position 71,566,417 of record NC_132790.1, read on the forward strand.
TAGGGAAAATTGATCTTTTGGATCTTGGGAAAGAAAAACAAAATGTTCTGATTTGGGAAATCTCTGAAGAAGGCACAAAATCACTTAAGAGCAAAGGAATTAACTTTGAACATCTGCCAGGCTCAGAATGTGAAATGTGACCAATTGAGTAAGAACTTTGCTATTTCTCTTTCCTTTCCCACTGCTTGTATCCTCATGGTTTCAGGAACAGTGACTGAGGTATTTTTCTGCAGGAAATCTACCTCTAGAAGGGCTAGCTCAGGGAGACATTACGATTTTGGTAAGTGGTTAGACATTTTTAGATGTAGAATTAAAATAATGCTTGGGACTCAAAGTGGCCTATGCTCTTACCTTCTCTGGGAGCAAACGGGGCGAATGATTCCTTCAGCAGGTTTAAAGAGAGGGTAGACTAACTCCTATGAGCACACACCTGTGGGATATGTTTGTTCAACTTGCTATGTTTATTAAGGCTTCTATTTGAATAGAGAACACAGCCTCTCTAGTCTCCAAATAATACTTTTCATGAGGTTATTCTAAGTTGCACTCATTTTTTTACATATTTTAAATTCATAGTGTATTTAATGATTTTTTTGTTCTTTCAAAAATTATCTCCATAATATTAATAATACATTTTACAATTGCTTATGTTCTAGAACTTAGGAGATACATGATTTAAAAAGAGTATGGAATTTTGCAAAATCGTTTACATAATTTTATATTAAATATTGGAGCAAGCCACTGGGGACTAAAATGGTCATTCAAATTTATGCAGTTCGAATCTAAGGAAACTATCTTTTTAAAAAACTAGGATTTTGATCTTAGGTTTTCCACAACTAGTAACCATAGCCTTTTTTTGAAAGGTGAAATCATTAAGAATCCTGCTTTCAAGAAAAATGGCTGAGCAGGTAACTTAAAACAGTAAGTTGTGTGTGAATTACAAAATTATGATCTGAAATATTATATAACTTTTAATATGTCAAGACTCATTTTATTCTGTTTAAATATGATATGAAGGATATGTGGGTTTCTTTTACATGAGAAAAGATGTGCTGATATCTAGGCTTTATTTACTTATTTAGATTTTATTTATTTGAGAGACAGAGATAGCAAGAGGAACCACGAGTGGGGAGAGAGTGTGAAGCAGGCTCCTCACTGAGCAGGGAGCCTGATGCCAGGCTTGATATCCAGGACCCTGGGATCATGACCTGAGCCACCCAGGTGCCGCTAGGTTGTTGTTTTAAACCATGTAAGTGGCTTAAGAGAATCTTGAGTTCAAATGCTAATCTCTCAAGTTCCAGTCCTGTGTATGTGAGTTTTTCCACTTTGAGATGAGCATAAACTAGATGTATCAGAAAAACATAACAATCATTACTGGAAAAACTTAAATCCACACTGACTGCTCATATCAATTGTAAGACCAATTTCCCTTCTAGCTATGTAAAAATATTATTCAGAATCTAGAGCATAGAATTACTTTAGGCTGTAAGATATAAATAACCAATGAATTACCACATTTGTTGAATCCTACTATTGTCAAGGAAATTTTTGGGATAGAGAAGAATATACAAAGTTTAAGACCCAACTTCTAGTGTCAAGGAAATGAAAGTTTTATTTCAGGAGCTTTATCTGTGGAAAACTAACATGCATGTGGGACATGCTAAGAGGCCAAGGAGATGGTAAATGCTAAGGATTCTATCCCCTTCACACAGATTAAAATACTATCCAGAATGGAAGGATTTCTAAATTATTATTTTTAGCCTTGAGTTCATTTTCATGTTTTTCATATTTTCAACTACCTTTTAGACCTTTCATCTGATCTCTTTATCATTGTGATGTCCTTGCAATTCTCATTGTTGCCAAAACTATGAATCTCAAAGTTGTCTTATAATGCTTGTTTGTCTTCCCAACTATCTCATGGGATTATCACAAAAACCTGATGGTTCTTGATCCAATATACCTTTAAAAGCCAGTGCTTTATTTCATTTTATGCTTCAGTGTGGGTCCAGGCTGCCATCAACCTTTGTCTTGGTATTAGCAATAACCTTTTTCTGTTTTCTAAGTTTATATGTTTACTATGCCTTTCCATTCTTTTACAGTATCTATGAAAGGCAGAGTTTTTAAATGTTGATAAATTGGATTTCACTTTTCTGTTTCTTGCTTTGTGTATTCTAAGAAATACTTGCTTAACTCCTGTTTGGCTGCTGTCCCCCGCCCCCCCCCCCCCCCGCCCCAGATGTCTTATATTTTACCCCATACATTTAGGTTTACAATCTATTTCTTGTTAACTCTTGCATATATTTGAGGGAAGGTCAAAGTTCATTTTAAAATACCTTAACATATGATATTAGATTGGTTTCAGGTATACAACATACTGATTTGGAATATGTATACATTGTGAAATCATTACCACAGTAAGTTTTATTAACCTCTATCACCTCACATAATTGACAATTTCTTATGATAACATTTAAGATTACTCTTTCAGCTATCTTCAAATATGTTATACAGTATTATTGACTATAGTCACCATGCTGTACATTATATCCCCATTGCTTATTTTATAACTGGAAGTTTATACCCTTTGATCATCTTTACCTGTTCATTCATCCCTCCACCCCTTACTCTGGCAACCACCAATATGTTCTCTGAATCTGTGGCTTTGGGTGTTTTGCTTTGTTTTTGTTCTTGTTCCTGAAAGGTGAAATCATATAAGTATGTTCATGTGGTAACTATCTTTCTCTGTCTCACTTATTTTACTTAGCATAATGCCTTTAAGATCCATCATGTTGTCCAAAAGCAGTATTTACATTTTTTTTCTGGCTGAATAATACTCTATTGTGTGTATATCTTCTTTATCCGTCTATCCATCTTCTTTATCCATCTATCGATCGACAGATTGTTTACATATCCTGGCTATTGAAAATAATGCTGCAATGAACAAGGAGGTGCTGTACCTTCTTGAATTACTGTTTTCTTTCCCTTCAGATAAATACTCAGAAGTAGAATTGCTGGATAATGTAATTTTTTGAGGTGTCTCCTTAATGTTTTCCATAGTGACTGTAATAGTTTATATTCTCACCAACAATGCATGAGGGTTCCTTTTTCTCCACATCCGTGTCAACACTTATTTCTTGACTTTCAGATAATAGCCATTCTGACAGGTGAAGTGATACCTCATTGTGGTTTTGATTTTCATTTCCCTGGTTAGTGATGTTGAGTATCTTTTCACATGCCTGTTGACCATATATATATCATTTTAGGAAAAATGTGTGTTCAGGGCCTTTGCTGATTTTTTTAAAGGTTTAATTTATTTGAGAGAGAGAATGAGAGAATATGACCAGGGGGCAGGGTAGGAGCAGAGGGAGAGGAAGAAGCAGGCTCACCACTGAGCAGGGAGCCCGATGCGGGATTTGATGCCAGGACCCTGAGGTCATGATCTGAGCAGAAGGTACACTCAACTGACTAAGCCACCCTGGATCCAGCCTTTGCCAATTTTTAAGTTAGATTGTTTGGATTTTGTTGCTATTAAGTGCAGGAATTATTTATATATTTCAGATATTAACCCCTTATATGATTCACAAATACTATCTCTTATAGGTTGCATTTTTCAACTGATGGTTTCCTTTGATATATAGGTAGTAGCTTCTTGATTGGCACTTCTCCCTGTTCCATCCCTGCCCATTCCTTTTTACTCAGCTGTCAGAGTTATCCTTTTGTAACACACAATTGCTCAATTGAGCTTCTATATAAAAACATTCTTAATGATTTTCAAAGTTTGACCATTGCAAGCTGTTGGGGTACAACTTTGTTTCTTTTCACCCTTCAAGTACATTGTACTGTAAACACCTTATTACAGTAAGTGCCAATTAGAGAAGCTCTCTGGCTTCGTTCATATATTCACTAATTCACAAATACCTATTGAACCACCACTATATTCTCAGTAGAGAATTTAGGTTCTAGGGATAAAGTAAGGCACAACACAAAGTCCTTTATTCAGAAGTTTACCTTCTGACAGGGAAAATCAGACAAATTTAAAGTAATTCTATATCAGAAGGTATACACCTAGGTGCTTGTTTTCATGTATGTATGCATAACTAGATAACAAATGTTACAGAGAAAAATAAAGTAGCTTTGAGGACTATGTCTCAGTGTTGAAATGACATTTGAGACAAGAACTGAAGGTTGTGAATGAGTCAGGTGGTATAGAGGAGAGGAACATTCTGGACATAAAGAAGAGCAAGTGTAGAAGTCCCAAGTTCACTGATCACTTTTTCTGTTGTGTCTAGCCTGTGAATATGCCCATAGAATTAATTATTTGTGATGGCATATTTCCTCATTTCCTACTTTTTATAATTCTTCCAGTTGAAACGCTACATGTATTCATGCACATTGATCATCTTTTCCACCATCTCTTTCAACAAATTTATCTTGGACCAATTTTGAGTCTGCTTTTATTGATAGTGTAGTCCACAGCCAAGACAGGAAACTATCTTCTTTCCATGTCTCATAATTTTTTGTATGCTGTCTATCTTGTGAAAGTACGGTGGAAAATTAAATATTACCACCATAAAAGGGCATACCTCTTCTTTGTCAGGTATCTGACATGCTGAGTTAATCTAATATATAGATGATTTGAGTTTGAACTTTGAAGTTTTGGTTAGGTTCAACTCTCCATTACTCTCAATTCTGAGGCTAGAATCAGGACTGTTTCTTTGGCAGTTTATGGGACCTGAGCACCTGTGGAAACTTAAAGATTCCCTTCTGCTTTATAGCTAGCCTGGTAGTTTTCTTGGGAACTGGTTCATTCCTTTTGCTCTTCTGTCCAGCCTCCAACTTTTGTTAGAAAAAAACCTTAGAAAATCTCTTTGCCCTGATGCTCTGCCCCATGCCTTCAGAAGGGTGCACAGTGCTTTGGATAAAAAGTCTTTTAGCTCTCTTGCTTCAACCTCAGCCTTTTGCTGCTGTTGCCTGACTCTTACGAAATCCTGTTGTGCTCAAAGATTTGTCTTGGCTCTTCTGCCGTGCTAAGCCTTCAACAGGCCTTCTTCTGTTTTGCATTTGAGGATGGCCTTATAAACCTGAGGGAGATCTCAGAAATTCTGCCCTGAATTTTGGCATACTACCCCTGTGTACTTAGTGAAAAGCCAAGACAAGCAGTTGAAGACATTTGCTCTGTTGCAAGACTTTGAGCATGCTAGTCGGTCATACTGGTCCATGCATAGCCATTAAAAGTCCCATTGGTCTCTTCTTAGTCCTCTTGTGAATTCCTTCTCCCACTGCTGCTCTAGGGATAAAAGCAATTGTGGCTGTCTTCTCCCTTCATAAGGGATTTTTCACATCCTTAAATTGAATTTTGATTCTTTGCATCCTTAGTTCTTTTTTTTTTAAAGATTTTATTTATTTATTCATGAGACAGAGAGAGAGAGAGAGAGAGAGAGAGAGAGAGAGGCGCAGGCAGAGACATAGGCAAGCTCCATTGCACTCCATGCAAGTTCTGATGTGGAACTCGATCCCAGGACTCCAGGGTCACGCCCTGGGCTGAAGGCAGGCGCTTAACCACTGAGCCACCCAGGCATTCCAAGCATCCTCAGTTCTTTGAAACTATGATTTTTGTAGCTTTTCAGGTTTGTTCTTATTGTTAGGATAAGAGGGATGGTGTCTTATGGTTTTTTTATATGCTAATTGGAAGTAAAAGTCTTACATCCAAACATGAGACCTAACTCGTAGAAAAAAAAAAAAAGCTTAGGTGAATTTGAATTTTAGGCAAAAGGAGCTAGATAAGTTATTTTTTATTCTAAAAATAGTTCTCTCTTCCCCTAGTGTGTGTCAGGAACTGTTGTATGCATTGGGAATAGAGGGATGAGCAAGATAAATTCCCTGCCTTCATGAAATCTACATATTTTAGAGGAGGTAAACCAAAGGAAATATGTTCAAACATGTAGTTTTAGATAATAGCAAATATATTGAAAGAAATAAAGCAGGTTTATATAGATAATATTAGACCATTTGTGCAGAACCTTGGATTTGCCTGGCCTTACCTACCTGTATCTTCACCCTCGTTGTTGACTTCTTTGGATGGATTGGACCTAGCAGTTGGTTATACAATTTCTGTGGTCCTAAAGCTACTCCAGCTACGACCATGGTGTAAGGAGGCCCCATCCATAGTGCTAACCAGAAGAGAGAGGCCCCTATCTGTTCCCTACCTGGAATGGATACTTGAAGTCTATGGCTTGTGGACTTAGACTCCCTGGAAGAGCCAGTTTATACAACCTGGAAATATGAAGAAGTTAAAACCTTAAAGGGCCTTACATCCATTAGAATGGTTATTTTGAAAAAAGTAAAAGAAAAACAGAAGGTAATTGCCAGCTAGGATATGGAGAAAATTGGAAACCTTGTGCATGATTGGGAATGCAAATGGTGTGGTCATTGTGGAAAATAGTATGGCAGTTAGTTAAATAAAAGTAACATATGATTCAACTATTCAGTTTCTGTGGTACTTCCAAAAGAATTGAGTCTTGAAGAGGAATTTGTACACACATGTGCATAGAAGCAGTATTCACCATAGCAAAGAGGCAGAAAAACCCAAGGGTCCATTGACAGATGAATGGATAATCAAAATGTGCTATATACATACAATGGAATATTACTCCACTTTAACAAGGAAGACAATTCTGTCACATGCTAAAATCTGGTTGAACCTTGAGGACTTTACGCCATGTGAAATCAGCTACTCACAGGAAGAGAAGTACCATGTATGTATTTATCTGAAGCACCTGCAGAAGTCAAATTCCTAGAGACAAAGTAGAGTGGTGCTTGCCAGGAGATGGGGGAGGGAGAAATGGAGATTTGTTGCCTATAGGGTATAGAGTTTCAGTTTTGTAAGAAGAAAGTGTTCTGGAGATTGGTTGCATAATGTGAATGTAGTTATCATGAAACAGTACATTTAAAAATGGCCAAGATGGTGACTTTTATGTGTATTTTACCACAATTAAAATACTCCACAACCTTAGGAGGTAGACTTAAAATAATCACAGAAGATTGAAAAGAGCTCAGATATAAATTGCGCACACTATCTCTCCTTCCAGTGACAGACTATTTGGAGACTCTGTAACTTCATATAGCCCTTCTGGAGAATGTGAGAACAAGTAACCAGCTGTTGTTTTGTTTTGTATTTTTGGTTTTGTTTTATTTGAGAAACTGTGGCCGTGGAATAATGCACTCCCCTGGCATATGCTGTCTCTTACTTATGATCTCATTTCTCTTTTATGCTCACTCTTCTTTCTTTAAATTTCAACCTCCCCCACCCTGAGCTTGACAAGTTTTTGTATTTGACACTTAAATCTTATTTCCTAGGGAATTCATGCTCAGGTATGTGGGTTTGTACTACTGTAGATGTTTGTTCAGGGCAACGTTTTAGGAGACCTCCTATGTGAGCTGAAGCTTGGATAAGGAAGTTAAAGAGATTTTTCAAAAAGTGCATTCCAGATCAACAGCAAGTGAAAAGCCCTACTGTGAGAGCAAGGTTGGCACTTTTGAGGATTTTCAAGAAGGGTAATGTAGCTAACATGACATAAATAAAGTGCCAGGAGATGAGATGAGAGAGGGAGTCATGTGCCCAGTCAGTTGGGTTCTTAGGTGCATGGTAAAGATTCTGAATGTTATTCTAAATGAGGGAACCAGTGGAAGCGGGGGGCGAGTGGTTCTATCATCTCAGCTACAGTTATAAAAAGATCTTCCTGACTAAAACAAAATGAATAATAACACATGGTGGTAAGGATGTGGTGAAATTATAGACTTCTTTGTAGATCATACAAAAACCGTAGGCTCCTTGGTAGGTTAGATTGTTGGTGGAAATGTAAAATGATGCAGCTACTATAGAAAAGTTTAGTAGTTTCTCAAAGTTTAAATCCTAAGACTCAGAAATTTTACTCCTACATGTATACCCCACCCCCACCCAAAATTTAAAGTAAAAAATCAAACAAAACTCTTGTACACATTTGGAACAGAACTATTCATAATTGCCAACTGCAGAAACAACCCAAATGTCCATCAGCTGAGAAGTGGATAAACAAAATGTGGTATATACATATAATAGAATATTATTTAGCCACATGAAACTCTGATACATACATGTGTGAATCTTGAAAACTTCTAAATGAAAGAAACCAGGTACAAAAGGTAACCTATTTTATGATGGATATGAAATAACCAGAATAGTAAATCCATAGAACCTGAAAGCAGGTTAGTTGTGGTCTGGTGCCTGGGGGGAAGCGGAGGAAAGCAGAGTGACCATCAATGAGTACAGAGTTTTCTTTTGGGCTAAGAAAAATGTTTTATTGGAGTTGATGACTGTACAGCATATGAATGTACTAAAAGTCACTAAACTGTATACATTTATACAGAGTTGTTAACCCTAGGTTGTGTGAATTTCACCTCAATTAAAAAAAAAAAAGGCTCTTTCTGGCTTGTCTGAAGAAAGAAGACTGAAGCAAGAAACCCAGGTAGACAATTGCCCGAGTCTGGGTAGGAGGTAAGGGTAGTTTGGGCTAAGGTGGTAGAAGTGGAGAATCTCGTCTCTTCAGGATGAAATGAATGTGGAAGGGGAGCCAGACAGAAGTCAGTGAAATCGGTCATTTGTAAATGGGAGTCTAAGAACAATGTATACCCACTCGGTGACTTTCGTTTCTGTGGGCTCTGGTATATCTCATGGGACTAATGACCACATGGTTGGTCAGAACCTTGAATGGCCTTAATTTTTTTTTTTTACATTTTATTTATTTATTCATAGACACACACACACAAAGGCAGAGGGAGAAGCAGGGTCCATGCAGTGAGCCTGATGTGGGACTTGATCCCAGGTCTCCAGGATCACACCCTGGGCGCCAAACCGCTGCGCCACCGGGTCTGCCCTTGAATGGGCCTTAAAACAAGTAACTTGGTTTCTTCCTCACTCTGACAGTTGCCTATTTTATTGTTGATGATTTTTCATCAGTGTTACTGCTAGTGGAAGAAGAAGTAGAGGTTATATCTTAATAGTGTTGCTTCTTCAGTCCTTTTTGGATACAAGGAAACTGTAGTTTAATCATTAAAGGTTTTATTGCTGCTTGCAATTGGTGAAACCTTTTTTAAATGTACCCTTTGCTTTGGAAATTCACTTGAGGACCATGTGGATGTTTTGCAATTTCAGGATGATTCTAATGGCTCCTTTGTTGTGCTACAGTTTTGCTGAAAGAGTTCTTTTTACCTGTTGCCATCACTTATGACTTTCCTACTGACCTTGAACTGGACTGAGACACGTTATCAACCATTTGAGCCTCTGCAAAGTAAAGAATGGTTAAAACCTCAAGGAAGGCTTGAATTTTTCATTTGCTTGAATTTTGTTAGCAAAGACTAAAGAATATATAAACCTTAGCCTTTTTCAATGCATCAAATCATTTTGTGTAAAGTAACCAATACCAGAAAATTTGATTTCAATAGCTTTCCATTTTGATCAACTAATTTTGTGTTACATCAGATCCATTTTACTCTTGCCTCAATCAAGATTGTGAGATTTTTAGGCAAGCCTAGATAAATGAGTGAGGTGGAGTAGTAACTAGGACAGTTAAAATTCTACTACTCTTCATATCTTAAAAGCAAGATAGCTCAGTATCTGAAGGATATTCTTGTAGTGGAGATGCAAGTGGAGTGAATGATAATTTGGAAGGGGACTGAGGAAAGAGTTCCTATGGCAAACAATTGAAGTAGATGTGCTCACTATTTCCTGAGCACTAATATCAGAAGCTTTGTTCAGTGTTTGTTTTTATAACCAACATAATACTATTCCCACCAAAGGAGGGAAAAGCTAAGATCAGAGAACATGCATGTGCTGTGAATGTAAGTGATTTCCAAGTTGACAGAAGCTAAGGATCACCTCTGGGCGACAATGCATTAAAGACTACTTTTATTTCTCAACTTGGTGTAGATCAATTGGTATCTCTGTATGATGGAAACTATCCAGTAAAAAGGAAACTGGGATAGAAAGATACTTAAATATATTTTATTGGAAAATAACATGCCCAGGCTCTGTAAGTTAGCAGTTTAACTTTGCAGTGCTGGAATATAAAAATAGGTCAAGAGCCCTATTAAAATAGATCATGGTGAGGCTGTTTCCAGTGACTGTCACGGATAAGCCAGCAGCAGCATGTCATAGATAATATGGATCATCTTCGGAGGAAGTTTCAGCTCTAACTAGATAGGTTCAAAGTGTCAGTCATTCATAAAACTGTAGGTGGTGACTGATTTCTTGTAAGTCAATTTCTCTTCTGTCTTGGTCTAGTTTGCCTCTTTATAGCTCATTTCATCTTAATAATCAGCACCTGGGAGGAAGACCTGTGGTTGTGCCTCTCAAGTACCTGTACCAGTTGCTCTGTAGGCAGAGTGCTGGTTACGAAAGCTGTTTTTCTATAGCATTTCCCTGGCTATGTTGAAGATTCGGGTATAAAACTAAGGATATATGCCAAAATAGAATAAACTCTAAAAAGTTAAATTGGAAACAATATGTTCTCTACCTAGTATATTTTTCAAAATTGAATCAATTGTAAATATTTTAAATTGGAAGATGGTGCGTGTGCGCGCGTGCATACACACACACACACACACACAAACACACATAAAATCCCAGATTCTACACTTTCCTTTAAGAATTTGTCATTCTAGAGCTGGTCTGGTACATGACCATAACCAGCTGTTACTAAGCAGGTTCTACCCTTTTAGAAGGATTAAGACAAAGGCAAAAAGTTCTTCTTAATGGTGTGTTTTCTCTTTGTTTTCCTTTTTCTTTACCACTAGTCAGCATTGCTGGTCTGCATTATTTGCTCAGATCCTTTCGAAATTTTAGTTGAGAACCCCAAATTAATGAATGTAAATTTTTTTTCATAAAGTGGAGATGGCTAATCAGAATCAGTTCTTTTTATAAACCATAAGCCCTACATATGTAGAACTGAGCCTTTTTTTTAAAAGATTTTATTTATTTATTCATGAGAGACACAGAGAATGAGAGAGGCAGAGACACAGGCAGAAGGAGAAGCAGGCTCCACGCAGGGAGCCCGACGTGGGACTCGATCCTGGATCTCCGGGATCACACCCTGGACTGAAGGCGGCGCTAAACCACTGAGGCATCAGGGCTGACTGTAGAACTGAGCCTTATGTGTGTTTTTCCTCCATCTCCTGCTATGTTCTGTTTGTTTTTGCAGTTTGCTACATAGAATGATAAATAGTTTGACTAACTCTAGAGAGGAGATCTGTAAGAAAAGAGGATTCTGTAGAGGTATATTTCCTAGAGCTCTCTGTTTTGGGATGTATCTTAGATTGGATGTGACGTCATCTAAAGAAGCCTGTGGCAGGAGAAAATAATTATCTTCTCAATTGCTATAGTCTTTCTGGAGGGCAGTTTTAAGGAGTTCATAAAAGACCTTAAAAATTTGTGTATCCTTTAATTTCACTCCTAGAAACATATTTTGAAGAAATAAACAGAGATGGGATCAACAGTTTATTGAGATGGTATGGATAATTGCAAAAAATAAAATATACAACTGTAAATATTTAACAGTTGAATAAATCATGGTATATCTTTACAAACTGAAGCTGTTCAGCCACTGAAAATATTTAAAAGATTGTTCAGTGATGGTGTAAATGTCTGAGATACATTATAAAATGGTTAAAGGTAGTGTGATCCCATCTCTCTAAAACCTCTATTTGTTTCAGATATGTAGGAAAAAGAATGATTACAAAACCAAATGTTGATAGCAATTATTTAGGAGAGTGACTTGTTTTTCTGTAATTGGAAATTTCTGCCATGAATAAATGATTTTTCACAACTAGAAAAAATAATGCTTATTTTAACATCCTTTTTTCCTCTTCTCCTTGGAATTTTGCCTCTAGGTATTGCCCTCTCAAACTTCAACAACTGGAATAAAAAAAAACTAAATACAAAGAATAGTGACCAAGTGATTGACATTAGAGAATCTTAAGAGTCCGGCTACTCGAGTTCAAATTCCAGTTCAGATTCTTCTAGGCCAATGAGCTTCAATGAGTACTTAGCCTTCCTTTTCCTTAATTTCCTCATCTGTGAAATGAATGTATAATTCTTATACCACAGGGTTGCTGTAAGGAATAAACTAATGTTTTAAAGCACTTAAAATTAGAGCCAAGTTTATTTTAGATGCCCTGTATTTATTGAATACATCAAATACAGCTTGAGAGTGTTAGAAATGGCAATGACAAATAGTTTAAAAGTTATATTGTACTATTTCAAGGTTGTTGCATTTTTTTTTCCTTTGGAATTTCCAAAGACACCAAAGACCATTTGTAGTCCATTGTGCTTCGCAAGGGCAGGTCAGAGCTATTGAAAATATCTTTGACCACCTCATGCTGGTATAGCAAAAGATTCTAGAATTTTTTCTTCTAGAGCTCCCTAAGGATAGGATAGGGCTAAAGAGCATTGCTAGACAGTTTTTGTAGTGCAGTTTTGACTGCAAGTGATAGAATTTAATGGTTCATTAAAGTAAAGGAGGCCATAAACTGCTATCCCACTCCCAGGATGAATTTTTGCTTATCTCAGAAGACTCTAGAAACATTAGTGTAATAGTCAAGTGGCAATATTCTGGGGCCAAGTTGGAAAAAAAAGTGTTAGAGGTTTTCCTTACCACAGAATAAATACAGATGAGACTAATTTGTATATACTAGTCCTTAGGGACTGTAGGAAAAGGGCTATTTTTATTTTAATGGAAAATGTCCATTTTCTCACTTGGAAATTCATGGGTCTATGGCTTCCTGTCTTCAGGAAGCTTAGAACAACCTTCTCCTGTCTTTGCAACTGGAAATTGCTTGATATATTGTAAGCACTCGATAAATTATTTTTTAAAAAGAGTGATAAAGTTAGCTAGAGCTGGTATTTCAGGTAAATAAACAACTTATTTTAGAAATTCCAGGCAAATTCTATTTTTCAGCATATTGGCATTGCCATCTTACCAAGCTTGTAATCATTTGACCAACATGCCCTCACCCTCTCTCCCAAATCAAGGCATAATTCTAACTTTAGGCAAATAGATAAAGTATGTCTATTTCAAAGCTAAGGCCTACTGCCAACGTTTTAAAATATAGAGCTGTTTATTGAACTCGCCAAACAAGTTGGCCTCCTGTTATTTGCATATGCTAGTTTCTCTGCTGAGAATACTTCATCTCTAGGTATTTGCATGCTGACTTTGGGTCTCCTATCAAGTATCATTTAACACTGAGACCTTTTCCCACCTACCTTAGATAAAAGAACCACCCCTTCCATGCTCATACTCACTCTTGCACAGATGTACTCCCTAGATCTTTAACCTGGTTTCTTTTTCCTCTGGGGCACTTATAATTTTCCAAAATACCAAATGTTCACTTGTTTGTGTACTTACTTTGGGTTTCTTCCCATTAGAAAGAAACCTACATGAGAGCAAGGACTCAATGTAATTTGTATTCCCAGCACTCAGTCAAGTGCCTGGGTACAAAGTGGTGCTCAATAACTATTTAAGTAAATGAAAAAGTTAGTGAATGACCATTTATTGAGATTCTGTTTTAACTTACTCTGATTATATAAGAAGCATTATCTCCTGTTATTTTCAAAACAGCCCTATGAGAGAAGTAATATTTTAGTTTTTTAGAAAGAAAATAGGCCCAGAGAGGTAATACAATTACCAAAGTTCACATAGGTAGTAGCGAGTGCAGCTGTGGTTCCACGCTAAGTGATTGCAAAGCTGTGCTACTGCTGCGTACTGAGCTGCGTGCTGGGCCCTGATCTGGACCAGGTCTCCTGTTACATCTGCCTTTCTCCTCTTAGCTAGGATTTCTGCCATAGGAATTGTTGTATCTGGATCATTCTATGATTGGAGTCTGATTTTTGCCACCACCTGTTGCCCTCAGTAAAGGGCCAGAGTCCCATTCCTGAGCCCTGCCTACTAGTGGGGCCCTTATTTCCAGGCAGAGCTCCCCCATATTGTCCACTTGCCTAGACTTAAAGCATTCCTGCCCTAAGGCAAACCCTTTCAGGTTTCTAACACCTTATGTCAGACCCCTAAGTCACAAATAGAGGGCTCAATTGACTTGCTGCCCAAGGAACCCTTATTTAGTGTCCCATCATCCAAGTTCTGGCCTGGGTTTTCAGAGCTGGATTTTCAGTGGGAACAAGACAGATACAATCCCTGCCCATGAGGAGTTCTCAGTTTACTAGTTAGCAGGAAAGTATGTCACTGAATAAATGTTGAGTATGATGAGGTTTCTTCTTCTGGAATTGTTTTTTGCTGGGTCAACAGAGTTCCTCTTTAAGGCCAAACAGTAAATATTTTAGGCTTTGTGGGCCTTACCGTTTCATTGCAGATACTCAACTCTACAACTGTAGATCAAAAGAAACCAAAGACAATGCATGAATGAGGGAGCATGACTGTGTTCCAGTAAATATTATTTACAGAAACAAAAGTGGGCTGGATTTAGCCTATGAGCCATACTTTGCTGACCTCTTTTCTTTTGTCAGTTTGGCTTTAGTGAGAAATACATTTCTCACAAAACTATCCCAGGATGGTGTTAGGCTAGAGTTGGCATGAGATTTTGGGGAGGACAAAATCAGCATCCATCAAGCTCTGCAGGGCTTCGGTGGTTAGAGATTGAGAGAGGTGCAGGTAGGTTCCAATTCATCTTGCTGAGTATCCAGCTTTTTTTAATGACCAGCTTTTTGTCCCACCCTGACCCACTATGAGACGCTTGACTGTGTACTCATGGAAAACTCTTTAAATAGAAGCAGCCTCACTCATTCCAGGATTCCAGGTTTCTCTGAAAACAGAAACTTGTTCATCTGTACCATGGCTGGTGAGTGATTTTCTTCCTCCTTTGGAATTTCCTTCTCCAGAGCTTGTAACACTTGTCTAAGGTCTAACACCTGTACTAAACTTCTTATTCCATTGCACTCACAATGTTTTCCTGATTGGACTGTTCGTAAAGGATGAAGTCCAGAAAGGTACAAGGTTTTCTTAGGTTAGCCTCAGCCTTTTCTATTAAGCATTTCTCACACTGAATACATTACAATGTTCTTATCTCCTTTAGGTCATTATTGCTTATTCTACCTTTGGCCTTTATTTTAATTTTTATTCTATATCTGATCTAAAGATGGAATGGGTAGGAAATTTGATAAAATAATTATACCAAGTCATTCATTAAGTAAGATGGACACACTCTTAACAGTCAACATGTTTGCTTTTTCCCTTCTCCCCCTAAGACCTGATGGAGGCCCTGGAATGGGTGAAGTATAATCCTCGGTTGTTGGTGTCACACCAATCTTGATTCAAATCCTTTCATTCTCTGTGTGAGCCTCATAAAGTTACCTACTATATAAGAATCTGCATTTGCTCCCATGCTATGAGGAAAACACCTGATGATGTGACTAAGTATCTTACTATGTACTTAGCACTGCTACTAGGCATTTCATAGCTGGGAGGTCTCCTGTCACTGTCCTTGGCCTGTCTCTCTGCTATGGTGTCCTCAGCCTCACATACCTCCCTGCTGTGGTCCATTATGCATATCACTGTGATAGCAAGGTGTTCCTTTTCTCGGGCCTAGTACCCCTGAACATTCCTACCACAGCAGTGACTCAATATGAGATGCAATTCCCATGCAAGGATGTTGTCAGGAGAGGAGAGCGTATGGTTAGCCATGGGCCCCCAATTTCTAAGAGAACATGCAAAGTATAGATGGTTCTTATACATCCCTGAGGAGGAGATGGTAGGAATTTCTGTACCAGCAGACTATTTCTAGATTAAATAGGCAGATAGAACTACTCTCCCCTGGAATGCTCCCTTAGAACCCTTTCATCAAAGAACCAGACTTGGCTAGCTGCTATTTCTCCATGAAATCTTTTCTGATCCTCCCAGCTCCAAAATTGTCTTATACCTAAACTCACACAATGCTTGCTGGTTTTTCTGACCATACAAATAATTTACAGTGATGTATTGCAGCTGAGTAGTTAATATGGGGATTAAAAGTTAAAAGTTTATATGCTGGGTTTTTATTAGATTATACAAACTCGAACAATTACTTAATATCCATTTTCTCATCTTTACTATGGGGAAAATAACAGTACCTACTTGCCTGATATAAGTACTCTTATTATTCTAAGTATGTGGTTAGCTAAGTGCCATCCTTACTTTGAATGTGAATTCTTTAGGAGAAGATCTGGGTTTGATTTATCATGCCTCTGGCTCTGATCTGCATTGCAAATTCCCAAATCATGGCTGCTGAATGAACAAATACATGAATGTACTTAGCTGATCAGATAAAAAAAAAAAAGGCTCATCAGGGAAAGAAAAGCAGAAGAGTGTGCTTGGATATACTTGCTTCCTGGAGACATGTATTTAGGGTTGAAAACACCTTGTGTTCTCAATCCATATACCTTTAAATATTTAAGGTCCCAAATTGACCTCTTGCTTTGCTTTCTGCCTCTTGCTCTCATAACGAACTCTTACCCATTTTGGCTAACCCCTGGTGGCATCAGTCCCATAAAAGAAAATGAATGTGCTTATTCCTAAATAAATAATGACATTGTTGCTATTTCTTTCCCACAAGGGATTCTTCTCATGTGTTATTGGAGCAGTGAGACACACAGAGAAAGGACTTCTACATTCTTTTCTTGAAATAGGAAGAGACATCTCAAAAACAGATATTTCACATTTGTTATGGGTGCTACTGACACATGTCTTAATTTACAGTCACAGGGAAGCTCTAGGTTACAAAGCTGACATCTGAAGAAAAGACCTGAAATGGGGAATTTTGACAATCTCTGCCTTTTTCCATTACCCCACAGATGATGGATAATTTCATGGTGATGACAGCTTGAAATATAGTTCTGGAAATCTTTTTCTTGTCAAGTATGCATTAAATATGTTTATGTAAGTATTTTTTGTATGTATTTTTTAATATAAATTTTTGCCCTCTTTTCTCTAGGTGTTAAATAGTATAGCACTCTCAGGGGCACCTGGGTGGCTCAGTCGGTTAAGCATCTGAATCTTGATCTTGGCTCAGGTCATGATCTCATGGGGTGTGGTATCAAACCCCACATCCGTCTCTGCACTTATGGGGGAGTCTCCTTAAAGATTATCTCCCCCCCACCTCCCCCTACTCATGAACACTCTTTCTCTCTCTCTCAAATGTTTAAAAAAAATAGTATAGCTCTCTCAATTGGCATGGTGACATATGTAAAAAAGGTGGTACAGCAGCAGATGATTTTATCCTAGATCTAGGACTAATCTACATACAGAATACCTGAAGCAGTATACCTGGAGCTGAAGAAAGCTCTAAATAGGAATTTTATATTCATGACCAAAAGTTTTTCCTCCTTCTCTCTCCACTTCTTCCCCTCTTCCTTCTCCTACACCGACCCCTCTTCTTTCTTTGCCTTCCTCTCCCCTCTTTTTGTCTTCTTTTTTCTCTATTTGATTTATCCTCTTTATCCCGCTCTTCCTTTTCTTTCTTCCTCTTCCCCTTCCTTCCTCTGCCTGTTTATCACTCCTCTCATCCTTTTTCTTTAAATTTTGTCAATAGTTCTTTTTTTTAAATTTATTTTTTATTGGTGTTCAATTTACCAACATACAGAATAACCCCCAGTGCCCGTCACCCATTCACCCCCACCCCCCACCTTCTTCCGCTTCCACCACCCCTAGTTCGTTTCCCAAAGTGAGGAGACTTTCTGTTCTGTCTCCCTTTCTGATACTTCCCATACATTTCTTCTCCCTTCCCTTATATTCCCTTTCACTATTATTTATATTCCCCAAATGAATTAGAACATATAATGTTTGTCCTTCTCCGATTGACTTACTTCACTCAGCATAATACCCTCCAGTTCCATCCACGTTGAAGCAAATGGTGGGTATTTGTCATTTCTAATTGCTGAGTAATATTCCATTGTATACATAAACCACATCTTCCTTACCCATTCATCTTTCGATGGACACCGAGGCTCCTTCCACAGTTTGGCTATTGTGGCCATTGCTGCTAGAAACATCGGGGTGCAGGTGTCCTGGTGTTTCATTGCATCTGTATCTTTGGGGTAAATCCCCAGCAGTGCAATTGCTGGGTCGTAGGGCAGATCTAGTTTTAACTCTTTGAGGAACCTCCACACAGTTTTCCAGAGTAGCTGCACCAGTTCATATTCCCACCA
Source organism: Vulpes vulpes (assembly GCF_048418805.1). Lineage (NCBI taxonomy): Eukaryota > Metazoa > Chordata > Mammalia > Carnivora > Canidae > Vulpes > Vulpes vulpes. The sequence continues at coordinate 71,584,634 of NC_132790.1, forward strand.
ACAGTGTAAGAGGGTTCCCTTTTCTCCGCATCCTCTCCAACATTTGTGGTTTCCTGCCTTGTTAATTTTCCCCCATTCTCACTGGTGTGAGGTGGTATCTCATTGTGGTTTTGATTTGTATTTCCCAGGTGGCAAGTGATGCAGAGCATTTTCTCATGTGCATGTTGGCCATGTCTATGTCTTCCTCTGTGAGATTTCTCTTCATGTCTTTTGCCCATTTCATGATTGGATTGTTTGTTTCTTTGGTGTTGAGTTTAATAAGGTCTTTATAGATCTTGGAAACTAGCCCTTTATCTGATATGTCATTTGCAAATATCTTCTCCCATTCTGTAGGTTGTCTTTTAGTTTTGTTGACTGTATCCTTTGCTATGCAAAAGCTTCTTATCTTAATGAAGTTCCAATAGTTCATTTTTGCTTTTGTTTCTTTTGCCTTCGTGGATGTATCTTGCAAGAAGTTACTGTGGCCGAGTTCAAAAAGGGTGTTGCCTGTGTTCTCCTCTAGGATTTTGATGGAATCTTGTCTCACATTTAGATCTCTCATCCATTTTGAGTTTATCTTTGTGTATGGTGCAAGAGTGGTCTAGTTTCATTCTTCTGCATGTGCATGTCCAATTTTCCTAGCACCATTTATTGAAGAGACTGTCTTTCTTCCAATGGATAGTCTTTCCTCCTTTATTGAATATTAGTTGACCATAAAGTTGAGGGTCCACTTCTGGGTTCTCTATTCTGTTCCATTGATCTATGTGTCTGTTTTTGTGCCAGCACCACACTGTCTTGATCACCACAGCTTTGTAGTACAGCCTGAAATCTGGCATTGTGATGCCCCCAGATATGGTTTTCTTTTTTAAAATTCCCCTGGCTATTCGGGGTCTTTTCTGATTCCACAAAAATCTTAAAATAATTTGTTCTAACTCTCTGAAGAAAGTCCATGGTATTTTGATAGGGATTGCATTAAACGTGTAAATTGCCCTGGGTAACATTGACATTTTCACAATATTAATTCTGCCAATCCATGAGCATGGAATATTTTTCCATCTCTTTGTGTCTTCCTCTATTTCTTTCAGAAGTGTTATATAGTTTTTAGGGTATAGATCCTTTACCTCTTTGGTTAGGTTTATTCCTAGGTATCTTATGCTTTTGGGTGCAATTGTAAATGGGATTGACCCTTAATTTCTCTTTCTTCAGTCTCATTGGTAGTGTATAGAAATGCCATTGATTTCTGGGCATTGATTTTGTATCCTGCCACGCTACCAAATTGCTGTATGAGTTCTAGCAATCTTGGGGTGGAGGCTTTTGGGTTTTCTACGTAGAGTATCATGTCATCAGTGAAGAGGGAGAGTTTGACTTCTTCTTTGCCAATTTGAATGCCTTTAATGTCTTTTTGTTGTCTGATTGCTGAGGCGAGGACTTCCAGTAGTATGTTGAATAGCAGTGGTGAGAGTAGACATCCCTGTCTTGTTCCTGATCTTAGGGGAAAGGCTCCCAGTGCTTCCCCATTGAGAATTATATTTGCTGTGGGCTTTTTGTAGATGGCTTTTAAGATGTAGAGGAATGTTCCCTCTATCTCTACACTCTGAAGAGTTTTGATCAGAAATGGATGCTGTATTTTGTCAAATGCTTTCTCTGCATCTAATGAGAGGATCATATGGTTCTTGGTTTTTATCTTGCTGATATGATGAATCACATTGATTGTTTTACGGGTGTTGAACCAGCCTTGTGTCCCGGGGATAAATCCTACTTGGTCATGGTGAATAATTTTCTTACTGTATTGTTGGATCCTATTGGCTAGTATCTTCTTGAGAATCTTTGCATCCATGTTCATCAGGGATGTTGGTTTGTAATTCTCCTTTTTAGTGGGGTCTTTTTCTGGTTTTGGAATTAAGGTGATGCTGGCCTCATAGAACAAATTTGGAAGTACTCCATCTCTTTCTATCTTTCCAAACAGCTTTAGGAAAATAGGTATGGTTTCTTCTTTAAACATTTGATAGAATTTCCCTGGGAAGCCATCTGGCCCTTGACTTTTGTGTCTTGGGAGGTTTTTAATGACTGCTTCAATTTCCTCCCTGGTTATTGGCCTGTTCAGGTTTTCTGTTTCTTCCAGTTCCAGTTTTGGTAGTTTGTGGCTTTCCAGGAATGCGTCCATTTCTTCTAGATTGCCTAATTTATTGGTGTATAGCTGTTCATAATGTTTTTAAAATCGTTTGTATTTCCTTGGTGTTGGTAGTGATCTCTCCTTTCTCACTCATGATTTTATTAATTTGAGTCTTCTCTCTCTTCTTTTTAATAAGGCTGGCTAATGGTTTATCTATCTTATTAATTCTTTGAAAGAACCAACTCCTGGTTCTGTTGATCTGTTCCACAGTTCTTCTGGTCTCGATTTCATTGAGTTCTGCTCGAATCTTTATTAACTCTCTTCTTCTCCTGGGTGTAGGATATTTGCTGTTTTTTCTCTAGCTCCTTTATGTGTAAGGTTAGCTTTTGTATTGGAGTTCTTTCCGGTTTTTGAATGGATGCTTGTATTGCGATGTATTTCCCCCCTAGGACTGCTTTTGATGCATCCCAAAGATGTTGAACGGTTGTATCTTCATTCTCATTAGTTTCCATGAATCTTTTTAATTTTTCCTTAATTTCCTGGTTGACCCTTTCATCTTTGAGCAGGATGGTCCTTAACCTCCACGTGTTTGAGGTCCTTCCAAACTTCTTGTTGTGATTTAGTTCTAATTTCAAGGCATTATGGTCTGAGAATATGCAGGGGATGATCCTAATCTTTTGGTATTGGTTCAGACCCAATTTGTGACCCAGTATGTGGTCTATTCTGGAGAAAGTTCCATGTGCACTTGAGAAGAATGTGTATTCAGTTGAGTTTGGATGTAAAGTTCTGTAGATATCTGTGAAATCCATCTGGTCCAGTGTATCATTTAAAGCTCTTGTGTCTTTGGAGATGTTGTGCTTAGAAGACCTATCGAGGGTAGAAAGAGCTAGATTGAAGTCACCAAGTATAAGTGTATTATTATCTAAGTATTTATTCACTTTGGTTATTAATTGATTTATATATTTGGCAGCTCCCACATTCGGGGCATATATATTGAGGATTGTTAAGTCCTCTTGTTGGATAGATCCCTTAGGTATGATATAGGGTCCCTCTTCATCTCTCACTACAGTCTTCAGGGTAAATTTTAGTTTATCTGATATAAGGATGGCTACCCCTGCTTTCTTTTGAGAACCATTTGAATGGTACATGGTTCTCCAACCTTTTATTTTCAGGCTGTAGGTTTCCTTCTGTCTAAAATGAGTCTCTTGTAGACAGCAAATAGATGGGTCCTGCTTTTTTATCCAGTCTGAAACTCTGTGCCTTTTGATGGGGTCATTAAGCCCGTTCACATTCAGAGTTACTATTGATAGATATGAGTTTAGTGTCCTCATATCTATTCAGTCCTTGTTTTTGTGGATTGTTCCACTGAACTTCTTCTTAAAGGGGAATTTTAAGAGTCCCCCTTAAAATTTCTTGCAGAGCTGGTTTGGAGGTTACATATTCTTTCAGTTCCTGCCTGTCTTGGAAGCTCTTTATCTCTCCTTCCATTTTGAATGAGAGCCTTGCTGGATAAAGTATTCTTGGTTGCATGTTCTTCTCTTTTAGGACCCTGAATATATCCTGCCAGCCCTTTCTGGCCTGCCAGGTCTCTGTGGAGAGGTCTGCTGTTACCCTAATACTCCTCCTCATAAAAGTCAGGGATTTCTTGTCTCTTGCTGCTTTAAGGATCTTCTCTTTATATTTGGAATTTGCAAGCTTAACTATTAAATGTCGAGGTGTTGAACGGTTTTTATTGATTTGGGGGGGGGGGGGGGGAATCTCTCTATTTCCTGGATCTGAATACCTGTTTCCCTTCCCAGATTAGGAAAGTTTTCAGCTACGATTTGTTCAAATACATATTCTGGCCCTCTGTCCCTTTTGGCGCCTTCGGGAACCCCAATTAAACGTAGGTTTTTCTTCCTCAGGCTGTCGTTTATTTCCCTTAATCTATCTTCATGGTCTTTTAATTGTTTGTCTCTTTTTTCCTCATTTTCCCTCTTTGCCATCAACTTGTCTTCTATGTCACTTACTTGTTCTTCCACCTCGTTAACCCTCGTCGTTAGGACTTCTAATTTGGATTGCATCTCATTCAATTGATTTTTAATTTCTGCCTGATTAGCTCTAAATTCTGCAGTCATGAAGTCTCTTGAGTCCTTTATGCTTTTTTCTAGAGCCACCAGTAGCCGTATAATAGTGCTTCTGAATTGGCTTTCTGACATTGAATTGTAATCCAGATTTTGTAACTCTGTGGGAGAGAGGACTGTTTCTGATTCTTTCTTTTGAGGTGAGGTTTTCCTTCTAGTCATTTTGCTCATTGCAGAGTGGCAAAAGCAAGTTGTATTGGGAAAAGGAGAAAAAGAGAGGAGAGAAAGAAGGAAGAAAAGAGAAAAAGAAAAAAGAAAAAAGGAAGAAAAAAAAGAAAAAGAGAAAGAAAAAGAAAGAAAGGAAAAAAGGGGCGGGGGAATGAAACAAATCAAAGAACAAAAACAAAAACCAAAACCACGGGTGAGTATCTTCCGATTCTGTATACTTTAAGTCCCTTGAGTTCCCGTGGAACTTGTCCGTCTAGCTGGTCTTCTGGGGGAGGGGCCTGCTGTGCTGATTTTCAGGTGTTAGCACTTGGGGGAGCTGCTCTGCTCCTGCCTGGTGCAGGGCTCAGTGGGGGTTGTTTACCCCGTGAGGCCCCAGTAGGAACAACCGCAGTGGCAGGGCCAGCTCTGCAGCCCTGGAGTCAGCCCCCGCAGTAGCTCCGGGGCTCTCCATCTGCAGGGCCTGGAGGCTCCGGGGCGGGGCCGCTGATCTGCTCAGCTCGGGGCAGGAGCGTCCTCGCTGTCCTGGGCCCTCCTGGCCTCTGCCTGTCCCGGGGGAGGCCGGATCCTGGGCTGTGTCCCGGCGCCCTGTGCTCCGGGGCCTGCGCTGTTGGATTCGTGCTCCCGCCCCGCAGCCCCCTCCGCGGAGCCGCCGCCTGAGCCCCTCCGAGCTGCTCCGGGTCCCGCCGTGCGCGCTGCAGCCCTTAGGGAGCTCGGCGCACTCTCCCGGGGCGCAGGTGCCTGTTAGTGTCCCAGGGAGCCCGAGGGCATCCCCGCCCTCCTGGGTCCTGCTCCACCTCCCTGCGGGCCCCTTTCCGCCCGGGAAGGTTGGTGCAGCTCCTGCTCCTCCGGGACGGGGCTCTCCTGTCCTGGGGACCCTCGCCCCAGCCTCAGCCCGGCTCCTCGCGGGGCCCCTCCCCCTTGGAGGCCTTTTGTTTCTTTATTTCTTTTTCCCCGTCTTCCTACCTTGATAGAAGCGTGAACTCTTCTCATTGTAGCGTTCCAGCTGTTCTCTCTTTAAATCTCAGGCCGAATTCATAGATTTTCAGGATGATTTGAAGGTTATCTAGGTAATTTGGTGGGGACAGGTGACTTGGGGACCCTACTCTTCTGCCATCTTGCCCCTCCTCCTTGTCAATAGTTCTTAGTGAAAAATAAATGATGGAGCGTAGTGGCTCCTTTAAAATGAATAAGCATAGTCTCTAAAGATTTTTAACTATTATTAAGGTTGATCTGATTGTGATTTTCAGTCTCTCACTGAGAGCTTTTAGTAATTCTGCCTGGAAATCTTCCCTCTTTGATCATAGTATATGACAAAGTGGCACCTGATTATAATAGTGTGAATACCACATTGAACTTCACTATGAGTGTTACATTCTTGTAGGTTATAGCTTTCTGCCTCATAAATCACAGAAAAGATAGTTAAAATCTAGGAAATATATGTACAATACATTGTATATAGAGTTCCCATTTCCCAAGGAAAAAACTTTTTATTTTTCATATTTCTCCTTGTTTATGGTCAAAATTATGTTAAACATCATGATTCGTGAATGTAGACTTACCACATTGATCCTTGATGACATGGAATCCTAGGTGTGAAAAGCAAAAGGGAGCTTTGGAGATTATGTAGCAATTTTTGTTGTTTCACACAGGGGCATATCCAGGCTCAGAAGCTGGGTCTCAGCCTAATTACTAGTAATTACTAGTAGAAGCAAGAGAAAAATTTAAGTTAGATATTACTAACAAATACAAGTTGTATTGCTTATATTTAGTGAAGGCTGTCAGAACACCAAGAAATTGTGGACAGAAAAATTGTGATGAGTATTAAGTGACTATATGTGAATATGAATGTGGGCTCTATTGTCAGACTGATTTGGGTTCAAATTCCATACTTTATTGCTGGGTATTTTGGGCAAGTTCTTTGTTTTGGGACTTCTACTTCCCCAACCATAAGAAAAGGGAATAAGAAAGTATTAAATAAGTGTTTTCCTAAGCAAAAGAGTTAGAAAGTGAATGTTCCATATTACGTTTGCAGTAAGTTTTAGTTGCCCATTGTATAATTATTATTATTATTAGTAGTAGTAGTAATAGTGATATCCTTATTATTAGTATCATACTTCCCTGGACCGTTGGTTTTTGTAGTGTTCAGAGTATATGATAGTCTATAATTGAGTCTGTTTTCACTGAAGATAAAATTAGGTAGGTCCTTTGTATTTGGAATTTAAGAAACAGAACAGATGAACATAGGAGAAAGGAAGGAAAAATAAGCCAAAAACAGAGGGCGACAAACCATAAGAGACCCTTAACTATAGGAAACAAACTGAGGATTGCTGGAGGGGATGTGCATGAGGGGATGGGGTACCTGGGTAATAGGCATTAAGAAGAACACTTAATGTAATTGAGCACTGGGTGCTATATACAACTGATGAATCACTAAATTCTACCCCTGAAACTAATAATATACTATATGTTAATTAAGTTGAGTTTGAATAAAAATTTTTTAAAAAGGTTATGTGGGTCCTTAAGACCCTAATAAAAAATACAGGGCAATCCAAGCCAGGATGGCCATGATGGAAGCAGCCCTGAAAGTTACCTTTGCTATCTCAAATGATATTAAATACTTCAAGATCATCCATACATCCATCAGTTCATCCATCTATCCATCCATTCACCTATTGAGTTATTGTTACTTGTGAGTTCTATGTGCCAGGCCTCAAATTCATGTTAGAGAAAGAACTCTTAAGTGCTAGAGGAACAATCTTACTGTCCTCAGCATTTTCCACCTCTTCTTGGTCTTTAATGGAGACGAGGGAAGAGAGTTGCTGTTGGAAGTGAAAGAATGTCTGTAAGAGGATTTCTGTTTGGATTGTAGAAGGTGGGTTGTGATCCCAGGCCTAGCTCAGGAAGGCATACTTCATGTTATGACTGTCTCAGAAGGAAGATGTACCTTGATAGCTCTTGATGTCACATACTTATACACCAATTCAATCTGGCAGAAACAAGTTGTCTATACAGAAAATAGACAAGTTATTTTTTATATATCCCAAAGGCATTTATCCTGACTCTATCTATTAAAGTGATCATGAGTGATGGTACAAAGAATCCTGGGAAAAATCTGCAGCACTGTAGAACTACACATTTTCATGAACTGCAGTCTCCTTTTCATTAAACTTCTCCCTCCATTTTTTACTCCCTTCAAAGATACATACATACATACATACTTTAGGGAGACATTGGGATTACAGCCTTCTACTCTAAAAACCCACCATTGATTGAACACCTACTATATGTCAGATACTATGTTGAACTTTCTGCATGCCTGACCACTCAGCAGGTAGACAACAATTATAAGAAACTATAGTTTAAAAAAAAGAAAAAGAAAAACTATAGTTTAGAGAATTGAAATGGAAACAGGAAAATTTGGACCTTGAGCCAAATCTGCAACTGTATCTATTTCTTAAAAATGAAAGAGGAAAAAGTACAAGAAGATGATGGATGATTGCTTGCCTTAGAGAACTCCCTAAAAAGAGAGTGAATGCTTTTGCACTCTGGGTCTGTTGTTAGACTGTCTGAGGTTGCAGTTCATTTTAGATTTTCTTTTACGATGAGACTGTAAGTTATAAAGTGAGTAGAGGGGGCTACTTGGTGAAGGCAGTGACTTGTAGTAGTCTGCTTATAAACCTGAAAGTGTCATGTTTTCTGCAGAACTGTGGTAAAGGAGGTTTCCTGTGAGAAGAAAGGGGAGGACATTTTAGAATATAAATTGCTAAGAGGCATTCCCTTTTAAGCTGTTGCCGGCATGCAAGTTATAATCTTGGGCATGAAATGTCAATTCTCCAGGGTGATAACTCTGAGCTCGAGTTCAGGAAAAGAGGAGGGCAAAAGAAACTTGCAACCTCACCGAGAATTATTATACCATTCAAGTCACCAGTAAAAGGTATATCTCAAAAAGAAGGGGCTGTCTAGTATAGTTCCCATACTTGTTCAAACATAGAGCGGAGAAACATAGAGCACAGCAAAAGTGGCTGAGGTTTTATTGTGTGGAGGAAGCAGTTTCTGTTAATTACTTGATAGCAGTGCATACATGAGTTACTTTTATGTTCAGATTTTAACACGCAGACCCTAAGTGAAAAATAAATGAAGAGAAAACCAACACATGTTTTTCTGTACATTGTGTTGATTGAAGGTTCATTAGATGGTGTTTAGAGTTTGGGAAAGGATATACATCCCCCTTCAACATCCAGAGGAAAGAATCTTTATCAGTACCTATCTTTACTCTCCTCTACCCAGAGTAGTCGATGTGCCTGTATATGTATTAGCAGCTTTGCTGGGTGCAAAGTGCCAAGGAAAGTTACCTGTAACCAGGTGGTACAGTCCTTCCAGAAGAGCATAACCTAATGGTACTCAATCCACAGTTCCAAACTCTGGGAGCTGTTCTATTCTTCACTTACACCTCAGATTTTTCCTCCCTTTGGAGATTGTGTTCTCAAAAAAATGCAAGGATATAATGGCCGGTTGTAGGCTATGAAACTGGAGTATATTTAGTTTGAAATGTAAGTATGCACACCTAAGAAGAGCCTAACTAAGTTTTTTTTGTTTTGTTTTGTTTTTTTTTTTTTGTTTTGTTAAGTTTTGTTTTTATCTATGTTTACCACTGCTATTGTTTTTTTAAAAGGAGAAATAGCATTGTGCCTTAATTTCTGGATTTGAACCTCTACCTTATAGTGTTTTTGGTAAGGATCAAACAAGATAAAACGGGAAAATAAAAGGGGTGTTCTTGGAAGATGACTGCTCCTTTTCTTAAAAATCCTATTTCCAATCTGTCTTTCTTAGGTAAGCCCAGTGACCACTGGGGCTGCAAATGACATTTTAATCCTGTGGGAGTTGTAGTAGATCTGAGGAATAGGGAGTTTCACGGGTGGATGAGATCTTGAAGATCAGCATCAGAGGGAATTATAATGAGGATCAGATGTGTGAAGTCTTGGGAGAACCATAGACCTCACATATACACATAAATATATACACATATACACTCCTTGTAGGAGGTCAGCAATAGCAGTGTGTGTATGGCTGGTTTCTGGTGCTCAGGATGCCAGAAAAGAACCGATTGGGTGGATAGAGTCCTCTGCTCCTGAAACTGAGAGAGTCAATATAGGCCAGGTACCAGGTAAAGAGTTCCTTGTCATGCCCCTTCTATTCCTTGAGTTTCTGAGAACACTTAGCTGTCTGTTTACAGGGCTTAGGGTACCAACCTTAGACTCCATGGAAAAATAAAATTAAAGGTGCCAGAAACTATAAAAATGAAGATTAGTCAGATCAAACCAATGCACATCCAGTGAAAGAGACTAGAGGAGACAAATGCCACCTTGAAAAACTTAAAGTATTCAAGGTAATAAAAGTTTTGTGGAGTTAAAAACAACTTTGGTGCCCAAGTTCTTGGTTTAATTGAAAGAGAGGAAGGTCAGAGTTGAGACTGAATTTGTGATCTAGGAAAAATAGGGATAAATATCTTAAGGCACAGAACAAAAACATAAAGAGAAATCAGGATGAAAAAAAGTCAGAGACATGGATAACTGAACCTGGACCTCTAAATGCACATATAATTTAAGATGATTTCTCTGAAAGATAGGAGTCCACAATGAAAGGGCATATTGAAGTCAAGGGAATACTGATGAGAAAAAGATACATCAGTAAACCTGGAAAATGCCTGAGCTTGAAGGATAAAGAATTCTGACGAACTTCCTATTGGAAAGATCAAGTTATGCATGGAGTAATATTCTGAATTATTTTCCCTATTTCTAATCTGCAATATTGGAATCTAGAAAACAGTAGTATGGTTCCTAGATACTGAGGGTATAGAATTTCAATCTGTAAATTTCTTCCCCCTGAAATCATAATTCACCTAGAAGGTCAACAGTTCAATTAAGATTTAAAAAAATACTCAAGGCTATATCCCTAAGAAAAACAAAATGGTCTAGAAGAGATTCTAAGTGGATAAATGAAGGAGAAAAGAGAACTTTAAGCCAGGGAAATATGAAATGAAGTGAAAATTGGGAACAATGAATCTGAGAATGTGTACTTGTTTGTATGTTTAACTGGATGACAGACAATAATACATGATGTTTAGCATTGTGTGATAAAGATACTAAATGAAAGTGACACATGACAATGGAAAAATGATTAATTCTTAGTAAACACTAGAGTTTGAAGTGGGAGGAAAAGACAAGTAATGCAAAATGGCCCAAACTCTTCCTCAATTTTGAGGATAATCAGGGAGGGAAATGGACCTATGCTAAATGGGTAATTTTACAGAAAAGGAGAAAATGATAGAGCATTTTATTGGAGGGAAATGGTTATTTTTATTTAGAATAAATGTAGAAGGTTTCTGGTAATAGAGAAAAGATAAGCTAATCATTAAGGAATTGGAAAAATCCATTAGTAAAATTTTCAAATAAACATAGGAAAAGAGCAAATAGCAGAAACAACAGAAAACAATAAACAATAAACAGAATTTTACTCCTTTATTTTCACTTTATGTCAGTGACTTCATTAAATATGAAAGGTGAATTTTCTGGGTAAGTGTCAAACTGATATAAAAATACAGTTAATTACTATTTATAAGAAAAACACAAATGATTTAAAAATAACAATTGGAAGGAAATAGGAAGAAAAATGAAAGCATAAAAAGCAAAAGGAGTATTAGACAATGTAGAATTTAAGGTTAAAAGCACTAAAAAAGTCATGAGGGGCAATAATTAAAGGCACAGTTTAGGAAAGTCCTAAACCAGTCAGGAAGTGACATATGAACAACTGGATAGCTTTAATACAGATAGAGCAAAATTTGATAGAAAAAATTGATAAGAATATAAATATAATGGGTTAATTGAATATCTTTTTTGAATTGCACATATCTTACAAAAATGTAATATAATAGATAAATGTAAAAGATCTCCTTTTATTAATTGTATCTTTCAAAAGAAAGCATTGTCATCTACATATTCATAAAATATTTATAAAAATTGATCATGTGGGATTCCTGGGTGGCTCAGCGGTTTGGCGCCTGCCTTCGGCCTGGGGCGTGATCCTGGAGTCCCGGGATCAAGTCCTGCATCAAGCTCCCTGCGTGGAGCCTGCTTCTCCCTCTGCCTGTGTCTCTGCGCCCCCCCATCTCTCATGAGTAAATAAGATCTTAAAAAAGAATTGATCATGTACTTGGCCCAAAGAAATTTTTCTATGAAGTATATATTTTACATTTTCTGTAAAAACATTTTATATTTTCTGATCAAAACACAACAAATGTTAGAAAGCAAAAATATATTAAAAATTAGGAATAAATGACATGAAGGTTATCCCCAAAAATTAAATGTGTAACAACTACAAGGTGCCTTTCCAAACAAGAGTTGGATAAAACTGGGAATCAAAAATGCATAATGTATAGAAAGCAATGATTACTGGAAACACAGGACACAGCCAAAATTGTACTCAGAACAAAAGTGTGGCCTTGAATGTTTTGTTGTTGAAGAGAGATGAAAATTAAAGGAATTTAACTTACTATCAATTTTAAAAGATAAGAAAAAGATCAGAAGGTAAAGGGAATTAATAAAGGAATAAATGAAAGTATGGGGAAAACCCACAATACAGGGGAAGGATAAGTGAGTCTCATTGCTAAATTTTGAAGCAACAAACAAGTTAAACCAATCATAAGTTTACAGGAAGAATTGAGAAAGCAAAAATAGAAAAACATGAACCAGAAAGGAATAAGGATTCAAAGAGCAATTGGAAAAATCTTAAGAGCTGACTACAAAGTTTTCAGTGGCAATTTTGATAAAGTAGACAATAACATCCCTTCCTAGAAAATTATAAAATATATAGATTTCAAAGATAAGTTGCATCTAATCTTTAAAAATAGCTTGTTCCAATTTTAAGGTAATCCCCTAGTATAAACCAGAAATTATCCCATTTTATTCATGAAGATAGCATCATATTCGTAGTGAAACCTGATAAGGAAACAAGTTTAAGGAAAAAAAAAAAACCTTAAACCTGTACTCACAAATATAAAGATAGATCTTCTGAATAAAATATCTGCATAGAATCTAATTATAGATAAGAGTTTCAAGTATTATCGCCAGGCAGTGCTAATATAGAAAAAGAGTGGTTTCTGATTTTAGGAAAGTTACCATCATAATCCTATTAAATACATAATTATACCAAAACTGCTGAACAAATATTTGATATCCAGCAGCCATTTCTATTAAAATTAATTGCAAGAGTATTAGAAGGAAACCAAATGTAATGAGAATCTATTTACCAAAAATGAATAGCAAATATTATCCTAAATGTTAAAACAATTAAACAGAACATTAAAATAAAGTCAGGCGTAGATAGGGAAACTTGATTATTTTAATTCAATATTAGAGGTTTAAGAAAATGAAGCAAGACAAGAAATGATTTGATAAAACACTGAAAAAGAAAGGATTATGATTTTCTAAGATTTTGATAGATATAACATTATATCCTTTACTAAGATTTGATTGTGTTTTTAGAAAACCAAAGAGTATAAAACAACTAGAACAAATATATAAAATTGGTAAGGTGGCAATAAGTCCATTTTCTCTATCCTAGCAAGTAGCATCTAGAAATAGTCTTGGGATACTCTTTATGATGACAAATCCTACGAGGATACACAAAGGATTTCCATGAAGAAAGTCATAAAAACTAATGTGAGGATATAAGTCAAGAGTTAAATGGCAAAATGTTTTCTTGGATGATAAAAATAGAATATGAATTGTAATTCTCTCAAATGGACACATAAATTCAATGCATTTGCACTTAGAATTACAACAAAGTTGTTTTGGGGAAATGCCCAAGTACAGTCATACACATTATTTTGTATGTATGCCATATATATATATATATATATAATATATATATATATATATAATTTAGAGTATGCACATACATAAACACACAAACATGCATATAGATAAGTATATAAACAAATATGTATACATAAGTGTACATATGTATATACATATATACTACATGTATATGGATATACATGTGCATATATATAAGGATATACATATGTGTTTATATACATTTATAAACATATATTTTATATATGTGAAAAGATACACAGAAAGTGATATGGACCTTGAATTCCAAGATACTAAAATACATTGTCAAGTCTCATCATTATGAAATTGGCATAGGAATGAAAAGTAAATGCATGGAACAGAAGAGATTCTAGAAATAGATCTTAGTCATATGTAAGAATATAATGTATGACAAAGGTAAAATTTAGTGGGAAAGGATAAATTATTAAACTGTGCTGACCCTATGTCCTATGTATATGGAAAAACTAGATTCTAATCTTAAATTATATACAAAAATAAGTTCCAGATGGATTTTTTCCCCCTTTTTTTTCCAGATGGATTAAATAAGTTCCTGAACCATTTAAGAGAAAGTAGCAGACAAGATATCTTTTTACCCCTAAATACTTCAGTTTGTATCTACTAGAAACAATCACAATACAATCAAAATCACAGCCAAGATCAGGAAATTACAATAAATGCAAGATTATCTACAATATTAGAAAATTCAAATTTTACCAATTGTCCCACAAATGTTAAACGAAAGAGAGCAGTACTTTGTTTTTTTTTGTTTGTTTGTTTGTTTGTTTTGTTTTGTTTTTGTACTTTGTTTTATCTAGTCCAGGATCCATCTCAGGATATCCTCTTGAATTTAGTTGTTCTATCTCTTTATTTTAATCTGGGTAAGCCTTCAACTTTTGGGGCAATTCTAATTAAAAAGTCTTTGGCTTTTATAACCCTGATGTTTTGTTTTTATTTTTGTTTTTTAAGATTTTATTTACTTATCCATGAGAGACACACAGAGAGAGGCAGAGAGATGGGTAGAGGTAGAAGCAGGCTCCCTGGGAGGAATCTGATGCTAAACTCAATCCCAGGACCCCAGGATCAAGCCCTGAGCCGAAGGCAGACACTCAACCACTGAGCCACTCAGGTGCCCCAACCATGATGTTTTTGATGAGTATAGAACTTATTCTGTAGATTGACCCTCAGTTTGATTTGACATAACTGAAAAAATTCTTAACCATGTTTTTGGTTGATGTAGTCTAGAATGAATTTCAAACAGTGGCTATTCTACTGGTTTGAGGCTGCTCTGTGGCAATAGTGGGATGGACCTCAAGTTCAAGAGTTTACCATACAAAACCACTTGCTAATGACAATAAGACCTCCTGATATCAGCCACAGCCAATAGAAGAAAATCCATCATTTCCATATTACTTAGAAATTTTAGATTCCTTGTACTCTTCTTAGATTCACATTGTTTATAAATGACCAGAATAACTTTTGCCCACTTGTTGGTCATAAAGGTGATCTCCAATAAAAAAAAAAAAAAATGTGATTATATGTGAGGCAATACCCTTATGAAAACCTTTGTCAACTTTGTAATGAAATTTGATACCTAACTTAATCAGGCCCTGATAACAAGTTAAAGTACACAAGTAGAAAGGAAAAGTAGTTGGTTTTGTATTTCTGCTTAATTCTGATTTTTTTTTTTTGAATTGGCGAGTAGTAGCTGTCTTCATTGTACACACTGTTATTTAGTCAGCTGGCAACAGTGTTTTATTTTGGGTAAATTCTTTCAACTTTCAGCCACTCTTCTAACACCTTAAAGACTGTCCGTTTTTCAACTGGTCTGAACTGGTCTTTAATACGTGTAATTTAATTTCCTGTCTTTTTCTTTGCAAAATGCTAACATGGTAAAATTTATCAAAAGTCTTATAAACTGGTTGCCTGGTTGCTGTGGACAGGCCAAGTGAAATAAGCACTGCCCAGGAAACCAGAGCCCTGCTCCCACCTCCCCCCCCACCCCCCACTTTTCAATTAGCGTAGTTTAGAAATTAGGACTTGTGATATTTCCTAGATAAGACCTTGCTTCTATACTTTAACATTCATCTGACTTTGGGCATTTAAAAAATTTTTTTTAAGCTTTTATTTATTTATTTTAGAGAAAACAGGAAGTGGGGGGGGGGGCGGCAGAAGAACAGAGAGGAAGGGAAAAGGGAAATAAATTTGCCCAAGGAGAACTGCACTGAGTACGGAGCCTAAGGCGGGGGCGGGGCTCGATCTCACAACACTAAAATCAGGACTAGAGCCAAAATCAAAAGTCTGAAGATTAACTATCTGAGCCACTCAGATGCCCTGTGACTTTGGGCAATTTAATTAATACCACCATATCTAAACTTTCTCACCAAACAGCAGTAATGTTAAAATTTCATAGGTACTCCATTTAATGTGTGGAAGAAATTAAATAATGATGCATGGTACATAGCATCCATATAATAACATTTAGTAAATATTGATCATTGTTATAACCAGTTATGTCACTTCAGTAAATCATGTAAGTGAATGCTATGGTTATGTATTGATGTGTAACTATACGAAACCTACAGGTTTAAAACAAATAATTTTATATTTATGACTTTGTGCCAGAACTCAGGCAGGGCTTGGCTGGGCATGGCATCACCTGATGTTATTCAGTCATTTATAACTGATAGCTTAGGGATGGTTTTGGATAGTCCAAGAAAGCATCTTTTGTTTGGGGTCACAATTGTCTGGTGGCTCGAGAGGGACAGCTGCAGGACTTTGGTATCAATTTGGTCTCCTTCCCCATGTAATTTCTGGTCTTTTCCATCTGGTTTCTCTAGCAAGATAGACAACTTACATAGCAACTCAGGACTTCAACAAAAAAAAGTATTCCAATATACCAAAGAAGAGCGGGAAGGCTTTTTACATCACAGCTTGAGAAATTAGTGTCACATGTGCTACATCCTTTTGGTATTGCAGACTGGCTCATATTCAATGTGAAAAGGGACTAATTAAATGCACTGGGAGGTATGATCCATTGTGAGCTTATTTTGGAAACAAGCTACCACAGTGAATAATTGTGGCTCCTCCAGGAGTATTCCTTCGTATCTGTGGGTAGACCATGCACTAGTTGGGTATGTATTCAAGATGCGTTACTGCAAAAATGCTTAAAAAATAATTATAGACTTATACAGAGTGGTTTGAAATTTTCTGAGATATCATATTTGGCATGATACTGGCCTGGGAGATCCCAAGAAAACATAACTAAAAGCAGACTCTTCTTTAGACTTAATATTTCCTAATTTTCAATTTCTTCTAATTGAAATTATTTGAGGATTTGAAGTACATTACTTGGCTGTTGCTCAGATTGCACTATGTAAAGAGCCATCCCTTAATCTCAGGGGTTTATAATAGTATTTATTTCCTTTTCTCATATCTGTGAGTCTAGCTGTGACTTATCTGGGGTTGGCTGAGATTATTTGGAGTCAGCTGTACTAAGCTTCACGCTGTGGGTGGGTCCGGGTATTTTCCATTTGTGTTCTCATTCTGGAATCATGATACAGTTCCATTCTGAACTTAGGATAGCATTTAGGAATTCTAGAGGCCAAAGAAAAGCAGAACATGCAAGAACATCTAAGACTTCTGTTTATGCCATGTCTGCTTAAATTCCATGCCATGTCTGCTTAAATTCCACATGCGTAAGCCCAAAGTCAATAAAGCTGGAAAGTTGATTCTACCTACAGTGGGTAGGGTGGGGGGTTGCAGGAAGGAATTATTGTGAACAAGTAATACCCTCTACCACAGAGTCTAGGCAAAGTAGAATAAGAATTGTTCTCCTGGGCATTAATACTGAAAGGGTTGACAATTTTCCATTTATGAATTTGTCTCCCACATGGTAAATGAGAACATCTACCTTATAAGTTATTTTTTTTCTGTGTGTGTGCTCAAAATTCAATCCAGAGCATCAGATTTTAATTGTGTAATATATAGAAATTGCTTCCCTATTTTGGGGCTTTTTGTTATTTATATTCATACTGTGTTTATGAAGCACCAATGCTGTATTCAGCTATTGACAATGCATAAGAAATTGGTCTCTGCCCTGAGGAATTTATTTCAGAGCAATTCAAGCTGTTTAAATCAGTGTCAGGCTCTCAACTTTGAACAGACAGCTGTGGAGAAGAGATAAGCTTTTGAAGAAGCAGCAGAAATGGTGTTTATATAGGGATGAAAGTGGGAAAGATGATAGGCAACCAAGAAAGGAAGAGTTTATCCAAACTTGCAAAAGGAATGATAGAGAAGGCAAAAACCTTCAGGTTCAGGTGATGAAACAGACAAAGGTGAAGCTCCAGCTCAACTTTATCCTCCGCATTTTCAGAAATCCTGAAGAATTTAGATGTCAACCGGATTTATTATTTGACAAAACTACTTCTTGAAGACTTGAAGTTTATCATCTCTTTATCACATACTTGTTTTGTGCTGATAACATGGAGTAGTTCTTGAATGTGGTGAATTTTTCAGTCCCTGTGGGTATGCTATAAACAGAAAGATTGATATACCCTGATGATACTCCAACTCAAGTTAGCACTTGACTTTAGGCTGAAACAAAAACTTCTAATATGTTGTAATTTGAGGGTTTCCACAGGCATTTATACCGTCAACAAAATTTTTACAACTAAATCTCACCATGTACCTGATAATACTAAATTACCACCTGACAATTGTTCTGTATTATAGGAATTAAAAATGACAAGACTATGGCTGTCATAGATATAGTAGCTCATAGGATGGCCACATGACAGAAGATTTGATAGGAAGATCCAGGTTGGCAGAAGAACTGCTCCCCCCACCCCCTCAATCCCCTTGTCACCATGAGCTATCTACTCAGTTTTTGCAACCTCCCCTCTAGCCTCTGTAATGAGCATTTGTTTCGGGGCTGCAAAGAATCCATTAACTTTTTTTTTTTTTCTTTAAGATTTATTTATTTTAGAGAGCATGTGAGTGAGCATGAGGGTAAGGGAGGGGCAGAGGGAGATGGAAAGAGAGAACTCAAGCAGACTCTGTACTGAGTAGTGAAACTCTATGTGGGACACAATCTCACAATCCTAAAATCACGACCCAACTGGAAATGAAGAGTCAGACCCTCAACCAACTAAGCTTCCCAGGTGTCCCTTTACTCTCTATATCTTCCTATCATTGTCTTCAGGTAAAATTCTCCCTCCCACATGGTGGGTAATATTTAGTGGTCTAAATAGAGATACTCTGTTTTGCTACTCTGGTGTGTTAGTCTTTTGCTGTGTCAACTTGTCTACCCTATTGTCCCCAGCTATTTAATGAAACATTAACCTAGGTGTTGCTGTGAATATATTTTATAGATGTTATCAAAATCCATACTCAGTTGACTTTAAGGAGATTACCTTCAATAATCTGGGTGGGTCTAGTTCAATCAGTTGAAAGACCTTAACAACAGAGTTGAGGCTTCCCTTAAGAAGAAGAAATTCTGCTTCTGAGTAGCTGCTTCAGACTGTGCCTGAGAATTTAATCCCACCCTTCCTGATAGCCTGAGGAGTTTGGACTTACCTAGCTAGCACCCTTAACCTTGTAAATCAATTCTTTGATCTAATATAGATTTCCTATTGGTTCTTCTTTTCTGGATTAACCCAGACTGATACACCTTTCCATTTCTGCTTTCTCACAAATGACTGTTAAGGGATGCCTAGTAGTGCTTAGTTTCCTCCTCACCAGATCTCTGCTTTCACTGCCATAATAGACCTGAGGGTGGACATGAAGCTAAGCTTGGCCAGCTTGTGACTTAGACTGTTTTTCTTTTAGTCCCTGGAGGAGAATAACACCTCCAGAGACTAATACCCTGATATTTTGAAGTTTTTTCTTTCTAATAAAACTGTCCTAACAAGATCCTTCAGTAGTTTCTTTTCCCCTTATTTTTGCTTTATTTCCAATCCTGATTCATAGCTATTGTATTCTATAAATAAATTTTTCCTTTTTCTTGGCCACAGCAAAACAAAGTGAAACAAAAAACTATCTTACCCGTTTCTGTCACTTGGAACAAGAACAGAAAACCTAAACTGATACATCCCCTGAGCACTTTGACAGATTTAAATAAAACTTACTTTCCATTCAAACCTGAGCTCCTAGAGTTATGTCCAGAGAACCCCTGAAAGGGCCTATAATCAAGTTGGTTGGCTTTTCTTTTGCATTAAGGTACAGGGTGGGGAAGCTATTAAAACATTGGCAGGAGTAATACCTTTAAGCTATTATCCACTACATACATTTTAGTTCAACTTAGCCTATTCATTGAGACAAGCATGTGTGGAAATCCAGGTGAATGAGGGAAAACAGCATGTGGATTGTGTTACAAGAGATGATAGGAAAGGATTAGAACATGAAATAAAACCTGAAATGTGTCAAAAGGTAGAACCTTATAATAGAGGATGGTGGTGTAGAAGTAGGTGTTGAATAGAAGATGGAGAAATAGGGTGGTGGAGGGGAATGGGATTGCCACACCATTATAATGACAGCTATGCTTACTCTATGGTAGGCAAGATAATGGCCCCTAAGAGGTCTATATACTAATCCCTGGAACTTTTGAATATGTTATCTTACACGTTGAAGAGGAATTAGGTTGGGGCTGGAGTTAAGGTTGCTAACTGGCTGGCCTTAATGGTAGCTGGTATTATCCATCCACCTTCAGTGTAATCAAATGGGATTTTTAAAAGTAGGAGTCAGAAGAGCTGATGTCAGGGGTGAGATGTGGGAAAGACCTGACCAGTTATTGTGGGTTTGGAGATGAAACAGTTTTGTAAGCCAAAGAACACAGTGTAGCCTCTAGAAGCTGAAAAGTCAGGAGACAATTGATTCTCTAGAATGTCCAGAAGGAATTCTTCCCTATGGACACCTTTATTTAGCCCAGTGAGACCTGCAGCACATTTCTGATTTACAGGCCTGCAGGACAATACATTTGTGCTGTGTTAATGTGGATTATTTGTTCTAGTAGAAACAGAAAACTATTAGATCCTCTAACTCAGAAACACAGAAAAAAATACAATTTAGTCATGACCTAAGATGGTCTGTACAGAAAGGCACAGGTCATCTTACTTGCCCTAACATTTACTGGCAATATGACCCTTTGCAATTACTTAATTTCCTTAAACTTCAATATTACCATCTCTTAAGTGGGCAGAAGTCATACTTTTCAGGCGTTCCTGCCTTCCTGCCTTTAGTTCTTGCTATGTGAACACTTCCTAGCTCTGACTGAGGCTGAGATTCAGAGGTGGGATGGGGTGTCACTGAGGGGCAAGGAATTGACTTCAGCAGTCTAGGAAGTAGAGAATAAAGGAAAAACTGATGTTGGCAGAATGTCAGGTCAACATAGGTTCAGGAAGAGAAGGGAATTAGTGACATGAAACCCGAAGTGGTAGGGCACAGAGGCAACAGCTAGTTTTGAGCAGAGGGCTAGCACTTGGTCTTGGTGAGATAGAAGAGGTAAGTTCAGGAGAGCAGATGCTGGAGGAGTCAAAGAGGCAAGGGTTAGCAGGCTTGAAATAATTGTGGGTGGGTGGTCTCTAAGGAGCCCTAGAGAGTTTATACATCTAATGGTAGCTCAGTAAATACTGATTAGGTTTTTTAAATCCTATTTTGGAAGAGTCCAGGCATTATTCCTTGGAATAAGTTTTCCCCCTTTCTCTCACCATTTTTTAAAAGATTTTATTTATTTATTCACAAGGGACACATAGATAAAGAGGCAGAGACATAGGCAGAGTGAGAAGGAGGCTCCCTGTGTGGAGCCTGATGCAGGATTCAATCCCAAGACCCTGGGATCACACCCTGAGCCAAAGGCAGACGTCTACTCAATCACTGAGCCACCCAGGCATCCCTTCTCCCACCATTATACACATGGCTTATATGTATGATCTCTCATATTTCTTTGAGCTGTTCTTTTTTCTTTATATTCTTTGTTCTTCAGATCATATAATCTATATTGATCTACAAGTTTGCTGATTCCTTCTTCTGCCAACTTATATGCACTGTGGAGCCCTTTCAGTGGATTTTTAATTTTGATTCTGTACTTTTCCACCTCTTCCATTTGATTCTTTTAAATAACTTTTTATTGATCTTCTCTATTTTGAAGGGATCTTGCTATAACTTTATTTAAAGCATGATTTCATTTAGTTTGTTAAACATCTTTTTAATGCCTGCTTTGAAATCTTTAGCTGCTAAACTCACATCTAGATCTCTTTAAAGGCAGTTCTTACTGCCTGTTTTCTTTTCTCCTCCTGCATATGGGTTACACGTTTCTGTTAATTTAGGTTTCATAATTTTTGGTTGAAAACTGGACATTTTAGATACTGTAGAAATTCTTGATACTTATTCCCTCAGGAGTTACTATTTTGTTTGCCTGGTCATAGGTTTGCTTGGTTATTGGTTTGTGTTTAGAAACCTGGCTGAAAAAATTCACCATTCTCTTGCTTGTACCTGCTTGGCTTACAATGCTGGCAGAGGGGGAAGTTTGGAACATAGAGCTGGATTGAGAAGGCGTATAAGCAAGGGAGTCTTGGCTTACATGCCACAGACTCTCATTATTCTTCTCATGATATATAGTAGATTGTCATAAATCAGTGTTTCTCCATTTGATGTATTTTTTTTAAACTTATTTTTTTTAAAAGATTTTAGAGAGTGTGTGCACATGTGGGGAGAGAAGCAGAGGGAGGGAATCTTCAAGCAGACTCCCTGCTGGCCATGGAGACTGACCTGGGGCTTGATCCCATGACTTATAGGAACATGACGTGAGCTGAAACCAGGAGTCAGATGCTCAACCAACTGAGCCATCCAGGTGCCTCTCCATTTGATATATTCTTAGGACAATTTCCAGAGACTTCAAATAATGTAAAAAATAAATAAATTTTACCAGTTAAATTTTTGTTTTGCTGGAGAGGATCTGAGCTCCTTGGTATGTCATTTTGAAAGTCTTACCTCTCTTGTTTATTGTTTTTATCCTATTAACTTGAATATATGCTACTGCCCTTTAAATAAATGAATGCAAATTATTTCTCAGCATTAATTTTGATAAATGAAAGTTCTGAAATGTGCCCAACTTGATTTGGATCACTGACACTAATTTCGTCTATTTTCCAGCAAGAATCCATAGTCTCTGAGAAGCAGCAGTTTCAAAGCTGGGCTTATATCTGAAGTACTGGTTTCGATACAGTGATTGGTTGTGGCATCCATTTAGATATCCTTGGCACAATCTGACAGTGGAGCTGAAGATGCATAGGGTTGACTCTCCCAGTGGTATCTGTGGGCATTTAGTAGAATTGCTTTTCAACTAGTAAGAAGGAAAGATGATAAATGAGCTAACAAATTGAACCTTCAGGTTTAAACCAAAAGGCTTAAATGTCAACTAAAACACAGGTAAAGATTAGAGTACAACTGTGGTTAATAGTGTATTTTAGTGTGCTGGAAAAACAGTATGGTCCTGCTGACACCTTGATTTCTAGATTTTTCATATCCAGAACTGTGTGAAAATAAATTGCTTTTATCAGCTAGCTTGTGGTAGTTATGTCAGCCTTTGGAAGCAAACATCTACTTCCATCTCATGCTCCCACTTCAGTGTAATTAATGTATATCTTTGCAATTCATTGTTCTTATATTTTATGTGGATATATGGACATCCTTGATAAATGTCTAGGCGGATTAGCAATGAAAGGAATTCATGTTTCAAATGGCTATAAATCAACTAAGTCTACCAACAAAATGCCTTGAATGTGCCTAACCAATTCTGAAGGCAGAAAATCTATCTCAGTTATCCTAGAAGTTAGAAATTATACTAACGAAATTGATAATCATCACCAGAGTGCATCTTTTAAATTACTATAATGATCAAAATCATTCCACTCTTGATATAGGAAACAGGCAAACTTGTATATTACTAGAGGTGCTATAAATGGACTCAGTGGTTATAGATGGCAACTTGGCAATATGAGATAAGAATCATAAAGATGACACCACTTGCCTTGGTAATGCTATTTTTACAAATAGGTCCTAAAGAAGAACTACAAAAGGCAAAAAATCTATGAAGGCATTTCTGTTCCAAAACAAAAACCCCTGGAATAGTTCAAAGGCCAAATTGGGCTAGTAGCTAAACAGACTGTTTCACTCCCACTGTAAATTTTTATTTATCGAATACTCTAAATGCTGAGGATAAAAGTAAATAAAGCAAAATGACATCTTGAAGAAGCTTAAAACCTGATTCATAATCTCTTCTGTGACAGGAAATACTCTGAACAGTAATAGTGGCTCAGTCTAATAATGACTCACAAGGGGTTGAGGAGGTGTGTGTGTGTGAGAGAGAGAGAGAGAGACAGACAGACAGAGACAGAGAGTTGACAGTGGGGTAAGGGGTAGCCATGTTCCTTATGGGTGCTTCTCAGAATTCCTGAGGAATAGGTTTTAGTTTCAAATTGATTTTAATTTGAAAAAGCCCCTCTAGGGAGAGAGAGATTGAAACCACTCCCAAATAATGTTAAGGATTAACATTAGCTGAGCACTTACTTTGTGCCAGCTAATGTCCTAAGCATTTTAAACATATAACTCGTATTATTCTATGAGGTGGGGAACTCAGGCAGCCTAGCTCCAGAGCCAGTGTTGATAAACACTACACTGACGACTCCTTCCCCCACCCAGTGAAGATAAGTGGGTTATTAAGCTAAACTTAGAAATCATGTTGGGTAGGAGAGACAATCTGGAAGAAAAAAAATAGATCTTGTAATGTAAGAGGCCTATGAGAGAGCAATGTCATAATTATATAAGTATAAATAGGATAAAAAATGGCTACAGCAAAAGTTGTGTTTTGTTGGAGCTGAGCACAGCCCCGTTGTAAGCTTCTTGGCACCTTCATCCTGGTGGACCTCAAATCACCAATCTGTAGGTGTTGAATCTACATGTACTTCCTCATTTATTGATTACTTCATTCTGGGTCCTTATTTTTGGTAATTAAATTTTTGGTTATTGGTTCACTATACAGCTGACTCTAATTGAAAATCATCAAAGGGAAATAAGCTCAATTAGTATTCAAGTTATATCAGTGTTACTTTGTTTTTTGTCACGCACATACCAACCTTACTAATATTCTTTGCAGGGTGTTTGGCTTGTTTAAAACCAAAGGGAAGGAGTCCCATGTTATCTAAATATACTCTGTGTGGCCGAGTATAATGCTGCATTCTATAATTTCACATATCTCTTGTATTCTGAAAGCCTATCTTTTTTTTTTCCCCTAAAGATTTATTTATTTTTAGATAGAGAAAGAGAGCACAAGTTGCCAGAAGGGCAGAGGGAGAGAAATCTTCGAGCAGACTCTCTGGTAAACCAGAGACTTTCCGGTGGAACCAGAGCCTGAGCCCAATGAGGGACCCGTGAGATCATGATCTGAGCAGGAACCAAGAGTCGAACCCTTAACTGAGTCCCCCAGACTCCCCAAAGTCTATCTTTTAAAGCTTAGCTTTTTAATTAGGGGGGCATCCTATATTTTCACCAGTCTTTTGCCTCAAAATTTCTTAGAAAATGCATATCAGCTTTTCACTTCACCTTCCTTATATAAAAGAGGGCAGAATATTTAGGAATTATGACCCCCCTCCCCATAAAATTGGTTATTTAGGTAATCATAGTAGATGTAATAGAATGTTTTAGTGTCCAGACAACAGAGAAGTAATAAAAACATCAAGTGAGGTAATTGGTATATATATTATCTCTAGCATGAAGTGCTAACAGCTGCCCTACATATATTGTGAGGTACCATCACCTCATTTTATAATAGATACAGCTGAAACAAAAAGATGTCAAGTGATTTGCTCACAGTCCCCAAACATTAGCTGACACTGGGGACTTGTTCCTATAGTTCACCAGATAAGTATATGATGATAATTTCTAGTGAAAACCATCTAGTTCATTATTGTCCATCAAAACGTAAACCATATGACCAGGTATTATTAAATAGGTTAAACCAGTTCTCAAACTGGAGCATAAGTCAGAATCATTTTAGAGGGCTTGTTAAAAGATAACTGGGCTGTTTCCCCCCAAGATCTGATTCAGTAAGTTGGAAGTAGTGCCTACAATTCCATATTTTTAAAAAGCTTCCAGGTGATGCTCATGTTTATAATGTGGTGATAGTACATTGAGAACTGACATGAACAATAAAGATATTTAAGTAAAAAATCCTGGGATAGGGCAGCTTCAGTGCTGCAGAATTAAGCAATTCAAAGACTGTCAATTTATCAACATCATGGTCCCACCTCCTGTCATGGTTGCACAATAGCTGCTTCAGTACAACGTACCTCAAGAAGTAAGAACACCCGGTGAAAAGAGAGAGGAACCATCGTTTCTGGTGTGTTTTTTGTTTTTGTTTTTGTTTTTAATTCATGGGGGGAAACCTTCCTCAGTGTCTCTAGCAGATCAGTATTGGCTACAAATGCATCATATATACCTAGCTCTTAACTAATCACTAGGAAGGGGAATGGGATTACCATACTAGATTTGGATAAATAAAGATTTGCCTCTGAACAGAAGATAGGACACATGGCCAAGTAGAGGGAAGTGAATACCCCAAACATAATCATGAAGATCTGGGTAAGGGGTTTGGATTGGCACCAATGGCATCTATTCTAATAGACATTTAAGATCTCATACCATTTAGCTTGATAACAGCATAGGTACAATAATAAATATGATGCTAAGTACTTCTATTGGCTACCTATTAAGGATCTCAGTTAGTGGAGTATTCCATCCTGCAATGGTTTAATGTAAGTAGACCACTCTTAAAAGGGTATAACTGGATCCAGAGAGGTAGGTTGACCTTCCTCTGGTGGCAGTGGATTGCATTAGAAATATTTAAAATGACAACCTGATTTAGGAATAAGACTTCTAAATTTTTTCTTGCCAAATGAAAATTAGAAGAGGTGCTGTTTGCTTAACAGGGTGAAAATGCAGCTTTTAAGAAGGGCTGAAGAAGCATGAAGTGAATAGGATTTGTCACTCGTAGAGGCAAGATTTTTTGTTCTCCTTTTTTTTTCTTTCCACATCCCCTTGGTTCTTTGCCCTCTTTGTCTTTCTAAATATATAAAAAAAATGTAAATTTGGATATGAGGAGAGAGGAAATGCTTTGTCTTTCTAAATATAAACAAAAAGATTGTAAAATTGGATATGAAGAGAGGAAATTCCAACAGTACTTTGAAGGAGAAAATTACAGATGAATTCAGTATGTCTGTTGCAGATGTATTTGTCCATGAATTTCTAAAATCTTCTTTGAGAAATGTGGGGATTGGTTTCTGTCTCTGTGTCAGGTGATGTGAAGCCTGTAGTAGACAGAGCAAATAAATTCTGGGCCTTTAGAGATGCTATCTTAACACTGCTGAATTAGTAAGCTGTAATAGAATCATTAGGAATAATGAGTTTTGAGTATTTATTACCTTTGTTTTAATATAATTTGTTTAATTGTGAACTGATATAAATTTATTTTAATATAGTCTATTTAACTGGTTCACAATTTTCCTGAAAATTTATGAGCTATTGTGAGCCAGCTCCCATATAGCATTAGGTATATTAAACAAAGGGAGGTGGATTAAACCTGTTTAAGCCAAGGCTAGGGTTACTGCATCTGCAGGATCTCCATTTCAAGCTTCTGCTGCTGAAATGAGGGAGTGTTCTAAATGCACATCAATTCTACTACTTGGAGCCCATGTCAGAAGGTCTGTTTCTGTCAGACCCTAGGCTGACCCTTTGCTTCCATAGTTCTGAGTATCCTAAGTAAAAATCAACTATACTCGAGTCCTAAAATTGCATGACAGGTGACAATATGACAATATCAAACCCTACTTAACCCTCCTCCCAGGTGTGTACAAACTCCTCTGAGCCAAGGCTATACCAACCAGTACTGCAGTCCCATTTATTGTTTTTTTTTTCCATTTATTGGTTTTTGATCATTATTTGATGCAAGCCCAAGCTTCCCTCTTAATATATGAGAGAAAACAGGAGGAGAAAGATGAAGTTGTTGATTGGGTTGAAGGGCATCAGAGATTAGAACAGGAACTACATTTTTCCCATCCTGATCTCAGAAGAAATTATGAAAATCAGTAAGATAAAATTATTATTGGCAACCAACCTCTAAACAAAACAAAACAAAAAAACACTTCTGCTTATATACCTTATGTCAGTTATCATAGTTCCGTATCTTGAGAGCCAGAGATTGAGATTTGGCATCTTATTATTTGACCTCTAAAGAAAGTCAGCATGACTCTTGTCTGATTCCTGTTGAGTTTCTAAAATGTATGAATTGTACAGGTAACTGGATATCATGAATGTGCTAGAGCACAGGCTTGGAGAAGCCAGTGTGAGGTGTGGTAGGAATGCTATTATGTGTACATACACATATATATATATTTACACACATATATATTTACACATATATATATTTACACATATATTTACACATATATATATTTACACATATATATATTTACACATATATATATTTACACATATATATATTTACACATATATATGTGTGTATGTACACATAATAGCATTCCTACCACACCTCACACTGGCTTCTCCAAGCCTGTGCTCTAGCACATTCATGATATCCAGTTACCTGTACAATACCTATAATTTCTGGGTTTCTAGGGTCTGGAAGCTTTATGTGAAAAAACTTGAATGTAACTTCCTTTACAGTTCAGTCAAATAAAAGTTTTCCTAACAGACGTTAGAAGAGAGGTAGTAATCCTTTTGCAGGGAGAAACAACTCTATAGCAAAGCATAACCATTGGGTAAGGAGGAAATTTGGTATGGGAGCTTACACTGAACTTCAGGATCTACAGAGCAAGAAGGAGCAGAGGTTCTAAGTGGACCTGCTTTATGGTCCACATGACAGCCTGCTCTGTGAGAAAGAGAGATGTATACACTAAGACAAAGTATCAAGACAAATCTAAGCTCCTATGGGAAACCCTCTCACACTTCTAGAGGTTCATAGTCATTGAATGATGGTCCTTTTTCCCCTCTCCCTTCCCACTCCATATATGTCCATCGTGTTCTGAAAACTGAATTTGACTTCATTTGGAGAAACAGTCTTTGCAGATGTAATTGAGATGAGATCATCCTGGATTATCCTAATGGATAATAGCAAATATTGTTGTGTTACACAGTTCATACAGAAGATGGAGTGAAGATTGGAGTGAGATAGCCATAAGCCAAAGATCCCCTGCAGTTTCCAGCAGCTGGAAGTGACAAGAAGGACTCTACCCTGAGGTTTGGGAGGGAACATGGCCCTGATATTTCTTTGATCCTGGACTTCTGACCTCCACAACTGTGAGGGAAAATTTTTTTTTGTGGTAAGCCATGCAGTTTGTGGTAATTTGTTACCGTAGTCCTGGAAAGGGACTACAAGGCTGTGTGAGAAATTGAAAGGCTCTGGATTGGGGCATTAACCTCTCCCCTGTAGAAGGGGGCAATGAAAATTCAAAGACAATGATGCAGCTCTATCTGCAATAGCAGAAAATATGAACACTGTGAGGTATCACCAACTCAGCGCTGCCACTTGACTCACTTGGGTGGAGCTGCAGCAGTGCAAGGATCAGTGATGGTACCAGCAACAGTAGTGAGCACATTACTGCAGACATTGGAAAGGATGGATGGCAAGAGCACTGGTGAAACAGTTCATGGCTGAGCTTACCTGTAAGTTGTGTGCCTTCCTATGAAAACCTAAACTATGGAGTAAGGAGGAGGGCTGGGGTCCTACAAGTTAACAGGGCACCATAATTGATTCCATATACTTAGGAATAAAATATTAAAGTATACTGCCTAGGACCCATAAAGGGTTTATAGGGACATTCTGGTCACATATTTTATTTAACAGTAAATAGAAATAATCCTAGTGCTATGTTTTCCACATTACAATGGGAATAAATTATTGCTACCATGACTGTTGATTATTATTGACCCTATGGACAGAATCTGTGTATCAGTACAGGTACCATGGACACATTTTCCAGGACAGCTTAAAAGATCTCTGACAGTAATGTGCCACCTTGAATAATAAATGATAGTCAAGGAGATACCATTTGGATGACAAAATGCTAGAAATTTCAAATCCTGGTTGGACTGGGCAATTCACCATAATACATAAAATTGGCATTGTTCCAAAAAACCCAGATGGTGGAGACAAGGAATTAGCAGCTCTTATTTGTTTTGAGCTTTCAATAACTGAGACTAGAAAAAAATCAACAATGCATTTGTTTTTACCAAAATATAATTCTAGTCAAAAATGGTGCTTTTAATTAAATCTCTAATCATACTCAAGGTACTGTAAACTAAGTGACAATGTACTAAAGATTAAAGATGGTTCATTTACCACTCAGGTTCTATGGGTTCTGAGTATGATGAACCTTGATGAGGCCTCAAAGGCTGTGTGATTTCAGTTTCTTCATTTTGCAGGTGTGGAAATTGAGGAAGAAATACTGACTCAGATGAGTCACCTTAGGAATGGGTGTCGGAGGCTGAACTGGAACCTGGACTGCTGGATTCTGGTCTGCTTAACCTTTTCGCCTTACTGAACACTTCATGGGTGCCTGTATAAACACTGACCTCTCCCTGACAACAACATTGTCCTTGGCAGCTTTTTGTAGCTTCTGGCTGCTTATCATTGGCTTTAGCCTTTTCTCAGCTGCTTATCAGAGGCAAAGCTCTAATTGCCTCCTTAACACCAGTCAATTCTACTTGAAAGACTGGACTGGGCAGGGTACTCAATTCTTCAATGTTATCAGACATTCCGAACTCTCTTCCTCCCAGGACCTCCAACAAAATCAGTCCCTTTAACTACAAACTTTTATTACCCTAGAATCATTTACCTAAGACTTACTTTTTTAATCTTTTCCTGGCCAAAAGATGTGAAGTATTTAAAAGTGCACACATTCTTTTCATACATGACTAGTATGGTTGCTGCTAACTTGAATATTTGTGAACTTTCACATATGTTGTAGAAGGAGACATAGCATACATGTGGAATATAAAATTTGCGAATTAACAAGCTGTTAATTCAAATCTGAGGTGAAGTACTCTTTGTGAGTTCTGGGGCCCAGTTGAGTCAGTAGTCTAGTAGACTTTCTCCTGATAGGATTACCCAATGGAATTACTAACCCTGTTATTTTTTATTTGGGTTCCTTGAAACAATTGAGAGGAGAGACATAGGAAAGTTGAGCAGGAAAACCTCACCCCCAACTGTGTTTTCTATCTTTTTATTTCTCTTGAAACTCCTTGGGCCAGTAAGAGCAACAGAAAGCCTCTAAGGAAGTAATTTCTGCTCACCTTGAAGATTCTTAAAGCTATCCTTCATCATCCAGTGATTGACATGGGAAATTCACTTGCCTGCTTGGGGGCCTAGGGATAGCCCTCTCTTTCAGTTATTTACATGGCAGTACCTAGTGCTGAAAGTAGGAGGATGTTCTTCATGGTGAGAGTAGTCATAATCCAGTGGCTTTGATGCATCCCCAGAGAAGGAAGCAAGAGGTTTCCAATTCTTCTTACTGCTCCAGCTGCACCAGAGAGAGACAGACAGATGCTCTGTTCCAGTGACTGCTCCAGGAATGCAGAGTTGAAATCTGAATGCATTACCAGGATGTACTAGATTCCTAGTCAAGGTTCAGCACTAAATTAGGAAAAATATAACCCAAAAAGGAGTGATTGTGGGAGCCTACCTTCCATCATCAGTAGCATCTCCCACTTTTACCAAAAATGGATGTGGATAAGGGAGGGTGGCTCAAATGGCTAATAGCTTCTATTATCTCCCTATAAAATTATTCACAAACTTACATGTAGTCTCTAAAAAGCCCATGTTCACATTCCAGAATTGAGGTAGCAATTCCACATTATACTTCCTATTAGTGATTTATTTAAAATATATTTAATGAATACCTACTATAGAGCAGGACATCATAGCATTCCCATAGCAGATAATCATGTTTCATGTTATTGTTGTATTGCCTTCTATTGCTTTGCATTCCTGTATCATCATCATCATCTAACACATCTATTTAGCTGTTTTTTCTAAAGACCTTCCCCCACCCTCATACTGGGGAGGGTTTTTTTCTTGTTTAGTTTTATTTTTTGGTTCTCAGCTTTGAGTCTCCCATGTCCTTGCTCAGTTTTACCTAGAGGTCTCAGTTTCACCTGGAGCCTGAGTTCCCCCAATTTAACTTATAAATGAGTGATTTTTTAAATTGTAACTCTGTATATAGAGATAAACAGAAGATATTAGAAATTCCTGACTGTGATGGGTTTGCAATTTATTTCACAGTAACTCAGGAAATCACTCCCACCTTTTTCCTAATCAAATAGATCTGAGTGTTTAAATATTCTGTAACTATTCTTTCTTTTCTTTTTTTTTTTTTCTAGAATCCCCATCCCTGCTTGTAAGTAGGAAATAAAGCAGCAAAAACCACCATAGCAAAAACAGTAATACATTTTCAGCTTGTTTGTTAGAAGTAAATGAATGTTTTCCTATTTATAATGGTATCTTTTGGATAAATTGCTTCTTCCAGCTTAGGAGTTTCCATTTGGTAAACTTTTCTTTTCTTTCTTTCTTTTTTTTTTTTTTTTAAGTAACATCTCAGTCTTTCAAGACTTTTTCCTCTCTCCCCTTTCCTTTTTAGTCCAGCAGAGTATAGGAGAAATTTTACCTAACCTCGCACAATTAGTTGTAGGACCCATATGTCCCTGTATTGATATTGTATATGACCTTTGGATAAGATATAGCTTGTTTAAGCTGTCATTGGGTGTTGCTGTCTGTCCTTGCTATGTCTTCAGGTGACAGGTTTGTGGCTGAATTAACACATGGCTTAAATTTCCCCAGCAGTAGTCATGGTGAAACTGAGAATCTCCCTCTGCTGCTTTGCTCCTAACCTCAGTCTCCTCAAGGGGCTGACTTTTGACTCAGATGCTTTGCCTCCCTCCTGGTATTAAGCTGTCCAGTCCTCAGCCTGGACTGTAGGAACCCCTTGCCCTGTACTACTGTGATACTTTCAGTAGGTACATGATTTTAAAATTTTCACCTACCCTCTTATATGTTTTATGGAATAATGGGGACTACCAAATTTTTAGCATGCATTGAGCAAGCATAGGGTAAGAGGGAAACAATATTGCTAGGCTATAATCTAAACCACTTTACTTCATGGGCAGCATCATACCATTGGTGCAATGTGTTAGACGTGATGAAGAGCAAGGAGAACACCAATGTAACTGTTAGATTCTTCTTGGAGTTATGTGGGACTTTTGCTTTTGAATTTCTATCACCCTGAAATTTTTATCATCAGGTGTCTATTGCCCCTTGGGCTTATGTTCAGGGCATTAGAACACTTTGTTCCAAGAAACAACGATCTTACCCTGGTTGTTATTCTCTTCAAAATTTATTTCTAAAATTGTGTTTTTCTTTCCAAGGCCAGAGATATTTGTATTTTTCCTTCTGTGACTATAGCTGTGACTCCATCAAGTTCTCTTTCTCTTATAGAATAAATGGCTATGCTCAGATTTCCAAGCTCTGCTCTTGATAAGTAAAAGTCAGGCTTTGGAATTTACAAGGTATTTAGTCTCTAAACAGATCCTGGACATTCAAGACTTTTATCATGCTATGGATTCAAGAAAATTTATATATTTTTAAGTTTAAAGTTGAGCGATGATTTCTTTATTCTAGGCAGCATCTGACTTCCCTCAGAAATGGAAGGCCATTAAATGAGAAGCCAGAGGCAACATAATTTTTTTAGAGGCAACATAATTTATGGAGATGGAAGAATCATTGTTTTAAACATCTCAAAATAGAATTCTTTTTACAAGAGCAAGAATCATGTTTCATTTCTGAATGCCTGGTGCCTAGCTCAGCACCTGCTATACAGTAGGCACTCAGTAAATGTGTGGCTGATGAATGGATAGTCTCATTAACTATCCAGATAACACTGTATTGCATACCTTTGTATACCCTAATCTAAGGGAAATCAACTGGAGGATGTACATGATGAATGAAACATGTTTTTATTGGACTAGTTTGATGTATCTCCCCACATTTATTCAGTCCTACCTAACCCCTGGGGCTAGGCTGCTGTCATCTCCTAACACAACGATTCTTTTATGTGTGGTATCTGGATAAGCAGTGTCAGCATCACCTGAAAGCTTGTAACAAATGGAAAATTTCATGCCCCATACTAGAACAGTGAAATAAAAAAACTCTGAAGTGGGGACCAATAACTTGTTTTGACAAGCCCTCTAGGTAACTTTGAGTGATTAAACTTGAGACCCATTTCTTGAATATCTCTAGCTCAGCTTTCCCAGGGATGTGAACTAGGAATGATCTTCCACTGAGCCCACAAGAAAGCCACTCCCATATCCAGATTCTACTGGGCCAGGGTACTCAGTTTCTTGCTTCCCAGAAAGACCAGGTAACACATCCCCAGGGGGTTAATGGCTTGTATAGATATGATGAGTCTTTGTGTGAACTCAGGGAACTTGGTCTTGTGCTTGCAATTGAGATGAATTTAAGGCAAAATGAGGTTGAGTGTATGGTGTTAGACCACATCAAAGTTGAACCTGTGTAAAGCAGCATTGTGTATTAGGGACTATTTATCCAGCTTCCTATCTCATATGATCAGAGTCTTACTGCTTTTAAGTTAATAAAGTTCTGAAATATACCACTAATATCCTAAATCAAGACTTTCTAGGGGTGGGGCAAGATGGTAGAGGAGTAGGGTCCCCAAGTCACCTGTCCCCACCAACGTACCTAGATAATTTTCAAATCATCCTCAAAACCTATGAATTCGAACTGAGATTTAAAGAGAGAACAGCTGGAATGCTATAGAGAGAAGAGTTTGCACTTCTAACAAGTAAAACTCGTTTTTAGCCACTCTGCAATGAACAAAATGACTAGAAAGAAGAACTCGCCACAAAAGAATCAGAAACAGTACTCTCTGCTACAGAGTTACAGAATTTGGATTATAATTCGATTCAGAAAGCCAGTTCAGAAGCACAATTATAAAGCTACTGATGGCTCTGGAAAAAAAAAAAAACATAAAGGGTTCAAGAGACTTCTTGACTGCAGAATTTAGATCTAATCAGGCTGAAATTAAAAATCAATTAAATGAGATGCATCCAAACTGGAGGTCCTAACAACAAGGGTTAATGAGGTGTAGAAGAAAGATTGAGTGACATAGAAGACAAGTTGATGGCAAGGAAGGAAGCTGAGGAAAAAAGACAAAAACAATTAAAAGACCATGAGGAAAGGTTAAGGGCAATAAATGACAGCCTCAGAAGAAAAAAAAATCTGTTTAATTGGGGTTCTAGAGGGCGCCAAAAGGGACAGAGGACCAGAAAGCGTATTCAAACAAATCATAGCTGAGAACTTCCCTAACTTGGGGAGGGAAACAAGCATTCAGATCCAGGAGATAGAGAGATTCCCCATAAAATCAATAAAAACTGTTCAACACCTTGATATTTAATAGTGAAACTTGCAAATTCCAAAGATAAAGATAAAATCCTTAAAGCAGCAAGAGACCAGAGATCCCTACTTCTATGGGGAGAAATATTAGATTAACAGCAGACCTCTCCAGAGAGACCTGGCAGGCCAGAAAGGGCTGGCAGGATATATTCAGGGTCCTAAATGAGAAGAACATGCAGCCAAGAATACTCTATCCAGCAAGACCCTCATTCAGAATAGGAGAGATAAAGAGCTTCCAAGACAGGCAGAAACTGAAAGAATATGTGACCACCAAACCAGCTCTGCAAGAAATATTAAGGGGGACTCTGTAAAAGAAATAGGAAGCCCCAAGAAATAATCCACAAAAACGGAGTCTGATTGGGTATTATGATGACACTACATTCATATCTTTCAATAGTATCTCTGAACGTGAATGGGCTTAATTATCCCATCAAAAGATGCAGGGTTTCAGACTGGATAAAAAAGCAAGACCCATCTATTTGCTGTCTATAGGAGACTCATTTTAGATCTAAGGACACCTCCAGCCTGAAAATGAAAGGGTGGACCATTCAAATGGTCCTCAAAAGAAAGCAGGGGTAGCAATCCTCATATCAGATAAATTCAAGTTTATCCCAAAGACTGTAGTAAGAGATGAAGAGGGACACTATATCATACTTAAAGGATATATCCAACAAGAGGACCTAACAATCATGAATGTTTATGCCCCTAATGTGGGAGCTGCCAAGTATATCAATTAATAACCAAAGTAAAGACATACTTAGATAATAATTCATTTATACTGGGAGACTTCAACATAGTGCTTTCTGCAAATGACATGTATTCTAAGCACAACATCTCCAAAGAAGCAAGAGCTTTAAATGATGCACTGGACCAGATGGATTACACAGGTATTTAGAGAACTTTACATCCAGATGCAACTGAATACACATTCTTAAGTACACATGGAACTTTCTCCAGGATAGACCACATACTGGATCACAAATCAGGTCTCAACAGATACCAAAAGATTGGGATTGTCCTCTGCATATTTTCAGACCATAATGCTTTGAAACTTGAACTCAATCACAAGAAGAAATTTGGAAGAAATTCAAACACGTGGAGGTTAAAGACCATCCTGCTAAAAGATGAAAGGGCCAACCAGGAAATTAGAGAAGAATTAAAAAGATTCATGGAAACTAATGAGAATGAAGACTCAACCATTTGAAATCTTTGGGATACAGCAAAAGCAGTCCTGAGAGGGAAATACATTGCAATACAAGCATCCCTCAAAAAATTGGAAAAAACTCAAATACACAAGCTAAGCTTGCACCTAAAGGAACTGGAGAAAGAACAGCAAATAAAACCTAAAACCTACACCCAGCAGAAGAGAGTTAATAAGTATTTGAGCAAAACTCAGTGAAATAGAGGCCAGAAGACGTGTGGAACAGATCAACAAAACCAGTAGTTGGTTCTTTGAAAGAATATGATGGATAAACCATTAGCCAGCCTTATTAAAAACAAAAGAAAAAAAGACTCTAATAAAATCATGACTGAAAATGAAGAAATCACAACCAATACCAAGGAAATACAAACGATTTTAAAAACATATTATGAACAGGTGTATGCCAAGAAATTAGGCAATCTGGAAGAAATGGATGCTTTTCTGGAAAACCACAAATTACCAAAACTGGAACAGGAAGGAATACAAAACCTGAACAGGCCAATAACCAGCGAGGAAATTGAAGCAGTCATCAAAAACCTCCTAAGACACAAAAGTCCAGGGCCAAATGACTTCCCAGGGGAATTCTATCAAATGTTTAAAGAAGAAACAACACCTATTCTACTAAAGCTGTTCTGAAAGATAGAAAGGGAAGGAATACTTCAAAACTCATTTTATGAGGCCAGCATCACCTTAATTCCAAAACCAGACAAAGACCCCACCAAAAAGTAGAATTATAGACAGACCAATATCCCTGATGAACACAGATGCAAAAATTCTCAACAAGATACTAGCCAATAGGATCCAACAGTACATTAAGAAGATTATTCATCATGACCAAGTGGGATTTATCCCTGGGATGCAAGGCTGGTTCAACCCTCGTAAAACAATCAACATGATAGATCATATCAACAAGAGAAAAAACAAGAACCATATGATCCTCTCAATAGATGCAGAGAAAGCATTTGACAAAATACAGCATCCATTCCTGATCAAAACTCTTCAGAGTGTAGGGATAGAGGGAACATTCCTCAACATCTTAAAAGCCATCTACGAAAAGCCCACAGTAAATATCATTCTCAATGGGGAAACGTTGGGAGCCTTTCCCCTAAGATCAGGAACGAGACAGGGATGCCCACTCTCACCACTGCTATTCAACATAGTACTCCGAGCCCTAGCCTCAGCAATCAGGCAACAAAAAGAAATGAAAGGCCTGCACATTGGCAAAAAAGAAGGCAAACTCTCCCTACTCGCAGATGATATGATACTGTACTTAGAAAACCCAAAAGACTCCACCCCAAGATTGCTAGAACTCATACAGCAATTTCCCAATGTGGCAGGATATAAAATCAGTGCCCAGAAATCATTGGCATGTCTATACAGTAACAATGAGACTGAAGAAAGAGAAATTAAGGAGTCAATCCCATTAACAATTGCACCCAAAAGCATAAGATACCTAGGAATAAACCTAACCAAAGAGGTAAAGGATCTATATACTAAAACCTACAGACCACTTCTGAAAGACATTGAGGAAGACACAGAGATGGAAAACTATTCCATGCTCATGGATTGGAAGAATTAATATTGTGAAAATGTCAATGCTACCCAGGGCAATTTACACATTCAATGCAATCACTATCAAAATACCATGGACTTTCTTCAGAGAGTTGGAACAAATCACCTTAAGATTTGTGTGAAATCAGAAAAGACCCCAAATAGCCAGGGGAATATTGAAAAAGAAAACCAATGCCGGGGGCATCACAATGCCAGATTTTAGGTTGTACTACAAAGCTGTGATCATCAAGACAGTGTGGTAATGACACAAAAACAGACACATAGATCAATGGAACAGAATAGAGAATCCAGAAATGGGTTTTCAACTTTGTGGTCAACTAATATTCAACAAAGCAGGAAAGACTATCCACTGAAAAAGGCCAGTCTCGGGATCCATGGGTGGCGCAGCAGTTTAGCGCCTGCCTTTGGCCCAGGGCGCGATCCTGGAGACCCGGGATCAAATCCCACATCGGGCTCCCAGGGCCTGGAGCCTGCTTCTCCCTCTGCCTGTGTCTCTGCCTCTCTCTCTCTCTCTCTTTCTGTGTGACTATCATAAATAAATAAAAATTTAAAAAAAAGAAAAAGGACAGTCTCTTCAATAAATTGTGCTGGGAAAATTGGACAGCCACATGCAGAAGAATGAAACTAGACCATTCTCTTATACCATACACAAAGAGAAACTCAAAATGGATGAAAGGTCTAAATGTGAGACAAGGATCCATCAAAATCCTAGAGGAGAACACAGGCAACACCCTTTTTGAACTTGGCCCCAGCAACTTCATACAAGAATCATCTATGAAGGCAAAGGAAACAAAAGCAAAAATTAACTATTGGGGCTTAAGATAAAAATCTTCTGCACAGCCAAAGATACAGTCAACAAAACTAAAAGACAACCTACAGAATGAGAGAAGATATTTGCAAATGACATGTCAGATAAAGGGCTAGTATCCAAGATCTATAAAGAACTTATTCAACTCAACAGCAAAGAAACAAAGAATCTAATCATGAAATGGGCAAAAGACATGAACAGAAATTTCACAGAGGAAGACGTAGACATGGCCAACAAGCACATGAGAAAATGCTCCTCATCACTTGCCACCAGGGAAATACAAATCAAAACCACAATGAGATACCACCTCACACCAATGAGATACCACCTCACACCAGTGAGAATGGTGAAAATTAACAAGACAGGAAACAAGAAATGTTGGAGAGGATGTGGAGAAAGAGAACCCTTTTGCACTGTTGGGAATGTGAACTGGTGCAGCCACTCTGGAGAACTGTGTGGAGGTTCCTCAAAGAGTTAAATATAGAACTACCCTACGACTCAGCAATTGCACTGCTGGGGATTTACCCCAAAGATACAGATGCAGTGAAATGGCAGGACACCTGCACCCCGATGTTTATAGCAGCAATGTCCACAATAGCCAAACTGTGGAAGGAGC
Source organism: Vulpes vulpes (assembly GCF_048418805.1). Lineage (NCBI taxonomy): Eukaryota > Metazoa > Chordata > Mammalia > Carnivora > Canidae > Vulpes > Vulpes vulpes. The sequence continues at coordinate 71,623,640 of NC_132790.1, forward strand.
CTTGGTGTCCATCGAAAGACGAATGGATAAAGAAGATGTGGTATGTATATATATATATATATATATATATATATATATATATATATACACACACACACACACAATGGAATATTACTCAGCCATTAGAAATGATGAATACCCACCATTTCCTTCAATATAGTTGGAACTGGAGGGTATTATGCTGAGTGAAATAAGTGAATCGGAGAGGGCAAACATTATATGGTCTCCTTCTTTTGGGGAATATAAAAAATAGTGAAAGGGAATGAAGGGGAAAGGAGAGAAAATGAGTGGGAAATATCAGTGAGGATGACAGAACATGAGAGACTCCTAACTCTGGGAAATGAACAAGGCAAGGGGTAGTAGGGGGTTGAGGTGACTGGGTGACAGGCATTGAGGGGAGCACTTGATGGGATGAGCACTGGGTTTTATGCTATATGTTGGCAAATTGAACTCCAATAAAAAATATACAAAAAAAAAAAAACCTTCTAGAGACGATAAGAGGACTTTGAGTAAACTTTTATGTGCAAATTATAAGATATAAAGTTCTTCTAGCAGTTCAAGTAAGCATGATTATAAATTATATATGATCTATCTTTTCAACATATAGTATGGTTCAGAAGTTAAATCTTCAGTACATTTTCAAGAAAGAACTGTTGAAAACATTAGAGAAATCTCTGCCCTGCTCCTATTTTTCTCCTTCTTGTTGTTAGTCATTCAATGAGTCTTTTCTAGGTCCCATCTGTTCCAAGTCCCAGAATGCCTGTGTTTGGTTGCCTTCTTCATCCTGCCTAGAGACCTTTCAGTTCTTTGTTGGTCATGTTCAAAGTTTATGTTGATAACACCAGCATCATCAACTGTGTGTGCATTGCTTTCTCTTCTGATTAATATCTACTGTAAACTTCAATTCGTTCTGGAACTTGAGCAGGTTTGCTTTTGTAATGGCTTCTCTCTTTTCCTCTGAGGTCTCCTGTCTCTGAGGGTTTAATCATGGCTTGCTCTCTCTTTTTTTCTGAATTCTTGTGTCCCTGAAATCTGTCTCTGTGCATTAAACAATAGCGGTTTTTCTTGGATGCAGAAATACTTCCAATCTGATACAACCACAAAAAGTCTTGTCTCTGCCCTTCCCACCAACATAGATAACATTTCCTGGTAATTGTTATATTTTATTGTGAAGTATTTTCCACTTCATTAGCCATATAAAGTATTTTTAACTCTTTTGCTTACTTAAGTAAAATTACTAGAGGAGTAATATTACTAGTAACCTAGGAAGATACCTACTGAAAACAAATCTGGAAAGAAGATTGTAGGCCTTTAAAGGGGAGGAGAAATGAAGTTAGTAGGTTTGGCTAGCAAGCCAAGGAGTCAAGGTACATTTGCCAAGAGGATCAAGGTCCAGTTTAAGACTGAATGGTATAGAGGCAATGGACTTTAGGTGCATTGTTTAGTCAATCTATTTGGTAGAACTCAATTCAAAGATGGTGGAAGATGTAGACACCTAATCAAGGTTACTGCAACTGTGATGGTGCTTGCAGAGCCCAAGAGGGGAAGAAGTTAAGGACAACCAAGAAGAGAGCAGTTGGGTAGAGGAGGTGACTGAGCAGAGTCCAAAGTGAGAGTTAAGGATTCTCTCATATTCCCATAAAGCACTTAGAAGTCGCATCTTTTTTTTTTTTAAGACTTTATTTATTTATTCATGAGACAGAGAGAGGCAGAGACATAGGCAGAGGCAGAGGGAGAGGCAGGTCCATGCAGGAAGCCTGATGTGGGACTCAATCCCGGGACTCCGGGATGAAGCCCTGAGCCAAAGATAGACACTCAACCACTGAGCCACCCAGGTGTCCCTAGAAGTCTCATCATTATGTAGTAGCCCAAGTGATTTTCCCACGCTTTCGGAAATACCTTCCCGCTAAAGTCCAAATTCCTGACCATAAAAAAAAATGAGTTTCCTCTAAGATTTTTCAAGGCTGTTTAAGCATTTGTTGTTTGAGGTAATCCTTAATGATATTGAGATTGAAACTTTTCCTTTGTATACTTGCATTCAACATCATTATTATAGAGCATTTGAATGTAAGAACAGCTGCTTGTTTACATTTCTGTTCTCTTTTAGAAAATAGTGAGCAATTAAAGATAAGGACTATCACTTGCCTCTGATTTCCCAATCCTTAGTACAGTGCTTAGTATAGAACAAACTCTCAAAAATCAGTTCTATTTTATCTATTAATATAACCAAGTGAAAGTTATTCTCATCTCTTTAGGAGAACAGAATTACTAACTGATGTTAAAAGATCCATTATCCTTCCCCAGGAAGTCACCAAATGACATTATGTTGTCACCATTTCTCTCCTTGTGAAGTCTGGTTTTGATATCAGCATAATCTTAGCTTAATAATTTTGGGAAATCTTCACTCCTCTATTTCTCCAAGTTTGCTTTAAATTGGGGTGTGTGTGTATGTGTATTTGTACATACACATATACATACGTAAATGTTTGATAGAATTCATTAGTAAAGTCATCTGAGCTTTGATTTTTGTCTATGGAGAAGATTTTTCACTACCAATTTCTTTAGTATATAGGTGAATTCAGATATTCTATTTCTTCTTGGGTCAGTTTTAGTTATTTTTGTTTTTCTAGAAATTTCTCTATTTCATTTAAACTGTCCAGTGTATTGGTATAAAGCTTTTCAGATTGTTCCCTTATAATCCTTTTAATTCTCTGTGTTCCGTAGTGATAGATTCTTTTATTAGTCCCAATTTTGGTAATTTATGTCCTCTCTTTCTCAATCAGTTAAGGTAAGGTGTTATTTTGCTTTTCAAAGAACTTAATTTTGGCGTCATTGATTTGCTTTGTTCTCTGTTCTTTATCTTAGTGATTTCTGTTCTGATCTTTAGTACCTTTTGCTTATCTTGGCTTTGATATTTTTTTTCTTTTTTAGCTTCTGAGGTTTAGTCTAGGTTAATGACTATAGAGCTTCCATTCTGATATAAGTGATTAAAGATATAAAGTTTCCCTTAAACACTCAACTGTATCGCATAAATTCTGAAATGTTTCTTTTCAGTTGTTTTTATATTTAGTTTGATATTTTAAAAATTTCCTTGTGATTTCTTCTTTGATCCATTAGTAATTTACAACTTTTAAAGAATTTCTAAATCAAGCGTTTCCCAAATTTTTGTTCCTCACAATTTTATTTCATTATAGTCAGAGAATATTCTTTGTGCAATTTAAATCCTCTTAAAAACATGTGATTTGTTTTATGGCCTACCCATGGTCTACCCTAGAGAATATTAAATGTATACTTCAAAATAGTTTGTGATATGCATTCTTTTGTTGGTGGGGTAGGGTTATATGCATAGCATTAAGTCAAGTTGGTTGGGGTGTGTGTTAAGTCTTCTATAACCTTAGTATTTGTCTAGTTGTTGCAGCAGATGTTTTCATTGAATAATTGCCCACAGAAATATAAATTGGACTTTTTTCAAGATCTCTGTGATGATTCAGGATATAAACTGATAGAAAATGAACGATATTTTAAAAATTACTTTGTTAAAAGTTAGCTATACTTCACAAAATTATAAATGGATAAGAATTATTTTTAAATGGATAATTTATTTATTTATTTATTTTAAATTAATTTTTATTGGTGTTCAATTTACCAACATACAGAAAAACACCCAGTGCTCCTCCCGTCAAGTGTCCGCCTCAGTGCCCGTCACCCATTCCCCTCCAACACCCGCCCTCCTCCCCTTCCACCACCCCTAGTTCGTTTCCCCGAGTTAGGAGTCTTTATGTTCTGTCTCCCTTCCTGATATTTCCCAACATTTCTTTTCCCTTCCTTTATATTCCCTTTCACTATTATTTATATTCCCCAAATGAATGAGAACATACATTGTTTGTCCTTCTCCGATTGACTTATTTCACTCAGCATAATACCCTCCAGTTCCATCCACGTTGAAGCAAATGGTGGGTATTTGTCGTTTCTAATTGCTGAGTAATATTCCATTTTGTACATAAACCACATCTTCTTTATCCATTCATCTTTCGATGGACACCGAGGCTCCTTCCACAGTTTGGCTATTGTGGCCATTGCTGCTAGAAACATCGGGGTGCACGTGTCCCGACGTTTCATTGCATCTGAATCTTTGGGGTAAATCCCCTAAATGGATAATTTAAAACTGGATTTTGTTAGTAGGGGTAACAAGATACATTTTGGCTTTCTAAAATAGAAATATCAGTATGTATATATTGCAGGCACATGGCATGAGATATATCAGCTTGGCTGGGCTGTTCTGATCAAACACTAATCTAGATATTGCTGGGAAGGTATTTTGTAGATGTGGTTAGCATCTATAATTTCACTTTAAAGAAGATTACCTTTAATAATATGAGTGAGCCTTATGTAATCAGTTGAAGGCTTTCAGTTCAAAAACAGATTTCTCTGAGAAGGAGCAATTTTACCTCAAGCTGACAGCATAAATTCCTGCATGTTTCCCGACTGCCAGAACGCCTTATAGATTTCAATCTTACTAGCCTCCACAATTGGGTGGACCAGTTTCTTTTAAAAAGTCTGTGTGTTTATAATAAATGTAAATCATGTAATGTGTATGTATTACATATATATATAAACACACACATGCATTTATATATACTTTTATTCTGTTTCTCTGGTGAAGCATGACTGATCTATCTAGTTACTTCTTAGTTTTCTAGTCCCATTTTCTTCCGCTCTCTTTTGAAAAATACAAATTTATTGAGGATATAATTTAATTACTTCAAATGCACACAGCTTAAGTGTACAGTTTGATAAATTTTGACAAATTATATGCTCATGTAATTATACCTCAATCAAGATACAGGCACTTTACTCTTGAATGTGGCAGACAATGAAAATAAAACCTGGCATCTCAAAATTTCTGGGATGCTACTGAAACAGCATTAACAGCATAGTATAGCAGTGCAAAGGTGTGTAGACACAGTATTTCCACTTTCCCCGTTAACTAATAATAGTTGTCCAACTTCTTGAATCTGGGTTGGTTTTCGGTCATACTTTGACTAACAGAAGTGATAAAAATGATGCTGTATGAGTTTTGAAGCTTCTTGTAATTTCTGCTGTCATGCTGAACATATACCATGTTCTAAGGAAGTCTCATCTAGCTTCTGAGTGATAAGAGGCCACGAAGAAGAAAGGGGGGCCTCCTAATATATAGGCAGATGAATTGCCAGATATGTGGGTGACACCACGTTGGACCTTTAGCCTAACCAACCCTCAATCTCAAGGGTCGGCAAACTTTTTCTCTGAATGACCTGATAATTAATATTTTAGGACTAATTGGTTCTCCACTAAACCTAACACTACAGTGCATATTAAGTGTCCCTCCCAGGTGCTCCTATATACCCTGTTTATATCTTCCCACTATGTCATAGGTGCCAGGGTACTTTGTGTATTTCCTAATAGCCTATTGGATCTATGGGGCCAATGATTACATTTTCTGAGTTTATAATTGCATTTGAGTGTCTAGTGTACTTGCTGGCATATAATAGACAAATAATAACTAAATAAATGAATGAGTCCTCTTTCTTTAAAAAGCTAAGAATACAGGAGGGGGAAATTTATTAACACTCCTATTTCATGAGATATTTAGATAGAATTAAAAAAAAAAACCTGGATGGACACTTAACTTTGTCTCTTGTTAGGTTATAAGGGTACAAACCAAAAACACTTTGTGTTTAAGAATGTTAAAGAATATAGACCTAGAAATAGGTATTACTACTAGTAATGGAACAACAGACAATTATTGAATAGACTTTAAATTTGAAATGGTACAAATAGAAAATGGCTTTATTTTCCTCCAAAAAAAAAAAAAAAAAAAAAGACCTTCAGGCATACTGTGTTGGGTTATATTTCCTGATCCCTGGGTGATTTTTTTTTAAAGGTAGATTCTATAGGTATTAGAAAGCTGAAGCCATTCAGACTGGAGTCCAATATAGATTTGAAGTGCGAAATGAGGGATTCTGAGTAGATTTTGTACTAAATGTTAAGAATTCTATAGTTCCAGGCAACATAAATTTACTGGGCAATCAACTAGGCTGTGACTATACAAAGGTTTATAAGAAAAACTATAATCTATGGTTAGAGAGAAAATGAAGAGTGCTACAGTATGTGTTTGTACACGTTGCCATGACAGCAGAAAGGGGAGGGGTCACCTATCTGGACTGGTGTGTGTTTGGAAGGGATGCCTGCTCTGAGTCTTAAAAGTTACTAAGGAGGGGAAGGTATGAGGGAGCATTCCTTGTATAAAAACACAGCCCAAAGGATTAAAATGTGAAAAAGCAGCTTTATGTATTGCTGTATTAGTCTTCAATTATTTGGCAACATATGATGAAATTTTAGGGTTGGTAGAGATCCTAGAGTTAATTTAATTTTCCAATCCAGTTCAAGAATTCTTACTCTAAAATCCCTAACATATTACTCCATACAATGTTGTGCCTGTTATTCCTCTACATGTAACTAATGTTACCGACCTTCTAAAAAAGAAAGAGCACCAAGAAAGAAAAGAGAAATTGTAGTCCTTGAACATACTGCTAAGGACTGTGCCTTCTGTTTTTGGATTCCCCCATGATGTACAGAACTTTCCTTGGGGGTAAAATTAAGTATTCATTATATAAGAGTTTATTGCAAGATGCATCTTAGAAGCAGTCAAAATGAAAAACAATCATTTCAGTGACTGCATGGAAATCCAGCCTTGCTCTTTTTTTTTTTTTTTCCTGACAGTTACTGATGCTGAAGGATATCTGAATGCATAAGCAACTTGAAGCAGTGAGGGCCCTTTATAGCTTGTGCAATGTGAAGGAAAGCCACAGGCATTTTGTAAAGGTGCCTATATAATGATTGGATTTTAGTGAAAATTACTCATCGATCCTTGATCATGGTAAGGGAAAAAGGTAGGTAGATGTTGAAGGTTCAAGACAGAACTAGCCAATTATAAAAAGAATCTCATTTTACTTCACTGGAATGCTGGCAAGTACCTTAGAAGTATGGAAATTTTGGAGCTAAAATGGTCTTTATAAAGTACTTCAATTCCTTTTTTTATTACTGTTGAGAAAACTGTAGCTCAGAACATTTTCTTCTTTCCCAAAGTTGTCCCAAGAGTCAGTTCACTTCATTAATTTTACTGGTCAGCAGGCAATCTGTCCAACTTGATCAAGCAGATAGGCCTAGGCCATAACACATTTATTTCTAAGCCGGTGCTTTCATATAGGTAGAAAAAGTCCATTGTGCTGTTAAAATAGCAGAGAAAGGAAAGAATAAACTTTGAAGATCTCATGTTACCTGCTTCTGGAATATTTTCCTATAAAATACATATGTCCTACCCTATAGTTTTAATTGGTTTAACTCATACAATATTTCATAGTAACAAGATTAAGTGTTTTGATAATGGTACTAGAATTTTGAAGAGAGATTAAGAAATAATCGTTATTGATAACAAGATAAACCTATCTTAATCAGTATAAAGCTATTTTCCTTTTTGTTCTCTCATAAACCCACACCTCAAACTCAATATGATGCTATTATATATTTTTGAATGTAATGATACCCTGAGCATAAGGAAATTTACTTTTTTTTCCAGTAAGAGATTGAAGGAGAGTTTTAAGGCAACTGTATTCAATAAATACGGAAATGCCAGCTGTGTCAAACACTGTCTTGTGCATGATATCCAACAGTAAATAAAACATGCATCTATCTTGCCTAAATATAAACTTTGAGTGATAGAGATGGAATCATTATATTAATATAATGTTTAATTCACTTGGTCACATATGCATATTTAATAGTATATACATTATAACACAAATTCTGAATATTATCTTTTTCCAATCTCACATTTCGAAAACAATTTTGTTCAGACTTTCGTATGAAAATTTTAAAGTAATTCTTAAAAAAAAGCATGACTCATTTAGCAGTTTTACAAAAGTAAGAATGTACCGTGACTAAAATTTATATAATGATACTATGCTCCAGTAAGCCATGTGTATAACAGTAGTATTGTTTTATATTTTTTCCTGTGGTTAAATATATATGGTTTCTACAAAGTAAGCACTTACTATAATGCTTTTAAAGTAGTTGTTGAAAGGGGTCTTCATTAGATTCAATCATGCAATAGTGATGTCATATCCCTATGAATAATTACTAAATTGCTAAATTTTTAAAATGTGTTTTACTGTTTCTGTCAGATGACCACTATTAACATTAAAACTATCGTTGAGGGCAGCCCAGGTGGCTCAGCGGTTTGCGTCGCCTTCAGCCCAGAGTGTGATCCTGGAGACCCGGGATTGAGTCCCACGTCAGGCACCCTGCATGGAGCCTGCTTCTCCCTCTGCCTGGTCTCTACTTCTCTCTCTCTCTCTCTCTCTCTGAATAAATAAATAAAATCTTAAAAAAAAAAATAAAACTACCATTGATTGGGGTTATTTTATGGGAAGTTACCTTCCCCAAATAGTTTTGTTCTTTAAAAATAAATGAGAAAGCTTCCTCAAGTATTATTACAACTCATAAAGACTCATCACTTTACTTTTAAAAAGAACATCAGGTTCTTCAAATCAGGGACACCTCCACCAGGAACCATCTTCATCATCATCATTATAATCGCGCTTAATGACGAGGTGTGGATTGCTAATTCGCACAGCTTCCAGCAGCTTCTGAGCTTCCTCATCAAATGCTTCTTTGCACACCCCCAGAACTTTCAGTTTACATTCAGGAGACTTCAAGACTTCACATAACTTCATCATTCCTTCATACCCTAAAGTATTCTGTTTCAGGTTTATTTTTATCAGGTTTTGGTTGCTTCTAAGAGTAGATGAGAGATCCTGACAGCACAGGGAGGTCAAACCACAGTATTGCAATCCAAGATAATTCTAATAAGGATATTAAATTCCAATAAAGATAATTCCTTTGCCAAGTGATAGTTTTTGAGGAAAACATAATTCATTCCATGTTTAGGCACATATGTTAGAAGTACCCATAGTTAGGATTATCTTTTCTGTGTGAGTTATTTTTTCCACACTCTTCCTTGAGATTCTTTTTACAAAGATGATTTAAAAAGGTAATGCGTTGGCTTTTGTGTCTTTATATAATTCCTCCCCCACATAGAGTAGTCTAGGGCTATCTTCATTAGTGAATGGTAGATGTGATACCTCAGAGTCCAATCATTGTTCACAGGGAGCTAGAGGGGTTTATACTTCATTAGGCTTCCTTGTGCATTTGGAAGAGATAACCAGGTCAACAATATCCATGCAACAGAATAAGAACTTGGCTTATGTTCAGTTGCTGGAGGGATTTTTTTCAGTATCAAGTCTGTATGAGGTTCATCAACGGATGTTTCTTGAGTATCAACTGGAAATGATTGAAATAATTGAGTTCCTCAATCACTATGTTCTGAGCCTGGGTTTGCTCCCTTTCATGCTCCTCAGCATTGACAGAAGCTCTTTCCATCATTTTGCAAAAGATGTTAAAGCCATGTAAAGTAAGTGTCCATCACAATGATGGGTTGTCCCAGGAATCATCTCCAAAGCCAAAGTGTGAATGACTTTTTTTTTTATACAAACCATCAGTATGAAGGTTTATCCATCACAGTATGAATGCAATAGAATTAGTCTTCAAACTATTCTTTTTGACAGGTGACTTTGCTTGATTAACACATGGCTATTGAAAAAATCCCATAATTAACCCTATTAAAGATCAAACATTATTATATGCTTATGGTTTGGAACACTTTAAAGATTAATTTGGGAAGGTAATAGGGGCATTGTTTTGAAAAATGTATGCCTTCTGTTTTATCTTTATATTCAGATGAGACATAAATAACCATTACCAAAAAATATTATTTTGCTGAGATGTTACGACATCTTGCCCTTCTGCAATAAAAATATTGCATGTATTTTCTTCCATAAATATGTTGCTTCATGTGCAAAAATACATAGTTCTATAGATCATAGAAGTATTAATCGTCCATATTTAGAATTATGCAGATTTAGGTATATGATATAGAAAAAAGTAACTTTTATTTCTCCAAGCCATAGAACTGGTAAATTGTTTCCTAATTTGTTCTTGCTAGAATAGCTTCTTTTGAATTGATAACCTATTTTCAAGGCTTCTTGTGAAAGTAAGATTATAAGTCCAAATGGTTCACACAAATTAGATTTGTTTATCTTGCATATTTTGAATTTTGCTAGAAATAAACTTATCGCTTTTGTTCTAGAATTATAAATAATGCCACAATTTAATAGGATAGTATAAAGTGACTGCAATCCCCACATAGTACATGACAATGTATATCACATCAATCTGCTAAAAAGAGGACTATCTTTCAAAAGATTTTGGATTACAGAATACATATTAAAAATTACACTTCTTGGAGGGATGATGTCAACAGATAAAGATCACACAGCAGAGAAATGAATGTTAAGTGAACATCCCGAAATTAAATTCATACAATAGTGATTCCCTCAGAGCTCTAAAGGAGTCTCTGATTAGATTCCAGGAGAAACTCAGGGTTTATTTTCTAAACTCACTCTAGCCTTTGACTGCCAGGCTTACATAAAACCTTTGCCAGCACCCTGATTGCTTGGGGACAAAGGATGGGTCCTGTGGCTTTGACAGTTGCACCCCAAGGGCCTTATCTCATGTGGTAAAGATGTGCCTGACAGACCTGGGTTCAAATCTTGTGTCCTGCCCTGATACTTTAATCAGAAATAATTTTTCTTTCTTCTGAATTCCCATAACAACAGCATTCTGCAATCAGACCGCATATGCTTTGAAGGGTCAGGAGTATACTCTGTTCATTGCTGTGACTCCCAATATCATCCAGTCTAGAGATTTCCAAAATGCAAAAATAAAGGTGCCTTTGACAATTCAACAAAAAGAATAAGAAAACCCAAGGGCATCTGGGTGGCTCAGTTGGTTAAGTGTCTGACTATTGATTTTGGCTTAGGTCACAATCTCAGGGTTATGAGATTAAGTCGCACATCCAGCTCTACGCTAGATGTGGAGCCTGCTTGAGATGGTCATTCTCCCTCTCCCTCTGCCTTTCCCCCCCCTCCCTCTCTAAACAAAAATAAACAAAATCACAAGACCTAACAATCAACCAGAGAAAAATTATAAGGCTACTTACACTGTAGAAGTTAACTTATAGACAATGCTATCAGGTTGAAAAATGCTAATGAGATCTTAATTCTATAACTGCTAAGGTGTATGGAGCATTAACACAATAGCTCAAGACTATCCCTTCCCCTAAGTCTTTTTTTTTTTTTTTTTTTTTAATACCAGTGCTTATACTTTGACTCCAAAGTTTTTAAGCAAGCTAATATTTGATGCTTTCGGAACAAAAAACTAGACAATTACTTCCCAATTATACTTTATGGTAACAATCTGCTAGGGCCTTGCTGCTCAAAGTGTGGTCCTTTTACTAGTATCTTGGTACCCCCTGAGAACTTACTAGACATGAAGACTTCCAGATATGACCTCAGATCTATGGAATCAGAATCTACAGCTAACAAGTTCCTGCAAGTGATTAATTTGTATATTAAACTTTGAGATGGGGAGCCTGGGTGGCTCAGTGAGTGTCTGCCTTCAGCTCAGGTCATGATCTCACAGTGCTGGGATCAGTCTCTCGTTGGGCTCCTGGCTCAGAGGGTAGCCTGCTTCTCCCTCTCCATCTGCCCCTCCCCCTGCTTATATTTCTCTCTCTCTCTCTCTCTCTCTCTCTCTAATAAATAAAACCTTAAAAAAAATTTGAGAAATAATGACCTAGGACATTTGTTCAAAATACTGATTCCCATAGATTCCTCTAATTCACTAGCAGGTTTCTGCAAATCCATATTCTTAGCACCAGTGACTTTTTAAGTCCTAAATCTGGCTTTAAAAGTAGCAAACTAGTCCAGTCAGAGACAGAATGTTTTAAAGAAAGACCTAACAAGTTTCCTCCTCCTTACACAGTTCCAGATGTTCTATAGGTAGAAGTGAAGAAAAACGGAACAAATAGGGATGACTGGGTGGCTCAGCAATTGAGCGTCTGCCTTCAGCTTGGTGCGTGATGCCGAAGTTCTGGGATTGAGTCCCATGTTGGGCTCTTTGTGGGGAGCCTGCTTATCTCTCTGCCTATGTCTGTGCCCCTCTCTCTGTGTCTCTTATAATAAATGGATGAAATCTTTAAAAAATGAAACAAATATGTTATGAGACTCTTGGGCCCACATTGATAATCTATAATTGGGATGTTCTATATTTTTGTAGAGTAAACCTGTGCTTAGGAGATAAACATTTTTCCTTTAGTTATATTTGATAGAAATATTATAACATTGCATTTTTATGCTTTACTTTGGCAATATAATTCATTCTCTGAGGATGATGCTCTCAGTTTGATGTGTATATTTGTGCAATGGTATTATAAGACAGCATCCCAGGGCATCAGCATCTCATTGATGGCTGATCCACACAGATGGGTAGAAAGCATATTGTGTGTAGGGGATGTGTGAGTTTGTGTATAGTTTTAAATGCACAAATATTTAAATATGTGCATATATATTCATAAAAATTCACATGTACACTTTGACATTTGTATGTGTGAATATATGTCAACACAAAACATTTTACTAACGTGATTGTTTTCCTCAAAGCCTTGGAGGAAGGAATGACTTTAAAGCTACTTTTTATCTTTCAGATTTTAAAATCAATTTAAAGTTATAATGACACATTTAGTCAGACCTATTGCCAAAATAATGAAGGGTAGATCTGAATCAAATACAAGATGAGTTTTCTTCTAGCACTTGCCACAGAGAGAATAATATGTTTCAAAGCAATTCAGTGGCATCAAGGTGAATAGGGAGTTCTAGTGAATCAAGGGCCTTCGTGGGAAGGATGTTCAGAACTGAAAAGCAGTTAGCACAAAGAATATACTAGAGGATTTGCTCGTGTAAAAATAATGACCTGACAAACAGACTATGTGCTGAGAATGAATCTCTTTAAGCTCAGGAACAAAGACTTTATGGAAATAATGCCAAATAGTGACTGTAAATGAAACCACCTCCCTCACCACATCCATAAAAATTTTTTTGTGTTCTCCACCCCACGGTTGTCATGTTGCCAGGGGTAGCCTCTGTGTGATGTTAGGAATGCTCTGCTTAGATTTATAGTTTTGAATGCTGATGATTTAGAACTTTTAGGAAAAAAAGCCTCAAACTTTCCTATTTCCTATAAAGCACTTCCTTTTTTATCCACATGCAGTACTACTTGTCTGTATCATACATCCTCTGCTTATTTATAAAAATGCTTTCAGTATTATTAACTGTCTTTATAAATCTTAATACACTCTTGAGTGTGGATCATATGGTTTAAATCCCTTACATACTACTTATGAAGTATTTAGTCCTCAATACACATTGTCTAGATATAATGAGATGGAAATACACCATTTGGAAGATTAAAATTCATTCCACAAATATTTATTCAGTTTCTATTATATAACATGAGCTGACTTAAGTGGTGGGAATATAAGGTAAATGTGATCTCTTCCTTAAAAAATTTAATTTTAATATTGGGATGGGCACATAAGTAAAGCAGAGATAAATATTCTGATGGAAGGAGAGGACATAATGGCAACTAAGCCAGAACTGGGAATAGGGGAATGTTTTCAGAGGAAGTGCTGGTGGCAGAAGTCTCCAGTATTCTCTTAGAATAGAAGGTGCATGGGGATGGATTCCCAGGCACAGGGAAGAGCATTTAATCTGCATTAGAGAGAAGTTTAAAGACCCAAAGTTTCAATGTGTTGGAATGTGTGTCCTAGGGTAAGAACATCTGGCATTTGTAGTACTCTTCAAATTTTGCTAAGCACTTTCTCATGCATTATCTAGCTTATTACTCACAACAACCTCAGCTGACATAAATAAGGTCAAAGGGGATTAAGTAGGTTCCTGGCTCAGAATTGTAAGTAAGCCTCAACCTTCTCATGCTGAGTTCACATTCCATAATATTGTTAATTTATATATTCTAATATATTGTCATTTGATGCATATAAATTTTTTATTTTTTTAATAATAAATTTATTTTTTATTGGTGTTCAATTTGCCAACATACAGCATAACACCCAGTGTTCATCCTGTCAAGTGCCCCCCTTAGTGCCCGTCACCCATTTACCACCACCCCCCGCTCTCCTCCCCTTCCACCACCCCTAGTTCGTTTCCCAGAGTTAGGAGTCTTCATGTTCTGTTTCCCTTTCCTACCCATTTCTTTTCCCTTCCCTTCTATTTCCTTTCACTATTATTTATATTCCCCAAATGAATGAGGCCATATAATGTTTGTCCTTCTCCGATTGACTCATTTCACTCAGTATAATACCCTCCAGTTCCATTCATGTTGAAGCAAATGGTATTTGTCGTTTCTAATGGCTGAGTAATATTCCATTGTATACATAGACCACATCTTCTTTATCTATTCATCTTTCGATGGACACTGAGTCTCCTTCCACAGTTTGGCTATTGTGGCCATTGCTGCTATAAACATCAGGGTGCAGGTGTCCCGGCATTTCATTGCATCTGTATCTTTGGGGTAAATCCCCAGCAGTGCAATTGCTGGGTCGTAGGGCAGGTCTATTTTTAACTCTTTGAGGAACCTCCACACAGTTTTCCAGAGTGGCTGCACCAGTTCACATTCCCACCAACAGTGCAAGAGGGTTCCCTTTTCTCCGCATCCTCTCCAACATTTGTGGTTTCCTGCCTTGTTAATTTTCCCCATTCTCACTGGTGTGAGGTGGTATCTCATTGTGGTTTTGATGTGTATTTCCTTGGTGGCAAGTGATGCAGAGCATCTTCTCATGTGCATGTTGGCCATGTCTATGTCTTCCTATGTGAGATTTCTCTTCATGTCTTTTGCCCATTTCATGATTGGATTGTTTGTTTCTTTGGTGTTGAGTTTAATAAGTTCTTTATAGATCTTGGAAACTAGCCCTTTATCTGATACGTCATTTGCAAATATCTTCTCCCATTCTGTAGGTTGTCTTTTAGCTTTGTTGACTGTATCCTTTGCTGTGCAAAAGCTTCTTATCTTGATGAAGTCCCAATAGTTCATTTTTGCTTTTGTTTCTTTTGCCTTTGTGGATGTATCTTGCAAGAAGTTACTGTGGCTGAGTTCAAAAAGGGTGTTGCCTGTGTTCTCCTCTAGGATTTTGATGGAATCTTGTCTCATATTTAGATCTTTCATCCATTTTGAGTTTATCTTTGTGTATGGTGCAAGAGAGTGGTCTAGTTTTATTCTTCTGCATGTGGATGTCCAATTTTCCCAGCACCATTTATTGAAGAGACTGTCTTTCTTCCAGTGGATAGTCTTTCCTCCTTTATCGAATATTAGTTGACCATAAATTTGAGGGTTCACTTCGGGATTCTCTATTCTGTTCCCTTGATCTATGTGTCTGTTTTTGTGCCAGTACCACACTGTCTTGATGATCACAGCTTTGTAGTACAACCTGAAATCTGGCATTGTGATGCCCCCAGCTCTGGTTTTCTTTTTTAAAATTCCCCTGGCTATTCGGGGTCTTTTTTGATTTCACACAAATCTTAAAATAATTTTTTCTAACTCCCTGAAGAAAGTCCATGGTATTTTGATAGGGATTGATGCATATAAACTTTGAGATCATCCTCCGAGTTTGGAGAAATTTAGTTCTCTGTTTAGTAGCCTATTTTGTCTCAGAAAACAGCTCTTTCTCCATAAATAAATATATATATTTGATATTATAAGAACAATACCTTTTATATTATAAGATATATACTATACTGTATATTATAAAATACATTTTATATCATAAAAATATACTGTATAAAAATAAAATACATTTTATTATAAAATATGAATTTTTATTAAAATATATAATATTTATATTATATATATGTATATATGAGAAAAACTCTTTCCAGGGCCTTTAAGACATTCAAACCTCAGGGGAGGCACCTGGATAGGTTAATTAACTCAGAATTGACAATAATTAAAATATGATAAAAAGGATGCTTCATTAGATCATAAATCTCACAGAAAAATACAGATTTAATGGATGTCAGGAAAGAGCAGTGTTACCAATTATTTAAGGAGGGACACCACCTTAATTATAATTTTAAAGAACTGTCAGTTATGAAGTTTTATTTAGCAAATGATTTTGAACTATCTCCAGTATTTTTTTAAAAAATCAGATTGGCATTTAATCTATAAACAAACCTAAATTTTATATGGAATACTTTAATCCTCATGCTTAGAGAAATTATAGCTTAAAGCAATGAAGCCTAGTGGAAAGCACACAAGCTTCACAGGCTTTCTACTTACTTGTTACAAGGAAATTATGTTCTTATATCCTGTATCTGTAATAAAATCTGTTTTGTAAGGCTATTGCAAAGATTAAGTAAGTAAAAAGTAAATTTATGTTCATTTTATATTTACGTGAAATCTAGTTACTGAGAAATAATTTTTTGAAATTAATTCTTACTGAATTGCCCTATTTCTCCTTAAATAGTAAAGAAAACGAGACTATTACCGTTAAGGAATTTTGGGAAGTGTAAACTTATTTTGATGTATCTAGAACATGACCTGGGTAGTGGAAGATGATAAAAAATGATTAGGTGAATGAATTCACCATTAATAGAAGGGTAGACTAAAGATGTAGAAGCTTAAAGCATTCATTGGGAAAGAGTCTTCTTACAAGAAGACTTCCCACCTATTTTGAGAAGAAAAACCACCAAACCTGGAAATAATACAAAAGGAGGATGGCATATGTTCTCAACGTCATATCTGAATATTAACAAACCTGCCCAAGGGCTATTTAATTTTCTAGGATAATGTAGCTTTGTTTTACCATTAATTATGACTGGGCAAAACTGTGAAGTTACATGTTAACTGGCATATTTTTGTTTCCTAGAGAAGCAAAAGATTTCTAGTACAGATGCAAATGAATGGATAACCATAGTGGTTAAAGTTTTATTATCCTGCAGAACATTAACCTGTCCTTTTTTGAACTTAGCAAAACTACTTCAGCAGATTTTCTCTGAGAGGCTATATGATTCTGTTTCTCAAATGTTTGAACCATCCTGCTGGTTCTCTCACTTGTGAAATAAATAAATCTTTGACATATATATTCTACATTTGTAGAATGGCTCTTACTTTTTTGAAAATTAAGCTTGACAGTTTTAAAAAATATATACTTAAAGTTGTGGGTTTCCAAGGACAAAGTAGGAAAGAGAAAAGAACCCATTTAAAGGCCTATTAAGCACTCTTTCCTTCATGAACAGGGTGAGTAAAGACATGAAACATTATTTGTGAAATTTCTTTAGCCTCATATACCTTGCAGAAGGATGAAATAATAGTTTCTATAGAAAGAAAATGGTAACAAATTACACAGCTACTTTGATAGTACAAATCAGGTAAGTGGGGACATGTGAATTGTTTAAAACAACATAAATATTCTAGTTATTTTATATAATAGGATACACTCCGGAGATTTACATTTTGCTTTTATTTGTCCATTTGTTTTTCTTTGCTCTATGGAGAGGGGCCAGAAATTTAGAATCTGACAGGAGACAGGGGATTCTGGGTGGGAAGAGTTTAGAATGCCTACTACTAGGAAGTGACCAGGAAGTCAATTTTCAGGAAGGGACAGTAACCTGATTCATGGATGTATAAGATCTGAAGGAAGAGAAGCTCAGGAGGAGATTGAGAGAAGGAAGGTATATATTGTCTCAGGCTCTGGGTTTATGTCTTCCATGATTACTTAACTAACCAAGAATTTGGCAGTAGGCTGTGGCTGAGGAGGGGATGGTACATGGAAGACCACCCTGCATGGTGGACCTGTGTGAGTGGGTTGTGTCAAAGACCATGGTTCTAACAGGAACTTTAAGAATCAAAGCTCCAGTTGTTTCTCTCTCCATTTTTTCAGACTAAGCACTACTGTGGATAGTGCACTCCCTTGTGGTTGCTGTGGAAGATGCAAACTAACCCCTCTAATGCCCTTATGTTTTGTGTGAAAATCTGGGGTCAGGAACTAATTCTCTGGTCAGGTTTAGTACAATAAGAGCCCAGGATAATACAAGGAGTAGTGAGGAGGTTAGAGAAATGTCCTTGTTGAATTCATTGTGTAAGAGATCAGAATCCTGGGAACAAATGGAAACTTGTAAGATAACCTAAAAATTGATGAATGAATGGTAAAGAAACAAATCAAAAGTATAAGTGTATCTAAATTTCTAGATTTCCAGGTAAAATGATAGGCAATAAGATAAAGGCTAGCTCCCTGATGTAAGGGTATGTTTCATATGTTTGACAATAATTTATTAGTATTAAAGGAGAAAGAGTCTTTACATTTAAATTTAAAATCACATGAAAATATTAAAGTCCGTGTTAGTTTCCTATTACTACAAATTACCACCAATTTTGTAGCTTAAAACAATGAAAATTTATTTAATATCTTTTTTTAAAAGATTTATTTATTCATGAGAGAAACAGAGAGAGGCAGAGACCTAGGCAGAGGGAGAAACAGGCTCCTTGCAGGGAGCCCGATGCAGGGCTTGATCCTGGTTCCCAGGATCACAACCTGAGCGGAAGGCAGGCACCCAACCGCTGAGCCACCCAGGCGTCCCAATTTATTTAATATTTTACAGTGCTAGAGATTGGAAATCTTGAAGTGGGTCTCACTAAGCTAACATCAAGGTTTTGGTGGGGCTGAATTCCTTTTAGAGGCCCTAGAAAAAAATCTGTTTCCTTGCCTTTTCCACCTTCTAGAGACTGTATTCTTTGGCTCATTGTTCTGTTTCCATGTTTAAAGCCAGCTATGGCTGGTTTAGCTTTTCTCCAGCTTATTACTCTAACTCTGACCTCTGCTTCCCTCTTTCACACTTAAAAGGCCCTTGTGAATACATTGGGCCCACTTGAATAATCCAGGATAATCTCACTGTATTAAGGTCCACTGATTAGCAACCTTAGTTTGTCTGTACCTTTGATTCTTCTTAACCATGTAACAGCATATTTACAGATTCTCATGATTAAAATATGGGCATCTTGGAGTGGGGAGTTTTATTCTTCCTATCATAGGTCACAAAGACAGAGTAAGATCAAATAGAAATATGAAGTAAGTCTCACTGGATCATAAGATATAAAAACTTTTAATTTTTTGGTTGACTTCATTGAATATTTTATTTGTGCTTTGTAAATGTTTATAAAAATCTGTGATTACTGGTGGGAATTTTCAAGCAAAGTTCATTATGATTTGGTGCTGTTTGTAAGTTAATTTTGGACAAATACTTGTTACTGGTTTTTTTTTCTTGATAAAAATAGTTATCCTTTAATGATTATAAAACAGTATTTTCTCCTATATTTCTCTTATCTGTTTTTAAAAGAAGAAAGTTAAAAAAATAAGTATAATCCATTCACAGTCTTGTCATATAGAGAAAACTTTAAGTGCATTTTGGAACATCCTTCAGGTGTTTTGCTAATCCTAAAAGCATATAGCAATATGTTTAGATAATGAAGTTATCTTTTTGTCAATGATATAGAGAAGCATCATAGTTTTTAATTGCTTTTCAGAATTCCTTTTTATGATGTATCATTATTTATTTATTTTTAAAGATTTTATTTATTTATTTATGACAGAGAGAGAGAGAGAGAGAGAGACAGAGAGACAGAGACAGAGACACAAGGCAGAGGGAGAAGCAAGCTCCATTCAGAGAGCCTGACATGGGACTCAATCCCTGGTCTTCAGGATCACACTCTGGGCCAAAGGCGGCGCTAAACTGCTGAGCCACCTGGGCTGCCCTGATGTATCATTATTTAAATGATCTTATTGTTGGACATGTCACATAACTCCTTTTCCTTAAAACATATTGCAATTAAATATAAAAAAATACTGTTGACATTTTTGTACCTACTTATTTCATACATTTTCTGTTGATTTCCTTAGGGTAAATTCTCGAAGTAGATTGAATGGAACAGGTATCAATTTAAATTCTTGATTCTCAAGGACTTGAAGAAAACAATTAATAAGCCTGGAGAATAGAGATCTTATAATAGTGGATAATTTGAAGTAAACTGTATTAAAGATTAGTAAGAATGACTTTTACATATAAAGTTTGAATGCTTATTTGTAGTTGCATTGCACTCTATTACAAATTGATTTTATTAATTGTTTAAAGCTCTCTTTCATTATTTCCTTGGGATTTTGTGGATCCTAAGACTAACATGCAGTGAGATCCTTACATAGGAAGTACAAATGAACCACAGAAGATGATTTCATCTACTTTGAAGAAGAGGAGACAGACATGTAGCTAGGAACCAGGTATACGCCTTGGGTCATTTAGGTTACTTCTCTGAGCCTTGCTTATTTAAGGGTGGAGCTGAAGGAAATCAATCATTCCATGATTGATTTCCATCTGGCTCTAACATTCTACCAGTATTTTAGTGCTCAGCACTATATAAAATGACATTTTGATGTTGAATTTACTGGTTTACTTTATTTATGTATCTTCCTTATTTCCAAAAAGGTTTGCAACAATTCATAATGAAAACTTGAATATAATAAGGCCAAGAATAGCTATATAATAAAAGTCAAGTTACTCAAACTCTGTGCATCAATTTTATTGGTAGAAACAGAATCTGGACAACTGCACTACATAGCTGTCAAGCAGGTTGTATGAAATAGTGTATATAAAATTCCCTACACAGTTCATGGTCTAGAGTTCCCATCCCTATCTTCTCAAATAAAAGAGAAAAAGCAGGGAAATACTGTAACAAAATTCTGGTTGAAGAACATTGCAACAAAATAGGCCCCAGTTTCTTAGCATCTAGAGCAGAAGAGAAATGTGGGGGTAGATGAAGCTGACACTGCCTGGTAGCTGTATTGAAAAAGGAGCAGATATCTTTCTTTTTTTTTTTGTTTTTTTTTTTGGAGCAGATATCTTTCTGACCATGAATTCTGAGTGGATCTCATTTCAAGGGTCTTTATAAATGGTCTTCACCTATTGAATATCTGTACTAGGATCACATAAAAATGTTATAAATAAAGAGTTGATTGCACATTTTAAAATTCAAAATTGCATTAGAAAATTATTAGAAGTATGTTTATCTAATATTGTGAAACAACCTATAACCAGTACGTCCTGGCAAATTTCCTAGATATTAATTTAATACATTTAAAGTAAATTATTACAAGTAAAGAACTTTAAACACATCAATCTCTGATCTACTAATTTAGCTTTTAAGGATCTAGTCTAAAATTAAAGCAAATTCAAAACATAGAACACTTAATACATTAAATTTTTGCTGCAGCATCATTTTTAGTAAGTAAATATTAGACATGGTCTAAGACTGCAAGTTTAATAAAAGGTAATGGATAAACACTGGTATACATACTTGGCAAAAGTTTTTTAAAAATGTTTAATTGTGGTAAAATATACATAACAATATTGGCCACCTTAACCATTTTTAAACCATCGAATAATGTTAAGTACACTCACATTCTTGCTTACTCAGTCTCCAGAACTCTTGTCTTTTGGCAAAACTAAAACTGTACCTACTAAACAACAACTTCCCATTTCCTGCTAACCACCATTCTACTTTCTATCTCCATGAATTTGACTACTCTAGGTACTTACGTAAGTGGAATCATACCATATTTGGTGTATTTCTCTCTCTTTCTCTCTCTCTCTTTTAATGACTGTCTTATTTCACTTAACATAATGTCTGTCCTCAAGGTTTATCCACTTTGTAGCGTGTGTCAGATTTTTTTCCTTTTTAAGTTTAAATAGTATTCTATTGCATGTGTTTACTACAGTTTTTTGATCCAGTCATCCATTAATGGATACTTAAGTTACTTCTACTTTTTGGCTTTTGTGAATAATGCTGATATAAACACGGGCACACAAAAATCTTTCAAAACTGCTTTTAATTATTTTGGGTATATACTCAGAAGTGGAGTTGCTGGAATTGTCTAATTCCATTTTTAGTTTTTAAAGAAACTGTTACATTGTTTGCTATAATAGCTGTACCATTTTACATTCCTACCAACAGTGCATAAGGATTCCAGTTTCTCTACATTCTCACCAACACTATTTCCTTTTTATATTTTTTATGGAGCCATTCTACTTTGAGAGACATATTACCTTATTGTGATTTTAATTTGCATTTCCCTCATGATTAGTGATGTTGAGCATTTCACATTCCTATTCCTTATATATCATCTTTGGATTAATCTTTGCCCATTTGGATTAAGTCATTTGCCCATTTTTAAATTATTTTTGTTGTTGTGGGTGTTCTTGTTTAGTGATTTACAGATATATGATTTGTATATCATTTGTATATACAAATCATATATCTGTATTTGATATATTTTTTTGCAAATACTTATCAGGTATATGATTTGAGGATATTTTTTCCCATTTTGTAGGTTGCCTTTTCACTCTCTTGATTATGTCCTTTAATGCATACAAGTTTTAAACTTTGATATAGTCCAATTTATCTATTTTTACATGTATTATTACCTGACATAATTTATGTGTACATTACAGTGATGATTATGAAAATGTGTAACTTATCAATATTATCACATTAACTGAAAAGCAGGACAAAATTGTATATAGGAAATCTCTAACAAAACATAAGTGCCACTTAATAGTTTTAATGATAGCAGTTATATACTCAATCCTTATTTCTTTTTTTTCAATCTGTATTTCTGATAGACACAATGTGACATACACTGTACTTGAGTTCTAAAAACCCATGTCACACCATATAAACATATTAATTGATCATAAAATAATATTTTAAGGAATGTATGAACTATATGCTTCCACATATTTAAATTATAAGGCACATTACGTTTATTATTCTGGTACTGTTGTTTGCCCAAGTCATTTGAAGCCTCTTAAAATACTAGAAAGGTTTTATTAGAGATCACTTTCTTTTCCTACTTTCTTTATAGTGGACAAGCATTGTTTGTTATGCTGAGAAACTACTGCAATCAAATTTCACCTCATAGACTTATTCATCAATTTATTTGTTTAGTGTTTATTGTGGTTACATAGGTGATTAAGATATAACATACATTGATGGAGCTTTTATTGGGGAAAGATAAATATTATGCAGTGGAAGGAGATAAACAAATGAGATAATGTCAGAGAATAAAGGTTCTATGAGTGAAATAAAACAGGAATTGTGTTGGAGACAAAGGAAAAGCTATTCTCTTGAACATAGACATTTTTTTTTTTTTTACATGCACTTATAACTAGGAAAACACTAGCATGTTTTACCTTAGGATTAGTTTTCAAACCTAGTTCTTTTATTTCGCTAACAATTTCAATACTTAGCTTTTTGAATCCAACTATTCAAACTTTGAATGAAATTTTTGTTCCAAGATACATGGAATGTTTGTCACAGTTGTGCTGATACTTGCTAATATGAAATGCAAAGTCTTTAAAATCCTGACCCAGTTCAGGGCAGAGTTTCTTCCAAATTCCTTTATGATAAAATTCTGAGCTGTGATGCTTAACTCACCAATTCTCTTCAGCTGAAAACTTGGTGGTGTCAGGGTCACCAACCCTGTTTGAATAGTCTTGTTTAGAGGCATGTTAATTCACATCATCTGATTCTAGAAAAATAGAGTAAAGGTTTCTCATTCTATGAATCACCACAACAGCTTTCTTATTACTGATTCTCTTGGCCTGGCACTCTTTACTGGCTTCAATTTTTTTTTCTTTGGAGGAGGTGATTACTGTGGAATGGAACAATTTAATCTCACTGGGAGGTGGGTTTCTTTTTTATTCTTGATTTATGTTGACTCAAATAACCAGGCATTAATTTTACAGATAAAAGATTTCATTGACTTGTTTTAAATTTTTATTTTTAAGGGCCATGCATTGTGTTACTTGTAAGTACAGTCAAGTACAAAAGAAATTCAAAAATTGAAGAAAATCCATGAAAATAAAAGTAAATTATGAAATAATTGTCTTCACTGTGTATACATGCTGTGGATGAGCTTTCTATGTCCCAGTATGGAATATGTACTAAGGGGCAATCTTTCAGCAATGGTAAATGTGAAGTATGGTTAGTAACTGCAATTTTAAATTAAAAAAAAAAAAAAGATTATAACAGCCACAAATCAAGCTGTCCTAACATAGATCCTTGGCTTAAAAAAAAAAAAAAAACTGCACACATAACAAAATGTAATCTCAGATTCTTAAGGGAAAGAGTGATGTTTCTTGGTTCTTTGCCCTCAATTCCCCCACAACATATTTTCTTAAAAAAAAATACACACTCATTAGAATGTAAATGTAGTATAGTAGCAAGTCTGGAGGGTGCATAATTGGGATGAAATACTCTGAATTATATGGAAGTAGATTGAAAACATATTAGGAAAATTAGGAACAGAGAGAAAGGTATAGCTCTATTTGGTCTTTTTCAATTTTAACATATGTGATTCATGTCTTATTCTCATTGAAAGGAGAAAATAAAAATATTGTTGTAAAACTAACGTTAGAAAACTCAACTACTAGAATATTGGAATTGACAGAAATCATAGAGCTCATGTCCAATTTTCTCATGTCATAGAGGGAACCCAGAGGCTTAGCCATAAAGTGACTTACCCACGGTCACACACAGCCAGCTTGACGTACAACCTAAAATTCTTCTGCTGTCTACCCTTAGGAACTGTGGGCTAATTTTCCCACTGTAGGGGAAAGTTCAGCTTGGGCAGGAAGGCCCCCCCTTTCATGTTTCAACCCTTTTTGGGGAGGGAAGGGGGGAGATGGTTATATCTATAACAGGACTGTTGTCTTTTCACTGCCTCTATAGAAGCAAACTATTTGTTTCTGATGTCCTTTTTAAAAAAAGAAACAGAAAGTGAATGATACTTGGAACTCTCATGTATTTTGATTTTCTGCTCCCATTAGTATATGCAAGTTATAATCATTCTCAAACATCTGAAGCTCTCCTTTCTATCATAAACATAAAGGCTGAGAGGCAGTTTAATTTTTTTCTTCTTGTTGTTCTTTTATGAGCAACTCCTCGCACTCCAGGTCACTTGTCAGTAACATTTATTTAGCTGAAGTTGCCTTTCTGAGCTGACTGAGACCAAAAAAATGGTTGATTGAAAAGTCAATGCACATGAGTTCACCACTCTGCAATCAACAGGATGATCAAAGGTGCTGAAGTGTTTTTCCCAGGTTCAGATTGTGCTGCATCGTTCCTGGATGCATGATTCTCAGCACTTGTACTTTAAATATTGTCAGGGCTAAAAGGTCACATAAACATTACCTTAACCCTCATTGCTACTGAATTGGAGGCAAAACAGCATGTCTAAAGATTTTAGAGTCAGCCTTGACATTTTTGTGGTTTGGAGATTTGTAGAAAGTTTGAGTGTCAATACAATGTGGAGTCTCACTGAAAATCTTCATGAATGAATGAATGCACATTTGCATAGGCATATGTATAGCCCTACATATTTCACTGTAGCAAAATGACTAAGACTATACTTTGAGAAGATGGAAGGTGAAACACAGGTATCTTATAAGTCACAACTGAAATCCAGGTGAGAATGTAACTTATTTTTTTTTACCTTTTCTGAACTTTTAGTTGGAGGTTGTTCCTGAGGTTGTTGGTCTGGGGAGGGACTTGTTTCCTTAGGCTGTGGTGCAGTAAAACTCATTTAGTCATCACCAACATCACCAAAAACACCACTGCCACCCTGACAACAAACAACACTTGTTTGAGAACCAGAACCTATCAACATGGCCATCACATAAGCAGCATGAATTGATAGAAAGAGCTTAGCTTTCTTGAGGCTCTCATAGCCATGCAATCAGCTGAATTGCAAGTCTAGTGACCTGTTCCCACTAAACCCACACACACACATACAGTCATCTAACAAGCAGGTTTTTTGAACACCTACTTATAGGCATTGGGCATATACACTGTTGACTGTGTTAATTATG
Source organism: Vulpes vulpes (assembly GCF_048418805.1). Lineage (NCBI taxonomy): Eukaryota > Metazoa > Chordata > Mammalia > Carnivora > Canidae > Vulpes > Vulpes vulpes. Next base: position 71,649,625 of record NC_132790.1, read on the forward strand.
GTCCCAGCCCTCCTGGACCTCAGAGGATATTAGCTAATAAAATACTTTTAAGAACTCTGAATTAGTGTAGTCCCGAAATGTCAACAGGGAGAAAGCACCTGACCTGAGTCTGCAGGTCCTAGCAGCCATCATGTCAAAATCTGGAGAAGTCTTGCCAGGCAGATGAAAGAACAAGGGGAAAAGCTCTAAAATAGGAATAAGCTTGAAACATTTGAGAAACATAAAGGCAACCAGAGTTGTGGAATTGTTGGAAGTAAGGAAGTGAGTGGAATAAAATGAAGTTGGAGAGGGCTGGGTGATGTTGGGCTATGTAGAGTGTTATAGGAGATTCGTGCTCAGACACCACTGAGAGCAGTGGGATTTAAGTAGGGGGAGATTGTCTTTGTATGTTAGAACTGTAAGGAATGGATTATTATTATTTTTTAAGGAATGGATTGATTATAAAAGAGATGAGAATGACTATTTCATGAGGGCAGAAATTTGTATCAGTTTTATTCACCACTGCATCTCCACCCCAGAATAGTATTTAGAATAAAATAGGTGCTCTGTCAGTGTGTTGAATATACAGATAGAATATGTATGTGTGAATGCATTCCTATGATTATTAGATTTTTTAAGCATTGTTTTTGCCTAGAGTTCCTCCATCTACATATTAATTTTCTCTCTAGAAAATAGCTTTATTTATTAGAAGTTTAACTGTCTTCATAAGAAAATCGATAATTTGTTAGTCTGCACTTTTATACTTACAAACTGGACATCCCTGAAATTTCATGTAAAAGCCTATGTTCTCTGTATTCTTCAATCTGCTATAAGTTATATTTTATACCTTTCTTTTTTTATAAACAAAACTGTGCACCAAGTAATTTTTTTTCCTTACAAAAGCTCAATTTTCTTTTTTTTTTTCTGGTTAATTTAATACCTTAGCCACTAAAAACATCCTTATCAGTTCCTTACACATTCACCTCTATCCTATTTGCTCATTTTCTCTTTTATTGTTTTACTTGATTTTATATCAGGGTGTTTAAATTGTGCATCTTCACCTTGTCTCACCTCTGAAGGTATATTTTAGATTTCTAGAGAGGGCTATTTCTTCCTTTATATGACTAACAAAGACGCTTATTGCTGGAACAGCAAGTTGTTAGCTTGCCTGGGGCTATGACTGCACATCTAATGGTGAAACTTAAACATTTATAGCTAGGTTACTTCTCAGCACATGCCTTACTATCTTTCCTGCCAAGTATTTCAAGAGTTTGAATGGTTTCAGTAGCTTCTCTGTTCACCTCATTGTCTACAGTTTCTTCTCCAGTTTATCATTTAGCAATGTCCCAATTTCCTAAAACTCTGGTTTGTTGATGTCATTTGCTCACTTAAAGCAGGACCCAGAAAAGACTTTTATCTACAGAATAAATTCTAATTATAGTTGTGTACAATTTGGAGTCCCTGACCATCTCATATTACCTACCACATCATTGGTAATTGATAGTTTGCTTGTATCCTTGCCACCTATCCCAGCACCTAGAGTTAGACTGTACTTGACTGCTCCTTCTTTCGCTGAGCCCACTGTGCCTTGTTTGTTGATCTAAATCTCCTTCCTCTGGCTTGCTCATTTCATTGAAACCCTACTCCCACTTCCAGTGTCTCAAATGTCATTCCTAAAGTTTTTGGTACGAATTGGTGCTCATGAAACATTGCTTATGCTGCTGTTTTCTTAATTCTCCTGTCATACTTAATTGGTCACATAATTGTTACTGGTATTAGAAAACAAAATTCAAAGCTAAGTGAATTTGAAGATCTAATTGGTTTTATTCAGCAATTCAAGAAATGGGTAGCATCACATCTAGCAAATATAGAAGGGAGCTCTGAAGAGTTGTACAACATGGGAGGTTTTTTATAGGAAGGAGAGTGGGACAAGGAATTAACTAGCAAAGGGGAAAAAAAAGGATTGTTTCAGGAAATTCAGTTTTCCTTAGGAGAAGAGCAAGTCGTCTTCTTATGCAGATTTCCTCATCCTTCTTTAGAGGCTGGAGAGGGTCCATGTGACAGATTACCTCACTGATACTGAGCAGAAATTTCCTCCCTAATCCTTTCTGGGGGAGATCGAAACTGCAACTAGTTTAAATATTAAAGCCTGATTTGAGGATACGGCTTGGAATAAGAGCTCCATTTTGGGCCTGTGGTTTTCTTTTGGACACTGGTCTTTGAGCTCTTGAAGGTAGAGAAGAACGTGATTATCATTTTATAACCAGCACCACACACAGTACTTTACTAAGTTCTCAGCCAATACTTGGTGAACAAGTGAGTGAAAGATCAAATGAATAATTTTATTTGTGAGCATGAATTGCCAATGCAATGGCAAGCTTCCTTACCAAAGGGAGGCAGGAGGATCAGGGACAAAGAGAAATGATGCTGTGAGGGTAATAGCAGAGGGAGAAAAGGCAATGTGATGCAGAACTCGGAGCTAAGGAATGAAGGGTAGCCTCTAAAAGCTGCTAAATGTCAAGAATAGTTTTTCTCTAGACCCTCCAGAGAAATGCAGCTGAGCTGACACTTTGATTTTAGCCCACTGAGACTGATTTTGGACTCTGGCTTTCAAAACTATAAGATTATATGTTTGTATTACTTTAAGTCACTAAATATACGGTAACTTGTTACAGCAGCAGAATGAAACTAATATGGTGACCTATGTAGACTATGGAATTTCGCTTCCACTGTTGAGTGAAATGATACCAGAAAATCCTTGATCCATATGAAGGCTCTATGTAGTTCTCTTGACCCCAGCACATCTATTTGCCTCTGTCCAGGCAATAAGCTCCCCAGGAGAAGGATCAGGTTACCAAGAGCTTCCCAGGTAAAAGCCGCTAAGCATATATTGCTTAGGTATTCCCCAGTGACTCAAACCATGAAGCCTAGTTACATGATATATATTCTTGGGCCGTAATGAGAATTGATAAAAATGTAAACCAATCCTTGGAGACGTTAGAGCCAAGCTCTTCTCATCTGTGGGCAGGAAATAACCATGGTTGAGAGTAGCAGGGATACCTATGGTAGATAGAAAAGAAGACTTTCCTAAATTTATTCAAGTTGATGTTCTTTTGATTAAGCTAATTAGATAATAACATTTGGAAAGTACTCTGAGCTTCACAGTTGCCTTAACCTGTGTTCCTACAGCCTGGGTTTTGCAAGTCTAACCCATATATCTGTTCAAGGGGAGGGGAAAGCTGCAGGTTTGGGTTCCAGCTCAGTCTGTGACAGAGTTTGGTCTGTCCTTGTATAGCCATTGATCTGTGAGGTGATCAAAAGTGCCAAATAGCCTGAGAATGAATGGCTGCAATTTTCACTGTTCTTGCTAGCAGACACTATGTTCCTGTAAGTTGCAGGAGCTAGGCCAACTCAATACAGCTGACTTTTTAAATGTCTTTTTGTCTTTGTGTGTGTCGATGCCTATATCTGTGAAAGGTAGTGCATTTGTGTTCAGATACAGATGTTCTCATGTAACTAAATGCACTGATCACATAACAGGGACCGAAAAGATGATTGAAAGATGACAAAAGGCAGCAGTGGCCCACAGGCAGGATACATGTTGGACAATAACTGCCAAAGAGGAAGAAAAACACAGAATTATAGTAAAATACTGTATGTTATCAACCAGGGTACACCTTGTGTCTTTTCTAGGCATACTGGGCATGCTAGATTGTTCTAGGATTTGTGAAAGAATAGACTTTGGTTGGATTTTGGGAACCTGGGGTTTGCCTGGTTAGAGTCTAGTCAGCTATAAATAATGCCCATTTAAAATATGGTATAAACGTGATTAAACTTCCAAGTGGAAGTTTACAGTGTGAAAGACAGACTTATAATTATTTGAATCTCCTGACTTGTTTTTAAGGGTAGGTGATTAGTTGTTTTTCTTGTTTTCCTAAAGTGGTCAATGTCTGGGAGTTCAAAGACAGAGTATCTGTGGTAGATGAAGAATATAGTCCAAAAAAGAAATGTTTTGCTGTTTTCTGCCTCAGGTGCAGAGGTGCCCCAGGCCACCCACCAGGGAGCTGGTTTCAATATTTTGTGCTCCAAATGACATCCTCAGCTCATGGTGAAACAAAGCATTCTTGGCAGCCCATAGCTGTTACATTCCTTTGTATTTATCTTGGCATGTATTTACTTTCTTTCATCCTCACAATCACCTTTGCTAGATAGGTAAGAAAACTGAGTCTTTAATAAACTGAGAGATTTGTCCAAGGTCACAGAACTGGTAAATGACAGAATTCTTGAGCTATTTTTTGGAGCAGCTCATATATTTTTTTAAAAAATAAATCTACAGAATTTAATTACGTGGTATTTCCAAGAAATGACTAGAATTTACATATTACTGATTTGCATGAACTTGTCTGATGAGAGTATTTAATAATTTTCCTTTAGATATGTTGGGCACATATTCACAATCTTAATTCATAAGAATTGCAGTGATCTAAGTATAATGATTGCTCAGTTGTTTGCACATGGCTTTTGATAGTCTTTCGTGTATTTGTTATTGCTGCTGTACTTTTTTAAGCCACAAGAAGTTGTTAGCACTCAATTTAGGCTCCTTATTACCACTGGGTTTTGCTAAACATCAGATAATAACCCAAAGATTAAAAACCTTACTTTAAAAATTCAAACCTTTTATTATGCATTTTCCAACACATACTTTTAAGTAGCAGTGGTATGTTCAAATGACAGGGGTGCTTGGTTTGTTTTACTCTCATTATTTTTCTCTGTATTTATAATTACACCAAGATCCAATATATTTTTAATATCTTTTAAAAAAAAAGTTGTTGCAAAGGCACAAAGAATAGAATGGCAGAGATTTGTAGCATAATAGAATTAATTTCAGTGTCCTTATATGGCTCATAACAGTTGCCAGATTTAATCACAGCTATCCATCCCCAAGGAACTATTTGGTTTGCAACAATTATAGATATGAAAGTTCTTTGACCTGAATGCTTGACATCCTGGAGTGGAGAAAAAAATGAGGGTTCAAGTTAAAATGGTATCATCATGTTTTTAAAATTAAAAAATGCATATTTTGAGAAGTCACTAAGGAGCATATTCACAAAAATTTTAAGCTTTGTGTTTGTGTGTGCCTGTGTGTGTGTGTGTGTGTGTGTGCGCGTACGTGTGTGTATGTGTTTGTTGGGAGGGAGATAGGGAGGTTGTTTTGTTGCTCATTTTTTCCCTGAACAGGTGCGAAGAACATGCTTTGCCAGCGGGAGCCAGGGTGATTCATTAATTTCTTCTCACTTCATGCAAGGGAGCTTTCTCTCACACCTCAGGTGCTTACACTCTGACCCACTCTGGCCATATGTAAGGCCAGGGAAGCCACCTTCAAAATATAGCATAAGAGGGAGTATGTACAGCTAACACTGCCCTCCCCACCACAGCCAGTGGGTTATGTGGCCTCCAGCACTTTTTCCATTTAAAGGGGCAGGATGCATTAAAAAAATAAGGGATTTGTATCCAAACAAAACTTCATTTGACTCCCAGGTCTACCATTGGTAGTTGTGTTAAATTGGGAAAGTTACTTAACTGCTGTGAGCATTAGTTTTCTCAACTGGAAAATGTAATTAGTGGTCTCTGCCTTGCAGGATGGTTTGGGAATGAGAAACCATGACATACACAGTGTATGACATACAGAAAACCTTTGATACATGGAAGCTGTGTATATAGATGTTACTGTCTTTGACTTCTCCATTAAATTCCAGTCAGTCTGGATTGTGAATGTCCTTTTATGTAAGGTGGAACTAATAGGGTGCAACTTGCTTGGAAATATCGCTTCAAAAAAAAAAAGCAGTATATCTGTAGTAGATATATTTGGCCTCTTCTTACCATATTGAGAGAGCCATTATACTTCTTTTAAATTCTTTTAAATTGAAGTATAATTTATATAGAATAAATTGCACAAATCTCAAGTATATAGCTTAGTAAATACTTCCATATAAATGTACCTGTGTCAACACTACCCAGATCAAAATATAGAACATTTTCAGTACCCTGGAAAGATCCCTCTTGCCTCTTTGCAATCAGTGTCCTCCACTGTGCTCAGAGATAATCACTATTCTGACTTTTATAACGACAGATTAATTTTGTCTGTTCTTGAATATCCTATCAAGAGGATCATATAGTAGGTCTTTGGGTCTAGCTTCTTTTGCTCAGTATGTTTTTGAGATTCAGCCATAAGTTAGTACTTCTCTTAATAGATATTTGGAGTATTTCCAGTTCTTGACTGTTATGAAAAAAATCTATCATTCTTGTATAAGTATTTTTGAGGACATAGACTCTCATTTCCTTTGATTATATACATAGAATTGGAATTACTAGGTCATAAAGGAAACATACACTTAAAGTTGATAGAAACTGACAAATCGTTTTCCAAAGTGATAGTTCCACCTTCTATTCTCACCAGCAGTATAGTATATGCAAGTTGTAGTGCCCTACATCCCACCAAAACCTACATTGTTCTCCCTACTTTTATCCTTTTTAAACATTTTGTGGTGGCTTCTTATTTAATGTATAATATATAGTATATATTCTGTATTTAATATATATATATATCCCTGAACACTCATCAAGTTGAATATCTTTTCATATACTTGTCATCCAGATATCTTCTTTGGTGGATTGCCTATTGACAGAACTGAAGATTTACTGACCAATTGCACTTTTGTGGGGGTCTTTATGCGTTGAAAATAAGTATTTTTCTTGGAAGTAATCAATTTTTTAACAATATTAAACCAATACAAATACACTTTCATTTTCTAGACCAAGGCTAATTGGTTGTAAAGACTTATGTCTTCCTTTAAGAAAAATACATAGGAGTCTCCTTCAGTTGGTTCCCAAAAGATCTTGTAATAAGAAGTTCCTACTGCTCACAGCCTGCTGGAGCATAGACATCACTGGGGAATGCTTTATTGCTAGCCTCTGTTTCATGCCTGGGGCTGGATGACTGCTTGCACATAGCAGATATGATTAGGCATTTTCGCAGAAGACAGCTCAGAAGGGAGCTGTCTGACAGCTTCCCTTGCGTCTATTGCTCCACTGAGGTGTTCAGAGGCCCTCAGGGTGACATCTGGTGAGAGGGGTGGTTTAAGCAGAAAGTGTCTGGAAGGCTATTATTTGGTGGCTGTTCCTGAAAATGCACTTCAAGAAACAGAATGTCATAAGCAGAAATGAACACACAGCTGATAAAATTACAGGATTTTAAAGTTAGAAGAGGTTGTAAAGACGATCCAGCCTGAACATCTCATTTTATGAATTAGGAAATCGAGGCTTAGTGAGATACTGGACTGTCTGGAATTTGCAATACTGGTCAACGGAGAGGCGAGACTTTTTATATTCTTAGTAAGAAACAGATTATCTGGTGAGTAAAATTAAATTCAATGTAGGAACTTGGGGTACACCTTCTTAATTTAAGAGGTACTGAGAACTCTCACCACTGCTATTTATTATGTGCCCCAGAGCTCCTTCTAGTGGGAATTTGCTGCTTTATTCTTCTGTTCCCCAGCACATGCATAGAGCCTTGCATGGGATGTGAGCTCTTCTCCTAAGAAGGAAGCTATGAAAGCAGGCAGCGTGTTTTACTAACAGCAAGTTGAGCTGAAGAGTTAGTCACAGAATTATGCCTGAAGAAAGATTTCAGGATACAGCTGAAGAAGTTTCTGTCAAATTCTGTAAAAGTCAAGAACCTTGATGTAAATTTCAATGTATTGAGCAAGTAATGAAAATTTTAACAAAATGTGGCCCTTTTTGATCTCATACAACAGTAAGCCTTGAGGCAGGGACTTTACAGGTTTGGCTGACTTAGTAGATCAATAATCAATGGCATCAGTGAGGACCCAAACATTTGCCATTATTCCATATGAAATCCTCACTGGACTGGCTTGCCTTGTGGTAGATAGGGAGGTATGCTCCCTAGGTGCTACTTCAAGAAAGGTCTCACTGTGAGGAGTGAGGTCCATTGTCAGCCCTCAGCTGTCCACTTCTTCAGAAACGTATGCCTCACTAAAGAGAGCTGCCTCATTCTTCAGATAGCTGAGTGAAGTGGGGGTGTAAAGAAACAGCCATTTCAGCCTAAAGCAGGAGAACTTCTATGGGTAATATTGGTCTAGAGCTCTTCTTGCAGTTGCCTAAGTTTGTTGGGCTTCATCACAGTTTACATCTCCCTTGCCCTAATCCTGCTTCTTTCCACTTTCTTTCTGCTTTCTTCCACAGGTGCTGACCCCTAACAAACACACTGTACTTTAATCTCTTTGTGTGTATGTATGTGTTTTTGTGTGTTCATGTCTTCATGAGTGTATAAGGGTTTTATGTATTCTAAATAATTTTTTTAGGCTAGGTTCTCAGATTTAGGATTACTGGGTTAAAGGGTATGCCGTTTTAAAGGCTCTTTGATTTTACAGCTTATCAAGATACCGTTGATATACAAACATTATAGATATTTAATGTATACATTTTGATGAGTTTGGACAAATGCATACACTCATATCATCACCATGATCAAGGTAATAAGTATATTCATCACCTCCAATAGATTCCTTGTGTCCCTTTGTATTTTGTGTGTTTGTGGTTAGATCACTTAACATGAGATATGCCTTCTTAAATTTGTAAGTGCATACCACCATTAACTATAGGCCCTATGTTGTACAGATCGCTGGAAATTATTCATCTCATATAACTGTAGCTTTATAACCATTGTACAATAACTTCCCATTTTCTCCTTTCCCTATCCCCTAGAAACTACTTCATTATCTGCTTCTATAAGTCTGAGTGCTATAGATATTTCATATAGGTGGAATCATGCAGTATTTGTCCATCTGTGACTGACTTATTTCACTTAGCATCAAGTCTTCCAGGATCACTCATATTGTCACAAATGGTAGGATTTTCTCATTTTTCAAGGTTGAGACCATCATTATTGGTTTAGACCAGTCAAGACTTATCCTTTGGAGCTTGGCTTAAGGCCCAGCTTCTTCTTAGGAACAAGCTTATACTGAGGACAATGAATAAAATTTTGACTCAGGAAGAAAAAAGACAGGGAGTAGGTTGGAAGGAGCAGGATAGGCAATGAAGCTTGCCTTGCTATACAATCAAAAGTGACCAGGAATCTCAGGGCCAAGAGGGATGTGAGAGTCATGAAAGGCAAAGGGAAGAGCAGTTTTATTGGAACATGCACATGACATAGCCTTAAAAAAAGGACACAAAATAATTGGCCAAAGAATATTTGCTGAATTAATGAGAACAGACTTTATGATTTATTGGTCCCTTTTGGGTAATGGTGTCAAATCTGCTTTTCTAAGCCTTTCTTTCATTATAAAACCACACATAGACTCTAATGGACATGTGTACATTTTAATAAAACCACATCAAAATTTGTAGGAAATAAGGCCTATCCCTATAGACATTTTCCCCTTTTGGCCTGGAACTTATAGAATACATTCTATAAAATAAGCATATGGGTCATAAAATTACTTATTTCAGGGTTTTAGTATAGAAATTTACATGAAAAAATAAATATGGCTATGATAATTTAAAATGAATTACTGAATTTTAGTTTCTTTTGATAAACTTTGATGTTTTTCACAGATAACATTAATAAAGACACATGCCTATAAAACAATAAGAAAAATCATTTTCTTTTTTTGAAAAATTAATTTTCATAGTTAAAATTTAAATATATTGAATTTATAGATCTTTTGAATTTAGATTTTAACACAATATGAATAATAGTAATAATATCACATGCATCATTAATTTGCCTGCTTTTAACTTGATATATAAAATCATTTTGTATTTACAGAGATAACCTAGCAGCATTCTTCCTGAAAAGCAATGTGTATATACATGCACTAATCACCTTGCTTTCATCTGTTTCTGCCTTTTTCCTTACTAGCTTTTTATCCATGGATAAAATGAAAATCAGAAATACAAAATCACAGCTAAAATTCACAATGATAATTTGCAAAAAAGCTACTATAAGGTGTGCCTATACAAGTTCTGTCCCTAAAATGGATGAATAAGACAGACCGCAGATTATGTGCAATTGTAGGTTGTAGGTGGTATCATTACTCTTACCCTTACTCTACCAGTTCAGGAAGCATATTAAAGTATAAACGTGTGAGAGTGGTAATATTCCAATACTAACCTTGAATCAGTACTGATTTATGTAAACATCAGTCTTCATGAATGTTTTACTTTGACCACTACTGATTACAAAATATTGTGACCTACCTCTCAATATTTAGTTGGAAGTGGAGAATTGCAGTCATAATTAGAATACTTTAACTCTAGGGCACCTCTTGTCTTAGTGTTTTTTTTCTTTTTAAAATTGAGATGAAATTCTCGTAAGATAAAATGAGCCATTTTAAAGTGCACAATTTAGTGGCATTAGTGCATTCCCAATGTTGTGAAACCACTGTCTCTATTATTAGGTTCTGAATCATTTTCACCATCCCAGAGTTTTAGTATGCTTTTGATCCCTTATGCTAAATTTTACATAAATCTTGTATTAGGTAATGGAAGGGCAGAAGGTAGAGGCCATTTAGGAATGATGCTTCAGTAGAAAGTAAGTGCATTTACCTTCTAGAAAAGCAAGAGACTTGGAAAAAAAGACACTCCATTATTCTATTTGTTTGGCAAATTGATACATGATATTGATCCATCATTTAGTCATCTACTTTGGATATTCAGACAATTGAAATGAATGTCTTGGTAAACACATACATGCACACGTACATGCCTTCAGACATATCTGCTGCTAAAATGTGGAGATATTTGTTCTAATCATAGGAGTAGCAGGTAGCAGGGTAGATGGAAATTTCCATGCAATCTTAAAGACTATTTTGTTGCTAAAGCATTTCAAAGATGGCTTTCCCATAGGTTAAGTTGCCAATCATTCACTGATTCAGAATGACTTCTCAGGTATCTCCATGGCATCAACCATCTGTCTGTGGATTCAGCTTTTGAGGTGTTAGGATGATTGAGAATAAGAAGAAGCTGTGGTAACTATTCATCTCCTTTTCTTCTCTGGCAGATATTCCCATAAATGAGTTAGAGCTATCGGGAGTAAATTACAGATGTTCAGTGGAGGAAAACTCTGTTTTTCTACTTAGGTTGCACTTTTATTTATATGCAGTATGAATTAATTTTGTAGTCCTAAACTCCATTAAGTTTCATTGCTATCCTTTTTGTATTATATTTGCTTAGAAATCCTTGTAGTAGACCAAAGAAATATTGTGAAAAACCATTTGCAGATACTCTTTGTGGAGAATAAGAGGAAAATGTTACTGGTTGGGAATCTTTACATTTAACCTGAATGCTAGAACTGTCAATGTATGAAAAATACTAAAGAATAGGAGGATGCTTTCAAAGGTTTAAAACGTACCAACAACAAAGGAAATGACTTAAAAATTTGAGGAAATAAAATTTTTAAAAATAAAAAAACCCAAACTTCTGTAAAAGACACAAAATAATTAAAGTGAAAAAATACATAGAATGAGAATCAAGTATATATAAAGTAAATGACACATGAATGTGGAAAACAAAAGCCACCAACAGGCAACTCACCTAAAAGGAATCTTGCTACTCCCATGAACACAGGAAGCTCAAGATCAATGTATGCAAGTCAAATCCAAAATCAGATAATTAACAACATTTCAAACTAACAAAGTTGAAAAAGATTCCCATACCAAATGTTGGAGAAGTAGAGAAATACCAACCATATTGTGATATTATGGGTTGTAATATCAGTTGGTTATATTTAACCACCTCAGAAATCAATTTGATAATATCAAATATAATTGAATGTTTACATCCTCAGTTATTATTCTCCTGGCTATAATTCAGAGAAACCTAATATAGACCACCAGGAAACACAAAACGATGTACATTACAAATTATGAATAGCATCAGTATTTTAGAAAGAACTTAAATGTCAACCATATGAGTAATGATAGTATTCTGCTTTTAACAGTAGGGAAGATTAAATATTATGAAGGGCTTTGTGCTGATATAAAGAAGCTATTGAACAAAATTATAATGTGTATGAGGAGCAAATTATCAGGAAGGAGTGAAGGGAGAGAGAGAAGGTGGTCCAAATAATGAAATCATTGCCATAAATATTAATTGGTTAAACTTTTCAATTAAACTTTTCAGTGGCTATAACAAATTGGATTTAAAGAGTAGAGAACAAAAATAGAAGAACATCAAGAAGCCCAATTCATTTTTATGCTATATGTATGAACCACACTTTAAACAAAGAATATAGGAAGGTAGTGGTGGGGCACCTGGGAGACTCAGTCAGTTAAGTGTCTGCCTTTGGTTTAGGTCAGGATCCCAGGGTCCTGGGATTGAGCAGCACGGCTCAATCCCAGGAGCTTCTGTTCCCTGCCACTACATCTGCTTGTGCTCTTTCTTTCTCTCTCTCTCATTCTCTGTCAAATAAATAAATCTATAATAATAAAAAAAGAATATAAGAACATAAAAAAGAAAATAATTTGCAAACCAAAGTCTGGGGTGTTAGTGTTGGCAGAGTAACTTTTTCTATCTTTTTACTTTTCTACATTCTTAAAGTATAGGTCTTAGAGCATATATTTGTGTTTGGGTGGTCACCAAAAGAATAGACAGATATTCCAGACATGGAAGCATTTCGTAATGTCTCTATCCCTGGGAAAGTATAGTGAATCTTTTACCCATAGATGTAATAATGTAGCTTCAATATGCAAAGGAACATAATAAAATAGTTCCAATTTTAATGCACATCTCTCAGTAGTCAATAAAATAAGCACATACAGATATTGAGAAGGATATATATATATATATATATATATTGAAATTCAATATATATATTTCTATATATATATATTGAAAAGAATGTGCATTCTACAGCTGTTGGGTGTAGTGTCATAATATATCAATTGCTGGTTGTATTATTCAAATGGTATATATATATACATATTTGAACACTTATAAGCATTTTCTGTGGGTTTAGCAGAGAGCAAGTCGTATTGAGTTTCTAAAAAAAATGTAGCATGCAAGCTATATTCTTTGATAATTGTGAAAATGAGCTAAAAATCAAAACCAAAATGACACTGGAAAATGTCCAAATAACCATTTCTAGATAACCCATAGACCAAAAAGAAGACAAAATGGAAATTAGAACATGTTTTGAAATAAATAGTAATATATGAAATCATGTGAGCTATAAACCATTAATGGATATATTAGAAACAACTGCTGAATGCTAATGTTCTATGATCCAGCTCAAAAAATTAGCAAGAGAATAACAATTAAAATCCAAAAAAGAAAGAAAAAAAAAGGGATAATTAGAAATTAATGAAATAGAGAACAGAATAAAATCCACAAAACCCAAATTCACCTTTTTGGAAAAGAGAAATAATTTGAAAAACTGGTCAAGACTGATCAAAGAAGAAGGTGAAAATAAATGATATACAAATACACTGATAAGTTTTGGACAAATTTTTAGAAAAACACAACTTTCTAAAACTAACACAAGAATACAGGAAATCTGAATTGTCCTATAGCAATTAAAAATTATTTTTAAAGACCCTCCTACAAAGAAAAATCTAGACTTAGATTGCTTCACTTGTGATTTTTTTCCACACACTTAAGGGAGAATTACCTCAACTCTTCCAGAGAATGAAAGATAAAGAAGATACTTTCTAACTCATTTTTTGAGGCCACAAGAAGATGGTCATGAAACACTGTTGAAGAAATTTCATCAAAGACAAATTACAGCTAATTATTCTCATCTACATAGATGAAAAAATCCTAAACAAAAATAGTAGGAATAAAAATATAGCATTACATAAAAAAGCTAATATATTATGATCTATTTGGTTTATACTAGGCATACGGTATAAATTTGAAAATGAATAGATGCAATTCACTTTTACAGAAAAAGAAGACAAATTATAATTTCAATAAATGTAGGAAAAGTATTTGATAAAATTCAACAGCATTGATTATTCAATAAAAATCTTAGGACCAGAAGGATACATTCTTAATCTAATAAATGACATCTCTAAAATTTTAGAGCAATTATCATACTTAATAGTAAAATTTTAAACTTTTCTGCCCTGCTTTTTGGAGTAAGATGATCTTTGATACAATTCTTTTTATTGAATATTATAATAGAGATCCTATTAATTATAATTTTCCATTAAAAATAAACAAAACTTGCAAGAACTAGAGTGGAAGAAATGATAATGTTATTTGTAGAAAACATAATTGCGTACCTAGGGAGTCCAAAAGAATCTATAGATAAAATATTATGATTAAGTGAATTAAGTAAGGTTTCTGGATATAGTAGAAAAACTGAAAAATCAGTACAACTTCTATGTATTGTCAACAAGTAACTGGAAAATTAAGTTTTAAAAATATAATCTAAAGTAGTAGTAAAACATCAAATATCTAAAACATCTAAAAAAACATGTTTAAGAACCTTATATATAAACTAACAACATAATCGAGAAAAAATAAAGCAGGCAAGTAAACTGAGGAATATACTTTATTATTTGAAACACTCAAGTATATGTTGTAAAGATATCAATTCTTCTTCCTAAATGTCTAAAAATAAAATGCAACAATAGTAAAAATTCAAGTTTTTTAATGGAAATTAACAAACTTGATCCTAATTTTTTTTGGAAATTCAAAGGGCCCAGATAAAGGGAAAGAACAAAGTTGGCGGATTCTTTTTTTCTAAGTCTAACTACAAAATTGTAGTAATTATGAGCATCATATCAGCACAAATATAAAAACAACAATAGCAGGGATTTGAAAATACAGAAGCAGATTTTCACAATCATGGACAATTTATTTATGGAAAAATGGCACTTTTGAACAGCATTTACTATAAGATCAATATAACTTCCAAATGAAGAAAAGGATATTGACTTCAAACACCATGCACAAATACCTGTCCATATAGATAGATAGATAGATAGATAGATAGATAGATAGATAGATATAATTTTGAGGAAAATAAATCCAGATCCAACAATGCGTGATTCTGCTCATATAAAATTTAAAAATTAGTTAGAAACCTTCTATGATATCAAAGGTCAGGATAGTGGTTGCCATGGTGAAGGAATAAGGAATAGTGAGTGAAGGTACACCCAAGGAGTGCTTCTGGGTAATTATGGTGGTTAATTTCTTGAGGTTTGTGATGGTTACATGGGCATATTCATTTCATGGGATGTCATTTATCTATATGTTTTTGATTAGCATTCTTCTGGTATGCTATACTTCAATAAAAGATTATTTCACAATATGGTTGATAATAACATTTGTCAACTGTGTGTGTTTGATAAGTATATGTATCTATTCCCTGCACTTTTCTCCATTTCTAAAATAATTCTTAACTTATAAATAATAAAGTAAAGCAAAACCATTGATAAACAATCATTCTCTTGAAAGGATTTAGCCTTAATATACAGATAGAGTTTTCCTAGTGTCAGTAATCAATTTATTAATTCATTGAGTTAATTTAAGAGTTTAATCTTCCATTTTCCAGTTGTGTCCACTGCCTCTCTCACCCTGTTACAAATATACATACTCAAAAAATAATATGATGGCTATTTTTATGTCAATATCTACATCTTTTCCCCCCATAAAATGATAGTCTTTGTGGAATGTTCATGCTCAGGACCTTCTGGGAAATACATTATTCTCTGAGCTTAAGAAGAGTCCGACATCTTCCCTCCTGCCCCTTCTTCCAGAAAGCTGTTAATCAATAAGCTAAGAACTGGACGGCCACAAGAAAGTAACGCTTCTTGCTTTTTCTTAAGATCATAAAGGGCTTATATATTTATTGTATAAAAAGATAATTATCCATATTCTTAAATAATCTACCAGCCTTTTCTTATACGATGATTTTTTTAAAGGAACATAAATAGCTAATTATAAAATACAGAACTGTATGTAAATAGTTTTTTAATCTTTTTTTTCACTTAACATAGCATAAACTTTTTCATGTAATTATATATGATGGTGTTCCTTAATCCAGTGTTTGAGGATCTTTAGAAATACAATGAATGCATAGAATGTAAAGGGAACGTCATCCTTATAATGCGATTATTTACCTAGTGCTCATGAGTATTTGCTTGCTTGGATGTTAGTGTAGAGTATTCACTGTTAAGCTGGGTATTTTAATTTTCCTTGTAAAACAGGCCCAACTCTGCAGCAAAGCTTGGATCTCTGCTCCATTTAAAGAGATGCACTGTAACCTCTGAAACAGAAAGTGAATTTAATCAATCCAGAGGGAGCAGTGCTTTCTCTGAGGAGGTTGCTTAATGAGTGACTCTTGAGTGAATCTCCAGTCTACTTGCCAGGGTTGCTGCCCCATTTCTGTTTCTGAAGTTACCTTTTCCCCTCCTGTCTACTGAACTTAGAGTGGGTTTTTATTTCCCTTTCATCCCTTAGCACATAAAAGCATGATCAGAGTTACTCCAAGACTTACTTATATGGACTTGGGAAAACTCACCTCACTTCTTTCCAAACCTAACTGTAGGAACAAATAATATTCCAAGTCATTTTTTACCTTTCACTTATTTTCCCTATTTACCAATTCAGTTGAATTTTAGAAGTCTTTAGAAATACTGATTATATTCTTTGTGCTTAGCTTGACAGAAGCTTGACACAGATAAACTGGTTTATTAATACCACATTACTTTATGGCTATAATAAACACATTTAAATTTTAATTTTAAGCCAAGTTGTGAGTCAATGCAAAGATCTTAATGTGCTGCTTCAAAATATATCATCTGCTTTAAATGAAAGCAAAATTTGGAAGCCCCCTCTGGTAAACATACAAAAACCTACTTAAAGGACTGTAACCAGAAAAAGGTTTTATAAGTGAGCTACAAAGAGAATTATCTATGGGCTTACAATCTCAACTTACTTTTTTCTTCTTGCTAGATTGAGTTTGTAGGTACTTTAAATGAAATAATCAAGAATTAAATACATACAAAGAAACTTCTGACTCAATGTGTACAATCATGATGAATCACTGGAATATAATATAATTTACTAATTAAATATTATAGATAATGTTTTAGTTTATAACATTCTTTGGAGGAAATAATACTTTTTAAAACAAGTTCAAAATGATCTGAAATGCTGCTGTTCCTTTCTGGCAAAGATGGAATGTCTAAATGAATTCTGGCAATTGGCTTTAGGGACTTCAAAGCTTCGTGTTATCTGTGAAGTGATTCATTATTAATGCCCTGATGTAGCTGGTAATGTTTAGTCTAATTGGATTTAAATAGCTTATTGTAGGAAGTTTTCATTTGAGGTTATTTTTGCAGCCTTAGTGATAATAACTTGAGTTAGTATTTTTCTAAGAATCTTTGCCAGGAGACAAATATTGTCAGCTGAATAGTCATATCTGATCATCAGTTGATGATGGGGTAGATTAATCTAGTAACCTTATTCATAATAATGATCCTATTTTTTCCTAAGTATATAAACACCAGAGAGATCTAGTTCATATTAGTTGTTCAATCATAAGATGATATGTTAGCCCTGTGAGGTTGGAGTGGAGAGAAAGGACTGCTGCAAAATGTATCCATCTTGATCTCTACAAGAAAATTCATTACCCTTCATCCTGCCCCATTGAGGCAAGACCAAAAGGGACTGCTGGAAAAATAGATGATTGGGATAGGATAATGGTATTCCACAGCTTACAGTCATTCACAAGGCAAAGTGAATAATGTCTATCATCTATCTATCTATCATCTATTAATTTAACTTACATAGAGTCTCACTATGAGCTAATCATTGTTCTAAGTGCTTTGAAATATTAACTCATTGATGAGGAAGGAGCATTCATAACATAGTGAACTCTGTTTTGTATTTATGGCTTAAAAAGAAAGACTAATGATAACGTCATAAAACATAACCTAGCTATAGACACAATATTTTGAATTATGAAAGGCAGGTCAGATCTGGTAGAGATTCCTTTCAACTAATCTTGACTGGGAGATAAGGTTTCTGCTATGTGCATGATACATCATGTCTGTCAAAGGACAGACAATCTCTTGGGAATAACAGGTCAGGAACAATTAACAATGAGAAAAGTCGGAAGAATGAATAAACCCAAATTTTGCTACTTTGCTCTGTTGATCAAAGCATTTTACAGGTGTGATGGAATTCACTGATTATTTTGGAAAGTCTCTCTGGTATTCAACGGAAGTCAACAGACTGTCCTTCACTTTTTGAAGAATACACCATGGGTCCCAATTCCATAGATGCCCTACGTAGATTCCAACTACATTTGGAATCAGTGATTATTTCATTGTTACCATGTTTTTTCTCTTCAGTCTCTAATGTGTTTTTATTTTCCTCCCTAATGATTTCCCTTGGTTTTACTTTCCAAACCACTGGAAGGGATAGATTCCCTTAAGCATTTTGAAGTAGAGTGGAAATTATTTCACTGCAATGGCTAGCAATTATGTCAGAGACCAGGAGGCTGTCAGGGTTACTAGGCAAGACCTGCAGTTATCTGAAGCACATCAATTCTGAAAAATACCAGGTTTAGAAGTAAACAGTCTCTTTAACAGATGATTATAATAGTCATCACCTGCAATATTTTTCTGCATTCAGATGAGATTTTTAGAAGTAGTAGTATAAATCTAAGTAATAACTAAAATATTACTAAATAACTAAAATATTTAAAATATTTAAAAATGAAGAATGTCCAAAAGTAGAATTATCCTATGTACTCCAAGACTGAAAATGAATTTTTAGAATAATGCTGTCCAGTAGAACTTTCTGTGATGATGGAAATGCTCTGTTATCTCTACTGTCTAATATCATAGCCACTGGCCACCTATGGCTGTTGAGCAATTGGTAAATTGGCTAATTGAATTGAGGAACTGAATTTTAAAATTATATTTAGGCCTTCTGCCCCTGGATGCCGCTGAGTAAGCATCATTAAAGTCTCCCCTCCCAGTGCCATCATGCCTAAGTCAGAGTCTCCCAAAGAGCCTGAGCAGCTGTGGAAGCTCTTCATCGGAGGTTTGAGCTTTGAAACAACCTATGAGAGTCTGAGGAGCCATTTTGAACAATGGGGAACGCTTATGGACTGTGGAGTAATGAGAGAACCAAACACCAAGCGCTCCAGAGGCTTTGGGTTCGTCAGCTACACCATCATGGAGGAGGTGGATGCAGCCATGAATGCAAGGCCATACAAGGTGTATGGAAGAGTTGTGCAACCAAAGAGGGCTCTCTCACGGGAAGATTCTCAAAGACCTGGTGCTCACTTAATGGTGAAAAAGATTTTTGTTGGTGGCATTAAAGAAGACACTGAAGAACATCATCATCAAGACTATTTTGAACAGTATGGAAAATTGAGGTGATTGAGATCATGACTGACTGAGGCAGTGGCAAAAAAAGAGGTTTTGCTTTTGTGACATTTGATGACCATGACTCTGTAGACGAGATTGTCATTCAAAAATACCATACTGTGGGGATCCCTGGGTGGCGCAGTGGTTTGGTGCCTGCCTTTGGCCCAGGGCCTGATCCTGAAGACCCGGGATCGAATCCCACATCGGGCTCCTGGTGCATGGAGCCTGCTTCTCCCTCTGCCTGTGTCTCTGCCTCTCTCTCTCTCTATGTGACTATCATAAATAAATAAAAATTGGAAAAAAAATTTTAAAAAAATACCATACTGTGAATGGCCACAACTGTGAAGTAAGGAAAGCCCTATCGAAGCGAGAGATGGCTAGTGCTTCGTCCAGCCAAAGAGGCTGAAGTGGTTCTGGAAACTTTGGTGGTGGTCGTGGAGGTGGTTTTGATGGGAATGACAACTTCAGTCATGGAGGGAACTTCAGTGGTCGAGGTCGCTTCAGTGGCAGTCAAGGTGGTGGTGGATACGGTGGCAGTGGGGATGGCTATAATGGATTTGGTAATGATGGAAGCAACTTTGTAAGTGATGGAAGCTATAACAATTTTGGCAATTACAACAATCAATCCTCAAATTTTGGACCCATGAAAGGAGGAAATTTTGGAGGCAGAAGCTCTGGCTCCTATGGTGGTGGAGGCTAATACTTTGCCAAACCACGAAACCAAGGTGGCTATGGTGGTTCCAGCAGCAGCAGCTATGGCAGTGGCAGAAGGTTTTAATTACTGCCAGGAAACAAAGCTTAGCAGGAGAGGAGAGCCAGAGAAGTGGCAGGGAAGCTGCAGGTTACAACAGATTTGTGTACTCAACCAAGCACAGTGGTGGCAGGGCCTAGCTGCTACAAAGAAGACATATTTTAGACAATACTCATGTGTATGGGTAAAAAACTCGAGGACTGTATTTGTGACTAATTGTATAACTGGTTATTTTAGTTTCTGTTCTGTGGAAAGTGTAAAGCATTCCAACAAAGGGTTTTAATGTAGATTTTTTTTTGCACCCATGTTGTTGATTGTTAAATGTAATAGTCTGATCATGATGCTGAATAAATGTGGCTTTTTAAAAAAAAATAAAATTATATTTAGTATTAATTTAAATGTAAATATGTGCCGCATGAGCCAAGTATTACTGCATTAGGGTAGTTCTAATTTTCTAAAATTCTAAATCATAATTGTGTATGATAAGAACATTTTACACTGAAGAAATACTGTATGTATTTTTCATTATATACTATAAATCATCATGTAATTTATATGAACTATAAAAAGGAAATGTTCGGTTAAATACATGCATTTCTGAAATTAGATTTGGCACTATGTTTTAGTATTTCAAATATTTTTTCCCATTGACACTATGCATTTTTAATTTTTTCAAGAAATGTGATTTTTGCTAAAAACAAAATATAATTCTGGCAATATTGAAACATTTTTAATTTGAAGTTTAATTCATTTGCTGAGAAGAGTGTATTTTTTTAAGTTTCATTGATACACAATTTACCTACCATAAAACTCACTTGGTGTACAATTCTTAGTGTTTTTTTTCTTTTTAGTGTACTTAAAAAATTGTGCAACCATCATAATCTAAAATTAGAGCATTTTCAAATCCCACAAAAGGAACCTTATTCCTATTAGCAGTCACTCCCCATTTCGTCCCTAGCCCCTCACATCTGTCTCTATTGATCTGCTTATTCTAGATAATTGATAGTAATTAGAATGATATAATACATAGAAACTTGTAACTTCCATTGAGAGCTGAATTTCTTCCCCCCAAGAACCTTTTTCTTCACCTGAGATAAAAATAAGTAAATATAGCTTAAAAATGATAAATTTCACTTATAGGAATGTTTGTAAGATTTTGGAGAAGAGAAAAACGTCCAATAAATATTAATAGAGAAGTTGCATAATTAATAAAATATCTACAAAACCAGTACTAGAAACCTAGTTCATAAAGTACTTACTCTTAAAAAAAAAAAAAGTACTTACTCTTCTATCTACTGTCACTATATCTGAAGGGTCCCAGTGCAGACAATGACACAAGAAATTGTCCTGGGAAATTATAGTCTTCTTGACCATGCTGCTGTTGTCTCTCAGGTTCTCTGTCTTTTCAGGTGCTGCCTGTGCTGTCATGGGAGCTCAGAAAGATTGCATGGAACATGTGTTGTGGTTAGTGAGGGGAAGTGTCCTCTTCTAATTTTCTAGGGGTTTACTCTTTAAAGGGAATACCAAGGCAGATTTGTTTCTGTCCCAGTGTTTTATGGAATTTTAAGTGGATAACTTCTTATAACTTTTGCCTACTTCCTCCCTCTTGCCTTTTTTCAGCATGCATTCAGATAGGTATATGTTGGGTTACGAGGGGGCAAAGACCTTCCCCAGAAATGATGATCTCATGAGAATTTCTCCTCTTTGCTGAGGAATAAGGCCAGACTCCAGGGGTCCATCCAACTTACCGTGTCCTGTTCTTTCTTCCCTATAATGAGTTTTTATCTAGAAACCACCTCGGTCCCTCTTAAAAGTTGGTTTCCAGCAGGCCAGATTCCCCAATTTGTCAGAGATGTCCAGCTATTTTCGAACACCAGAGCTTTGTGTAGTTAAACTAAAGTTGGGATAGCCACCAAATTTCTTTGTTGTGCCATAGGGCCTCTCAGTAGAGAATGGGGTGGAAATCTGTGCGTGGAGCCATCTGGTGGTAGGACCATCTACTCACACTTTCTGCCACCCCAGATTTTGACACACTTGAATTCTCGTGTTATATAAATAGCTTTATATCTGGGATAGTATTTCCCAGTGCTCAAGTAATGCCAAAAACCATCATGTTTCTCATTTCCAATAATTTGACTTCTTAAAAGTCTATCTTACAAACAGAACTAAATATAGTCAAATCCTTGTCTAGAAAGTTTATCTTGAAAATGGCTGTATGTCATGGCAGCAAGACAACTAGTTGGAAAATTAAGCATTGTGTTAAACATTACAAGTAAAATGTTCAGCCCATTCAGAGTTATTTGGTGCAATGTGATCCAGAGATTGGTTAACTTTTTTTTGTTTGTTTATAAAAACTGCCAAATTCTCTCAAATGAATGGTTTATGTGCACAAAGTTACTTATACTAAAAACATTATATAAATTGAGTCAAAAATTGCTCATTCTCATCACTGACACCATGAAAAAAAGAGAAGACTAAAGAGTTTGGACTTTGTTGAAAAGCTATTTAAGTCAGTATTAAAAAAAAATTGTTTAAATGATCCAATATATATCCAGACCTATGAGGGGGAAAAGAAAACATATTCCTTCAAGAACTATGGTATGTAGCAGACACCATTTCTGAATTGAGGGGTTTAGTGTTGTTGCTGTTTTAGACTCTGAGAATATTAGATGGTAGATTCTACCCACATCCTTTCGTTTTTTGGCCTCTAACCTTATTGTATGGAGAGATACATAAGACAGCTCTAATTCTGAAGGTAGAGGAAGGCAAAGAGCAATAGCTGTTCTGGGTTTTGTCTTCATGAGGGAATAAGGATGCTGATTTCAGAATAGAGATACTTACTGTCCTGTTTCAGAAACTTAATGTTTTTTAGACTAGAGTGTTTTAAGTATTACCCTACTCTTTCCTCTGTCCTTTCGCTTCCTTTGTCCTCTAACTTCAAAGAATATATCAGGAATAGAATTCAGAGATAGTCTTCTAACTACATATACTTAGGATGGCATGAGCCTTAAGCCTTCTTAAGTTCTTTTGATTATTTTTTCATTCTACAAACATGTACTGAGTGTAGAAATGATTGGAAAGAGGAGGAGAGTTAGTAAACCAGATTAGAGGTCATTGATAGGTTGACACTGGGAGAAACAGAGACAAAATTTTCCTGCACCTTGGAACCATACATTCATGATTGGGTAGAAGAGACTTGAGATTTGTTTTTTTTTTTTTTTTTGACTTGAGATATTTTTAAAAAAATATTTTATTTATTTATCCATGAGAGACACACACAGAGAGAGAGAGAGGCAGAGACACAGGCAGAGGGAGAAGCAGGCTCCATGCAGGGAGCCCAACATGGGACTCAGTCCCGGGACTCCAGGATCACACCCTGGGCTGAAGGCGGCCCTAAACCACTGAGCCACCTGGGCTGCCTGACTTGAGATTTTTTTAAGAGAAACTGGTGCTTTTACAGGAGCAGTGAGCCAGTATGCTGCTGAAGGCTCTATTATAGTCTGGATTCTGATATCAAAGCCATTTTTTTTTTTTAACCTGATGAATACTGTCCTCTCCCTGTGGCCCTAGGTGAATTCCATCTGAAAGGAAGAACAGTCTCTTGATCCACAATTATAGGTTTGGGAGGCCACATTAGTATCCTGATGGGCACTGAAGATAAAACAAGACATTCTTAGTGATCTGAAGGAAATTATGATATAGTAGTAGGAACTTCCAGGTAAACAATCACAACATGGCACTATATGTAGTAATAGAGAAAGTTTGGATTCTGATGGCAGCCTAGTAAAGAATACAACTATTTCAGTTTTGGGAGAGTGAAAAGCATAATCTGATAGGTGACATTTGACCTGGGTATTGAAGGGTGAGTGGGAATTTTCCAGGTAGTGAAGAAGAGAATGGGAATAGAATTGTTGAAATAACACCTTGGGAGAAAAGTATGCACATAGGCGAAACCAAACAATCTCCCCAAATTCCCCAAACAAGAAAAACAAAATAAAATATAAAACAAAAACTTAGCATTTTCATAATCCTTGGCTCAATGAGACCTTTTTGAAATGTGAGTAGGAGCAGAGTTCTTATTTTCTTTTATGCTATTCTGTAAGTTGATCTATGTGCAATGCCAAATGGAGTTTGTGCTCAAAATTTCCTAATCCATTAATCTTCAGGTGTTTTTCACATTTTCCATTTGGGTGACTGCAGTAGATCCACTGACCCCCAAAAAGGTTGGTAAGCCAAAGAGAAAACAGCAGACTCCCTGAATGATAAGTATTTATAGAAAAGGCAGTTCACTTAGAGCAATTACTCAGAGAAGTTAGAGGGGAAAGTATGGAGTGAATGTCCATCATTTATTAGTTTAGAATTAAACCAAGTATAATCTATAGATAATGGATAGAGATGACTTTTTAAAGTAAAACCTTTCACCCTAGTAATGCAAACCTCTGACACCAGGGCCTACTTCTGTGCTGAATCACTCAAGCTGTGGCTCAATGCCCAAAACTCAATTTCTTTTGTTCAGTGCCCTCTAAAGCATGATCTCTCTGAGACTCAGCTTATCCTGGCAGAACTTTGCCTTATTGAATTTTGCTTGATTTGCTCTTCCTCTTTGAGTCTGATTAAAGTTTCCTTCTCTTTCCAGCACCCATTTGTTTCTGCTTCAAGCGAAGAACTTGCTTAGTTAGCTCAATTTGATTTCCCTCGTGGGTTTTTCTCCTATATGTTTCTTTATTGCAGAAGCCTTCACAGATAGAAATGTGGTTCCTTGAGCAGATAATAACAGCTCTTGTTAACTAATGGTTCTAACCCTTACATGGCTCTTCTTACTCGCTGGATACTGTTCTAAATGCTTTTCATGAATTAATTCCATCTTCACAAAAACTGGCAAGTATCGTTCTTCTTCCCATGATGTAGATAGGGAGGCACCTAGAGAAGAAAGGCCTTGCCAGAGCTCACAGAGTTGGTAGCAGAGTTGACTCCTTTTAGGACTTAATGGCTAATGTTGTACAACTAAATGCTGCTCAAATTTTAGTGTGTCAACCAATCATGTGGGGATCTTAATAAAAGTCAGAGTCTGATTCCAGAGGTCTAGGGTATGATCTGAGATTCTGAATTTCTCATAAGCTCCCAGATGATGTTGATCCTGATGTTCAGGGACCACAAATTGAACATCAAGGGCATGGCCATTATTCAACATATTTCAGATGTTTTTTTTCTTCATGGAATTAACTTCTGGCTATTTTGGTGACCCTGTCATTATCTTGACTAATTCAGAACCAACTCAAGCTGAAGTTCATGTATATATTTCAACATACTAATTTCTCATGGAGTGTATAAGTCTATGGAGCTCTTTTTATTTGGAAAGCCTACCAAATGAATGCAACCCTCACGGATTCCTGCCTTTGAGAGCAGCTTTTGTGCCCTCCAAGATGATAGTATATGTACATAGGGTTTGACTACATAAATATGATAATTACTCATTACAGATTATAATCCTTATGGGAATAATGAAGGATTGTTTGAACAATAGGGAACATCAGAATCTTATCAGACCTTCACAGCCAACTTAGCCACAAAGAGGTCAAATACAACCGGTGATATTTTTATATTACAGCAAGAATGAGTGTTACATAAAAAAATGAATTAATGTTATAAATGTCATAAATGAATGTTGTTAAATTAAGTCTGAGTCTATGTGCATATATAATGCAATTTTTTTCAATTTCTTTTTATAAGTAATTCTCTAGCTATAAGCCAGGCAATTTTATCTACTACATTTTTAGTGAGTCTTAGAATATGATTTAAAACATTAGCAATTTATTTAAAAACATTGGCATTTTTTTTCAAAATAAATTGTGTTGAATTTCCCCAATTTTATTCCACCATTTTACTTACTACTGCAGATATATTGCATGATTATTTTGAATATTTTGTCACTTGCCAATATCTTGATATTTTTTAGAAATTATTCTAATGTACAATGCCAAGCATTTTTTAGTGCTTGAAATAGCCGGCCACATAAAATACTAAAGCAGAAAGCTATTTGGCCATTACCTAGAAAGAAATAGATAGTTTTCAAGGAAGGACATGGTCAAGTGCTTTGAAGAGGATAGATATGGATTTGAATGTTTGTCCAATTGGTTATTTTATTGTCTAGCCATAATGTGTTCTTCCCACATAATGATTTTAATAAAGAGTTTGCTGCCAGATTTAACTAGAAAGACAATTAGCCCCAGAAAAGGATCCAAACCTTTGGCTTCTTTCAAGCTCAAAAGATCTCAGGTCACTAATTGCCCAAGGGAAAGACAAAATCTGTTATAGAATTGCCAGGCCAAACTTTGAACTATAGTTTGAAGAAACTGGAAAAAGAAAAGGAAGCATGAAAATAAGCTTTTCTCTCTTTTTAGTAGGTCTGATCCTGGAAATGTTTAAAGACTACCTTGTATCAGAAATGAGAGATATATGAAGAAAAATAGGGAAACTCATACTACGTGATATTAAAACATCCAGTATTTAAACAGGCTTTTGTTATCTAGGGAATTGCAAAAACATCACAAAAATATGTACTCAGTTTTATGAAAAGAAATAGGCAATGCTTGACCAAAGGAGAGACTGGTGGTGGAGAGGGTGGTATTTATACTTCAGGTCATACTTTGAGTATAGTCGACACACATGATTATATTTGAAAAAAATAAAAGTAAAGTGATTTTTATTTCCAAGAAATTATTAGTATGGTTATTTTATTTATGCATAAAATAATTATATTGAGTATAACTTCAAAGTTTGGGATTTAAAATTTTGCTTTAAAATTATTACATAACAATGTTAATCCATTTTCAACATTTTTTGTATTAACACTAGATTTTTGTATTAGACTTAAATTTCTACATAATAAAAAAGCAAGAAGTAAAATAATTTTTTATAAAATTTGCATTATACAGGCTAGGCTAGGTTATGCTACAGAATCCTCTCTTCCCCCTCTTATCTTCTCCAGAAAGAGGTTTGCCATAACACACAGTGTTCGTTGGGAGTCTGAGTTGCTCTCCAGGCAATTCTCCTGGAAGATCAGTATTTCAGGCTGTTTTGCTTCTATGGTTCCTGTAAATAATATATGCCTCCAGGTTGATGAGGGCAGAGAGGACATGGAAAACTCCCACAAACTCTGAATGTTTGTTACCAGGAAGTTACAAAATCCCTTTTTACCCACACTTCTTTAGTTGAAGTAAATCCTACACTTAACATATATTTATCTTCAAAGGGCAGTTAAGTACAACCATCCTGTGTTCCAGAAAGTAATGTTTCCTACAGGGCTCTGCATTCTCTAATTCTTCCTTTTCTTTCCTGTCACTTGGCTGGTGAGGCTTTTTTAACCTCTCACTTAAAGCAGCGTCATCCATAGACATCTTCTTTATCATATCCTAATCCTGTTCATCTTGCCCTAATCACAAAATAAACTTCCCTAAACCAAAGAGGTTTCTTCAATCTCTGTCCCAAATCACCCATTCTTTCCTACTAGTCCATCTCCTAATGTGGCATGGCACTGAGGGTTAAATGTGGTTGGGACCAAGTGCAGAAGTTGAATCCTAAACCAACTTCATCCACTGTAGCTGAGAAAACACTGGGAAGAAAAGTCCAGGAATAAGCTTAAACTATATGTGACCCAAGAGAGTAATTGTAGACAGAATGTGGCATTCATCCAGATAAGCAGTTGGAATTGAAAAGGCTCAACCAAAAGAGATAGGGGTCTCTTTCCAGTTAGACAGACCATAGGCCTAAAAATGTAAGAGCATTGGCTAGGAATAGCAGCAGGATTATTTGGCAGAGTGCCAAATAGAAAACTGGGATCTAGGAGGAGACTCCAGTCACTGATCAATGTGGAAGGGAAGGTATCAGTGTTGGAGCAAAGTTATGACAGGTTAAGAAGGTAAGAATTCATGTTTTAGAAGACAGCTGGAACTTAGTGGCACATAGTCATCTACAAGGCACTAGTTTTTTAATTTTTTTGCTGTTGTTTCAAAGGAAATATCCAGAGCCCTAATATATAAGCTAGAAGACAGCAGAGCATCTCTAATTGAAGTAACCATGGCCTGCACAGCTTCTTGTTATAGAGTAGCAACCCCCAGAGTAATTTCTCAACATCCACAGGGTTCCACTGAGTAAAAATATAGTCTTAGTTTAAAGGAACATGGCAGATGTACAGGTGCCAAACCTGGGGCAAGGCAAGGAGGAGGGCAGGAGGCAGGAGGTCGAATAAGTGCTAGCAGTAAGAGCAACTGACTGACCAGTGTTGCACTGTGACCCCGGTGGGATGAACCAGATCAGGCTTTTAAACCCTATCTGACTGCTGCAGATTGGACTTAGACCTGGGAGCAGAGGGAGCCTACAGAGAGGTGCTAAGGGACCCTCAATGTAGAGAGCAAGGGCAAACGATGAGGTGGCACCAACTTCTTTCTTCCTTTTCCATGGAAGAAATGTCCCTACTATAACCAAAAGCATTTGTTCTTTGGATCCCAAGCCCTCACATATTTTCAAAAACTTGACTCCTAAAGTTCTTCCCGCCTTTTGTCACCAATGTCTTTCTCTATACAGGCCCATTTTCTGTAGCACAAACACATACTCTGGGGCATTGGTTCTTAAGTGTGGTTCCTGGATCAGCAGCAGCAGCAGCAGCAGCAGCACCTGGGAACTTGTCAGAAATGGGAATTCTCATGTTCCACAAAAACCTACTGAATTAGAAACTCTGGGCCCACAAGCACATGAGAAAATGCTCTGCATCACTGGCCATCAGGGAAATACAAATCAAAACCACTATGAGATACCACCTCACACCAGTGAGAATGGGGAAAATTAACAAGGCAGGAAACAACACATGTTGGAGAGGATGTGGAGAAAGGGGAGCCCTCTTGCACTGTTGGTGGGAATCTGAGCTGGTGCAGCCACTCTGGAAAACTGTGTGGAGGTTCCTCAAAGAGTTAAAAATAGATCTGCCCTACGACCCAGCAATTGCACTGCTGGGGATTTACCCCAAAGATACAGATATAGTGAAACGCTGGAACACCTGCACCCCGACGTTTCTAGCAGCAATGTCCACAATAGCCAAACTGTGGAAAGAGCCTCGGTGTCCATCGAAAGACGAATGGATAAAGGAGATGTGGTCTATGTATATATACAATGGAATATTACTCAGCCATTAGAAATGATGAATACCCACCATTTGCTTGGATATAGTTGGAACTGGAGGGTATTATGCTGAGTGAAATAAGTCAATCAGAGAAGGACAAACATATGGTCTCATTCATTTGGGGAATATAAAAAATAGTGAAAGGGAATGAAGGGGAAAGGAGAGAAAATGAGTGGAAAATATCAGTGAGGATGACAGAACATGAGAGACTCCTAACTGGGAAATGAACAAGGGGTGGTGGAAAGGGAGGTGGGCGGGGGAGTGGGGGTGACTGGGTGATGGGCACTGAGGGGTGCACTTGATGGGATGAGCACTGGGTATTATGCTATATGTCGGCAAATTGAACTCCAATAAAAAAAAAAAACAATTCTGGGCCCCTGATTGTTTTTTTAATAAGCCCATCAATTAATTCTTATGTAAGGTATAAATTCTGAGAACCACTACCTTAAAGTGTAACACACTTAAAGAAACTTGGCTCCCCATTTTCCTATAATCACTGCCCATTTTCCTGTCCACATCTATGATGAAACTACTCCAACATGTTGTCCACACTGTCTTCACCTCCCACATAGCTTTTAACCTGATCTCAGTCCCTACCACTCCACAGAAACTGTCCTTTTCTAGGTCACCCAGAATCTCAATGTCAAAATTAGTGAGCCCATATCTTTATAAATCTAACTCAGTCTTTTATCAGGATGTTTCCATCAATCTTATCCTTTCTAAAGAAATTTACCTTCTTGATTTTCATGACATAACATTGTTCTGTTTTCATCTTCAGTCTCCTTCTCTGGCCTCACCTTCTCTACCTCATCTTTGCGGTCATTGGTCCTCATCATTGGTATTGTATGGGTTTTGGAACTTTGCCTTTTCCTTTCCCTCTTTGTATTCTCAACCAGGGTGATTTCATACAGTTCCAAGGTTCAAATGATATCTATATTGGATAACCTCCAAGTTTAGATCTCATATGGATTTCTCTGAGCTACAAGTTTGCAAATTCAATACATTCTCTTCTGTACTGAGATATAACATAACATAATCATATACATTATTATTTATTATATGTATCACTGTATAATCAGAAATACTAAATCCCCCCATACACACACAGCTCTGTTCCTCCAGTCCAGCTTTGCTTACATGATTCTTTAATACTATCATTCTTTAGTATCGCCATTCACCTCTGTCCAAGGAAAAAAATCTGAGCATTATATTTCCCATTTCCCACCCATCTGATTCACTGACCAATATTACTGATTCTATCACTAAAATATATTTCAAATCTGTCCATTTCTCCCTATGTCAACTACCATCATCTTGGTGAGGATCATGGTGATTTCATTAGCACAAAGCCTGCTGCCTGGCCTCCAAATAACATTCCTACTCTATGCAAATTCATTCCCTACATAGCACTGAGAGACCTTAAAATATAAATAAAATCTTGATAATTCTTTGCTTAGAAATCCAGTTCTTTTAATGGGCAAAGGACCTGATTGGCCTCCTCTCCCCTTCTGCAGTGTCACTGGTGATCCTTCTCTTTTTCTTTCCTTGTGCTTTGGCCATATTCATCTTGAGATATTATTTAAACTACTCCTGGTTCTCTCCTTTTCTAGACCTTTGCAGTTTCTGTTCTTTTTCTTGGAGAGGACTTTTACCTTGGCTCTTCCCATGGCCAACTCTTTCCCATGTTTTAGATTTCAGCTTATCTGACCCTCTCATTTGGGCCTGGATAATCACATCATTTAAAATCTTGCCAGGCCAGTTATTCTCTATTCCTGAATCCTATTAATTTCCTACACAGCACTTAGTACCATCTGTAGTTATTTGATGTGTCTGTTTGTCCCTGCACTAAAATAAACTTTCTATGAGGGCTGAGTCTCTCATTTTTCATTATATCCTCAAGATATCTGATACCTGAGAGTAAGTGTGTTTCAAGTGAATAAAGGAAGAATAAAGAACAAATGCACAGGTCTCTTTTTTTTAAGATTTTATTTATTCATGAGAGACACAGAGAGAGGCAGAGACATAGGCAGAGGGAGAAGCAGGTTCCCCATGGGGAGCCCTGTACCAGACTGGATCCCAGGACCCTGGGATCAAGCCCTGAATGGAAGGCAGATGCTCAACTACTGAGCCATGCAGGTGTTCCAACATAGGTCTTGATATGCATTATTTTCAGGATAAATTGCCAAAGCCTGTCATTAAATGGACCCTCACAGAGACATTGTTTCCTTTCCAGCTCTACTTTACATCTGCACTCACATTTCAGCTTCTGTGTGATAGTGTTCTTGATCATTTAGCCCTTTAGCTAGAGTTACCTCCACACATCTTGCACTGATGCTCTGGTATCGTTAGTCATTTTTGTGTATATGTCTTATCCAACTAACCCATTTGTTGAGAAAATGCCCTGTATCCTCTCGTGTATTTGGAGCTTAATACATTGTAGTGGTCTTAAGGGCAATGATATACTTTATAACTTCACAGTATTAGG
The DNA here is from genome assembly GCF_048418805.1 of Vulpes vulpes. Lineage (NCBI taxonomy): Eukaryota > Metazoa > Chordata > Mammalia > Carnivora > Canidae > Vulpes > Vulpes vulpes. The sequence continues at coordinate 71,681,427 of NC_132790.1, forward strand.
CAGGAGTTTGCTCACAGAATTCATTCAACAAATGACTGATGATCAATTGAATCCATCCTTGATGGATGTTATCCATCAGCATGGCTGTTAACCAATGATTGTAACCTTTAGGGTAAGTGTTGTAAGAATTTTAAGTTTTGGTTTTGTTTCTATGATAGAGAAGATTCAGCCATCACTGGGATATTCTAGAATCCTAAGGGCATCAGAATGAAATATCAGTTGTCAGATTTCTTTAAACAGTAACAGGTCTCATAGTTTTTGCTTCAACATTTAGAAAAGGATTCCTTTCCTTATTTCAAACCAATTAAATATTACTGGTGAAATAAGTCACTCATTTGCCTATGACTTTCTGGAAAAGTTGTAATTTTGTTAATAAACCTATCGCTAATCTGAATTTATAGTGACCCTGTTTTATTGTACTTATAAATGGTGAACTCTGTTTTTGAAATTAAGCTTTTTTTTGCAATTAAATATTTTTTAATCTCAAATTTTCATTGCAGGGTTTTTTGTGTGTGAAATTCACACAGTCATCCTATACTTGAAAGGGGTTTTAAGATCTATCTCAGATCTTCCTTTTTTATCAAATATTTACTTACTTTCTAGTTCTGTATCCTGGCTCTATCACGTCCTAGTTGTATAACCCTAGGAAAATTTCATAATCTCATCTTGCCTCAGTTTTCTCATCTGTGGAATGTATATGTACAGGAGATATAATATACCTACTTCATAAAATTGTTCTAGATTAACACGTTTGCTGTTTAGCACATAAAGTTCCTGGCATAGAGTGTTAGTCATAATACTATTTTTATTTTGAATGTCTGATGTATGCCAAGTATTAGGAACAGTATTTTTTACTAATAGTTATTCATGGTATATTGAGGCTGATAGTAATTATATATGTGACTCTGCCTTGCAGACCACTTCTTTTGTGAAGATGCTTACTCTTGTCTACCACATGGTTAGATGTTGTAGATGGTTAATATGCCTAAAAGTGTCACTACTCTTAATAAATATTTCTTTTGTCTTTAGGAGGCTGTGACCTCAATTCTTCACCTTCCTTGCATCCACATTCTTTGTCATATAACTGTGTGTTACCCTCCTACTCTGACACTGGGCTTTACAGTATAACTGGATTTGGCCATTTTGTTGTTAAAAAATATTTTAAATGGGCTTATCATGTCTCCTCTGTCATGGCAAGAAAGTGCTTTTAGATGTAGTAGGTAGAATAATCCTCAAAGATATCCACACCCTAATCTCCAGAGCCTGTAGATGTGTTAGGATGCATGGCAAAAGATTTTGCCTATGTAATCGGGTTAAAATAGCAAGATTACCTAGATTTTGAGGGGAGGATCAATGTAATATAATGGCAGAGAACTTTCTTAGGTGTCAGAAGATGGGCAGAAGAGGCAAAATATTGACACAGCAGAAGGGGAAATAAGAGATTCCAAGCATGGAAGGGTTCAATGTCCTGCAATTGGCTCTGATACTTAGGGGGTCTCATGTGAGGACCAGAGAAAAACCTCTGGGAGCTACAGCCAGCAAAGAGATGGGACTGCAGTTCTATAGTTTTAAAGAAATAGATTGAGCTAATAACCTGAATGAGCTTTGAAGTGGATTCTTCCCGGAGCCTCACACTAAGAGCCTAGGTAGCTGACAGCTTAATTCAGTGTTGTAAAATCCAGAACAGAAAACCCAGCTAAGAGGTGCCTGGGTGGCTCAATCAGTTAAGCATCTGACTCTTGATCTCAGCTCGGGCCATGATTTCAGGGTTCTCAAATAAAGCCCCATGTCAGGCTCTGTTGAGGATGGAGCCTGCTTAAGATTCTCTCTCCTACATCTCCCTGTCCTCTGTTCTTGCTTCTGTCACTCAAAACAAACAAACAAACAAAAACACCCCCCCCCCCTGCAAAACAGCTAAGACAACCCAGACTTCTGAACTATAGAATCATGGGATAATAAATTGAATTGTTTTAAGATGCTAAATTTACGGTAATTGCAGAGACAACTATAGAAAACTAATACACAGGGCTATGATAGAAGAGGGGTGAGTTACCCTCTTTTCCCAACTGAGGGCAGCATAGATGAGCTGACAGCTGTATAATCCCAAAGTACGTGAGTGTGCCCAGCCCCCATCAGCAGCCCTCAACCCCAGCTAACCACCTCACATGCATGAGCAATACATAGTTGTCTATGCCTCTGATGTTTTGTTGGTGATGGTTAATGCAACACTGTGGCGATGGGTATCTGATGTGGAGGTCAGGGGACAGCTGGATGGATGTCATGTTTTTTTTTCATGAAATGTTCTCTTAGAATGGTGAGAAAAATCTGATACGTTATGAGATTTAATGATGGAGCAAGATTCTGAGGTAGGTTCTGACAGAAGTTACTCTTATTAAGGAAAAGAGATGGGAGAGTTGGATTTTTTATCTGTATTATTGATTTTATATTTATGAGAATAGTTTACATTCAAGGGGAAATGGAATTTATTAGAATTTCACTTCTATTACAAGCTTTTTATGTGTGGCCTAGTCAGCCCAAATGATCTTCACATTTTGAAAGGTTTGGAATTCATTAAAAGAAAACAAAGTATCAGCCACACTGCTGTTTTGCCAAACTAGTAAGTAAACAAAAAATCCAAATGAAGCAGTTTAATACTTAGACTTAAATGAGAGAGAAACTCCACAGAGTTAAGTAAAGCATAAAATGGATATTTCCACTAAGGCTATCTTAACTGAAGCAGCTATTTTTTTTTAAGACAAAATTAATGTAATTCTGGCTTAATTTAGTTTTGTTTTATCAAGTCAGCAGAGTTAATTCTATGTCAATAAAAAAAGAAACTCAAGCTGTGCAAATCATTTTACACTCTATGTGAATTTCTGGAGGAAATACTGAAAACATATTTAAATTGCACCATAGGAACTGTGAGTACATTTAATTTTACATTTTAAAAAATGTCATTTGTGTTTCTTGGAGAATAAAACAGATCCAAACAAAACAAACCATTCCATAATTCAGTGTTTGGGACACAGTGGGTTACAAATTGAAGAAATTCTCTCCCAGGCCAAAAACAAACACTGCCTAACATATTGTTCTTCCAATCGATACCAGACTCAGCAATGCTGGGGGTTTGTGGCTGCCCATTTCCTCTCCAGCAGCGTCAGGTAAGTATCCATACTGTTTTATGAATGAAGGAGATGCGGCTCCTGGTGGAGTGACAGCATGGAGGTTATTGTGTGCAATTCATAGTGTTACTTTTGATCCCCTGAGAGATGTTATCTGGTCTGAGCTTGTTCCTGTAGGTAAATAACTGGTTATTAAAGAGAACTAAATAAACCAGTTATGTGATCTGTATGCAGCTCAGCTCCACCTCTGAATAACCTTTGAATAGTCTTGGAAAAGAAGAAAAAACAATTAGAGTTTATATACTGTGTGGTGTAAGAGGATGAAATGAAAGACAGTCATTCACTTTACGGATTGTTTTAACTGATTACAAATTGTCCTGGAGTGTATGTATGAGGAGTTTGTGTAGCATGAGATTTGAAGTCTACTTGATCTATCCATGGTAGTCCAATTTTCCTGTATTTTGAAGGGAAAGAATTGATCCAAGTCTTTCCAGGAAAGATAACTTTATTGTTTTCTCCAAGATGGAAAAAGGAATTGGTATTAAAACATCAATGCTGCCAGCAGGATGATACTGGCACCTTGGTATGGAGACTTGCAGGAAAATTCATAAACAAACCTGATACTTCAGAACATATATTACCTGACTATGGGAAAGAAAAAAAAAAAATCATTCAACTGTTACTTCCCTGTGGTGTTTCTGTATGTGGCATCTATTCCTACAGCCCCAAAGATCTTGTCATTTGATAGAATCTTTCTGAATATTTTAAAGTAATTTCCTCCAAAAGTACATGATTTATTTATTTCAAATGAGGATTAGATATGTTTTTGACATTGTTATTTGCATTTTGAGTTTATTATTCATTCATTGCATTCATTAGACATTTATTAAGGCCTTGCTGTATCTAACATATTTGATATCTGGAGCAAACCATTTTCAACAGCCCCCCCACACCATATATTTCAGTGTCATGTGCAGTAATAATGATGAAGTGAAACAAATAAACATATATAACTGACGCTTACAATTACCAAACAAAAATATTTACAGAATGCAGTTGACATTCTACTTTATTCTTCTAAAATCTAAACAAAAGTAAAAATCCAAGTAGTCATATGGAATGATAGAATTGAACTAACCCAAGTTCCATTGCTTCATCTTCACAACCACTATGTGATTGGTAATTTCAGATCTAATGTTTAAATGCAGTCATCTTAGTACCACGGGAAGTGGAGGCACGGACTGTGCCTAAAATGTGTTCACATATTCCTAACTGCTATGAAGTTACTCTTAAAATGATCACAGGTAGCTGAATCCACATATGTTGGGGCCGGACAATATAACTGATATTTCTCCAAATTCCATGTAGACTATAAGGCTTATTGGAAGATAATAAAATGTTACTAATTTTAAGCATACACACATAAATATGTATGTGTGTTATTGTTACATATGAAATATTATGTAAGTATATATGCTTATATACATATATCTATTATCTATGTGTCTAGTTAAATCTCATCAGTACCTGTAGCATTTTTTTTTAATAACTTAAAGACATTTTGGGGAGGATAGAGTATTTTGCTGATATTGCTTAAAATTGCTGCAGTACAATGATAATAAAAAACAGCAATGTTTTTTTTTCCCATTCTTTCATTGGAGCAAAATGTACATTACATAAAATTTACCATCTTAACCATTTTTTAAAGATTTTATTTATATATTTATAAAAGACACAGAGGCAGAGACCTAGGCAGAGGTAGAAGCAGGCTCCCTGCAGGGAGCGTGTTACGGGACTTGATCCCAGGACCCCAGGATCACAACCTGAGCCAAAGGCAGATGCTCACCACTGAGCCACCTAGGTGCCCTCCATTTAAATGTATAGTTCAGGGGATTAAGTACACTTACAGTGCTGTGCAGTATCACCATTATTCATCATTAGAACTTTTTCATCCTCAAACTGAAGCTCTGTACCCATTAAGCAATAACTTTCCATTCCTCCTTCCTCCAGCTCCTTGCAATCACCATTCTGCTGTCTCTGTGAATTTGAATACTTCAGGTGCCTCATATAAGTGTAATCATGCAGTATTTATGCTTTCATGTCTGGCCTATTTCACTTAGCATATTGTCTTCAAGTTTTATCCATGTTGTAGCATGTATCAGAATTTCATTCCTTTTTAAGGCTAAATAATGTTCCATTGTATGTATATGCCACCTTTTGTTTATCATTTCTCTGTTGATGGACATTTGGGTTGTTTCCACGTTTTGGTTATTGGAAATAATGGTGCTATGAGTTGTTGTAAAATATGTTTGAGTCCATAAAGCATATTGATTCCAGTTGGCTTTATCATCTTTAAGTCTCCACAGCGCTCCCTCTTGTAAATTTTGCTTACCCACCCTGTGCACTTGGTACCTCAATGTATGGAGGCACTGTTGTGGTAGGGAAAAGATACTATCTAGATAGGAGATTCAGATTTTGGTGTCAACTCAATGGCTGTGTGAATATAGATGTCACAGCTGAGTCTCTGTTTCTTCACTGCCAGAATGACATTGTTTGATGAAATCTTATGTACTATTCACTCCATCTTATGCTTTTATGAGTGTAGGCAATGACTCAACTCTGTTTGGAAAGTACTTTTGCCTTGAAGCATCTCATTCTTCACAGTAATGCTGTGATGTTAGTTTTATGGTCATTCCTATCCTATGAGGATAGTGATCCTTTTTTGTTTTGTTTATTACTGTCTTCAAGACTCTAGCATTACTATCTGGGTTAGAAAAGCCTCCCAATAAATATTTGTTAAGTGAATGAATTTTCAAATGATATTAATAGAGTTCAGAGAAGTTGAATTACTTATCTTGAAACGTTTACACAGTAAATAATGTCTGTTCTAGAACTTAGTCTTCTAATTCCAATTTCTATGCAATTTTCACCATTCTATTTTGACATATTATATTTCCAGCTATAGGAGCAAATATTTATTAGTAATGTGCCTTACTTCAGTTTCATTATTTCATTAATTTTAAAATGTACTCTGAGTATATAAAATTGTTCTAGTTTTATAGATGAGGAAACTGAGCTCAGATAATTGATGAAGTGATTGGTCCAAATAGGTAAAGGGCAAAGCTGGAATTTAGACACCAGGCTTCCAACTCTGGAGGGAAGTTCTACAAATAATTAGAATGAGCAGACACTGCTACTTGAAAAAAGGAATTTGAACTTAACCTGAAGAGGAGTGTAGAATAACTTTAGCAAAGTTATAGGAACAGTAGTATAAGCAAGATTAAAGCAGGAAATGAGTGGGTCTGTTCAGAGGGGTCTTTTTGGGAAATGGGCATCTGGAGCTGCTGAAAAACTTTAGGGCTGATGCAGTAGGTATTGAGAGATGAAGGGAACTTTCTCACTATTTCAGAGCATACTTGGTATGTTTTTGGTAGGTTCAGCTGTCTGTTACTTAGCTTTACACAGTAAGTCATTCAATTACATGAATACACCAAGACATAATTAGTCTCTAGCGAGTTGATTCATACTAACAAAATCACAAGAGAAGGACTCATAATTCAGAGTTATTTTACAGTAGGAAATTTGCTTCACCTGAAAACTAGTGGGGCCAGATGGGTGAGGGAAATACAGTGGAGATACAGTGGTAGGGAGATGGCAAGCATCAGTGCTAGAAGTTATTTCAGCTCCGGAGATAAGACGAATGATTTTCTCACATATTAAATCTCATCAAAGAGAATTGATATCCTTTCTTGCCAAAGTAAGTTGATGAAATATTATCCTAAACTCTAGAACTATCTAAGGACATGCAGCCTGTCATTTAAAAATCTCATCTCCTATAGCTGTTACAGGATAAACATTCATTCATTCTTGCCCTCTGCTGCTCTCCTTTTTAACACCAGGATGACATTATCATTTGATCATTTTTTCCTCATGTGTGACAATCTTGAAGTTTGTAGTTGCAAAGCCATTTCAGGGCACTGGGTTGAGAGTTTTGAGGCCCATATCAAATATCAGTTTTGTCAATGATTTGACAGTGTATTTGAGCAAGACACTTCCATAGATAGGCGTAAACTTCTTCATCCTTATACAGAAGTGTTGGAGTAGATAATAATAAAGATTCTGTTCTGCTCTAAGGTATTGTAATATATTTAAAACTGCAATGGCACATATTTATTTTTAAAGTGAATTTTCTATAATGGGTCTTTTCTGTTTTTTTTTTTTTTTTTTTTAAACTTCTCAGCATCTATTCACCTTGTCAGTTGGCTTAGTTGGAAGAGGAGAAGTGACCTAGGGAAATTCCTTCTGTCAGTTTTTAAAAAATCATTGGTAGCGACTTTATTTTTGTGCTGTGCCTCACACAAATTGTATGTTGAAGTTCTAACTCCTAATGTGATGGTATTAGGAGGTGAGGCCTTTGGGAGGTGGTTAGGTCATGATAGTGTAGCCTACATGAATGAGATTAGCACCTTTCCAGAAGATCCCCAGAGAGCTGTCTTGCCCTTTCCATCATGTGAAGACACAGGGAGAAGATGGCCTAGCATGAACTAGGAAGTAGACTATCACTGGATACTACCAATACCTGATTTGACTTGCAGCCTCCAGAACCATGAGAAATAAATATTATTCAAGCCCCCGAGTCTATGGTATTTTTGTTATAGCTGTTGAACAGACTAAGATAGTCCTCTTATTTCAACTCAATCACCCATCCCTGCTTTTTCCTCTTAGTAGTCAGGGAGATTCTAAGGTTTGGGTGGCATCTGTCTCCCACAACCCTCAATACTTTATCTTCAGTGCTCTGCTAAGTTAGATGTCACTCCTCTCTCTGCTGCCCAATGTTTCCACCCTAATGGACATCTCTGCTTTTTTTTTTTTTTTTCCTCCTGTTTTCATGGTCCTTGCTGGCTACATTTTTTGAAATGTCTCTACTGTCATTTTAATGGGGTTTCAGGAAATAATGGAGATAAACACATGTATTCAATTTGCTGGGTTTAACCAGAGAAATCACCTCTGTAATATTTGATTAAAGGTATGAAATGGAAAATGTTGGCGAAAATTATTTTGGCAGCCATGTGTGAATAATGAACTGGAATAGATCAGAAACCAGAGCCCAGGAATCAAAGAAGACTGTTTCCATAAGTATAGTATAAAGCGAAGAAATAGGGGTTTCCTGATGAGAACAGCTTGAGTCAGAAAGTTATATTTGGAAAAAGAATAAAGTAGGACTTAATAAATTTTAAGGTGCTGAATAACCATGGTCAAACGAGAGAGAAATTGAAGTAAGCTCCATGATTTAAAGCTGTTTGAGTGCTGTTGATTGGAGCCAGGAAGACTGTGTATCAGTGTTAAAATGAAGCTGGACTTAGATGAATTGTTGAAAAATTTAACACTGAAAGGAAAAAGCACCAGGGCAGGAATGAAAAACACAAGAATTCAGACAAGTATTTCAGTTTTATTTTGAGGTGGATGAGACCTGATCTGAGCATTAAACTAGTGAAGAGATAAAAGATTTTAGTATATGGGAGGAAGTGGGTATGTGGTGTGAGGACTCCTGGTTTGGTAGCCCAGAGCTCTTTCCAAAGTGTGTACTTTGGTGGTGCCACAAAGGCTCGTTTGCCTACAGGATACTTTGTGAGTCTGATGGTTGTGTGCCAGTAATGGCCTGGGTGCAAAAGGTGTTGCAAACACTTGAATCATCCTACTTCTTCTTGGCCAGTCATCTTGAGGTTTACCAACTAGTTCCTACTGTTAAAATGATCAGAGCTGCCTATTCAGATGATTGCAAGTATTATCTAACCTATCTTTCTGGCACACTTCTGTTCCTTTGTATAGATTTTTAAGGTGATGCTTACCGATTTTCCCTTAGTTCCTGAGAGTCCAATTTTCAGGATCTGTGCAGCATGTAGCATCTGCTAACTCATCCCTGAATGTGTTGGTTCTAAGATTGTAAGCTCCAACTATGTGCCAGATCTCCCTCTCTACCTTCTGAGTAGTTGACTGATAGGTTTCACAACCCTCACTAAGCATTTAGGACTTAAGATCTTCATATATTTGATATTTTGTTTTGTTTACATATTCATATCTCAAATCTTGCATTATCATTTTAAAAACCACTTGAGAACTATCATAATATTATAGCATTTTTGATGTGGTTACAGTTACACTCTGGCTACTTCCAGCTTCTGGGATTAATCTTTTGCCCTTTTCCCAATCCCTCCCAAAGAACAGCTTTCTCTTGACATCAGTAAGTTCTGATGTAAGAGGTGGATTTCTTTCTTGATTGGCCTGCCTGCCTTCTTTCTTTCCTTCCTTCCTTCCTTCCTTCCTTCCTTCCTTCCTTCCTTCTTTCTTTCCTTCATGGCTGTGTTTCAGACATTTCAGTGGGAGCAAGGTGCTTTTGGTAGTGTCATTCTCTTAAATTTTAGAATTCTTCACACTTTGCAGAATCCTGCTTTGTCAGCTGCTGCTGTGTATATATTCCACAAGGGCAATGTATAGCCATGGTCAGAAAATTGCCATAAAAATTAAGAAATTAAAACTTCTGAGGGTGGGATCCCTGGGTGGTGCAGCGGTTTGGCGCCTGCCTTTGGCCCAGGGCACGATCCTGGAGACCCGGGATCGAATCCCACATCGGGCTCCCGGTGCATGGAGCCTGCTTCTCCCTCTGCCTGTGTCTCTGCCTCTCTCTCTCTCTCTGTGTGACTATCATAAATAATTTAAAAAAATTAAAAAAAAAAAAACTTCTGAGGGTAAATTTGAGGAAACTTGGGACATACAAATAGGAAGTTACTTATTGTACAATTTCATTTAAGAATGAAGAAATACTATCAGTCCTAGAGAGAAAAAATTTGAGTACTAAGTATAGATTAGAAAAAGATGATCATGACACTGATGGGCAAAATATCTACAGTTTATGATGAAGTAGTTGGGAGAAAGGACAGAAATGAAAATATATTTCTGCCAACGAACTGATTAGGGACAATAAATAAAATTCAAGAGTATGTGTTGTGGTTTAAACTGAATAGATTATTAATACAGATAGGAGGCAAAGAAGTAGCTGAGTCAGAGTACAATAGAATATGGTAAAGTAGCAGCATATTGATTCATATACTATTACTGCTCTTTTTTTCTTGGAATTTTTAAGAAGTGAATTTGTTTTTATTGATGGGTAGTTACTGTTGGAAAGTATTGAACTCTAGAGTGTTCACATAAGGGATATAAAAAGGAGTTATTAATACATTATCTTATGATTTTGAGTGAAGTCTATATACGGTATGTCTGGGGAGCAAAGCAAGATACTTCTGGAACATATTTTAAATGTATATAATTAAAGAAACTTCAAAGAAAGGTTAAATGACCAGACTCTCAGGGATTCATAATTTTCCAAGTTTTCTATCAATAAAGAAGCATTGAATTATGTTTTTATGAATAAATACATAATTCTTGTGTGTATTATGGGCATGATATGTTGAGAAATGGTACCTATGGAACAAAAAAGATAATAAAATAGTAATTCACTTTTTTCCCTCTTTATGTTAAATTTGTGGACACATAAAATAGAAGTGAGAGTTTCTAATACCGTGAGGAAAAGTGAATAATGATCTTACGTTAAAAGTATGATAGCTGGTGACACTTTTAGTTAGTCTGCCTATTCTCAGCTTGGAAAAAATTAGCAATATATATTAAGTCTCTAAAATAATAAAAATAAGTCCTCAGACCCCCATGTTTTGCTTTAAAGCCGTCTCAATATTTGAGCAGCCAGGCTTAGAATCACAGGGGTTCCATGTTGCACTGGATGGGAAAGGTGCTTTGAAAATGATATGTGATTTAAAGATAAAAATGAAGAATCCCTCTTCCTTCTACGTTCTGTCCATAAGGAGTTAGAGTTTTTAAATGAAAATTTTCAAAAAGATTCTTGGAAGATAACCAAATTGTTGGCTACATTGTTACCAAGACCCAGTAGGTTTTATTGTTTTCCTTTTAATCTAATTTCAAGAGTATATGTATTCTGATGAGGTTTTTGGATTCCCTAATTCTTCTTCTGAGGTTCATTTCTATCAGGTATCCTGTCAGTTAAGCTGGAAGTACTAAGCAAATAGAGGTGGAGAAATATTATTTTTGCTTGATAATAAAATGCCTCTGTTGGATATACTGAGTTGAAAAAAATCATAGAAGGCCAGCGAGTGGATCAAAAATGAGATACACATTGAGGAATCAAGGGAAAGAAGCCATCACATATAATTTAAAAGGAAATCAGATTGTCAGAGGAAAGCAAGTGTTCAGGAAAAATATGATTAGAAAAACTTCTTGCTATAAGTAGATCATTGGAATATATTTTTAAAAGGTTTTATTTATTTATTCATGAGAGACACAGAAAGAGAGGCAGAGACATAGGCAGAGGAAGAAGCAGGCTCCCCACAGGGAGCCTGATGTGAGACTCAATCCCAGGACTCCAGGATCATGACCTGAGCTAAAAGCAGATGCTCAACTACTGAGCCACTCAGGTGCCTCATATCATTGGAATATTTTATTTGTCCTGCCATGACACACTGAATATATAGGTATGTGTTCGGTGTATACTTAAAGTTATTTTTTTAATTTTTAAAAAAATTTTATTCATTCATGAGAGACACACAGAGAGTGGGGGTGGACAGAGACACAGGCAGAGGGAGAAGCAGGCTCTATGCAGGGAGCCTGACATGGGACTTGATCCTGGGATTTCAGGATCACGCCCTGGGCTGAAGGCAGGTGCTAAACCACTGAGCCACCCAAGGATTCCTATACTTAAAGTTATAAAATAAATGGACAAAAGAGGGTTGATTGTACCTAAGAAAGCAAAATAATAATGTGATCTTTTCAAGTAAAAAATTATTTAAATTAGCAAATGGATAAAAGAGATGTGAAAAATCAGACTTACTATAAATACCTCAGAAGGAATAATCTTGTAACCCTTATAAATCATGACCTATTAGGATTAAAGAATGTCATGGTACTCCTTTGCTAAATTTTAGTAGTGGGAGCCATTAGCACAATTGGTTATAACTTCCTACTTTTGAGGCATAGATTTCATTTGCCACCTGGGCTAGATAGCTACAAACATGGACTATTTGGTAGAATTTTGTAGCATGGCTCTGTACGATAGCCAGATGGGAGCTCTGGGTAATCAAGGTGTGACCAGCCTTGTATATACAACCCAGAATGTCTACCTTTTGATGCTTCTTTGCACAATTGGAGTTGTAGAGTATAGATACAACCTTGCCATAAATTTAAGGGCATAAGGTCCTGTCTTTGAATAGTGGTGCAGGTAAATTCTCATTGCAATCTATGCATTGTTTTGTCAAGAAACGACTTTCCACATAGGATATATAACTCGTAGCAGAAGTAGATGGTGCTTTTGATAAGACACCATTCTGTAAGAGGTGCTGCTTGCTTATCCAATTAGTTTGTCATTTCCGTCAGTCAACTAGACTTTATATTATCTACTATTTCTCTCTCTCATCAACTTTGGACTTTATAGTAAATACTAAACCTCAGTAAGAATTGAAGGCTATAGAAGCTTTCTGTACATCCAGTGTAATAAGTATGTATCAAGATGCTTTTTGACAGTACCAGAGAATTTTCAGTCTCTGAAAAGTCTAGTGTTAAACACAGAGTTTTCAACAACTGCATTTTTACCTTTCCAACTACTGTGTAGATGTGTACTTGTAGAATTTAAGATGATTCTGTCTTTAACACACATTTTTAAAATGCCTGCTCTAGTTGCTAAACACCTTCAGGAAGAATCCTACTATTTGTATGGCTTCTCAGTCTTTTCATCCTTCCTAATCCTGAGAACATCTGTACTACTCCTCCCTGATTTGGAGTCGGAAATAGCTTTGGCGAGCTTGAATTTTATCAAATGGTACAAACTTGTGACAAGTAATGAATAAGCCACAGAGATTTAAAACACAATATAATGAACATAGATAATATTTTAAATATCACTACATATTATGGTAAGTATCACTACATTGGCAATCATAATATATAAACATATCAAGGTAACATCCTGTATTCCTTAAACTTATGCAATGTTACACATCAAATTTATTCATTAAAAGATGAAGTAACAAAAATGAAAAAGGAAAAGAATGGATTTGAACAACATGAAGAACCCTGTATCTCCTGTATTTTTCCGTGCCCGTTGTCTTTCCTGAATGGAATCATCCACTCTTGGTGCCTTATTTAATAATCCCACCAAGTATTCATTCAGTTACCCTTGTTATTTTCAGCCGAGTCTTGTGATAATGCCCCTGTATTTCTGGAAAAAAAAAAGAATGGGGGAGAGGTAGGAAAAGAACCATCTCTTATGCTTGTAGTAAATCTTATGGCTATATATTTGATTTCCTATAGCTCTCTCCATAGCCAATCTAGTAGACCATTGTAACTGGTGATATTTTGCTTGATAAAGAAACTAAAACTCAGAGACATATGCAAATTTGTAGGAAATGAAAGCAAGAACTTTAACATCCTTTTCTCCTTCCATCCTATCCCTATAAACCATCTTACAAAAAGCTGCCTTACCAGGAAGACTCTTGTATGACTTTAAATAGGATGTCTGCCAGCAATACTGATAGGAAAGGAAAATCACTTTAATAAAGGAAAAGAAAAAAAAATAAAGGAAAAGAGAATGGGTGCAGAGGCCACTGCCCATAATCTCCTACATACAGGGCTTACAAAGGTGAGGGCTGCAATTACACCTCTGCAGGAATTATAACATTTTCAAGTGTTAATTACGTCAGTATTCTGAAGCTCTGAATTATTGCTTGGCACAACTGCAACTGTCAAGTGTACAAAATAACACTGTCATAAATTTAAAAGTATAAGATCCCATATTTGAAGGGTAATACAGATAAAATCCCATTGCAATTAGTATGTTGTATAGGTTGTTAAATTCTTTCTGCATAGGTCTAATTGTTTGTTGGTCTTTTAGTAGCAACAGAAAAATATCTACAAAAGATTTTCTTGGCTCCCAACAGGGATGTGTGTTGGGGGAAAGTAGGAGGAGTGTGAAAAGAAGGGAGATTATATACATATGTATATACACATATATATTTTTTCTTTTTATGGAAAGAAGGGTGATTATATATATAAAAAATAATTGCCTAGCAAATAAGGCCTAGAATGTAAGTAATCACAAGAATATCTCAGACTTATAGTATTCACTTGGATATGTCCCAGCATTTTAAATTGAAAATATTGCTGACTCTGTACTTTGTTCTTCATTGTGTGTTATAATGCCAGCTGGGCAGAGCTTTTCAGTGAGATTTATTTCAATACAGGACAGCTTCACTTGGTGCAGGTACAGTTCATACAGAATTATTTTGGGGAGTGACCCATTCAAAGACATGGTACTCATGGTACTCATTCATCTCAGGAACCTTAAAGCCCAGAGAACTTCTTACTTTTTGTTGCACTATTTGATTTTTTTAATTTTGCAGGCTTCTATTGACTGAATGTGTCCCCTTTGATTTCATGCTCAGTGTGATGATTTTGGGAGGTGTTAGGTCATGTGGGTAGTACACTCACGAATGGGGTTAGTGACCTGGAGAAAGAGACACTTTATCCCTTCACCATGTAAGGACACAGCAGAAAGATAGCCATCTATGAACCAAGAGGAGGCCCTCACCAGACAATGAATCTCCTGGTGCCTTGACATTGAACTTTCCAGCCTCTGTGAAGAACTGTGAGAAATAAATTTCTGTTATTGACAAGTTACCCAGTCTGTGGTAGTGATAGTAGCCCAAACAGATGAAGATATGGGCTAAAGGCTTATGTCAACTATGTGGGCTTAATATGCAAATAATAGGAAGTGGTCTCTGATAATGATAAATGAACACTCATGTTTGGGCACTAAAATGATGCACTGGCTACATGTAGTCATTAGTCATAGTTAATAATTACCTTCCATTCTTTGTGTTACGTTACAGTTCTCACGTCTCTCCTTGTCTCTTATCTAGTATCTTTAGCTATTGTCAACTAAATGAACAGATTGTTCAAAGAATGCAAAATAGGCTCCAGACAACTCTCCCAAGCACACACCCACACATCGTCAGTTGTGTTATCAGCCTTAGCAAGAGAATGCTGCATTTAAATTAAATTGATTTTTTGAAATCATGAGTTATTCATTGGAAAATGGGGAATGAAGATAACCAGAATTTTTTAAATCTTTTATTAAGGTAGATAGCATATATTTTTCCAGAAATGGTTTGTTTAGAGATAACCCAGCGGTGGCTTAGAAACTATCTTTTGGTTAGACAAACAGGTGGTATAATCTTTTTTGTCATCTTAGTAAAAGTAATTATTTGCTAAAAAGACATGAGCACTTTCCCTCCTTTGTTACTAGTCTTTTTTCGTACTCTTATATAACTTAATGCTTTTCAAAATACTTCCACTATGGTATTTTATGTGATCCAAAGGGATGTTTTCCAGCTCTCAAAAGAACAGCAGTAACAATAAAAACCTTTCACAGTAAAAAGATAAATACAAAATGGCCTGGAAATGAAAACACAACTAAATGTAGCTGAAATTATTGAGAAATAAGGTCTGTGAACCCTCCTTCCCATGTGATAGGATAGTTCTTTAAATCAGGACTGCACTAATTTACAAATAGTTCTGTTTTAGGCACTGTTACATACTGTATATGAGTTTTAAGCCATTTCCTTATCAAAACAATCCTATGAGTTTAAAGTCATTTCTTGATCAATACAACCCTGGACAGTGTCACTACTTTTATTTTACAGATGAGGAAACTGAGACACAGAGATATTAAGTAATTTAAGTTATGCAGCTGGTAAAGCTAGAATTCAAACCCAAAGAATCTGTCACTCAAGTCTGCATTTTCATACATAACTTATCAACAGAATTTGGCTTGGAGTAGAGGAAGAATTTCTCTTTGAAAAACTCAACTGAGATACTGAAAATATACTTGTTCTCATCTAACTTTAATTTTTCTTTCTCCTTTCTCTTCTAGGCAACACTGTTGAATGCTAATGAATGTATATTTTATTCAACCTCAACCAGTCATTTGGGGGTAATTAATCTGAGTTTTACATATCCAGCCTCTCTTTCAATGAGTAAACTTTGAGCAAAGCATGTTTCCACCACTGAGTATCTGCTTCTGCGTGTAGGGGCAAATGAGCAGCATATTTTTGATTCCTGTTTTGCTGTCCTTGTTATTGGATTCAGTAGTAAAGAGGAATGGCAAAATCGTTTATCAGAGTATAGAGATTCATTTTAGCAACGGATTGTGGGAACCCTCACACACAAAGATACCTAAGTTCATCAACAAAAAACAAACACAGCCTGTGATTTGCACAACTGACACGTAGGCGCTAGTCATTCTACAGCACTGACACTGGTATTCAAATAGAAAACTGTCAGCAAGCCATTTGCTCTTTCAGGAATGACCAGCATAAGTATGAAGTATAATAACAGAATCAGGATGCCTTCTCCATCTCTGTTAATTTTGCTTACCTTTTTCCTTTTTACCTTGCTTGGGGTTTGGGGGCATCCTTGGGTTTTGTTTCACAGCATATCTGTCATAGTTTCCCAGGATTCTGCAAGTTCCTGGGAATTCCTTAAAGTGCTTGTATATTTTTCAAAGAGGTAAAGGAACAGTGCCCTGCTTCAGAGCATAGTACTTGAGTAGCTTGGGGTACAGTGTTGCCCAAGGAGGTGTGGCTTGGGCTTAGGAAGAGATGGCTAAGGCTTTGACTAAGGCTTTAGGAAAATTTACACTGGAAAGCTCAGTGCCCCCCATCCTCTTTTGTGCTGTGCAATGTTTTGAATTATGGTGAATATATCCCTAGAGATTAAGTATATGCATGTTACACATGTGTGTGTGCACACATACGCAGTCAACTTGGCCTCCAATTGTTCCATCTTTACCTGCTGTTGGGGCTGGGAACAACGGTGAGGGAGGTACTGGGTTGGGGGGAAAGGCAGATTTGTTGTGGTATGTACTTTTATATTATTGCTGTAATCCTGGCATATGACATATAAAGAAATGCAACATAGCAGAAAAAAAATTGCAAAAGCTTTGGTGCCCCATAGCCAAGGGCTTCAGCTATAGCTCAGCTTTTGCTCCTCATCTGTCACTGGCCAAGCTTCTCTTTCTAAGTCTCAGTTTACTCTTTTGTGAAATGAGAATGGCACCACATACCTTGTAACACTGCTGTGGAGATTTTCATAAGATTATAAATTTACAGGGCTAAGCTAGAACCTGATAAGTGGCAGTCCAGTCATAAAATTTGGGATAACAAATACTAGGATTTTAAAGCATACATACTAAGTAGTTTACCCAGGTGACTATTGATGGGGTAAATTCTTGACTTTTTTGACAGAATTAACGGAATAAGTCAAAAGATTGAACCTGATTGATTTTTTAAAATTTTACCCACTTTTCCCCCACCACAGATATAAATCATTTGACCAATGATGATTTTTTTTTGATTCCTTATTGATTGAGGCTTAGCACATAGTACACATGTTTTGCTAGTTACCTAGCCACGGGAATATACCAACGTGCATGGTTTTAAAAATATTGGCCATAAGGGTTTATTTCTTCATATGTTTTTAGAAATGGTATATAGTAGGGAGAATCAGAAAGGAGAACATATTCTGGGCAGTATATGAGTGAATGTGAAGAACTAAACATGAACAAGAAACAACAAGTGTTGGCAAGGGTATGGATAAAAAGGAACCCTCGTATATTATTGGTGAAATGCAAACTGGTGCAGCCAATGTGGAAAACAGCATGGAGTTTTCTCAGAAAGTTAAAACTACCCTATGATCCAGTAATTGCACTTCTGGGTATTTGCCCTCCAAATACAAAAATACTAATTCAAAGTGATACAGACACCTCTATGCTTATTCCAGCACTATTTACAATAGGCAAATTATAGAAGCAACCCCAGTATCCACCAGTAGATGAATAGATAAAGAAGATGTGGTATACACATACAGAGAATATTATTCAGCCATAAGAAGAATGAAATTTCATCATTTATAATAGCATGGATAGAGCTAAAGAGTATAAGCTAAGCATATTAAGTCAATCAGAGGAAGATAAATACCGTATGATTTCACTTATATGTGGAATTTAAGAAACAAACAAGGAGAGGAAAAAAGAGAGGCAAACCAAGAAACAGACTCTTAACTCTAGAGAATAAATTTACAGTTACCAGAGAGGTGTGTCGGGGGATGGGTGAAATAGGTGAAAGAGATTAAGAGTACACTTACCACAATGAACACTGAGTAATGTATAGAATTGTTGAATCACTATGTTGTACACATGAAACTAATATAACACTGTATGTCAACTCTACTGGAATGAAAAGCTTAATAAATTTAAAAAATAAAAAAAGAATTAAACATAGGATA
Source organism: Vulpes vulpes (assembly GCF_048418805.1). NCBI lineage: Eukaryota > Metazoa > Chordata > Mammalia > Carnivora > Canidae > Vulpes > Vulpes vulpes. Next base: position 71,699,969 of record NC_132790.1, read on the forward strand.
GATTCTCATCCTCTCCACCTTTTATCCTTCTCAAGGTAGGAAAATTGGAAAACATTTTAGAAGAAATGATTAGAAAACAATAACGAGTGGTCCCTCCCAGAATATTTGAAGATATGAAATGTAATTCTCATTTGTAGCATGCATGTGTTTTTTAATTACAAAATAAAGATAGAAGCATATGAAACACTCAAAAGAGCTAGTTTATGAGTAATTCAGAAGGATCAGACTGGGGTAGTATATGTATTATGTGTAATTTGCTGCACATGTAATGATTGTGCTTAGTGTCAGCCCATTAAGAAACATCTGCCTTCACAAAAACACTAGACTAAATTATGTTTGTGCCTCACAGGACATCTTCAGTGTAGATAAATAATATATGTTTAGAGGTTTTATAGATTAACTTAAAATGTGTCTTATTTTTCAGTTCCTTTGGAAACACACTACTCAGGAACATTTAACTTAATTTCAGTTCGTTACGATGATCCTGTTTCTGACTTGAAAGCCTCATCCACAAAACCATTCAAGATCATTTTTATCAGCATGCCCTAAAAATAATTATTAAAGAAACTAATATTCAGTCTCTTCTAAATTCGTTTTCTTGGTACGTTTTAATAGTGTCTACTGAGGGTTTTTGAGACCATTTTAATCCAAAGTTTAGAGTGTTACTTATCAGAACTTTTAAAATGCTTAAGGAAAGCATATCCAAAGCCTGCTATCATGTTAATTGCGACTAGTGAGGACCTACATTTACGTTAAAACAGTGTGTTGTGAACAAGGCAAATATTTTCCTCTAGTCTTTGTTCCAAGACTGTAGTAATCTGTAAATGGAGGTTATTTTAACCTCACTACATTTGTAATATTGTTACCATTAGCAAAAATCACATAGAAAATGGATTTATTAAGAGCACATGCATATGTGTATTATGGTATCCTATGTTATTTAATAATAGCTTAAGTTATTTCAGATATGAAACGCAAAATATATATCTTGGAGAATTTCTCAGATGGAAATTTTATAAAGAAATGTTAGAGAAAAGAAGACCGGTATGATTCAGGCAGAGAACATGAAATAATTTATGGGAATGAAGAGAAAGATGGGGAAGGAATTTTCTCAGATTGGCCAAGGGTCTGAGAGAAAGAACAGGTGCCTGGAGTCAAGGTGATTTGAGAAGAACTGGTTTTGAGAATGGGCCCAATCTCTCACTAGTTGTATGGTCATGAGAAAGTAATTTAGTTCTAGTGGCCCTCAGTTCATTTATCAATGAAGAGAGAAGATTTGACCTAATGATCTGTAGTATCTTGTCCTGCACTAATCTGTCATGATTATTCCAACATCCAAAGCTAGGCCATACTTTGCATCATTGCTCCTATGGTTCCATTAGGATAAAACCTGGGATTGCATCCCCTCCCTACCTGCCCACCCCCGGAAACCTTTACTCTTCAATTTCCATTTTCATGTTGCCACTTGAATTATTTAATTCATACTTACCACTGCTTTTCATAATTTATAAAGTATTGTTTTCAAGGACAATTTTGGTCTTTAAATTACTTTGTTTCCCAGAAAATGTATTATTCAGATATTGCCATCATCAAAATTACAGAATCATAGAATATTATAGTGTAGAGGGCCTTTAGAGGAAGCTGTTGTTTATGGGAATTTACTTTTTAAAAATTTGGATCAACACTTATCTAGCGTGATAAAAGCTCCAAAATAGAAATAGCTACACAGTCACTCAGTGGAAAATGGAAGTGTCAATTTAGATACAATCTACTAATTAAGCTGATTGTTAGTGAAGAGTAGCCAGTCATAATTGTCAGCAGTTCTACTTTTAACATGGAACTTGTCCTACACTATTAGGGAATATAATTTAAGGAAACAGTCTCCATGCATGTTCATGCAAGATCAAATTTATCAAAACAAAACAATCAGCTTCATGTGTCTATACCCCCTTCAGCTTCACAACATAGGCATCATCAAAGCTAATGTTGATCAAGCCTTTCCTGGGTAACGGTGTCTTAGGTTAGCTTTCCCGTGAAGTGGACTCTAAGATGAAGATGAGTGTGCATGAAGTAGGTTGGGAAATGGTATTGTGATCAACACCTGTAAGAGAATGAGGAAAGCAGGATTAGACCAGAAAGAAGTTGGACTATATAGTCCCTCTCTGCTACTCCATAGGTAGCTCAGGACCTGGCTTTTCAGAATTGTCATGAAATGATAGCATAGATGTAATTGACCAAGCATTGGAGGTAGGATATCCATGGGAAGAGATAGCTCTCTGAGGCCAGGTCCCAGAAAGTGGCTCAGCTGAGAGCCATGAACTGCCAAAAGCAGTGGAGAGAGGCCTATGTGCGGGTCCAGAGAGGGGAGTCCCATATTCAGGCACTGATCTATGCTTCTTACATTACCTATCTTATATAATCATAGCAGTAACTCTGGAGTTAGTAATTATGATTTTCCTGTTATTATCACGAGGAGATAAAGTCTTAGAGAATTAACTTGGTCAAAGTCATACAATAGTAAATGGGTATGGCCAGATTCTTAGCTGTCAGACCAAAGTCTGAGCTCTTCCTTTCTTGCTAAGGATGTGACCACCTGGATAATATCCACCTGAAATTATGATGTTATCTTAAACCAAGTAATGGCTTTGTAGTTTAGTCCCAAATTCATGATGATACACCATAGCAGAATTATGCCAGTACTAAATATAACTCCATCACCTTGAATATTTCTTTGAATCCATATTACAGACCTGAAATAATATGACATATTATTTATAGTAAGTAGTGGCCTTATCCCATAAGGTAAGTTATTTCCCATCTAACATTCAGTTTATATGCATATTTTGCTAAAATATGGCTCTTCTATGAAATACCTGAATATCATTGTCTACAGTTCTAGAATTTGGGAAGTAGAACTTGAGTAGAATGGGGTGAACAGGACTATTGATGTGGAGTGTATATAATGTCCATTGCTTGTTTTTAAAAATCTCAAATAGGGTGCCTGGGTACCTAGTTGGTTAAGCATCTGACTCTTAATTTTGGCTCAAGCCATGATCTCAGGATTGTGAGATCAAGCCCCCATCAGGTTCCATGCTATGTGTGCCTGCCTGGAATTTTCTCTCCCTTTCCCTCTGCTCACACCCCCACTCTCTCTCCCTCTCTCTCTCAAAAAAGTGCCAAACAATATAATATAAAACATCTTGATGAAAGCTTACTGGCTATCAGATATAATATGTTATTACAAAGTAAAAAAAGAATAATTGTGAGAGAGCTAGTATTAAAAAAGTTGACACTAGACCAACTCTCTTTTGATTATGGATAAAATCTTTAAAGTTGTAATTTCTCTCCAAAAAATGTGCCTATATAGTCTGTTGATGTGACTTCCACACACTGTTTTCATAACTAACGTGTATATGTCTGAATGATACCAAAACAATTAGCTTGCCTTTTAAATAATTGAAAAGACCTTTGGCTCGTAGAGATAAAATTGTGAAAAGGAAAAAAATTCACATTTAATTATATTATTTTTCCATGTTCTCTACACACTGGTAATTGAAGGTTTTGTCTAGGTTTTGTACATTACAGGAAGAATTGTATTTTTGTATATTCTCAATCTCTTCATCCCAGCTTCACTTAACAAACTGTGTTAATTAGTATTCCTCTTGACTATATGTGGCAGAAAACCCAACTTAAGCTGGCTTAAGCAAAAATGGGATTTATTGATCCAGGTAATTAAAGAATCAGCCATAGGGCTTGCCTCAGACTAGGAGCTCAGGCAACTCTCAAGCTTCCTCTCTACCTCTCACTTATACTTTGTCTGCCTTGGTCAAAATTTTTTATTTGCAATTCCTGTCTGATGGGAAGATGGCTGGAATAGTTTTAGCTTATATTCTCTCATGGTCAAGATCTGGAAAGAGCACTTACCTTTCTCTTTGTAGCTCAGTAGAAGTCTCTTTTCTCACTGGTTCTGGATCAGTCTCTGTGGCCAAGTCAAGCCTAATCAGAATTCAGCTAGGAGTAGAGTCAATAGTAGCTAGGCCCCAAAAGTTATCTCCATAAATGGGATCAGAGGCAGCCTTTTCTTAGAGTGTCAGTGAAAATTTCTTTCTTCCATGAATATGAGTAAATGAATGCAGGAGAGCTAAAACCCAGTGAATATTCATCATTACTACTTGAATATAGAATTTACTTTTCAGAAAGCAGTTGCCAGGGATCCCTGGGTGGCGCAGCGGTTTGGTGCCTGCCTTTGGCCCAGGGCGCGATCCTGGAGACCCGGGATCGAATCCCACGTCGGGCTCCCAGTGCATGGAGCCTGCTTCTCCCTCTGCCTGTGTCTCTGCCTCTCTCTCTCTCTCTCTCTCTCTGTGACTATCATAAATAAATAATAAAAAAAAATTAAAAAAAAAAAGCAGTTGCCATAAACTTATAGCCTACATCATGTGATATGTTATATGCCCTAGGGTTCTGAAAGGAAAATAAAACAAGAAAAAAATGTAAGAAATAAACTCTAACAGTTAAAAGAAAGCTTAAAAGAGGAAAAATATGCACAGAAGTAAGTCTCAAGAGCAGGTGTGAGTTATATGCAAAGCACTTTTAACTATTCATGAACATTGAGTTTCTGTGAACCTTAAGAGGTACTGTTTTATTAGGATGAGAAACTTCCTTTCAAGCTCACTGTGAATTGATAATTTTGAAAACTGTCTTTTAATGTTGCAGGAAAGATGTGGAATACCCCTTATCAGTTTAGAAAGCATTGATGGGTGGCAGCTTGTCAAGGTTACTCCTGTCAGTTAGAAGAGTCATGTTTAAACATGAGTGCATTATTCTCAATGTTTGATTTTTGTCATGATTTTTAATAGCTTTTGTGATTGTTCCTGGGGGGATGGAAAATATGTATATAGAGCAAATGACACTTTCCATTAACCTTGCTAGAATGTAATCTTATAATCTACTTACAAGTAACAGAGCTGATGGGTTTCTTTCCTTAGCAAGTTTTCAGAATTTATACATGCAGCTCGTCTGAAAGTTACAAGGGTGGTTATAATGGATGGATTAGAAAAAATAATTCTAAGCCTTGTTCTGGATTTCTGCATAAACTAGTTTATGTAAGTTTCATGTTCACATATTGAAAACTGCTTTCGATTAAAGCATCTGCTTGTGAATAAACACATTACTGATGGCATACCTGTAATGGGTTTAAGCATCTTTCTCCTCTACCAATATTGAAATGGTTTCTCTTGCCACAGACAGGTGTGAAAGCATTAGCTGCCAGAAAATGGTGGTGGTACGGAAACATTTCCAGGGAAATATTTGGTGCCCACTTTAGTCTAAGGAAGAGCGGTACATGTAAGGATAATGAAGCAATTGAGGCAACATAGCAACAGTAAATTCAGGGATCCACAGAAGAAATCAGAGTCTGTGGCCTTGTTGAGAGTAACCTCTATTCCTTTTTTTGTTTATACTTTATTTATTCACGAGAGACACACACACACAGAGAGGCAGAGACACAGGCAGAGGGAGAAGCAGGCTCCATGCAGGGAGCTTGACCTGGGACCTGATACCGGGACTCCAGGATCACACCCTGGGCTGAAGGCGGTGCTAATCTGCTGAGCCACCCAGGCTGTCCAGTAACTTTTATTCCTAAATTTAGGAACAAGTTTGCAGACTCTGAGAGTAATTGTTAGCATGTATCTGGGACCTCAGTCTTGGATGGATTAGAATTCTGAGGAAATTACCTAGCCAGGGACTCAGAACAGGAGAGTATGATAAATCCAATAATTGGAAGAGGATACAATTGGAAACTTAGTCACAGAAATAAAGCAGAAGTCAGGGTTTGCTTCACAGAGTATGATCTGTGGTCCAGCGGCTTTAGCATTACTTAGATGCTTATTAGAAATGCAGTATCTTGGGACTCTCCAAGATTAACTGAATTAAAATCTGTACTTCTGTATTTTAACAAGGTCTTCAGGTGTTTCATGTGCTCATTAAGATTAGAAATATTCTAGGACCCCAGGCCAGGGATAAAGGGCTCAAATTTTGGCCTTGATGCTGGATCCTTAACTGGTAAACTTGAAGGGCACTAATGTCGGTTAAGAGCTCCCTCCTCATACAGACTTTGTCCCCAGTCCTTTTCTTCTATTATTTCATTTAATCATTACATCAACATTGTGAGGTAAACATTTCTCTTATTTATTAAATCAAAGAATTGGGATTCAGAAGACTTAAAGAACTTACCTAGGATTAAACTACTTACAAGTGATGGAAGGTAGATTTCTAAAAATCTTTTTTTATTTTGGAAATATTCAAACACACAAAAGTAGAATAATATTAAGAACCCGGTGTCCCCTCACTCAGAGTTTCAGTAAATATAAACATTTTGCCACTTTTGTTTCATCTTCCCACATCCCAACTCCTATACTTTCTTTGCTCTTCTAATTGGTTCTCCACCCCCTGTAGAACCTGGATTGAATGTAGGCCTGGTTGACTCCACAGGTTTTATGTTCTATCTATCATGCATTTGGTATGGACCATTTAGCTATGCTAGTCACCTACTTGAATTGCTATGATTGTTACAAGGGTTGTCACAGGCGCTGCTAGAGAATAGAGCCCAAGGCCAGTATAAATGGAGCAAAAGTGCAACAGGGAGAGAGAAGCTTAAGAAGCCTGAAAATGGAGCAAAAGTGCAACGGGGAGAGAGAAGCTTAAGAAGCCTGAAAATCAGACTCAAAGACAGTTACTTAAAAGGGGTACTACTAGCCAAGGCATCCCTGTATGGGTAACAGATTTCTTGCTTACAAAAGTAGTTCATTTCTCAGTAGATAAACATTTGTGAACATCTACCCTGGCACTCAGTTCTTTGAAGGTCATTTGAAACTTATGGTCATACATGGTGTCTCCTCTGTCTGGGATAGTTTGCACCCTGCCATCCAGTTAAGTCTCTCTCAAATCCCAGCATAAATCTTGCTCAGAACAGCTTTCCTTGACCACCATTGCCAGTCTTTTCCACCATCACACACAAACATGGACTAAATTATATTGCATCCTGTGGACTCATCATACTTAGTAATTATCACAGCCTAGAGTCTGAGCTCTGAGGAATAGTTACTGGGTTTATCATCACAGTCTGCATGGCTTACAGAAGACCAGCCCTCGCAGGGATAGAACAGACGAGTGCTTGGGTGTACTTATTCTTCCCTTCACCCATCTATGAAAGAAGATTCTGGCATTGCTCCATTACTTTCTTCTTCTCCCTTGCTTTCCACGGAGGGCTCTGCCATTGCCAGACCAGCTCTTTGGGGCATTTGTGATACAGATTTCTTGAACAAATCATAGGCTCCTCAGGGATATATAAGAACTTTCTTTTTTTTTTTATTTTTTATAAGAACTTTCTATAGGAGATTTTGGAGGAGCTGTAGAATGTGAGGAAAACTAATAGTTATACAACGTACGGCTTATGAAATGTCTAGGTTAATGTTAGATGCTCATGCACTCTATTATTTAATCCTCATATTTTTCTCAGGCAAGTATAATCACGGTACAATAAGTTATCTGCATCATTACTGATAAAATGACAATATATTTTTGCCTCTGCCTGCCTCTTGACAAACCCTTATTGGCTAAAGCTTGATCTTTAAGTGAAAGAGACATGTGAGGAAATAAGAGAAGAGGCTCTAGGAATAGAAATAATAGGAAAAGTAGATTTCCATTCAGTTATTACAAAAATGCTGCATGGTCTCTACTTAGCTCTGTGCAGTGATTACAATATTGAATATACAATGGGATATCAGCCATTTACTGAGCTCCTGTATTGGGATAGAGGTTTACATCTAATATAAGAAACAATGGGGTATAACAGAGTGGATTTTTTATTTCCACTCAATTCTGAGCAGGAACTACTGTGGTTCTTTAATTCTTGAAATACCTAGGATACTTTTAAGCAGTTCTGATACTAGGATGAACCTGACACTATGTCCATATTTACTGTGACAGTGCCCATCTCCCAAACAAAAAACCAAAACCAAATCGACTATTGACTAAGCTGGTGCTGCTGAATCTTAGAATTGATAGCATATTTGAGTGGGGGAAAAGTACTTTGTAGAACATTTTCTAACTTGATTTATTTTTTTTTCTAACTTGATTTAATATGCCCTTGCTACAGATAGAGAATATGAAGAATGCTCAAGTTAGAGAATAGAGAAGTTAGAGAATAGAGAGCCATGTCAGAGTCATTGCTGGGCTTAGCAAATCAACCTGTTAAACAACATTTGTACCTTTCCTTGGGACTGAGTAAATTGTCAGAAGTTAAGATCTTAGTTACAGCATACAGAAATATCTTACAGCCAAATTTATTCTTTTGGGCATATAGTTAAGGGGGCGCACAAGTTCTATAGTAAAGAACTAGAAATTGATTTCAAAGATATTTTAAGGTCATTTTATATAATCACTTGTATGATACACTGCCTTACAGTAGTTATTCCAAAGAATATATTGGTCATTTTCAACATATCTATTGTGATCTTCAAATTGTTACTCACATAATCTATCATTATATATATTATATGGGTTGTATACAATGATGCCTGAATTTACTGGCTGCTTTTTGGCAATTAGTCAACATGATAATCTTTAGAGTTGGAAAACTGTATGAGTTGTTTTTGCTTTTTTTGTATTTTGTTTTCAGAATAAATTGTCACCATCTTTTTAAAATTTCCTTCATACAAAATACACCCTTTGGAATTATTGGTCACTATACTTAAAAGCATTTGAAACTTATGTGAATGCTATAAACATGTACACAGCTGCCATACTATGCTCCCAGATCAATTGCAAATTTAGAAAACTGGTTCATTACTATCAACTTTTCTCTTGCTTATCTTATGTACACATGCATGGATATGAATCTGTGCAGATTGTACATGTTCCTGATGGTTTTTTTTTCCCTGTTGGTTTTGGTTAGTTCTGAGACTTCTGGAAATTCTGAATGAATGACTGTATGCATAGTAGAGTGACCAAACCTCAGTGTAACTCAAGAGAGGCTCCATTCCATTTAGACCCAAGTCTTTTAGAGATAATGGAGGTGAACCATCAAAGAGTAGAGAATTACCAAATTCATTCTTTTGACTTTGAAGTCTCTTACACCCAAATTGGCAGCACTCTCTACCCAGCTTTGATAGTCTTTCAAGAACAGATTGGCATAAACCACCTGGTAGTACCACCTGGCATCTGGTAATTCTCATCCTAGGATATTCTTAGCAACCCAACATGACCTTATCTTCTGATGTTATATATTTGCCATTCTGTCTTAAATTTTAAGCAGAAAATGCTCTATGTTGTTTGTGAATGATAGCAAGTCCTTGCTTAGTCTTTTGCACACAAAACTAAAATTTCCCAATAAATCAGTTTCAAGGTATTCTCTTCCTCATGCATATTTCTCAAATATGAATCATTTTTATTATTTGTCTGTAAACCATCTTCAAGTTTCCTCTTTATTTAAGTGCTGGTTCTCAGAACAGAATACAATTTTCTTTATGAGAATGATTATCTCCAGCAGGAGATATTATTATTCACTGGTGTTGGTTTGTTTGTGTAGAAGAGGCCTGGGTTTGAAGTTACATAATAGGGTTTCCAGGACTTGTCCTCCACTGATTTTCTCGGCCTTGAGTAAGTCCCTTAATATTTTGTTTTGGAAGCAGTTTCCACAATGACAAATGGGAATGGTTATTCCCCCCATGACTAATTGACAGAGATGGTGTAAGGATACAAATAGGTGGAAGTTATGAAAGTGCCTAGTAAAAGTTAAAATGCCTACACAGATGTGAGCTATTATAACTGACAAGTAGTTTGAAGAACTCAGATCATTTGTCTAACCTTCATTTCTCCAGGGCTAAGAATGCATTTTTAGATGATATGTGTACTTTATTTCATAGGATCTTTTTAATCATTACATTAAAAGATTTCATTAGGGCTGTCACTATTAATTTTATAACAGTATGCTCTACCGGATAAGCCTTTAAAATTTTGATTACCCCCTTTTGACTAAAGACTGCTAGAGGAGTTTACAATGTGTTCTTCCATATTTGTAAAGCACACACTCAAAGCATGTCAGGAAGTCACACACTTCATTAAAAGACTTCTACCAGGTGTAATGCATACTTATTATTTCATTAGTGGAAGAAATTATGTGTGATGCATATCCTAAGTCTAGATCATCAAGTCAAATGTATGGAAGTTTGTGCTAATTGAATTCTAAGATCCTTCATAGCACAAAAATTTTAGCAAATAATCTGGGCCCATTAAATCTTGGTGGTATTATTATTTAATATAAAATCTATAATTTTAAACTATTTTCCTATGAATAGCTGACAACTTCTAGCACATACTATTTTGGACAAAGGTACCTGATATTTTGGGGGGTTCATTTTAAATTCTATTTAGCCATGCAGACAATTAGAAGTTTTTTAAAAAAAATATGGCAGATAGACTTCTGAACTACAAATCAATGTGCAAATTTATATATCTTAAAAAAAGCACTTTTAAGGAATTGTTCTATAATGTGAAGTTGAGAGTTGAAATCAGATATAATGAAAAGACATAAGGTTTTATAATAGTTGTGTAATTCATATAACAAATATTTATATAAAAGTAAGTACAAAATTGCAAACTTCTTCAAGGAAGATGTTCTTTTGATAACTAGTATTTATGCCATCCTAAGTTCTATTAATCTTGCTTATGTGTGAGATAATTACTTCCTCTTTTTAAACTCATAATAGAAATTTTATTCCATCTGTTCATATGAGAAGAGGTAATGTGTGTTCTTTTAAGCTGGTATTATTACAATTGAGTTATTTTTTAAATCTTTTTTCTTTATTCATGCCCTTTCCTTTGCTCTCTTGCCTTTTCTTAAAGATCCAATTGATGTCTAATCAACTACAAATTTACCCGTCCTTGTGTACACTTCAACGAGCTGTTTCTTTCATTTTATGCATCATTGCCAGTCATGTCTCTACCTGAGGAACCTGGAACCAAACACACACTCAGTATTGTCTCTTCCCATAAAACAGGCCCAACAAAGGGGCTTTACTAATTAATTATGATTAGTTCTTGTCCTTCACCAAAGATTTTAAACTCAATTTAACAGAATTGATATGGTTAAGACATGTGTCCTTAACTAAAAAAACCACTATCAGAGGAGGGAATGGAGGGATGCTCTTTATTACTCTCCATTTACAAAAATAGGTTTTTATCTCATCACGTGTTATGTATGCTTCAAAACTATCCAGATCTGAAAACTCTGGAAATGTGCTTTGATCTCTGCTATCCTAATCTTTTACTGAAGACTTTCAACTTTAAAACACTTGGTGCCCAGACTGTCATCAAATGCACATTAAATGCTTTAAAATTAATCATTTAAAAATTAATGATTAAGCCTCTATATCAATCAGTATTCATTACCTCATGCTGTGATCACAACCCCAAAATCTCAGTGGTCGAATACTAAATACAGCTTATTTCTCAAGCTTATTATATGTCTATTGATAGAGCTCGTTCATTGTTAATATGCAGGAACCAAGGATGACAGAATTTGTCTCACATATGTCTTCATGATTACTCTAGGGGGTAAAGGGAACAAGAAAATCCTGTGCTTGCTTCTACAACTTCTCACAAGTAACATGTATTACTTTCACTTATATTTCATTGACCAAACATGTCCCATTGGCCATGCCTAATCTCAAAGGGGTCAGGAAAATGCAATCCCTCCATATGTCTGGAAAGAAGGTAAACCAGAAAATGTATGAAGAGTCCTCTTAGGAAGCATGATAAAAACAAAGAATTAAACCAAGTTATACAGTTGGGTCATCAGCTAAAAATATTAGCCATACATAATGATACATATTAATTGGAAACTTTGGTATTCCCCCAAAATAGAATCAAAACTACAGCCTCACTCTGGAAAAGAAAAAACAAATTTTTAAATTACATGTTCTATAGTGATTTTTTTCTTGTGAATTTTTTTGGTTGGATATGTATTTCTGGCCCTGTCTATGTTGTTTCCTTTCAATTACATGACAACAAAGCTGCTTGTACTCTTTTAGTCCATTATTGGATATGTTACACAGCTGTTACTCGACTAGGACAGTGACAGACTATTATTAACTTCTATAACATATCTTTATTTTCTGACTTGCCAGCAGCAGTGAGCCAGTAATAGCAGTTGCAGTGGTAAGAACTGTGGAGGTCTATCTGGAAGTAGCTTTCAGGCACACACAGTCATGAGGTACCATCTGGGAGGCAGAGAAAGAGTTAGTTTACCAGGGAAAGGGGGAGAGAGAGTCGTATAGGAAGCACTGTTACCCATAAAATTCCATCTTATTTTGAAATATTATATGAGCAAAGACTGATATTTATACAAACACTTTTCTCGCTGAAAATCCCAAGGGGGAATTAGCACCTCATAGCATCCTGGAGCCTAACCTTGGGTTTAGGGAAAAGGAACTTTGGCAAGGGCGTTCATCTTATTCCTTTCTCTTTTACTGAAAATTACAGGGCAACTTATATCCATACACTGTAGCAAAAGAGCCACTTTCAAAGTCTTATCGTAGAGACTTCTTTAAAGAATCACTGTCATCCTAGAGAAGATGAGAAGACTATCAATGTCTAATCCTCTTTTCTCTACACTCAACAAACTCTAGCTGTTTATCAGGAAAATACTCTCCAGCCAAATCCATTGTAGTCATTGAGTCTTTACTGACTCAATTCAGGAAACAATTCTTAAGGATCTTACATAACAGAATTTTAATACCTTAATTTGTTTTATTAGTTTGTTAAATATTTATTATAAAGTTTTCATTTTACTGATTAAGAAATCTGAAACCCAGATTTTGAGCTAGAATGTTTGTCTTCTTTTATGAACTCAGGTTTCTATTGCTAGGTGAAGTGGATACAGACCTGTTCTCAGGAACTCTGTGGATCTATGAGAGGAGGAAGGAAGTGGCAGGTGGACAAATATTAAAAGTGCAGAATACTTTGTATGCCAAAGGCAATACTATACACCATGTATTTAGTTTTTATCATATCTAGGCATTATGTTAGGTCAAATTTAAAAAATTTCCTTTACTTCTCTTAAAACCCATAACTGATTAACAGAAGCTAAGGTTTAGACGTGCTAAGTAACTTGCCAAAATTAGTTGGCAAGTTTATTAGTCCACGGCTAATAAATAGTGGGCCAAGGGTTTGATTATAGGTTTGATACAAATTCAGGTGCTTAGCTACTTTGCTTAACTGACTTAATAAGGATTTTGGCGGGGGGCGGGGGAATGTGAGGTAGGTAGAAATAAGAGCTGCAAGGTACAATGAGTTCAGAGGAACGATGGGTTCCTACAATTTCTAACATTGTAAGCCTTTTTCTCCACCATTTGTACTCTTCTTACCTTGACTCTGGTCTGGATTGTCTTATAACATCCTGCATTTGTTATTAATTTATTATTTCTCCTGGTTATAGTTTTTTTTTCTACTATCTCCATTCTTCCTCCCTCTGACTTGAATTTAAGCTCCATGCAGGCAGAGATATTTGTTTTATTCTTTGCAAATACCATATATCTAGAATAATACCTGGCACATAGTAAGAGCTTGATAAGTATTTGTCAAGTTTAATATATTAATAACCTTACTTGGGACAATACTGCCTAGAAGGCATAACTGAATTTCCAGGTAGTCATGAAATTTTTAGTTTCAAAATGAAGACAAAAGTACAAAAAGTATGAGGATTCTGCCCAAAGTAAATAATCTTCAAAATCTGAGGGTGATCAAAATTGTATTAGAAATGGATATGTTACCTGCTGCTAGGGGTTGAGATAACTGACAATGATATCTTTATGCAATGAGAAGGAACAGCTGTTCAGTTTGTTTTCTTTTATATAGCTTGGATTTTGAATAACATTATCTTTTTTTAGAGAAAGCTGAAGGGCAATTTGAGGAGTTTTTCCTTCGCTTCCATCATCCCAAATCTGTCTTTGAGCCATCGGGATCTGTTGACACATAATTTCCTCTGCATTTACTTCCCATTAATGGCAGAGTCCCCTTCTTGGTGTTCATTGCTGGTAGCTGGATTCTGTTGGTGAACTTCCTTTGTTGAGTGAGTTCAGGCAAGGTATTGTGACTTCACACCTGGGTTTCAGTGCAGATCTGCAAAGAAACCAGAGATTGGCCATAATTCTTGTTTAAGTTTTAGAACCAAAGATGGCAATGGAGTTGTGAAAGACACCATCCACTTGAGTGTAGAAATTACCTAGCTCTACTAGTAAAAAGTGAAATCTGAAACCTTTCCATTTGTGTTGGAAGTGAAAGTGTTGGAAACCTTCCAAGATTCATGGAGGTGACGCTGAACTCAGGGACTCAGTCAAAAGTCTCTACTACTTCATGTCCTTCATTTCTCATCTGTTTGGTTAAGCGATTAGCAATGAGGTCCAGGTGGTTACTTTTTTGCATAGGTTTTGGGACATTGGTACTTGAGCTGTTGAGAACATTAAAAATAATTTTCTGAAGGATGTCAGTTGAAGACAGAATAGACAGTCCAAAGCCAGATCACAATATTCAAGCAGCTAGAAATGAAATAGCTACCTAAGCACAGAGTCAAAACTGGGTGAACATTTAGGAATCAACTATCAACAAGACAGAGTTGGGAAGATAATTTGGGCCAGGGGAAGAATAGCTGTCTCTGGAATTCTGAGGCAAAGGCAAAATGCACTTTAGTGTGTTTCCTGTACAACTTTGTATGTTCACATCAGATGCATAGAAATTGACTTAAACAAATAAAAAGTATCTTGACTAGCAGAAAGAAAAAAATATGTTATCCTCACTGAAATGACAGCCAACAGACATTTTTCTTGCCACCTCCCCTGAAAAACTTGAAGGTTGTTTTATTTTAATAGAACTTAAACCTTTTTTTATTCATTCTCTCTGTATCTCCTTCCACTATGAAACCTAAAGATTCCATTAATAGGCTTGTGAGTTCAGATATGTAGGAAAAGAGAGCCCTGTTCCTTTATATCAAAGTTATATATCTTGGTATTAATAATTTTTAGACTAAGTGCCAATAAATCTGCTAATGGAATTTTCCCAAGATTATTTAAGCAATGAACACCTTAATAGAACCTAAAGAGTCTGCAAAAATTAGGTTTTTGTACATAATGCTGTACTTTTAGAATAGGCTCTACTTACTGCTTCTCAGCAGATATTAGGCAATACAAGCTAGAAGTAGCATATACTGACATCTGGACACCACTGGACCCCAGGAGCGTAAGGCAGGATTTTCTGAGGAAGCTGGGTATTCTTAGCTGGATTATTATCTGTGGTATTATAGTAGTTTCCTCCTATACTCATCTTAAATCACTGACACAAAGGACAGGAGAGTTGATACAAGACTCAAATTCACATTCCTAATGCCCACCATATTGTCTTTACTTTCAGTACTAAGCTCCATGCTTGGTAAAGTATATCTACAGGTAAGGATGGCCATAGGCTTCCTCTTGATCACCATATCAATTGATTTGTAGTCTGAGAGCACTTTGACTCAGGGGTTTGTGCTGCAATGGATTAACGATATTTGCTGGGGGTGTGGGTGGGGAAGTGAGTTTCAGTAGCCCCTAAAACTAATACCTAAAGTTAAAGGACAGAGATTACATTGCCAGTCTCAGGTCACAGATTCTGTGTCCCACTCCATTGGGACCCATCTTGGCAAAAATGTTCAGCCATGCAGAGACTGACTGGTGCATCGAGTCTCTGCTGTCTTCCAGAAGTATGCTGGATAGAAAGTTAACAGCTACCAACTCTTTAAGAGCAAGTTCTTAACCTTCATGATACACAACTGGTTGCCTTCACAAAGAACCAGAAGGATCCCAGTGTCCTTGACTATATGATAAAGAAACTGGACCTTAACTCTGATGGAGAGATGGGTTTCTAAGAATTTCTTAATATTATTGGTGGCATGGCCATAGCTTACCAGGACTCCTTCATGATATCTGTCCATTTCTGGAAGTAAATCTGAGGGGCTCTTGGGCCTGGCCTCCAGACCATCCATCTCCTTTCCTTCTAGCCTTCCAATCATCCTCTACTCCTCACTGTGCAAACGCAGCCTGGGCCCAGCACCCCACCACCCCATGAAAGATAATCCTGCTGGTAGTAATAAAACAGCAGCATCATTAAAAGTGCATGCACACACAAAAATAACTTTTAAAAAATAATAAAGGGTGGTTGCAAAGCACTCCCTTTGAACCTTGAACATAACCTGTTTAAGATTTAATTAAATTGCAGAGCATTTCCTAGGAGAAAAGAAAATGCAAAATTATGAATTTCTTTTTTTTTTAATTATGAATTTCTTAGCTATAAAACTGAACAAAATTTCAATCACTGATCTTTGACACTTTTATTCTATCCATTATTTAAAGGGGTGTTTTAAAAAAAATCATCCTTGTTACTTCATATTGCAGAGAATCCAATAAATTTACTCTCTGTTCTAGAGGAAGCATTTTCTTTTGTTTAGTGAACCTTACTTCCTTTGAGTATCCAAGTGGTACACATATCTAATGCAATAATACATGATAACTAAATCTGTCTTATCCTTTCTCTTCAGAATCGGAAATATGTCACATTGCATTTTGGCCTCACCAAACCAAAGCCTCAGTAGGACTTAGGGCCACAAAGACAACTAGACTTGCTGTATTTACAGAAGAAGTACGGGAATGGATCCTGGATCTTGTTCCAGAATGGTATCTCTTAGCTATAAGATACCCATTCTCAACATTTTAGATAGCTGACTCAACTAATGGATCTGCAAACCACAGCCTATAAGCCAAATCCTGACCACTACCTTTTTCTGTATGGCCAAGACCTAAGAATGACTTCTATACTTTTTTTTTTTAATTTTTTTTAATTTTATTTATTTATGATAGGCACACAGTGAGAGAGAGAGAGAGAGAGAGAGGCAGAGACACAGGCAGAGGGAAAAGCAGGCTCCATGCACCGGGAGCCCGATGTGGGATTCGATCCCAGGTCTCCAGGATCGCGCCCTGGGCCAAAGGCAGGCGCTAAACCGCTGCGCCACCCAGGGATCCCTGACTTCTATACTTTGATGGCAGGAATACAAAATTTAGATACAAATGAAGTTATATTGCTTGTTGGCCCATAAAGTCTAAAATATTTACCATCTGGCCCTTTACAGGAAAAATTGTAAACTCCTCATTTAAATGCACACATAATTAAATAATAATACCTTTAAGTTACTTTGAGGCACACCTAATTAGTGTTTTTATTTCCACATATGCTGGCTCATGAGATATTCTGAATGTGAAAGTGTTATTTTTATAAATTAAGTCAAAGAATTTCAAAATCAAAATCAGGTTGGATAATTAACTGACAGACTAGTTCTAAGAATCACACACACAAGAAAGTCATTTTGTATTGGATTGTGTATGAGAGATTTAATCCATCAGTACAAATGAAATAGTTAAAACCATTTAACTAAGATTCAGGTTGGGAGGGGCCATTCTTAAAGTCCACCTGTAGGGCTTTGAACTGCTGGAATATACTGCACACTAGGGGGCAATCTTTCTAGTCAACTTTTTAAACATTAAAGTATATCCTGAATCCCTGGAAATTGCTAGCGTATTGATTCTGATATGGCAGGTCTGGGACTCAGTCTGAGATTTTGTTAGTCTAGCAGGGGGTCTGAGGCTGTTGCTCTGTGGTTCATGAGTTGAGAAGACAGACTCTGGTATTTTCCATTGGACTTCGCCGCTTTTCCCTTAAGCTGTGATGAAGCATGACTACAAAGGTAGTGCTTTGACCTTGAAAGTCAAAATCATAAAAAATCACAAACACCTGGGCCACGTTTCTGTTTTACTAAAACATTTTATGGCTCTGGCATTCCATCAATCAGAGGTTGGTATGGAAATTATAAAGAACAATTGCCTCAAACCGTATATGTTTACCTAGCGGGAGAAGTGACAGTCTGATGACTGTGCCTGTGAATACAAATGCCGTATATTAATCGGTCCATGGAAACAGCAGACATATGCTGATGGAGAAAAAAAAGGCAATCCATAATAACCATAGATAACTCACATATCAGAAGATAAACTAATTGTTATTGGGGTTACACTAAAGTTCATCCCATCTGTGCCTTGCAAGTACCGCAGTGCACCAACTTCCCATCGTGGCATATTGCAAAATCATAAATCTTTATGCTTTAATATTATTCTGGTTTCTGAATCATGCATTATTAGTAATAGAAGTGCTTGTAAATTAACAGCTCACATTAACAACTTGTTTTCCTTGCAAATTGAGTCTTTTGGTATACGTGCTTCCAATACTTCTTTTATAAGTTTAGATTTATTCATATAGAGGGTCTTCCTCTCTTCCTCTCTCCCACTTTTCTTCCCTCCTTCCTTTCTTCCTTGTTTGCTTGCTTCCTTTTCTTTTTCTCTTTTGCTTTCTTGGAAGCAGATTTTTGAAAGAGATTTCCTGGTATTTAGGGCAGAAAGACTTTGCTATATCTTACATTTATGTAATTCATGGTGACAGAAAAATATTCAGTCTTCTTCAGTTTTTTTTTTTTTTAGATCCACAGTCACATAAAGAAATGATTTGTGGAACTGAGAAGGATATGTCTATAAAGCAAACCAGGAAAAAAAGAATTTGATGTTATTATTAATGAAGCAGGTGGCACATCTTTTCAAAATCCCATTTTAGCTGGGCAGTGATTTGCAGTGAAAGCTGACATGTTCATTTTTGCCAGGCTAACAAACCCAAGGCCTATTGAAAGTCAGGGTAGAAAATAAAAAAATTAAAAAATTAAAAGAAAGAAAGAAAAGGAAAATCTTCTTTAATAGGCCTGAGTTTTTGTCGTAGAATTTTTGTTGCTTTCCTTTTTATAAAGTTAATTCTTATTTCTATTTGTTACTACAGGCTTGCTAATATGATAAGATCAACCAAACAGAAGTTGTGCAGTTATTTATATGTGGGAATCACCCCCACAAACTAATGGTAAATGGTTATTAATTCAGGAGTGGAAAAGTTTGAGGTACTCTTCTTTGTGGTTATTCTGTAAGACTTTTTTAGACCAAAACGTAATAGTTTGGAGTAATCTGTGCTCAAGATTTCTGGGTTAAGTTGTAAAATATTTAGCTGTCATAAAATGATGAACATGTTTGGTCTATTAATTATAAGTGTCCCATTGCATGGTCCCTCTACTTTGATTAAATCATGACTAATCAAGGTGAAACAGGAGATAACTGACCTTTAAAAGTAGTTTCACATTAAATCTATCTGGGCTATAATTCTCTCTCATTTTAGCAGAGCATATTTCAGTACTTATGAATATTTTAGAGTTCTAAAATATTTTAGACTTTTCTCCCTTTAGTGAAAGAGCTATCCTGAAATTAATTAATTTTTTTTTGTAACAAACATGGTCCATACACCTAGCTAGAGGCAATTCAGACAGTAAGTAATCCTAATGTCCGAATGTACACCTGTAGGTAGGAACTGTTTACAGCATTAGATGCATCAAAAGTGACAGAGTGATAAGGATTGTATCTGAATTGGGGCTGAGATGCTAAGACCTTGTCTAGTAGGAGAGTTGCTTCAAATGGCACTTAAGGGCAAGGCTGATAGTGAAGTTCTATTCTGACTTCTAGAAGAAATATGTGATTCAGTGGGGGAAGCTTCTTCATATCCATGTTTTAGAAAAATAAATACTCTAGACCCTTACTATGTTCTTTTACGCTGTATTTTTTAAAATTAAATGCTAGAATCTAACACAGGAGTGTTAGCTTCAGTTTACCTTGTAGAATGTGGCTAAATTGAATAAACGTGTGCTCCAAAATGAATCAGTAAAGCAATTCTAAGCGTTTTCTTTTTGGGGGACAGTTATCATGGAGTCAGATAGGTCAGCATGTTTGCTCCCAGTTACTTATTTTAACTTTGTGGCTCCTAAGAAGGAGGAACAGAAAGCTCAGATGGGCAAAAGGATCTTTTCCCATGATAAGTTCTAATTTGGCCTGGAGTGCAGGAGAGAAGGCTGCAGTGGAACATTGGTGGAGGGTTTTCCATTCTTTGCTGTTTGGGAGATTTGAAGGACATAGTCAAGTCCCAAATGGCAAAATGAGAAGATTAGGGTGAGTAAAAAGTATACTCTAGTTAAGCCAGGCAAAATCAGTGTTGGGTTAAGGTTAGAATGGAGAAGCACAGCAGGCTACTCAGAAGTGCCCAGGTATACCTGCGTTATCTGCTTTCCAATATCTTTTTTTTTATTTTAATTTATTCATGAGAGACACAGAGAAAGAGGCAGAGACATAGGCAGAGGGAAAAGCAGGCTCTTTGTGGGGAGCCTGATGCAGGACCCCAGGATCACAACATGAACCAAAGGCAGACGCTCAACCATAGTCATCCAGATGCCCCTCCAATATCTATTTAAGTGAACACCAAATGACTGTTATTGGTGGAGTCTTACTTCAAAAGGGAAAGTGTAATTAAGAATTCATGTATTAGAATATTTGAGGCTTAATACTTGGGTGGTTCCTATTTTTTTTGGATTGCACTGACAGTCCTTGGCATGAATTGCAAGCTACCTAATTTCAGAGCCTTCCAGAGCCCAACCTATAAACTGAAAACAAATTTATGAGTTGCAGGGTTTCATCATGTGAATCCTGTTATATGAATTGACATTTCAAATTAAATATCTCCTGTACCTGTAAATTTTATTTGATAATAACTGTTACTGTTTGTTTATATTTAATGACTTTTATAGAAATTAATGTTTCTGTTCTCCATGGCTTCTCAGAAACAAATAGCCTTTGAAAGGGCAATTATGTTACAGATTAAAAATGTGTGCATAAGACTCATTTAGGATAGTTTTTTAGTTCCAGAACATATTTATTGAAACCTTTGCGTCATGGTTTCATATGGTCAGGAACATGTGGACATGGACCTCAGCTTGCAGAGCTATGATTTCATATGAAAGCCAAAGTAAAGATAGGCAGCTCCTAGTATAGTGAAGATCCTCGCCTTCCCTTCCATTTTATCATCACATGTTCTCTCTGAAGAGTCACCACCTGATATTCTGTTAAATGGGTGAAAATAGTAGTGTTTTGCAAAGATCATTCCTTATGCTCTATAGCTGTTTCTAGAAGTTAGCCCTTCAACATAATCCTATATTCTTCAGAGATCTGACTTGCCTTAAGCTCCTCTGTTTTCCTCCTGTTATCCTGAACTATTTGTTTGAAAATGTGAATTATATTTTTGTGCATCCCATATCACTCCTGAATATAGCTGCTCCTAACTTAGTTCACAGAACAAAAGAAATTCTATAAGTAGACATAATTGGTTCAAGCTGATTTTTACCATTACTTGTCATTTATTCCCTTCTGTGGAGTTTTCTGTTTTTTAAAATTTCTGTCTTGATGATCTGTTATAGATTTTATCTTCTGAATATGAATCTTTGTAGACTTCCAAAATTTTGGCAGGTAAGTTGCACAGGTAGATATTGTGAACTGAATCCAATGCTTTGGGAGATCACCTGACACTGGAATTGCAGAGTAGGCAAAGCAGTGCCATATTGGGTCCTCAGTGGCTTGTTGTGATCATACAGCAAAGTTTTGACTGGAATATATTCTTTATTAAGACACTAACACTGACATAAGAGAATTATAATGCCTAAGGAAAATTAATTCACCTGTAGGACCTAGAATCTGACCCCTCAGCTCTTTCAGTTATTAAAATGGGGTGATTATCCAAGAAATGAAGTGGACAAAACATGATCTTCACTGAAGAAATATATTTTATCATCATATTATACAGCATATTATAATTTCTAACATTGTGTTGAGCTTTCTTTATCTAATTTGTTTTTGAATTGAGAGATGGCATACTGTTTACTATTTAATATCTGCACAAATACCAAAGAGAATAGGTAGCTCAACACCCACATTTTCTCTTTTTTGTCATTTCATGTGAAATATGGTTCTCATCATTAGGTAGTCATACAGTGACATGTCACATTATTTTCTCCCAAAGATAGTCTTGTCTTTTCCTTCTACTCTTTTGCGCAGTGTTGCTAGCTGATGAAACAATGTATAAAGGAGTCCATTTTTAAGTCCATTACTTCCATAGCTTTGTACTTACAGAGCTCATAAATTAAGCTTTCTACTAGTTTGCATTCTTCTTTAGGGTGACCTCCACATACCTGAAGGAAAATTGCTTGATCTGTGGCTCTGTGAACAAGTTTCTTCCTGACTCACCTGATGCTCAGAATTATAACAACTCCATTAAAATAGCACCACCAGTATTTAAGATGCTATTAAATCTCAGGCACTTTGTCAATAGCATCTGAGGATAGCTTCTAACTACCAAACAGTGAAGTGCATAAACAGTATTAAACAACCAAACTCTGACATGTCAGAAAAGAAATAGTTGTTTGAAAAACTAGTTCACATACAAAAAACATCCAGTATAATGTGGACCATTTTAAAAGTAGGCTCTAAACTCATTGAAAATATAAGCTGTGCTACAAATGCATATGAAATATGTCTCTAGGGGGAACCTGCGTGGATGGCTCAGTGGTCAAGCATCTGCCTTTGGCTTACGTCATAATCCCAGGATCGTGGAATTGAGTCCTGCATCAGGCTCCCCACAGGGAGCCTGCTTCTCCTTCTGCCTATGTCTCCACCTCTTTCTCTGTGTTTCTCATGAATAAATAAATAAAATCTTAAAAAAGATATATGTCTGTAGATCATTCTCCAAGAAGAAAAATTGTAAACAGGTAATGAAGTAGATAGGTTGTGATCAATGAATTTCTTATCCTGATGAGAATGAGAAAATACAACTTCAGTCTTCATATTTGGGTAAGAAAACCTTTCCCCTTCAATGAAGCATCTATTGTCTTATATTTGCATTAGGATTTATGGCAAATGTATTTGTCCACCAGTTATTCTGAGAATAACGGGTGGTGTTTTAGTGGCCTAGTTGTGAATATCTCCAGTTCTTTGCCACATTAAGAATCATTGTAATGTAATGATCCTCACCAGCCATGATTTCTTTTTACCTAGTGTGCCCTGTTAAATGAGTAATAGTTCTGTATGTAACCGTACAATGCCAGACATGGCTGGCAGATGAATTCTGGTAAAACTCAATATTGCAATGATTTTTTTTTGACTGACCAGCATCTGAAATCTTTTCTTGTGTATGGCAAAACTACAGTTACATAAATTATGATAGGAAGCAGAATTCTACCTCCCATTCCTACCTGAAAAACAAAAAGGTGAGATGCCTACTTTTCTTCATCTCTGGCATCTAGAGGTCAGCCAAACAAATGCTCTTGCCTGGAATTTAATTGAGGAATGAGAATATAAAAAATAGGAATGGTCTAGAGGATAGTTCTCAGAGCATTGTTCAAGAATCTCTGTGGGTCTCTAAAACCCTATCACAGCTCTTCAATAAATGGTGTTGGGAAAATTGGTCATCCACATGCAGAAGAATGAAACTGGACCACTCTCTTGCACCATACACAAAGATAAACTCAAAATGGATGAGAGATCTAAATGTGAGACAAGAGTCCATCAAAATCCTAGAGGAGAACACAGGCAACACCCTTTTTGAACTCGGCCACAGTAACTTCTTGCAAGATACATCCACAAAGGCAAAAGAAACAAAAGCAAAAATGAACTATTGGGACTTCATCAAGATAAGAAGCTTTTGCACAGCAAAGGATGCAGTCAACAAAACTAAAAGACAACCTACAGAATGGGAGAGGATATTTGCAAACGACATATCAGATAAAGGGCTAGTTTCCAAAATCTATAAAGAACTTATTAAACTCAACACCAAAGAAACAAACAATCCAATCATGAAATGGGCAAAAGACATGAAGAGAAATCTCACAGAGGAAGACATGGACATGGCCAACAAGCACATGAGAAAATGCTCTGCATCACTTGCCATCAGGGAAATACAAATCAAAACCACAATGAGATACCACCTCACACCAGTGAGAATGGGGAAAATTAACAAGGCAGGAAACAACAAATGTTGGAGAGGATGCGGAGAAAAGGGAACCCTCTTACACTGTTGGTGGGAATGTGAACTGGTGCAGCCACTCTGGAAAACTGTGTGGAGGTTCCTCAAAGAGTTAAAAATAGACCTGCCCTACGACCCAGCAATTGCACTGTTGGGGATTTACCCCAAAGATTCAGATGCAACGAAACGTCGGGACACCTGCACCCCGATGTTTCTATCAGCAATGGCCACAATAGCCAAACTGTGGAAGGAGCCTCGGTGTCCACTGAAAGATGAATGAATAAAGAAGATGTAGTTTATGTATACAATGGAATATTACTCAGCCATTAGAAACGACAAATACCCACCATTTGCTTCAACGTGGATGGAACTGGAGGGTATTATGCTGAGTGAAATAAGTCAATCGGAGAAGGACAAGCAGTGTATGTTCTCATTCATTTGGGGAATATAAATAATAGTGAAAGGGAATATAAAGGAAGGGAGAAGAAATGTTGGGAAATATCAGGAAGGGAGACAGAACATAAAGACTCCAAACTCGGGGAAACGAACTAGGGGTGGTGGAAGGGGGGAGGAGGGCGGGTGTTGGAGGGGAATGGGTGACGGGCACTGAGGTGGACACTTGACGGGATGAGCACTGGGTGTTTTTCTGTATGTTGGTAAATTGAACACCAATAAAAATTAATTAAAAAAAAAAAATAAAACCCTATCACAGGATTCACAATACCAAAACTAATTTCATAATAACACTAGCATTAGCATGTTATTTGCCTATTTCCCACTGCTTTTATCATGAGCATACAGTGGAATTTTCTAGAGTTCACATGATGTGATATTGGGGCAGACTGCTGCAGAAGCCAAGAGAATCCAGCTGTCTTTAATGAAGTCAGACATGGAAGAGAGTTTTTTTAAATGTAAAATAGTATTATTCTCACTAAACTTGTTTTGTTTAGGAAACATAGTTATTAAAAATATTTGTGCTAGGGGACCTGGGTGGCTTAGTTGGTTGAGCATCTGACTCTTGGTTTTGGGTCTCCTGATATATTTCTGTAGAAATATACAGAAATATTTTATCTTTTCTCCATTTTTCATCTCTGACTTTTTTCCTATAGTCTGGATATAACGCAAAAATATCTTCTAATTCTTTAGTTGAATGTTTTTCAAATTTCAAATTTCAAATAAAATTTCAAATACACAAATTTCTGTTCAGTTTTAAATTAATCCTATTTTTATTTGAAGTTTTTTTTCTCTCTGTAAAGTCTTTATTTTACCTATGTTGCTCATCTTTGTTTCTTTATCTCTCTCTCTCTCTTCTTTGTGCCTGCCTTTTATGTTCAAATTTTTCTCAAATGTGTAATCAACCTGCCTGTCTATATTTATGAGTAGTTAATATGTTATCCATGATGAAAAATCTTTGGGATATTTAAAAAAAATCTTTTAAAGATTTTTATTTATTCATGAAAGACACACATAGAGAGAGGCAGAGCCACAAGCAGAGGGAGAAGCAGTCTCCATGCAGGGAGCCCGACGTGGGACTCGATCCTGGGTCTCCAGGATCATGCCCTGGGTCGAAGGTGGGGCTAAACTGCTGGACCACCAGGGCTGCCTCCAAATTTTTTTTCATTAAAATTCAATCTAGTTAACATATAGTGTATTATTAGTTTTAGGGGTAGAACTTAGTGATTCATCGGTTGTATATAACACCCAGTGCTCATTACATCAAGTGCCTTCCTTAATGCCCATCACCCGTTACCCTGTTACCTTATCCCCCTTCCTCCCCTCCAACGACCCTCAGTTTGCTTCCTATAGTTAAGAATCAGCTATATTTGTCTCTGTTTTAATCTTACTTTATTTTTCCTTCCTTCCCGTGTTCAAATGTTTCATTGCTTAAATTCCACATATGAGTGAAATCATATGGTGTTTGTCTTTTTCTGACTTATTTCACTTAGCATCATACACTCTAGTTCCAACTACATCATTGCAAGTGACAAGATTTCATTCTTTTTGATGGCTGAGTAATAATCTGTTATTTACACACACACACACACACACACACACACTTTATTTATCCATTCATCTGTCAATGGACACCTGGGCTCTTTCCATAGTTTGGTTTTGTAGACATCAAAGTTATAAACATTGGGATGCATGGGCCTCTTCAAATCACTATTTTTGTATCCTTCAGGTAAATGCCTAATAGTAAATTGCTGTGTTGTAGGGTAGTTCTACTTTTGACTTTTTGAGGAACACCCATACTATTTTCCAGAGTGGCTGTACCAGTTTGCATTCCCACCAACAGTGTAAGAGGGTTCCCCTTTGCCTGCATCCTCACCAACATTGTTGTTTTCTCTATTGTTAGCTCTAGCCATTCTAACCAGTGTAAAGTGGTATCTCAGTGTGGTTTTGATTTGTATTTCTCTGTTGCTGAGTGATGTTGAACATTTATTCATGTGTCTCTTAGCTATTTGCGTGTGTTTTTTTTTTTTTTTTGAGAAATGTCTGTTCATGTCTTTTACCCACTTAACTGGATTCTTTGTTTTTTTGGGGGGGTATTGAGTTTGATACATTATACATTTTTGTTATTAGCTCTTTATCTGATATGTCATTTGCAAATACTTCTCCCATTCTGTAGGTTACCTTTTAGTTTCATTGATTGTTTCCTTTGCTGTGCAAAAGTTTATCTTGATGAAGTCCCAATAGTTCATTTT
This sequence comes from Vulpes vulpes, assembly GCF_048418805.1. NCBI lineage: Eukaryota > Metazoa > Chordata > Mammalia > Carnivora > Canidae > Vulpes > Vulpes vulpes. The sequence goes on from NC_132790.1 coordinate 71,726,737, forward strand.
TGCTTTTGTTTACTTTGCCTTTGTAGATGTGTCTAGCAAGAAGTTGCTTCGACCCAAGTCACAGAGGTTGCTGCCTGTGTTTTCTTCTAGGGGATTTTGATGGATTCCTGTTTCACATTTAAGTCTTTAATCCATTTTGAGTTTATTTTTGTGTATGATAAAAGAAAGTGATCCAGTTTCATTCTTTTTCATGTGGCTGTCCAATTTTCCCAATACCATTTTTTGAAAAAACTCTTTTTTCCATTGGATAGTCTTTCTTGTTTTGTCGAAGATTAGTTGATCATAGAGTTGAGGGTCCATTTCTGGGCTCTGTATTCTGTTCCATTGATATATGTCTGTTTTTGTGCCATACTGTCTTAAAGGTGTAATACAGCTCGAATTCTGGAATTGCAATGCCTCTAGCTTTGGTATTCTTTTTCAACATTCCTTTGGTTTGGGGTCTTTTGTGCTTTCATACAAATTTTAAGATTGTTCCAGCTCTGTAAAAAATGCTGATTGTCTTTTAATAGGAATTGCATTGAATGTGTAGATTGCTTTGGGTAACTAGACATTTTAACAATATTTGTTCTTCTAGTCCCTGAGCTTGGAATGTTTTTCCATTTCTTTGTGTCTTCTTCAATTTCTTTCATGAGTGTTCTACAGTTTTCAAAGTACAGATCTTTTACCTCTTTGGTTAGGTTTGTTCCTAGGTATATTACTGTTTTTGGTACAATTGTAAATGGCATCAATTCCTTGATTTCTCTTTCTGTTGTTTCATTGTTAGGGTTTAGAAATGAAACTGACTTTTGTGCATTGATTTTATATGCTACACTGCTAAATTCCTGTATCAGTTCTTGCAATTTTTTGGTGGTCTTTTAGTTTTTCTACATAGAATATCATGTTGCTTGTAGAGAGTGAAAGTTTGACTTCTTTTCCAGTTTGGGTGTATTTTATTTATTTTTGTTGTCTTATTTATTTATTTTGTTGTTGTGGAGGCTAGGACTTCTAGCACTATGTTGTACAATAGGATTGAGCGTGGACATCCCTGTTGTGTTCCTGATCTTAGGAGAAAAGCTCTCAGTTTTTCCCCACTGAAAATGATATTCATTGTGGTTGTTCATGTACAGCTTTTATGATCTTGAATTATTTCCCCTCTATTTCCTGCAAGGTGAAGGGTTTTTAATCAAGAAAGAATGCTCTGTTTTGCCAAATGTTTTTTTCTGCATCTATTGAGAGGAAGTTTGTTACCAGCTTATCCATCTGAATTTAGGCTTCCCAAATATGATTGCTATCATTTATTCGTGTCATTTTCTTAGGATTTATAGGCTTTCATTGTGTGTATAGGTACTTTCCTGTAATTTTAGAAACGTTTCAAGTGAGATTATAGTTAAATGCATATATGCATATACACATATTCAATCTATGATCTTTAAGGATTTGCTGCCTACTTTGAATCTCATAGTCAGTTGTTTCCTGATTCTGTGAGTCAACCAATTCCCAACTAGTCCATTCCTTTTTTTGCTTAAGGCCACCAGAGATTTTTTTTTTTATTGGCAAATAAGAACTTTGACTAATAGACATATCTTTGCATTTTTACACCTACCAAAAAGGTCAGATTATTTTATGATACTTACAATTTCACTCACCATTTCCAGAGTTTAAGTTCCCAGACTATACTATCTAGAGTTTAGTTGTCACTTAGTATAATGTGTGTGTGTGTGTGCATGTAAAATTACATTTCTCTATTTATTGAGGTTTAAGTGGTAAGAGTTCTTCCAAATAAAACTTAAAGGAATATTATCCCATTTCTTTTATCTTCTGCTATCAATACAATGATGGTCAAACAAATTAACAATAGAAAAGTTTGAATATCTGTGGTCAAGATTAAAATTTTTGAACCAACAATAATAATTTCCATGAAAATAATAAAACAGTGAAGTACTCCATACTAACTGTTGACTTCACTTAATAATTTACTTATTAGCATAAGAAAAACTACTAAGGACATTTTGAAAATTATTTTTTTAATAATGTTAAATTTGTACCAAGGAGTTTTTGAAAAGATGGCAGTTGTAGAACTGTTATCCTTTATGAGCTAAAGAAATATAATACTCAGTGGGTCAGGTTTTGAGAGATGATTATTAAATAGTAGACTATGAATTTTAAAAGGGCACTGAATTTGGCCTCATATCACTGAAATAATGTTAGGAAGTTTCCATCAAATCTCTAGCTATAAAGAGATTTTAGTAATGATAACCAAAACTCCATCCTGGGAGACGATTAGGTATTTTTCAGTTTATTCTTCTTATTTTCAGAATGAATGCTTTTAGCACTTGGAACCTCCTTTAAAAGGTACAAACTTCCAGTTATAAATAAATAAATCATGAGGTTAAAAAGTAGAGCATAGGGAATACAGTCAGTAAGATTGTAGTAACTTTGTATAGTGACAGATGGTAACTACACTTATTAGGGTAAGCATTTTGTAAATGTATATAATTATCAAATCATTATAGTACCTGAAACTAATATTATATGTCGACTATATCTCAATTAAAGATTTACAAAATGGAAATTAAAAGAGAAAATTATAGATTAAGATATGATTGGGGGTGAGGATGGGGGAGAATTAGCTTCTCTATAATGTTTCTCAGCCCACTTCCAACACAACTACCCACAAAAATGTAAGCACAGCTTCAAGGTAAGTCTTTTAGCCCCAGTATTCTTGAAATAGCTTGTCATCAATTCAGAGGAATTCTGAAGTTGCCAGTCTTTTATAGAAGGTCCTAACATTTGATTTCATTTGCTATTTCCCAATGCTTCCTTTCAGCTTAGATATTTTTGGCAGAAATGGCACAGAAGTGGTGATGTATCCTTATTAGCTCATTGTTGTTTCAGGAAGCAGATTATATTGTGTTCTCTCATTAATGGGGCGAAGGAAGTTTGAATTTTGATCATTTAGTAAAGATGTTATCTGCTGGATTTCTCCATTACAAGGTGGGTTTTTTTTTTCTCTTTGTAATTGTTAACTATTGGAGAATGTAATTTGAGTCTATGTAAATATTCTGTTTTTTTTTTCAATTTTATTCAGTAGTTTAAGAATCCATTGAAAATTCTAAGCTAAATTTTTACTGTGATGTTTGCAAAGTATTTTCTTACTCTTTATTTCCTTCTATACTTATTAGCTGAAATTCTAAGTGAACAAGTATTTTGTTCATATATATCCTTATCTATCATTAGTCTTGATGTTTGAAGGAAATCCTACATGAGAAATTCCCAACATATCAATGTTTCACTTTTGCATGTCTTGTGTAATACAAGAGTTTTCAACTCTTTACTAGTGCATGCTGGTAATGTGGCCCCCAAAACTTGGAAAACTCAAATTCCGTTTTTGTTCCTGTCTGCTTACACAAGTCCTCTAGCTACCTCCACTGCTCACCGCCCCCACCCTTCACCCCTCAAGTATTTCTGGCAGTCACAGGGTAGAGGATTAGGGTTTAATGACATGTGCATACACTCATCTATCAGTGATCGTCACTGTGTATTGCCCACCCACATTGCTTTCCATCTGCAGCCCCAGCTACCTTCTGAAGTTGTCCTCTTCACAAAGTCATTTGTGGGATTGTGTATGTTGATAATTACCATGTTTAAACTACTAATGCATAGGCCAAAAACATTCTCAAAATGCTAGATCCATGTCAGGATCCAAGTAGAAGGGGGAAAAAAACCCTTTCCCTAATCTTTGGTTGCATTTTGTTCCTAGAACTTCAAATAGCAGTTCTATGGCTCACAGGCTCACATTGCTCCTAAGAATAACACTGTTTCAGCTTCTAGACCCAAATAGTTTCTATGCAGGAACTAGAAACTTATCTGAGAGATTGGGGAGAGGACAGATACCATTTAATTCCTTCCATCAGTTCCCAAACTTCCTTCTGAGAGTGCTGTAGCTAGTTAAGCAAAGAAACCCGTACCAGACTCCCTAACATAAGAGTCCACAACACCTCAACAGTGACACCATTGACATTACGGGCTGGAAAATTATTTTGAAGGGCTGTCCAGTGCATTGTAGGATGTTGAGCCACATTTCTGCCATCTATGCACAAATACCAGTAGTATTCCTCCCTGATTCTCAACCCCCCAAAATGTCTACAGACATATTCAAATGTTCTTGATGGGGGTGGGGATGGGACAAAATCATCCCAAGTTGAGAACCAATATTTTAAAGTCACTCTCTACCATGTGTGTCAATTTTCTGCCATGAAAAGGCATTCTCTTCTCCCACTGGGTGGCCAGGGGGTTAGTACCTTTTCATTCTACTATTCCTTGTTGGCCTTCAGTTTTCTTCTCCCTTTTCTTTAATCATTTCAAATGCTGAAGCTAAATTCTCAATCCCTCTCTTTACTTTTAGACTTATCTCAGGGTCTTTTTATATGTGTCAAAGAAAAGGAAAAATCCTAACACCTGCTAGTTCCTTCACCTCTATCCCAAAGCTAGCATACCTATTTCAGCTTCCTCTCACAGGCAAATCCCCAGCCTGACTGTGTTCTGATTTATATTCTCAGTGTACCTACAACCAAAGATTCATCATTAGCATCTATGAGTGCCCACGTTCACTTTTATCATTCTCTACAGCACCTTAAAGAGAGAGGCAAAGAGCTAGGTCTTTTATTATACCTGTTGCCTGTTCCTCTTTTTATTTCTTTGCTAGCAATAAAAATATCAAAGGAGGTTAGTTATTTTTCTGTGCTTTCTCATCTGTAAAGTGGAGATGATAAACCCTCCTCGCAGAGTTGTTTTGAGTATCCAACTGTTTATTAAATCTATTGTTTATCACTTATGTGTTTCTTATTATCTATATCCCTGTCTACTTGTAACTATATCTCTTCATCTCTATATCCATATTCTTTTCTGTATCTCTCTAGATGATAAATGCTCAAATAATGGTTTTATAACAACAATAATAATAGTGGATAACCAGCATTTGATATAACTACAAGCAGTATTCCTTTTCTTATGGTTTCCTTTTTTAGAAAACTTCATTGACTTAGCTTCAAAAAAAGGAAAATAGAGATCTGGGTTTTATCTCAAAAAGACCTTAGGGATATTCTCCTTGAGATTTCTATTACATTAGTAGAAGTCAATGTGGGAACACTTGGTTAAAAGCATATTTTTCATATTAGCAAAGTATTTGAATCAGTGATTCTAGAAACTTCTGAACTTAAAATTGCATAAATATAATTATTGATAGATACATACTTATTGCCATTTTATTACTTGTTTTGTCATTTTTTTTTCTGGAGATTTTTCTCTGATCCTTTCTTGTCCTTGTCACGTTTGATCTCTCCTTTAAACTCGGAGTCCCCTTTAATATTATGTGGTATATATATATATACCCACAAAATGGGTATTATTCAACTATAAAAAATGAAATCTTGCTATTTGCAATGACAGAGATGGAGCTAGAGAGTATTATATAAGCAAAATAAGTCAGAGAAAGATAAATACCATATGATTTTACTCATGTGGAATTTAAGAAACAAAACAAACAAGCAAAGGGGAAATGAGAGAGAAAGAAATAGGGACAAATCAAGAAACAGACTCATAACTATAGAAAATAAACTGATGGTTACCAAAATGAAGGTGGGTGAGGGGATTGGGTTAAATAGGTGAAGGAGATTAAGGAGGGCACTTATTGTGATGAGCACTGGGTGTTTAATGCAAGTGTTGAGTCACTATATTGCACACCTGAAATTAATATTATACTGTATGATAACTAACTGGAATTTAAATTAAAACTTTAAAATGTAAAATTTAAGTAGATAAAAAATCATGTTTTACCTGATGGGAATAAGATTTCTTCTATTGCTATGCAAAGTTTGCTGTAAATCACTTTGCTGTCTTTTAGTGGTGTTCTCTGAATGCCTGAAAATTGTTTTAGATTTTAGGTAAGTATAATGTATAGGTTTGAGTACCAATATTGGAGTCCAATTGCCCAGGTTTGAATCCTGGTTCTCAAGTCACTTGACATGACCTTGAAAATTTCACTTAACTGTTAATCAGTTTCCTCATCTATAAAGCAGAGCAAGTAATCATACCTATCTCATAAGGTATTTTTGAAGATTAAACAAGGTAGTACATAAGAAACCCTTAGAATATAGGAAATACTTATTAATTATATTATTTTATTTATTTAGAGAAACTTGGCTATGACAGAGAAATCAAACTTAAATATATAGTACATGTAATTTGCATATGTTTTGGATTTTATATATTATTTGTAATAAATTATATTTCACAAAAATAACATTTAGAAACTGTTTTCTACCTTTCTGAGTTGGATACAGTAGCCCTATGAATAAGAAAGAAAAATATATTTTCCCATATATTTTTGGATAATAATTGAACCTCTTCTGGGATTGTCAAGATCTCTTTGGATCAGCAGTATCTAAGAAAAACTTGTATGATGTCTTTGACTAACCTACTTTTAATTATTCTAACAGTAAGACTAATATATTTCTCTGGTCTATGATTCAATGTGCATTTGATTAATCAACAAAAGCCTCCAGTATAAAATGTTTGCAAACATCAGCAAATGCTAGATAAACACCCAGTGTGACAGACATCTCATACCATTGCTAAATATAATAAAAATTCGTGGGACTTAATGTCAAAAGAGAAGACAAAATATGACACAATTAGTGTTTATAATCATCAGTGTTGTATAAAACTTATTTATGCAACATGCAAGATAAAGAAAATGGCTTTCCTTCCTTCCTCTTAGCTTAAACAAAAGTGTCTGCTACTCATTTTATATTTAGGGCATGAATTTTTGTATCTTAAAACATCTATTACAGGACCATGGTTTTTTTTTTAAGAGTAGTACTATTCATCTGAGATGAGAATTTGGATCAGGAATGCTTTTATTATGTTGGACAAATTTTTTTCCCCATTTTGATACTCTTACAAGTTCTGCTACCTTACTTTCTTAGTAGTGGATAGCCATGGACATATGGACATGGACACTCTTTATGCTATGTCTTATAGGAGGGTCTGTCCCAGTGCCTAGAAATGACAGAAGTTATACACCTCACTAGTGAGTAATCATTGCAATATACTCTTTTCATATCTTTTTTTTTTTTAAGATTTTATTTACTCATGAGAGACACAGAGAGAGAGAGGCAGAGACACAGGCAGAGGGAGAAGCAGGCTCTATGCAGGGAGCCAGACATGGGACTTGATCCCAGGTCTCCAGGATCAGGCCCTGGGCTGAAGGTGGAGCTAAACCACTGAGCTACCAGGGCTGCCCCTCTTTTCATATTTTAACTACCTATTGTCAAGAAATGAGTGAGAAAGAAATCATTATTTTAAACTTTACTGAAAGAAAATAATAACACTGATATACTTAGTGGATGGAATTATATGGGAAATGGGGTCTTCTCTATGTATTTTTTAAATTAATAGATGTTATGTTTTAGAGAAGTATTAAGTTCACAGAAAAATAAATGGAGAGTAGAATTCCCACGTTGCCTGTCACCCTCTTCCATTTTCCCTTATTAGCATTTTGCATTAGTGTAGTGGATGCATTTGTTACAATTTATGAACCAAATTTGATATATTATCATTAACTAAAGTCCATAGTTGATATTTGGTCTCACTCTTTTTGCGTACATTCTATAAGGTTTGTTTGGTTTTTTAAAAGATTTTATTCATCTGGGGGAGAGAGAAAGCACATGAGTGAGGGGGAAGGGCAGCAGGAGAGGGAGAGACTCCCCACGGAGCAGACCTTGACACAGGGCTAGATCCTAAGACCCTGAGATCATGACCTGAGCCAAAGGCAGACACTTACTGACTGAGCCATCCAGGTGACCCTCTATGAGTTTTACAAAGTGTGTACAGAAATGGGTCCATCATTATCGTACAGAATGGTTTCACTGCCATAAAAATCCCACGTGGTCCACCTGCTTATCCCTCCTTCCCTTCCTCCTCCTAAACTGAAACCACAGGTTTGCCATCTGTAATTTTGTCTTTTCCAGAACGTCATATCTTACAGTCCATAGCCTTTTCAGATTGATTTATTTCACTTAGCAATATGTAATTTAATTTTCCTCCATGTCTCCTTGTGGTTTGATATCTTATTTCTTTTTAGTGCTGTTTAACATTCCAATGTATGAATTCCACAATTTGTTTGTACATTCATCTATTGAAGGACATCTTGGTTGCTTTACAAGTTTGGAAATTATGAATAAAGCTGCGATAAATGGGCAGGTTTTTGTGCAGATGTAGGTTTTCAACTTTTTAGGGTGAATATCGAGTATGATTACTGGATCATATGGTACAAATATGTTTAGTTTTCTAAGAAACCATCAAACTGTTTTCCAAAGTGGCTGTACTGTTTTAAATTTTCAACAGTGATGAATGAGAGTTCCTATTGCTCCATGTTATCACCAGTATTTGGTGCTATTATTGTTCTGGATTTTGACCATCCTTTAAGCATGTAGTGGTGTCTCGTTGTTGTGTTAATTCTCCTTTGTATTTTTAATTTTTGTTACAAATTATTTTTATGAAAGGGAGTGCTTTCGTTTAACGTCAATGAAAGGGAGACATGTAAAAGCCATGCACAGAGATAGGCCAGCCACACATACAGATTACTACTTTGTTAGGACAGTGCTAAGTGGAGGAAATTTATAAAAAGAAACATCCTTCTAAATTTTGATTTCAATAGGCATAAAAAGCTAGGATAAGAGATAATTTGACTTCAAAGAGGCTTAATGTGAGATAAGAAGGATTTTTTTTTTAATTGTTATTTTCTTTGAGAGTCATTCATGTTTAGTATCAAAGTTGGAATAGTTTGTGGGATGTTGACACCTGATTCATTTTAAATTTCTCATGGTCCTAAAGTCATTATCTCTTAATCAAAGCGTGTCAGTGGAATTCAGATTAAATTTGAACATACAAGTAGGAGAGAATAGCCAAATCATTAAACTGAGTAAACAAACCAAACATCCAGTAAGACTGTTTAGAATTTTAATACCCAACAAATAGAATACTAAATGACAGGAAAATTCAGACCCAGGCTTCACTTGAGAACTACCTGGCTCTGGACAGTCAAAGCAATCTGACTGGTTAAAATGGCAGGATTCGACTGAATTCTCTCACAGGATGGGGAATATAGGCTCATCTTGACCTGTAGCTCATTAATGAGTAAACAAACTGAAGTTAAGCTCCACTCACAGAATTTCTTTAGAATAAAAGCTTAGAAATGATAATATAAATAGCTTGAATTTGAGTATCCTAATAGCATTCCCCATGCCCTTTCACATTAGCCTTTTAAAATTTGTTCTTAGCTCTTTCTGCGAATATTTGCTGGATGGTATCGCCCACCAGGACTTCAAGAATCAGGTACCACACGTATGCTAATGGTCTTCTCTACTGAGTTCCCAGGCACACATGTCTTTTGTTCATTCATTGATCCATGGATTGACGAGTAGAGAAACTCATTTATGCACATGTTCATTAACAGGTAAATCAATGTATCAACTCTGAGATTTTGCACAATTTATTAAGTCTCTCTGAACCTATTATCATTTATTGTTAAGTAAAACAATATTTGTAATTTCTGTGTCTGGATTCCTACTACCACTTCCTAGTAAAGAATATCTCCCATGCTTTCCTGGATGGTTACAACATACTTCTGATTAGTTTCTTTACCTTTCATATATTTTCCTATATGTGTAAATTCTCTGCCTGTTGATCTATAGTCCCCAGACTTCAACCAGTGGCGTTGGGGTTTAAGGAAACAGAGGCCAAGAGAGAAAGGCAAAGTTCACCTGTGGAGGGAGACAGGAGATACTTCAAAAGGCCTGCATGAAAAATGATAGGATCTAAGAGCATATTCATGCTCCAGAAATATGTAATAACCTACCGCTGTACTTACAGGTGCTGTTAAGGAAGGGGAAATACAGTGGGTGAACCTTTGAAAATTGACAGCATTTTCCTGAAAGGAAAATTTTAAGGTACAAGGACAGTATTTAATTAGAAACATCATTAATTGGAGGCTTTATATTTCCCTAATAGTAAATAAAGAGTTCAGAAGAAGATAAATTAGTTCAGGAAATGTGAAGAAATATATTTTCTCTTCACTTTATGTTGTTTGTAAATTTGCATCCCTGCAACAGAGACATTGAGTAGTGTCTCATGAAATTATGGTTTCTGGATAGTGGAACTTTGCCAAATTCTTCTTACTGAAGATTGTTTCTTAGAAACCTTAATCTTTTTTTCATATTCTTTTGTTTAAAATATATTATCAATAAATTTAGTGTCTGCCAGCATGATAGGAGTTTCCCCTGATATTTGGTAGAAAATTTGATAAGACAACCAACCATTTCAGACAACACAAATATGTCTGGCCTTCAAATTTTCCACACAAGAAGATAGTGATAAAATGTCTTCAAAATCTTTAGGGAAATGAAACATGACGTATTCTAGAGTTTATAATTAGCCAATGGACATTCAAGTATAAAGGCAACAAACAATTTTGATCATGCAAACTTTCTCAAAGAAACCGTTAATCTTCACGCAGCCAAAGATGAAGAGACTGTGTCTGGAGGACTTGGGATGGATCCCACCCCATGGATCCATTCAGCTGTAGGTTGAAGATTAATAGCAATGTGAGAATTATTGGTAAGAGAAATAGTAGTAGAAAATAATAATAGGATATAAAAACTTAGTCCTTGCTTTATTTCTTTTCCCTGCTATGTCTTCATTGTACTCAAGGCCCTTTCCATACTTTTTTTTTTTTTTTTTTTAATTAGATCGAGAGAGGGACAGAGGGAGAGAGAGAATGTTAAGCAGGCTCCACACCCTGCATGTGAGCCCAATGCAGAGTTCGATCTCATAACCCTGGGATTATGTTTTGAGCTGAAATCAAGAGTCAGAGGCTTTCATGACTGAGCCACCCAGGTGCCCCCATACTAAAAATCCTGAAGCCAATGATGGTATATCATGGAACCTTTGCACAAACTCTTCACCCTGCCTGGGACAAGGTCACCCAAGTCCTATCACATATCCAGTCCTCCCCAGACACTCTTTTCCTGCTTTACACACTATTCATCCTAAGGATTCAGCTTCATCATCATTGTCTTCAGGAATTTCTCCATTATCTTCCTCTTTAGTGCTTCAGCACTTTTACACTCACCTCACTGGTCAAACTGGAGAAGACATTTTCTCTTTCTAAACATTCTCCTCAATCTCTACATTGTCTAAAAGACTTAATTTTGTACTTTCAGAAACAGTATCTGTTATGTTCATTTATTTTTAAATCCCTAGCATCTCTCAAAGTTCCTGATCTATGGTAAGCACTCAATAAGCAAGTTGATACACATCAGGATGTGAATTTGGTTATATGTTCTCCTTTGCTTCCCCTTGTCTTGGAATTATACACATATACACTATTGATATATTGACATGTTATGAAAAAATATTTTAATTAAACCCAGATATATATATATATATATATATATATATATATATATATATATATGTGTGTGTGTGTGTGTGTGTGTGTGTGTGTGTGCGCATAAATGTTAAGTAATACAATTCATAATCTGTTTTAACTTGCTCAGATCATGATTTTAGGTAAAAACCAATGAATACTTTTTTGGTCATTAAGGTATGTCATTTCAAGAGATGATCTTATACCATTGAAAAATTTTAACAGTTACATTTGCATAGCATGCCATTAACTTGATTTATTGTGAAACAGCAAACTTACTTAATTTGACCAGACACCATGCTGTCAGTAATTTGACAGTAATGATATTGTTTTCCCCCCCAGTGACTGAGATTAACAATATCAATTTGCTAAGTTAATGCTTGTGTGGATTTTGTCAATAAATAATTGAGTGAATTGCTTGGATAAATACAAGGCAGATTCTGATATCAGGACTACTGAATTGAAGAGTTCAAGTTTGGCCAAATTAGCTACATTTCCAAACTATATATGCATGAAATATAATTATTTTTTAAGTGAATATATTTTTATCACATATTGAAAAACATTGCATATAAAAGACCAAAATATCAGAATAAAAGATGCAATCAAATTATAGAATATTATTATCCAAATGGCTATTTTAGAAAGCAGTGATCATCTTCCTATAAATGTTATTATAAAGGTTTTTACCTGAAGAGCTCCTACTATTATTGTAATATCTTGACTTGCTAAAATTCACTTTAATGAATTATTTCTGAAACAATATAATGGTGCTATTAAACATATTTTATCATCTTTTGAAGCCTAGAAGCATGATATAAATATAGGGAGAATAATATGTCTTTCAGGGGCATTTAATTGTCATTTCACATCCTTTAAAATTAGAGGTAAATTCAGAGTTAAGACTTTTTTCTACTTCTAATTTTTTATTTCTCTATATAAAAAACTAGCTTCACTGACTATGTGTTAAAATCAGATAAGGAACAGTTTGCTTCAGATTAGAAGCATGATTTTCTAGGCTAATGCTCCTACATATGCCAAATGCACTCAAATTTTGGATAAAAGCTCTTTTTTTTTCCCTTAGGATTATTTTTTTGTTGTATTTGGAAAAGGAAAGTAGTCAAGTATCTTAGTTATTTAATTACTATTTAAATAAAATCAATATGTACTTAGTTCCATTTTGAGGAAAATACATAGAAATTGAGGAAATATTTTAAAAATTGAAATGTATGAGTTTTTTGATTTAGAGATCACCAGACTCCTCTCTTCTTTTGTAACTGGAACTGAGAATCAGGGGTTTCGTCCATGTTGTGAGTTACTCTAATCAAGGTCTAAGAAACACACAGCCTGGGGCATAGCTCTCCCATGGGGTATATGTGCTGTGTGGAGAAATAAATAAGTAATCTTGTAATGCCCAGGATGTGAGCAAAAGACACTAAGAATGAAACTAGGATATTTCTATGAGTTAGATGGTCAAGATCCTACCATTTACAAAGTTCATCTAAAGTATGCATAGGTGTTCCCTGATTTAGGCTTTCTGAGTGAATCTAACAGAATCAATACCTCTGTGCTGCACCCCCTCCGGTGTATAGCTGGGCATCTATTTAGCTGTCTATATCTGTATGCCTCATTGAAGCTCCCATGTCTTTGTCAGTGGGTATTTACATAAATAGCACATGGATTATTTATATTGCATAGAATGACATATGCAGAATTCTTTGAAGGAGAGACTTGCTTATGGTTAAAAGAAGTACTTTAGCTTATTTGAGGTAGGAAGTGAAACTCTGAAAGAGCAAACTCACTCAGTGATAGCTTATCTTTTAAGAAAGAGGAGATACTCCAGTAATTAGAGGGCATTTGTTTTGCTAGACAACAATATGAATATGGTATGTAAGTGTGGGAGTGTGGAACCAAGGTGAAACACAGGACACTAAAATGGCAGAGAATGAGTATCTCAGGTGGCAGGGTTTGTGATGAAGAAACTTTGGATACCTGCCTTATCTGATAGCTCCTGAAGTGAATTTTGTATGGGATTTGCTCCATTTTGGTAAACTCTTTTCTATGGTACCCTGTGAAATCTTTGATATCTTTCTCATTCCTCCATAATGATTTTTGTAAGTAGATTACATGGAAGATTTGTGAAGAACTGTTTCAAAGATGGTGATAAGTGGAGATTGTTGCAGATCTGGATCATAGGTGCACAGATTCTTAACTGAATAACAGGATTGTTATCCATACAACTTACCTTATAGATGATGTTCTTGGGAAGTACTTTTTTTCACCAGGAAGTTTATTCTGGGGGCATATTCTATTTTTACCTATTCTTGCTATGTGTGTGTATACATTTCTGTAAAACACACGTATATTGTACCTTGTTTCTCTTACTCTTGACTAAGATAACCTATGTTCTGTGCAAGAAAAAAAAAACATTTTTTAAGTCCTTTAGATTTGTTATTTTGAGTAAAAGGAACCAGAAACATAACCCTCCTCCATCTCTACTCAGTGGCTGAAAAATATATACTACATGGAACCAGAGTTTATACGTTAAAGATTCCTGAGTTCCCACACATACCTTTAGGTTTTATATTTGAAAAGTCTGCTTCAATTTTGATTGGGAGTACATTGAATCTATAGATTCAATACTGATCTAACCCATGAACAAGGATAACTCTTATTTAGATCTTCTTTAAATTCTTTCAGTAATGTTTTAGTTTTCAGTACATAGACTTATAATATTTATTTATAATATTTATCTGTAATATTTTTGAGGCCGTTATAAATAATACTTTCTAATTTGAATTTCTTATTATTTGTTATAGTATATAAAAATATAAGTGATCTTTGGTTGATTCCATTATGTTTTCTATGTAGATTATCATGTTTCTTTGAAGAAAGTCTGCTTTATGTCTTTTTTCCCCCTTATCTGGAGGCCTATTCTTTTTTTTTTCCTCCTTTCAATTTACTCTCCTTATTTTTATTTTTTGTGTGACTGCACTTGCTGGAACCTCTAGTGCAATGTTGGATGGAAATAGAGGAGAAATTTTTTCTTGTGCCTAATATTAGGGGGAAACCATAGGATTTTGTAGAACCATTTTTTCAGATTGAGGCAGTTCTCTCCTTTCCTAGTTTGCTGAGTTTTGTTTTTATTTTTCAGGAAACAATTTGAGATGTGTCAAATGGTTTTTTTTTTTTTGTGAGCTTGTAGAGATGATTATATGTTTTGTTTGGATTTTTTTTTCAGCTTGTTAATATGGTAAATTACATTCATTGGTTTCTATATGTTAGAAACAATATAAATTCTCATGATAAACAGCACTTGGTTATGTTATATTTTGTAGAGTGTTACATTCAAATTGCTAAAATTTTTAAAAGATTTTTATGTCAATATTCAGGAGGGATTTTGTTCTATCATCTTATTTGCAATGTCTTTCATTTTGATATCAGGGTAATGCTGATCTTATAAAATGTATTAGGAAATGTACCAGAAAATCTACAATTTTCTAGAAAAAATTGTATAGACTTGGTAATATTTCCATATTAAATAAATAAAGGCATATTAATCTGGAGTTCTGTGTTTGGGAAGGCTTCTAAATTATAGTTTGGGAGTGGCCTGGTGATTCAGTCAGTTGAGCATGGGACTTGATTTTGGCTCAGGTCATGATCTCAGGGTCCTGAGATTAAGCCCTGGGTTGATCCTGTGCTGAGTTGGGAGTCTGCTTGTCCCTCTCACTTCCCCCTTTGTCCCTCTGCTCTCTCACTCTCAAATAAATAAAGTCTTTAAATACAATAGAGTACAATTTGAATTTCTTTAGTAGATAGAGGACTATTTAGTTATCTGTTTCTCCTTGAGAGTAGTGATAACTATGTCTTCCAAAGGATGCGTCCATTTCATCTAAATTGTCAAATTGTTAAGCATGGAGTTGTTACAAATACTTACTTATTACCCTTCTAATAATGTCTTTAGACTCTGAGAGCTGTCACCTTTCTCATTTCGGATATTGGTAATTTGTGTCCCCCTGTCCCTCTAGTTAGTATGTCTGGTGGTTTATCAATGTTACCAATCTGAAAGAACCAGCTTTAAATTTCATTGATTTCTCTGTTTTTTTTTTTTTTAATTTTTTAGTTCACTGATTTCTACTTTTATCTTCATTATATTCTTTCTTTTGTTCATTTTGAGTATCATTTGCTCTTATTTTTTATACTACCTTAAGGTATAAAATAAGGTCACTCACCTGCACTCTTTTTTTCTTTCTGGATATATGGGTTTATTGCTTTAAGGTTTCCTCTACAGCTTTAGTGGCATTCCACAAATTGTGACATATTGTATTTTATTTTTGTTCACTTCAGAGTTTTCCAATTTGCTTTTTGAATACCTTTCTTACCTATTAGTTATTTAAATGTGTTTTTTAATTTCTAAATATTTGATATTTTCCCATCATCTTTTTGTTATTGATATCTAATTTGTTCCACTTTAGTCAAAGAACATGCCTTACATGGCTTGACTCTTTTAAGACTTAGTAAAATTGACATTATGAATCAGAATGTGCTGGTAAATGTTCCATATTTATCAGAAAAAATGTGTATTTTGCTGTTGGGTAGAAAGTTAATTTAGAGTCAGATTAAGTTGCTTGATAATGTTGCTCAAGTATATATTGCTGATTTTTTTCCTTTATCAGTTATTGAGTGATGAGATTGAAATGTCTGACTATAACTGTAGATTCGTCTATTTTTGCAGTTCATTTTTGTTTCATGTGTTTTGAAGTTCTGTTAAAAACATAAATATTCAGGATTGCCATGACCTTTTGATGAATTGACCTTCTAATATCCCTAATAACAGACTTTGCAACAAAATCAGCTTTGTCTTTTATGAACAGCCACAGCAGCTTTCTCTTGACTAGTGTTAGCATGATGTTTTAGGCTCTTTTCTTACTTAGTACTTAGTACTTTAAAATTGCTTCACTGCTTTTCTCTTGCTTGTGTTGTTTCTGATGACAAATGTGTAACCATCTTTGTCTTTCCTCTGTACATAACATTGTTTTATTCTGGCTGCTTGTAAGTTTTTCTCTTTTTCACTGGTCTTGAGCAATATAATTATGAAGAGCTTTTATGTTTCTTTTGCTTGGGATTGGTCAAACCCCTTAGAAATTCACATATATATATATATATATATATATATATATATATTTACCAATTTTGGAAAATTTTCAGCCATTAGTCCCTCAGATATTTTTTCTGTTCTTGTCTCCTTTGAGAATTCCCAATTACATATAAATTAGTCTGCTTAAAGTTATCCCCCACTTTGTTGAAGTTATGCGTGTTTTTTTTTTAATTTTCTCTTTTTTTTTTCCTCAGTTCAGTTTAGATAGCTTTATTACTATGTTTCCAAGTTTCCTATTGTTCTCTTTAGGAATGTTTAACCTGCTGTTAATTCCACCCAATATATGCTTTATATCAAATATTGCAGTCTGTGCCTCCAAGAAGCTCTATTTGTTTCTTAAAAATATCTTCCATTTCTTTATTTAATGCTTAGAACATAGGGAGTACAATTATAATATTTAAATCTCATCTGTCAATTATAACACTTGTGACAATACTGAGTCGTTTTTATTTACTTCCCTCACAGTGGGTCATGTGTCTCAGCTTCTTTGCCTGCCTAGTAGTCTTTGATTAGATGGCAGATATTATGAATTTTAACTTGTTGCATATTGGTTATTTTTGTTTTTTTCTCTTTTAAAGTTTCATTTAAATTCAATTAATTAACATATACTGTATTATTGGTTTCAGAGGTAGAGATCAGTGATTCATCTAGCTTGTATAATACCCAGTGTTCATTACATCTCATGTGCCATTCTAAATATCCATTACACAGTTACCCCATCCCCCCACCTTCCTCCCCTCCAGCAACTCTGGGTTTGTTTCCTATGATTAAGAGTCTCTTATGGTTTATCTTCCTCTCTGCTAAAAGAATATTTTCCTCTCTTCCCCTATGATCTTCTGTTTTTCTCAAATTCCACATATGAGTGAGATCATATGATCATTGTCTTTCTCTGATTATTTCAGTTTAGCAAAATACCCTCTAGTTCCATCCACATTTTTGCAAATGCCAAGATTTCATTTTTTTGATGGCTGAGTAGAATTCCATATATACCACATCTTTACCCATTCATCTCTCAGTGGACATCTGGGTTCTTTCCATGGTTTGGCTATTGTGAACATTGCTATATAAACATTGGGGTGCACGTGCCTCTTCAGATCACTACATTTGTATGTTTGGGGTCAATATTCAGTAGTGCAATTGCTGGGTTGTAGGGTAGCTCTGTTTTCAACTTTTCGTGGAACCTCCGTACTGTTTTCTAGAGTAGCTGTAGCAGCTTGCATTTCCACCAACCGTAGGGTTCCCTTTTCTCTGCATCTTCAATTTCCTGACTTGTTCATTTTAGTCATTCTGACCAGTGTGAGATGATGTCTCATTGTGGCTTTGATTTGTATTTCCCTGATGCCGAGTGATGTTGAGCACTTTTTTCATGTGTCAGTTGGCCCATTTCTGTGTCTTCTTTGGAGAAATATCTGTTCATGTCTTTTGCCCATTTTTGCTGGATTATTTGTTGTTTGGATGTTGAGTTTGATAAATTCTTCATAGACTTTGGATATTAGCCCTTTATCTGATATGTCATTTGCAAATATCTTCTCTTATTCTGTCAATTGTATTTTGTTTTTGTTGACTATTTCCTTTGCTGTGCAAAAGCTTTTTATCCCAATAAAGTCTCAATAGTTCATTTTTGCCTTTGCTTCCCTTGCCTTTGGAGATGTGTCTAATAAGAAGTTACTGTGGCCGAGGTCACAAAAGTTGCCATGTTCTCTTCTAGGATTTTGATGGATTCCCATCTTACACTTAGGTCTTTCATACATTTTGAGTTTACTTTTGTGTATGTGTGAGGAAATGGTCCAGTTTCATTTCTCTGCATGTGGCTGCCCAATTTTCCCAACACCATTTGTTGAACAGACTGCCTTTTTTTCCATTGGATATTCTTTTCTACATTGTTGAAGATTAGTTCACCATAGAGTTGATATGATTTTTGAAGATTAGTTAACTGTGAAGTGGATATGTTTATATTCTTATTAATACCCTTATGCTTTTTTTTCTAGGCTAAGATAAATGACTTGGAAACAGTCTTATCCTTTCTGGTTTGCTTTATGATTTGTTAAATGTATTTGAATTAATGCTCAACTAGAATGAGGTATTTCCCACTGTTGATGGAAGACTTTCCTGAACATGCTACCTACGCATGATGAATTTTTCCAACCTGCCTGTTGGGAGCAGAAGCAGGCACTGTTTCTATTCCATGTGAGTGCCAGACACTGTTCCATTTATTCCTTTCAAATGATTCTTTTCCAGGTCTTAAGTAATTTCCTCATGTACTTTTGTTGATTAGTATTCAGCTAAATAATCAAGACCCTCTGCAGTTCTCTAGAGTTCTTTTTCTGTGCAATTCTCTTCTCTCTAGAGCTCGAAATTGTCTTGGTTTCTCCAGACTCTTATTTCCGTGTCCTTGATTCATTGAGATCACCAAGTTCTGCCTGGTTCCTTCTCTCCTTGCTATAGCCTTGGAACTCTCTCAAGCTGGGGCAATTATAGGACTCATATTGTTTCTTATTTCCCAAGGATCACCATCCTTCAATGCCTGACATCCATTGTCTTGAAAATCACTGTTTCAAATCTTTTATCTTTTGTGGGGGGAAGGTCGGTTTCAGATGAGAGCATAAATCTACTTCTGATTTATCTTAGTTGGAAGTAGAAGCTTATGTTTAGATTCTTTATTTCAGACCTTTTATAGAAGTGGAAGTAGTCTACAAAATAGACTGTGCAGGATTGATTAAGAAACATGAGGGCTTCTCACATTATGTGAGTCAGGATTATAATGGGTTAGTTTATTAACCTTGAAAATATGTACTCTCCCTCTTAAATCATTATTAGACTGGATTATACCCAAACCCACCTGAGATTGCAAATGGCATAGTTCACTGGTATCACCAAAGGTATTAGAAAAGGGAAAAATTTTCTTTTGTAGTCTGTGGCCTTGGAATGGTAGTTCAACCCCCTTTGTTCCTCCTGTGTAAATTATCAGATACATTGCATTTGAATAAATAGTCCTTCAGAATATATGATGAAGAATGTTGTATAGACCAAATATATGTAAGGCTGACTGACTTCTCCTCTCAGTTCTATTCATTCTATCTTTCGAGTAGCCTTGATTTTTCAGGAAGTCCTATGCCTCTGGGGAAACACTTACTAGATTGTTAATCTTTGGATACCTGAGATGGTCCCATTCTAAGTATCCAACCTTTAGTCATTAATGACATAATGAACAAGAATTTATAGCGCTCTGATCTACTCTCTTCAGGTTTTGTTCTTTTCAATGAGCTAACAACAAACAGCACTGTGGACTTAAAAAAGACACCAAAAACTTTTATACCTGTATTCCTTTGTAGAACATTTCCAGCTATGGCACTTGCCTGATTATTCTTGTTTTAACAATTTGTCCCCTCCCACTGAACACATGCATATACATTCTTAGGGAGCAAGACCATGTCCTATACCTTTTGTCGTCTGGCTTTCTATTGTCCCATTAAACTATTTTTAGAGAAATAAAAATAGTTATTTTTTTCCTATTTTGCTTCCAAAATAGGAAAGCCTTCCAATTACGTTTAAAGATTAACCTAATTTTCAAATTTTAAGTTTCATTGCTTCCTATTAGTAATTTAAATCTCAAAAGATTTTATTCTTGTGTTTAAACTGTTGAGTTCATACCTTATTTGGGCAAAGAAAGTTGTTTGCACAGGTTTAAATTACATTTTCTCTTCTATATATATAATATAGACAATCTCAAAATTTTATGCCACATTTTACACTACATACCACATGTTAGCTGTACTCTTAAAATATATCTTCACTGCTTTTTTAATTTTTTTTATTTTTACTGCTTTTTAATGGATGTACTGTTTCCCTATCAATTTTATTATGAAAGAATTGTGATTAAGGGAAAAGTATGAATTTTGGAGGGATGCTATTGAATTTAAAAATGGGTTTATTGGGATCCCTGGGTGGCGCAGCGGTTTGGCGCCTGCCTTTGGCCCAGGACGCGATCCTGGAGATCCGGGATCGAGTCCCACGTCGGGCTCCCTGTGCATGGAGCCTGCTTCTCCCTCTGCCTGTGTCTCTGCCTCTCTCTCTCTCTCTCTCTCTCTCTCTCACTGTGTGCCTATCATAAATAAATAAAAATTTTTTAAAAAATGGGTTTATCTTTGATATTTTAAAATAAACATTACAGATCTTATATCAACAGTAGATATCTAAAAACATCTCTCCCTTATTTCATCAAAATGATGAAACCTTTAGAGGTTTTTATTTTATGCCACAAGATCAAGATCCCTAGAACACTACCAAAGACTTTTAATGAGAGGCAAGATTCAGATATTCTCAAGGGGGAGATGTAAAACAGTTTTAGCTATTAAAAGATAATATCAAAGAGAGCACAAGTGCATAACCTGAAAAATGGATCAATTAGGAATCTATTGTATCCTTGGGAGTAGGAGCACTTCAATTAAAAAATTGAGATCATGGCTATTAATACTATTAAATGTAGAAAACAAAAGCTATGATATATTTTCATTTACTACTGTAATACCCAAGGGCCAACTACAGCTAGCATATAGGTCATTTCCTCATGACCACATGAATTCTTGAAAAGTAGCTTTGGTCACAAAAATCTTCATCCTTTTGAAGAGTTTACTTGATTTGTTTAAAGCTTTGTCCTTCCTCCTGCATGATGTCTTTATTGACAATTTGCTGGAGAAGAATAGAGAAGTCTCTTCTAAATGTTATGATCAGGATGTGGTATCAGTTATCTATAATACATATATACATATATGTATATATATTGTTTTTCCCCAAGAGTTTATTAACTTACAGTGAGACATTGTTAATGCTGGACATCAGAAAATTCTGTTAATTCTATCTTCCAAGTAGATGGATAATCTAATCACTTTTTATCACATCTAGTAATTATCATATCTGGCCCAGACATCATCATCATCTTTCCATGGATTATGCCAATAGCATACTAGCTGGGCTCCCTGCTTTGTCCCCTGTCCCCTGCTTAGTTTACTTTCTGCCAGGAAGCCAGAGTGATTCTTTTAAAGTCACGTCCAGTAACATTCCTCTCTTTTTAAACCTTCATCAACTTTCCATTTCAGTCTAAGTAAAAGCAGAAGTTACTTTTGATGACCTATAAGGCTTTATGTAATCTTTTATGTTGTTACCACTCTGGTTGTTTCCAAAATCTCTTTCCCACATTCATTTGGCACCAGCCACACTGATTTCCTTGTTCTACTGTAACATATCTGGCAAGCAACCATTGTGAATTTTGCACTGGCTTTTCCTTCTTCCTAGGATACTCTCTCCCCAAAATATTTTCATTGCTACCACATTCACCTATGATATCTAAATCTTTGCTGAAACGTCTACCTTCCAAAGGAGACTTGCCTTCGCCACCCTATTTAAAATTGCCAATGTCATCGGCCCCTGGTGCTTGTCTCTTGAATGATGGTTTTGTGTGTTTGTTTGTTTGTTTTTTGCCATAGTAAATAATGGATACTTAATTAATATTTTTAAAATAAAGTGGATGCATTAATTTATCTCTGTGACACTGCAATCAATGCTTTGTATATAGGAGAAGGCAAGCCAGGACAAGAGATTTACTTTACATTTATAGGATAGTCCTTTATGTAAATCTAATTTCTACATAGACTTCTTTATTTTACTTCATTAGCATCATTTTAACCAAATGCATTTATGAATAATGAATGCTTTGTTGTACATCTTAGATTAGATCATGCATACACAGGATTTGTATTACATAAGTAAATTTATTGAATTCACTGGGGTGAATATGGGGGAACTGATAAAAAGTATAGTTCCACACTTTGAATCTAGTTTTAATTATTTATCTGTCCTTGGGTTAGAGTGTGAACTCCATTTCTGTATACCTAAATGAGACGTCCTTCTAGTCTAGATGAGCCATAGAAATTATTAATACCATAAAGCTTCAATAGTCACTGCTTTTGTGTAGAAATGTTGGATGTGGTTATTCCAAAGGAAAGAAAAATGGATAAATATCTCTTTTTTAGCTTACACATCCATGTTTTGATTAGACTGGACATCACTATTAGGAACACATCTAAAGGTTTGCTTGAATATTTATTTGAATTGGTTTCTGTTGCTTGAAATGAATTTTTCCTAAAATGCCTTTTGATATGTAATAAACCCAATGGCTACACTTCCATGAAACGATTTTAAGGTTTAACAATATTTTCCTTGTGTAAAGTTAAAACAAGACATTGTTTATTAACATAGAACACTTGACAATATTTATCTAATCTGAATGTTAGTAACATTTCATACCTGTAAAAATAGCTACTGATACTGAAGGTAAGTGAATTCTTGGTTTGTCTTACCAGCATTATTAATACATGTTTATTTTTCATGCATTATATTTAGGAAGTAGAGAGAGAAGAACTGAAAGCTGTTGCCAAGATGCTTTTAAAGTCTGTTTTGGAATTGTTTTATTTTTTTTCCATTCCAAAATGTAATGGTGATTGCACTATGTAGTCATACATAATAAAAAAATTTACAAGCAATTTCTTAAAAACACCCAGGTATAATAGTATCTAAGTCTAGCTATGGCAATACAACTCCTGCGAACAAATGCCATTTTACTGTCATCATCATTATTACTAGAGCAGTTGGGTATCATTACAGATCTAGTTGGTACTCTGGGGTGTACTTTAAGGGTCACCTTCTCAGTAATATTTCAGTACCTCACACTTCCTATTCCCATTTGTTTGAATAATAGACATTCTGGCATTCTTAATCCTTTCTCTTCCTTCAACAATTATCTAGCGCACAGTCAAATCTTAGTATCACTTAAAATTCTTACATGTTTAACTCAAGTCCCCTCTATGTGGTAGTTTCTTGATCATAAATAAGGTAGTCGCTTCCAGATCAGTGCTTGCCAGTAGAGTTTTTTTGTGAGGATGGGACTGTTCTATATCTATACCATTCCATATGGTAGCCGCTAGCCACATGTGATTATTGAGCACTTGATATGTGGTTAGTGTGACTGAGGAATTGAACTTTTAAACAATTTAGATTTAAATTTAAATAGCCACATGTGGCTACCATATTGGACCTCTCAGGCTAGGATATTATTTCTACAGGATTAATAGACCCTACAAGGAATTTAGACAAAAATGGCTTTGTTCTCTCTCCTCAGGTCTTGGTCTCTGCTAGATTTGGGCCATTGCAGGTCCCTTTGAAGCTTTAATGTATCGCTGATTGTTATGCTAACTGTGGATTACTGCTTATCCCACTGCCAGTCAACTCCTTAATCTCTAGTTCTTCACCCACAGGATTGTTTGTGTCCCTTTGACCCCTGCGGTGACCTTGGAAAATTTGGAGTCTTAACTTCCCCTTGCTACTACGTAGTGTTTAGTGTTTATTGCTACCTCTTGTCTTCCCAAAGCTGTGGGTCACCTCTGGTCCACCTGGAGAGCTCAGTCTCTTAGCAGAGACTGCTTTTTTTTTTTTTTTTTTTAAAGGTATCTGCCCTTCCACCACTGTGTTCATAAAACCAAGCAGGAAACCAGTTGGATGAGTTACATAGTGGGTTTCATTTAAAAATATATTCCAAAATTCATTGTAAAAGATTCATAAGGTGTTGCCTGAAGCCTGCTGACTTCCATACTAATTCCTGAATGCTGGACCTTGTCCCCTTATTTACATTTAACTTGTTACACTGGTATGTAGGTATCATATGCAAGATGATATTAGGAATGGGTGGAGGACTGTCTTGACACCAAATTTAGAAACTTCTTTTCCTCTATCAGGCTAGTCGGATGACAGATACTTCTAGGAATAGGGCATAAATATATGGGTTTTGTGAGAGGGCACTCACTGGATTTTGTGCTCTTATAGGCCTTACCTGAGTTGTCTACATAAACTTGAACTGTCATGTAAGAGCTTCTCAGGAGAGAATCTGTCCATGAAACATAGGTGCTTACCCCTTTTTTCTAGCCAGCAAGAAAAACAAATAATACAAAATCTTTCCTTTTCTTGTGTCAAGTTCCAAGAGAGGGTGGTCCCCTAGCACTGCTATTTGTACTCCTGGGGATACAGCGTTTCATTTCTACCATTGTTTGTTTGTTTGTTTTAAAGATATTTATTTATTTATTCATGAGAGATACAGAGAGACAGGCAGAGACATAGGCAGAGGGAAAAGCAAGTTCTCTGCAGGAAATGTTATGCAAGACTTGATCCTAGGACCCCAGGATCACACCCTGAGCCAAAGGCAGACGCTCAACCCTTGAGCCACCCAGGCATACCTCTAACATGGTTTCTATTCTCCCCAGGTGCATAGGCATTTGGTAGGAGAAGCTGGTCTAAGGCCTCATGACATAAACCTTTGCACTGTACTTAGAATCACTCCCCTCAGTAACCCAACTTATTCTACTCCCTTCTGTCAGATTTCTATTTCACCCACAGGGATTTTTCCTTTTCAGGGCCTCTTTGCTCCTCTCAGTGGCTGCCTGTGGTAATTAAAACTCCCAAAACCCCAATCAATCTGTTTGTGTAGGTCTGAATCTAAATTGTGGACAAAGTTCAAGATCTTTCCCACAGGACTTGTGGGCCCCACATAAATCATGGCGTATTGATGAGGGTTTAAATATTTCTGAGCTGGTGACAGAACCCTGTCTGCCTAATGTATCCATAGACCTCTGACAGCTGTTGTCATCTACATGGTGGGGGAGGATAATGGTTTGTCTGACCCTCACATTTGACTGAGCCAAAATGTTCTACCCTTAAACAACTTTTCATAAAAATGCAAGTTATACCAAAAACCTTAAACCACAAAAACCACAGATGCATTGTCATAACATAAATATTCTATTAAGAATATGATGGTCCTGGATCATATGACTCTATGCAGTACATTTGCACTCTTGTCTTGAAGATGCAGTAGAGTGAATGGTAAGCCAAGTACATTTATAAAATGCTTTCACATACCTTGACTCACTTAATTCTGATGGAAATTCACTGAAGTACCCAGGAAAGAAGAAACTGGGATCCAGGGAGGTCAAGTGACTCACTCAGTCAAATCATGTCTAAAATAAGTTTTCCTAATGGAAACTGTTCAAAAATCATTCAAAAGAATGCAGCTTTATATTTTGGGGCTCTTATTATTATTATTATCTTTTAAATTTTTAAAATGATTTTATTTATTTATTCATGAGAGACACAGAGAGAGAGAGAGGCAGAGACACAGACAGAGGGAGAAGCAGGCTCCATGCAGGGAGCCCCACATGGGACTCGATTCCAGGTCTCCAGGATCACACCCTGGGCCGAAGGTGGCACTAAACCTCTGAGCCACCCGGGCTGCCCTGGGGCCCTTATTAACTTTTTATCACAAACATAAACCTCCTAATTGGGTTTCTTTGCCATACTGTTTAATGAGTTCCTTCACTTGTTTCTTTTTTAAAGATTTTATTTATTTATACATGAGAGACACGGGGTGGGGAGAGAGAGAGAGAGAGAGAGAGAGAGAGAGAGAGACAGGAAGGGAGGATGGGAGAGAGAGAGAGAGAGAAAGAGAGAGAGACAGGGACACAGGCAGAGGGAGAAGCAGGCTCCATGCAGGGAGCCTGATGTGGGACTCGATCCTGAGTCTCCAGGATCACACCCTGGGGTGAAGGCAGGTGCTAAACTGCTGAGCCACCTGGGCTGCCCTCTTCTTTTGTTTCTAAGACAGGAAAGTTCTAATGAATTCACTGGACGTCTTTTTTGTTTTTGTTATTTGTTTTTAAGTATATTGAAGTATTCTTCTTTTTTTTTTAATGGAGAATTTAAAATACAAAAGGAATCCGATTCAGTGATGTCAGAACTCCAGTTGTTAGGCAAGACAGCTGCTTGACGGTCCCTACCCCTGTGTCCTCAGAACATACTTGTCACATTTGTTCTGACACTTATTTTTCATTTTATTGGGAGGTATTGGTGTGAAGAATTGCAAGAGGCAAATACAAAATAAGGTCTGCTGAATTGTCTTTGTTCATTTCCCTTTATGGTCATTGTGAACACAAAGAGAATATGAGCCTGCGAAAGAGGCAGAGCTTTGCTTTACCACCCTTGTCTGCCTAACTTTCACCCTGACAGTTCTGGAGGACAAGGATCCCTCCCCCCCTTTCACTCAGTTACAAACCTGCTGGCTGATGATGAGTTGTGCTGATTTGTTTTCTCAAGCCCTAAGGTGTATGTAATGGAGTGGAGAAAAGAGGTAATGAAGAGTGTCCTTAAAACTGGCAGAAGAGTTCCTCTCTCTCCATCACCCTGTTCACCTGGGCATCATTAAATGCATATTTACCTTGGGAAAGTTACTGCTGCCATAGAAGAAATATGTGCAGTGGGGGAGGGGCCTTGCCATAAAGGGAGAGTTTTAAAATAATGGCATTCTATTAGCCTATAACTAAGCTACGTATGGGTATACATGCTCATGTGGAGTATGTAAAATAAAATAAAATATTGATGGAAAAAGCACAGTGGGAAATTGGAAAGAGCTTTGGAAAAGATGCCAGGGTTGCCTCTGATTAGTGATATGACTTTAGAAGAATCCCTCCAAGTCACCATATTTTGCACTTTCAGATCAAGTAGGAAGTGCTGGATCTTGTTGGCTTACAGAACTTGTATGTAGAGCAAGTGTGGAAGTATTTTAAAAACTAGAAAACACTGTGGGAAAAAATTAGGCTAATTACAATCACATTTAGGGTATTTTATCTGGAGAACAAAGAGATATTATTGAGTATGCAACATCCTTTATTTTAAAATAATCTTTTAATTTGAAGGAACATAAATTTAATAAAATGGATTATTCCAGGGAATAAATTACATCTTGAGAGTTAATTGGGCATTTTGGAAGCTACATAAATTTGAACAGTAATTTTCTGGATGAGGTTCTGGTGTTCTATTCAACATGAGGCAGCTTATGAATTGGTCAACTCCGAAATTTATGGATGAGAAAATCTGGTACAGTAGTTTCAAACTCTTACAGTCAATTAGTCAGCAAAATGAATGCAGTGCTCTATAGGTGCTGAGGACTGTGTTAGGCAGTAATGGGGCACAAAAAAAGATAGAGATTACATATAACGAAAAAGACACTCCCTCGAGGAAAAGGCTTAAGTTTTTTAAAAAGAAAGAGATGAGACAAAGTCAGCTAACAATGGTGAAGGTGTAGGGAAATAAAGTAAAAATCAAGGTGAGCTGACGCCTGTTAAGGAAAGCTTTTGAGGGGTGACTTTCTAAAAAAGATTCCATTCTTTGATCTGCACTATTACCACAAAGCAAGCTTACTTGCACATGACAACCTTGAATAATTTATGTGACTCTGGACATCTATCCATTTTCTAAATACCAAAATTACCAAAAAATATAAGTCTAAACTGTATTAACTATGAATTCCTTAGTGAAATACTTTAGTCTAATTTTTCTTTTCTTCCACTAAAGGAGGATGTGTATGGGTAACATAAGTTGCACAAAATGCTTCTACAATAAAATCTGGGGATAATATACATATCCCAAGGAGTAAGGAAGAAAAACACAGCATTCTTAAGTGAGGTTGTTTTGTAAAAGTTTTTCCCTTTTAGCTCTTTACTTAAAAAGTAAACTTTTTAAGCCTAAGTATGCAAGCTGCCCAGGCAACTTTTGCCTTACCTGAAATGTTGCTTTGTAGGTGGGAACTACCAAGGACAGTGAGGCAGTCTCCCCATCTTACTGGCCTTGGGGTGTGTCTACTCTCCAGAGCATAAAGCAGTAAGTGTTAGGACAGTAGCCAGGGTGGCAGGTCCCATGGTCCATAATAGTTAATTCTCCTAGTGTCCTGTATCCAATGTTAGCTGAGACCAAGTGCAAAGCCTCACTCTCCCTTATGCTCCTCCACTTTGTAAAAGGATATATAATGACATTGACCTTTACTAGGCTTGAGTTTTGCCATACTCTTCATGTGTATTTTAAATAGTGTTTTAGAGATCTAAAATAACCACACCAGGATTTCTGACCCACAGAAACTGAGATAATATTGTTTTAAGCCACTAAGTTTGGGGTTGTTATGCAGCAGTAGTTAAACTGATACAGATATTAAGGAGAATCTCAGAACATTTTATTGTTTGCTTTCAGTACTCAGAAAACTCATGATGAATTTTTGGCTATTATTTTAAATGACTTCATCAGTTATGCCAAGTGCACTCCTATATGCTACTTCTTGCTATTCTCTTCAATGTCCAAATCAAGTATAACCTGAGAATAATTTTATTTGACAATTTCTAGATGTGCTCCACAGAGTGTGGCTAAGGCAATATAATAAGTGTTCCCTTGAAAAACATGCAATTTTTTCTATCATTTTTCGACAGATAACTTATATTGGTCTTATAAATAGCCTTAATTCTTCAGATACTCTGTGATTTGCTTCTGCATAGTGTGTCTTTTATTTCCCCTGACCATGCTACAAGCCCTATTATCATGCTTCCTTAGACATAGAAAATGAGGTCCTGAAACTTCTCTTATCAAATCCATACAGCTAATAAGCATTAGCAGAATAAGGATCTGAACCCAGATATGATGAGTTCTAAAGACTGTTAAATGATTTGTACTGCTCAAGGACATTATGCTTTTGTTGCATTCATAAAGCCCACCTTACAAAGCATTAAAGGAAACTGTGTTCAAGGTGGAGAAAGTTCTTTGGACATGTGTTACTGAATTTCCATTATAACTGATTCAAGGGTGCCTTCTTGGATTAGAGGCTCAAAGTAGTCCCTAGTTTTATTTCTTTAAGCATCACATATGCCATTAGAGTTCAAGTAATTAGTGCAAAGGCTGGATCCAACTGGAATTGTGTTGGATTCCTTGTTTAACTGAAGTTGCCAATTCTTCTGAGAGTAATTTAAGAAATCTATTGACAGTTTCCTTCTATTGAGTTGTTTTAATGGTAAAATGCTTTGTACTCTGATTTTTTTTCCTGACGTGAACTATTTTTCCCCCTATCCATTTGTACTCCCCCTTGCTCTATTAGGTGAAATTTTCCCTGTGAAAAAGTTCTACCTCATATTCACTTGAAAACACCCAGCTATAGCATCATTTTGATCATAGACACATTTGAGAATGCATAGTGTGTTCAGTCACTTCGGTAAAGGCCCTCTTTGAGAAAATATGAAGT
The DNA here is from genome assembly GCF_048418805.1 of Vulpes vulpes. Taxonomy (NCBI): domain Eukaryota; kingdom Metazoa; phylum Chordata; class Mammalia; order Carnivora; family Canidae; genus Vulpes; species Vulpes vulpes. Next base: position 71,756,518 of record NC_132790.1, read on the forward strand.
CATGTTAAGCACAGCATGGAACAGTATCTCCATTATATATTTGGTCTTAAGAATTCTACAATCTTATACTTTCAGAATTCATGAAATTTCTTTGTTTGACATGTAATCATACAATGTAGTGTAAAACTGTTGCCTTCTAAGAATTTTGAATGAAGTTTGAAAGGCTTAGTGTCTGAAATTATTCTTTCCTTGTGCAGAGTGTGTGTGTGTGTGTGTGTGTGTGTATATATATATATATATATATATATATATATATATATATATATATCTTGGCTTTTAGAAACCGTAAGGAAGGCATGGGGCTGGTGTATCCACTAGATACTATAGAGGGCACATTTCCAGTATTCCTATCTTCACTTTCCTTTCTTCAAATATAAGGCACATTTTAGATGTCTGTTTGCAAGTTTGTTATTGCATGAGTGTAGTATAAGCTACTTTTAAAATTTGTCTGGCATACAAAGACATAGCCTTACTTCCCTGTGCTTTTTATGGAACATTATAAATGTTGTATATATTTCAGTCAGGTTGGTTGCATCATGCAACTGCTGCATTGTAAATTCCACATGCAAGAGGAGCCTGCAGTATACCACTTATGGGTCTCTTAAATTTCAGGGTTTATACATATGGTATGATTAAATATTAGCAAGTTAAGATGAGAATTATGGGTACAGATTCCTAATATTAATCATAAGTAGATCTTTATATTCAAACACAAGTGGAAAACTTAGAATGAACTAAGCCAGAAAGCTCAAATATACCCTCTCCCTCATTCTTTAATATTTTCTAAAGCTAACAGGCCCTTTTCTACAAAATGAACTTTCTAGTTTTACTTTTGACTGCCAATAATTACTTTAGAATATATTACTAAACTGACTACATGCTGGTGTCTCATGGAACAGTAGGGTTTCAAAAGATGAGGACTCTATGAACAATTTGGGTGAGAAATTTTTAAAATCCTAGGTAAGTATGTTGTAAATATTTTTATTTTGGTATTAAGTTTTTTTAAAGAATTTAGTTTTTTCAGAGTTCTACCAGAAATACCAATATTAAAATATTAAAAATATTTTCTAGTTATGTTATTAAATGGGTCTAAAGAGGTGTAATCTTTAAAAAAAAAAACTGCCATTAAGCATGTGGTACAACCTATTTTTGCTCAGATTATAGTTTCTCTTACCATCTCTTACCCAAAAGAAACCAGAGTTTCTTGTGATAGGGAATTTAGGATGATCCAGACCTTCTTGTAGTTACCAGATGTTATTAAAATGATGGAGTCAGTTAAAGTGGCTTCCACAGGTGAAGTTGTTCAATTTTGAGCATCATAAAGCAAATAATTTCTCAAAGCTATAAGTCCCTATAATATTCAAAATAGGCAAATATGAGATTTTTAAAAAGGAAGGCAGCCATGAATTTCCAGTAAATGATCATGAAAAGGGTTTATATCAAACAACTTGAACTGTGTGCATACTACATTCAAATTTTGTTAAACATCTAAAGCTAAAATCTGCAAAATTTTTGAACTTTCTGTTGCACCTAATTATTTAAAAAATACTATCTCACATAAAAGACCATCTAGAGGTAGGTTACTCTCCAGTACCCATGATGCCAGGACCCCTGTAATTTCCTTGTCATTTGGTCATGAACAGTGTTGGCTTCCCTGCCAAGGCTGGTTGTCTCATATTCTAAGTGATCATAAGATGGCTCCCAGCAGTAAAGTAGGAAGAGGAGAACCTCTCAGTTATTCCTTCTCAGACTGCTCTAGATAACTTTAGCTCCATGCTTGCTTCTAGGTGGTGAACAAAAGCCCCCAGGTGTCTGCTTTTGCTCTGATTGACTTAGATTCATTAGGAAGCATATTTGAATTAAGGATGGGGGCAGATTCCTCTGATTATCTGGAATGAATTCCTGAAGAAAATCAGATTCTGTTAGGAAAAAGGGTGATGTAAATAAAGAGTGGCTGATAGGCAAGCTAAGTGTGGCTACTACCAGCTGTAAATTGTTTTTTAACTCAGATTTGGAGTACAAAAGCCTTAGAAAGTCAAAATAAGTAACATTAAGTTGAGATAGAGGTTAAAGGATAAAGTTGTTAAAATTATCATCAAAGGCACAATAATAATTATGTAAGATGAAAACCTTAGAATATCCAGGGGATATATGATGTGCAGTTTGGAGGAAAAAAAATAGGGACTTGAGAAAACCAATTGTAAGGGTACGTACAGTCCTTATGAGCCAGTTCTACTCAAATTATCCTGGAAAGTGCCCAGATTTCTGTGTCCCAATTACAGCTCTCCAATTTATAGCCCAAATTTATAATTGTTTCCTAGTCTTAAATTTTCTACTGCTAAGAGTTGGTTGAAATTGATGTGGTTAATTCCACTCTTGGTAAATATTAAATGACTGTACAGTCCCTGTGAAAGTATATAAGTAAGGATAGACATGAATAAATGAGCCAAAGTAATTCAACTCGATTATAATTACATTAACAATTTTCGTAAACATTTCATAATTTATGTAGATTTCTTTTCTGCTTCCTAAGGTGTTTTTAATCTCTTGGAAAATCATGATTTAAGTTGTAGGTGTTTTAATTGCTTAGGAAAATTATGATTAATATTTAAATTATTTAATGGAATTGAATCAATTAAATATGATAATGTTTAGAGAACATAAAACTGTCAGATTCATAAGCTAATCAAGAAAAAAGTGAAAGAGTATTTTTAATTTTAATTCTTAAATCACTAGATTTATGTTTTTAATTTTTTTTAAAGATTTATTTATTTATTCATTCAGAGAGAGAGAGGCAGAGACAGGCAGAGGGAGAAGCGGGCTAAAAAAGTGAAAGAGTATTTTTAATTTTAATTCTTAAATCACTAGATTTATTTTTTAAAATTTTTAAAAATATTTATTTATTCATTCAGAGAGAGAGAGAGAGAGAGAGAGAGAGAGAGAGAGAGAGGCAGAGACACAGGCAGAGGGAGAAGCAGGCTCCATGCAGGGAGCCCGACGTGGGACTTGATCCAGGGTCTCCAGGATCACGCCCTGGGCTGCAGGCGGCGCTAAACCACTGCGCCACTGGGGCTGCCCAATCACTAAATTTATAAATAAAATAGCAAGGTTTATAAATTGAGCTTAAGGGATTTATGGTAAAAAGTTGTATTTAGACTTTTAATAAAAATTAAACATAATGATTATAAAGGTTATTTTCCCCACACACAATTTCCCTTTAGATACTACTTAGGATCAGGTTTGGCATGCGATGAGCAAAGATACGATCTGAGGAAGGTGAAGAAGATATGCTTCCCCCATCAGGTATATATAATAGCATCTGTGTAACTTAGGACTTTGGATTTATTGACTAAGGTTATGAGGATTCTGGCTATGACTCTTTGGTGGTGTAAATTATGGAAATTAAAGGACAATAAAAGGCCCCTGAGTAAGATAAATATCCAACCCATCACTTCTTCCCTCATTATTATATATGTGGTGATAAGGTCAGAAAGAAGAAATTGGGAGGGGCTAAAGAATATTTTGCATAAGCAGAGCTTGTAAAATCTTTAGTGTCTTCTTTTATTCAGCCTTGGACCAGGGTTGTGTTTGAGTTCATATTGTTGATAAATAATGTATTGTTGAGAAATGGATCAAGTGTCTGTAAGTCACCTGGCCTCTCCTTTTTGAATTGCCCTTAAATCCCAAAGGGCTCCAAGTTTGATTGATGAGGACACTGAGGGAGGGAGGATACAATGATGAGTCCCAGTACCAGTTCCTGATAGTTTGTTTCTTTGCTGTAAGCACCTAAACCTATGGGTTTCCCTGTGGCATTTCAAACTTACTCATAGCAGATGATGTTAGTGAAAAGATTATCTGGAATTCCACAAGCTTATCAAATATCTTGTTTCCAAGTAAAGGATGGATGGTAAATATATTCTGATGCCAATATGATGGACAGACATATGAAGGTTCTGCTCTAATAAAAGATAATCTTCTAAGCAACTCATGTGCACTTAGGTTGGATCAAAGGCCTTGAAACAATACTTAAAGTGGTTCTACTATAGTGCTTGAGAAGGCTTCATATCTGCTCCACTTCCCTTTAGTTTTAGTAGAATGCTTTCTCACTTGCTATAGGTAGGGATAATATTGCTAACCAGATTAACACAGGTTGTTCATGCTTTTATCAAAAGAGTGTGCTTCTCTGGCTATAACAGCATTGTAGAATTTATTCCTTCCCCTAACCTTACCCCTACTAACCATGACAACAAATGATTGTCCTTAATAAAATAAAAACAGAAATTAAAAAAAAAAAAAGAGCTGCTGGTGGCCTTGGAATATAGTTAGTAAAAAGGAACAACTAGAGTTGCATAAGAAGGATGAGATAGTGTATTAGTCCAAATACTCCAAGAAGCAGCATCAAGAACAGAGTTGAACATGAAAAAAAAATTGTTGAAGGGAGGACCTTGTAAGAGAAGACAGTGAGCTAGACAAGGCTGGAGAGCTCTCAGATCACGATGCAAGTCTAATCCTAAGTGAAAGAGAAAGGGCGAAAGTTAGGTGCAAGTGTTATAGATTGCCATACAATCTAACAGAATTCCTACAAAGTTACTGGGGAATCTTCAAGCTAACGTTGACCATCTGAAGATTCACTTGTCTCCAGGAATGGTTCTACAATGATATTCCTGTTCATCACTGACTTTTGGGAATCATGGGCTTAGTGTAAATGTGCGAGTAGAATTTCAAAGTACACCACTTGTAGCCCTAGTTGGTGATCTGTGAGGTTTTTTTCCTGGTCACCATGAATGGCATCAACAATCAACCCCAGGTTTTTCACTTGAGCATTTGGGATATTTATTAAAATTGGGTGACACTTGACATAAGGAGCTCAGGCCTGTGCATGGCTGAGGAACATTCAAGTGGACAAACTGGAATATGAACATGGAAGTTAAAAATAAGGATTTAGAACATACATAGTACAAAAATGAGCAATTTTGGCTGGAGACAAAGACTTTGTATGGTGTCTTTGTAAAATTACCAGGCAGGTGATAACTGTAGATAAGATGTGTGTCATGATATAGAAAAGTACAAAACTAGGGTAATGGAAGGAATCCTCAGGGAAATGTTTCCTGACCTTGAAGGATATGAAGGAGGGTAGAGCAAAGGTGCTCAAGACAGAAGGGACATCTGTTGCAAGGGGGAGTGGGCAGCAAGAGCTGTTGTGCTTTCAAAGGTCTGTAATTTCTTTTGGTGGAGGTGCATATGGAAACATAGACAGAGGTTACACTAGAGAAGTCTGAAGGGCCAGGCCATAACAGACTTGCTAGAGTTGGGATTCTGAACTACTTCAGGTACAAGGTGACAAAAATTGTGCATTTTAAAAGATCGCCCTGGCATTGGCGTTGACATAGGAATAATTTTCCTCTAGTAAACTAAAAAGTCACACTCTGTCTCAGGGGCCCAGGGTTGCCAAGTTTAAATGAAGAAAAAATAGTAATTTTTATGGGAGAGTCCTAATTATGAAGTTATTAAAATAATTCATGTAAAAATCATGCACTTGTGCATTTTGTGTGGACCAGTTTGCTATACTTTTCCTGATGTGCCTTCTGGCAAGATAAAGCTCACAGCTTCCACTTTGCAGGCTCTGGAACCATAGTTCTGAGCATTTCTATTGCTCTTGTTGCTAAGGAGCGTCATACCTACTGACTTGGATTTTAACTGAATGGAGGTAAATGTTTCGCTCTCTGCTTTCTCCCTCTCCTCTTCCTACCTCCCAGCAATTTACAAGTCTCTCCCAATTCTGCCCACCATGGTTTACTTTACTGCAGAAATAGGTATCTTTTTCTGAGTTTTCATTCATGATTTTTCTTGCTGAAGGATCTAATGCTGCTTCTAATCTCCCCTCCATGCTCAGTCTCTCTGAGACTCGTGGCTTTCTTTTTACCCACCATCTTTGCTACTTCAAGTCCTACCACTGCTTCAATCTCCCTATCTAACTTCTCTTATCCTATGTCTGCATTTCTTTTTTTTTTAATTTACATTTTTCTCTCCTCCAAGTATTTGAGTTTCCATGTTGAACACATTGTGATGGGCAGTGACAATGCTTCTGAACTTCTAATAATCTTTAGTTGGTGAGCTAATCAGTCATATATAATGGGATAGTCTTCACATTTTAGCAATGTTTTTATTTTGCAAGGATTAGAAAATAATGATTAAGAGTATGCTGACTTGAATTTAAATCCTGTATCTACCACTTTCTAATTACTTGTACATATTTTATTTTACATCCTCAAAGTCTCAACTCTCCTCATTTGCAAAAATGAGGTTAATAATAATTAACCTTTAGGGTTAACCTTTAGGGTTATAGTGTGAACCAAGGAAATTAATCTGTTTAAAGTGTATATCAAAATGTCTGGAATTCAGTACATTTTCAGTATATATTGGTTTGTATTTTAATTATTAAAGATTTCTCCCTTCCAGTTATTGTAGTATGTTCTCTCTTCTTGTCGCACTATTTACTTTCTTAGATTTAAACCATTCCAGAAGTTTCAAAGATCTAAACTACTGTTTAGGATACATATGATTTCCCTACATATGTTTTTTTGTTGATAATCTTGTACTTTATGGGGAGGATGTTGATGGGATTGGCTTTTAACTAACATAATATCTGGATTTATGTAATAGCAAGCTGTGTTACAAACAAGTTTCCATGTAAAGCTGGAAGTAGAAACCATAGTTTGTGAATTATAGCTACAAATACTGACCTGTTGAGGCAAAATGTGTAATAAAGGAGAAAGAAATAGACTGGGATTCAACAAATAGAGCCCTCATTGGAGCATTACCATTGTGTGGCTCTTGGCCTTAGTCAACTTTAGCTTAACTTCATGGGTCTAGATGGAGATTGGATCAAACAGGGATACTCATATGCCAGGGCTTTAGAGTCCTGTGGCTATAAAGGTTTAAACAAATCCATAGTATGAACATATACATAACTTCTGGAGCATAGTTTTACTCAAAGTTTTGGGAAAAGACACATTATCTGAAAAATAATAGTGAGGTAAATGTATTATCACATTTTAAAGTAAAACGTGACTTAGAAGAAATTGGAATTAGCACCTTGGCTCCTTCTGATTAGTTCCTCAGATATGATTAGTACATGTCACACCTTCAGATATATTTTGGGAGAAATTTGAGAAGTCTCCAACCTCTAGGGCTAAAATTTATTAATTTTACATCTGTTTTTATTACTGTCTTTATACACCCTCAATAATGTCTTTCATTTAAGATCCTTGGTTATCAACAAATGAGTGTAATATTCATTATTATTTATAAAATATACCCTTTTAAAATAGCTTAGTATAAATTACATTTACAAAGTTTTGAAATAAAAATAAATATTTAGGCAGGTGCCAGGCTGGTTCAGTCAGAAGAGCATGCTCTCTTGCTCTTGGGGTTGTGAAATCGAGCCCCACATCGGGTGTAGGGATTACTTAAATTAACAAAACTTAAAATTAAAAAAAGTATTTAGAGTATATTATTTACATGCTTTTTCCATTAAAGGGCATTAAACATATATTAAATAAATGTATTGAGTCCTTTCTTAAGACCCATTCCTTTTTGTTAGATTTTTAAAAATGCAATTAAACAAAAGTTACCCATAAAAATATTAATATTCTTAACTATACCATTGCTCATTTTAAGGTGACCTAATACTAATTTCTCAGAAATACTTTAGGGAGATACTAGTGTCAATATATATATATATATATTTGCTGCTTGAATTGTTGAGTTTTGCTTGAAGCTACTAATAAGCCAAGATAGGTGAACAATTATAATTTCTTTCTTCAAAGACTATTTGAATATTTGTAGTCAATTCTCATAAATACTCATGCAGATAGAATTCTGGACTTTGACCTTATCATCTACATTATTTTAATTACTTTTGGGATCAAATGAAAATTTCCAACAGACTTCCATATAATGAGTAACACTTCGTGTTATTTGTAAATTGTCATACTGACTTGAGTCTGCAGGTACACTGGCAAGAGATTAAATTTCTACAGTAATATTCACCATGAAAATTTGCTTTCTTTTCATTTAGAAAATAGGTAATGATAATAGTATTTAAAAAAAACAAAAAGTGTGCAAAAAGATTTTATAGGTAACAAAAAGGTGACTTTATTTTCAAGGAGTTGTTTTTTAGCCTGACTTACACTTTCTTTTCTTTTTAATAAAAAGAGAGCAAAAACTTAAATCCTTTCCCAGTGGCCACTTATATAACAGTAGTCACTGTTAATTTGGGAAAAATAATTTTCTGACCCCCAAAACTTATTTGACAAAATTTGTTAAACAACCATACAATTCTTGAAACAACCATACAATTCTTGGGTAGTAATTTTCTTCAAATAGTATACTATCATTTTGTACTTCTTCTGCATATGCCACATGACACTTGAATCTTCAAACACAAAGTAAAAGTACGGATAATTTAAGATATTCAGTTGTAAAAAAAATTGCCTTCTGAAACATATAGGTTATTACTGAAAAATCTTTTAAAGACTATCTTATAAAGAGTGAGCATGAGCTGGGGGAGTGGTAGGAGGAGAAAGAGAATGCCAAGCAGACTCCACACTGAGCAGGGAGCCCAGTGTGGGGCTCTATCTCAGAACCCTGAGATCATGACCTGAGCCTAAATCAGGAGTCAGACACTTAATGATTAAGCCAGCTAGGTGCCTGATTACTGCAAATTTTCAAAATATATATTTGTTTTATAAATTACTACCTACCAGAATATTTATAATATCTACCACTTAACATGTGAACATGAAATGAGAAAACATGTGTTAAAGAATTTGTAACCTATTGAGTAAGCATATAGTTATCATTGTTTTAACTCTGTTTTAGGTCTGTGTGTGTCCATGGGCATACAGTTATAAACTTCCAAGTTCTTAGAAATATGGCCTCTGAAGCACATAAATTTCATCTTTATAAAATATATGCTTAATTGCTAAAGAAATATTATAAATCACAAAGGGTTTTCATGTATGGAGTGCCTTTCTTTTCTGGTTAATGTTTAAGTATTTTAGAATAAGATAATACTCTTTTTTTTTTTCCTGGTGGTAAGTTTTTCTCTCACCTGCACCACTGAAAATTGTTTTTTCTACATTGATATTTGAATGATTTGCCTCTTTGGTAAATAAATGTACCAGAGCATTTTAGGGTGGACACACCAGTTTTGCAAATACACCTAGTGTTTTGTATCTCCAGCTGGGATTTTCTGATGCTTAAAAACACCAAAAAGTTTATTTCCTAAACAGGAATTCATGGAAGAATATGTATGCATGTCAAGCTTTTAATAATTATGTTGATTAGCAATAGGCTCTTGAATCAACTGTTTCAATCTGAAAAATATTGGAAGGTAAGAAGATTAATTTTACAAATAAGATAGTATGCAGGCAGGCAGAATTTGATTGGAGATAAAGGTCAGTAGCCATCTGTTCCTCAGTCTTATTTAGAAGAGCAGAAGGTGTGGTATGTCATGCCCAAGCTGTTTTCAAATGCGTGATAACAAAAAATGTGAAACCATTTGGAAGGTGAATATTTTGAAATTTCACCTTGAAACAAATTGCTTCCTAAGATAAACAAAATAGTGTGTTTAATTTCTGCTAAGAATTTTTCCTACAGATTTTGAATAGTTGTGCAGCTTCCTAATCTAAATGAATGTACCCTGGAATTAGTCTTTTGAAACAAATTATAACAAACAGAAATATCAGAGAATAGAGGTATGAGTCTGTACAGTAGATTCTGCAGATCTGCCAATGATTGGCTAGTTTCTCACATAAAAATTTTATCTACCTATTCTTTAAATGGATTAATCTTTTATTATTATCACTGTTATTATCATTTACTCTGGGTGTACATGCATCTTCCTAGAATTTTTGTGAGAACCAATGTGGGCAATACTTTTGAGCTCTGATGTCAGCAGACAAGCAACCTTACTGAAGCTTCTAGGTGGCTCTGGGCCTTAAAGCAATAAAATATGTAAACATGACAATTCTTTTTAGCTGCATCAACTCTTTTTGGTATTCCCACAGCTGATCTCAATTTTCTCTTTTTATAACAACTCAGTAAGGGGTTTTACCAGAGCAGACAAGCATGAAATTAATTTTCCATAGAAGTTTACTGGTGCTGGGAAACTCGCTGGTCAGTAATATTGATATAAGTCCTATGCTGGTGTGGCTGTTTCATTTTCTTCTTTTTAATTGCAGTGAATTTTATCAACGTCAATTCTATAAGTATATACTATGCAAAAGCTTTAAGTGAAGGAATATGACTTCTTTTCATATTTAATCTCCTAACTTTTAGCAAGATTTATAGTAGTACAACACTCGGATTTTTTTGCTCATAGCAAGATAACTTAATGATTTGTTTTGGCACTTGCTGTACTTGACATACAAAATGTTGGAAGAAAGAAGCTGCCCCAGTACTCCACAGGGTAACTAAAGAGCTGAGACTCCTGTTGGGCATTTTTAGAACTAGCAAAACTTGAATATGTTAACTCTAATTCAGATAATTTCTTTCCCTATGTTGTTAAGTCTAAAATGCCTCTGATGTCTTGCCAATAAAAAATATATCTGTTAGATGTAATTGTTGCCTCAAATTCTTTAGGAATTATATTCAAACTATTTTAAGACTATACATTTTTTATTAATAGGAGAGGTCATCCTTAACTTTGTGGATCTAAGAATTTCTGGTTATTAGTTATGCTCGATTTTAAGAGGGACTTAAAAAGTATTTATACAATCTGGGTTATTGTGCTGAGAGTTTTCCTATTCAGCAGATCTAGTTCTGAGTAATGACTTCTAGAGACTGGTCATCTGGCCTGCTCTTAAAGTACCTTGCTCTTGAGGTAACCTTTGTTATATAACCTCTGCCAAATGAATCACTTTCTTGTCTTAAAAGCCTCAGCCTGGTTCTCCCCTTTGCACCGGGTGCATCACCAGGGATATGAGCTCCTGCTGACTTTCTCACTCCCTGTTGATAACATTTAAAAGGAAAAATCCTCCCTTAGTTTCTGAGACTAGCATGTATTTTGTAAATGGTTTCCTGTGTATCTTTAGGAGAGTGAAGATTTCAGAGATGTCACAAATCTCCTGCTTGTACATTACTCCTGAAAGGTAAATGGATATATTGTTTGATTTTTTTTTTTTTTTTTTTTTACTATTTAAATGTATTTGAGAACTAAGAGATTGGATGTGTAAGAATAGAAAGGTAAACTATCTGAAAGGATCCTGACAAGCGGGAGGTGAGGCAAGAGGAGAATGTTCCTGCCCTCTAGCCTCCCTGCCCTACTCAGCCCAAGGGTTGGAACAGACTTGCACTATTTAACAAATATTTGTAGAACATTCATGAAGTACAAGGCAAAGCACTAAGTTAAAGGGCTGTTAAGCAAAAGAGCAAGAACAACAAACGCCTGTGATCCCTATCCTCAAAGAGCTCATGGATACACTAAAAAATGTTCAGAGGCATTTAAACCAAAAATATGAGATAATGTACAAATAGGTAGCCATTTATTGAATGCTTAAATGTATTAGCCTGTTAAATGCCAACAACTATTCATGAGGTAGGTACTATTATTTCCAGCATTTTCTAAACAGGAAGCTGAAGTTCAGGAAGGTCAAGTAACTTGCCCAAGGCTGTATAGCTCTTAGCAGAAGAGCTGGGATTTGAACCAGAAAAACCTGGATCAAGCATCCGTGTGCTCAACTGTTAGGCTGTAAATCCCCCTCCTCCCTGTATAGCTCAGAACAGCAGTACTTATGTGTTCTTTCAGAAGAGGAATTGATTAATTCTGTTTGATTGGAGTGTAGAGATGGATGGAGTGAGCAGAGTTTTGAAGAATAAATAGTTTTTCTAAGAATAGGTGGGGTGATGGTGGTTGAGGCATCTTTCAGGCAGAGAAGCCAAAGGAGATTATTTGTAAAACAAACAAACAAACAAACAAACAAACAAACAAATGAGGTTTGGGTTTTCTATATCACAAACTTATGTTTTTAATTGATTTGGGTTTTTTTTAGAGAGAGAGAATAGGAGGGGAGGGACAAAGGGAGAAGGAGAGAATCTTAAACTTCACAGCCAGTGTGAAACTGACTTGGGGTTCGATCTCACAACCCTGAGATCATGACTTGAACTAAAATCAAGAGTTGGATGCTTAACCATCTGAGCCACCCAGGTGTCCCTCTGTCACAAACTTTACGGAAGTGTCTTATAAAAATATGAGAAGATTAAAATTTGAATTATAGGACAGCATCACTTAATGTCTAAACTCAGAAAACAATACATTTCAGGTATTTCTATCAGGAGGAACTCAGTCTCCAGTGGTAATGGAGGAGTAAGATAACAAGGGATATTGAGGTGATCGAGATACTTAACATAGCAGGAAGCCATGAGTCCCCTAGGTTGGAGGAACAAAGGAAGGCAGTGATGTTGCTGGATCCCAGGACCTAGATTACTGGTGGAAGCCAGATCCATGTGAGCCTGACTTGTCAGGGAATGCAGCTATTGCCAGACCTGCCAAGTCATTAGGACAAGTGGTTAGGGGGGAAAAAGAGTCCTCCACTCTCTAGCTAGTGTTTCCTGGTGGACAAACAGCAGAAGCCTGGGGAATGCTCCTAAGGAGTCAACTCTCATTTGCTAGCATACAGATCAAGGAGGGAAGGGAAGGCATGAATCTGACAGGACAAAAGACCTAGGACCACCAAGGTAGGAAGGGTTCCACTATAGGGTTATACCACGTGAGATATGCAGATGGCTACAAATTTGGAATAGAGATTTAGGAACAGGGATTGGTGAAGTCATGGAGGTTATTTGGAGGGCTACTGCATTTGGCAGGGTTTAATAAGGAGTAGAATTAAATTAGGATCTGAAGGAATGGATCACTTTTTTCATGACTACATTGTTGGGAATGATTTCATAAACAAGACGCAAAAATCACTAACCATAAGTGAAAAGATGATAAATATATTAAAATTCAACATTCCATTTATCAGAAGACAATGTAGAAAACTGTAAATGCAAGTTATAATCTGGAAGAAGATATTTACAGCACATATAGTTGATGAATCATTAATTTTGAGAATAACATTGTTACAAATCAATAAAAAAATGAAAAACAACCAAACAGAAAAATGGGCAAAAGGCATGAACTTGCATTTCATAAAAGAGAAAGCCTGAATGGCTAATAAGCATATAAAAAGATGCTCAATATCAGTAAACTGGGAAATGCAAATTAAAAGCATACCCTGTGGGCAGCCTGGGTGGCTCAGAGGTTTAGCACCACCTTCAGCCCAGGGCCTGATCCTGGAGACCCGGGATCGAGTCCCACATCAGGTTCCCTGCATGGAGCCTGCTTCTCCCTCGGCCTGTGTCTCTGCCTCTCTCTCTCTCTGTGTCTCTCATGCAAAAATAATAAATAAAATCTTAAAAAATAAAAATAAAAAAATAATAAAAGCACACCGTGATACAATTCACACTAACCAGATAGGCAAAATTTAAAAACTCAGATGCTGCAAAGACCCAAAGGATACTGAGAAATAACAATGCTAATTCACTGATTCTGGGAGTATATGGGCATAACCATTTAGGAAAATATTGTGGCGTTACCTTGCACACTCCCAAAAGGTATTCCTGTATATGTGCAACACTGTAACTATAAAATAGTGACTATTGTTTGTAAAAGTAAAATTAAAAGAAGTAAAACAATGAAATAATCAGGGGCTACTTATAGTCCTGTTCAATACATTGTGTCATATTCACACAACATAATTATATACAACAGGGAAATAAATGAGTTATGGGATACCTGCAAACATGGTTGAATCTTGAAAATATAAAGTCGGGCAAATATACTGATCATATATATATAAATGTTAACATAAAGTCTGAAATATATAAAACCTAACCATATACTATAGTTATATATAACTATGTAAAAAAGTTACACTCAAAACTTCTGGGAAGGGACATAGGAAGAACTTCATAAGAAACTTCTGTTTCTGGGGCGCCTGGGTGGCACAGTTGGTTAAGTGTTTTCCTTTGGCTCAGGTCATGATCCCAGGGTCCTGGGATCAAGCCCTGCAGGGGCTCCCTGCTCACTGGGAAGCCTGCTTCTCCCTCTCCCTCTCTTCTCCTTGTCTCTCTCTCCCTCTGCCACTCCCCTTGCTTATGCTTGTGTTTGCACTTTCTCTGTCAAATAAATAATATCTTTAAAAAACAGAAAGAAACTTCTATTTCTTACAATGCATGGTAGAAAGATATTTGTTATAAAATTAATTATTACTTGTTCTTTTGTATTATAATAGTTTATAACAAAAGCATGTTTAAAAATTAAGGAGGGTTAGAGCAGTAGGTACAATAGAATCAATGTCCTAGAAAGCTAGGAGTGAGGAGACTTGAGATCTTAGGGGGTTCTATATTGTCAAAGACTGTAGTGTTCTAATCTAGAAGAAAGCAATATTTCTCCTCCACAGAATCATTAATTCCCTAATTAAAATTTAGCTTCCTGAGGAGAGGTATTATACCTTTTACTTTTTTATATTCCTCTTTCTGCTAGTAAAGCCCTAGTGTATGTTTGTGGTTTAGAATGATGGTGCTGAAGGGAAATTAATTCACCCTTCTCCTATCTGCCTCCCATCCCCATTCTGTGACTGGTGGGAAAAAAATCTCCCTAACATGTAGCAGAAACATAGGCAACTTGGACTGTATCTCATTCTAGCTTTGTCATCAATCAGATGGCTAACCTTAAATAATACACCTGGCTTCTTTGGTTAACTAGTTTCTTTTTAATTCCTGAAAGTTGAGGTTGTATTGGAAGTTCACTTCTGCTTTAAAATTCTAAGGTTGAGGATGTCACTGTAGAGATGGGTTCATCTGCAGACCTTTCCACTTTTATGCACATACATTGTTGTTTCTGTGCTTGAAATTCCTAGTTACAGCCTGTCTTTTTTTGCATAACTGATAGCAGTTTTTAATTGTATGTGAAATACCTTATTTCTGATTGCTGTACATTAAAATGATGGGTTTGCCATAATTTTTCAGCTGTCAATGTGAACATTTTCAGGATTTTGGGTGTCCTTGAAGTGCTTCACCTACTTTGTTGGCATTGTACGCAGAAAATAGAGAACACATGATTCTGGCTTAAGAATCTAGGGAACCTGATTTTGGTTGGCATTTAAACATTGACTTTTACACCACATCATCAGTTGGTAAATTTAGTTTTCACATGCATTTTATTGTGATCTTGCAGAAATAACCTACAAATTCAGTTCATTTTCTGTTTCTGTCTGAGGCCAAAAAGCAGAATGATCCAACAACTATATTTTTCTGAATGCATGTTGGTAATTCATTTCTAAATAACAGTATCCATAATTTTTACCGTACCTATTTTAAGGACATGAGTTTGACATCTAAATCGTTGCTGTAGGTCATGATGATAAGCTTCCTCATGCAAGAATATATTTCTCTTTCAGCACATTTATTTTCAGGAATATTCAAATTTAATAGTGAAATATATGGGCCTAATGGGGATGCCAACAGTAACAGTGTTAGAAGAGGGACATCATTAGTATCAAATACTGTTAAATTCAAGAGAGGTGGCTGGGTTGCTGTTGCCATTCTATCTTGTCATGAAGCATTTGGTTGAAGTCTTTTATATTTTGAGACTGCCAGTCTTTTATTCTTGCTGATCTCTTATTAAACTTAGGGGATCTGTTTGCCATTTCTTCATTTTGACCTTTAGCCTTTATTTAGACATTAGTAAAACTGTGCTTAGTTCTTCGTTTCCAAACATGGAGTTCCTCTAATGTTCTTGCACATAATTTTGGAAGATTGGGTTCAGCACTCAGGCTGGCCTCAATTTTTAGGTATGTATCTTTACATTATCTGTTTTGCTTACATGGTCTCAGTATGGTAGTTCTTGATGTAGAATTATTCTCCAGTGATAGTACACAATTAGCCCTGTTGTAAGAAAACAAATAGTTTTATTTTTACCAATGTATGTGGAATGGTCTTCTATTATTTCTAGGATAGTGCACAGTTAAGAAAAAAATGATTAGAAGATTTATATAGGTGAGGCTGTATATGGGTTAAAAAAGCTCTGGTGATTAATATCTATGAATTCATTCCTTCATTTAATAATTTTTCAGTCAATATCTACCTTGTTTCAACCATTTTGGGCAATTGAAAACTGGGAGAGAGAATAGATAGCCTATTCCCAGGTTAGTCCAGGAGTTGGGAAGAAAGATGCATTCTTCTCTAAAAATGATTTCAGCGTGCAGGCTTTTTACTCCAAAGTAGGTACACAGAAACAGTGAGGGACAGTCATTCCCATGGGACAGTTTTCCAAGAGAAAAATGTTACGGAGAGGTCGAATTAACCCACCAGGACAGATGATGTAATTGTTTGAACTGGGTCCTGGAAGAACATTGATCTGAATGGAGCTACGAAAATGAAGATGGGAAAGTTGGCATGTCAGAATGGAGTATTCAAACTTGGCTTTATTACTCTAGGTAGCTAGAAGTGAATGAAGTACAAATCTGCACTTACAGCTAACCAAAGAATTTGTATTTTTCTTAAATTTTGAAAATTGTGGGATTACTTTAAATCCAGGAGACTGTTGTTAGAATAGAGTATGACATCTGAAATCTTACTACTTGGGCTCACACCTGAGATTCATTGACCTTGAGCAAAGTATAATACTCATATCTTAGTATCTTCACATGGGAGTAATGATAGTGCTTGTCTCATAGGGTTTTTGTGGCAGAAAATGAGATAACGCATGTAAAGCACTTAATACAGTGTCAAAGACAGAGTATACATACATCAAGTAATTATTATCCATAATGTACTTTAATTGTAGCCAATTTGAACATACAATCTTACACTTGGAAGAGATCAATTGCAGGAATTTTCTCCAATATATTTTTGAGAAATACCCAATTTTGAGTAATAGGGTACTCACCACTTTATAAGCATCCTATTTCCTCTCAAACAGTTCTAATCATTAGAAAATTCTTGCTTGTTGAGCCAGCAACTGTGATGTCTGACTTCCACCTATTGTTTCTGCTTCACGGAGCTTCACGTAACATTTGAGATTTCTTCCACGTGGCAGCCTTTTAAATTTAAAGGCTTTCCATATGTTTTCTCATTTCTATAATAAAGCTTCTAAATTGTTGGGTTTATGTTACAATTTTCCATTTATTTGAGGATGGTATTGGCTAGCCAATCTGAAATCCCTTTTCCCCTACCCATCTTCAAAGTTAAGTTTGAAAAGCAGCAAAGGGAGCTATAAGACTATTTTGGCCAATGAGATGTAAAGAGAATTCAGCTGGAGACTTTTTGGGAAAGTCTTTAGTTTCCTAGCAAAAAGGATCTTCCCAACTGGCATTGTCTTCTTTTATCTCCTTTCTTCCTGTCTGAAGTGAGAAAATGATTATTGGAGCTACAGCAGCTATATTGCAGCCTTGAGATAGTGCCTTGAAGGCAAAAGTCAGCAAGCTAAAGAGCCCGTGACTTGTTGACCATCTCTGGCAGTGAATCAAAAGAAAGCCAAAATTAAAATTAGAAAAATCAGATATAGGAATTTTAATTTCTAAGTCAACAAGGCATAACATATCAGATAAATGCTTATAATTAATATTGACCATGTCCATCTCCTCCCTTTTCAGGACAATATGAAAATAAAATTAGCTTTACTGTTTTCTAATACTTTGGAGTCATAAATTGCCTCTTAAGCAGCCTGACAACTGAATATTTGAAAATGATCTCTGGGAACTTCTTTTTACAAGTAATTTTTCAACTGATGAGAAACGTTTAGTATTGCTATGTACCATGACAAATTTTCATGAAGATGCCAGCTTAGGTGACAAGTTGAGACTGAAATCCCAGCCATGCACCCTGTCATGAGACTGCCTCCATCCAGAAGATGGGGGACATTTTTCCTGAACTTCAGAGCAGAGGGAATCAGAAACATTTACTCATTTCCCACAGTCCCATGAAAATATCACAACATTCCTCTGGAGCCAGACACCATTTCCAAAGAAATATGGAGCAGGAAGACGTTTGGAGAGCAGAAGCAGCCCTAAAGGAAATTCAAACTTTGAGTTGATGGAATATTTACTCAAACAATATTATTTGAAACTGGAAGAGATTGAATTAAATTTTATTTTAAATTTAATTCTTCCATCCTCTTCTTTTCTGCCTTCCCCCTCATTCCATCAGCAGGGACAGGTCTCACTAGGAAGTTGTTGAAGATTAAAGACTCAGATGAGCTACTTTTGTATTTGTTTTTGTACGTTGTGAAGGCCAAGAGCAAGTCACCCTTGATGTGCTGCTTTGGCATACAGGTTATTTCAAGCTGAAAACAATCAAGGCCCAAAGGACTCAGGAAGAAACTTTGATCTCCCCATTAAATTCCTGAAAGACTGTAGAGGCACCTGTTCTGGGAAGAAAATGATCACCACAGATAACTACAGCATAATGTGAACTTGGTGTGGTAGACAGGGAGGAACTTAGCAAAGTCTGTTAAAATTTCTCTCTTTGTTCCATTGTTTCTGGATTGCCTAGTGAACATGTATTCACTAGACTAGAACATCTAGTCTTTTTCATCTTTCTGTGAATAGCTTTCCTTCCTTTTGAAGTACCAGACCCCTACCTCCTTCTCCTTAGTTCAGGATGATATATATATCTAATTTTGCCTCTCTTTGAAATCTCATGTCTGTGTGGGTTTCTGGTATGTATGTAATTAAATGTTATTTTCTCCTGTTAATTAATCTCATATCAATTTAATTCTTCTATCTAGTCTAAGGGTAGAGGGATTATTTTCTTCTCTAACAACATCTTAATTGTGGCATATGAATGTCACTACATAGGTAAAATTTGCCACATATTCCAAAGGGTACGAATTAACCCTAATAGGAACTTATACATGATGACACACAACACGTATAAAGTATATGTTCTTGTCCTGGAATTGCTTACAATCTAAACTGCAGAAAATTAACATTGATATAAACATTTCTGAATATAAGTAAAGCAATTCTGAGTTCATTACGCAGTTAGTGAATATTGTTCATTTGCACAATTAAATTGTATGCAATCTTTCCTTAATTATCTTTCTCTATTTTAGACATTTTAAAATTCATGAGATATAACAATAAATACAATAAAACCTTTCCAGTTTTAAAGAATTTTAGTTAGTATACTATAAATAAGTGTGGATCGAGAACCATGTAGAGAAAGAGATGTAAATAGAACAACTGCCTTTTCTTAGTTATTTTAGGAAATTTATCAAAATGTGAACTTAATTTCTGTTCAGGGCTAGAATTCTAATTGAAGTAGGCTATTTCCTATATGGTATAATTTGCATAGTAATATTTTTTCTTTTTCTGATTATTGAAATTCAACCATTAGTGATTCATTCTCTAGGTGCAAGCATTGTGGTCTTTCTGTAGGCCTTTTAAAATGCAAATGCACATGGAAAAGTGCAACCAAATTAAGTTCTTTACAATTTAGAATGGTTGCAAATATCAGATGGATTCTTTTCTCAGCATAGCAACATAAATGTTTCTAGGTGTTTGAAGTGAAATACACAAAGGAAGACATTAAAAGTTGGAGAGAAGGCAAATTTTCAGAAAAATGAGTGGAAAGACATGCTAAAATCCAGTAGCCTGTACTTCACAATTGTAGCTATTGGCACTCCTTTTATTTTTTTAAATTCTGTAAGTATGTAGGTGCTAACTGCTTTAATGACCACAGCATCTTATGAACTGAAGAATAAAAGAGAACATTCTGACAAGATATTTGGCACATTGTGACACTTTCAGACCCTTGGACATTAGACTCTTCCATTGTTCCTCTGCTTCAAATCTACAGATAACAAGGAGGGAGAGAGAAGGAGTGAACAGGCATTTACACAAAAACCCCAGAAGATTTTGGGGCCCAGACTTGAGGCCAGTGTTTTCTGTTGATATTTTCCCGGTCAAAAGTAATCATTAGCCTTTGGATGCCAGGGGCTTGGGAAAAGTAGTTTTTCCCCGTTCCCAGGAGATAAAGGAGATCATTTGGTAAACATACAGTACTTTCCTGCCACTATTAGCTTTCAGAATTATTAGTAGGAATAATCATCTAAAAGGCAAAAAAATCTTTAACATCTAAAGTAGATCAGAAATTTGTTCAGCACTACATATGATTTTCCACATTGAGGCAAGCACCTTCTGAGTCATATATAACATTTCCCATCAATAGTAAATCAATAAGTACTAATTGAATTCCTATTGTAGCAAATATGTAAAATCACTTTCATTAATACCTATGCTCTACATATGTGAGACTGTCTTGCCTACACTAATAATTTAAGTACAGCAAGTGTATTAGATAGAAAACGTTTTCTGCTATGTTCAGATCAGTCAAAAGGGCATACATAACTCAAGCATTTTTTTTTACTTAGTACATATAAATGCATATTCACCATTTTTTTATGTAGGGCAGAGATATTCCTTTCAGTATAAGTGTTTATTGTCATCTACCTTTTGTAACTTGACGCATATTTTACCTGGTGCACATTCTGTGGGTTTCCTGTCCAGCTACTCTCCTTTCCCGTGCTGCCAAGAGATTTTTAAATTTTTTTCTCCTGGTGTCTTCCCATTTCCCAAATGAATCAGGTGATTTCCCACCTTGTCAGCAAATGATGTTGGGTATTTAACTGAGTCCTGGCCAATGAGATAGAAAAGAAACCTAAAGAGCTTCTTTGAAAGATGTCTTTGCTCTTAAAGGAGCAAATGCACAAGAACTCCCAGGTTCCCTTTCAGCCTTTGGCTATTGATTTATGAGAGTGGGATGCCATGAGCTGCTGCAACCACTTTGATTCAATGAAGGAAGTCTGCCAATAAAGTATAAATGGCTGGATAGAAAGGTGGGAAAAGACTGATTTGATTAAGTTGTCATATCTACCTCAGGACTCTGGCTAGCTGGAATAATAAGCCCATTATTATTTTGCCTTTCAAGTAGAATTTGTTATTTCCAGCTGAAACATCTTAATTAAAATACCACAAATCCTAGTTTGTTTCTTTAACTTGCAGTGAGATATTAAACACATTCATTAAGATATGCCATGTGAACAGTCCTTCGAGATAGTTATGATTTTTCCAATCTTTTACAAATGTCTCCTACCTAATTCAAAAGCAGATCTGTTTTTTGGTTAGTTGTTTTTGTTTGTTTGTTTGTTTGTTTGTTTGTTTTGAGCAACTCTTTTTTTTAATTCTCCAGTTTTATTGAGAAATAATTGACATACATCATTGTATACATTTAAACTGTATAGCATGATAGTTTCATTTAGAGTAGGTTCAGCTAACATCCACCTTCTCATATAAATAAAATAAAAAGAAAATAAAGAAAATCCTCTCTCTGATGAGAACTCTTAGGATTTTCTCTCATAACAACTTTGCTACATATCACATGTAGCAGTATTATAGTCATCATGTTGTACATTATGCCCTAATACTTATAACTGGAGTTTGTAACTTTTGACTACCTTTCTCCAATTCCTGCTCCCCAACCCCCATCCCTACCTCTGGTAACCACAGGTCTGATCTCTTTTTCTTGAGTTTGGGTTTAAAAAACATTTAAGATTCCACATACAAATGAGATCATATAGTACTTCTCTTTA
The DNA here is from genome assembly GCF_048418805.1 of Vulpes vulpes. Lineage (NCBI taxonomy): Eukaryota > Metazoa > Chordata > Mammalia > Carnivora > Canidae > Vulpes > Vulpes vulpes. Next base: position 71,778,218 of record NC_132790.1, read on the forward strand.
CTCTGACTTACTTCACTTAGCATAGTGCCTTCAGGATCCATCTATGTTGTCACAAATGGATTTCCTTGTTTTTATGGATGAATAGTATTCCAGTATGGATATTAATATTCTCTATCTGTCTATTTATCTATCATCTATATCTGTGTAATCTATCACAACTTCTTTATCCATTCACCCATCTATGAAGACTTATGTTGTTTCCATATCTTGGCTATTATAAATAATGATGATATGAACAGAGGAGTGCAGATATCTTTTTGAGTTAGGGTTTTCATTTCCTTTGGATATATCCCCAAAAGTGGAACTGCTGGATCATATGGTAGTTCAAATCTTTTGAGGATTCTCCATATTATTCTTCATTAGTGGCTATACCGGTTGATAGTCCCACCAATGGTACACAAGAGTTCCTGTTTCTCTACATCCATGCCAGCATTTGTTATATCTTGTCTTTTTGATGATGACCATTCTAACAGATATGAGGTGATATCTCATGGTGGTTTTAATTTGCATTTCCCTAATGATGAGTGATGTTGAGCATCTTTTACATACTTGATGAGCTTTTGTAAATCTTCTTTGGAGAAATATCTGTTAAGGTTCTTTGCCCATTAAAAAGATTTCCTGTTGGGATCCCTGGGTGGCGCAGCGGTTTGGCGCCTGCCTTTGGCCCAGGGCGCGATCCTGGAGACCCGGGATCGAATCCCACGTCCGGCTCCAGGTGCATGGAGCCTGCTTCTTCCTCTGCCTGTGTCTCTGCCTCTCTCTCTCTGTGACTATCATAAATAAATAAAAATAAATCTTAAAAAAAAAAAAAGATTTCCTGTTGAATTATATGAGTTCCTTATGTATTTTGGATATAACCTCTTATTGGATATATGATTTACATTTTTTTCCTCATGGCCATCTCAATAGATACAAAGAAGCATTTGATAAAATGCAGAATCCATTCCTGATTAAAAAAAAAAACTCTTAAATTAGGCATAGAAAGAATATATATATATCAACATTATAAAGGCCATATATGGCAAGTCCACAGCTGACATCATACTCAGTACTTCAAAAGATTGAGGGCTTTTCCTCTAATATTAGGAACAAGACAGGGGGATCCCTGGGTGGCGCAGCGGTTTGGCGCCTGCCTTTGGCCCAGGGCGCGATCCTGGAGACCCGGGATCGAATCCCACGTCGGGCTCCCGGTGCATGGAGCCTGCTTCTCCCTCTGCCTGTGTCTCTCTCTCTGTGCGACTATCATAAATAAATAAATTAATTAATTAAAAAAAAAAAAAAGGAACAAGACAGGATGTCCACCCTCACCACTCCTAATCAACATAGTACTAGAAGTTCCAGCTGGAGTGTTAGGCAAGAAAAAAAAAAGCATCAGAATTAGAAAGAAATAGAAGTGTCTCTATTAGCAAATTACATGATTTTTTATATGGAAAATCCTAAAAACTCAACCAAAAAAGTATTAGATCTAATCAAGTTGCAGGACACAAAATTAACATACAAAAGTCAGTGGCATTCCTATACATGAAAAATGAATTTTTTGAGAAAGAAATCAATCGATCCCATTTAAAATAGCATACAAAGAATTAATTTAACTATGGAGGAAGAAGATCTCTACTCTAAAAAGTGTAAGACATTGATAAAAGAAATTGAAGGCCTGTATGGAAAGGTACTTATGTTCATGGATTGGAAGCATTATTACTATAAAAGTGCCAATTCTTCAAAAAAAAATTATAGATAAAATGTAATTCCTGTCAAGATTTCAATGGCATTTTTTTTTTTTACAGAAGTGGAAAACACACTCCTAAAATTTATACAGAAGCACATAAGATCCTGAGTAGTCAAAGAAGTCCTGAGAAAGAAAGACAAAGCAGGAGGCATCAAACTTAATGATTTCAAATTATGGTATAAGGCTATCGTCCTCAAAACAGTATGGCACTGGCATTTGAGGAGCATTTGCAAAGCACTGAATTTAATTTTCTTAGAGGCAACATGTCTTTTTTCACCTTCATATTTCATTATTTTATGTAATGTCTAAGTAAAATACACAACTATAATTAAGAACAACAAAATTGGCTGAATCCCAGTAAAAGTTTACTGTAAGTGGTAGGAACAGTATTTGGAAGCACACTAAAAAAGTAGCCTTCACCACTCAGAGCTTTCAGAAATAGGGGGTTTCTGATAGCCTAGAGGTTAGGGTAGAAGACAGAAAGTGATTAAAAATGGTTTTGAGATTCCAAGTCTGACAAGAATGAGATACCACTGCACTATAAGCAAAAGAGAAGTCAGTGGGAGGAGATGTTGCTGAAGAAGACACACAGAGTTTGAGGTGATGGGGATTTATGAGTGACCATGTTCATTTTTTTAAACATTCAGGATAGCAATGCTTTCAAAAAACCAAGAGTACAAATTTCTGTATATCTCCCTGAGATATGAACAAGCTGAAATATACATAATTTATGCATATATATTTGAGAGAAACATCACTCTCTGCTACTTTATACAACTATATAGCAATCAATACATTAGTTATGGAATAGATTTGTGTTTGGGTGGAAAAATAAAAGTGTTTTGAAGCATGATGGATTACATATTTAGCACATCATGCTTTTATGTGATTTTTCTTTTTCTGCAAAATGTTGTGATTTTATTACATACATGCCACTCCATGAAGTTCCTTTATGTATGTAGTTCAGGTCATCCCTCCCATTCAATTGGTTTCATTAACATATCACTGTCTCAAGGCTGCGTCCTTGAAAATGGCTCCCACTGTGGGAGTGGTGTGTAGAACATACATTTCAAGGACAAGGAGAGGATGAGGAGCCTCTGATTGACTGAATCTATCTCTCAGGTCAATCAGTGGTCACATCCTCTTGATGGCCTCCTCTAATGTAAATTCACTCCTTTGTGAGTTTATTCTTTTTCTTTTAACTTCTCATTCATTGATTGAAAAAGATCTAGGATCCCCAATCACAAATATGTTCTGTATTTGGCCATTACATTGATCTTCCTTAGTTAACATGTACTTAGACCTATTTTGTGTTGACCGTAGTCTCCTCTTCAATATCCAATCTTTAATTATTTTGAGCCAAGATTTTGCTGTAGTTTTATGGTTTTTTTTTTTCATTAGCACTTGCAGAATTTCACTAGTAATGGGGAAGAACTTTAAAGCAATTTTTTAACAGAAAATATTTTAATCACTGGCCCTTTTCTGATACCCTGTGAGGTTTTTACTGGGTATTTTTGTTTATCTCTTCCAGTAGAATAGATACATTGGTGCTGAGGCCACACATACAACAAATGGAAGGAAATTGGCATTAAAGGTTTTCTGAAAAAAAAAATTAGAAATAATCTGATCCATATATCAGCATAGCATAATTCAGTGCTGTTGGGGCTCAGGGCAGGCTACCCCAAGATATGCCACTTTAGTGTATTGATGATTTTGAATTAAAGTTACTTAAGAAACAGCCAGTGCAGGAGGAACACTCTAACTCTCCTCTGTCTGCCTAAAATTAGGAAGTAATTACTCCAGGTGAAGGGTGTTCTCCCTGCACCTGGAGAGTAGAAGGCATTCTTACTACCACAGATGAAGCCAGGGCCCTGAAGCTCTGTAAGGAAGCCTTGTTGCTTCATTAATTTGCTACACCACGCTCAAGCTGCTTTGTCTTCCAGACTCTTCACAAATTGTTTCTTAATCTAAATGGTTTCAAAGCTGCCTGCTTTGGTCAGTTCTTTTGAGTTTTATATTTCTATGAGCACATACAAAAGCAAAATTTGTTTTTTTCTTCTGTTAACCTGCCTTGTGTCAATTTAATTATTAAACTAGCCGAAGAACCTAAAAGGGAAGAAAGGAAAAGTTTTCCCCTCCTGCAGTGCTGAGTCATTTGGTCAGAGACAGTTTGGAAAGATGTTAGTAGACAGCAGTCATACTCTTGAGAGTAGGGAGGAGAATTGCTTCAAGATATTCCCGAAAGATATTTGCTCCAGGAGTAAACTGTGTCACAGAAACACTACAGCAGTGACTCTCAAATTTGAGTGTACATCTGAAACTATACCTGGGGGGGCTTATTAAAACAAGGGCTACTGGGACCTACAGAGTTTCTGGTTCAGTAGGTCACGGTAGATCCCAAGAATGTGCATTTCTAGTAAGTCCCCAGGTGATGGTGATACTGCTGGGCCAGGGACAACACTTTGAGAACTACTGCCTTACAACAGTGTCTAGAAAGATAGGTTAGTATTAGACAGGAACTAGAGAAATTTTTGCTTCCAATTTTTTTTAGTTGTACACAGGTTAACTTTCATAAAGCAGCACTTCATATTTCTAATTTGCTAAAAAATTTCACTATTTTCTGCTAAATAAAGTTATAATAATGAACTAGACATCAAAAATCATTAGCAGTGTCCCTAACCTTTGACCTATGTTCTTGACATACTAGTTCATTTGTTGGCCCTCAAAATAATTTCAAAGCCTTCATGCTTTACTCACCCAGAGTACCCATCACAGTACCTTGCAAATAATATTTATTAAAATAATTGCTGCATTTGAGATAGATTTCTTTGGGTTGCTATAAAGCAGTAATAAAGAAATACTCAAATACTTGGGCAGGTTTGTTCTATAGGCTTCTCTGTGAACAAAATTCTGATTATGAGGAATGACAGATGGATGTCACAGTACAAAGACCTGCTTCTCTGTCCTCAGTTCGGGATAACTCTGAAGGTTCCATTCAGCCCAGAGCTCTTGTGGAATCCGTGGAGGCCTTTGTTGAGACTGCATTGGAATTCAACTTCCCCTTTTTTACTCAGTTCTTCCTTTTCTTTCTCATAGGCGTGACCTCAAGGGCTCTCCCTAGTAAACCTCCTGCACAGAAATTTCCCTGTCTCCAGAGTCTGTTTCCTGAAGAACCCAACTTAAGACAAAAAGCACGGGGACTGACAGCATTTATTAACTCTATTTTGCTGTTTCAGAGACAACATTTTAAAGTGGAAATTTAATGTGCTTTCTAATCAGAGAGATTGAACTTTATTAGGTATCATCTCAGAGAAGTTGCTTTACCTCTCTGAACATGTTTTCTCATCTTGGAAGTGATTTTACTAGGTTGAAGACCATCCCACCGCAGGCACTCAGTACAGGGAGGCCTATAAGTGGCTAAAGCTGAATCACTACAAGGCTAAATATCTAGAGCATATTGTCTGAACTCCTCCCACATGTGCTTTTTATTTTTGCGTTGGAATACTGTGTCTTGATTTGTAGTAAAGTTTCCTCTTAAAAGCCACATGAATTCCAAAATACTTAATATTTCAGGGATGAGATTTTTCCCAATTTTGGGAGCAGGAGCAATTTTTATAACACGAGAGACTGAGATTTACAAATCTTCATCTCAGTGACAGTTGTGTCTCATTATTGACTCCTTCTCAGTGGCTTTTAAGGCTGAGAACCTGGCTCGTCGTTCATTCACAGTACTGGTGTTGACCTACTCTTTGCTGTCCTTCCTTGACCCAGTTTCCTCTTTCCATGATCTGATTTCATTGTTATGGTATTGGCATTTTATTATAACCATCATTTAGAAAGTGTTGGGCTAAGCATAAATTGATGTCCAGATTTTGATCTTGAATCTTTCCTACACTAAATACCATCTTTATTTTGGTGAACTTGATCAGACTTTCCCTATAATCCTTGTCCATTATTCACCTTTGTGTTTAATTTATAGCCTTTTAATCTTGAACTCTATATTCAGCTATCATACCTGAGGTGAGTACTAACCCTAAATACCAGCTACTGAGTATTTAGTACTTATTATGTATCAAACATAATATTAAATGCTTTACAACAGGGGTTTACAAAGAGCAGTCTCTAGGCCAGAAGCATCAGTATCCCTGGTAAACTTGTTAGAAACTCAAATTTCTGAGACTCCTCTAAGATCTAGTAATGCACACTCTAGGGGTGAGACTTAGCAATTTGTATTTTGACAAGCCCCCCAGGTGATTCTCCTGAATGCTCTAGTTTGAGAATCACTGCTTTGCCAATATTATTTTATTATGAAGGCCTATAACTGGAAGGAAAATAGTCTTATCCCTGTTTTACAGTTGAGGAAACTAAGAATCTGAGATATTAGGTGAATTGTGCAAGGTCTCACACATTCTAGATGGCATCATGGCAAACTGACCTCAAGTCTGAAAGACTTTGAGAGTCCATCCTCCCAAGTTCTATTCCATGAAACTCCTCATTGTTTAATCTCATATAATTTCTACTTTGCTGATTACTAAACTTGGGTAAGCCATGCTGCATACTTTGTTTCTGTACGTTTGTCTCTGAATTTCACTAGGCAAACAACAAAAATGCTGGTTAACTTCATTTTAATAAATGTATATATTTTACCCCTGAGGTAGCTTCCCATATGGTAGGATCACTTGGTGATCTTTCTTCCCATCTCTTGTGGGTTCACTGTGTTATCCCTGTCAAAACTTGTTCCAGATATCCTCTACTTTTTTCAGGCTCACAGTGCTATTTCTTCAGTAGAATTCCCATTGCTGTTTTCCTAGAGATCCAGGGACAAGATAATGTAAGCCTTTCTTGTATCCTGCCATTCCACTTTAGAATCTCAGTACATCTTCTTGTTTCTATTCCTGTGTCGTTTCTTCTAAGGAACGGGTGACCCTTTTCTCTGTTAAGATTGATTACCTAAGTCCTGGTTCACTAGTTCTGTTTTTTCTTTTCAGATATTGCTCAATCAATTCTCCCCTTCTCTCACCTGGAACTTCTTTCCCACATATTTGGCCCTTTAACTTCATCAAAAAAGTATGTTTGGACTTTCCGTTTTCTAAAGAGGAACAACCTTACTCAATCCTGCTATCAGCCCTCTCTACCTCCAATCTCTGTCTTTTGTCTTCAGTTGATTGTCATAGTTCTTTAAAGAATAATCTAAAATTCTTCTTTAATTCCTTTGCCACTCATAATAGTGATACTTTTTGGTGAAACAGTACTCTTGAAAGTAATCAATTAACTTTTTGTTAAATCCTCCTCCCAGGGATCCCTGGGTGGCGCAGCGGTTTGGCGCCTGCCTTTGGCCCAGGGCGCGATCCTGGAGACCCGGGATCGGATCCCACGTCGGGCTCCCGGTGCATGGAGCCTGCTTCTCCCTCTGCCTGTGTCTCTGCCTCTGTCTCTCTCTCTCTCTCTGTGACTATCATAAATAAATAAAAATTAAAAAAAAAAAAAATTAAAAAAAAAAAAATAAATCCTCCTCCCAAACAAACCCTTCTCCAAAATAAATCTACAACCTCCCTCAATGGCTTTAATGTTTCTCCTTTAATACCTCCGTCCCATTTGTTATCTGTTGTCCATTCTATCTCTGTAACAAAACTTTTCCCTAACTTGGTTTTCACAACACTGAAATAACAGAGCCCACTTAGCCATCTCTTCCCATCTTTTTCGTTGTGATTTGGTGTTTCTTATTCTATCAAATTATTAATTCATTCAGTGAACATTTTTAGAGGCTACTATGTGTCAGGTTAGTGCAAAAAATATATAAGTGAGAAAACAGTACATTATCTCAGTCCTTAAAACTGCCTTATGCAGAGAGTACTGTTATCTATATTTCATGGATGCTGATTCTGAGTAACAGGAAGTGACATAGTTCTAAGCTTCTGTCCTAAACACTTTATGTTTCTTTCCCTATTCAACTTCACTAACTTTACAGTCTCCAAAAATTTAACTCTCTCTACATGCCCAGGGCTCTAAAAAAATGAAAGTGAACACAAGCTCTAACCCGGAATTTATTTCCTCAAAGCAAGGCTTCTATTCCTAACTATGTAATCATCCACACCTGAACATCTCCCCCAAACCTCTGACTAAAAGTATCCAAAGAGAATTGATTATCTGATAGGCTTTCCCCAATAAACATAAAAATATAACCAACTGTAAGTTTCGTTTTTGACTTGTCAGTTCTTAATGGTACTATTTCTAGTACTGCAGGCACAAAACCTTAGAGATCTCTTGAATAAATCTCTCTCCTCCACACAATTGCTATGTAATACTGTTAATTATGTCTCCTTTTAAAGATCTTTATGTTTCATTTCCCACAACTGGTATCATTGTTTGTATCTTTATGATCTCTTACCTGTGGCTTCCACTGCCTCCCAAGTGTTTTCTACAACTCTATTTTCTGTTTATTAGTTCATTCCATTATCTTCTTTTAAAATCAAATCTTCTTGCTGTATTTTTTATTATGGTGGTCCCTTGCTCAACCCTTCTAAAGTGAAGTACGAACTGCTAAGGGTAGCAGTCATAGCACCTGCTAACCTTTCAGGCTGTTGCTTCCACCTTCTTCCATGCAGTGTATGTTTGGACCAAGGGGTCCACTACTCCCCACACTTTGCTGCTCTTACACTTTCACCTTAAATGTTTACTTCTGCCTGATGGAATCATATCACATTTAAAGGTTTGTCTAGACTGACTTTTTTTCTATGAAGTCTCTTCAGACCTTGCTGCCTTTTAAACTGCTAATGTGTTTGGTATTCTCTTGTAGTACCGTAGACTGCCTAATATGATGTTTATTGGTGTATGTCAAATTGTTCTTTCAAAGCAGGAACTGTGTCATATTCTATTCACCCCAAGAAAGGCCTTCATCATGGCAAAGACTTACTAACACTTGCTGAACTGAAATGATAGGATGAGTATTTAAATCCAGACAAAAACATGTGGAGAGAGAGGATCAAACCAAGCTAACATAGTCATGCTAAGTAGTTCTCTTTTTATTTCTTCTAGGCATTTACTCTTCTTGTTTTTTTTTTTTTTTTTTTTTTTTTTTTTATTAGCTTGAGAAGTGATTTAACTTCTTGATAGTACATACTTGACCAGTGCTGCATATCTGCTAAAGTCAACAACTGGCTCAGAGGATGAATAGACTACACTTGAGAGGGTGTTACTTAGGATTTTCTTTCTAAATGTGTTTGTGCAGTGGTCACTGCTGATTATTTTTGAGAGCTTATCTTAAGAACATATAGCAAATTACCATTATCTTTATACATTTTCTTCAGCGTTAGTATTCCTAATAATTTTCTCAACAGCAATGATTAATGGCAATAATGACAGTGTTGTATATGTGGCACACTTTATACTTTGCACTCTGTTCATCTTTATGTTATTTGGCCTTCACAGCATGCTGAAACCCCATGAAAGACAGTGTCTCGGTAACTTGTTATTTCAGATCCTCTTACAAATAGTGGCTCAGCTGATATTAGAAAGCAAGTTTATACTGTTTGTGTTTTGCAACTCAAAATGTGGTCCTTGGATCTGCTGCCTCTGCCACACCATTAGACCTGGAGGGAATCTCAGGCCCTACTCCAGACCTATTTATTTGAAGAGAATCTGAACTTTTCACCAGAGTCCCTAGATGATTAGTGTGCACAGCAAAGTTTGAGAAACACCCCTCTACCTCCTAAGAAAGGACAACAGAGGGTGTGTTTTCATCCCCAGGGTACTATATTTGGGGGGGAGGGAGGTTAGGGGTAAGGGTAGAGAGAGAGAGAGAGAGGCAGGGAGGGAGAAACAGGAGGAGGCATTTGGTCAAGGAAGAAAAAATCCCAGTAGGGCTTGGGTCCCTCAAGAGAGGTGAGGACTGGGGTTTTGTGGAGGAGGGACTTTCCAGTGTATTTTCAGTGTCTTCACCCTATCACTTTGTATCTGCACCCAGGTTGGAGGCTCACTGTTAAAAAAAAAAAAAAAAAAAAAAAAAAAAGGCGGAGTGGGGTAGAAGTGAGGGTGGGGAGTGGAGCTGTTTTCAGGTAGAACAACGCCACCCGGGAGGATAAAGGACCTAAGCCAAAAAGGAAAGCCCCTTTACTGAGCCTCCTGGAGCAGCTCAACGAGCTCATTTCTAATCCCTCTAGTTTCTGGGTGCATTTCTCTTCCTCACGTTTGCCCCTACACACCCAGGATCCGCTCACCCCATTAAAGCTAGTTGCTCGCCTCTGGGCTGCTTCCCCTCTCCGCAGTCTCGGTCTTTCCCCGGCGCCCCGGGCCGGCCCCTCCCTCCGCGCCGGCTCGCACCTCTCCACCCGCTGCACCTGCGGCTCGGGCCGGGGCCGGGGCTGGGGCTGGGGCTCGGGCCGGGGCTCGGGCGCAGGCTCAGGCTCGGGCTGGGGCTCGGGCTCGGACGCGTGCGGAGCGCGGCGGGGCGAGGCGGAGGCAGAGGCGCGCCGGCAGCCACCCCCGCGCCAGCCCGCGCCTGGGGGCAGCCCGCGTGGCGCTCGCCTCGGGGACTGTTCCCGGCGGCCGCCGCCGCCCACGCCGCGCGGAGAGCATCGGTGCCGGAGCTGCAGGCGGGCAGCTGCGCGCCCCCGGGGCCGGCCAGCCGGGGCGGCCGCTCCTCCCGATGCCGGGGCCGGGGCGCCGCGCGGCTGCGGGCAGGAGGATGAAGGGCTCGGCGGGAGGAAGGAGAGAGAAGCTGCTGGGGCCCACGAAAGCTCAGCCCAGCCACGGTAAGTTGAGCGCAAGAGAGGCGTCTCGGCTCGGGTGGCGGAGTTGGCTGGGCTGCTGGACGTGGTGCTGGGCTGGCGGCCCCGCGAGCCGCGAGGCGCACCAAGGGGCATCTGCCAGGTCCACGCCGGGACGCCCCCGTCCCCGTCCCCGTGCGCCCTGCCCTGGGTCTGCCCCGGTGCCTCTCCTGCTCCGCGCCCAGCAGCGACGTGAGCTGGGTGTAGGGGCCGAAGTGTAGGGCGCAGAGCTGGAGGGTCTCCGGCCACCCACTAGGCGCCCACGGGGACCGGGGGAGGGGGCGACCGGGTGAGCCCGGCTCAGGCTGGAGTCGCGGGCCGGGCCCCCAGGATGGGCCTGTCTCCTAGTGGGTGTGTTGGGGGCGCGCTCCCTCCTCGGGAAACCTGGCGAAGTTGTTGGGACAAGAAGGCACAGCGGGCCAGCTTCGTGATTGTCTTTTCTTCTTATTTTCTCCCTTCTTCTTTGCCTTTATCTTCCCACCTTTCTTTTTTGGTTTCTTTTGAAGATCTTCAGGATGCACAGGATTTGCAAGCAGCGTGGGGAGCTGCTGTGGGGTAGGATGGCTTCCTCCAGGGGAATAATTTTAACTCTGTAGGTTGGAGTTGGGAGGTTAAGGGTAAATCCGTGCCCCTGGATCTGATTGCCCTCCTGGTCCAGGAGGCTGAGTTCGAAGAGACGGCACAGTTCGGGGTACCTTGTGACTTCTTGCGTTTGGGGAGAAGTTTTATTGCCTGTACACATTGGGGTCAGAGGAAACCTGCCGTGCCCACGACAGTGCCGCGCCTTGTGAAACGCCCTATTCCCTCTGTCCCCCTTACAGTTCAGGCTTGTCTGCATCGCACGTATTGCTGGAGATGATGTTTATGTCGGCTTTAGCCGGAGCTGCAGCTAAAGTAACAAGGGGTGTGATGTTCCTGGGTGTGTGAGCACCCCCAGATTCTGGAACCTTGGACTGACTTCAGAGACTATGTTCTGTAGTTACACTAAGGAAGGACCCTCGAGCTGGTGCTCTTGTAGGACATTCGTGTGGTGCTTTCTGGGGGATGTCATGGGGGGGGGGGGGTGATTTCTCTCTTCTCTTGAGGCTGTTTGCTAGTTGTCTGTTTAAAGTGATTTTCATGTCCAGTCAATTCTGGTTCACCATGTTCTCTGAAACCAACTAGAAAAGTTTCTCTCTCTCTGGGTTTTCATATCACCCTTACTTGCTGGTACCGGTAGTTTAGTCACTATACTCTGGTCTGTAGGCATGAAAGGCAAATATGGGTCATTTCAAATTATGTAGATTGATGCAGCACAGCGTGTCTGGGGTTTGCTGCAATTTCTCCACATTTCCTTCCAGATGTTCCTCAGAAATTAACTTGCGCACTCTATCCAGGAAGCTAAAACATAGACTGGGGGAATGGGCGATGTATTATCTTAGATTTCAGTAAATGAAGCGCTGGAAGCTCTCTGTTAGGAGAAAGGAACCTAAGCCAAAATATAGGGTGTCTGGACTATTTTTGCTCCGGGACAAAGTGGCTAAAGGACCTTTGAGGTTATTTGACAGCAACAAGAACAGTAGTAATAATGACATCTAACATTTTTTTCCCCATTCACTGCACACCAAGCAGTGTATTAAGGGCTTTACAGCTCCTGTAAATACCTAACAACCCCCAAAAGGCAACATCTGTACAGCTCCATCGTGTAGATAAGGAAAAAGAAACCTTAGAGATGTAAAATTTGGAAAAAATTGAGTTAATGTTGTAGAACTGAGGATTGCAGGACTCCAAAATTGGTTTCTTTAGCCCCTACACAATCTTGTTGAACCTTATTTGAAACGTGTGAGTATTATCTGAGTCCTAAACTCGATGAAAAAATTAGTATGGCAATGACCACATCATAGATTGATTCATTCACAGCTATTTAAAATGTTTAATATAACAGAGATGTTGAACTCAGACTTCAAATCAAATGAAAACTGTGCGGCATTTATGTAATTTGGTCTGCCAACTCTAGAGAGAGCTAAATGCTGAGGTCTTGGTGTTCCTCTTGACAGTGTTCCTTCTTTGAGCCCCTTTATTGTAAATCAATAGTGTAGTATAGCCTCTCTCTTAACAATGTGTGATTTATAGCATCCAGCATACCTGGTGCTGACATCACGTTTGTATGACTCTCTAGAGTTATCCTGAGGTCTATCTGGACACTTCTATTTCAGCCAGTTTATAATTAATGCTCAGATCCTAACAAGATGTTGAATTTCTATTAGGAGATACTAGCAGCTTGTTTGAAAATTTCCTTTCTATTTTCAACAGTATTTTCAAAACAATTACACCCCCTGCTGTGATTTGCTATTTACTAGGTGCATCAAAAGTTCAGTAATGAAAAATGTTTGCAATTCAAAAAAACATAGTGTCTCATCTACCATAACAACTTCAGCTAAAAGATTCACATCCAATTTAGGGCTTATTTTATCTGAAGTTTAATTAAGATGTTGCATTTCTTCCTGCAAAGTGTATCAGGTAGTTGGGTATACATCTTCCACTATTTTCTTGTAATCTCCAACTTTATAAATTCATTAGTGATGAGTTCTTCAGATAATTTATGTTAGTACTCATCTAAAGATTTTGAGTTTTTAAAACTAAGAGCAAGAACAACAAATAAGATGCATGTGTCATATTTCTTCACAAGCTGTAATTATGCTTATCTGGGGAATAGTGATATATGTTAAGTCATAGATCTTATTTGCCTGCACATGAATGGAATTATCAGATGAAAGCATATAAATCCATTGGGATTCTAATAATATTCATACCCCAGATGTGAAAACTGCTTTGGAAAGTAGAGAATCTTTGAGAAGTTAAGCTATTTTACTATGTTTCATTGCACTTGCGTTGTATCTAATTGTTTTTTAATGAAACTACATTTCTCTATACTAGTAAACTAGTGGTTACTCCTATGATTTCTTTTGTTTTAGGGTTAAATTGTATTTTCTAGTAGTAACTTAGCATTGCATCAAATATATATTTGCGTCTTTTCTCTTGATATATTTGAAGCCTAAAAAAATAGTATTTTGTCTACCGTAAACACTACATTTCTGAGTACATGTGGGTTTTAGGAGGAATATAAAAATAGTGTAGTAATAACTTGCCTAGAGGTTTTACTTTTTAGAAGTAGATACCGAGGTTGCTATAATCCTTAACATATTTAATCTTAGTAATGAAGTATTGAAGCTAATTATGAATATGAATTGTTGAATTGCAAAATACTTTATAAAGAATGTCTTATAAATGGATTACCCTTATAATCACATGAACATCTGTTCTGTTTTCAAGTTTCATCTTTGCACAATAGGACTACTAGTTTATTTGATATTATTTGGTGATTTGAACAACCAGATCTCTGGAAAATGATTTAAACTCTATAAGCATCTGAGTCACATTGATATCACAAACTGAAGAAACTCATATTGGGGAACAATTTTAAATTTTGAATCTTTCAGGAGCTTAGAACACAAGGTAGGTGAGATTCCTTAGTTTTTTGACAAGTATTCTAAAGAGAGAGTCTGAGTAAAATATGGCTGTGCGTTGAACATCAAGCAAGCACTTCAGTAGCCTCTTAGGAAACCTTGATTTGGCTCAAATGGAGTTATGTGCCTGAAATTCATTAGTGTAATTAATCTTTTGAACAAGTGAATAACATATTTGAGATCATATAAAAAATTCCAGTATATTAAAAATGTATTATATATTCTAGGGCCTGCTTAAAAAAATAGCAATAACTCCCCTTTCTGGATTGATCCAGCATTAACTAAAAATAAAGTTTGATGACAGAGAACTTTCAGGATATTGAGAGGTAGAGATGAATTAAATTTCTTTATGAAGTTTTTGTCCCATTTTAAATTTGATTTTAATCATATCCAGATATTCTGTACCACTTTTAGTGTTTTACCCAGATTAAAGATGGGATTCAAAGAGTACCTCATTCCTTAACTTACTGATGAACTTGGTAGAGAATGCTAGAACAGCATTCTAGAGTGCAATAGGGAGCTCTAGACCATTTAATGATTTTATTACTTTGTCTATAGTGTCATCCAACCATGATTCTTTTTTTCCATTATCTGAAACTCAAAGGGGCAATTCTCCTGATCTGGAATTACATGTACCAAAGCAGGCAAAATACGCAGCATTCCTAAACTGGTCTTTTAAGTAAGAGGTTTGCAGTAAAGGAGAGTTCTTACTTTGCATGCATGTAGTTATGTAGCCCATCTTTCAGCAAACAGGACTAGTCTTGGTATATCTTGATAAACCCTTAGACCTATATATCTCCATGAGAAGAACAAATACTAATACAGTGCAGTGTTAGGGAGGTCCATTTTAGGATTTAACTAAGGGTTTCTCATAACACGGGGTCAGATGTTCTCTGTTTAGTTTTTTTTTTTTTTTTTTGTAATCTTGTAGTGTGTCCTTTTTTTTTGTATCTAAAGAGTTAATCGCTGTTGTTTTTATAATTATTTAAAAATTATTAGAGATTTCTTTCTCCTTTAACAACCTTTCATCTACCCTCAACTGAACGGAAATAAAAAAATAATGTAGTATTTACAGAGGAATACACTTGAAACTCCAGAAGGCATCCTGAAAAATCTAGATTTTAAAACTTTTTTGTGGAGAACAACTTTTATGAATTGGTCTCTGAGTACCAAATCTATCCAGATCACCTAGAATTTAAAGAATAAAGGTTTCAGGTACTAGATTGAGTTCTCAGGTAGTTAGAAATTTAACATTCATAGTACAATTTGACATTAAAGTTATCGAGACAAAATTGTAATTTAACATGATGTAGCATTTAAGAATGTGAACTCAAGAACTAGAATGCCTATGTTCGAATCCTTGCTCTGTTACTTATAAACTATGAGAGTTTAGTAAACTTACTGTATGTTTCTTTGCCTTGTCTATAAAATGGTGATGCTATGTGACCTATATTGTAGGTTTATTGGACACTTAAGACGATACACGTGAAGTGCTTCAAATAGTGTCTAGTACAAAGTGAATATGCCATAGATATTAGCTATTTTTAGTCACTGTCATGTATTAGTTTTCCACCAGATTGCCACAAACTTGGTGGCTTAAAATAACAGAAATGTATTCTCTCATAATTCTGGAGGTCAGAAATCTGGCACCAGTATCATGAGGCTGAATTCGAGGTATCAGCAAGGCTGTGCATAGTCAGGAGCCTCTAGGGGAGAATCTGTACCCTGCCTCTTGCAGCTTCTGGTGGCTGTTGGCATTCCTTGGTTTGTGGTCACACCACTCTGATCTCTGTATTTGTCCACTACGTTCTCCTCTGTGAATCTAATTTTCCTCTGCTTTTCTCTCATAAGGACATTTATTTTATAAATTTATTTTTTATTGGTGTTCAAATTGCCAACATACAGAATAACACCCAGTGCTCATCCCAGCAAGTGCCCCCCTCAGTGCCTGTAACCCAGTCACCCCTACCCCCCTGCCCACCTCCCCTTCCACCACCCCTAATTCGTTTCCCAGAGTTAGGAGTCTCTCATGTTCTGTCTTCCTTTCTGATATTTCCCACTCATTTTTTCTCCTTTCCCCTTTATTCACTTTCACTATTTTTTGATATTCCCCAAATGAATGAGACCATATAATGTTTGTCCTTCTCCGATTGACTTAGTTCACTCAGCATAATACCCTCCAGTTCCATCCACGTTGAAGCAAATGGTGGGTATTTGTCATTTCTAATGGCTGAGTAATATTCCATTGTATACATAGACCACATCGTATTTATCCATTCATCTTTCGATGGACACCGAGGCTCCTTCCACAGTTTGGCTATTGTGGACATTGAGCTATAAACATTGGGGTGCAGGTGTCCCGGCGTTTCACTGCATCTGTATCTTTGGGGTAAATTCCCAGCAGTGCAATTGCTGGGTCGTAGGGCAGGTCTATTTTTAACTCTTTGAGGAACCTCCACACAGTTTTCCAGAGTGGCTGCACCAGTTCACATTCCCATCAACAGTGCAAGAGGGTTCCACTTTCTCTGCATCCTCTCCAACATTTGTTGTTTCCTGCCTTGTTAATTTTCCCCATTCTCACTGGTGTGAGGTGGTATCTCATTGTGGTTTTGATTTGTATTTCCCTGATGGCAAGTGATGTGGAGCATTTTCTCATGTGCTTGTTGGTCATGTCTATGTCTTTCCTTTTCATGTCTTTTGCCCATTTCGTGATTGGATTGTTTCTTTGCTGTTGAGTTTAATAAGTTCTTTATAGGTCTTGGATACTAGCCCTTTATCTTATATGTCATTTGCAAATATCTTCTCCCATTTTTTAGGTTGTCTTTTAGTTTTGTTGACTGTATCTTTTGCTGTGCAAAAGCTTCTTACCTTGATGAAGTCCCAATAGTTCATTTTTGCTTTTGTTTCTCTTGCCTTCATGGATGTGTCTTGCAAGAAGTTACTGTGGCCAAGTTCAAAAAGGGTGTTGCCTGTGTTCTCCTCTAGGATTTGATGGAATCTTGTCTCACATTTAGCTCTTTCATCCATTTTGAGTTTATCTTTGTGTATGGTGAAAGAGAGTGGTCTAGTTTCATTCTTCTGCATGTGGATGTCCAATTTTCCCAACACCATTTATTGAAGAGACTGTCTTTTTTCCAGTGGATAGTCTTTCCTCCTTTGTCAAATATTAGTTGATCGTAAAGTTGAGGGTCCACTTCTGGATTCTCTATTCTGTTCCATTGTTCTATGTATCTGTTTTTGTGCCAGTACCACACTGTCTTGATGACCACAGCTTTGTAGTACAACCTAAAATCTGGCATTGTGATGCCCCCAGCTATGGTTTTCTTTTTTTAATATTCCCCTGGCTATTTGGGGTCTTTTCTAAAAGATTCCACACAAATCTTAAGATAATTTGTTCCAACTCTCTGAAGAAAGTCCATAGTATTTTGATAGTGACTGCATTGAATGTGTAAATTGCCCTGGGTAGCATTGACATTTTCACAATATTAATTCTTCCAATCCATGAGCCTGGAATATTTTGCCCTCTCTCAGTCCTGTCTCTAGAGCTTCTTTAAACATTTGATAGAATTCCCCAGGGAAGCCATCTGGCCTGGACATTTGTGTCTTGGGAGGTTTTTGATGACCGCTTCAATTTCCTCCCTGGTTATTGGCCTGTTCAGGTTTTCTGTTCCTTCCAGTTCCAGTTTTGGTAGTTTGTGGTTTTCCAGGAATGCGTCCATTTCTTCTAGATTGCCTAATTTATTGGCATATAGCTGTTCATAATATGTTTTTAAAATCGTTTGTATTTCCTTGGTGTTGGTAGTGATCTCTCCTTTCTCATTCATGATTTTATTGAGTCTTCTCTCTCTCCTTTTTATAAGGCTGGCTAATGGTTTATCTATCTTATTAATTCTTTCAAAGAACCAACTCCTGGTTTTGTTGATCTGTGCCACAGTTCTTCTGGTTTCTATTTCATTGAGTTCTGCTTGAATCTTTATTAACTCTCTTCTGCTGGGTGCAGGATCTATTTGCTGTTTTTTCTCTAACTCCTTTAGGTGTAAGGTTAGGTTTTGTATTTGAGTTCTTTCCAGTTTTTGGATGGCTGCTTGTATTGTGATGTATTTCCCCCTCAGGACTGCTTTTGCTGTATCCCAAAGATTTTGAATGGTTGTATCTTCATTTTCATTAGTTTCCATGAATCTTTTAAATTCTTCTTTAATTTCCTGGTTGACCCTTTCATCTTTTAGCAGGATGGTCCTTAACCTCCACGTGTTTGAAATCCTTCCAAACTTCTTGTGATTTAGTTCTAATTTCAAAGCATAATGGTCTGAGAATATGCAGGAAATGATCCCCATCTTTTGGTATCGGTTAAGACCCGATTTGTGACCCAGTATGTGGTCTATTCTGGAGAAAGTTCCATGTGCACCTGAGAAGAATGTGTATTCAGTTGCATTTGGATGTAAAGTTCTGTAGATATCTGTAAAATCCATCTGGTCCAGTGTATCATTTAAAGCTCTTGTTTCTTTGGGGATGTGCTTAGGAGACCTATCAATTGTAGAAAGCGCTACATTGAAATCACCAAGTATAAATGTATTATAATATAAGTATGTCTTAACTTTGGTTATTAATTGATTGATATATTTGGCAGCTCCCACATTCAGGGCATATATATTGATGATTGTTAAGTCCTCTTGTTGGATAGATCCTTTAAGTATGATATAGTGTGCCTCTTCATCTCACTAGTCTTTGGTGTAAACTTTAGTTTATCTGATATAAGGATGGCTACCCCTGCTTTCTTTTGAGGACCATTTGAATGGTACATGGTTCTCCAACCTTTTATTTTCAGGCTGTAGGTGTCCTTCTGTCTAAAATGAGTCTCTTGTAGACAGCAAATAGATGGGTCCTGCTTTTTTATCCAGTCTGAAACCCTGCGCCTTTTGATGGGGTCATTAAGCCCATTCACATTCAGAGTTACTATTGAAAGATATGAGTTTAGTGTCATCATGATACCTATTCAGTCCCTGTTTTTGTGGATTGTTCCATTGGACTTCCTCTTAAAGAGGAATTTTAAGAGTCCCCCTTAATATTTCTTGCAGATCTGGTTTGGTGGTCACATATTCTTTAAGTTCCTGCCTATCTTGGAAGCTCTTTATCTCTCCTTCCATTTTGAATGAGAGCCTTGCTGGATAAAGTATTCTTGGTTGCATGTTCTTCTCATGTAGGACCCTGAATATATCCTGCCAGCCCTTTCTGGCCTGCCAGGTGTCTGTGGAGAGGTCTGCTGTTAATCTAATATTTCTCCCCATAAAAGTTAGAGATATCTTGTCTCTTGCTGCTTTAAGGATCTTCTCTTTATCTTTGGAATTTGCAAGCTTCACTATTAAATGTCGAGGTGTTGAGCGGTTTTTATTGATTTTAGGGGGGGATCTATTTCCTGGATCTGAATGCCTGTTTCCCTCCCCAGATTGGGAAAGTTTTCAGCTATGATTTGTTCAAATACATATTCTGGCCCTCTGTCCCTTTTGGCGCCCTCAGTACCCCAATTAAACGTAGATTTTTCTTTCTGAAGCTGTCATTTAATTCCCTTCATCTGTCCTCATGATCTTTTAATTGTCTGTCTCTTTTTTCCTCAGTTTCCCTCTTTGCCATCAACTTGTCTTCTATGTCACTCACTTGTTCTTCTACCTTGTTAACCCTCGTCGTTAGGACTTCTAGTTTGGATTGCATCTCATTTAGTTGATTTTTAATCTCCGCCTGATTAGATCTAAATTCTGCAGTCATGAAGTCTCTTGAGTCCTTTATGCTTTTTTCTAGAGCCACCAGTAGCTTTATAATAGTGCTTCTGAATTGGCTTTCTGACATTGAATTATAATCCAGATTTTGTAACTCTGTGGGAGAGAGGACTGTTTCTGATTCTTTCTTTTGAGGTGAGTTTTTCCTTCTAGTCATTTGCTCAGTGCAGAGTGGCCAAAAACAAGTTGTATTGGGAAAAGGAGAAAAAGAGAGAAGAGAAAGAAGAAAATAAAACAAAAAAGGAAAAAAGAAGGAAAAAAAAAAGAAGAAAAAAAGGGGGGGAGCAAATAGAAATCAAAAAACAAAAAAACAAGGGGGAGTATCCTCTGATTCTGTATACTATAAATCCCTCGACTTCCCCTGGAACTTTCCAGTGCTGCTTGGTCAATAATTTGCTTTCCCCTGTCCATCTAGCTGGTCTTCTGGGGGAGGGGCCTGCTGTGCTGATTCTCAGGTGTGTGCACTTGGGGGAGCTGTTCAGTCCCCTGCCTGGAGCAGGGCTCAGTGAATGTTGTTTAACCTGTTTATCCGTTGAGGCCACTGTGAGGCTCATTGGGGGTTGTTTATCCTGTGAGGCTACCCTGAAGCTCAGTGGGGGTTGTTTATCCTGTTAGGCCCCAGGAGGAACAACCGTGGCAGCGGCCAGCTCTCCAGCCCTAGAGTCAGCTCCCACAGTAGCTACAGAGCTCTCAGTCTGCAGGGGCCTGGATGCTCCGGTGGCCGGGCGCTGATCTGTTCAGCCTGGGGACGCCAGGGGGCAGGAATGTCCTTGCTGTCCTGTGTAGTCCTGGCTTCTGCCTGTCCCGGGGGGGGGGGGGGGGGGGGGGCGGAGGCCGGATCTTGGGCTGTGTCCTCGCTGCCCTGTGCTCCGGGGCCTGCGCTGTTGGAATCATGCTCCTGGCCAGGCAGCTCCCTCCCACGGAGCCTCCACCGGAGCCAGTCCGAGCTGCTCCTGGGACCGTGCAGCCCCCTCCACGCGGAGCCTCTGCCCGAGCCGCCGCCGAGCTGCTCCTGGGTCCGGCAGTGCTAGTGCTGCAGCCCTTTAGGGAGCTCGGCCGCGGGGTGTGGCATGCTCCCCCCCGGGGTACAGGTGCTCTGTTAGTGTCCCTGGGAGCCTGAGGGCATCCCCGCCCTTCCTGGGGTCCTGCTCTAACTCCCTGCCAGCGTCTTAAGGACATTCATGACTGCCATTAGGGCCTATCCCGATAATCCAGAATAATTTCTTACTTTAAGATCCTTAGTGTAATCATATCTGCATTCTTTTTCCAAATAAGATGACATTACGGGTTATAGGGGTTAGGAACTGAGGGGCTGGAGTGGGGGCAGCAGGGTTGGGTGCCCATTATTTTGCCTATTATAATCATCATCCTCATATTCTTATACTGTGGTAGATGTATGAAAAGATGGCAGAACCAACATAATTAAGTTATGAAAAATATAGAAAGGATCAGAAATTTTATGTTTTTAAAGCAAATTGTCTTATGTTTCAAATTTTGACCAGATTTTTGGATCAAAGACTTCAGAGCAATTAATTATTTTCTGTTCACTTTAACATAATGTAGTCAGTAAATATTTGATGAGTGGTTACTATGTGCTTGTAGAGTACTGGTGCTTAGGATGTCTGTGTTGATGGGAAAAGCAAGGCCCTGGACTCGTGGAGCATTTAGTGTACTTAAAAGATAGCTAGACAGCTACTATCTTTTAACTAGTACTTTTATGAAGTACGTTTGGCCCTTTATGTTTAACCTCAAATTTTAGGAGCAAAGAATTACTATTAAAATCACTTTAGAGATAAAGGACTAAGCTAAGAAACATATATGCACATAGCTAGATGGGACAACTTTTGAACTATTCCTTCTGGTTGTACTTTATAAGCAACAAAATAAAAATCAGGAACAAATTTAACTAAATAATACATTTTTAGCAATATAAACAGAATTTTGTCAACCACATAGTTAACTAGAATATCAACTAATAAGATATTATGGTTAATTTGACTTGGGTTTAGCTGACA